>NC_044042.1:109707629-111039902 GCF_901765095.1 Microcaecilia unicolor
CCTCTCTTCTTGAAGTCTTCTTGTTAAAAAGGAACCAAGGCAGTCTGTTCAGGCCACCATAGATTCCTTGCTGGCACTCCAGGCCATTGTTCCGGTTCCCCATACCGAACAGTGGCAAGGCAGATACTCCATCTACTTCATTGTCCCAAAGAAAGAAATCACTTTTCATTCTGTCTTTGCTCTCAAAGGTCTAAACCACTACGTCCTACTTTTGCATGGAGACATTAACAGCATTTGTAGCTTTGGTTCAAGTGGGAGAATTTCTCACCTCCCTCGATCTCAAGGAGGTGTACTTGCATTTACCCATGTGGCTGCTGCATCTTTCTATGTTTTGCAGTGCTGGGCCATCACTTCCAGTTCAGAGCTTTGCCCTTCACTCACCACAGCACCAAGAACATTTACTAAGGCTATGGTGGTGGCAGTCTTTCTTCAGCGCCAGGGAATCAGAGTTCATCCATATCTCGACAATTGGCTCTTTTGTGCATTGTCCTGGTTGGATAGCTTGGCAGCAACGGAAAGAGTTGTCAATCTTCTGCAGTCTTTGGGTTGGGTGATCAATTTCGAAAAGAGCACACTAACTCCATCACAGATGCTGTACTATCTGGGGTTCCATTTGACACAGCATGAGAGAGGATCTTCTTCACGGAGCGCAGGAGGTTGAAGCTGGTTCAACAGATTTGTCTTCTCCTCAGTCAAGGCAGGCCCAGGGATTGGAGCTACTTCCAAATTCTGGGGTCAATGACGACGGCGATGGAAATGGTGCCATGAGCAAGGGCTTTATATATAGCCATTACAGAAATTTCTGCTTAGCCGCCGGTCTCTGGTGTCACAGAAGTACAGCCTTCATCTTCCTTGGATGCTGGTTGCCAGATGGGAGTATACAGTGGTGGTTGCCACGGAATTGACTGTTGGAGCTCCCTTTCCGATAATTCAATGGGAAGTGGTGCCAACGGATGCCAGCAAGTTGGGTGGGGAGCTCATTACAAGTTCCATCTGTCACAGGACAGCTGGACGGAACAGGAGTACAATGGTCCATAAATCGCTTGGAACTCAGGGCACTGCGAAATACCTTATGCAACTGGTCCGCGTGTTCTCTGATAATGTGAAGACGATGGCTTTTATTAGCAAGCAAGGCAGGACCCACAGCCATCATGAGTTGGGCAAAGAAAAATCTTCTCTGCTTGTCGGCAGCTCACATTGCTGGGTCCTTAAATATGGAGGCAGAATTGCTCAGCATGGACTCCTTGGACCGGGAGAATGGGAACTATCCAGCAAGGGATTTCAGCTGGTAGTAGACCAATGGGGTTCTCTGCTTCTGGACTTAATGTTGATGAAAAGGAATGTCACAGTGCCTAAGTTCTTCAGCCACTGGAAAGAACTGGGCTCGATGGGGATCAGTGCCCTACTGCAGCCCTGGCTGGAGACATATCTACTATATGTCTTCCCTCCTTTGCCCATGGTAGGCCACATATTGAAAAGGATCACATTGCAACGGGGTCAGATAATTCTTGCAGCCCTGGATTGGCCATGGTACGCAGACCTGATTTGACTGCTGGACAGGGGTCCTCTCCATCTTCGGCAGGTACATGCCGGTGCTCATGGAGAATCCATGCCCCTTTAGTCTTATGGCTTGGCCACTGAAAGGGCTTGGTTGAGAGAAAAAGGTTATTCTGATTTGGTTATTGCTGACTTGCTTCATGCTCAGGAACGCTCTACATCCATGGCATGTGCGAGGGTGTGGAAGATGTCCAAGGGCTGGTGTTCTGTACACGGACTTTCTCCCTTCACTGCTCAGATCGCGCACATTCTAGTGTTTCTCCAAACAGGCCTTCGGAAAGGATTGGCGCTGGGTTCTCTAAAAGTTCAAATTGCAGCTTTGGCCTGTTTCAAGAGCCAACTACAGGATATATCTCTTGCAGCTCACCCAAATATCGTTTGATTTTTGTGGGGAGTGGGCCGCTTGTGGGCTCCTTTATGTACACCATGTCTAGCATGGAACCTTAATTTAGTCCTTTGGACTCTTCAGAAGCCTCCTTTTGAGCCACTCTGGAAGACCTTCTTGAAAGTTCTTACGCTAAAGATGGTGTTCTTGGTGGCTGTTGCATCGGCACGTAGGGTTTCAGAGCTTCAAGCTCTCTCTTCTTGGGAAACCTTTCTTTGCTTTTCAAAGGCAGGGGTCTCCCTGTGCACGGTTCCTTCCTTCTCTTTGGAAAACAGTATCAGCATTTCATCTCAGTCTATTTGTGAGCTTCTGTCCTTTCACAGAGTGGAGAAAGAGGCTCAGTGTTCTTCCTTGAAGCTTCACAATGTGCATAGAGATCTCATTAGATATCTGGAAGTCACAAATGAGTTTCCCAAATTGAACAGACCTTTTGCGCTTTTTGGTGAACAGAGGCTTGGCCTCATGGCTTCCAAGCCCACAATTGCTAGATGGCTGACAGAAACTATCGCGTCAGCTTATTTGCTTGCGGGGAAGCAGGTTCCTCAGGTCTTGTTTGCTGATTCTATGAGGCGTTCAATGTCATCCTTTTCGTAGACTATCTTACTGTCTCCGGCGGATATTTGCAAGGCGGCAACGCGGCCGACACTGCATACCTTTGCCAAGCGTTACAGGGTGGACATTGTGTTGTGTTTGAAAGCCAGCTTTGGGGCTTCATTCCTCAGGGTGACAGCACTAGGATTCCATCCACTCTAGGGATTGCTTTTGAACATCCTACAATGTCTGGGAAATGGGAAGCTACGCAATAGAAGGAGAAATTTGTCTTAACTTGTAATTTTCTTTCCATTAGTTCTTCCACTATTCCAGAGGCCCTCCTGAGTTTTTGAGATGTTTAGTCAGTGCAAAGTAATGGGTTAAATAACGACTGTTAACTTTCATGGTGCTTTCTGTATATTTCTGTTCTCTACAAGTTGTCTAGAGATGAGAGATGTCCACACGTTTGCTCTTCTGGTTATTGTTACTTTAGCAAGTTGTTTAAAGTTATTGTTTGTTCTGAGTTTCTCCATGCAGGTTGTCTTTGTAAGTAGTGAGCAGCTGGACTGGATGCCAAGAAAGTTATGTCTCAGCTCAGTTTTCAGTTCTCTCTCCACCTGCTGGTTGATGGGCACAGCTATCCCACATGTTCTGGAATAGTGGGAAGGACTAATGGAAAGAAAATTACTAGGTTTGACCTTATTTCTCCATAAAACTTAACAGTGCCCATATGGTTACGACTGTTAACTAAATGTGGCAGAGGAGAAAACTGGTTTTATGAAGCTCTGCATACTGTGGATGGAGGACAGTATACAGGATGAAAACAGAAAGACACGTGCAATGGTGGCTCTTTTTTCCAGAGGTTGACTGAATTTTGGGTTCGGATTTGACACCAAAACCAACCCAAAATCTGGATTTGGGTTTCCAGCAGTGAAACCAAAACCATAACCCCATCCCCCACCACTGGAAGCCCTTCTTCCTGCCCCCCCTCCCCCGCAGAAAACCCATTCTGTCCCTGGTTTGCCCCACCAACTCTGTCCTACTCCTGCTCTGTAGTCCCTCCCTGAGCCTACCTTTTAAAAGTCCTGGTGGTCTAGTGACCTCTTTTGCATCAGAAACATCCTGCTCTATACAATTCCCAGTTTCAAATGGTGCGTGCCACTTCCCATGGCAGACGGGGTATGTATGGAGCTGGTTTGGGGAGAGATAGGCTTGTGGGTGTTGGGGTCACAATTCGGTTCTGGTTTTGGCTGAAACCGAGTGACAGATTTCAGCCGTACATTCGGTTTCAGCCGGAAATCAAAACACCACTGGTTTCAGTTGGTCATTGTTTCTTTCTTAGCAGCTATTCTTAACAGGCAAAAGGATACAGTGGGAGTAAAATTAAACAGATCTGAAGGGACCTCTCAATATGTGGTTCATAGGCACATCCCCGGTTTGCCTGTCCCGTGATCTTGTCCTGCTTACTTTTCACCCAGGTTATTAAGTTGTTGTAATTACAGATCTTTAAGAAGTAGTATCACAAATGATTTCACATGGAATGGGAGATCACTGGCTGGTAGAAAGTGGGATAATAGTAGTGTGTGACACATAGTCCAGTCAGATGTATAGAAAATGACATTAGTGGACACAGGGCTGTTTACTTGTACTTTTTCAAATACTAGAAAGTAATAGTAATGCTGTCTGTTACTTGGTTAAATTTATTTCAATTTAATTACACACTTCATGTATTAAGTTCAAAGTGAGTTACACATAAACAAATATAATTCCATAGAAAATACAATGCAATTGATGCAATCCCCTCCACTCAGAACAGCAAATATCTTAAACCAACCCAGTCAAAATCACATACAGTCACTAAATACCTGATTTAAGAGCCACATCTTGGCCTTATTTTGAATATCATTTAATTTCCCTTGTGTTGTAACTCCAGGGAGACTGCATTCAACATTGTAGGAGCAAGAGATACAGTATTGAGAAAATGCACCGCACACTGCATATATTAACATTTGCATGCTAAGCTCCCCTCAACCTTCCTAATCAGGGCTTATTCTGCTGCATAGAAGGATTTTCTTCTTAAATGTCTCATTAAAGTTTCATGACGCATAAACACCAGCAATAGTAATTTATAGTTTGAATGGATGTTTGGTTGCCACCATGAGCTGCAACCAGCCATAGAATTATTCCTAACTCATGTTTATGTTGTGATGTTAATCATATTGTCATGGAGAAGAGTTGCTGGTTTAGCTGGCTGTCACGGTGTGAAGTGCAAGACAGTGGCAACATAACACCAAAAATAGAACATTATTGTTTCAAGATGGTCTATAAAATGTCGTTTACCATCCCATTTATCAAAGTCTAGGCTGCCGATGAAAGCGGAAACATTGAGTCTGGGTTCAGTATGTTAGTGCAGTAAAAAAAACTTGGTTCTTCACATACCCGCCTTTTGTTTTGGTTTTGCTGTAGTCTCTGGGCTTTATTTTATATTTTTGGAACTAGAAGATGCACATGTTTTATTGTTTATAGTTTGTTTTAATTTGTTATGCCGCTCTTCCGTTAAGCAGTAACAGAGCAGTGTACAATATAAAAGCGACATTAACGTTAAAATCAGGAAAGGAACACCATTTCGTGATAGGAAAGCACTAGGCCAGTCCTCCAGAGTGGCCTAGTGGTTAGGGTGGCGGACTTTGGTCCTGGGGAACTGAGGAACTGAGTTCGATTCCCGGCAGAGACAGCTCCTTGTGAGTCGGGGCAAGTCACTTAACCCTCCATTGCCCGCCGCATTGAGCCTGCCATGATGGGAAAGCGCGGGGTACAAATGTAACAACAAAAAAACCTAAAAGAGGGGTAGATAACAGGGAAAGAATAACATCATAATATGACATCAAAGACACATAGTAGAAAATGTAGTAGACAAAAGGACTTGCGGAGATTATTTCATGTTCTACATGAGGTTATGGGAAGGGCAAGCACAAGTGATTCCTGCTTTTATGTCGATGTGTAATAATGAGAGTGTTTAAGCAGGTGGAGGTTTTCAAAGCTTGTATGCATTGACGTGGATATAGCATATAAAAATATGAATGAAAAAGAAGTGATCTTATGTTTTAACTACAGATCTTGGGCTGGGCCTGTCCTCTTCAAAATATCACAATAGGTCCTTGCTTTCGGACTGTGATGGCAAGTGTGCTTTCCATTGTCAAGAAAGCAAGCTAATATAACAATAAAGCATGAAGTGGAAGTCTGGGTCTATACTGCATTATAATCCATGTGATTTTTTAACCAAAGATGAAACTTAGGTAAGAGCCAAGAGCCATTCACTCAGAATGGTCCTTTCCTCATGTCTTTTGGCTAAGACCATACTGCAACTCAAGTTGTTCGGCTAAGGTCCAAGGTTAAGGGTCTGTACTGTGAGCTGAGGTCAGCACCTTCTCGGCCTTTCAGCTGAACTTGAGAATCTTTATGATATTGTAAAGGGATTAATTCCCTGCCATGTGATCCTGTTGGGGACACAAGCAAGAGCTTTAGATCTTTGTTTAAATAAAATAAATTTGTATTCCATTTGTCCCTGCAGGGCACAGAGGTATGGTAAATGTCATTAGATTTGACTTTGGCAAGGGATAGTAGAGGTTATTTGTTCTTGGAAGTTGATTGATGTCCTGTTTGCAACAGTAGCCAGTACGGGTTACAAATATCTTGCACAGTTTCAAAAGGAGACAAGATATCATACTATTTAGCTTGTTAAGGGTAAGTAAATATATTCTCAATATTTAGAATTATTTCATGGTAGGTACTGTATTTCTTCAAAGCCAAATTCCCCACCAATCATGTCAGATTTTTTATGTCACAGCAATAAAAACAGAAGCAAAGGTCTCTGTACAAACACCACAAGCAAACAAAAAAAGCAGAGAGAATCCAGAGCAGAGAAGAGCTCAAGTTCATCCACAAACAAAGTTTTGTGGAAAATGACTTGACTTTGCCAAGGTTTGGCACTTATGCCTTCGTCTGGGGTCAAATGCACCATTCCTCATTGGCAGCTTAACAAGGCATAAAACTGCAAACAGCTGGGACTAATGAAATAATGCACGTCTATTAAGCTAACAGCTGCACAAATGTTTTTTTTTACGTTAAAACATGTACTCAAGAGGCTACAGATCTTTTCACATTAAATTATCAGTAATTTCTATTCTGCTCACAACCAAAAAAATTAGTTTAGAGCAGTTTACATTGTAAATAGAAAACCAGAATAATCACTGGGAGCTTACAACAAAAATCAGAATAATATATAAAAGGATTATTCCAAAAGCATATACTTCCTAATAGAGTAGCCTTAAGCAATTAATGAAAAGACATGTAACTAAAAAGGGAAATAATTGAAGTTGGCAAATTACAAACTTAGCTGCCTGATAGTAAAAAAAAAGGCTAGAGAAAAGTTTTTTGGATCTGTATCAAATGAAAAAAGAACAGATCCCAGATGGAAAATTCCCAAAATACAATTCTTTATTAAAGACTCTACTCGACGTGGTCCACATTTCATCTAACAGAGCTACCTCAGGGGTACACAACTAAAAAACAGTAATCAAATCATATACAATGCATTAAAAAAATTAGCAATTAATAAAGAGCCATATAAGTGTAAGGGTCCAGGGAAAACGTTTTGTGCACTAACAACAAACAAAATTACAAAATGTAAATGTGACCATGGACATAACATAACTGATAGCATGAAAAAGAAAATCAAAGAATACCTAAAAGCATAAAAATGGGACGTGTGAGTCTTGCAACATACTAAAAACAATAAATATTTCAACAGCAAAAAAAAAAGTGTGAGTCCTAAAAAAAAAAAAAAAAAAAGTGAGAGTCCTAATTTTTTTTTTTTTTATACCACACTTGGAGGTGTACCAGACCTACACTCTAAGGTCACTGTGAAATATTCGGTAAAGCTCTAAAAACAGACGTAAAGGTTTAAAGGCGTAAACAACTCCTAGGTTCCATTAAAACTTTTAAACCATACCTCTGTCTAAATCACACAGCAGCTTTATTCAGCTACCCTGTAGAAAATATTCAGGGCAGCCTATATACTTGAAAAAACAAATGACCAACACGAGCTTCAAAAAATGGAAATAAAATTTAATTTCAAACTTAACCAAGTTTAATAGCAGCAACAACAAGGAGTGAGGAGTGGCCTAGTGATTAGGGTGGTGGACTTTGGTCCTGGGGACTGAGGAACTGGGTTCAATTCCCACTTCAGGCACAGGCAGCTCCTTGTGACTCTGGGCAAAGTCACTTAACCCTCCATTGCCCCAGGTACAAATAAGTACCTGTATACAATATGTAACCGCATTGAGCCTGCCATGAGTGGGAAAGCGCGGGGTACAAATGTAATAAAAAATAAAGTCGTTGCCAGTAGCATCAAGAACATTGTCCAATAGGAAATGACACAGCTTAATAGGCAGGTATAAACTGTTAAAATACTCAAATGCTTATAAATAGGAAACTATCATACTAAAGTGTTAAAAATACTAAAAATGTTAAAACTTCATGTCTGGAATTCTTATGTGTTCCTATGACAAAATGCCATGAATTAGCCAATCAGATTGCTCAAAAATCAACAGAACCAGAAAAACAGGCATGAAAAAAACACAGACTTGTCTCCCCCCCCCCCCACCCCCCAAAAAAAAACCTTTGAACATCTAAAGCATTAAAAAAAACGTACTATCGATGTGGAAATCCAAACCAATATAGAAGCCTGGATGAACAATGTTCATAGATTAAATAAAGGCAACATGATATCACAGCAATATTGTGAATTACAAATAAATAGCATAACAAAGGATAAAAGAAAGGGAACAGGGTGAAATGGAGGGAAAGAATAAACAACAAGCAGGGATAAATAAAACATGCACGTATATAAAAAAAAACATTAAAAAATTGCATATCAGAGATGAGCAAGACCATCATAAACATAACAAACTACCTTCATTTCAGAAAAAAATAAAAAAACCTATCTTTTCAAGAAATTTGATTAACCAGATGTGCTACTAAGGTTCACCATGTGCCATACTGTCTGTAAATGTAATACAACACTGTAACATCTCCTGTTAATTGTAAGCCATATTGGGACGAGGCAAGATGGCAGATTAGGAGCGGACATGTTCGAGAGAGCTCCTGACCTCCCTGAGGTGATTTACTGCTGGTGAGATAACCTTACCCCGGATAATGGGGAAAAGGAAGGGAGACCCAGGGACGTGCCCTCCTCGATACTGGAAATTATTCCCACTCCCCGGCACTCACCTTGGAGCAGTCAGTCTCCTCCCGCAGGCTGTGCAATTACCTTGGATCGACCCATTGAAGTTTCGGTGGGTCACAGCGATGGAGCGGTCTCACTGAGCCCGCCAGAAAGTGCAGCTCCTCCGCGACCCGGAAATAGTATTATTTGCCGAGGTAGGCAACGGTTGCTCCCGAAGAGGAGAGAAACAACTTGTCCCAAGGAGGTACCTCGACAACTTCTACCCCAATAGCGGGAAAATCGACGAGTTTGGAGGGTCATTGCTACCTCGACCCCCACGCTTTCGGGGCCTACATCCGTAGAGCGAATGGAGATGTTAAGACCAGCTGTTGTGACTCTGGATTCCCTATGGGACGCAGTTCAGGGGATGAATTCCCTACTCATCAGGTAACCGTCTCCTTTTCTCAAGAAATTACTGATTAAACAATCGCAACACAATATCATGGAAAAAATTCAGGGTCAAGAGAATCAAATTGGAAGTTTAAAGGTTGAACTTTCTAACTTACAGTCGTTTGCGGGAGAAGTCTCCAAAGATAGAGAAATAATGAGAAAGAAACTTGAATTCCTTGGACAACCAGGGGAGAGAGAATAATTTACGCTTTATAAAGTTTTCCTAAAGCTCCTTTGACTTTACCTATAGATATGGTTCGTAAATACTTTGAGGAAATACTATAAATCCCAATGGAAGCTTTCCTCCTATTAATAACTTCAGTATTTAACTGGGATTAAGAGATCAGTCCCCCAAGCTACCCAGAATCCGCTTGAAAACTTGACGGATTTTTTGGAGAACTCAACTAGACACTGTGATACAGAGAACAACCCTTCTGGTTCATTTGCAATTTAAACATTTAAATGAAATTTTCTAGGGGAACAAGTTCGTATTTACCCAGATTTAAATAAAGAGACTCAATTGCGGAGACGTGAATTTATGTAGTTTAGGCCTAGAGTAGTGCTTTAGGTGCTCTATTTGTGTAAAAAATTTCCATGTCACTGCATAAGTACATAAGTAATGCCATACTGGGAAAAGACCAAGGGTCCATCGAGCCCAGCATCCTGTCCACGACAGCGGCCAATCCAGGCCAAGGGCACCTGGCAAGCTTCCCAAACGTAGAAACATTCTATACATGTTATTCCTGGAATTTTGGATTTTTCCAAGTCCGTTTAGTAGCGGTTTTATGGACTTGTCCTTTAGGAAACCGTCCAACCCATTTTTAAACTCTGCTAAGCTAACCGCCTTCACCACATTTTCCGGCAATGAATTCCAGAGTTTAATTACACGTTGGGTGAAGAAAAAATTTCTCCGATTTGTTGTCAATAGAAATCAAACAAAATAAAACATGGAAAAGAAATAAATGATACCTTTTTTATTGGACATAACTTATTTTCTTTTCCATGTTTTATTTTGTTTGATTTCTATTGATAACCTTAAGAGTGGACTAACACGGCTACCACACTCCTCTACTTCCGATTTGTTGTAAATTTACTACACTGTAGTTTAATCGCATGTTAACGACTTTGAATAACTTTGTGTCATCAGCAAATTTAATTACCTCGCCAGTTACTCCCATCTCTAAATCATTTATAAATATATTAAAAAGCAGCGGTCCTAGCACAGACCCCTGAGGAACCCCACTAACTACCCTTCTCCATTGTGAATACTGCCCATTTAACCCCACTCTCTGTTTCCTATCCTTCAACCAGTTTTTAATCCACAATAGGACATTTCCTCCTATCCCATGACCCTCCAATTTCCTCTGTAGCCTTTCATGAGGTACCTTGTCAAACGCCTTTTGAAAATCCAGATACACAATATCTACCGGCTCCCCTTTGTCAACAATGTTTGTTTACTCCTTCAAAGAATTGAAGTAAATTAGTCAGGCTAGATTCCCCACACAAAAGCCGTGCTGACTCGGTCTCAGTAATCCGTGTCCTCGGATGTGCTCTGTAATTTTGTTTTTAATAATAGCCTCTACCATTTTCCCGGCACCGACGTCAGACTCACCGATCTATAATTTCCCGGATCTCCCCTGGAGCCTTTTTAAAAAATGGGCGTTACATTGGCCACCCTCCAATCTTCCGGTACCACGCTCGATTTTAAGGATAAGTTGCATATCACTAGCAGTAGCTCTGCAAGCTCATTTTTCAGTTCTATCAGTATTCTAGGATGAATACCATCCGGTCCAGGAGATTTGCTACTCTTCAGTTTGCCGAACTGCCCCATTACGTCCTCCAGGTTTACCGTGAAGTCAGTAAGTTTCTCCGACTCGTCCGCTTGAAATACCATTTCCGACACCGGTATCCCACCCAAATCTTCCTCGGTGAAGACCGAAGCAAAGAATTCAGTCTCTCCGCTACGTCTTTATCTTCCTTGATCGCCCCTTTTACCCCTCGGTCATCCAGCGGCCCAACCGATTCTTTTGCCGGCTTCCTGCTTTTAATATACCGAAAAAAATTTTACTATGTTTTTTTGCCTCTAATGCTATCTTTTTTTCGTAATCCCTCTTGGCCTTCTTTATCTGCGCCTTGCATTTGCTTTGACACTCCTTATGCTGCTTCTTGTTATTTTCAGACGGTTCCTTCTTCCATTTTCTGAAGGCGTTTCTTTTAGCCCTAATAGCTTCCTTCACCTCACTTTTCAACCAGGCTGGCTGTCTTTTGGAGTTCCGTCTTTCTTTTCTAATTCGCGGAATATGTATGGCCTGGGCCTCCAGGATGGTATTTTTGAACAGCGTCCACGCCTGTTGTACAGTTTTTACTCTCTCAGTTGCCCCCCCTAAGTTTTTTTTTTACCGTTCTTCTCATTTTATCATAGTCTCCTTTTTTAAAGTTAAACGCTAACGTATTTGACTTTCTGTGTACAGTTACTTCAAGGTCGATATCAAAACTGATCATATTATGGTCACTGTTATCAAGCGGCCCCAGTACCATAACGTCCCTCACCAGATCATGCGCTCCACTAAGGACCAAGTCTAGAATTTTTCCTTCTCTCGTCGGCTCCTGCACCAGTTGCTCCATAAGCTGTCCTTGATTTCATCAAGGAATTGTATCTCTGTAGCGTGTCCCGATGTTACATTTACCCAGTCTATATTTGGATAATTGAAGTCACCCATTATCATCACATTGCCCATTTTGTTCGCGCGTCTGATTTCTTTTATCATTTCTGTGTCTACCTGCTCATCCTGGCGAGGCGGACGGTAGTACACTCCTATCACCGTTTTTTTCCCTTTTATACATGGAATTTCAACTCACAATGATTCAAAGGTGTGATTTGTGTCCTGCTGAATTTGTAATCTATCTGAGTCAAGGCTCTCGTTAATATACAATGCTACCCCTCCACCAGTCCGGTCCACCCTATCACTACGATATACTTTGTACCCCGGTATGACAGTGTCCCACTGGTTATCCTCCCTCCACCAGGTCTCAGTAATGCCTATTATATCCAATTTTTCATTTAGTGCAATATATTCCAAATCTCCCATCTTATTTCTTAGACTCCTAGCATTTGCATATAGACATTTCAGAGTATGTTTGTTGTTCTTATTTGCATGATGCTTAGTACCTGACACTATTGATTTGACATCTTTTGTCTGATCTTTAGTTGTATTTAAGGGCACCTGGTCTACCACGGTCTGTTGTGTAACCTCACTATCCAGAAACCCTATCTTCCCTGTTTGTGAGGTATCTTTGCAAGATACCTTTTCCCGAACCATGCGCTTTTGAGCGACTGTCGGCCTTCCTCCCATTTCTAGTTTAAAAGCTGCTCTATCTCCTTTTTAAATGCCGACGCCAGCAGCCTGGTCCCACCCTGGTTAAGGTGGAGCCCATCCTTTCGGAATAGGCTCCCCCTTCCCCAGAATGTTGCCCAGTTCCTAACAAATCTAAAACCCTCCTCCCTGCACCATCGTCTCATCCACGCATTGAGACTCTGGAGCTCTGCCTGTCTCTTGGGCCCTGCACGTGGAACAGGTAGCATTGTATCTCTAGACTCAGTGACTTATATGTTTCTTGATCCCCCAAAAATGAAACTTTTTATTAGTTCTAGAGAGAATAGTGGAACTCAAACCTGAATGTTCAATAGGCTTATCGCTGATATCCGTCTGTGAGTAGGTTTCATGCTACCGCTCTTAGGACATTATTTCCAATATGTATTTTTTTTCCTTATTTCTTGCCTCGACTTCACGTTGTGGTCTAAAAGAGTGAGATATATTTCCTTAATTGAGTATATATTTTATGATTGTTGCCCTTTCTGACATATTAGTTGTATGACTGAATGTAATATAAAAGTTAATCAATAAATAAATAAATAAAAATTGTAAGTGATATTGAACCGAAACTTGTTTTGGATAATTGTGGGATATAAGAATGAATAAATAAATCGAGCTCCTTATTTAAACCACAAAGAATTCAATGATCATCTTCAATCCTTGTCAACAATTTGTCAGTATCTCCTCCTCTCCGGGGGATGGTAGGCCTTTATAATACAAAAAAATCTGTGGTTCATTCTTACAGAATGTTCGACCAATTGCTTGTCTATAGCTTCTCTATTAAGATCACTGTGATGCTCTATCAGTCTGTTATTCAAAGCCTGCTTAGACTTTGCAATGAACATGAGTTTGCATGAACAATAGCAAGCATAAATTACTTTTTCTGTTTGAGAAATGTTTTGGTACATACTCTTTGTTAGTGACTGGATGTAGAATAGATCTGACAGTTTTATTAACATATCAAACTGAATGATTCCCACATGGATTATGTCCCTGTGGCATTCTCACTCCTGATCTTAAATTATTGCCAAATGTTGACAAAACAAGAACTTATTTAAAATTCCTACTTCTGCATGCAACCATGTATTTTAATTATATGATTTGATTTTTGTTTTTAGTTGTGTACCCCTGAGGCAGCCTTTGTTGGGCAAAACGTGGAATACATTGGGTAGAATCTTTAATAACTGTATTTTGGGGATTTTCTGTCTGGGATCTGAGATTTTTACGTCACCTTGCACCCTGCCCCCCAAATTTCGAGTGGAGGAGTGGCCTAGTGGTTAGGGTGGTGGACTTTGGTCCTGGGGAACTGAGTTCGATTCCCAGCACAGGCAGCTCCTTGTGACTCTGGGCAAGTCACTTAACCCTCCATTGCCTGCCGCATTGAGCCTGCCATGAATGGGAAAAACGCGGGGTACAAATGTAACAATAAAATAAAAAATAAAAATGTACAAAAAGATATGAGAATGCTCTATAAGAGAGCACTTGCTTACTACATGAAAAGAGCACAATCACATTGCCAGTCTGCTCAACTACTCATTGGATCCAGGTTCAGTTCTCACTCCAGCATCTTGTGACCCTGGGCAAGTCATTTAACTGTTCTTTGCCCCAGGTATGGAAAAACCAGCCCCCCTCAAGAAAAAAAGCTTAGGTTGTGACCCCACTGTAGACAGAGAAAGTACATTTCTCTGCAGAGACCAAAGGACAAGAGGGACTTCTGTAGAGGTCTCATGTGTGATCTGGTCCAAGGAACTACCTCTATCATCGCTGCCATGGATCCTAAGACTTGAAGATAATCTCTCGCACCGGTTTGTGCAGGAGAGTGCGAATCTGATCCTGAAGTTTGACAATCCTGTTCTATGGCAGAAATACTCACCCTTGCAGAGTAATGAAGGAGACTCCAAGATAGTTGAGAGTCTGAGATGGCACTGAGCAACTCTTGAGAGGATTAACCACCCATCTGAGAGATTGAAGAAACTGGACTTCTCGATCTGTGGCCTGCAGACTTTCCTGATACAACTTTGCTCTGAACAACCAATCATCCAGGAAAAAGATTAACTAGAATGCCCTCTTTTCCAAGGGCCGCTGCCACCACCACCATGACCTTCGTAAAGGTACGAGGCCGAAGGCAGAGAATGAAACTGATAATGCTTGCCTAAAACCACAAAGCGAAGAAATCACTGGTGCAATGGCCAAATTGGGATGTGCATAGGCCTCTGTTAAATCTAGATCCATCAAAAACTCCCCCGACTAAATGGCTACTATGACCGAACAAAAAGTTTCCATATGAAAACTGATAACCTGGAGCATTCGGTTGACCGCCTTGAGATCCAAAATCGGTCGAAAAGGACCCTTCTTTCTTCAGGATGACAATGTAAATGGAATGGCGACCCGTTTTGATCTCTGTAGGAGGAACCAGACAAGACAGCCTGTAAATCGAGAAGCTTCCCTAGGGTATCCCTGGCTGCTCATGCCTTGAGACGAGAATGACAGGGAGACTCTAGGAAAGCATCTGGCAGCTGCTGCGCAAACTCTAAGGTGTACCCTTCGCAAATAACCTTGAGAACCCACTGATCAGAGATAATCTGGGCCCACCTCCAATAAAACTGAGCCAAGTGTTCACGCTATCCAAAAATACTAGGACTAGAGGGCATGAGTTGAAGCTACAGTGTGGTAAATTTAAAACGAATCGGAGAAAATTTTTCTTCACCCAACGTGTAATTAGACTCTGGAATTCGTTGCCGGAGAACGTGGTACGGGCGGTTAGCTTGACGGAGTTTAAAAAGGGGTTAGATAGATTCCTAAAGGACAAGTCCATAGACCGCTATTAAATGGACTTGGAAAAATTCCGCATTTTTAGGTATAACTTGTCTGGAATGTTTTTACGTTTGGGGAGCGTGCCAGGTGCCCTTGACCTGGATTGGCCACTGTCGGTGACAGGATGCTGGGCTAGATGGACCTTTGGTCTTTCCCAGTATGGCACTACTTATGTACTTATGTACTAAGTGAATTGGAGGTTAGGCCTTGACACATTCATTGGGAAGGACGCGCAGGGGACTGAAAGGACGTACGCAGTGCACCTCGAAAGAACTGGAATCTCTGAAGGTATTGAGACTTATGAGCAGTAGCTACCTTGCCTGGTGTGAAGCCACAAAAATCTCTGCCACGTCCCTGACTACAAAGAAGACAGCGACCAAGTGACCAACTGACCTAGGATGATCCTCAGGCAGTCGAGGAGCCTTAGTATCTCCCAGACTCTTAACCAATGTATCAAACTAGTCACCAAATAAAAACAATCCTCGAAAATTGAACTTAGCTTAGACTTAGAAGCCGCATCAGCTGACCAACCTTGAAACCAAAGTAATTACCGTGCTGTAACATTTGAAGCCATAGACTTAGAAAAAGCCCTCAGCAAATCATATAAAGTATCTGGTAAGAAAGCAGAGTCCATCTCTATCTTTGCCATCTCCTCATCTATTAAAGAGAAGTCATCCAAAGTCCTATCTAAAATTCTCTTGGATCAGCAATAACAAGCCCTGGCCACCAAAGATCCACAGATGGCTGCCTGCACCGCCAGAGCAGAGACATCAAAACTATTCTTTAAAAGAGGTTCCATACGCTGATATTGCAGATCTTTAGTTCCGTGGCCTCATCCATGGGAACAGTATTTCTTTTGGTAACCGCAAGGACAACTGCATTAATCACTGGAGTTTTGAGGAGAGACTTGTCCTGATCCGGAAATGCGAAGAGATGAACCATGGATCTTGAAAGATGAAACAGAGCATCTGGCATGTCCCACTGAGCCTGGAAGATATCTCTGATGTCCTGATGCATAGATTTACTAGCCTTTCTAATGCCCTTGACCAGAAGATTGACCTTGCACTTCTGCATGGCTACAGACTCCTCTTCAAAATTTAAAGTAGAAGAAACCAAAGATATGAGCTCCTGCAAATCTTTTTTATGAAAAATCCTTACCACAGAGGGGTCCTCTCAAGGGAGGAGAACATCTGCAACTGGATCTGCAGGCCCAGTGTCTTCAGAGAACTCTGGTTCTCCCACGCCAACATCTTCCTCAAGGAGGGGCATCTCCAGATTCGTGTCTGAAGCATTGTCCTCCTCAGATCCCAGGAAACCCTAGGCCATTTGACTGAGGAGCTAAGCCTCCCTGAGTTAGGAAGTATTTTTTCCACGGAGAGAGTAGTGGATGCTTGGAATGCCCTCCCGAGGGAGGTGGTGGAGATGAAAACAGTAACGGAATTCAAACATGCGTGGGATAAGCATAAAGGAATCCTATGCAGAAGGAATGGATCCTCAGGAGCTTAGTCGAGATCGGGAGGTGGGGCAGACTTATAAGGTCTGTGCCAGAGCCGGTGGTGGGAAGCAGGACTGGTGGTTGGGAGGCAGGGATAGTGCTGGGCAGACTTATACGGTCTGTGCCAGAGCCGGTGGTTGGGAGGCGGGGCTGGTGGTTGGGAGGAGGGGATAGTGCTGGGCAGACTTATACGGTCTGTGCCAGAGCCAGTGGTGGGAGGCAGGGATAGTGCTAGGCAGACTTATACAGTCTGTGCCAGAGCCGGTGGTGGGAGGCGGGGCTGGTGGTTGGGAGGCGGGGATAGTGCTGGGCAGACTTATACGGTCTGTGCCAGAGCCGGTGGTTGGGAGGCGGGGCTGGTGGTTGGGAGGAGGGGATAGTGCTGGGCAGACTTATACAGTCTGTGCCCTGAAGAGCACAGGTACAAATCAAAGTAGGGTATACACAAAAAGTAGCACATATGAGTTATCTTGTTGGGCAGACTGGATGGACTGTGCAGGTCTTTTTCTGCCGTCATCTACTATGTTACTACTATGTTTATAATAGTAGTAAAACATGCCCATTTCTTGCGGCAATGAAACGGGTGCTAGCACGGTTTCCTTCCAGACCTCCCCCCCTCCCTACTCACCCCGTCGGCGTTCGTCCGCCATTGTTGCGAACCTCGGCACGCCACCTTCAATCTGCTGACATTGCTCCGCCCTCAACATCATCACATTTGACGCGAGGGCGGGGCCCCAACACAGTGTTTTGGTGGCTTCACCACCACGAAGGCTTCGAACCAGAAGGAAGTGCCCGGAGGACCTGACAGTGACGTCAGTGTCCTCAGAACGTTGAGGGTGAGTTTTATTATATAGGATATAGGATGTTAACCGCTTTGAAGGCAGTATATCTACTTCCTCCCCATCCCCCTGTCCCCCTTTGTTCACCTAAAATCCAATACAGCATCTTGAAAAATGGTGCAATAATTTCTCTGTGCTATTTTGTTTATCAGGGGCAATTCTGTAACATGGTGCCTAGTTTTAGGCACAGTGTATATAAATGTTAGCATTGTAGTCATTTGCACATATAAATAACTTCATAAAATACCGACCGGCATAAAAGTACATGCATCGTTTGTACAATGTGTACATTCACTGTGCACATGGGTGGAATTTGGGCAGTGGGAGCAAATACAGACCTAGATTATAGAATACTATAATTTATGCATATTCTTGCTAAATTCGGATACTCTTATTTAAACCAGCTATAAGTGATCATGCCTTAAACGAAAGGCATGTTTTTTGCATAAGAACACTAATATTTCATGAAGAAAAGTAGGCTTGATAAGGTGCATTTTTGCTACCTTAAATTAGGGCCCTAGATGTGAAGTTCTCTCCTTTTGGGGGTAATTCTGCAAGGAAGGTGCCAGCATTTGGGTGCTAAGAACATGCCTAAATGACCAGAATACCAGCCTTTATGGGTGTATGGGTGCACATAATAGGCCGAATTCAGGAAATGATGCCAGGAAATCTGTACTCAGTGCTATTCTATAAAGGACACTCTGGGATGAGTACTCTATAGAACTGCTCATAGCGCTGTTTGCTGCGTGAAGACTTACACTTGCACACCAGGATAACCACCAGGTTTCAGTAAGTTGGGCACATATCCTCTGTATTGCATAACACTGCGTCCAAATTATCGAAATGCCCTTGACCAGCCCATGCTGCTCCTGTGGCCACACCCTCTTTTGGGTTGCACTCCATGGGATTTGGGCACCCAGTGTTATAGAACTGAGCTTAGGCAGATGTGGGCACAATTGCTAATTGGTGCTAATTAACATCAATAATTGTTAGCATTGAATTATTGCTTGTTAGGCTCGTTAACCAAGTAGGCTGTGCACACAAATATCAGCGCCCTTTATAGAATCTGGGGGAATGTGTTTAAGTGAGTAGGTGCCTACTTTTTAGAATAGGCTCCAATAGATACTTTAAGGACACCTAAAACTAAATGTTCCTCTATAGAATTACCCTTCATGTGCCTGGCCAACACTACATCCAGCCCTATTAATGTAGAAACAAAATCTTTTCGAGAGAAGGGGAAATGATAAAACTAGACTAGACGGTTGTGGGGTGGTAGACTTTGGAGTAATGTTAAATTCTTTTTCATGGAAATAGTGGTTAATGCCTGGAATGCCCTTTCGAGGGAGGTGGTAGAAACCAAAATGGTGATGGAATTCAAATAGGCATGGGATGAACACAGAGGATCTCTAATTAGAAAATGAATGGTATATTAAAAAACAAAAAAAAACAAATGGCTGCATGTGTGTGGATGTGTTGAGTTGCACTTTGATGGTGACTCTGGCTTTAGAGAACTAAGGTCGGTGCTGGGCAGACTTGTACAATCTGTGTCCCATATATGGCAGTCTGGTTTAGGGTGGGCTGGAGAGGGCTTCGACAGCAACTTCAGTAGCTAGAACATGAGGACAGTGCGGGGCAGACTTTTATGGTCTGTGTCCTGCAAGTGACAAGACGAATTCGGATAGGTTGGAGTGGACTTTGACAGCAGCTCCAGTGGTTGGAACCTAAGGGCAGTGCTGGTCGGACTTCTAAGGTCTATGTCCCAGAAACACCAAAGAAAGACCATGATCAAGTATATATCATTATGTTCATTACTGGTTTAATCATGAATTGATGAGTGTGACTATTGTGCAAACTGGATGGAACATTCAGGTTTTTATCTGCTGTCATCTATGTTACTGTCCTCTGAAAATCGGGCATACCTCCTTTTAGCTTTGTTGTAGACAGACTTCAAGACAGACTTTTATGGTCTGTGCCCTGCAAGTGACAAGACGAATTCGGATAGGTTGGAGTGGACTTTGACAGCAGCTCCAGTGGTTGGAACCTAAGGGCAGTGCTGGTCGGACTTCTAAGGTCTATGTCCCAGAAACACCAAAGAAAGACCATGATCAAGTATATATCATCATGTTCATTACTGGTTTAATCATGAATTGATGAGTGTGACTATTGTGCAAACTGGATGGAACATTCAGGTTTTTATCTGCTGTCATCTATGTTACTGTCCTCTGAAAATCGGGCATACCTCCTTTTAGCTTTGTTGTAGACAGACTTCAAGTCCTTAAATTGCTGCATTTTGTCCAATTTCAAACTGCTAACAGAGAAGGCTTGATTCTGATGGTGTTTCCTCAAAGGAAAGAGAAAAATGTATTACATTTCATGTGGTACTGCATTGTATGCTGCTGAACAATCTTGCTTCATAAATAATTTTGTATGTGAAAAGAAGACAGAAAAATTATTTTCGTAAACTCCTAAAAAAGATGGTCATTTATTATAAAATTGCTACTTTTTGTGTAGGGTTGTTTATGAGGAGTGGTAAGGGGAATCTGCTTTTTACAAGTTGCAAATGCTGGATGTTTGCACTGCAAATAGGAGGAGCTGGCTGGTTCTTGTTGAGGAAATGTTATGAGTTACTTCTGCTGGCATTCAAAGCAGGAGCTAAATTGCACTCAAGCTCTGGACGAGTTCTTGGTTATAAACAGGAGTGCAGGGCATACAACTTACACACAGCCCTACACAATACTTTACTTATACTCAGTGCTTTTTTGTAGAAAAAAAGGTGCTGGTACTCATGGGCGAGGTCACCACATATGGCTCCACCCCTATGATAGCCACACCCACATTAGCCACACCCCTTATACCAGCCATGGCGCATATAAACAGACATCATTGAAAATATTATACTAGTATAGGAGAAAAAAAATAACGTGATTTTTTTTCATTATAAATAATTTTTGTAAGCTGTTACAGCTCCAGTATACCAAGTGCAAAATAAGACAGCAGATGTAAATTCTCAGATTGGACATATTCCAAACACTAAAATGAAAATAAAATGATTTTTTTCTACCTTTGTTGTCTAGTGACTGTTTTTCTATCCATATTGGTCCCAGTCTCTGATTCTGCTTTTCTCTATCTGTTCTCTTAACTCTGTTTCCAGGGCTTCCTATCCATTTATTTATTTATTTATTACATTTGTAGCCCACATTTTCCCACCTATTTGCAGGCTCAATGTGGCTTACATAGTGCCGTAAAGGTGTTCGCCAATTCTGGTATGAACAAATACAGTAATGTTGTGGTAGGTTTGTGTGTACAGACACATTAGGGAATCGTAGAGAGGAAGAGAATCATAAAGAGGAAGAGTTATTATATGTCCATTACGAGCTTTGGTTTTGTTGTGTTGCAGGGTAGAGGCATTTAAGTTGGGTCTGTAGGGTATGCCTTTTTGAACATGTTAGTTTTTAATGATTTCCGGAAGTTTAGGTAATCAGAAGTTGTTTTCATGGCTTTTGGTAATGCGTTTCATAGTTGTGTGCTTATGTAGGAAAAGCTGGATGCATAGGTTGATTTGTATTTGAGTCCTTTGCAGCTTGGGTAGTGGAGATTTAGGTATATTCATGTTGATCCTGTTGTGTTTCTGGTTGGTAGGTCTATGAGGTCTGTCATATATCCCAGGGCTTCACTGTAGATAATGTTATGAACCAGTGTGCAGATTTTGAAAGCAATACATTCTTTGATCGGGAGCCAGTGCAGTTTTTCTCGGAGGGGTTTGGCGCTTTCGAATCGCGTTTTTCCAAATATAAGCCTGCCTGCCGTGTTTTGAACGGACTGAAGTTTCTTTATGAGTTCTCTGCATCCCGCATAAATTCCGTTGCAGTAGTCTACATGGCTTAGTACCATTGATTGTATCAAGTTGCGAAATGTTTCCCTCTGGAAGAAAGGTTTCATGCATTTGAGTTTCCACATTGAGTGGAACATTTTCTTTGTTGTAGATTTCACTTTTGTTCTCTAGTGTGAAGTTACGGTCGATTGTAACGCCGAGAATTTTCAGGCTGTCTGAGATAGGGAGGGTATAATCTGGGGTGTTTGTTTGTGGGTTTGTTCGTATTGTATTGGGATGAGAGGATGAGAGTGTGTTTTTTCTGTGTTGAGTTTTAGTTGAAATGCGTTTGCCCAAGAGTCCATGATATTCAAGCTGAGCTTGATTTCGTTGGTGATTTCTGTCAGATCACGTTTGTAAGGAATGTATATTGTGACATCGTCTGCATAGATGAAAGGGTTAAGGCCTTGGTTGGATAAGGATTTGGCTAGTGGGGTCATCATTAGGTTGAAAAGGATCAGTGATAGTGGTGATCCTTGAGGTACTCCACATTCTGCTTTCCACAGTGGTGATATGTTTGAGCTTGATTTCACTTGATATGTTCTAGTGGTTAGGAAATCCTTGATCCAACTAAGTATATTGCCACGAATCCCAAAGTAATCTAGGAGTCTTAGTAGTATTTTATGGTTTACCATGTCGAACGCACTGGACATGTCGAATTGGAAGAGAAGTATGTTTTTGCCTGTTGCTATTTCCTGCTTGAATTTGGCTAGGAGGGTAATTAGTACTGTTTCAGTGCTATGGAGGGGGCAAAATCCTGATTGTGATTCATGTAATATTGTGAATTTGTTTATATAATCAGTAAGTTGTTTGGTTACCATGCTTTCCATCAGTTTGATCACCAGTGGGACTGATGCTACTGGACGGTAGTTAGTGATTTTGTTTGATTTTTTTCTTGGGATCTTTTGGTATTGGGGTGAGTAGGATGTTGCCATTTTCCTTAAGGAAGAGACCTTGTTGAAGCATGTAAGGTCTGCTATGAAGTAGTGGGGGGAGGATTTTATTAGGTAGCTGGGGCAGGTATCCAATTTACAGTGAGAGTTTCAGAACCTATTAATCGCCTGGGTGACTGTTTCCACGGTGAGAAGAGCGAAGTTTGACCAGGTTCGGTCTGCTGGGTATTCACCAGGGGTTGTGTCCAAGCCAGTGATGAAATTTTCGATATCAGTGTTGTCCTGAGGTAGCGTGTTACATAGGTTTGTCTGTATTGGTTGTGGTGACCAAGATGATGTCTAGTAGTTTGTTCACGAGTTGTTATAATTTCTTCGTGTCTTTGTAGTCTGGCCCTATTTTAGTTTTAAAGTATGACCTTGTGGTTTATCTTATTGCGTATTTGTATTTTCTTTGTATTTGTTTCCATGCGTTGAGTGCATGTTCGTCTTTTATTTTTTTCCAAGCTCGTTGGAGTTTCCTGGATTGTGTGTTTATTTTTTTCAGTTTTTTGTTGAACCACGGTATCGAGTTGTGCCTACGTGAGGTTCTGTCACGTCTTGTTTGTAAGGGTGCTATTTCATCCAGTATGCTTCTGCATCTTTTATCCCATTCTGAAAGGTAGTATATGGAGTCCGTTTGTGCTGTCCATTCATTTTTGTATATCAGTTGCCAGAATATTTCCGAGTCTATTTGGCCTCTTGTGCTGTAGGTTGTGTGTTCTTGTATACGGTGTGAACCCTTTTTCTGCCATTTTAGGGATAGGTTTAGTTTGTAGTGGTCGGTCCATGGTATTTCTGTCCATTTAATTTCTATTATTATTAGGTTCTGGTCTGTGGACAGATTGTGTGAGATGAGATCGAGTGTGTGCCCTTTGACATGGGTTGCTTGCATTTGTGACCATTTAAGATCCCATGAGTGGAGGAATTCCTTGCATTCTCGTGCGTTGGTAGAGTTTGTGTCTTCTAGGTGGAGGTTAATCTCTCCTAATACTAGTATATTGGAGTTGGTTACAGAAGTGTTTGAAATGAAGTCCATGAAGTTGGTCTGGCCTTCGTTCCAATTACCTGGAGGTCTGTAAAACAAGACAGAATTCACATGATCGCGTAGGGTTTTGTTGTGGATTCTGATTGAGGCAAGTTCAAGTTGAAATGTTATGGACTCGGCAGTGGTTTCGGTGGTAAAGTGGGACCGTTAGATTAGTGCTGTGCCTCCGCCTCTCTTTTCTTTTCTGGTCCAGTGTGTGATTTTGTATCCTGGAGGGCACAGATCTAGGATTATAGGGTCCTTTTGGTCATGGATCCAAGTTTCAGTGAGGAAGAGTAGGTCCCTCCTCTCAGCACCCTTCTCCACCACCGCCAACTCCAGGCTCCGCCCATTCTGCCTCGCCTCACCCTATGCGTGGAATCAACTTCCTGTGGCCCTACGCCAAGCCCCCTCCCTACCCATCTTCAAATCCTTGCTCAAAGCCCACCTCTTCAATGTTGCCTTCGGCACCCAACCTTAGACTGCCCCAATTTGACTGCCACTACTTGATTGTCTGTACATTTGTCCATTAGATTGTAAGCTCTTCGAGCAGGGACTGTCCTTCTTTGTTATATTGTACAGCGCTGCGTAACCCTAGTAGCGCTTTAGAAATGTCAAATAGTAGTAGTAGTAGTAGTAGTTTTCTGACATGATCCAGTCTGTTAGTATTGCTGTTTTATTTAGGGCGGACCTGGCATTGACGTAGCCCACTTGGATTGTTTGGAATGGGTCTTCTGTATTTGGTGTTAAGTGGACTTTTATTGTCGTTTCTTTGTTGAGGTGAGTTTGTTTGGGCCTAGTGGTTAGTGCAGTGAACTTTGATCCTAGGGAACTGAGTTTGATTCCCACTGCAGCTCTTTGTGACTCTGGGCAAGTCACTTAACCCTCCATTGCCCCTGGTATAAAATAAGTACCTGAATATATGCAAACCGCTTTGAATGTAGTTGCAAAAAAAACCTCAGAAAGGCGGTATGTCAAGTCCCATTTCCCTTTCTGTTGTGATTGTTCGCATGCAAGTGTTCTTCCTTTGTTTAGGTTGTTAACAGTTTGGTGAGGTGTGGTGTATTTGATCAATCTATGATGATTGTGTAGTATGGATATGATGTTGTTTTCTGCAAGTGGGGTGGTTAGTGTTAAGTGGATCAGTGTTAGGGAGTAGATTATTAGGAGTAGTTTGAGGGTATTCATTATTTTATTTTATTTTTATTTTTGTTACATTTGTACCCCACACTTTCCCACTCATAGCAGGTTCAATGCGGCTTACGTATTATATACAGGTACTTATTTGTACCTGGGGCAATGGAGGGTTAAGTGACTTGCCCAGAGTCACAAGGAGCTGCCTGTGCCTGAAGTGGGAATCGAACCCAGTTCCCCAGGACCAAAGTCCACCACACTAACCACTAGGCCACTCCTCCACTCCACTGTATATGGTATATATTTCCTGTGGTTTCTATTAAGACCATGTTGCCCCAATCTGCTCTCCTCACAAGCCTGCCTTCTCTGATTGATCAGTGCAAAAGGCTCCTTCTTAGGCACGCCCGTCCTGCTGAAGGTGTCTTCAGTTCACTAGCAATTATTCAGTTTTTACTTTGGTTTTTACTGTCAGGCTTTTCAAGCCTTGTCAGTTGTAAAGTCTCAATATCTCAAAATATAATAGACTCTTCACTCATGGTGTGGTGATCGGACGCGTTGCCCAGGGCACAGAGACTCTGCAACCCTGGGAGCTGTGTCTATGTTGGCAGTAGACACCAGAGGGCGGCAACAGCCTCAGGCTGCCACTACTGTTTTGCTCTGAGCCCCTCAGAGCCTGTCTCTGGGGCCGCTATCGCGTTGCCCCTTCTCCTCTTGTTGCTGCTGCTGCACTCTGGTCTCGGTGCTGTCGACTGAGCCCTCGGCATCCTCGGCGGTTCCCTCAATCCTCCATAACTCCCATGATCCTGGGGCAGCTCCACCGGACAATGCTCCCCTTTCCTGCTGCCGTCTGAGGAACCGTCGAGCGAGGAGGCAGAACCGGGCGCACGACCGCTTCCACACAGCCCGTGCGGTCCCCCGTGGGAGAGGCTCGATCGTCTCTCCCTGCTCTGGGTGGGCGAGTGGGTGAGGAGGCCGAGTCGGGTGTGTAGTTGCTGTCCCGCGAGCCTTGTGCGGTCCCCCGTGGGGAGAGGTTTGGATGCCTCTCCCTGCTCCGAGGATGACAGCGGTGCAATTCGCCGGACCCACACGGGCTCCCCGAGTGCCGTCTGCTGCCTCGTGCGGTCCCCTGTGGGGGGCAATTCAGACTGGTGCCCGATTAACTCAGCACAAGTTAGGGCAGCTGTTTTGCTTAACTTTATGCATTTGCTTAGATGGTAAGTGCAGGCTTGGAATTACTGCAGGCAGTGGAGAGGGGGGAACAAGAGATTATCTGAGAGGTTCAGGAATTTTTAAGATAGAGGCGTCATTGACCATAACTATACCTTGGAATGTAGCCAGGGGAAACCAAAATTTGAAAGTACCAAGCCCTTACGAGAAAAATTACACTGGCTCCCACTTAAGGAACGCATCACGTTCAAAATATGTTCACTAGTTCACAAAATTATCCATGGAGACTCACCAGCTTACATGTCTGACCTAATAGACCTACCACCCAGGAATGCCAAAAGATCATCCCGCACATTCCTTGATCTGCACTTCCCCAGTTGCAAAGGAATGAAATACAAACTAATGCACCTACCTGAGCACAGTTATGGAACGCACTGCTGCACAGCTTGAAATCGATCTACGAAAGAACAAACTTCCGCATATTACTGAAGACCCATCTCTTTGATAGAGCATACCAAAAAGATCAACCCATGTGAATATGCACAACTCGCCTATCTAATTTCAGAACTGTTTCTTAATATCTGCTTGTATACTATTACTTTGTATTATCATCATGCTGACCAAGATCCTGCAATACTAAATGTTTATTTACTAAGATTCTTCCACTACTCATGATGTATTGTAAGCCACTTTGAGCCTGCAAAGAGGTTGGATAAGGTGGGATACAAATAAATAAATACATAAATAAATTAAAGACATGCAGTAGATGGATGTGTTTCACTCCTGTGAAATTATTTTGGAAGTTTTAATGCTGAGGAAGCTTCAGCAAGATAACAGAGCTTTAGAGGTAGTATAAGTTATAGGTATGAACATTATCTCAAAAGTTGTAGTGGGGGTTTAGTTAGCAGTTTCTGATCCTGATGTCTTTTGTTCCAATTGATGTGGATCTCTGGAGGTTTTTCAGTTGTAAATCCAGCTTATTTCACAAGCAAAGAGAGTCAAAGATGAAAGGCTTCCAACAATAGAAAATAAATGGCTGTACTTAGCACTTCTATGTGAATTTCTTTGGAAACTTAACGTAGGGGCTAATGGTTGACTTTAGTTTTAAGAAATCTATCACTCACGGATTGTAGGTATGAATGGTTTCTAGTTCTGTTATCCTTGGATGGCCCAATTGAAGCAGGTTGCTGTAGGCTTTTTCTTTGTTGTCCAGGAGGAGGGTTAGATGTAAATATAGCTCCAGTACCGGTCACAGGGCATGAGGAGAGTTATTTGCAATATGAAGGGAAGATAAAAGTTCTTTTCTCCAGCCAAAATAAAAGAAAGAAGTTCAAAGTAAAATTGAAGACTGGTGCCTCAATACAGACTGCGCAGAAGTCACTAAAAATTTGGGTTGTAAATAAGCAAAAATAAGCGAAAAGTGTATTATTTGCAGAGCCTCATGTGAACCCAGTCACCCAGTACTTTCCTCCTTTCTTTTTCATTTCTTACCCTACATCCATAAGTAAAAGCTGGGTCCTCCTCCGCGGAATTGACTGGAGGAGGTATAACGTGGATCCAGCTTTTGCCTATTTTCTCCATCCATGTGCAGTTTTTCTCTTCTCTTCCCTTTCCCTCATCTCCATCCATGTTCTTCATCTTCTTTTTTTCTTTCCTCCCCTCCATCCATGTCCAGCATTTCTCCTCTCTCATCCCTCTCCTGTATCCATATAAAGCAATAATTCTCTCTCCCCTCCATCCAAGTCCAGCATTTCTCTTCTCTCCCCACCAACCCCTCCCTCCATCCATGTCCATCCATCCATGTCCAGCAATTCTCTATCTCCCGCTTTCCTCTCCATCCATTTCCAGCATTTCTCGTGTCTCCCCTGCCCTCCCCTCCCATCCATCTGCATCTCCTTCCTGTCTTCCCTCCCCTCCATCCATGTCCAGTATGTCTCCTTTCTCCCCTGCCCTCCCCTCCCATGTCCAGCAATTCTCCTCTATCCCCTGTCCTCCCCTGCCATCCATGTCCAGCAATTCTTCTCTCTCTCCTTCCCTCCCCTCTTATCCATGACCATGTCTGATTCTCCTGTTTCCCCTGCCCTCTGCTTCCATCCATGTACAGTGAATCTCTCTTTGCTGACCTCCTCTCCCATCGATGTCCAGTATGTCTCCTCTGCCCCCTGGCCTCCCCTCTCATCCATGTCCAGCGATTCTCCACTCTCCCCTGCCCTCCATGTCCAGCGATTCTCCCCTGCCCTCCCCTGCCATCCATGTCCAACGATTCTCCTCTCTCCCCTGTCATCCATGTCCAGCGATTCTCCTCTCTCCCCTGCCCTTTCCTACCATCCATGTCCAACAATTCTCCTCTCTCCCCTGCCCTCCCCGCCTATCCATGTCCAGCAGTTCTCTCTCCCCTGCCTTCCCCTCCCATTCATGTCCAGCGATTCTCCTCTCTCCCCTGTCCACCCTTCCTATCCATGTCCAGCAATTCTCTCCCCCCTGCCAGTATGTAGTGATCCTGTTGGAAGAAATGGTGCTGTTTAAGACCAAATGAAAGTCTTTTGCTTTAGTTAACCCAAACCTAGTTGGGAAATATGATGTATTTTTTTTCTATACCCTTTTGGAGTGCTTCATGAGATTTGCGTGATCAAAGTACATTGATAAGCATGCATGCTGGTGCAGCTTGCTTAGATATCTAGAAAATCCAATTATGAAGCAGTCTGATAAGCTGAGACCTGTAAGAGAAAGAGAATGTGTTTTTTGGTTATAAACCTAATAGTAAGATGTGGTGTTTAAAAAGAGAGATGGAGAGGATAGTGGCAGAAAAGAGGCCAGTAAACAAGTGGTCTATGGTTATTTGGCTAGATAGATTTACTGAAGTGCCTTTTGCATTAACATTGTGTGCATTACTAGTATACATAGGTATCACTGCATAGAATGGGGACCTATGGTCTATTTATTTATTACAATAATGTGTTAATGCATTAACTTAGTGGCAGACTTCAGAAAATCTAACACAATGGAGAAGGGGAAAAGAGAAAATGTGGGGTAATTGTGACAGGTGTGAGAGTGGAATTAAGGAAAAATGATGTAGAATTAGATGGGATGACTGCAAATGTTGGGGGAGTGGGAAGGTGGAATCATACTACACGGAGGAAAATCCTGGAGAAGGGCCGCGGTTGGCTGCCGAGGGAACATCTGGGAATGGAGTGGATACTGCGCCGTTTACAGAAGAAATAGTTTATAAACAGCTTGAGAATCTGAAGGTGGACAAAGCTATGTGGCCGGGAGGGATACATTCCATGACATTGAGGGCGCTCAGAGAGGTCCTGGCGGGACCTCTTAAAAATTTATTTAAAAGATCTTTAGAGATGGGAGAGGTTCCGTAAGATTGGAGACGAGCGGATGTGGTCCCTCTTCACAAAAGTGGAGACAGGGAAGAAGTGGGAAACCATAGACCAGTAAGTCTCACGTCGGTGGAAGGAAAAATAATGGAATCGCTGCTGAAAGAAAGGATAGTTAACTTTCTAGAAGCTGATGGGTTACAGGACCCGAGGCAACATGGCTTTACCAAAGGAAAATCCTGCCAAACAAATCTTATTGACTTTTTTGACTGGGTGACCAAAGAACTGGATGAAGGATGTGTGCTAGATGTAATCTACTTGGACTTCAGCAAAGCCTTTGATACGGTCCCCCAGAGAAGACTCGTGAATAAGCCAAGTGGTGTAGCTACACCACTTGGTTTTTAACACTGCATAATAAAATTACAAAAAAAAGGAAAAAGAACAAATACACCACTGGGATTTAAGTATAGAGTCCAGTGCACTCCACCCTCTGCCGCACCAGGCCAGCCCAAGCTAAGTACAATCATTGGTCTTTTGGACTATTAGTCTTTTGCGTCCAATGAAAGAACTAATAATTATTAATACAATTAGATCTTGTATGCAATTGAGATAGGAAGGGAGGGCTGACGGTGCGATGATGCAGGAAGTGGTGTTATGTCTATAAAGCTGGTTGTTAGCTTCACTCACGCACCCAGTTCTGACCACTGTTCAAATATATTTCAAACATATTTTAATGCACTTATATAGCTATATTGTGTTTACATCAATTACAGGGGTTCTTTTAGTCACCATAAGTAGAAATATAATAGGTTTCTATTTTTGTGTATTTAGTTAAAATGTAATGGCAAGAAGTGTAGAGTGATGCACTTGGGATGCAGAAACCCAAAGAGAGATACCGAATAGGAGGGGAGAAATTAGTAAGCTCGACTCAGGAGAGAGACCTTGGGGTGTTGGTGTCTGAGGATCTGAAGGTGAAGAAACAACACAAGAAGGTGACGGCCATGGCCAGAAGGATGCTAGGCTGCATAGAGAGGTGCGTAACCAGCAGAAGAAAGGAGGTGTTGATGCCCCTCTACAAGTCGTTTGTGAGGCCCCACTTGAAGTATTGTGTTCAGTTTTGGAGGCCGTATCTTGCTAAAGATGTAAAAACACTGGAAGTAGTGCAAAGAAAAACTACAAAAATGGTATGGGATTTGCGTTGCAAACCGTACGAGGAGAGACTTGCTGACCTGAACATGTATACCTTGGAGGAAAGGAGAAACAGGGGTGACATGATACAGATGTTCAAATATTTGAAAGGTATTGATCTGCAAACAAACCTTTTTTGGAGACGGAAGGCGGTAGAATTAGAGGACATGAATTGAGGTTGAAAGAGGGGCATACTCAGGACTAATGTCAGGAAGTATTTTTTCACGGAGAGGGTGGTGGATATGTGGAATTCCCTCCCGCGGGAGGTGGTGGAGATGAAAACGGTAATGGAATTCAAACATGCGTGGGATAAAAACAAAGGAATCCTGTTTAGAAGGAATGGTTCCGTGGAATCTTAGCAAAGATTGGGTGGCAACGCCTATAATTGGGAAACAAAACGGGAGCGGGGCAGACTTCTATGGTCTATGCCCTGATCGTGACTGAATAGATAGGGATGGGCTGGAGTGTAAATTTGAACTGCCCCTATCAGACTGACTGTTCACATGTCCTTTAGGTTGTAAGCTCTTTGAGCAGGGACTGTCCTTCTATGTTAAATTGTACAGCGCTGTGTAACCCTAGTAGCGCTTTAGAAATGTTAAGTAGTAGTAGTAGTAGTGGCTTCGACGTTAGCTTCAGAACTTAGTACAAGAACAGAGCTAGGCAGACTTCTTCAGTCAGTGCCTTGAGAAAGGCAAGGACAAATCAAACTCGGGTATACATATAAAGTATCTTGTTGGGCCATCATTTACTATGTTACTGTCCTGCTTATTTTCAAAGGAGAAGGGCGCACATCTTCCGACACAAATCGGGAGATGGGCGTCCTTCTCTTAAGGTCGCCCAAATCGACATAATCGAAAGCCGATTTTGGGCGTCCTCAACTGCTTTCCGTCGTGGGGATGACGAACGTTCAAGGGAGCGTGTTGGCAGTGTACTGAAGGCGGGACGGGGCATGGTTAACAGATGGGCGTCCTTGGCCGATAATGGAAAAAAGAAGGGCGTCCCTGATGAGCATTTGGACGACTTTACTTGGTCCATTTTTTTTTCATGACCAAGCATCAAAAAGGTGCCCGAACTGACCCGATGACCTCCCCTGATTTCCCCAGTGGTCACTAACCACCTCCCACCCTGAAAAAAAACAACTTCAAAAACTTTTGTCTTTTTTTTTTTTTTTTAAAGAGTATGTCCTTCGCTATGCCTCCGTCTCTGCGACGGCAGTTGAGAACGTTCAAAATGTGGATGTTTCTGTGAGAAGGTCCAAGAAAGCAAAAGGGCAGACGATCTGCAAACTCCAAGACGGAAAATAAACAAAGCAGATCGTTTAAGAGACAAAATATAATTTATTAATATATAAAAATTATATTTTGTCTCTTAAATGATCTGCTTTGTTTATATTCTGTTTCTATGAGGACATCCATGCCTCCGACACCCTCTTAATTTATTTATTTGGATTTTGGATCACAAGTAGCAGCAGTGGGATTTGAACCGGCCACCTCTGGATTGCAAGACCAGTGCTTTAACCACTAGGCCACTCCTCCACTCCACTCCCTTGAAATTTGGCCATCCCTGTGGGGTGGGGGGGGGGTGGCAGTATGCAGGTCCCTGGGGGAGGGAGGTATGTGTGTGTCAGCAGAGGCATAACAAAGGCGTGGATGTCCTTTTTTCAGACATTTTGGGTGTCCTCAACTGCCCCCCCCCCCAGAGATGGCCAAATTTCAAGGGAGTAGAGTGGAGGAGTGGCAGAGTGGCCTACTGGTTAAAGCAGTGGTCTTGCAATCTAGAGGTGGCTCAAATCCCACTGCTGCTACTTGTGATCCAAAATCCAAATAAAGAGGATGTCAGAGGCATAGCAAAGGCATGGTCGTCCTTCTCACAGAAACATCCACATTTTGATCATCCTCAACTGCCGTCGCAGGGAAGTACGTCCTCAACTGCCATCGCTTCCCCTCCTTAGGAAGGAAATTGCGTGCAAATGAGCTAACAGCGAGCAGCTCATTTGCATGCAATTTCCTTCATGCATGCCCGTTCCTTTCCAGATTGGGAAGGGCTTTTTCCATTCAGTTAGTGGGACCAGTGCACTACGAATGCTGGCTCCTCCCATGACCAAATGGCTTGGATTTGGTCGTTTCTGAGATGGGTGTCCTTGCTTTCCATTATCGCCAAAAACCAGAGACGACCATCTGTAAAGTCGACATAAATTTCATGATTTGGGCGTCCCCGACCATATTATCGAAATGAAAGATGGATGTCCATCTTGTTTTGATAATACGGGTTGCCCCGCCCCTTTATGGGGCCGTCCTTAGAGATGAGTGCCCCCGTTCGATTATCCCCCTCCATGTTACATTGGTCTTACTTCCTAACCTCTGAAGCTGCCATCAAAGCTCATTCAAGTTATGAGGTCATTTGCTTAAAGGTGAAATGAGAATGAAGTGTGTTGGCCACCGATGGATGGAAATGGCAATGTGAGGATTAAATGTGACTAGATGAACCAGACCTCTCAAGCCAGAAGTAAAGAGAGTATGTAAAGAATTTCAGAATGGGGATAGATGAGAGCAAGGCTTCCAAGTGTTACAGACAGCTCCTAGAAAAGAAAATGTACTATTTTAAAGTGCTGAGTTTGAAACGTTAACAGGTGTATCGTCACACTTAGGGCTGGATTTACAACAGCAGAACCTATAGGTGGGAAATCCCAGTTAGTGAATACCTGTGCTTAAATCAACTCTGCTTACGCCTCTGTAGCCAAGAAATTGATGAATACAACGTACTAAACCAGTAGTTCCTGCAGCAAGGAAAGGGATGGATACAATGCACTAAAAACCAGTAGTTCTCAGTCCAGTCTTTGGGACACAGCCTGTCAGGTTCTCAGGATTCATGCTGGAGGATTCACAGAGCCATCGTGTGGATTCCCTTGTCATATGATTGCAGTCATATGAGTCCAAACAAAAAAAACAGCACCACGGGCCTTTAAAAATGGAACACAGTTCTGTAATGAATGAGCCTTGACAAAAAGACCCGACACGGGCTGTGTTTCGGTGACTAGCACCTGCGTCAGGGGTCACAGTGATGACGTGGAAAACTTGGGGAATAACTCGAATATAGTCCTCTACAGATACAGAAAGTGAAAGTGCCTTGTAGCATTGTAGCTTTTACTATATGAGACGTGGGGTAAGGAATAATATATTGTAGAGGAATATATTTGAGTTATTCCCCAAGTTTTCCACGTCATCACTGTGACCCCTGACGCAGGTGCTAGTCACCGAAACACGGCCCGAGTCGGGTCTTTTTGTCAAGGCTCATTCATTAAAGAACTGTGTTCCATTTTTAAAGCCTGTGGTGGTGCTTTTTTGTTTGGACTTTAGTTTGTACTTCGTTCCCTCGCTTTGTTATATCCAAGTCATATGAGTCACAACACATGTGAAGAGGTATCCAGTTCTCAACATAATTTGCCCCTGAGGCAGCCCATGTGTCGGTGAAACATGGCCTGTGTCGGGAATTGTTGGTTAAATAAATTCATCTTCATATAGATTTCTTCTGCTTTTTGTGTCGCTGCCTCCTTTGTATACAAATCTACCTTTTACCTGTTCATTGTGGTGATCCTAAACACCTGACTGGTTGAGTATGTCCCGAGGATAGGAATGAGAACCCTTGCATTAAATAGAAACATAGCGGCACTTACTACTACTACTATTTAGCATTTCTATAGCGCTACAAGGCATACGCAGCGCTGCACAAACATAGAAGAAAGACAGTCCCTGCTCAAAGAGCTTACAATCTAATAGACAAAAAATAAATAAAGTAAGCAAATCAATTAATGTGAACGGGAAGGAAGAGAGGAGGGTAGGTGGAGGCGAGTGGTTACGAGTCAAAAGCAATGTTAAAGAGGTGGGCTTTCAGTCTAGATTTAAAGGTGGCCAAGGATGGGGCAAGACGTAGGGGCTCAGGAAGTTTATTCCAGGCGTAGGGTGCAGCGAGACAGAAGGCGCGAAGTCTGGAGTTGGCAGTAGTGGAGAAGGGAACAGATAAGAAGGATTTATCCATGGAGCGGAGTGCACGGGAAGGGGTGTAGGGAAGGATGAGTGTGGAGAGATACTGGGGAGCAGCAGAGTGAGTACATTTATAGGTTAGTAGAAGAAGTTTGAACAGGATGCAAAAACGGATAGGGAGCCAGTGAAGGGTCTTGAGGGGAGGGGTAGTATGAGTAAAGCGACCCTGGCGGAAGACGAGACGGGCAGCAGAGTTTTGAACCGACTGGAGAGGGGAGAGGTGACTAAGTGGGAGGCCAGCAAGAAGCAGATTGCAGTAGTCTAAACGAGAGGTGACAAGGGTGTGGATGTGGGTTTTGGTAGAGTGCTCGGAAAGAAAGGGGCGGATTTTAATGATGTTGTAAAGAAAGAAATGACAGGTTTTGGCAATCTGCTGGATATGAGCAGAGAAGGAGAGAGAAGAGTCAAAGATGACCCCAAGGTTTCGAGCTGAGGAGACAGGGAGAATGAGAGAGCCATCAACAGAAATAGAAAACGGGGGGAGCGGGGAGGTGGGTTTTGGTTCTTGACCTTCCTCCTTCACATTTCCAAATAAGCAAATAGCGCCACTACACTACATTACTTAAGACAAGATGTGGTAAGAAAATCAAAAGTGATATACTGACAATAGCATAATCATTAACAACTCTGACGTAGTACTTGGGAACTGTTACCAATTGACATCAGTCCTTGCAAGCTGAAAATGGAAATAGTTTGAATGTTTATCTTCTCAGGTGATGCTGACACAACATGATTTGTCATTAACTGCAGGAAGACGCGTGGCTACATACACACAAAAATAATTGGGTCTACAGCAGAAAGAAAAATGAAAGAGAATGAAGCCTGGACAGGCATCAGTAATAAAGCTAATTCTGTCAAGGCTGTGTGGATGATAACATGCACCAAGCCAAGGATGTGGGTTTTTTTTTTTTGGTTAGTGGCACATAACAGTGAGGCAGCATTGATAGCCTAAAACATAGTAACATAGTAGATGACGGCAGAAAAAGACTTGCACGGTCCATCCAGTCTACCCAACAAGATAAACTCATATGTGCTACTTTTTGTGTATACCTTGATTTGTACCTGTCCTCTTCAGGGCACAGACTGTATAAGTCTACCCAGCACTATCCCCTCCTCCCAACCACCAGCCCCGCCTCCCACCACCGGCTCTGGCACAGACCGTATAAGTCTGCCCAGCACTATCCCCGCCTCCAAACCACCAGCCCCGCCTCCCACCACCGGCTCTGTCACCCAATCTCGGCTAAGCTCTTGAGGATCCATTCCTTCTGAACAGGATTCCTTTATGTTTATCCCACGCATGTTTGAATTCCGTTACCGTTTTCTTTTCCACCACCTCCCGCGGGAGGGCATTCCAAGCATCCACTACTCTCTCACCTTTAGGGTTGAATTCTACAAACAGCATCTAAAAATTGGCACGGCAAGAAAAACACTTATACGCTATTCTATAACCTGCACCTAAATTTTTACAGTATTTTATACTTACATGAGCCCAAAACAGAGGACAAAATTCTTGATTAATCTGAGTCTTCGCTTGAAGCAGAGTGGCATTCATAATCATAATGGCTGATCAATGAGATTATTTTGGCTGCCTCTAAATAGACAGGCACGCACAAATACTGCTTTCGACCATCATGTTACTGTATTTTGCTACTAAACAGATCTAGAAGGTGTTAATGCTTCTGTCTTAATCACCACTCTTCGGCTGTCTGATTAACCTTGGGCAATTCACCTATCCTCTTTGTTTTCCTGTTCTTCCATAATACTGACAGATCATGTCTCTCTCTTTCTTGATGTTTATTATTAAAGCCTGCCCAGAGGAGAGAGATTAATAAGACACACATGCTCTTGCCATTGGGTGTGTACAAATGAATTCAATTTCAAAAATGTTCATGTTACCTTTAGCTCTTATCATAGGACGAACTTTCTTCTTGTAAGCTAACCTAATTTGTCCCTTTACCCCAACTATGTATTTCTCCTATCCAGAACTGGTAATCACCATTTACGGAATTATTTAAGCCTGCAAATAGGTGGGAAAATGTGGGATACAAATGTTATAAATAAATAAATTAGTAAATCCATGTGTATCTTGGCTGAGAGTCTGGTAGATCTGTTAAAGGGACAGTTTGCATTTCAGAAGGACTTGATTATTATAGATAATGAGGAATCCAAGAATTGAATAAGTTCTAGTGAGGGTTGTTACATTACATTGGAATCTTAGCCCACTACAACCAACCAGTCAAAAAATGGAACATTCTCCAGACAACTATACAGTAAAACAGATAGTCAAGATCTCAAAAAAAGTAAGAATGCGTGGATAAAGGTGAGCTGGTTGATGTACTACTACTACTACTTAACATTTCTAGAGCACTACTAGGGTTACGCAGTGCTGTACAAATTAACAAAGAAGGACCATCCCTGCTCAAAGGAGTTTAGAATCTAAAGGACGAAATGTCAAGTTGGGGCAGTCTAGATTTCCTGAGTAGAGGTGTAGTGGTTAGGTGCCGAAGGCGACATTGAAGAGGTGGGCTTTGAGCAATGATTTGAACATGGGCAATGATTTGAAGCAGCTCTGCGGGGTTCCCGTGGGGACGGAAGCAGTTCTGCGGGGTTCCCGCGGGGACGGAAGCAGGTCCTGCGGGGTTCCCGTGGGGACGGAAGCAGTTCTGCGGGGTTCCTGTGGAAGTGTAAGCTGCACTGCATCAGCCTCTCATCTACCGAGTACCTTGAGTGCTGTCTCCTGCTCCTCCTCCTCTTCCTCCTTGCTTTAACAGCACAAATGTGGAAAGTCTTCCGTTAAGGAGGTGGTAGAGACACAAATGATGATGGAACTCAAAAAGACTTGGGATGAACACAGAGGATCTCCAATTAGAAAATGGAAGTTATAAAACTCCTAATCTTAAATGGCTGCATGTGTGTGGATGTTTCAAGTGACGCTTAGATGGTGACTCTGGCTGTGATTAACTAGGGCCGATACCGGACAGACTTGTATGGTCTGTGTCTAATATATGGCAGTCTGGTTTAGTATGGGCTAGAAAGGGCTTAAACAGCAACTTCAGTGGCTGGAACATAAGGACAGTGCTGGTCAGATTTTTTACGGTCTGTATCCCACAAATGAGAAGACAAATAGACTGGAGTGGGCTTCAACGAGAACTCCAGCAGTTGGAATAGTAGTATAGGGCCAGATAGACTTCTATGGTCTATGTTCCAGAAACACGAAAGAAAGTATATATCATCAAACTCGATTTAATCATGAATTGATAATGACTGTGACTATTGGGCAGACTGGATGGACCGTTCAGGTCTTTATTTGCTGTCACTTACTATGTTACAATTAATCCTCTTTGCTCCCGGGCTGATGCGCAGACCTCAGGTCTGACACCTGACCTACTGGTGCGTGCTGTAAGCTTCCTGTCCCGCTAGTAGTCCTCCTAGCGGTTATTCGAACACAGATCAGGCTTCTTCTGCTAGGTTCACTCTAGCCAGTCGTCATCTACCTTTGAGCAGACCAAGCCTTCTCCGTTCTAGGCCTGTAACTCCACCGGTATGATCCCTGGCTTCTCCCCAGCCAGGCTACCAGAAGCAAAAATGCCTCTGTACGGGTCCTGTTCCTGGCACAGGCCCCTTCAGTTCATTGCTCTACCCAATGCAGAGTTCTACATTAAAGTTCAGTTTTGCAGTTCAAATAATATCCAGTCCCAACTTCCTCACTCTTGTATGAATTCCCCTAGGTTTAGCAATGCCTTCTCAGCTAAACCCAGAGACCCACCTCCCTCATTTGTCAGCACTCACTCCTGACAACCTCCCGCCTAGGTCTAGAACTCATACTGTGTGTTTTCCCAGGACTTACTTTTCTTCAGTCTCCCCTCTTGGCCACGAGCAAAAGCTGAGATATCCATCTCCTCTTGCTCCCCCCCCTCTTCTCCCACTTGCCAGTCCATATGCTCGGTCCCTCCCTCCCCCAGCAGGTGTTCCTCATTCCCTTCCTCAGATCTCATTTCCCAATCAGCCTCCTCCCCCTGGCTCCTCTGCGAGGTCAAGTCCTCCCTCTCCTGTGTCCTCCTCAACTCAGGCTCCTGGGACTTGTAGTTTCTCCTCTCCTCCCTCCCCCGGCCCTGCTCGGCCTTCTGGGATCGGTAGTTTCTGTAGTCTCCCTCTTTCCCCTTTGGAAGAAGGGCACCTTTTCTCCCCTGGCACTTCTGCTTATCCCCCCCTTCCTCACAGTGCATGTGGTGACCTCTCAGCACACAGTGCTAGAAATCAGAGACAAATCTTACATGTGCACACCAGAGTGTTCTAAGTTTCAGCTTCCATTCCTTCCTTGCCTACAGTGATGTGGCTCAAATCCAGAGAGAGACTGAGGGAGCTGACCAGAATTTTCTTTTATGTGCCATTAAAGTCTTGCGGGGATGGGTTAAATTCTTGCGGGGACGGGTGGGGACGGGTTGTGATGGGTTAAATTTTTGCGGGGATGGGTGGGAATGGGTAAGATTCCAGTGGGGACGGGTGGGGATGGGTGAGATTCTAGCAGGGACGGGCGGGGATGGGTAAGATTTCTGTCCCCGTGCAACTCTCTAGTTCGTAACACACTTCCCATTGATCCGCCCTGGCGATGACATCAGAGGGCGGATCAGTGAGAGGGAAGGGATGCCAGCCACAGAACGTTGGAGGTGAGTAGAGAATCGCCCCCTCCCTCCCCCCTGTTCTCCCCCCTGTCCTCCCTCCGAGTTCCAGGCCCCCTCTCCTCCTCCCCCTCTCCTCCCAGCCCCCTCCCCTCAGTTCCATGCCCCCTCCCTCCTTCCCTCTCCTACCCTCTGAGTTGCAGGACCCCCCCCCTTCGAGTTGCATCCCCCTCTCCTCCCTACGAGTTCCACGCCCCCTCTCCTCCCTCTGAGTTCCACGCCCCCGCGCCTCCCTCCCTCTCTCCTCCGAGTGCAAGCACGACCTGCCCTCCGGCAGCCCCTCACCTTCCTGCATGCCGGCTGTAATTTAAAAATTCTTACCTCTGAGTCCGGCGTCAGCAGTGAAGGCGAGTGGTGCTTCAGACTGCCTTCCCATCTGTCTCAGCTCTGCCTCTGGTCCCACCCTCATTTCCTGTTTCCGGAAGGGCGGGACCAGAGGCAGAGCTGAGACAGATGGGGAGACAGTCTGAAGCGCCGCTCGCCTTCACTGCTGACGCTGGACCCCGAGGTAAGAATTTTTAAATTACTGCCGGCACTTAGGAAGGCGAGGGGCTGCTGGAGGACAGGTCGTGCTTGCACTCGGAGGGGAGAGAGAGAGAGGGAGGGAGGGAGGGAGGAATGGGGGTGTGGAACTCGGAGGGGAGGGATCCTAGAACTCAGAGTGGAGTAGAGGGGGGTCCTCGAACTCAAAGGGGAGGGGGTCCTGGAACTCAGAGGAGAGAGACAGAGGTAGGGAGGGGGGCATGGAACCTTGCTAGCGCCTGTTTCATTTCTGTCGGAAACGGGCCTCTTTTACTAGTGTTCCTATAATTAAACACAGCTGGATGACTCCTGATTTTGAGCCTTTTAACTTTTCATGGAAAACATTAATTTTGTCTCAAGATCGATAAAACTGGGTATAAACTGTTAAGCCCTTGAATCTCAAGTACTTTCATTCCATTCATTGTTCGCATTCATAAAATTGTGTGGCCAACACATTCCTGCCTGAAAGGTCAGCTGAAGTAATGTGAATTCCCTTTTCATTTGATTTGCAGATTATATCAACAATGTTCAACAGTCAGTATTACCAGAAAATCACTGTGAAATAAAACAAGCAGTCAAGGCACAAATTCAAGTGAGGTTGTAAACTTTGTCATGTATGGGTTCACTGTCCAGAAGCTAGTGCAGTGGGGGAGCACAAATATAGACTCTAGAAACAAAAGGAGGGAAACAATACCACCACAGAAGAAGGAAACAAACAAACAAAAAGATGCTAAGAGACAGCAAGTAGTAATCTACCAAGTAGTAAATTTAAAACAAATTGGAGAAAATATTTCTTTACTCAATGTGTAACTAAATTCTGGAGTTTGCCAGAGAATGTGGTAAAAGCAGTTATCTTAGCAGGTTTTAAAAAAGGTTTGGACAAGTACCTGAAAGAAAAGTCCATAAACCATTATTATGATGAACTAGGGAAAATCCATTGCATATATTTGGGAAAAGCATATGAAATCTGTTTTTATTCTCCTGGGATGTTGCCAGGTAATTGTGACCTGAATGGAACCTGTTGGAAACAGGATACTTTTCGGTCTGAACCTGTATGGCATTGCTTATTTTTTTTAATGTAGAACAGCATGTAAATATTTAAGGGAGGGTGAAATTTTTATTTCATTGTACAGTGGGGGAAATAAGTATTTGATCCCTTGCTGATTTTGTAAGTTTGCCCACTGGCAAAGACATGAGCAGCCCATAATTGAAGGGTAGGTTATTGGTAACAGTGAGAGATAGCACATCACAAATTAAATCCGGAAAATCACATTGTGGAAAGTATATGAATTTATTTGCATTCTGCAGAGGGAAATAAGTATTTGATCCCTCTGGCAAACAAGACCTAATACTTGGTGGCAAAACCCTTGTTGGCAAGCACAGCGGTCAGACGTCTTCTGTAGTTGATGATGAGGTTTGCACACATGTCAGGAGGAATTTTGGTCCACTCCTCTTTGCAGATCATCTCTAAATCATTAAGAGTTCTGGGCTGTCGCTTGGCAACTCGCAGCTTCAGCTCCCTCCATAAGTTTTCAATGGGATTAAGGTCTGGTGACTGGCTAGGCCACTCCATGACCCTAATGTGCTTCTTCCTGAGCCACTCCTTTGTTGCCTTGGCTGTATGTTTTGGGTCATTGTCGTGCTGGAAGACCCAGCCACGACCCATTTTTAAGGCCCTGGCGGAGGGAAGGAGGTTGTCACTCAGAATTGTACGGTACATGGCCCCATCCATTCTCCCATTGATGCGGTGAAGTAGTCCTGTGCCCTTAGCAGAGAAACACCCCCAAAACATAACATTTCCACCTCCATGCTTGACAGTGGGGACGGTGTTCTTTGGGTCATAGGCAGCATTTCTCTTCCTCCAAACACGGCGAGTTGAGGTCATGCCAAAGAGCTCAATTTTTGTCTCATCTGACCACAGCACCTTCTCCCAATCACTCTCGGCATCATCCAGGTGTTCACTGGCAAACTTCAGACGGGCCGTCACATGTGCCTTCCGGAGCAGGGGGACCTTGCGGGCACTGCAGGATTGCAATCCGTTATGTCGTAATGTGTTACCAATGGTTTTCGTGGTGACAGTGGTCCCAGCTGCCTTGAGATCATTGACAAGTTCCCCCCTTGTAGTTGTAGGCTGATTTCTAACCTTCCTCATGATCAAGGATACCCCACGAGGTGAGATTTTGCGTGGAGCCCCAGATCTTTGTCGATTGACAGTCATTTTGTACTTCTTCCATTTTCTTACTATGGCACCAACAGTTGTCTCCTTCTCGCCCAGCGTCTTACTGATGGTTTTGTAGCCCATTCCAGCCTTGTGCAGGTGTATGATCTTGTCCCTGACATCCTTAGACAGCTCCTTGCTCTTGGCCATTTTGTAGAGGTTAGAGTCTGACTGATTCACTGAGTCTGTGGACAGGTGTCTTTCATACAGGTGACCATTGCCGACAGCTGTCTGTCATGCAGGTAACGAGTTGATTTGGAGCATCTACCTGGTCTGTAGGGGCCAGATCTCTTACTGGTTGGTGGGGGATCAAATACTTATTTCCCTCTGCAGAATGCAAATAAATTCATATACTTTCCACAATGTGATTTTCCGGATTTAATTTGTGATGTGCTATCTCTCACTGTTACCAATAACCTACCCTTCAATTATGGGCTGCTCATGTCTTTGTCAGTGGGCAAACTTACAAAATCAGCAAGGGATCAAATACTTATTTCCCCCACTGTATGTAATTTGTGCAATTGCTATTTTAGTTGTAAGAATTGTGAGCTGGATTTTGCATTGGATTAACCAGTGAGGTGTTTGTGCGTGCTTTGTTTTATTTGCAGTGGGAAGTTATTGTAAGCTGCTTTGAATTGTGGGGGTGGGGGGGGGGGAGAGGGGGAGGTTACCACTGAAGAAGTAGGTTAGAAATGTGAAATTAAATTGGGGATATCATAAATCACAAAAGTAACAATCTATGGAAGAAAAAAAAAACTGCTTTAAAATGAAAACTGAAATTTTGATTGCATATTGTAGTATAAAATGCCTGTATCAGGGGAGTGTTAAAATGGATTAATTGTAGAAAAAGAGAAATTATTTATTTTATTTATTTATTTATGTATTTATTAGGATTTATTTACTGCCTTTTTGAAGGAATTCACTCAAGGCGGTGCACAGTAAGAATAGATCAAACATGAGCAATACTCAATTACAGCAGTAAGAATATTTAAAAACAATACAAAGTATGGCATGGTATACTACTTACAATGTCAACACAATACATAATAGAACATTATAATTGATAGTGAAGGGTCTTACCTGCTAATTTTCTTTCCTTTAGGCCCTCCAGAGTGGTCCAGCTGCTGACATGTGGGTTATGCTCGCCTATCAGCAGATGGAGACTGAGAACACAATTTCTAAGTCCTGTACAATAGACCTGTGCCTTCACCCAGGCAGCCACTATGTCACTACCAAAACAGATAGCTAGACCCCGTTTGCAATTGTTCTCTCCTTCGGACCGCTACTGCGACTTATGCAAAGCTGCCGAGAGCGAAACACTTGTATAGAATTACATATGGACTTGGAAACAGAACAGAAACACACTCACCACTGCAACCAACCCCCCAATGAACAAGGAGTAGCCCCCCCAACTACTGTGAAGAAGGGGATAAGGGAACGGGGGGGGGGGGGTACTTGCGGAGAAGATAAGGCCCAGAGGAGGGGACAACCCAGATTCTTAGCTCAGGGAGTTCCACATGTCAGGAGAAGGCATAGATCATTTTCCCCAGAGGGCTGGAGGCAGGGTAAAAACTATGATTCCCAGCAGCCCTGGAGGAGGTCTTACAACAGAATCAAAGACTTTCTATCCTGGCAACCCCCAGTGGAGCCCAAGGGAAAGGCAGGTAAAGGTGAAACCCAAGACACACTCGGGAGGCCAGGAATGGAGGGGGAGCCTCTAAACAGAACTGATCAGGGGGAGGAGGATCAGCTGGAGAATGGGTGGAGTGGGGAGCCCATGGAATGGAAGGGGGAAGAAAAGGAGGAGGAAGTGAGGCAAGAGGAGCCGATGGATATTGCAGCTATGGCAAGATCCAAAGGTGGAAAGTTCAAACAGCAGGTAACCGCTTGCTGCAGGGTCTTGGTAAAAAAGGGAAGGCAGTGGCTATCGTGGAGGAGCCAGGAAGCGTGGGGGTCAAGTGGGAGGAACCCAAGAGATAGAGCTGGCCAGAGAAGGGTAGGACCCCTGGAGGCTCTCCCTCTGAACTGCTGGTGGGATTTTTAAACTGCTTGTTTTTGAACTGCCTGTTTGGAAGTGCTTTGTTTTCTTTGAACTGCTTGTTTTTTTTGGAACGGTTTTTGTTTTAGGAATTGCTTATTTTGAATTGCATCATTGTGACTGCTGAGATTCATGAGCTTTGTTTTTGAACTGCCTATTTTGAATTGCATCATTTTGACTGCTGAGATTCATGAGCGGTTTGGTTTTGAACTGCTTATTTTGAACTGCCTATTTTGAATTGCATCATTGTGACTGCTGAGATTCATGAGCGGTTTGGTTTTGAACTGCTTATTTTGAATTGCATCATTGTGACTGCTGAGATTCATGCCCTGTTTGTATTGAACTGCATTATTGAAACTGATGGGGGATTTCTGAGCTGGGTGTTTATGAACTGCATTTTTGAAGCTGTTGAAATTCCTGAACTGTTTTGCTTTTGGAACTGCATTATTAAAACTACTGGGGGGGGGGGGGGGTTAACTGTTTGGTTTTGGAATTACATTCTTGAACTGCTGGAGTTATTTTCCTGACTATATATTTCGGGAGCTGTGCTGAAATAGTGCTGCTGACATACCCCAGGTTGGAGGGCACATCTTGGGGATGTTGTATCTTGGTGGATTATCATACGTATAACTTGGGCTGGAGGCCAGAGTTTCCCTTAAAGGAGTGGAGGGATCCTTCACAAGTGGTGGCAGTGGTGGGATCCGGTCAGCGAACTTCCACATGGAAAGGGGCAGGGAGCCCGTCCGAAGGAGCAGCGGCCAAGAAACCTCAGCGATGTGGGGAGAGCCAATGCAGAGACAGGCCCAGACCCGTTTCTGGTTCTGGTAAGCAGAATCGAGGGCAAGGGAGGCGGTGAGTGTGGGTCCTGGGGGAGGGACCTGGAGAAGTGGTGCCACACTTGGAGGTCTATGTGTTTTCCTTTCCCACAGGTGGTGGCCCGAGAGAGGTATGGATCCCAAGGAGATTTTTACGTGGATGACGCTACAATTCCAAAAACAGCAGGAATTAGCAGAAAAGATGATCGGGGAATCTTTGGCAGCCACTCGGGCCCAGCAGCAACCGGAGTTAGACATGTTCCAGGATTACATGCAGAGGGGCCCCAGTCCTCAGGGGAGCTCGGGTGGAGCGGGAGAGCAAAGCCGGAGCCCATCTGAAGGAGGTATAGGAGGACCTTTGTCAATGAAGTGGCTTACCTGGGGCAAGTTGTCAGAAGGAGACAATGTGGATGACTTTTTATGTGCCTTTGAGAGGGTGGACGGAGTGACGAGGTGGCCTCCGAAACAGTGGGCCATTCGGTTGGCTTCTTCCCTGTCCGGGAAGGCTCTAGCTGCTTTCTGGGATTTGCCACCCATGGAGGCGGCAGATTATGTGAAACTGAAGGATGCCATTAGGGATAGGTATGGGCTGAGTGCTCAAGCCTATCAGAGACAATTTAGGTCCACACAATGGAGCAAATGGGAATCCCCTAGGGCCCTGGCGACCAAGTTGGTGGACCTGGCTAAGAGGTGGCTAGAACCTGAGAGCAGTGCCGTAGCGAGGGCTAATGGCACCCGGGGCAGGTCGCTGCTGCGCACCCCCCCCCCCCCCCCCGGGTGCAGCACGGCGCGACCCCCCCCCCCCCCGGAGCGCCCCTTCCTATGCCACTGCCTGAGAGGCGTACAACTGCGGATATACTGCAGGAGGTGGTGGTAGAACAATTCTTACAGTCTGTACCTGGGGACATAAGGGTATCGGTAGTGAGGAGGGGGTGCAAGACCTTAGAGGAGGCAGTATTAGGCCTGGAGTTTTGTATGGAGGCCCAACATTGGGGTAGGCCAGGGAGGGACCCAGGAAGGGGAGAAGCAAGCCTCCATCTCTCCGAGCGTCCCGAGGCCTGCTACTCCCGAGGTTAAGGGTGGACTACCTGAGGTAGGGCTATCCCCTCCCTATCCCAAGGTCTTTGGGCTCAGGAAAGGGAAAAGGGGAGGGGCTCAGGACAGGCTGTGTTATTGCTGCGGGCAAAAGGGACACTTCTGGAGTAGCTGTCCGGGTAGGGTGGAGTGGACCTCGCGGAGCTTCCCCAGGGTTAATTCAGGTTATACCCAGGAGGTGGAGGGAATCCCGGTGGTGACCCTACTTGACTCTGGGGCAGATCAATCCATGGTTTCAAGGATGCTGTAGGAGAAGATAAGGGCGAAAAAAGGAGAGCGAGGGGAGACCTATGAGGGAGAGGTGAATATCCAATGTATCCATGGAGTCAGCACCCGGTACGCACACCATTGGGTGAGCATCAAGGGGCCTGCAGGAAGGCTAAGAGTGGTGATAGCTGTTGTGCCCCAGCTCCCTCAGGAAATGATCTTGGGTAGGGACTGGCCCCCGTTTGCGGAATGTTTGGGAAGGAAGGAAGTGATGGTAACTACCTGAGCTCAGGCTCGGGGGGAATCAGAGACAGAGCCGGGCTTGGCCCAGATTTTCCCTTTCCAGGAGGGGGTACTAGGAGCCCCGGGGAAGACCCAGAAAGAAAAAACAAAAAAAAGGGCGGAGCAAAGGGAAAGGAGAGAGGCTTTGGAACGGGTACAAAGGGAGAGCTACCTACCTAGGGATGCAGGGTCGCTTAAGGAGCAGTTTCCCCATTGTTCTAGAGAACAGGAGGTCAACCCTACACTGGAGTATGCCTGGGAGGGTGCTCGCAAAGAGGGAGGGGTGAGTTCCCCAAGCTTCCTAGTAGAAGAGGGAATATTGTACCGAATCCTGCCCACCTGGGAGAAACCGGAAAAGGGGAAACAACTAGTAGTGTCCCGGGCATTTAGGCCCTTGTTGATACGGATGGCCCATGACCACCCCCTTGTGGGGCATAAGGGAACCCAAGCCACCCTAATTCAGGTATTAGACTGATTCTACTGGCCGGGCATTTATAAGGAGGTGGAAAGGTATTGCCAGTCCTGTCCCAATTGCCAGAAGGTAGCGGACAGTGTGCCCCAACGAGCACCCCTATGTCCCTTGCCAGAGTGGGCCAGCCCATAGCCCATATGGCTATGGACATTATTGGACCAGTTACCAAGTCAGGAAAAGGGTATAGCTATGTGTTAGTAGTTATGGATATGGCTACCTGCTTTCCGTGGGCTATGCTGTTGAGGAATATCTCCGTCAAGATGATTGCCACTGAATTAATTAAAATCTGTGAGGTGGGATTCCCCAGGGAAGTGTTAACTGATAGAGGGTCAAACTTTATGTCCCACACTTTGCAACAGGTTTGGGAAGCATTCCAGATCAAGCATATTCGTACCTCAGCCTACCATCCACAGACTAATGGGATGGTGGAGAGGTTTAATAAAACACTTAAAGGAATGCTGAAGAGGGGCTTGGGCTCAAAGCAGGAGAACTGGGACAAGCTCCTACCCTTCATGCTTTATGCATTTCGGGAAAGTGTCCAAGCCTCCTTGGAGGTATACCCCTTTGAATTGATGTTTGGGAGGCGACCAAGGGGGATCTTGGACATCTTAAAGGAGCAGTGGGTCCCTCCAGAGTCAGTGGACAAATCAGTAGTGTCCTACTTGCAGGACTTGAAAGGGACGCTCAATAGATTATGGGAGTACTCCCAGGAAAATCTGAGGCATAGTCAAGAATAGCAGAAAGCCTATTATGACCGAGGAACTCAATGGCGGGAGTTTAAGGAAGGGGACTGAGTCTTGATCTTAGTGTCAGAGTCACCCCATAAATTTGAGGGTGGGTGGAGGGGGCCGTGGACAGTGAGAGGGCGACTTGGACCCCTCACGTTTGAGGTGGCCAGTGAAAAGGGAAGCATTCAAACCTTCCATGTGAACATGATGAAGTCCTGGATCGCAAGGGAGGGATTGCAAGCCCAATCCAGGGAAGAACGTGAGGAGGAGCTACAGTGGTGGAAATAAGTATTTGATCCCTTGCTGATTTTGTAAGTTTGCCCACTGACAAAGACATGAGCAGCCCATAATTGAAGGGTAGGTTATTGGTAACAGTGAGAGATAGCACATCACAAATTAAATCCGGAAAATCACATTGTGGAAAGTATATGAATTTATTTGCATTCTGCAGAGGGAAATAAGTATTTAATCCCTCTGGCAAACAAGACCTAATACTTGGTGGCAAAACCCTTGTTGGCAAGCACAGCGGTCAGACGTCTTCTGTAGTTGATGATGAGGTTTGCACACATGTCAGGAGGAATTTTGGTCCACTCCTCTTTGCAGATCATCTCTAAATCATTAAGAGTTCTGGGCTGTCGCTTGGCAACTCGCAGCTTCAGCTCCCTCCATAAGTTTTCAATGGGATTAAGGTCTGGTGACTGGCTAGGCCACTCCATGACCCTAATGTGCTTCTTCCTGAGCCACTCCTTTGTTGCCTTGGCTGTATGTTTTGGGTCATTGTCGTGCTGGAAGACCCAGCCACGACCCATTTTTAAGGCCCTGGCGGAGGGAAGGAGGTTGTCACTCAGAATTGTACGGTACATGGCCCCATCCATTCTCCCATTGATGCGGTGAAGTAGTCCTGTGCCCTTAGCAGAGAAACACCCCCAAAACATAACATTTCCACCTCCATGCTTGACAGTGGGGACGGTGTTCTTTGGGTCATAGGCAGCATTTCTCTTCCTCCAAACACGGCGAGTTGAGTTCATGCCAAAGAGCTCAATTTTTGTCTCATCTGACCACAGCACCTTCTCCCAATCACTCTCGGCATCATCCAGGTGTTCACTGGCAAACTTCAGACGGGCCGTCACATGTGCCTTCCGGAGCAGGGGGACCTTGCGGGCACTGCAGGATTGCAATCCGTTATGTCGTAATGTGTTACCAATGGTTTTCGTGGTGACAGTGGTCCCAGCTGCCTTGAGATCATTGACAAGTTCCCCCCTTGTAGTTGTAGGCTGATTTCTAACCTTCCTCATGATCAAGGATACCCCACGAGGTGAGATTTTGCGTGGAGCCCCAGATCTTTGTCGATTGACAGTCATTTTGTACTTCTTCCATTTTCTTACTATGGCACCAACAGTTGTCTCCTTCTCGCCCAGCGTCTTACTGATGGTTTTGTAGCCCATTCCAGCCTTGTGCAGGTGTATGATCTTGTCCCTGACATCCTTAGACAGCTCCTTGCTCTTGGCCATTTTGTAGAGGTTAGAGTCTGACTGATTCACTGAGTCTGTGGACAGGTGTCTTTCATACAGGTGACCATTGCCGACAGCTGTCTGTCATGCAGGTAACGAGTTGATTTGGAGCATCTACCTGGTCTGTAGGGGCCAGATCTCTTACTGGTTGGTGGGGGATCAAATACTTATTTCCCTCTGCAGAATGCAAATAAATTCATATACTTTCCACAATGTGATTTTCCGGATTTAATTTGTGATGTGCTATCTCTCACTGTTACCAATAACCTACCCTTCAATTATGGGCTGCTCATGTCTTTGTCAGTGGGCAAACTTACAAAATCAGCAAGGGATCAAATACTTATTTCCACCACTGTAGGTCCGCAGATAAATGATATTTTTCAGCCAGGGGTACCCGAGATTAATTCCCAATTGGAGCCCGCTCAACAATGGGAGATGAAACAGCTTCTGGAGGAATTTGGGGATGTCTTCACCCCGTGTCCAGGACAGACGGGGCTTCTAGAGCATGAAATTGTAACGAAGGAGGGGAGGGTGATTAGACAGAGGCCTTATAGGTTGTCCCCGCAGAAGAGACAGGAGGTCTGTAGGCAAGTACAGGAAATGCTGGGGTTTGGGGTAATTGAGGAGTCTAATAGCCCCTGGTCCAGTCCGGTGGTGTTGGTACCTAAGGCTGATGGTTCCTGGAGGTTCTGTATTGACTTCTGTCAGCTTGACATTATCTCCAGGACCGATGCCTATCCTATGCCTCATATAGATGAGCTATTGGATAGACTAGGTTCGGCCCGTTTCCTCACCACTCTGGACTTGACCAAGGGGTATTTGCAGATACCCCTTTCAAAGGAGGCTTGCCCTAAAACGGCCTTCAGTACTCCCCTAGGGGTGTACCAGTTTACTCGATTACCTTTCGGATTAAACTCGGCGGCGGCTAGTTGCCAGCACCTGCTAGACCGGGTGCAAAGACCCCCATCAAATGTACGCCACAGCCTACATGGATGACGTGGTAATTCACAGTAAGGACTGGGGAACCCATGTGGCGTGGGTCTGGGTAGTCCTGAGGTCCTTTAGGGAAGCTGGGTTAACGCTGAACCCCCAAAAGTGTCACTTTGCCCAGCGTCAGGTGAAATACCTAGGCTATAGGGTGGGTCAAGGGGAGGTGCGGCCACTCTTAGATAAGGTCAAAAGTATACAGGAGTTTCCCCAACCCGGTACAAGAAAAAACAGTTGAAGGGTTTTTTTTAGGACTTATTGGGTATTATCGAAGGTTCATTCCCCACTTTTCCACCCTGTCCACCCCCCTCACTGACATGCTGAAGAGTAGTAACCCGCACCAGTTGAGGTGGGGATGGGAGGAGAAACAGGCGTTGGATGTCCTGAAAAAAAAAAGCCTTGTGTCATGAGCCAGTGCTGAAAGCAGTTGATTTCTCTAAAGTCTTTGTCTTGCAAACGGATGCCTCAGGGGTAGGGCTAGGAGCGGTGTTGTCTCAGGAACAACAAGGAGAAGAACATCTGATAATGTACCTGAGTAGGAAGCTGCTGCCTCATGAGACTAATTACTCAAACATTGAGAAAGAATGTCTAGCTATCCGGTGGGCGGTCCAAGCCTGCCAGGTCTATTTAGTGGGGCTGACTCCCGAGAATGTAAGCCAAGACTTCCTTAAGCCCACGAGCGATTGACACCTTGGACACCACAGCACCCTTGTTATGGCCACCATGAAGGCCAACAAACACCTGCACATCCAGGTGGAAAAGTTGTCGCTGGGCTTTAACCCCTTTCGGATCGCCCAGAACTGGCAGCACCACGGATTGGTTGACATGAAAAGACGAAAGCACATAGGGCAAGTAGGATGCAATTGGTTGCAGAGCCAGCTTTTCTGGAAACACCTGCAGGAAATGCTGTCGGCAAGACAGAGCCTGCAACTCAGAAATTCTGTGTGTGGACGAAATGGCCACCAAGAAGACCATCTTCAATGTCAGATCCTTGAGAGAAGAACTTGAGAGGTTTGAAAGGAGCTGAAAGCAACTCGGACAAAACAAGGTTAAGGTCCCACTGAGTAGCCATCAGACAACTAGGAGGGTGCAGCAGTTTCACTCCTCTCAGAAACCGGCTTACATCCAGCAAAGAGGATAAGAGGTTGCCCCCAATAGGGCCCTGAAAACAGGCTAAGGCAGAAACCTATACCTTTAGGGAAGCCAAGGCCAGTCCCCTTTCAAGACCTCCCTGAAAAAAATCCAAAATCTCCGCTACCAATGCCCAAAGAGTAGTCATCTCCTTGTCCTGGCACCAAGCCTCAAAAATCCACCAAACCCGCAAACAAGCAAGGGAGGTTTAAGGGAGATGGTATTATAAATAGCGCCACACTACACATAAGCACCGCCATGCTGGGAAAAAACCCAAGGTCCATCAAGCCCAGCACTCCGTCTCCGACAGCGGCCAATCCAGGCCCCAAGAACCTGGCAAAACCCCAAAATTTAATAACGAACAATGGACTTTTCCTTCAGGAATCTATCCAGACCCCCTTTAAATTCAGCAAGGCCAGCTGCCATCACTACCTTCTCCAGCAATGAGTTCCAGAGTCTAACTACGCGCTGAGAAAGAAAAACTTTCTCCGATTCGTTTTAAACCTACCACATTCTAATTTCATCTTGTGTCCCCTGGTTCTATTATTGTTAGAAAGTGTAAACAAACGCTTCACATCTGTCCGCTCTACCCCACTCATTATCTTGTAAACCTCAGCCACCTTTTCTCCAGGCTAAAGAGTCCTAGCCATCTTAATCTCTCCTCATAGGGTAGTCATCCCATCCCTTTTATCATTTGTCGCCCTTCTCTGCAATTCCTTTATATCTTTGAGATGAGGCAACCAGAACTGAACACAATATTCCAGGTGCGGTTGCACCATGGAGCGATATAACGGCATTATAACATCCTCATGTTAGTTTTCTATCTGTTTTCTAATAATACTCAACATTCTGTTCGCCTTCTTAGCCGCCGCAGCACATTGAGCTGAAGATTTCAACGTCCTGTCCACAATGACTCCCAGATCCCTTTCTTGGTCCGTAACTCCTAAAGCAGAACCTTGCATAACATAGCTGTAATTCGGGTTCCTCCTTCCCACATGCATCACTTTGCACTTGTCAACGTTGCACTTCATCTGCCATTTGGACGCCCAATCCCCCAGTCTCAAGAGGTCTTCTTGTAATCTTTCACACTCCTCCCGCGACGAGACGACCCTGGATAACTTTGTGTCATCTGCGAATTTAATTACCTCACTAGTTACTCCCATCTCAAGGTCATTTATAAATATGTTAAAAAGCAGTGGTCCCAGCACAGACCCCTGAGGGACCCCACTAACTACCATTCTCCATCGAGAATAATGACCATTCAACCCTACTCTCTGCTTCCTATCTTAACCAGCTCTTAATCCATAATAGTACACTGCCTCCGATCCCATGACTCTCCAGTTTCCTTTGGAGTCTTTCATGAGGCACTTTGTCAAACGCCTTCTGAAAATCTAGATACACAACATCCACCGGCTCCCCTTTGTCCACATGTTTGTTCACCCCCTCGAAAAAATGCAGTAGGTTTGTGAGGCAAGACTTCCCATCACTAAATCCGTGCTGACTTTGTCTCAGTAGCCCATGCTTTTGTATGTGCTCTTTAATTTTATTCTTAATAATAGCCTCCACCATTTTTCCCGGCACCGACGTCAGACTCACCGGTCTATAATTTCCCGGATCTCCTCTGGAACCCTTTTTAAAAATTGGCGTTACATTGTCCACCCTCCAATCTTCCGGTACCACACCTGTTTTTAGTGATAAATTGCATATCACTACCAGTAGCTCCACAAGTTCATTTTTCAGCTCTATTAATACTCTGGGATGAATACCATCCGGCCCGGTGATTTACTACTTTTCAGTTTGCAGAACTGCTCCATTACATCCTCCAAGTTTACAGAGAAATCATTTAGTCTTTCTGACTTGTCTGCTTCAAATACCTTTTCCGGCACCGGTATCCCTCCCAAATCCTCCTCAGTGAAGACTGAAGCAAATAATTCATTCAATTTCTCCGCTACGGCTTTGTCTTCCCTGATCGCCTCTTTAACACCACAGTCGTCCAGCGGCCCTACCGATTCTTTAACCGGTTTCCTGCTTTTAATATACCTAAAAAAAACTTTGCTATGTGTTTTTGCTTCTAACGCTAACTTTTTTTCAAAGTTCTTCTTAGCCCTCCTTATCTCCTTTTTGCATTTGGCTTGACATTCCTTATGTTTTATCTTATTGTCTTCAGTCGGTTCCCTTCTTCATTTTTCTGAAGGATTGTTTTTTGGCTCTAATAGCTTCCTTTACCTTACCGTTTAGCCACGCCGGCTGACGTTTGGTCTTTTTTCCTCTTTTTCTAATACGAGGAATATATTAGTCCTGTACTTCTAGGATGGTGTTTTTGAACAGCATCCACGCCTGATTCCAGCTGCACCCTTCAGTCTTTTTTTCATCGTTCTCATTTTATTGTAATCTCCTTTTCTAAAGTTAAATGCTAGTGTATTTGATTTCCTGAGTTCACTTACTTCATAGCCAATATCAAAACTGATCATATTATGATCACTGTTATCAAGTGGCCCTCGCACCGTTACCCCCTGCACCACATCATGAGCTCCACTAATGATTAAGTCTAGTATTTTTCCTTCTCTTGTCGGCTCCTGAACAGCTGTTCCAGGAAGCCATCCTTGATTTCATCAAGAAATTTCACCTCCCTTGTGTGTACCGATGTTTCATTAATCCAGTCTGTATCCGGATAATTGAAGTCACCCATTAATATTACATTGATTGTCCTTTTTATTTGCTTCCCTAATTTCCCTTGTCATTGCTGCGTCCATCTGCTCGTCTTGGCCAGGTGGCAGTAGTACCTGTAGTATCACTGGACCAATATTAATTTAAAACAGCATACCACTGCACCGGAGGGAGATCACCATTGGAAGTTATACCAGAGAACAGCATACCATCGCATTGGAGGAAGTCTACCACTTAAAGCTAAGTGAAACTTTGGCGATTATTGTAAGCTTTATAGTGAAAAATGGACTATTGAATAACACAATAGTAAATACCAGTAAGCAGGGATGGACCATGGTGCTATGATGGTGGTATTACATACAATGTGACTTTGGTCAAGTGTAATACACCCAATACTGAGTACTAATCACACAATTATTATAATAGTTTGTAACAGACATTTGAAGTATAGGTTTCTTTAAGTTGGTAGATTTATACACAATAGAAAACGAAAATCAATTAAAACCAAGCAAAACATTTTGGTGCCATTAAATTTTAACTGCCAGACCCTTGACCATCTTCTAACATTTGAAGATCCCTTCTCATGATTTGTACTCTCTCCAGGGTATCCACTCTATTGGCTATCTTTGTGTCATCTGCAAAAAGGCAAACTTTTCCTGCTAACCCTTCAGCAATGTTTCTCACAAATATATGAAATAGAATTGACCCCCGCACTAACCCCTGAGACACTCCACTACTCACCTTCTTTTCCTCCGAGCAATTCCATTTACCAGTAATGCTAATGTCCCATTGATAAACAATCCAGTTCATCACTTTGGGTCCTAAGTTCAGTCTTCTCAGCTTGTAAATTTTCTGTGAAGGGACCGTATCAAAGGCTTTGCTGATGTCAGGCTTCTTCCCTGGAAGCACTGGGTTGTGAGCCCTTGGACCACTACCGTGGAGCGGCAGTGGCAGGCAAGGTCACCTTCAAAGCAGAGACGAGGCAAGGCTGGACTGGAACCCCGGACTGGAGTTCTGTACTGGAATACACAAGACTGGAACGCACCGGACGGGTGCCCACTGGACTGGAACACACTGGACTGGAACACACGGGACCGAAACCCGCTGGACAGGAACTCTGAACAGGAGCTGAACCTGGACTGGGACCCGGACTGGAGTTTAGCTGAGGCTTGGCAGAACATACCCTTTGGGCAGGGATCAGAGGCTCGGTCTGAAGCGCCACTCGAACAGGATTCAGAGGCTTGACTGGACAGGTCACTTGTACTAGAAACGGAGGCTCGACCTGGAGCGCCACTTGCATAGGCCTCGGAGGCTCCGTCAGCAGCACCCCTCGGACTGGACTCAGGGGTTTCAATGGGTGTGCCACTTGAACGAGGACTGGAGGCTCGGCCAGAAGCACCACTTGAGCAGGAATCAGAGGCTCAACCGAAAGCTTCCCTCGGACTGGACTCAGAAGCTTAACTGGAAGTGTTACTTGAACTGGAATCAGAGGCTCAGTATGAAGCACCCCCTGGACTGGACTCAGGCGCCTAGGTGGCGGCACCGCTTGGACTGGAATCAGAGGCTTGGTCCGACGTCCCACTCAGCCTGACCTCAGAGACCTGGTCAGGACCGTCCCTCGGACTGAACTCTGAGGCTTAACTCGAACGGGATTCGAAGGCTCCGCTTGAAACTCCCCTCGGACTGGACTCAGCGCCGGTGGACTGGAATCTTGAATAGGAATTAACCCACTATGGTAACGCAGGCTGCTCTGCTGAGGAGTCCTGAGCGGAGGAATCCCAAGGCATCTTCTTTTGGCCTCAGCTTCAGGAGTATCCCGCAGTACTGGCTCCTCGAGAAGTCTGAGGCGGAATTCAAAAAGCAGAGTAGAAGGATCAATATCAGAAACTGGGCTATGGCGGACCAGACGCCACTGGAGACGCTTTCTCTCGGCTGCCGCTTCCAAAGTATCTCTCAGGGTTGGGTCAGACAAAAGTTTCTTCCGGTAATCGCGGAGGGTCAAAAAATGATTCACAGAAAAAATTGGGTTGATATAGGGATCCGACCACAAATTAAGAACTACGTCCGGATTGTCCCTAAGGAACAAGGTCATGGGCAGCAAGCCCCGCTGGACGGATGATCTCGCTGGACTCATGGCCTTTGCATTCTGTCAGGCTTCTTCCCTGGAAGCACTGGGTTTGTGAGCCTTTGGACCACTACCATGGAGCGGCAGTGGCAGGCAAGGTCACCTTCAAAGCAGAGATGAGGCAAGGCTGGACTGGAATCCCGGACTGGAGTTCTGCACTGGAATACACAGGACTGGAACGCACCGGACGGGTGAGCACTGGACTGGAACCCACTGGACTGGAACACATGGGACCAGAACCCACTGGACAGGAACACACTGGACCTAGGCTTCACCTACGCTTAGCCACCGTTCCCCAAGGGTTGAGCCCTCAGGTTCGGGCAGCCGGTACGGCTTACAGGAAAACCAGAACTGGAACTAGCAAGCAGGAACAACAGGAATCAAGATACAGAAGTGCCCCCAGGCACCTAGGCGAAAGCAAGGCAGACAGGCAGGGAATGTCCGGGTTACGGCAATAGTCAGGTCTGGCCACAGGCAGAGAATATCCGGGTTCAGGCAGTAGTTGGGTCAGGCAGCAGGCAGCAAGTATCGGGGTTCAGGCAGAGAGTAGTCAGATTCAGGCAATGGTCAGGTCAAGTAGCAAGACTATGGCTGGAGCTCCAGTAGCAAGGAGTACTGGCAGCGGACAGGACTAGGGCTGAAGCTCCAGAAGCAAAGGAAGGAGTGGAGTGGAGGAGTGGCCTAGTGGTTAGGGTGGTGGACTTTGGTCCTGGGGAACTGAGCAACTGAGTTCAATTCCCACTTCAGGCACAGGCAGCTCCTTGTGACTCTGGGCAAGTCACTTAACTCTCCATTGCCCCATGTAAGCCGCATTGAGCCTGACATGAGTGGGAAAGCGCGGGGTACAAATGTAACAAAAAAAAAAACACAAACAGGAAAACCAGAAAGCTAAACACAAGAAAACTAGTAAAGCTGTACACAAGCTAACAAGAAAGCTATGCCCAAGCTAACTAGTCACGCTAGGAACTCACACAACACAACACACAGGAGAACTAGTAAAGCTGTACACAAGCCAACAAGAAAAGCTATGCCCAAGCTACTAGTAACAAGCTAGAAACTCACACTGAACTGGACAAGGTAGCAGTGCACAGAGCACTCTAACATACCAGGGACCTTAGACGATGCAAAGGCTGCAGTCTCTAAGTGATTAATAAAACCCTTCAACACCTGAGGAGCAGCTGCAGCCATCAGTAAGCAACTACGGAGGCTGTCCAGGCACAAACAAGAGAGACAAGTCCGGCAGCCTGGAAGAACCGGACCGGACTGGGCTAAAGTCTGGAATGGGTAGGAACAGCAAGACAAACTATGGCAGCCACTGGCTCTGGCCACCAGCGGGTGAGAGGAGCACAAACCAAGGAGCAGGCAGAGCGCATACAGAACATAGAGAGACTTAGAATACCTAGGTGCAGCACAGAGGAGCAAACAGAGCCAGGCTGGAGACAGAGGTACACAGGCAGCACCCCCAGGTGCAGTAGAGTGGAGTAATTAGAGCCATGCTAGAAGCAGCCAGCACACAGAAGGAAAACTACTCCAGAAAGGATAGGCAGAAGCCAGCTTAGAAGCTGACCCCCAGAAATAAGGTAAGTCTGAGGGTGGTCACGGCCACAGACGTGACAGCTGAAATCCAGGTAGATTACATCTACAGTGTGTCCTTCATCTAATTCTTTGGTCACTCAGTCGAAGAAGTCAATAAGATTTGTTTGGCAGGATTTTCCTTTGGTAAAGCCACGTTGCCTCGGATCCTGTAATCCATTGGCTTCTAGAAAGTTAACTATCCTTTCCTTCTCCAGTGATTCTATTATTTTTCCCACCACCAACATGAGGCTTACCAGCCTGTAGTTGTCCACTTCTTCCCTGTTTCCACTTTTGTGAAAAGGGACCACATCAACTCATCTCCAGTCCTGGGGAACTTCTCCCATCTCTAAAGATCTATTAAATTCTTAAGAGATCATGCCAGGACTTCTCTGAGCTCCCTCAGTATCCTGGGATGTATCCCATCCTGTCCCATAATTTTGTCCACTTTCAGGTTCTCAAGCTGTTTATAAACTCTTTCTTCCATGAGCGGCACAATATCCATTCCATTACACGATACTGCCTCGGCAGCTGACCAAGGTCCCTCTCCAAGATTTTCTTCTATGAACACAGAAGAGAAGTCTTTGTTTAGCCATTCTCAGCATCTTTCAGTCTTGCAATTCCATTCCTATCTTTTCTCCTTACTCCAATATATCTGAAAAAGGTCTTGTCACTTCTTTTAACATCTTTAGCCATTTTAGCCATTAATCAGGTAGATTAATGTAGCCCATTATTAATTTCAGGTTTTGTTTTACAATATATGCACACCTTTTTTTTTCACCTTTCTCAAATAGGTTTCATGAGTTTGAGTTATTAAATGGGCTGTAAATTAGACCTGTAGAATCTGAGTGATTGTCACAGTCTATTAGATGGAATGATTCAATTCCTGCTGCTACTGCTGTGATGCCTGTTTCCATTAGATCTCAGAGGCATGAGTATTTTAGGCCTGAACTCTGTCATACTGTTTATTTATTGATTCACAGTATTATTACAGCCGCTGCCGACCTGATAGACATTAAATTAGAAAAGAAATGGTGAGATCAAACTTGTACAGCACACCTTTAATGGAATCCTTAGACGAGATACAGGTGTGCTTGATGCAGGCAATGCTTTTGTTCCCCTCACTGTCCCATCTACCAGTTTCTTTTTTGTTTTTGGAAGGGATCAGGTTTATTTTCAGTGGTACTAAGGTCTAACACAACAGGGGGTAATCCTGCCTGTCATTGTTGAAAGGAGGGCTGTCATTTCTGATCATTTGCATAACCCACATTTCCAGGGTAAGGAGTTGTGCCAATCACTCATTTGCCTCTGTAAATCCAAAATTGTCACTCGCACACATTTTTAAACCAAAGCACTAACAAAATTGAAGAAGCCTGGGACAAAAATAGGCAAAGATGTGACACGAAAGCTGGAGGTCTATGAAACTGCACCAGGAATAAACTTTGGACAACTTGATGTGACAGCCCTGAGGCCCAATCTGTTTATAGTCAGATCAAAGGTCTTGCAAGCCAGAGGTGGCTGGTTCAAGTCCCACTGCTGCTCCTTGTGATCTTGGGCAAGTCACTTAACCCTCCATTGCCTCAGGTACAAACTTAGATTGTGAGCCCTCCTGGGACAGAAAAATACTAAACAGGTGTATATTTTATTTTTATTTTTGTTAGATTTGTACCCACGCTTTCCTACTCATGGCAGGCTCAATGCAGCTTACATAGGGCAATGGAGGGTTAAGTGACTTGCCCAGAGTCACAAGGAGCTGCCTGTGCTGGGAATCAAACTCAGTTCCTCAGTTCCCCAGGACCAAAGTCCACCACCCTAACCACTAGGCCACTCCTCCCATTGGGACCGGACGGGATCCACCCCAGAATATTGAGGGAGCTCAGAGAGGTTCTGGCGGGTCCTCTTAAAGATTTGTTTAATAAATCCTTGGAGACGGGAGAGGTTCCGAGGGACTGGAGAACGGCGGAGGTGGTCCCTCTTCACAAAAGTGGTGATAGGGAAGAAGCTGGAAACTACAAGCCGGTAAGCCTCACTTCGGTTATTGGAAAAGTAATGGAAGCGATGCTGAAGGAAAGGATAGTGAATTTCCTGGAAGCCAATAAGTTGCAAGATCCCAGACAACATGGTTTTACCAGAGGGAAATCGTGCCAAACGAATCTCATTGAATTCTTTGATTGGGTAACTGGAGAATTGAATCATCGACGTGCTATAGACGTAATCTACTTAGATTTTAACAAAGCTTTTGACACGGTTCCCCACAGGAGGCTCTTAAATAAACTAGATGGGCTAAAGATAGGTCCCAAAGTAGTGAACTGGATTAGGAACTGGTTGACGGACAGACGACAGAGGGTGGTGGTAAATGGAGTTCGCTCGGAGGAGGGAAAGGTGAGTAGTGGAGTGCCTCAGGGATCGGTGCTGGGGCCGATTCTGTTCAATATATTTGTGAGTGACATTGCCGAAGGGTTAGAAGGTAAAGTTTGCCTATTTGCGGATGATACTAAGATTTGCAACAGAGTGGACACCCGGGAGGGAGTGGAAAGCATGAAAAGGGATCTGAGGAAGCTAGAAGAATGGTCTAAGGTTTGGCAATTAAAATTCAATGCGAAGAAATGCAAATTGATGCATTCAGGGAGTAGAAACCCACAAGAGACTTATGTGTTAGGTGGTGAGAGTCTGATAGGTACTGAGGGGGGGGAGAGGGATCTTGGGGTGATAGTATCCGAGGATCTGAAGGCGACGAAACAGTGTGACAAGGCGGTGGCCGTAGCGAGAAGGTTGCTAGGCTGTATAGAGAGAGGTGTGATCAGCAGAAGAAAGGAAGTGTTGATGCCCCTGTACAAGTCGTTGGTGTGGCCCCACCTGGAGTATTGTGTTCAGTTTTGGAGGCCGTGCCTTGCGAAGGATGTTAAAAAAATGGAAGCGGTGCAAAGAAAAGCTACAAGAATGGTATGGGATTTGCGTTACAAGACGTATGAGCAGAGACTTGCTGACCTGAACATGTATACTCTGGAGGAAAGGAGGAACAGGGGTGATATGATACAGACGTTCAAATACTTGAAAGGTATTAATCCGCAAACAAATCTTTTCCGGAGATGGGAAGGCAGTAGAACGAGAGGACATGAAATGAGATTGAAGGGGGGGGGGGGGGGGGCAGACTCAAAAAATATGTCAGGAAGTATTTTTTCACGGAGAGAGTGGTGGATGCTTGGAATGCCCTCCCGCGGGAGGTGGTGGAGATGATAACGGTAACGGAATTCAAACATGCGTGGGGTATGCATAAAGGAATCCTATGCAGTAGGAATGGATCCTTAGAAGCTTAGCCAAAATTGGGTGGCGGAGCAGGTGGGGGAAGAGAGGTTGGTGGTTGGGAGGCGAGGATAATGGAGGGCAGACTTATATGGTCTGTGCCAGAGCCAGTGATGGGAGGCGGGAAATACTGCTGAGCAGACTTGTACGGTCTGTGCCCTGAAAAAGGCAGGTACAAATCAAGGTAAGGTATACACATATGAGTTTATCTTGTTGGGCAGACTGGATGGACCACGCAGGTCTTTTTCTGCCGTCATCTACTATGTTACTATGTTTACCTGAATGTAACTCACCTTGAGCTACTACTGAAAAAAGGTGTGAGCAAAATCTAAATAAATAAATAAAGGCAATTTTCAAAGACATTTACTTAGGTAGATTGGCCATCTGAAAATTGCACTTAACTAAAAGTATGTCCATAGTTCCATAGCCCACATATTTCTGAGAGTTTTGGGCTGGGTAGGTCGGGTTAATAGTGCATGTAAATTGTGTTTTCAAATTAATTTTATCTATCCTAGAAAACCTATCAGCACTAAACGTAGGTACAAAGGTCCCTGTAGCTGTGGCAGTTTTTTAAAGTAGAATGCACCCATCACCCTTTGAAAACTAGATCAAGTTGAAACATTTGGAGAAGATTTTTTTCCCACTTTTGCTGCTTAGTCTTGAGATTGTGTGGCGGCATGAAAGCATCTGAGCTCTGCTGCAGCTACACATAATGGAAAGTATCAGGAGCATCGACAGGGGGCAGTTCCCAAAGTAAGCTAGTTCCAAATCCAATGGCATTTACTGACCCTTGTCTGGTCAGGTTGGCAAAACTCATCTGCTTGGGCATAAGCTCCCTGATAATCAGCATCTGGGACTTCAGTGGTGGGATCAGACACATCACTCAACCCAACTACCAACTTTCTGCTAGTGAACTATAGCAAGTAAAAAAAAAAAAAATCTATCTTTCCATGCAAAGGAGGAAAGATATGAATTTAAAAAGTTTGTTAAATTACATGGTAAGCCCTGAGGCGCATAGAAATCCAATACCTTCAATTAAAAGTTTGCCCTCCATTTTGTTTAAAAAAACTGTCCTTTTGTCCTCTGTGCTGGAACCCATTGACTTTTTTTTAAATTAATTTTTCAGGCTGCGATGCCCTGCTTCCTCTTCATCTGCAGATATCACTTGGGGAAGCATCAGCAGACTAGCTGTAAGGCAGCATCTAATGTTGAGCTTTTTCTGCACTTTCTTCGGTTTCCCAACAGAGTTAGGGGATAGATACGGTACTTTCATATCCAAAAACACTTCTGCCAACACTGCTGTAAAACCAGACCTATGTGAGAAGTCCAGAAAGACATCTATATTATAAAGATAAATAAAGGTACCTATGTGCTGTTATAAAACAGGCCCCGTAGCATGTAAGTTTTATTTATTTATTTTATTCAAAAATTTATATTCTGCACAATCAAACATACACAGGAGAAAAGTAGCATACATAACACTGACATTGTGCATAACTAGACAACAGTCATCTACTACAAATATATAATTTTATTATTTCTCCAATTTATCAAAATTTTATATAAAATTCTGTAGTCCAATGGCAGCCAGTGATACTGGATATACAAAGGTGTAAAGTGCTACTTAATGCCCACTCATCCTAAATGACGAATAGCCGCATTTTGCAATGTCCTCAAATTTCTTTAATAAATATCTAGGCAAGCCTAAATAAATCACATATCCATAATCCAATTTTGCAATCTCAAAAGAGTGCAAAAAAAAACATGCACTGTCGATATTAAAATATGATCTTGCTACATGCAACATCTGCAAAGCTTTAAATCCAATATGTATCACCTGCAAGATTCAGGCATCTCCATTGGGCTGGTCAAATGTCCTGACAACCAACAAGCCTTGGTCTTCCCTACATTCAATATCAATCTTTGAGTCTTCAACCAATCCGCAATAGATACCAAACAATTATTCATTGATGTTAAATCTACAGCGGGGGATGATGATAATATCCTACTAAAAGAATGTCATCTGCATAAATATAAACCCTTACAGGACATCAAAAGCGGATGCCGGGTCCAAACAGAACACCAGAGCCACCTTCCCAGAATCTGAACTATCTCTAACATCGGAAAGCAAGAGGGCTAAAAGTGTTTCCGTCCCATGGCCCTTCCGAAACCTTGATTGAAATGGACTAAGGGCCTCAGTATGCCTTATATACTCCAACAGTTGTTGCAAAACTAGTTTCTCAGTCACCTTTGCAAGGTTGCATAAATTCTAAATTGGCCTGTAATTAAGTACATAAGCGTTGGCATTTTGGGACAGATCAAAGGTCCATCAAGCCCAGCATCCTGTTTCCAACAGTGGCCAATTGAGGTCACAAATACCTGCCAAGATCCCAAAAAATAGAAAACATTTATGCTGCTTATCCCAGAAATAGTGTACCATCTTTGATCTTATCCTTTAGTACTGGGCGTACCATTGCCTTTTTCCATTCCTCTGTCACTATACCCTCCTCCAAGCTCTTACAAACCATCTCATACAGGAGAGGTTTCAATCCATGTCCCAGGCATATATTCTAACCCCAGACCTTCCCGTAACCCTCTCAAACAGTTTTCAAAACTTTCCCTTATAGGGTACCTAAACACCCCCATACACCCTCTGCCCCTCTAGACTCTCTGTACCTTCTCCTCCCAATCTCAATCAAATTTACCTTCCCTTTCATCCTGCCTCTCTTCAACTAAAACCACCTCCCGCAGCTCACCTATCTTCTGATGAAAAAAACACCCTGCTAACAACTCAACCTAGCACGCACAGTGATCTGCATTCCCTGTAGTATTTGAAAAACTTCCTGAGTTGAGTTGAGGGCACCCTTTAACTTGGGCTGCATAAAAATGCTGCTGCTCTTCCAAGACTAATCTATCAACCTCTTCCTTAGTCTTTCTCCAGTGCTCTCAATTGCCTCTTTAACGAGAGCAATTCCAAAAGAAACCATTGTTTTCCCATCAAACAATTCGCCCCCCCCCCAACCTCCAAGGGACTGACCTCCACCACGGCTTCCATAACCTGGGACCACTCTAATACCTGTTCCCCCAAGGAACCACCCTCCCCCCCAAAAAACTCAGCTGAGAATTCACTGTACAGTGGAGGCAACACATCCAAGTCAACCTCAGAAAAATCTCTAACCAACTCCCTATTACCAACTATTCCCAAGTTCTGTCCCCTCAATCCCCCCCCCCCCATTCTAAACAGAACCGCTAAATGATCAGACCATGTAGATGAAACAAGTGGAGAAGATTTTACTGAATAACCCCTTCCCTCCCTCTAGAACACTACATCCAAGGCATGCCCTGCGATATGGGTACCCCCTTGACTCATTAATTGAAACCTTAAATCCGCCATAAAACTTAAAAATGGAAAAGCTATAACATCCTTCCCACCTTCTCTATGCACATTAAAATCCCCAAGAATCAAGTTCACAAACTGTTGAAAAAATCTGCAATACTCTGTAAAACAAAATCCCAACAGCATTAGTTAAGGACGGAGGGCAATAAAATAACACAACATAAAATGGACCCAAGGAAGTCACCTTAAACACGTCCGAATATTGTAAAAACGGGCAAAACATTTGCTGCGGCCCAATACCTCTTGAAAAACCACCACCCCCCCAATTTTTACAACTGTAAATTAACTTGTAGATCAGCAGTAAGAATATTCTCCTCCCCTTCCCGGAGCTAAGGTTTGGTTAGGAAACGAAGCTGTGAGTCCAAATGTTCTACCAAATGAGCAAACAACACTGACTTACCCCACAATTCAACAATATTCTTAAATCCTCCCCCAACCCCTGCCCCTCGCCTCCCTTCTCAAAACCCCACAATTAACTAAAACTCTACCTTCCCTCTGCACCCTCCTATCTCACCTCTGCTGAGTCCTCCATCCCCATACCACCAGTATCGGTTCCCCCACCTCCCCTACACACACCATACTTTGCTGAATTAAAACCCAAAACCAAACCCTCACTAGACCTCTCAAACTCTTACCTAAAAACAAAAAACCTTCTTTCCTTTTCCTCCATTGTCTCACCCCAAGGAGCATGACCTGCTGCTTGGGCATGCTCTTTTGGTGAGTTAAAACATGTTAATACATAATTCCAATGCAAAACAAGTGTTTAATTTTGATTTATAACTTAAAGGGTCCAACTCCAAAATACTAAGGAAAAACTGGGATCAAAATTCAAAGTGGTTTAACCAGGCAGGAGATACTTAACCGAATAGTGTCACTGAATATCGGCACTGACCACTCCTGTACTATCTGAATAGTGCCCAGGTTGTTCGAGAGCAGAGTCTGGGTGAAACCAGAACTTTTCCAGGCACCAGTGATACGAAGGCGGTAGAACGAGAGGACATGAAATGAGATTGAAGGGGGGCAGACTCAAGAAAAATGTCAGGAAGTATTTCTTCATGGAGAGAGTGGTGGATGCTTGGTGGAGATGAAAACGGTGACGGAATTCAAACATGCGTGGGATAAACATAAAGGAATCCTGTTCAGAAGGAATGGATCCTCCGGAGCTTAACTGAGATTGGATAGCAGAGTCGGTAGTGGGAGGCGGGGCTGGAGGTTGGGAGGTGGGGATAGTGCTAGGCAGACTTATACGGTCTGTGCCAGAGCCGGTGGTGGGAGGCAGGGATTATGCTGGGCAGACTTATATGGTCTGTGCCAGAGCCGGTGGTGGGAGGCGGGACTGGAGGTTGGGAGGCAGGGATAGTGCTGAGCAGACTTATACGGTCTATGCCAGAGCCAGTGGTGGGAGACGGGACTGGAGGTTGGGAGGCAGGGATAGTGCTGGGCAGACTTATACGGTCTGTGCCAGAGCCGGTGGTTGGGAGGCGGGGATAGTGCTGGGCAGACTTATACGGTCTGTGCCCTGAAGAGCACAAATAGGAGTGGAGGAGTGGCCTAGTGGTTAGGGTGGTGGACTTTGGTCCTGGGGAACTGAGGAACTGAGTTCGATTCCCAGCACAGGCAGCTCCTTGTGACTCTGGGCAAGTCACTTAACCCTCCATTGCCTGCCGCATTGAGCCTGCCATGAGTGGGAAAGCGCGGGGTACAAATGTAACAAACAAAAAGAAGTACAAATCAAAGTAGGGTATACACAAAAAGTAGCACACATGAGTTGTCTTGTTGGGCAGACTGGATGGACCGTGCAGGTCTTTTTTCTGCCATCATCTACTATGTTACTATGTAGTGTCACTGAATATCGGCACTGACCACTCCTGTACTATCTGGATAGTGCCCAGGTTGTTCAAGAGCAGAGTCTGGGTGAAACCAGAACTTTTTCAGGCACCAGTGATACTCAGTGCCAGAGTCCGGATTGGTAACTGCATAAAAAGCAGTCCTATCTTTGACTGGTTACTGAATGTCGACTAATACCCAGGTAACTTCTGGATATCAGCCTGAATATACTGTGGTCCCCTCTTCCCCCACCCCCACACAAAGAGCTTTGGCTCCCTCTCTCTCCCTCCTCCTCCTCAAGAGCATTGGGCTCCCCCCCTTCAGAAGAGAGCATTGGTCCTGCCCCTCCTTCCCCCCAAGAGCCAACCCCCTTCCCTCCCTGTCCATTCTAGCATTGCCCACTCTCAAAGGGGCCTTCCACCCCTTCAGGCCTACCGTAACCACTTGATCTTGCCCTGGGGATTCTGGCTTCAAACCTGCTGCCACAACCTCTAGAACCTCTGCCATTAGCTAAATATTTCCTGGATCATGTCCAACTAAAGCACTGGTTCACCCTAAAACAGGGAGCTTCATCGGGAACCATTCTATAATAAAGAAAAAAATATTTTGTAATAATTATCAGTAAAACATATGGGGTTGATATTCAAAGTGATTTAATTGGCCAGAAACAGCTCCTGTCATTTTCGGTGACACTTACTACTACTACTACTATTTAACATTTCTAGAGCGCTACAAAGTGTACGCAGCGCTGTACAAACACAGAAGAAAGACAGTCCCTGCTCAAAGAGCTTACAATCTAATAGACAAAAAGTAAAGCATTTAAATTTAAAATATTTAAGCAGTCAAGCACAAGAGAACAGTCACAGAAGGACTGAAGATGTTGAAGGGTGGTTAACTGGTTAGTGCCTGCAAAGGTGGCTGGTTAGTGCTTAGAGAAAAACCATCTATTTTGGGGCGTTCAGGGACAGAGTAAGGCCCTTTGCATCAGGCCCGTGCCAAGGGTCTATGCCGCCCCCCCGCAGATGAAATGTTGGCGCCCCCCCCCGCAGAAGAACAGTTGGCGCGCGCCCCCCCCCCCGTGAAGATGATCGCTGCGCGCCCTGGGGGCCTTTAAATCTTTTACTTGCAGTCGCAGCAGCGTCTGTGAAAGCGGAGTGCTGCCGACGTCTCCCTTCCCTTCGCGCTCTTGGTTCCCTCAGTGTCCGCCTTCTTCTGACGTCAGAAGAAGGCGGGACACTGAGGGAACCAACGAGTGCAAGAGAAGGGAGACGTCGGCAGTGCTCCGTTTTCACAGACGCTGCTGCGACTGCAAGTGAAAGATTTAAAGGCCTCGGCGGGGCGAGGGTAAGCACTGCGGCGGCGCCCTCCTGCGGTGCTTACTTCGCTTACCGCATCGGCACGGCCCTGCTTTGCATGCACTGCCTCCACTGCATGCAAATCTCTTTCATGAATATTCATTGTGGATATCCTGAAAACCTTCAGGACCAGGTTTGAGAACCACTAATTTAAGAGTATATCTAAAAATATACTCCTGTTCTTTTTTTTTTTTGCTTAAATATCTTGAAAAATCTTCCCCATGCAAACCGTGCTATGAAAAATTTCAAATTATTCATGGTATGTAATTCTGTCCACCAAAGTCCTAGTAATGACACTGTTTCCTTGAATAGTTTTGCCATTGTAAATTTTAATGCATGATTACATAACCCCAACTAGTATTACAATTTGTTCTTGTCCATAACTTATGCCAAAACTTTAACTGCAGGTGTATAAAATCTTTTAATTCTGGGGCATCTTCACAAATTGCATTTAAAATGTCTACAATTCTCATCACTGAAAAGTAAAGTGCAGGGATGACTAAAATATCAAATGTATCCTTAGGGAGATACCAATCTTCATGAAGATTTTCTTTAGCAAAAATGCACGTTGAGGATAAGGTAAAACAAGTTAAAGCTGATTTTTCTTTTCCCTAGGTGGTAGCGGGCCTGGAGCCCATGTAAGACAGACCAGACAGCGGTGTTGCAGGTAAAGGCAAATAATCATTGAAGGAGTTGGGCAAGGGGTCCTGTTTAATTCACAGGGAGGAAGAAGGCAAACTCAAAGCAAAATCCTTGAATGTGACACAGTGGTGTTCCTGGGGGGGGGGGGGGGCTGGCACCTGGGGCGGATCGCCGATGCGTCCCGCCCCCCCCCCGGCGAAAGGACACCCCCGCGAAGGAACCCGCCCATGCCGGGTGCCACGCGTGCCTGTCCTTCGTTGTTCCATGCTTCATCTCCGGGGCAGAGAAGCATGGAACAACGGAGGACAGGCGCGCGCGGCACCCCCCCCCAGCGGCATGCACCCAGGGTGGACCGCACCCACCGCCCCCCCTTGGAATGCCACTGATGTGACAATGTCCTCAGGTGGCCTGCTCCTGCAGGGCCACATCATATAATCGTGTCTTTTGGCACAACAGTACACTCTTTTTAACTCTGGCCTGGCTCTTCAATTACTAGTGCAAGCTCTATCAAGTACTCTGGTCAAAATACAAAGTCTGCGAAGTTCCAAGTTGGACTTGGCCTACCTGATTGTAATCGCTGTAGTTTACACATAGGTGGGGGAGGTGTATACCGTGGGGTATCACTGCTTTCTTCTGGGCCTCTCTAACTCAGCTCTGGCCCTGCCTTTTATACTTCCTGGCAGCAGTGTTGCCAGATGGCAAAACATTTTCCAGTCCAAAAGTAGCTTAAAAATAACACAATATTAATATAAATATTAAGGTTTATATGAATATTAAGGTAAATATGAATATTAATATGATCAATATAAATATTAACCAGGAAAAGTCCATAGACCATTATTAAAATGGACTTGGGGAGAGTCACTCCTGGGAGAGGAACAAGTGAGGGAGGAAGTTAAGACTGGTCTGCAGGAGTACTGGAGAATAAATGATACAGGGGAAGTAGGGGATGGGGTACTGTGGGACGCAATAAAGGCGGTGGTGAGGGGTATACTGATTAAATGGGGAGCAAGGAAAAAGAGGGAGCAGGGACAGAAGAGGATGGAATTGAGACAACGATTATGCAAACTAGAACGAATGCACCAGAGAAATCCGTCCCCCAGGGTGTGGGAGGAGCTCCGGAAAACTAGGGGGGAGCTAGCGCAGGGGCAGATGGAGGAGGTGGAATATATGAGGACGAGAATCCGGCAGCAGTTCTTCGAGTTTGCTAACAAATCGGGAGCCATGCTGGCCAGATGTTTGAGAGCGAAACGGGTAAAATCTAAGATACAAAAAATTAAAGATGGTATGGGAGAGTGGCTGTATACGGACCCCGACATAGAGAAGGGATTCCTCAGCTATTATAAAGGCCTGTATAGAGCTCCAGAGGGAGAATGCCCGGAGACGGTGGCGGGATACCTCGACTCGCTTCCTCTCCAGAGCTTGAATGAGGAGGGGCGCCAAAGGATGGAGGAACCAATGCGCCAGGGGGAGATCACGGGGGTCATTCTAAAATTACCCAATGGTAAGGCGCCTGGACTAGATGGATTTACAGCAAGATTCTATAAACAATTCGAGAGTTGGTCAGCCCGCTGTTGTTGAGGTAATGGGGTACTGGAGGGAGGGGAGCTCCCGAGATCAATGATGGAGGCGGGAGTGACAGTCATACCTAAACCGGGGAAAGACCCGACATAGTATGGGTCCTATAGAACCATCTCCTTACTCAATGTGGATGCTAAAATCATAGCTAAGGTATTGGCCAACAGATTGGGCAGACTGTTACCTACACTAATAGATTCGGACCAAGCCGGTTTTATACCAGGAAGACAAGTAGGAGATAACATCAGAAGAACGCTACACTTGATGTGGGAGGCACAGCGCACAAAAACAGGGGTAGCTATATTGTCGATAGATGCTGAAAAGGCCTTTGACAGGGTGAATTGGGGCTTCTTGAGGGCAGTACTCCAGAGAATGGGCCTGGGAGGAAATTTTAGTCGCTGGGTGGAAGCACTGTATAAGAGCCCAAAGGCATGCCTGAATATCAACGGGGTTTACTCACCCTTTTTCTCGATTGGTAGAGGCACTAGGCAGGGGTGTCTGCTGTCCCCACTGCTTTTTGCCCTTTATGTGGAACCGTTGGCCGTGGCGATCAGAGACCACCCGGGGGTAAGAGGGATGAGGATTGGAGACCGGGAACACCGCGTAGCGATGTTTGCTGATGACATGTTACTATATGTAAAGGACCCGGGGGTTCACTCTGCCGATTATCTTGGGGATATTTGAAGAGTATGAGAAATATGCAGGGCTCAAAATAAATAGGGACAAAAGTGAGATTTTGGGAGTCTCCTTAAGGGAGGAGGAAGAGACAGAGCTAAGAGTCCGGTTTGAGTTTAAGTGGGCGAGACACAGAATTAGATACCTAGGGATCCAATTGCCGGGGGACCTAGAGAGGTTATTTGTGCTTAAGTACGGATGCTTGCAAGAGCAGATACAAAATGACATGTTAAGATGGAAAACCAAATGGCTATCATGGTGCGGGAGGATGGCTGTGATTAAAATGAATGTACTACCACGCATATTGTTCCTCTTCCAGACACTGCCAATTGTGGTGCCGAAAGCATTTCTCAAAAGATTACAGAGTACCATATTGAAATTTATTGGGGGAAACAAGAGACCGCGGCTGGCATGAAGGGTCTTGTGGGGGGGAAAGGAGAGGGGAGGGAGAGCGGTCCCCAATTTTGAGTGGTACTACTGGGGCTCTCAATTGAAGATGATCCTGGATTGGGAACGGAGTATAGAGAAGCCTGCTATCCAAGTGGAACAAGCCTACTGGCCACAGAGGACGTTGAGGTCATTATTGTGGACTTCTGAGGTATTGGGGAGAGGGCAAAGAGGGAGGGGCAACCCTTTTCTAGGTCATCTATTGGCAATATGGGGAATGTTGAGGAGAAGAAGGGGGCGCCCAGCGGCGGTGTCATCACTGGCTCACCTTAGGTGGGAGCCTAAATTCATAGCGGGTAGGGAGAATGCTACGTTTGCTAGATGGGAGCGGAGGGGAGTGGAGAGATTTAGAGATGGGATGCATGGGAGTGGCTTGTGGTCCTTTGAGGAGATGAGAGATAGATATGGGATCCTTGAGGGAGAAAGATTTGCGCATACACAATTAGTACATTTTATGGGGAAGCAGGGATGGAGGGGAGGAACACCACGGGAGGGAGAATGGTTGGAAAACTTGTGGAGCCTGTTGAGAAAAGTCCCAAGGTCCATCTCAGTGGTGTACCGCTACCTCCAGGGGGAGGAAGAGCGGGCATACTCATTCCAGGGAGCCTGGGAGAGGGACTTACATTGTCACTTCACAGAGGAGGAATGGGAACACGTATGTGGGGACGTTCAGAAGGCCTCAGTTTGTGTATTGATACAAGAGAATGCCTATAAAGTCCTCACGAGGTGGTACTACACACCAGAAAGGTTGAAAAAAATGTACCCCGGGACCTCAGCAAAGTGTTGGAGATGCGGGTCACAGATAGGCACATTTCTACATGTATGGTGGACCTGCCCGGGGGTGGCGCCATTTTGGCAGGCAGTGATGAAAATGCTGGTCAAGACTATGGGGGTATCCCTGGTGTGTAATCCAAAGGCCTGCTTATTGGGAATGCACAATGAACGAGAGGTGTGGGAAGAGAGTAAAATGATGCGCTGGGGACTGGCAGCAGCAAAGTGTCTCATTGCGTGTGGCTGGAAGTCCGTGGACACCCCCGATATAGGGGAATGGAAAGTCCAAGTAAGGCAATTGTGGTACATGGAGAGATTAACGGTCTATAGAAGGGAGGGTGAACTTAAACGCAGGAAGGGATGGGAAAGGGTACAACACATGATAGAGCATCTCTAAAGAGGTTGATAGGCATTCCAGGGAAGGGGAGGGGGGAATAGGGGGCAATACTTAGAGGGAGGAAGGGAGGGGGAAATCCTATATATAGGCATAATTACTGGGGAAATACATGGGGGGCAATAATGACGGGAAGAAGGTACAAGGAGCAGGGGGGGACTCTAGAGTTGAACACGGGAAGACATATCGTAGACAAGAGATAGTCTGCCTGCTGCAACAAAGTTAAGCCTCCAAGATCTGGGGAGGGAAGTCAGTTATGGTCTGTTGAATGTACATGTAACTGACGGGAAACGAAGCAACCCAATATAGCTGATCAGAGTGTGTAATGAGGCACAACGGAGAGACAGCTAGCACAATGGATGTTTACTCAAAGTTATATGGTTCTGTTGGTAAATAGATGATAAAATGTAACACGGTATGCAACTGATTAAGGTGAATATTGAGGCATACATGTGAGAAAGTTATAATAATTGCTGTTGATTCAAGGTTACATGGTGATGTATGTACATTTATAACAAAATGCAATAAAAAATTTTTCAAGTTAAAAAAAAAATGGACTTGGGGAAAATCAACTGCTTATTTCTAGGATAAGCAGTATAAAATATTTTGTACTTTTTTGGGATCTTGTCAGGTATTTGTGACCTGGATTGGCCACCACGGAATTGGCAACTTTGCCTGGCAGCTGCCCTCCCAGTTCCACCCCTTCTGTGTCACTTCCTCTTTGGGTGGGACTATGGGGCTTAAGGTGTTTCTGATTCTGTGATGTATTCTTAAGGGGATGGGTCACCATCCCACAAACTCCTTCACACCCCACATTTCTACAAAATATCTTGATTTGTGTTTTTTGCCTGTTGGTAAGCTGAATTTATAACAGATTCAGGATAACATTTCTCCTGAAACTGTTGCCTCGTAAATATTACTTGGTTATTGAAATCATGGACTGTGCCACATAAACTTTGAAGACGAGTAAACTGACCAACCAGGTTATTATCACATAAATGTATTGGATAATAACAGTTGTGACAAAATAGAGTATTTCAAACTGTCTGTTTGGGATAAATAGAAATACAAGAAGCATGCTTCCCCTTCTTGAGCTAAACACCCAAAAATGCTACAGATATATAATTTATTTGAGAGGTAACTTTTAGAAGGACATTTGTTTTGCAATCTAAGCTTTCACCTGAAGCAATGGAGGGTGAAGTGACATGAGCAAGGTTACAAAGAGCCCCGGCTTCCCAGGTTCTCTGCCATCTGCTTGAACCAACTATGTCTACCCTTCCAGTCTTGCATGTGGGCGGAATTACTGGGGGCAGTGGAAATGGGAGTCAAAGACGGCATCCGGAGGAGATATCTCACTCACCAAGTGATTCTCTGTGGAGCATGTGTTTAAATTTAGAACCTGTATAATCTAAGCAGAGTACAAAAGGTTTTAAAATGCAACGGGGTAGATATTTAGCTGACAGTGTTCAGTATTTTTTTTGTCCACTACCGGCTTTATCTCCAAATGTTCAGTATCAGGCCATGTCCAGGCGTTAGTATTGAATAGCCAGCATATGCTGCTAGTTAAAACATATGGTTAAGTGCAGTAGTCAGTACTTAAAGATAGGACTGTGTTTTATGTGGTGCTTACATGGTTAAGCACAGAATTTCAGCACTTCACCACGTAAGTGCCAACTCTGTTCCAGACTGGCCACAAATTAGCTGGGTTTGGCTTAGGCTCTAACTGGGCATTTTCAGCGTCACTATCCAGTTAAGTGCCGCTGAATATGCCCAGTTAGCCCTGGACATTGAGGAGTAGATTCAGTAAATGACACCCAAATATGATAATATTTCAGCTAGCTGGACTCCACCATGTGGACTGCCACAGGGCTCTCTGCTATCGTCGGTGCTTTTTAATGTATACATGACATCTTTCTGTTACAATTTCTTGTCTATTGGTGTTAATTTTTTTTCATATGCCAATGATATGTTTTTATTAATACCGATCCAGGATGTATTACATTTATCTTTGCCGTTCACATCATGTATAAGAAAATTGGAAATATTAAGTTCAGCACACGGATTTAAACTTAATAGAGACAAGACAAAGCTGCACTGGTTAGACCAGGTAAGCCACAATATCCCTTCAGAATTATCTTTTCCTGATAGGCTTATGTTAAAAGTTGGAAACTACTGCTAAGATTCTCGGAGTCATTTTAGACCCATCTTTATCTCTGAAGCCACGTATTGACAGAGTTATTAAAACTACTTTTTTTTATAGTTACATTGTCTTAGAAGAATCCGTACACTTTTTGAGGAAAAGCATTTTTAAATTTTGGTTCAGGCGATGGTACTCTAAACTGGACTAGTGGAATAGGCTATGGGGGAGATTCTATATAGGCACCTGGAAAATCCACATGGAAATTATTTTTGCCTAAGCGTATTCTATAAGATTTAGGCATGGTATATAGAATACACTTAGTTTATTTATCTATTTGATTTATGTACCGCCTTTTTGAAGGAATTCACTCAAGGCGGTGTACAGTAAGAATAAATCAAACATGAGCAATAGACAATTACAGCAGTAAAAAATATTCAAATAATACAAAGTATGGCATAGAAGGGGCATAATTGAACAAAAACGTCTATCTCCATGGGCGTTTATCTCCGAGAACGGGTCCGTGAAGGGGCGGACCGAACCGTATTTTTGAAAAAAAATAGACGTCCATGTTTTATTCGACAGTTTGTGAGCTGGGCGTTTTTGTTTTTCAGTGATAATGGAAAATGAAAGTGCCCAGCTCAAAAACGAATAAATCCAAGGCATTTGTTCGTGGGAGGGGCCAGGAGTCGTAGTGCACTGGTCCCCCTCACATGCCAGGACACCAACCGGGCACCCTAGGGAGCACTTTTACAAAAACAAAAAAAAAGGTAAAAGAGCTCCCAGGTGCATAGAACCCTTCCCTTGGGTGTTGAGCCCCCCAAATCCCCCTCAAAACCCACCGCCCACAAGTCTACACCATTACTATAGCCCTAAGGGGTGAAAGGGGGCACCTACATGTGGGTACAGTGGGTTTGGGGGGCGGTTTGGAGGGCTCCCATTTACCAGCACAAGTGTAACAGATGGGGGGGGGGGGGATGGGCCTGGGTCCACCTGCCTGAAGTCCACTGCACCCCCTAATAACTGCTCCAGTGACCTGCATACTGCTGCCAGGGATGTGGGTATGACATTTGAGGGTGAAAATAAAAAGTTGTGAAACGGCATATTTTGTGGTGGGAGGGGGTTTGTGACCACTGGGGGAGTCAGGGGAGGTCATCCCCGATTCCCTCCAGTGGTCATCTGGTCATTTAGGGCACTTTTTGGGGCCTTATTCGTGGAAAAACAGGGTCCAGGAAAAGTGCCCTAAATTCTCGCTAAAAACGCATATTTTTCTTCCATTATCAGCGAAAGGCGCCCATCTCTGATCGCCTGATAACCACGCCCCAGTTCCGCCTTCACCACGCCTTCGACACGCCCCCATCAACTTTGTCTGCATCCGCAACGGAGTGCAGTTGAAAACGTCCAAATTCGGCTTTCGATTATACCGCTTATTCGTTTTTGTGAGATAAACGTCTATCTCCCGATTTGGGTCGCAATATAGGCGTTTTTCTTTTTCAATTATAAGCTGGATAGTATACTACTTACAATGTCAACACAATAGGTAATAGAACATTATAATTGATAGTGAACGGTATAAGCAAAGATGGAACATATAGATAGGTAAGAGAGTAAGAGGAGTTAGAAAGTAAGGGAATTAATTTAAAGAAAGGTGCACATGAGGTGAGAGAGATGGTTAAATATTATCTCAGCTAGGGTAGGAGTTGATATCCCAGTGCCTAAAACTATGTGCATCCAGGGCCGACTTGGGAAACACTGGGCTAGAGCACCCTGAAACCTACTGGGTCTGCCGGCAGAGCTGCCAAGAGGACCTTATTTTTTTAGAGGGAGATTTTAAGGCACATCCCCAGCCCCGCTCCACTCCCTGGCTCACCAAAATTCTGTGGCCACTGTGCCAACAAGACACCTCCCCCCCCCCCCCCCCCCGGCAGCAGGAGACGCCTTAATAAAGTGCCATTTTCCACTGCTTGTACTGGAAACAAAAAGTACTATACTGTCATTGTGATGTCTGCCTGGTAATTAGATGATGCTTATTATATGCAGTGTATTTCAAATGCTCATTGTATTTTAAAACAAAATGTACCATAAGTGTAACCTGCACATAACTGAAATGTGATTATTTTATGGACCAGGCATCTAATGATAGCTTTGTAAAACTTGTATTTTTTATTTATTCCTAATGTTTATTTCCTTTATAAACTATTCATTGCAGCTGTCAGCCAGTCTTCTGTTTGGATCTTGAGGAACAGAATTGGTCACTCCTGATTTAGAAATAGCAAAAAGATATTTTGAACTGCCAGGTGCTTTCTCCAAGTAGCTATAGCAGATGACTCTTAATAGAACTCGTTAATACTTTAAGTTAATTTCTCCACTGAGTCCTAAACTATCAAATGAAGCACACCTCAAATGAACAGAAAGCAGTGTGTCCCTTTCAGGACTGTTTTCCAAAAACTAAATGAATGGGAATCCTGCCAAAGAGACTTCAGAAAGATGTTCAGTCTCTCTTCAGATGTCTGTGTTTCTTAATTTAGCCCATCGGTACATGAGAAGGAGAGTAGCAATGTGCATTTGTTATCACAAATTCAGTCCATTTGCTCCCCTTAAAAAAATTACTGCACGCTAATGTGATTTAATGCATGTTAACCTACAAATGAACACCTGTTAAGTTGATTAGTATGCATTAGAAAGTTCTAAGAGGCTTTAAAAATGTTTATTAACAGAAATGTTTGAAACAAAGAGAAAAAATATTACAAAATTGGGGAAAAGTCTGGAAACAACCAGAAAATGCACCACCTGTTCCTCTGACCCCATCCCCACCAACTTACTTAACACCATCTCACCTACTGTCACCCCCCCACACCATCTGTCATATCCTAACCTCTCTCTCTCCACTGCAACTGTCCCTGATACCTTCAAGCATGCTGTAGTCACACCACTCCTCAAAAAACCATCACTTGACCCTACCTGTCCCTCCAACTACCACCCCATTTCCCTCCTACCCTTCCTCTCCAAGATACTTGAACGCGCCGTTCACAGCCGTTGCCTTGATTTTCTCTCCTCTCATGCCATCCGCGATCCGCTTCAATCCGGCTTTCGCCCCTTACACTCGACAGAAACGGCACTTTCTAAAGTCTGCAATGACCTGTTCCTTGCCAAATCCAAAGGTCACTACTCCATCCTCATCCTCCTTGATCTATCTGCCGCTTTTGACACTGTCAATCACAATTTACTTCTTGCCACACTGTCCTCATTTGGGTTCCAGGGCTCTGTCCGCTCCTGGTTCTCCTCTTATCTCTCCCACTGTACCTTCAGAGTACATTCTCATGGTTTTTCCTCCACCCCCATCCCACTCTCTGTTGGAGTTCCTCAGGGATCTGTCCTTGTACCCCTTCTTTTTTCAATCTACACCTCTTCCCTGGGCTCCCTGATCTCATCTCATGGTTTCCAATATCATCTTTATGCTGATGACACCCAGCTTTATCTCTCCACACCAGACATCACTGCGGAAACCCAGGCCAAAGTATCGGCCTGCTTATCCGACATTGCTGCCTGGATGTCCAACCGCCACCTGAAACTGAACATGGCCAAGACCGAGCTTATTATTTTCCCACCCAAACCCACTTCTCCTCTCCCTCCACTCTCTATCTCAGTTGATAACACCCTCATCCTCCCCGTCTCATCTGCCCGCACCCTCGGAGTCATCTTCAACTCCTCCCTCTCCTTCTCTGCGCATATCCAGCAGATAACCAAGACCTGTCGCTTCTTCCTCTATAACATTAGCAAAATTCGCCCTTTCCTCTCTGAGCACACCACCCGAACTCTCATCCACTCTCTCATTACCTCTCGCCTTGACTACTGCAACCTACTCCTCACTGGCCTCCCACTTAGCCATCTATCCCCCCTTCAGTCCGTTCAGAACTCTGCTGCACGGCTTATCTTCCGCCTGGACCGATATACTCATATCACCCCTCTTCTCAAGTCACTTCACTGGCTTCCGATCAGGTACTGCATACAGTTCAAGCTTCTCCTACTAACCTACAAATGTACTCGATCTGCAGCCCCTCCTTACCTCTCTACCCTCATCTCCCCTTACGTTCCTACCCGCAACCTCCGCTCTCAAGACAAATCCCTCCTTTCAGTACCCTTCTCCACCACTGCCAACTCCAGGCTCCGCCCTTTCTGCATCGCCTCACCCCACGCCTGGAACAAACTCCCTGAGCCCATATGCCAGGCCCCCTCCCTGCCCATCTTCAAATCCTTGCTCAAAGCCCACCTCTTCAATGTCGCCTTCGGCACCTAACCACTATACCTCTATTCAGGAAATCTAGACTACCCCAACTTGACATTTCGTCCTTTAGATTGTAAGCTCCTTTGAGCAGGGACCGTCCTTCTTTGTTAAACTATACAGCGCTGCGTAACCCTAGTAGTGCTCTAGAAATGTTAAGTAGTAGTAGTAAAATGATCCCCATGCATATTGCAAGAGAAGAAAGGACTGAATTATGGAGTAGATTTCTGTCTCTCCTCTAGGAAAGTGTTTTGATCCTTTCGATAGATTTTTTCAAAGAGATGAGTCTTTAATAGTTTGCTAATATCCTTAATACTGTAGTAAGTTTTAAATTATTGAAAAATTCAAAAACACTAAGATGGAGTCAGCAGTCCAGCAGTGAGAGGGGTGCTATCCAGTCTTTTGCATTGAGTGTCACATGTATGATTATCTCCCAGTTGGTAAGATGTCATATGTGTGTGCCCGATGCAAAGAGCTCCTAGCTCTCAGAGAACGTGTCCGTTCTCTTGAGGCTAGAGTAGCAGACTTGGTGGAGCTGAGGGAGACAGAGAGGTACATAGAGGAGACCTACAGGGATGTTGTAGAGAAGTCCCATCTGCAGTTTGGCAGCCCCTGTGCTACCTTGGAGGAGGGAGGTCTCCTAGAAGGACAGCATCACACTGGGTGAAGTAGGAAGTACTCCTGTAGCCAGGACTTGCCCATCAGGGGATATACTATCCTCTTGAACCGAGGATATGTCTCCAAGTGCTGCCTGGGAGGGAAAGGTTAGGACAGCTGTTGTAGTTGGTGATTCGACCATTAGGCATATAGATAGCTGGTGGGCGTGAGGATTGCCTGGTGACTTGCCTGCTTGGTGCAAAGGTGGCGGACCTCACGCGTCACCTAGATAGGATTTTAGATAATACTGGGGAGGAGTCAGCTATCTTGGTACATGTGGGTACCAGTGACATAGGAAAATGTGGGTGAGAGGTTCTGGAAGCCAAATTTAGGCTCTTAGGTAGAAAGCTCAAATCCAGATCCTCTAGGGTAGCATTTTCTGAAATGCTACCTGTTCCAAGCGCAGGGCCAAAGAGACAGGCAGAGCTCCGGAGTCTCAATGCGTGGATGAGACGATGGTGCAGGGAGGAAGGTTTTAGATTTGTTAGGAACTGGGCAACATTCTGGGGAAGGGGGAGCCTATTCCAAAAGGATGGGTTCCACCTTAACCAGGGTGGGACCAGGTTGCTGGCATCGGCATTTAAAAAGGAGATAGAGCAGCTTTTAAACTAGAAATGGGGGGAAGGCTGACAGTCACTCAGAAGCGCATGGTTCGGGATAAGGTATCTTTCAAAGATATCACCAAAACAGGGAAGATAGGGTATCCTGATAGTGAGGTTGCAAAAGAGACCATAGTAGATCAGGTGTCCCTAAGTAAAAATAAAAATCAGAGAAAAGATTGCAAATTAGTACTGTCAAGTACTAAGCATGATGTAAATAGGAGCAACAAACACAGTTTGAAATGTCTCAGTGGGAATCAAACCCAGTTCCCCTGGATCAAAGTCCGCTACACTAACCACTAGGTGGCTACTTCACTCAAAACCCATTCTTCAACCCTACTTTTCCCATCGAAAATCTGATTTACTAACATTCTATCATCTGCACGGTTGTTATGTTTCTTTCCTACTAATGGTCTTTTCTCTTCTACTAGATAAGCTTCAGTTTACTCGCTGGACTTCATTTGTTTGTTTTGCTCTTTAGGGAATGAGGTTCCACATGATACTCAACTGGAGCCTAGCTATTTACTCTATCAGGTAGAAGCTAAAATCTCAGCTTTTTCACAAGCTTTTCCCAGTATATTTCCTCATCCAGTTCTGGTCGCCGTATCTCAAAAAAGATATAGTGGAATTAGAAAAGATTCAAAGAAGAGCGACCAAAATGATAAAGGAGATGGAACTCCTCTCGTATGAGGAAAGGCTATTTATTTATTTATTGCATTTGTATCCCACATTTTCCCACCTTTTTGCGGGCTCAGTGTGGCTTACAATAGGATATGAATAATAGAAATACATTTGTTACATTTTGGTTATGGATTACATTGTGCAAAGATATACAAGACATTCAAATATCAAATTAGGAATATGACAATAGGACATCAACATAGAAATAATTGGAAGGGGACAATGGGAAGCTAAAGGATAGTGTTAGACAAAGACATATGGTGTCCATAGTTCCGTGGATAAGTGTATGATAGACTGGGGTGAGGGATGAGGGATCAAAGTGGATGTAAATTGCATTGATGAATAGTGAGTATGGACTCTATGTGAGTTGGCTCTTTCCGTAAGTTTGTTCAAACAGGTGAGTCTTTAGTAGTTTACGGAAGGAAGCTTGATCGTCAATCATTCTCAGGTTGCGCGGTAGTGTATTTCAAGCCTGCGGGCTCTTGTGGGAAAAGGTTGACGCGTGCAGCGTCTTGTATTTCATGCCTTTGCAAGTGGGGAAGTGGAGGTTTAGGTGTGTTTGGGATGATCTTTTAGCGTTTCTGGGTGGTAGGTCTATTAGATCAGACATGTACGCTGGGGTTTCGCCGTAGATGATCTTATGGACTAGTGTACAAACTTTAAAAGTAACGCGTTCCTTAAGTGGAAGCCAATGTAGTTTCTCTCGTAGTGGTTTTACCCTTTCATATCTTGGTTTTCCGAAGATGAGCCTGGCTGCTGTGTTTTGGGCTGTTTGAAGTTTCCTCAGTATTTGCTCTTTGCAGCCCGCGTATAGTGAGTTGCAGTAGTCCAGGTGGCTGAGGACGAGGGATTGCACTAGGCTGCGGAAGACGTATCTTGGGAAGAATGGTCTTATCCTTTTCAATTTCCACATGCAGTAGAACATCTTCTTGGTTGTGTTGTTTGCGTGGGTTTCGAGTGTTAAGTGGCGGTCGATGGTGACTCCAAGGATTTTTAGCGTTTCTGAGACTGGGAGGTTTAGGGTTGGTGTGTTTATTGCGTTGAATTCATTTGTGTTGTATTGGGAGGTGAGTATCAGGCATTGGGTTTTTTCTGCGTTTAGTTTCAGGCGGAATGCATCTGCCCATGTGTTCATGATGTGTAGACTTTGATTGATTTCGTTGGAGATTTCTTTGGTATCTTGTTTGAATGGGATGTATATTGTCACATCGTCGGCGTATATGTATGGGTTGAGGTTGTGGTTTGATAGGAGTTTTGCTAAAGGGATCATCATTAGGTTGAATATAGTTGGTGAGAGAGGTGATCCTTGTGGGACTCCATATTCAGGTGTCCATGCTTTGGACGTGGTTGAATTTGATGTGACTTGATACGAACGCATGGTTAAGAACCCCTTGAACCAGTTCAGGACATTTCCTCCTATGCCAAAGTATTCAAGTATGTGTAGTAGGATTCCATGATCAACCATGTCGAAGGCGCTTGACAAGTCGAATTGTAGGAGGAGTATATTGTTGCCAGTTGCAATTATTTGTTTGAATTTGGTCATGAGGGTGACTAATACTGTTTCTGTGCTGTGATTTGAACGGAATCCTGATTGGGCATCATGGAGTATTGAGTGTTTGTCTAGATAGTTTGTGAGTTGTTTAGTTTACCATACCTTCAGTTATCTTGGTTATTAGTGGTATGGATGCTATTGGCCTGTAGTTGGTTATTTCGCTCGTGTTTTTCTTTGTATCTTTAGGAATTGGGGTGAGTAAGATTTTTCCTTTTTCTTTTGGGAAGAGTCCATTTTGTAGCATGTGGTTTATATGGTTTGTTAGGTCTATTATGAATTGTTGAGGAGCAGATTTCATGAGGCTATTTGGGCATATGTCTAGTTTGCAGTTGGATTTGGCATATCTTTTGAGAGTTATCGAGATGAGGTCTTCTGACAGTAGTTCAAATTCGGTCCAGGTTCTGTCTGCTGGGTGTGTTCCTTCTTCTGGATCTAGACAATCTAGAAGAGTGGTGTATTCTGTAGGGCTGGCGGGTATTTTGTGTCATAGTAGTATAATTTTCTCCTTGAAGTATGTCGCAAGGTTGTCAACACTTGGTGTATCTTTGCCGTTGGTTGTAACTGGTGTGGTGTCTAACAGTTTGTTCACGAGGTTGAAGAGTTTATGTGTGTCTTTGTAGTTTGGTCCTATTAATGTTTTGTAGTGTAGTCTTTTTGTCTGTTTTATGGTATATTTGTATTTTCTTCGGAGTAGTTTCCAGTCGTTTCGTGTTTGTTCGTCTCTTTTTTTGTTCCAAGCTCGTTCTAGTCTCCTGACTTGTGTTTTTAGTTTTTTAGCTCTTTGGTGAACCATGGATTTGCATTTTTCCTGTGTGATGTTCTAGTTTGGACTGGGGCAATTTTGTCTAATGTTCTTGTGCTTATATCGTCCCATTCTTGGAGGAATTGGGTGGTGTCAGCGTTTGTAGTCCATCCGTTCTGGTAGATCTGTTGCCAGAATGTTGTGGGGTCTATTTTTCCTCTCGTAGTGTAGGTTGTTCGCTTATGTTTGGTGTTTGTGTTTAGTTGTATTTTTCGCCAGTAAAGAGTGACATTTGCTTTATGGTGGTCTGACCATAATGTGGGTGTCCATGTTGTGTTAGCGAGTATGATATCTAGTGTGTGTCCTTTTTCGTGAGTTGGTTGTATGTTAGGTGTTTGCAGATCCCAGAGTTTTAGGAATTCTTTGAATTCTCGTGTATTTGGTAAGGTGTCATCTTCTAGGTGTAAGTTGATGTCGCCTAGTATGAGGATGTTTGAGGCTGATACGCAGGCTAGGCTCTTCAGCTTGGAAAAGAGACGGATAAGGGGAGATATGATTGAGGTCTACAAAATCCTGAGTGGTGTAGAACCAGTAGATGTAAATTGATTTTTTACTTGTTCCAAAAGTACAAAGACTAGGGGATACTGGAGGAGTGGCCTAGTGGTTAGAGCACCGGTCTTGCAATCTAGAGGTGGCCAGTTCAAATCCCACTGCTGCTCCTTGTAATCTTGGGCAAATCACTTAATCCTCCATTGCCTCAGGTACAAACTTAGATTGTGAGCCCTCCTCGGACAGAGAAATATCCAGAGTACCTTAATGTAACTCACCTTGAGCTACTACTGAAAAAGGTGTGAGCAAAATCTAAAAAAAAATAAATAAAACAGGAGGAAATATTTTTTCACTCAACAAATAGTTAAGCTCTGGAACTCTTTGCCAGAGGATGTGGTAACAGCGGTTAGTGCATCTGTGTTTAAAAAAAAGTTTGGACAAATTCCTGGAGGAAAAGTCCATAGTCTGCTATTGAGAGAGACATGGGAAGGTACTGCTTGCCTTAGGTTTTGTAGTATGGAGTATTGCCATGATTTGGGTTTCTGCCAGGTACTTGTGACCTGGCTTGGCCACTGTTTGGAAAACAGGATACTGGGCTAGATGGACCATTGGTCTGACCCAGTATGGCTACTCTTATGGTCTTATGTGACTAGGCAAGCGAGCATATGTGGCCAGTAGGGGAGAGGAGTTACTTGGATTTATTGCTCTTTTGATAGATTACTTTCTGTCTGATTTAATTTTGGGCTATCTACTGTATGGCACCAGTGATATAGCAGAATACCAAGTTTAAATAAATAATAGATTATCAAAAAGTCTGTTACAGCTAAGACTGGAGGGCTCAGCAGATGGAAGTACAGATTTATTTATTTAAAACATGTTTCTACTGCTGTCCAAAGCAAAATATACAGCCTGTCATTCTAGGAATGGAGAATTCAAGGAATGGGCACAGGGATAAAGAGCCTGTCACCTCTAGGAAGTGAATGGAGGGTTCAAAGGATGGACACTGATATAGAGCCTGTTATCTCTAGGACTGGAGGTCCCAGGGGATGGGCATAGGGATACAGAGTCTGTCACTTCCAGGACTAGAGGGGTCAGAATACAGACAGGGAGAGACAGAAGCTGTCACCTTTAGGACTGGAGGGGTCTTGTGGATGAGCACAAGGAAACGGAGCCTGTCACGTTTAGGACTGGAGGGCTCAGGGGATGGACACAGATAGAGAGCCTGTCATCTCTAGGAATGGAGCATTAAGCAAGGCACAGTGCCCCCCCCCCCCCCGGGTGCACGGAGCCGCCATTAACATGGCGCCGTGCCCCGATGGGGGCATGCGCGAAGGTCCCAGCAGGGTGCGAGCAGGGAGCAGCGGGAAATCTTCCCACCATGTGGTGGCACCCCGCTGGGATGGGTGGGGAGAAAAAGGGGTATATAACCCCGAGTCTGGGCATTCAGCTTGCATGGGCAGTGGGGAAGCAGCTTCTCACCTCCGCGGCCTGCACTGCAAAACCGCACGGAAGCGCTTGATTCAGACGGCGGCCATCATCTATCGGGACTCGTGCAGCCCCAGCCCCGACAGTAGCAGCGGCGCAGTGCGAGCAACCCCCTTCCCATTGGCAGCGGTGCACGGTAAGCAAAACTTTCAATCCTGAGGTGGCTGGTGGAAATCCCATGGCTGCCATCCATGCCGTCAGAGTTTTCGTGGTTTTAATTTTCCAGACCATGCTGCGCTACCTCTGCGGTCCTGGTATAGGAACGTGGGTAGGACATAGGGGATGGCCGCCGGTTCTTCTCTCCACGCGGCAGTTACATTAGGGGTTTGTCGTGTTGTGATCCCCCCTCCGGTATGTGGGGATCTGTGCATATTGGCAGCAGGGGTAAGCACGGGTAAGACTTTAATAGATTGTGATCTCTTTAAATATGTCAACAAAGTCTGAAGTCTCATATTAGATATCACCAACAATGTTATGTTTAAGTGCTCAAATTTACAATATTCAACATTGAAACACACATGTATTCATATTACATAAGATCTGCTACAGGTCAAAGTAATCCTGATCATAACTCTGAGCTCTTTTGTTTATATTGAAACCGTTCTCTCTGTCTTAGTCTTTTAGGTCTTCCTCTACCTGATCCTAAGCTCTACTTCGGTTACATTCTCTTTTCAGGTACATACATGTCTGAGTCCAGGTTTTTATATTAGTTCTCTCTATGGCTCTTACTTCGTCTCTATTACCAATTCTACTTAATTTATTCAACCCATTAACATCAATGTGAATAACTCAACTTGAATTAGCATTTCCTTTTACTCATATGTGCACCACTTTTAAGATCTACTACATTTGTTACAAATCTTGATTTTTCTATTTCCTTTTTTCCCCTCCCCCCCCTCCATTTCCCTTCCCCCCTCTCCCTCGTCACCTTTTCCTCCTTCTCTTCTTGGTTATTGGGTTTGTTTAGTCCTTAACCAAAGAGCCTATGCTCCCCTTCCCAAAACCTCCAACTCTGTCTGTTCATGTTCCCTGTTCCACCGTCTTCTTCATCCTCCCCATTTAGAAGTTTATCAGGTAACTGCGGGCTGCTTGCGGGAGCGTGTTTAAAAGGGGACTCCAACACGCTTCAAATTTCTTCCCTTCTATCGATTCCCAGTTCTTCACGCCCATCCGTTCTACTCTCATCAACATCAACATTCGTGTTCTCCACTGTTGTCTGAATGGTGGCCTGGGCGAGAGCCATTCGGCCAGAATAACTTGCTTAGCAATTATAACCGTCTTTGAAGCAAATTCTGTATATCCCCTCTGTGTTGGTTTGCTTAGTCTGAAATGACCAAAGAGAATCGCCACATCATAAATCCAAGGTGAATTCCACAATTGTGATACATAAGCGAGCAATCCTTTCCAAAATTCCACCACTGCTGAGCAGTTCCATATCATGTGACCCAAGGTTGCTCCAGCACAATCACATCTGGGGCATGATCCCCAGGGTGACACACCCATATGAAAAGCTTGTCTGGGCGCTATATATGTCCGCACAGCCAGCCTGTACTGCGGTTCCCAGTGTAGTGCGGCTGCAGTGGCGTGCCTCATGGTCAGGATATGTGCTTTTATCTGTGCCTCTGTTACTGTCTGCATCAGATCTGCACTCCACTGCTGCGCTAGTTTTTTGTAATCCAATTCTGCGGCCGTATCTCTGATATACCTGTGGTGAAATGCAAGTGGTACTTCCTGCTGAGCTGCCAGGGAAAATGCATCTGACATTTCTATTTGTACATCCTCCGTGAGATCTTCCCACGGTAAAGAATGTACATAGTGTTTTAGCTGCTGGTAATGAAATCTGTCTTTGTCGGGCAATCCATATTCTCCTTGCAATTCCGCAAAGTTCTTAATCTTGCCTTCTGTGGTTAGTACTTGGAGGAGGTATACCACCCCTCGTCGCTTCCACTTCCGAAATGTCCCATATACAGTGGGGGAAATAAGTATTTGATCCCTTGCTGATTTTGTAAGTTTGCCCACTGACAAAGACATGAGCAGCCCATAATTGAAGGGTAGATTATTGGTAACAGTGAGAGATAGCACATCACAAATTAAATCCGGAAAATCACATTGTGGAAAGTATATGAATTTATTTGCATTCTGCAGAGGGAAATAAGTATTTAATCCCTCTGGCAAACAAGACCTAATACTTGGTGGCAAAACCCTTGTTGGCAAGCACAGCGGTCAGACGTCTTCTGTAGTTGATGATGAGGTTTGCACACATGTCAGAAGGAATTTTGGTCCACTCCTCTTTGCAGATCATCTCTAAATCATTAAGAGTTCTGGGCTGTCGCTTGGCAACTCGCAGCTTCAGCTCCCTCCATAAGTTTTCAATGGGATTAAGGTCTGGTGACTGGCTAGGCCACTCCATGACCCTAATGTGCTTCTTCCTGAGCCACTCCTTTGTTGCCTTGGCTGTATGTTTTGGGTCATTGTCGTGCTGGAAGACCCAGCCACGACCCATTTTTAAGGCCCTGGCGGAGGGAAGGAGGTTGTCACTCAGAATTGTACGGTACATGGCCCCATCCATTCTCCCATTGATGCGGTGAAGTAGTCCTGTGCCCTTAGCAGAGAAACACCCCCAAAACATAACATTTCCACCTCCATGCTTGACAGTGGGGACGGTGTTCTTTGGGTCATAGGCAGCATTTCTCTTCCTCCAAACACGGCGAGTTGAGTTCATGCCAAAGAGCTCAATTTTTGTCTCATCTGACCACAGCACCTTCTCCCAATCACTCTCGGCATCATCCAGGTGTTCACTGGCAAACTTCAGACGGGCCGTCACATGTGCCTTCCGGAGCAGGGGGACCTTGCGGGCACTGCAGGATTGCAATCCGTTATGTCGTAATGTGTTACCAATGGTTTTCGTGGTGACAGTGGTCCCAGCTGCCTTGAGATCATTGACAAGTTCCCCCCTTGTAGTTGTAGGCTGATTTCTAACCTTCCTCATGATCAAGGATACCCCACGAGGTGAGATTTTGCGTGGAGCCCCAGATCTTTGTCGATTGACAGTCATTTTGTACTTCTTCCATTTTCTTACTATGGCACCAACAGTTGTCTCCTTCTCGCCCAGCGTCTTACTGATGGTTTTGTAGCCCATTCCAGCCTTGTGCAGGTGTATGATCTTGTCCCTGACATCCTTAGACAGCTCCTTGCTCTTGGCCATTTTGTAGAGGTTAGAGTCTGACTGATTCACTGAGTCTGTGGACAGGTGTCTTTCATACAGGTGACCATTGCCGACAGCTGACTGTCATGCAGGTAACGAGTTGATTTGGAGCATCTACCTGGTCTGTAGGGGCCAGATCTCTTACTGGTTGGTGGGGGATCAAATACTTATTTCCCTCTGCAGAATGCAAATAAATTCATATACTTTCCACAATGTGATTTTCCGGATTTAATTTGTGATGTGCTATCTCTCACTGTTACCAATAACCTACCCTTCAATTATGGGCTGCTCATGTCTTTGTCAGTGGGCAAACTTACAAAATCAGCAAGGGATCAAATACTTATTTCCCCCACTGTATCTGTCCCGGTTCAAAGTCCATATTGCCACATATAGATTGGAAGGGTGTGACGTTGGCGGAGAATTTATGTAGCTTACATATCCATCTCCACACTGCTTTTGTAGTGGGCATTATCATTGCATATGTCAAGATTTCTGGAATTACTGTCCCTCCTACGTGTAGATAATTTGTGAAATGCCACCTTGGTTCCAGCTGTAATTCCAGATCTGTGTTAGAAAATTCTGTCGTCCCCCTGAACCAGTCATTGATGTGTCGCATTCCACTGGCCACTGTCAAGTGCCTCACACTTAACAATCCTAGGCCCCCATATTCAACTGGGATGGTTAATGTAGTTACTGGTAGGCGTGGTTTCCTCCCTCGCCACAGAAAACGTTGTACCAACTGATTTAGTTTCTGTTCGTCTTGTCTCTTCAGGAACAGTAGTAGTGTCTGAAAAACGTACAACCACTTCGGGGTTATACACATATTGTATAAGGCTATCCGCCCTAATAGTGAGATAGGCAGGGATCCCCACATGCCCAATCTGTCTTCTGTCTCTTTTAGCAGTTTAACTACATTTATGGTATATAATTGTCTGAGATCTGCCGGTATCTTTACCCCTAGGTATGTTATGGGTTCTTCCGTCCACTGTAATGATTGCGTACCTGTCCACCTCTCCACCCCTTCTGTGCCCACCGGAAGAACACAAGATTTCGTGATGTTTAGCTTAAACCCCGAGATTTCTCCAAACCTCTGTACTTCCTGTAATAAACAGCCCAGAGAGTGTGCTGGATCAGTTAATACCAATAACAGGTCATCTGCGTAGGCCAGCACTTTTATTTGCCGGCCCGCCACTGTAACTCCCTGTATTTCTTGATTGGCCACAATAGTTCTTAATAGTGGTTCTAATGCCAGTACAAAAAGGAGTGGGGAGAGCGGACAACCCTGTCTAGTTCCTTTGCTAATCCGAAATTCATTGCCCTTCCCCCCATTGACAATTACACTGGCTCTCGGGTTATTATATAATGATTTTATTACCTCCCTAAACCATCCCGTGATTCCCATTCTTTTCAGTACTTGTTCCAAGTATTCCCAATTGACGTGGTCAAACGCCTTTTCGGCATCCAAGCTTAGTATCCACACCGGTATTTTTTTTGTCTTGCATACCGACAAGGCCACCAGTAGCTTTCTAACATTGTGTACTGCCCGCCTTCTCCGAATAAACCCTACTTGGTCTTGGCCCACCAGGTCAGGCAAGCACTGCGCCAAACGTTCTGCCATAATTTTTGCTAATAATTTGACTTCTACGTTCAGCAGTGAGATGGGCCTGTAGGACCCTGGTCTTTCTGGTGACTTGCCCGCCTTTGGAATCAATGTTATATATGCTACATTGGCATGTGCGGGTAGTTCTCCCATCTCAATCACTTCTTCATAATAAGCTAGTAGATGAGCTTGTGCCTGTGGTGGTATTAGTTTATAATACTCCCCTGATAGCCCATCTGGACCTGGGGCTGATCTTAATTTTAACTCTTTTATTGCCTTCTGTAATTCTACTAATGTTAATGGCAAATTTAAGCCTTCCCGCTGTTGCTGAGTAATCTGTGGTATCCTAACGTTTCTCAAATAATCATTTAAAGCTGTCTCTGATAATTGTGTTTGGTTAGTGTACAGAGTCTGAAAATATTCAGTGAAGACTTGGGTTATTTCTTTAGGGTTGCTGGTTAACCTACCCTGACTATTCCGTATTGTGGTCACTGTCCTAGAACCCCCCCATCCTTTAATTACTCCTGCCAACAAGCGTCCCGATTTATTCCCAAATCTATGGAGTCTGTATTTATAGTATAGAGCCGATCTATTTTCAATTTCATGTAGTTTAGTATTTAAGGCAATTTGCAGTGACTTCATTGTGTCTAGATTTACCTTGGTTGAATTCTGGGTATATCTCTTCTGAGCTTTTTTCAATCTGGATTCTAATAACAGGATTCCTGCTGCTCTACTTTTATTCTTTTTGCTGCAATATGCCAAGATTTCCCCCCTCAAGACCGCCTTAGACGCTTCCCAGAAGAGGACTGATTGCGTCTGAACATGTTGTCTATTGTTCTGGGCGTAGTCTTCCCATTTCATATGTAAATATTTGATAAATTTCTCATCCGTATATAAGTATGCCGGGAATCTCCACCCTCTCCCACTTTGGTTATCTGCTTGCAGCTCTAAATCTATCCATACGGCCGCATGATCTGATATTTCTTCCGGGCCAATGGTTGCCCCTATTAAATGCGGTAGTGTTAAACTGTCTATCAAAATATAATCCAACCTACTTAATGTGTCGTGGGCTCTAGACCTATGAGAATACTCTCTTTCAGTCGGGTGCAATGTTCTCCATGCGTCGATCAAGTTAAGTGTTTTAGAAAACGACCCTAATTCTCTAGCCCTTGTGCCTAGGTGATGGGAAGAGTCTCTGTTTGAGCAATCCATTTGAGGGTTAAGCACTAAATTAAAATCTCCCACCACTACCAGTCTTTTGTTATTATATTTAGCACATTTGGCCATCAGGGACCTCAGGAATGAGGGGTCATGAATGTTCGGCCCATAGACTGTTACCAGAATAAGTTCCATACCGGATAGCCATATTTTTAATATTAAATATCTCCCGTCTTCCCCAGAGTCCTCCCGGGAGGCCTTATATGTTAATCCTTTCCTAAATAAAATTGCAATCCCTCCTTTCTTCCCGAGGGCCTCCAAGGAAAACACCTCCCCCACCCAGCTCCTCTTCAACTTGACATGTTCTAGGTCTGATAAATGTGTTTCTTGCAGACATGCTATGTCCGCGTTATGACGCTTCAGGGCCGTCAGGATTTTAGCTCGTTTGATCGGGGAGTTAATCCCCCCGACGTTCCAGGTTGTTAATCTAACCGGCATTGTGATCTCTTATGGTTGGTTTATCTGCTAATTCTGCTACCCGTGTTTCCCCCTCGTATGTTCTATTTGGCAGTCCGCTTAACCCGTTGTTTACCCCTATCTTTTTACCTTTGTCTATCCTTACTATTTCTTTTCCCCCCATATCCTCTATCCTCCTTATTCCTCCCCCACCCCCCTCCCGCTTTCCTCCCCCCCTCTCTATTAAACCCCCCTTCTCTCGCTCCAGGTCTAGCCTGTCTGTGGAGAAGTGACCCCCTAGGCACATGAGGCCCCTGCCCACTCTGTCCAATGTACCTTTTCTCTGGTGCCTTGCTGAATCGCGTTACCACTAGATTTTTTCTAGTAAGCCTTCTTCCAGCGCTGCTTTATTTGCTTCTGTCACCGTTTTAAATGATTTCCACTGACCCTGGATTAACATCCGCAAAGTTGCTTGGAATTGGAGGGAAAACCTTATGCCTTTATTCACAAGTGCAGAGCATAACGGATGGTACTGTCGCCTCCGCAGTTACACCTCAGTCGAGAAATCTTGAAAAATTAATACTTTGTGCCCATCATGTGTCAGAGTCCCTCCGCATCCTGAATCCCTGCAAAATCTCCATCCGATGCCTATAGTTTAATATCTTGGCTATAATTACTCGCGGGCGTGCTTGTTCTTCAGCCTTGCGTCCCACGCGGTGAGCTCGTTCTACTATGAACGGCCCCATGGTGTCTGTTAATGCTAGTTCTTTGGCTAGCCATGTTTCAAGCCAGGTGGTTAAATTCTTTTCAGGAATTGTTTCTGGTATCCCCACCAACCGTATATTGCTCCTCCTGGAGCGATTTTCTAAATCCTCTAATTTGTTGTGGTATTCGTGGAGCTGTTTTGTGAGGGTGGCTATGTCTGGGCCATATCCGCGCCCTTCATCTTCCAGGGCCGACACTCGGGTTTCGAGGTCCCCCATTCGAATGCCCACTCCATCTAACCTTGTATTAAGTTCTTCCAACTTGTGCTCTACTGCCGCCCATTTCGGGTCCCATGCCTTCGCTACTGCCATCGTGATTTGCTGGAGTTGTGCTTCCGAAAAGCCTTCCGTTTGCGGAGCGGGTATTTCCGCCATCTTGGTCTCCTGCGCGTTCGTCTTTATTTTCTCTTTTTTCGCCGATTTTTGTGCCATCGCTAATGGAGACCTGCTGAGGTATTTGTCCATATATTACCCCACTTTCTGCAAGATCTGACTTTGGGCACCTTCCGATTAGATTAAATTTTTGGACAGGGGTCTCAGAGCTCGAGCCACACGCTGCTGCTCAGCTCATGTCCCGACCGGAAGTCCATCACCAACAATGTTAAACCTATAGAATAGATCAACCCAAGTCGGTTTGTATTTATTTTTAATTTGGCCAGCGGTTAAGAAAACAGATGGAATGATATATTCCTTTATTTCAGATGTGTTTTACTTGTATTTCCCTCTTTGGCCGAGTGTTTAATTTGGGGAAGGGAAAGGGAAATGGGACTTGATATACCGCCTTTCTGAGGTTTTTGCAACTACATTCAAAGCGGTTTACATATATTCAGGTACTTATTTTGTACCAGGAGCAATGGAGGGTTAAGTGACTTGCCCACAGTCACAAGGAGCTGCAGTGGGAATCGAACCCAGTTCTCCAGGATCAAAGTCCACTGCACTAACCACTAGGCTACTCCTCCACCCAATTCTCCAATTTGGGAGAATTTCAATCTCAGTCACTGCAAAAATAAAGCTTCTCTGGCCCCTTTTCTTTCCTTTATCATGGGTTCAATAGCCACTCCGTGTTTGGGTCTCTATCCATTTTTCTAGCGTTATCAGACGTCCTCATTTGGGGGGGGGGGGGATTTCTCAAGAAGTTATGGGAAATGTAGTCCTAGGGAGTCCTGAACTGAGAGGAGAGGCTTACAGGGTAGCCATATTGGTAAGAGTGGACGAATACATTGGCTGGGAGTCGGAGGTATGAAATGGGTTCAGTTGGTCCCAGTGCTCCAACGACAAGCAGCCAACTTGGCCTCCCCTGTAGCCATGGTCATACACCTAGGCGGGAAAGACATCGGAACCGTCCCCTGCATCGAAGTGGTCTGTGCTATTAAGCGGGATCTGTCCATAATTGCTAACCTGTTTCCCCATACCATCATAATTTGTTCCGACATAATCCTTAGATGGCATCACAAACACTGGAAACTGTGGGGCAGGCCTAGAAAGAAAGTGAATAGGCAAATCGCGACTTGGGTCGTGGCCATGGGCGGATGACAGGTGACACACGATTGGGCCGAAGAGATGTGCGAAGGGCTCTTTTGGAGGGATGGGACTCACCTATCCGCGATTGGAAATGACCTATTTAATGACGATTTGCAGAACGTGTTAGAAACTGTGATCCCAGCACAACAGGCCGCAGCTGATGGTGGGGGTGACCCGGGGCAAGCTTTGCTACCCCAGGCTGTTGGTGGGGTACCGAAGCCTGAAGGAGTAAGCTAGGCAGCCGTGGTATCTGCGCTTACGGTTGAGCTCCCTTGCTGTGCTGCGGGGAGCTCTGTATCTAGTTGGCCAGTCTTGCTAATGGATAGTAAGCCGGAAGATTGATTGGCTTGGGTATACCCAGGGTTATGATGATTGGAATTAAAATAAAGCTGCGGCCAAGTTGTGCCATTTTAAGAAATACCATGTTTCCTGTTGTTATTTTGTATCACAAATACCATTAAGCCCGAAGGGTCTCGGCTGCCTATGTTACAGGGGTTGAGCACAGGATATAGAGCCTGTCACCTCTAGGACAGGAGGGCTCAGGGAGCTGAGGGCCAGATTCAGTTAATGGTGCTCAAAATTGGGTGCCAAAAAAATTGATGCAGATGGCTGTTCTATTAAAGGAATGCAGCTTGAATAGAATCTCGCTTAGTGACAATTCCCGTGTCTAACATTAGGCCCCAGACTTGTGCTTGCTGAAACCCAGTGTAAATGTTGGTGCCCAAGTTAGGTACACTGCGGCCGTATTGTATAATTTTTCCGTGTTTAAGTTTTTGAAATGCCCTAACACGCCCATGGCCTCATCCCATTTAGAATTACGGGCTAGTAACATAGTAGATGACGTCAGAAAAAGACCTGCACGGTCCATCCAGTCTGCCCAACAAGATAACTCATATGTGCTACTTTTTGTGTATACCCTACTTTGATTTGTACCTGTGCTCCTCAGGGCACAGACCATATAAGTCTGCTCAGCACTATCCCTGCCTCCCACCACCGGCTCTGGCACAGACCGTATAAGTCTGCCCAGCACTATCCCTGCCTCCCAACCACCAGTCCCGCTTCCCACCACTGGTTCTGGCACAGACCGTATAAGTCTGCCCAGCACTATCCCTGCCTCCCAACCACTAGTCCCACTTCCCACCACTGGCTCTGGCACAGACCGTATAAGTCTGCCCAGCACTATCTCCGCCTCCCAACCACCAGCCCCGCCTCCCGATCTTGACTAAGCTCCCGAGGATCCATTCCTTCGGCACAGGATTTCTTTCTGCTTATCCCACGCATGTTTGAATTCCGTTACCGTTTTCATTTCCACCACCTCCCGCGGGAGGGCATTCCAAGCATCCACTACTCTCTCCATGAAAAAATACTTCCTAACATTTTTCTTGAGTCTGCCCCCTTCAATCTCATTTCATGTCCTCTCGTTCTACCACCTTCCCATCTCCGGAAAAGGTTCGTTTGCGGATTAATACCTTTCAAATATTTGAATGTCTGTATCATATCACCCCTGTTTCTCCTTTCCTCCAGAGTATACATGTTTAGTTCAGCAAGTCTCTCCTCATACATCTTGTAACGCAAATCCCATACCATTCTCGTAGCTTTTCTTTGCACCGCTTCAATTCTTTTTACATCCTTAACAAGATACGGCCTCCAAAACTGAACACAATACTCCAGGTGGGGCCTAACCAATGACTTATACAGGGGCATCAACACCCCCTTTCTTCTGCTGGTCACACCTCTCTCTATACAGCCTAGCAACCTTCTAGCTACGGCCATCGCCTTGTCACACTGTTTCATCGCCTTCAGATCCTCAGATACTATCACCCCAAGATCCCTCTCCCTGTCCGTACATATCAGACTCTCCCCGCCTAACACATACGTCTCCCGTGGATTTCTATTCCCTAAGTGTATCACTTTGCATTTCTTTGCATTGAATTTTAATTGCCAAACCTTAGACCATTCTTCTAGCTTCCTCAGATCCTTTTTATGTTTTCCACTCCCTCCCGGGTGTCCACTCTGTTACAGATCTTAGTATCATCTGCAAATAGGCAAACTTTACCTTCTAACTCTTCGGCAATGTCACTCACAAATATATTGAACAGAATCGGTCCCAGCACCGATCCCTGAGGCACTCCACTGCTCACCTTTCTCTCCTCCGAGCGAATTCCATTCACCACCACCCTCTGGCGTCTGTCCGTCAACCAGTTTCTAATCCAGTTCACCACTTCGGGTCCTATCTTCAGCCCATCCAGTTTATTTAAGAGCCTCCTGTGGGAAACCGTGTCAAAAGCTTTGCTGAAATCTAAGTAGATTACGTCCATAGCTCGTCCCTGATTCAATTCTTCTGTCACCCAATCAAAGAACTCAATGAGATTCGTTTGGCACGATTTCCCTTTGGTAAAACCATGTTGTCTCGGATCTTGCAACTTATTGGCTTCCAGGAAATTCACTATCCTTTCCTTCAGCATCGCTTCCATTACTTTTCCATTAACCGAAGTGAGGCTTACCGGCCTGTAGTTTCCAGCTTCTTCCCTATCACCACTTTGTGAAGAGGGACCACCTCCGCCGTTCTCCAATCCCTCGGAACCTCTCCCGTCTGCCAGGATATATTAAACAAATCTTTAAGAGGACCCGCCAAAACCTGTCTGAGCTCCCTCAATATCCTGGGGAGGATCCCGTCCGGTCCCATGGCTTTGTCCACCTTTAGCTTTTCAAGTTGTTGATACACACTTTCTTCCGTGAACGGTGCTCTATCCACTTCATTCTCATTTGTACTATTTCCAGTCCATCTCGGTCCTTCTCCAGGATTTTCTTCTGTGAAAACAGAACAAAAGTATCTATTTAGCAAATTTTGCTTTTTCTTCATCATTATCCACGTAGCGGTTCGCAGTATCTTTTAGTCTCACAATTCCCTTTTTAGTCATTCTCCTTTCACTAATATACCTGAAGAAATTTTTGTCACCCCTCCTCACATTTCTAGCCATTTGTTCTTCCGCTTGTGCTTTTGCCAGTCGTATCTCTCTCTTGGCTTCTTACAGTTTCATCCGGTATTCCTCCATGTGTTCCTTTTCTTGAGTTTTTCTGTATTTCAGGAACGCCAACTCTTTAGCCTTTATTTTCTCAACCACTTGCCTGGAGAGCCATGTCGGTTTCCTTCTTCTCTTGCTTTTATTTACTTTCCTTACATAAAGGTTTGTGGCCCTATTTATAGCTTCTTTCAGCCTGGACCACTGTCCTTCCACTTCTCGTACTTCCTCCCAGCCCATCATCTCCTTCCTCAGGTATTCCCCCATTTTACTAAAGTCAGCACGCTTGAAATTCAGGACTTTGAGTTTTGAGTGGCTGCCCTCCACTTTAGCTGTTATATCAAACCAAACCGTTTGATGGTCACTGCTGCCCAGATGGGCACCCACTCGGACATTTGATACACTATCCCCATTTGTGAGTACCAGATCTAGCGTCGCTCCCTCCCTCATGGGTTCCGTCACCTTTTGTCTGAGCAAAGCACTTTGAAAAGCATCCACGATCTCTCTACTTCTTTCCGATTCTGCAGATGGAACCTTCCAATCTACATCTGGCAAATTGAAATCTCCCAACAGCAGCACCTCTCTTTTCTTTCCCAACTTTTGAATATCAGCTATCAGATCTTTATCTAGTTCCTCCAATTGTGTCGGGGGTCTGTAGACAACACCCACGTGGACAGAGGTTCTATCCTCTCTTTTTAAGGTGATCCATATCGCTTCTTCCTTTCCCCAGTTCCCTGTCATTTCAGTCGCTGTGATATCATTTCTCACATACAGAGCTACTCCTCCACCTTTACGCCCCTCTCTATCCTTCCTGAAAAGATTATAGCCTGGTATGTTTGCAACCGTTGAGCCATGTCTCTGTGACTGCAACTATGTCCAAGTCTGCCTCCAACATCAGGGCTTGAAGGTCATGAACTTTATTGCTTAGACTGCGAGCATTTGTGGTCATCGCTTTCCATCTACATTTCCTAGTATGTATTTCGGTTTTAGTGATTTGGGGGTGTCTTTTCTCTTTGGGTACCTTCATATCTATTTGTGCCACCTTCCTTGCTTTTTCTTTTTCTTCCGCCTCAGTTTTATTTTCAGGAACATCACAGTGCTGTAGTGGAGCAAAAGAATTCTGTAGGGGCAACGCTTGTGAGGGCGGATGCTTCTGTGTCACATAACGAAGCCTGCCTGAGCCTACTGTGAACCATATATTCTTAGGTGGTATTATCCTTTGAGGCAGTGGTGAGAATTTGGTATGATTTTGTGCAGTCCTAGAAGTTGCTTTAAGTGCATTCAATTTCTGCTTTACTTTGCTGAGCTCCTGTTTTAAACTAGTGAGCTGAAGACAGATATGACAAGCTTTAAGTCTCCAGATGCTTGGCCTTGAAACTAAAGCACCACAATTATTACAGAGAATTGTAGTGTTAGGCACCGTTCCTTATAGAATAATGTGAAGTCAGATGCATGGGCAAAGTGAAATGTGTGCCTATTAGCATCATAAATTGGATGTTAGCACCCAATTATTAGTAAATATAGCTCATTATTCAAATTGTGTGTGCATCTTGGGCACACCACTCTGGTCACCATATATGGAATTCAGGGGTAAACATCTATGTTGGGTGTTACTCCAGCTACCAAGCACGTTATTGGGGGGGAGGGTGCTCAAGCACCCACAACACCCACCGTGTTGGTTCCTATCATCACATTTAGGATTTGGTAAACAGCTGCTGTTCAGCTGCTCTGCCCTGGAGAGATGGGAAGGGGGTGGAGTGTTGCTCACTTAGGGCAAGATGCACTAAAGACTCATTAAAGCCCTTTCCTTACCGATTCCCTTAGCGAATCGGTAAGGAACGGGTATGCATCAAAGAATAGGAATGCAAATGAGCTGCTTGTTGTAGCTCACTTGCATTCTCTATTCTGTCGTTAAACAGTCGGATAGTCGGCCGGTTGAGTATGCGCAGATCAGCCAAGCGTTATGCTGGCTACTCTGCGCATGCCAAATATGTCTCCCTGTGCCGCCGTGCCCTCCGATGCGGCTCGATCCAGAACAGTACAGTTGAGGCCGCCCATCCGAAAAAAATGTCCATTTTGGCCCCATAATAATAAAAACGTCTTTTTTTGGCAGTGCTTCAATCAGCTGAGAGACCTGGAAGTCTCTGAGCCAATCACAGCGTGTTTAGCTTGGCTTGCAATGCATACTGCCATGACCACTTTAACAGCTCCCCCAGATTCGATTTATGGCGCCATTCCCCTTGTGGTAAATGTGTATATTGCAAGCACTCCATGGACACTACATGGATAGCGATTCCCGGTTCTGGTAGACCTTTCTATCTAAAAATGAATACCAACTGTAACAGTGAAAGGGTGGTGTATTGTATTATCTGCCCTTGTTCACTTTATTATATAGGGCATACTAAAAGAAAGCTAAAAAATAGACTAGCAGAACACATCAGTAATATCAGGAATAGTAAACAAGACACTCCGTTGGTTAATCACTGGATCGCCAAGGGACATAATATTGATGATGTAAAATGCGTTGTGTTAGTCCAGATGGAGGGGTCTGCCAGAGGTGGGAATGATAGCTTTCAATTATTTAATGTTGAACAACGTTACATTTACTAGTGGAACACAGTTTCCCCCAGGGGACTTAATCTTGAAATTGAATGGGTGTGACGCATTTTAGCGTCACGCCCAGGGGGCGGGGTTAGTACAATATAAATTCCCTGCCGTTTCTTAGGGCGGTTTCTGAAGTCTTGAGGTGATGCTTGGCAGCTCATGCTTGGAATAGAGTCCCGATGGTAAGCAGCTAAAACATATGGTTACACATTAAGTAATTTGATAATGTGGAGTAATGAATGAGTGATGTGTTCACGTTTGTTTTACTGGTTTTGTGATGTGTTAGATTCTGACATATGGCTCCTCCTGAAGAAGGAAATACAAAATGCGGTCTCGCATTGAGGACCTGGACCAGTAAAGACACTCAGCTGGAGTGAATTTCTGCATAAGTATCTGTTCGACAGCCTTCCACAGGCAGAACATTGTTCTCACCTAGGAGTATACCTACATTATTTGTGAGAGAGTGATGGGTTTAATGCAACTAAAATGATGCTAAATATCGGAAGATGGACTGTGCAGCAGGTTTTTTGAAGAACAATTGTTGCCTCGTGAAATCTTGATATATAAGACTTTATATGGACTATATGTGAGCAAAAAGTCAGTTTTCTGATTTATATATGATGGGCACATCTAAATGTATTTGCAAATAAAGTACACATGGTTTGAATGATGGCATGTGGATGTGAATATCGCAGATATTATGAAGGATTGTGGACATATGTCGTTTAATAAATATCAAACAGATTTAAACTCAGTTTGGAGTACATTGAATGAAGGCAGTTAAAATTTAATAACAATCCTGTAAACTCAGGGGAATATAGCTTAATATCAGAGTACTATCACTACATACATGTGTACTTTTGTGACACATGTACTTAAAATTTAATGCCAAGAAGTGTAGAGTGATACACTTGGGGTGCGGAAACCCAAAAGAGAGATAACGGATAGGAGGGGAGAGATTAGTAAGCTTGACTCAGGAGAGAGACCTTGGGGTGTTGGTGTTGGAGGATCTGAAGGTGAAGAAACAATGCGACAAGGCGACGGCCATGGTCAGAATGATGCTAGACTGCGTAGAGAGGGGCATAACCAGCAGAAGAAAGGAGGTGCTGATCCTCCTCTACGAGTCGTTGGTGAGGCCCCACTTGGAGTATTGTGTTCAGTTTTGGAGGCCGTATCTTGCTAAAGATGTAAAAAGACTGGAAGTGGTGCAAAGAAAAGCTGCGAAAATGGTATGGGATTTGCATTGCAAACCGTACGAGGGGGAGACTTGCTGACCTGAACATGTACTGTATACCTTGGAGGAAAGGAAAAACAGGGGAGATATGATACAGACGTTCAAATATTTGAAAGGTATTAATCCGCAAATGAACCTTATCTGGAGATGGGAAGGCGGTAGAATTTGGTTAGAATGGAACCTCTATCCTGATACAGGTCATTTGTCATATTGTAAGTTGCAGAGGACCACTGCTGGCCTCCACTAAAGATTTATAAAGTTGATCATCTCTTTTTATGGATGCTGTCTTGCCCCCAGACTTGGATAGACTGAACCTCTATTTATTTTTTGACCTGTTTCAACAGGGCAGTAAAGGAGCAAGAGGTAACATTTGCAAGAAATGCAACAGCTAACATTGCTGCCAGTTCTGATCAAGAATCCCATCCAATGCAATGCAAAGTGATGCACTTAGGGAGTAGAAATCCATGGGAGACGTATGTGTTAGGCGGTGAGAGTCTGATATGTACGGACAGGGAGAGGGATCTTGGGGTGATAGTATCTGAGGATCTGAAGGCGATGAAACAGTGTGACAAGGCGATGGCCGTAGCTAGAAGGTTGCTAGGCTGTATAGAGAGAGGTGTGACCAGCAGAAGAAAAGAGGTTTTAATGCCCCTGTATAAGTCGTTGGTGAAGCCCCACCTGGAGTATTGTTCAGTTTTGGAGGCCGTATCTTGCTAAGTATGTAAAAAGAATTGAAGCGGTGCACAGAAAAGCTACGAGAATGGTATGGGATTTGCGTTACAAGACGTATGAGGAGAGACTTGCTGACCTGAACATGTATACCCTGGAGGAAAGAAGGAACAGGGGTGATATGATACAGACATTCAAATATTTGAAAGGTATTAATCCACAAACGAACCTTTTCCGTAGATGGAAACTAGAGGACATGAAATGAGATTGAAGGGGGGCAGACTCAAGAAAAATGTCAGGAAGTATTTTTTCACGGAGAGAGTGGTGGATACTTGGAATGCCCTCCTGAGGGAGGTGGTGGAGATGAAAACGGTAACTGAATTCAAACGTGTGGGATAAACATAAAGGAATCCTGTTCAGAAGGAATGGATCCTCAGAAGCTTAGCCGAGATTGTGTGGCAGAGCCGGTGGTGGGAGGCGGGGCTACTGCTGGGCCCTGAAAATGGCAGATACAAATCAAGGTCAGGTATACACTAAAAGTAGCACATATGAGTTTATCTTGTTGGGCAGACTGGATGGACCGTGCAGGTCTCTTTCTGCCATCATCTACTATGTTACTATGTTATGCATCTCCTATCGTTCTCTGAAATTTCCTCAGAGAGGACAGTTTGTTAGCTGCTTGATCTCGGTTCTCAAGGGCATGCACTTCCTTTGTTGGGTTAGAGCCAATGACAAATAATCCCCACAGAAATGTTTTCTTTTTTAAAACATGTTTAAAGAGACAAGTAAAAGACTGGCTGTAACGATCAAACAGAACGAATAAACTACAACAGGGGAAGAAGAGAGAAAGAAATGCTAACATGTCCTAGATCAGAGCTTGTATTATCTCTGCCCAATGGCAAAGAAAGTCCCAGGACACATGCAGACGAGTCATAGAGTGGCAGTGCTTGGGAAGACAGTGTGGCAAGCTGCAGAGAATAGATGAAGACATACAAAGAAATGAACCAGTTTTACTTTAAATTTTATATATTAGTATCCTGCAAATCCAATGTCCTTAGTGGGTCCCAAAACATACACAATAATATATAATACAAGCCTACAACAAATAAATCCAAAACCAAGAAAAACTAACAGCAACTTGAATTAATTGTACTCATAAAACCAGACTATAAATGGCAACATATCATTTCAGTCTTAATTGAGTTCATTAAATTCTGGTGTCGGCACAAGAGCAGTTTCCATATAGGTATATGGATTTATCAAGATAAAACACCAACCTAAACTTACCAGCAGAAGGAATGTCCATGTGTCCTGCCTTTTCCTTCTTTAGTATGAAAACACACAGGAAGCCATATATCTTTGAAAATGCTTCTAAGATGTGCACACTTGAACACTAGTCCTTTTCTGAATGGGACACTTATCCCCTAATTCTATACCATTTAGTACCTCAGTGTAAGCACCATTTACACGCTAAGATTATAGAATGCTAGTGCTCACGTATGTGAATATGGGATTCAGTCACGTAAGTGGTTTATGTATGTACAGTGGTTTGCTATAATGTGAACCTGCAAGTCATACTGTGCGTCAGGGGTGTAGCTAACTCTCCAATTTTGAGGAGGCCCAGAGGTAAACTGGAGGGGCATGTTAAAAATACTTTTGCTGGTGGGGATGCCAAGGCCCCACCAACCAAAGAAATTCACTTCAAAGCTGCTACCCTCCTCCTCTTGCTGCTGCAGGAAACAGGAAGTTGGAGGCGTGCATCCAGCCGCCGACTCCAGAACTACTACTACTACAAATCATTTCTATAGCGCTACCAGTCATACACAGCGCTTCACAGTTGAACATGAAGAAAAGACAGTCCCTGCTCAAAAGAGCTTACAATCTAAATCAGGACAGACAGACAGGATACATAGGGAAAAGGGACTATTGAAGAGAGGAAGACAAGATAAAGGTTACGAGCAGGTGACAAGTTAGGAATTGAAAGCAGCATCAAACAGGTAGGCCTTTAGCCAGGATTTGAAGGCGGCCAGGGATGGAGCTTGACGTAATGGCTCAGGAAGTTTATTCCAGGCATAAGGTGCGGCGAGATAAAAGGAACGGAGTCTGGGGTTAGCGATGGAGGAGAAGGGTACAACAATTAGGAGAGATTTGCCTAGTGAACAGAGTTCCTGGGAAGGAGTGTAGGGAGAGATGAGGGTGGAGAGGTAATGAGGGGCAGCAGAGTGAATGCACTTATAGGTTAATAAGAGGAGTTTGAACTGTATACGGAAACAGATAGGGAGCCAGTGAAGTGGACTCTCCGAGCATGCCCATTTCTTGCGTGAACTCAGCATTCATGAGGAGTCCCGGCAGGCCTTAATTTGTAGACAGAAAAGAAGTGGAACTGTAGAGCTGGGGAGGATAAAGGCAGACGTGGGGCAGGTGGGAACAGGAGAAGAAGGGAAAGTGGTAAAACTAGAGGACATGAATTGAGGTTGCAGGGTGCCAGACTTAGGAGTAATGTCAGAAAATTCTTTTTTACGGAGAGGGTGGTTGATGCCTGGAATGTCCTCTTGAGGGAGGTGGTGGACAAAAAAGAACTGTAGTGGAATTCAAAAAGGTGTGGGATGAACACAGAGGATCTCTAATTAGAAAATGAATGATATAAAAAAAATGTAAAGGGCTGCATGTGTGTTTTTTTATTTATTTTGTACCCCGCGCTTTCCCACTCATGGCAGGCTCAATGCGGCTTAGGTACTTATTTGTACCTGGGGCAAAGGAGGGTTAAGTGACTTGCCCAGAGTCACAAGGAGCTGCCTGTGCCTGCAGTGGGAATCAAACCCAGTTCCCCAGGACCAAAGTCCACCACTCTAACCACTAGGCCACTCCTCCACTCCATGTCAACTTAAATGTATGGTTTTGCATGGGTTGCATATGTGTTTGCATGTGCTTAGATGGCAACTTTGAATGTATCATCAAAGGCCGGTGCTGGGCTGGCTTATATGATCTGAGTCCTGTATATAGCAATCCAGTTTAGGATGGGCTGGAGAGAGCTTTGGTGGAAACTCCAGTAAATTGGGACTTGAGGTCAGTGCCAGGCAGACGTTTATGGTCTGTGTCCCACAGCTGACATGACAGATTTGGATAGGCTGGAGTCAGCTTTGATGGCAGCTCCAGTAGTTGGAACATAAGGACAGAGCCAGGTGGACTTCTCTGGTCTGTGTCTGAGAAACCAAAGAAGGACCATGATAAAATATTTAATATCACTTTCATTGTTTATTTAATCTTGAATTGATAATGAATGTGACTGTTGGGCAGATTGGATGGACCATTAAAGACTTTATTTGCCGTCACTTACTATGTTACTAGGTTATTATAAGGGCTCGATTAGGGAGCAGAATGAATGTTCTCTGCTGTGCTGTAGGGCAGGCACCCCCTCCTGTCCTGTTCCTCGCAAGGGAATGGAGAGGATTTAGCAGAACACTACTGCTTCCCAGGATACTGAAAAGAAATGTTGAAACTGTGTTCCAGGCCATTCTGCCAGAAATTAAGCCCTGCATCCTGGTGTTGGTGGCTGGAGGCACGCTGCTGACTTCCTGTTTCCTGCACAGCAAGAGGAGCAGGGTTGCCAGGTGGAAAATTTTTTCCCACCCAAAGGAGCCCAAATCCAGCCCAAAACCCGCCCAAACTCAAACCCCGCCCCTGACACCCCCACCCCCGCGTCATCACCCCCGCCCACGCCATCATCAACCCTGCCCCCGCCGTCATCGGCCCTGCCTCCCCGTCATCGGCCCCGCCCAGAACGTCACTAACCCCGCCCCCGCGGCCGAAAAAAACGCCTAAAAAACCACCCAAAAGACAGAAAAGAAGCCCAAAAAACCGCAACCCGCCGCGGGCAAAAATTTCCTGCGGCGGGTCGCGGAAAACCACCCAATTGGGCGGTAAAACCGCCCACCTGGCAACACTGAAGAGGAGGACGGGAACAGCTCAGTAGTGAATTTCTTTGGCTGACTGGGGGCTTTAGCATCCTCACCAGCCATTAACAGGTACTGCAGGTTTGGAGCGGGCCTGAGTCCAAAGTGGGGGACCCAGGCCCCCAAGGTCCTCCATGGCTATGTCACTGTTGTGCGTAACTGCAAAGCAACGTTCACAGGGGGAGGCACATGGGTGTGTCAAACAATTACATGCTTAAGTTATAGAATACTGTCACCCGCTAGGTAAGTGGGCACTCCTGAATGTTGAGTTGTGCTAGAATTCTATAATGGAATCTGTCAGATGCTGTTATAGAATTTGGCCACACTTTATAGAATTGCCCCTTACTGTCGGAAAATTTCCCGTCTCAGCTCTGGTGTAGGTCCTCTTACCAAAAATGGGTTACACTAAATACTTAAGGCCCCATCCATTATCCAGCTCTGCCTGGGTGTAGGATTTACTGAATTGGAATGGTTTTAGTTGACAAAATCGGGGTGAAAAACAGCCCCACTCAGAAACCAAAGGACTCTAACTGGCTGAACGGGTAGCAACAATACCGGGATCCACCTATGGTTACCATCTCACCCCAGCACAGCCAAACAAGTTGATCCAGTCTTAGTTTCGCATGCATTTATTCTGATTTTTCATAGGGCAATCAATGAGGAAAATAGTCAGCAAGCTTGCTTCAGGCACAGAGGTGCACCACCACCCAAGTCCCATTTCTCCAAGATCCTTCCCTATATGGCTCAACACTCATGGCAAGGTGGAAAGGGCCCACAGATGGGAACTTGGAGATCCAATCCACTGACGTCTGTGCAGCTGTATAGAAAAAAAGTCATCAAACTATTTCATTAGCGTGTAAGCTGTTTGGGAACATCATGACCAGATGAATTTTCTCACATGGTATGGAGTGCACTGGTGATGCTGTACATATAAGATAAATGACATTAAACCTTTCTTAGCTTTGAGAGTAGGCACCCGGGAATGCTATCTGCCACAGGAGTATTGGAAAATCATTTTTTTAAAAATGCATTGGTGCTATTCAGTTCTTGTCTAGTAGAACAGCTCCAGGGGCGATACTGTAATATATGGAATCACAACCTGCTTAAAATTAGCTTATGCTAATTAGCTCCAGCTTTGTCTCGAATTCTGAGCAGACCTGCTAACGTGAAGCGCAGCAGGGCGTAGGGAGGAGATTAAAGAGTCTGAATATCTTTTATGGTCTGCTGCTAGGCAACCTTGTGACATCACAGAGGCAGAACCCTGGGCTTGGCAGGGCATTTATATCATAAAGAACAATTTAGAATTGCCTACCGGCAGCGCCACATACAGTAGCCGTGGGCACATTCGCCCGGACTGCAGGGACTGATTAAATAATGAAAGGAGGGCCCCCAAATTGCCAGCTGGTGAAGAGCTGCGACTGGAAAGACTTTGGAACTTGATGGTTGGAGGCAGCCATGGATGAAAAGGGAAAGCAGCTGTGACATTCTGCATGTATCTGGCATTGTATATCTCTGCTTAAGATAAAAATGGCCATGGTGTACCCTGTGGGGACTGCGTTTCATTGTTTGCCTCCATGGTGCCATGCAACTTATGTCCTGTATGAAATGAAAGAATATGAATCGTCTCTGTTACTCGTTTCCTGGGTGATTCATGATCTTGTTCTGGGGTGGGGGGAGGGGTGTGTGAATGAATTCATTAACGTGCACAGGATGGCACAGCTTGTCACTGTCTCTCTGAAAGGGACCTTCACTAACTGCTCTCCAGAAAAGCATGTGCACTGGGGACTGAGAGAAAATGTGTGACTTCTGATATTACAAACCTACCTCTTGCACACCACCTTTAATCTACTTAGTCAATGGGTTTTTTAAAACCTGTTTTGAACTTGCATGCAATGCATTTGAGATTGGATTTGAAACCAGTTTCCAGGGTACTGCAAGGCAATTAGGTGAGGTCAAAGAGACTGAACCAGTCTGGATGCTACACCCCTGTCACACTGGCTCTGTGGACGTTTGAGCCCATGACTAGGGTGGGGAGCCAGTTGTCCCATTTTATGTGGGACAGTCCTACTTGTTTTAAACAAATTGTCCTACTTGCTGTTCCATGAAATTGCCCTGTCCCTCAGTCTGGCCATGCATGGAAATCGATATTCAATTGGGGAGATGCATAATTAAAACAAGGGATGTGTAGACAAGATTCCTGCTCTCAAGATTTCTCTTGTTATTCCTGTCTTCCTCTTTGCCCCTCCTTTCTGCCATGTCCCAAAATGGAAACCATTACAGACTAGGCACTCCCCACGCTGCATCGGCCTGCCTTGAAGAAGGTGCCCACGTAGAGAATTGCCAGGTCCCTTATATAATTATCCCCTTAGTTGGTGAGCATCTGTTTCTATGTACATAAGTACATAAGCTGCATTGAGCCTGCCATGAGTGGGAAAGCGCGGGGTACAAATGTAACAACAACAACAAAAAAGACCAAGGGTCCATTGAGCCCAGCATCCTGTCTATGACAGCAGCCAATCCAGGCCAATGGCACCTGGCGAGCTTCCCAAACGTATCTAGTCATTACAGGAGTTGTAACCTGCCAGACACACCCAGCTGCTAATTAGTTTTACCATTGCTGTCTATCAGATAAACCTGACCACATGGCCACTTGTGTTTCTGCTAGAACTTGCATGTTGCGTATTAACCTCCTTGCCATACATTCAGGTAGACGGAAAACCCACTATTGATTGAGGTGACCAAATTGTTATGAATTCTCAGACCTATGCCACCATGTGGTGCTTCTGGCTCATCTCCTCTTTTAGGAGCCAAGGATCCTCTGTGCTTTTCTCAGGCTCTCTTAAACTCTGTTACTATTTCAGTTGCTATCATCCAGCCTGAGAGATCTTCCACACTTCCACTCCATTTTCCAGGAAAACATATTTCCTGCTGTTTCTCTTTCTTGCAGTTTCAAATCATGTTCCCTTGTTTTAGAATTCCCTTGGCAAAACTGAACTTCTTTTGCATTATTTACACCTTTCAGGTTCCTCTTGGTTTCATGGGGTATAGCAAAAGAGTAGCGTCAGGCCAGTAGGGTAGAAATACAGTGAGTGTGTGCTCCGGGACCCCTATGCTGTTTTCACCCCATGATATGTTTTTTTTGTAAACTGTGTATTGTATCTGCAAACTGCTAGACCACTGGCACTGCCCTTGGTTGGACTGCCAGGAGAAAGAAGGTGGATCATACAGATGTAGTCACGTTTGGTGCAGCTTTTTCCCTAGGGAATGAACTATATTTTGGGTATGTATCAGTAGCCTCTCTCAAGAAGATTTAGGTGTTGGAGGCCATTGCATTCAGCAGATCTTTTTTCAAAGAAGCATTATGTTGAGGGTCAGCTTGAATTCACACAGCAGAACATTTAGTCAAGGCCTCTGGCTTACAAAAAAAGCACGGTGAACCTAGGCAGTTCCCTGTCCCTAGGGTGTCTACAATTTGGAGATGGGGAGGGGTTGGTTGGCCAAATGGCAACTAGAGACTGGCACTGTGAGAACATTGAAAACCTGTGGTCTTAGGGCCTGTACATGATGTACAAGATCAGCTTTGAGAAGTGTTACTCCTGTGACTGAGCTTTGACCATTCTCGTGGTTCCTGCCTTAAGGAAAATTTGGAACATCAGCAAGTAACGCAAGTGTGGTCTGATCAGTAAGTGGGCATGACTGCCCTAAGAAGCCTGGTACCCTTGCATTGGCCCTCTAAAAAAAGATTGCAAAAAATGCTCTTTGCCCAAGAGCATTCAAAGTGCTTAAGTCTGACTGTGCTGCCTATTGACCAAATGGGTCTACTACTACTACTACTATTTAGCATTTCTATAGCGCTACAAGGCATACGCAGCGCTGCACAAACATAGAAGAAAGACAGTCCCTGCTCAAAGAGCTTACAATCTAATAGACAAAAAATAAATAAAGTAAGCAAATCAAATCAATTAATGTGATCGGGAAGGAAGAGAGGAGGGTAGGTGGAGGCGAGTGGTTACGAGTCAAAAGCAATGTTAAAGAGGTGGGCTTTCAGTCTAGATTTAAAGGTGGCCAAGGATGGGGCAAGACGTAGGGGCTCAGGAAGTTTATTCCAGGCGTAGGGTGCAGCGAGACAGAAGGCGCGAAGTCTGGAGTTGGCAGTAGTGGAGAAGGGAACAGGTAAGAAGGATTTATCCAGGGAACGGAGTGCACGGGAAGGGGTGTAGGGAAGGACGAGTGTGGAGAGATACTGGGGAGCAGCAGAGTGAGTACATTTATAGGTTAGTAGAAGAAGTTTGAACAGGATGCGAAAACGGATAGGGAGCCAGTGAAGGGTCTTGAGGAGAGGGGTAGTATGAGTAAAGCGACCCTGGCGGAAGATGAGACGGGCAGCGGAGTTTTGAACCGACTGGAGAGGTGACTAAGTGGGAGGTCAGCAAGTAGCCATGGGGTTTTGAGGTCCTTGATTTTCTTCCTCCATTTACTGGGTAAAATAAAACTCTTTATCTTTCAGGGCTAAAGGGATGAAGTAGCTGGAAGGATTTCTACCACCCTTGTTTTTGTTTTGACAGGCATTCTAATAATGCACAGAAACACCAAAGTCATATGTAGACATTATGCATTGTCAGTGAGTCCCTCGGAGATTTGCTTTAATCGAATATTAAAGTGGTTGGACTATTTGCCATCTGTATACAAACGCGGCTGAGGAATAAGGATTGAACAGCTGGATCCCTTAATAGCAGCAGGCTGTGCACTGACAGCAGTGCCTTTTGGCACTGCAATAGATAGATATGTTTTTATATTTTAGCTAGGATACATCATCACATTCTAGCTAGAATATAAAACCTGCCGCAGAGAGAAAAAAAAAAGTACAGTATCTAGTCCCCTGCAATTAACAGCAGATTTCTAAACTTTTATCCCATAGGACTTTAAAAAAAATGCAAACAGAATGTTAGGAATTATTAGGAAAGGAATAGGTAAACAGAAAACAACACAATGTCTTGTACTCACCTCCCAACATAACACAAAAAAACTTCTCTACCATAATCACACCATACTGTTCTCTTCCAGTCTCACAAAACCTGAAAATTCTCGGAGTTACTATTGATCGAAACCTCACTCTCGATACCCACGTGAAGAACACGAGGAAAAAGATGTTCCACACCATGTGGAAACTCAAAAGAGTGAAACCATACTTCCCGAGATACATCTTCCGCACCCTGGTACAGTCAATGGTAATAAGCCATCTGGATTTCTGCAATGCACTATATGCAGGCTGCAAAGAACAAACTATCAAAAAAACTCCAAACAGCCCAGAATACTGCCGCCATACTCATATTTAGAAAAACTAAATATGAAAGTGCAAAACCCCTAAGAGAGAAACTGCACTGGCTCCCACTTAAGGAACGCATTGCGTTCAAGATATGTACGATGGTACACAAAATCATTCACGCTGACGCCCCAATCTACATGCTGAACCTAGTGGACCTACCTCCCAGAAACGCCATAAGAACATCCCGCAAATTTCTCAATTTGCACTTCCCCAGCTGTAAAGGACTAAAATACAAGCTGATGCATGCCACCACCTTCTCCTACACGAGCATGTGGATTTGGAATGCTCTACCCACAGACCTGAAATCAATTGTCGAAGCAAATAACTTTCGCAAATCTCTGGAGACATACTTCTTCAACAAGGCCTACAATGAGAACTAATAGCTTCACCGATCCAATTTCCCAACCCAACCACCTACGAAAATCCACTTCTACAATTACCCGTCTAATCACTTCCTCTTTCTTCTCTGCACACGACTAACTGTATTTGATATTCTAGAATGACAATGTCATAACAAAACTATGTAAGCCACATTGAGCCTGCAAATAGGTGGGATTAGGTGGGATAAAAATGCAATAAATAAATAAATAAATAACAAAGAACATCATAATGCTTCCACATTGCTCCATGGTGAGATGCGCCTTGAGTACTGTGTGCAATTCTGGTCACTAGATCTAAAAAAAGTGAGAAAGGGGCAACCAAAATAATTGAAGGGATGGAAGGATTCCCATATGAAGAAAGGCTAGGGCTCTGCAGCTTGGAGAAGAGACGTCTGAGGGGAGATATGATTGAGGTCTAAAAAAATACTGAGTGGAGTGGAACTGGTATGTTTATGTTTGTTGATTCAGGATATAACGCTTTTACTAACCAGTAGGACAAAGTAGTTTACTTAATAAAATATAGTGATACATAAAAGCTTCACTGTTTTGGGAAGGCTTTTCTGGGGGGGATGATACTCTTTGATTATATTCAAGCATGGAGTATCAGATGATGATTGTTGTGGTTTTGTGTTTTTGAATTTTTAATTCTGTATGTTTCATTGTAACCTACTTTTACTAAAACAGGTTATAAATATGGAAATATGTCATTTCAATGTTCTGTATAGAGAGGGGTATAACCAGCAGAAGAAAGGAGGTGTTGATGCCCCTCTGCAAGTCGTTAGTGAGGCCCCACTTGGAGTATTGTGTTCAGTTTTGGAGGCTGTATCTTGCTAAAGATGTAAAAAAAACTGGAAGCGGTGGAAAGAAAAGCTACAAAAATTGTATGGGATTTGCATTTCAAATCGTACGAGGAGAGACTTGTCCACCTGAACATTGTATACCTTGGAGGAAAGGAGAAACAGGGGTGACATGATACAGACATTCAAATATTTGAAAGGTATTAATCCACAAACCTTTTCTGGAGACAGGAAGGCGGTAAAGACTGGAAGCAGTGCAAAGAAAAGCTACAAAAATGGTATGAGATTTGCGTTGCAAACCGTATGAGGAGAGACTTGCCGACCTGAGCATGTATACCTTGGAGGAAAGGAGAAACAGGGGTGACATGATACAGACATTCAAATATTTGAAAGGTATTAATCCGCAATTGAACCTTTTTCTACCGAACTAGAGGATATGAATTGAGATTGCAGGGGGGCAGACTCAGGAGTAATGTCAGGAAGTATTTTTTCACTGAAAGGGTGGTAGATATTTATTTATTTATTTATTGCATTTGTATCCCACATTTTCCCACCTATTTGCAGGCTCAATGTGGCTTACAGAGGTCTGTTATGATATGTGGAGTGCCCTCCCGTGGGAGGTGGTGGTGGAGATGAAAACGGTAATGGAATTCAAACGTGTGGGATAAACACAAAGGAATCCTGTTTAGAAGGCTCTATGGAATCGTAGCGGAGATTGGGTGGCCACACCAGTAATTGGAGAGTAAAACCAATGCTGGGTGGACTTCTACAGTCTGTGCCCTGATTGTAGCTGAATAGATATGGATGGGCTGGAGTGTAAATTTTAAGGGTCTGTGAACGTTAGCTTCAGAACTTTTAGTACAGGAACAGTGCTGGACTGATTTTTACGGTCTGTGCCCTGAGAAAGGCAGGGACAAATCAAACTTGGGTATACATATAAAGTATCACATACCATGTAAAATGAGTTTATCTTGTTGGACAGAATGGATGGACCATTCAGACCTTTATCTGCCATCATTTACTATATTACTATGTTAGAACTAGAGGACATGAATTGAGGTTGAAGGGGGGCAGACTCAGGAGTAATATCAGGAAGTTTTTTTTCACGGAAAGGGTGGTAGATATGTGGAATGCCCTCCTGCGGGAGGTGGTGGAGATGAAAATGGTAATGGAATTCAAACATGCGTGGGATAAACACAAAGGAATCCTGTTTAGAAGGAATAGATCTGTGGAATCTTAGCAGACATTGGGTTGCAACGCCGGTAATTGGGAAGCAAAACCAGTGCTGGGCAGACTTCTACGGTCTACTCCCTGATCATAACTGAATAGATATGGATGGGATGGAGTATAAATTTAAGGGACTTCGACGTTAGCTTCAGAACTTTTAGTATAAGAACAGTGCTGGGCAGACTTCTACGGTCTGTGCCCTGAGAATGGCAAAGACAAATCAAACTCGGGTATCCATATAAAGTATCACATACCACGTAAAATGAGTTTATCTTGTTGGACAGTCTGGATGGACCATTCAGGTCTTTATCTGTCGTCATTTACTGTGTTACTATGTTGCTATGTTCTAATGTGTACCTATTAGGTTTTCCATTCATATTATGCTGACATTGTGTTATATGAATGTTCTTGAAAAGATCTGGAGCAAATCAAAAAATAACACCCTTAACGCTTGGAAACAAACACAAAAGAAATACAAGAATGACATTAAACGAGCCAAAAGAACTTACTACACAAAACAAATCACAACCACAGGAACAAACATAAAAAAAACAATACAAAATCATAAAAAGCCTTCTTAACACGAACCCAGTTACAACTTCACCCTCAAACTGTCCATCCACCGACCAGATGGCCAAATACTTCAACGATAAAATCACTAATCTGTGCAAAACAATTCCACAAGATGACACCAATATTGACAATTTCCTCGACGAACTAGACCCTGACTCTGAAGAGGTCCCAGCAGATCACTACTGGACAAATTTCGTTCCTCTCACCACCGAGGAAATCTCCTCCACACTATCCAAACTCTCCAAGTCTCATTGCCACCTGGATCCGTGCCCCAATTATCTGATGAAAAATGCACCAGAACAATTTATTACAGAACTCACCACCCACTTAAATTTTCTACTTCAACAAGGCTCCTTCCCCTCCGAACACGGCAATATTCTACTTACACCGATACCGAAAAAAAACCCAAAACCAGCGAATGACATCACCAACTATCGACCTGTGGCCTCCATCCCTCTTCTAACCAAACTGATGGAAAATAGAGTGACCTCCCAACTTAACGAATTCATACAAAAATTCTCCATACTACATGAATCACAATCGGGTTTTCGACCTGCACACAGTACAGAAACAGTATTACTCACCCTGGTAACTAAGTTCAAACAAGAAATTTCAATTGGCAACAAAATACTTCTTCTGCAGTTCGACCTATCCAGTGCATTTGACATGGTAGACCATGATATTCTTACGAAACTACTGGACAAACTAGGGATCGGCGGAAACATCATCAAGTGGATAAAAAGTTTTATCACCACCAGATCTTATCAGGTTAAATCAACCTCATCAGTATCACCTGCATGGTCATCAAAATGCGGAGTCCCCCAAGGCTCACCCCTATCCCTGATCCTTTTCAACCTTATGATGATTCTTCTAGCAATATCCCTATCTAAAAATGGCCTAAATCCCTACATCTACGCTGATGACGTCACCATATTCATCCCTTTCCAATCCACCCTTACAGAAATCTCGGAGAAAATAACCACTGCCATGAGCATCCTAACATCATGGGCCAACGCTTTCAAGATGAAAATGAATAAAGAAAAAACTCAATGCCAAATCCTTTCATCACAACACGCTACTCAGATCCCAACCACCCTGACCACCCCTGACGTTACAATCCCTATATCTGACTATCTAAAAATTCTAGGAGTAACATTAGACAAACACCTAACTTTAGAAACTCATTTAAAAGCCACGACGAAGAAGATGTTCAACATGATGTGGATACTGAAAAGAGTAAAACCATTCCTCCCACAGAAAACTTTCCGCAATCTAGTACAATCCACAGTGCTCACCCATGCCGACTCTGCAACAGCATCTTCATCGGTTGTAAAGCCCAAATTATGAAAAAACTCCAAACTGCCCAAAACACAGCAGCTAGACTCATCTTTGGCAAATCACGATTCGAAAGCACGACACCGTTACGGGAAAAACTTCACTGGCTCCCCATCAAGGAGCGCATAAACTTCAAAGCCCACACAATGATCCACAAGATCCTCCATGGCGAATCTCCAAGCTATATGTCCAACCTGATCGATCTTCCACACAGGAACTGGCTCAAATCTTCTCGAACATATCTCAATCTCCATCTTCCCAACTGCAAAGGCCTCAAATACAAAACCTACTACGCATCCAACTTCTCTGTTATAAGCAGCCAACTCTGGAATGCCATACCTCGACACATCAGGAAAACCATTGAACACCTACCCTTCCGGAAACTACTGAAGACTTACAGTGGTGGAAATAAGTATTTGATCCCTTGCTGATTTTGTAAGTTTGCCCACTGACAAAGACATGAGCAGCCCATAATTGAAGGGTAGGTTATTGGTAACAGTGAGAGATAGCACATCACAAATTAAATCCGGAAAATCACATTGTGGAAAGTATATGAATTTATTTGCATTCTGCAGAGGGAAATAAGTATTTAATCCCTCTGGCAAACAAGACCTAATACTTGGTGGCAAAACCCTTGTTGGCAAGCACAGCGGTCAGACGTCTTCTGTAGTTGATGATGAGGTTTGCACACATGTCAGGAGGAATTTTGGTCCACTCCTCTTTGCAGATCATCTCTAAATCATTAAGAGTTCTGGGCTGTCGCTTGGCAACTCGCAGCTTCAGCTCCCTCCATAAGTTTTCAATGGGATTAAGGTCTGGTGACTGGCTAGGCCACTCCATGACCCTAATGTGCTTCTTCCTGAGCCACTCCTTTGTTGCCTTGGCTGTATGTTTTGGGTCATTGTCGTGCTGGAAGACCCAGCCACGACCCATTTTTAAGGCCCTGGCGGAGGGAAGGAGGTTGTCACTCAGAATTGTACGGTACATGGCCCCATCCATTCTCCCATTGATGCGGTGAAGTAGTCCTGTGCCCTTAGCAGAGAAACACCCCCAAAACATAACATTTCCACCTCCATGCTTGACAGTGGGGACGGTGTTCTTTGGGTCATAGGCAGCATTTCTCTTCCTCCAAACACGGCGAGTTGAGTTCATGCCAAAGAGCTCAATTTTTGTCTCATCTGACCACAGCACCTTCTCCCAATCACTCTCGGCATCATCCAGGTGTTCACTGGCAAACTTCAGACGGGCCGTCACATGTGCCTTCCAGAGCAGGGGGACCTTGCGGGCACTGCAGGATTGCAATCCGTTATGTCGTAATGTGTTACCAATGGTTTTCGTGGTGACAGTGGTCCCAGCTGCCTTGAGATCATTGACAAGTTCCCCCCTTGTAGTTGTAGGCTGATTTCTAACCTTCCTCATGATCAAGGATACCCCACGAGGTGAGATTTTGCGTGGAGCCCCAGATCTTTGTCGATTGACAGTCATTTTGTACTTCTTCCATTTTCTTACTATGGCACCAACAGTTGTCTCCTTCTCGCCCAGCGTCTTACTGATGGTTTTGTAGCCCATTCCAGCCTTGTGCAGGTGTATGATCTTGTCCCTGACATCCTTAGACAGCTCCTTGCTCTTGGCCATTTTGTAGAGGTTAGAGTCTGACTGATTCACTGAGTCTGTGGACAGGTGTCTTTCATACAGGTGACCATTGCCGACAGCTGTCTGTCATGCAGGTAACGAGTTGATTTGGAGCATCTACCTGGTCTGTAGGGGCCAGATCTCTTACTGGTTGGTGGGGGATCAAATACTTATTTCCCTCTGCAGAATGCAAATAAATTCATATACTTTCCACAATGTGATTTTCCGGATTTAATTTGTGATGTGCTATCTCTCACTGTTACCAATAACTTACCCTTCAATTATGGGCTGCTCATGTCTTTGTCAGTGGGCAAACTTACAAAATCAGCAAGGGATCAAATACTTATTTCCACCACTGTACCTCTTCAAACAAGCCTACCCAAATGAACCATCCTAACTCTTGAACCCAACTACACAACACTAGTATTACCCAAACACCAATTCCTTTCCCCACATCTCTTACTATTGACCTACTCTATGTAACAATGTCATCTCTGATACTTTGTCTCTTGCATTGTATTAATTCTGTGATACTTTGTACCACACCCTATGTAATTATGTCATCTCGGATACTTTGTTCCATACTTTGTATTACCTCTGTGCTACTTTGTACCATAGCATGTAAGCCACACTAAACCTATCGAGCGGGAAAGAGCGGGGTATAAATGCTACAAATAAATATTATGGTATCATTTGTATTGTGGTAACTTTTTATCATTTTTCTGTTATATGATTGTTCTATGGTGTTGTTAAATGTATCTATTTCTGATACTGTACCATGTTAGTCCAATTACTAGGTTCAAATTTGCCGAGTCTAAGTGTACCTCCTTTATTGTATTTGTTTATATTTGGTCATTTATATTGTTAACGAAATTGTAAGTTTTATGTCATGCTGTACCATTTGTACACTGTCTTGGTTTATTCTTTTTATAAAGGAGGTAGCGATCCCAATAACTAAATATATAAATAACTAAATGTATGTCTTTCATTTTGCTTCATGGAATATGCTTTCAAGAGAAGTTAAGCTCATCAGGGAGCACCTCCCTTTCAACAACATAGTAACATAGTAGATGACGGCAGATAAAGACCTGCACGGTCCATCCAGTCTGCCTAACAAGATAAACTAATTGTATGAGCTACTTTATATGTATACCTGACCTTGATTTGTCCTTGCCATTTTCAGGGCACAGACTGTAGAAGTCTGCCCAGCACTAGCTTTGCTTCCCAATTACTGGTGTTGTCACCCAATCTCTGCTAAGCTTCTGAACAGGATTTCTTTGTGTTTATCCCATGCATTTTAAAATTCCGTTACTGTTTTCATCTCCACCACCTCCCATGGGAGGGCATTCCAAGTATCCACCAAGCATTGCTCCTTTTCTTACACATTGGCAGTAGCACATAGACCCCCTGAGTGGACACTGGGCTGTGCGAGTTCACATGATCCATTAGACTCATTTTCATGTCTGTATTCCGTTCCCTATTTATTTTCTTCTAGTTTATAATTTTTAGATTAGATAGACTTTAATAATGTGTCATTAATCTGCTTTCTTTTATCTACACATTTTTGAGGCTGGGGATTTGAGGGATATAGTACTAGGCTCATGATTTCTGGTTATTAACTATACATTTTTATTATATTACCATAAACCACTTGTGATGCTAAATTTGTACCTCATTTTTGAGTATTCAAATATAAAGCAAACAGCAATTAATACAAATAAACAGGCAGAAATGGAAATAACAGAGAGGGTCCTTTGACTAAGGTGCAGTAAACACTAGCACACATAAACATGTTCTAAACGCTAGAGACACACATAGAAATATATGGGTGTGTCTAGTGTTTAACTTAGCGTGCGCTCCAAGCACTAGTGCACATTTGCAAAAGACCCCTTTAGGTGGCAGCCTTTACACCTTCTTTTAGCAGGCATAATTGTCAGCGCCTAAAGTTAGGTGTGGTTTATGTCCCAAGCGCTATTCTATAAAGAACACATACCCTTTATAGGATAGCACTCAGTGCATAACATTTTTGGTGTCAATTGTTAGACACACTGAGGGGCCCTTTTACTAAAGGGTTGCCACTTGCCAACCCGGAGCTACTGCCGGCCCAATGTGGCCACCGGCAGTAGTTCCGCCTCGAGCATGTGCCGTTTCTGGCGCTAAAAAAATTAATTCCTTAATTTCTAGCACAGTCCTAGCCCAGCTGTAATCAGTGTTGCACACTGCTGGGTTATCAATGGGTGGTGGTAAGTGCTTCCCCCCCCCCCCCCCCCTCATGGCCGCACAGTAAGAATAATCTTACCGCATAGTCATATCTTTTTTTTTAGGGGCTTTTTATCCGCTGCAGTAAAAAGGGCTCTGGCACGTGACAACAACGGCCCCCACCGGTACCACAGGGTCCTTTTTACCGCCGCTTGGTAAAAGGATCAATTATAGAATTTATCTCTAACTAGTTAGTGCATGGTTAACGCCAGAGGCCTTACCGCCTCCTAAATAGGTGACAGTAACTGCTAATCTGGCAGTTTTTTAAATGGCCGTGTGCTAATGGTAATGGCCATTAATGCAGCAAGGAAGAGACCACACGAGGTGTGGAGGTGCACTAGATTCCCACAAAAGAAGTCCAATGGAACAGCAGAGGAGTGGGGAAGGTAGGCTCTTTCCAAACGCAGAGATGGACGTACGGTTAAAAATAGTTTATTGATAACATCAAACAATTAAATAATTGAAAAATTACATTTTATGCCTGCAGTGAAAATGGCTTTCATGCATTGGAAAGACCTGCAAAAGGGTGCACAAAGGCCATTTCGGACACTCCTCCCCGGGAACTCTGTTCATTGGGTAAATCTCTCTTATCTGCTCCCTTCTCCTCCACCACACACTCCAGACTCCGTTCCTTTTATCTTGCTGCACCATATGCCTGCAATAGACTTCCTGAGCCAGTACCTCAAGCTCCATTTCTGGTCGTCTTCAAATCTAGGCTAGAAGCCCACCCTTTTGAAGCTGCTTTTAACTCCTAACCCCCATTCACTTGTTCAGTTTTATCATTCCCACCTTAGTAATTCCCTTATCCCTTATTTGTCCTGTTTGTCTGTCTTGATTATATTGTAAGCTATGTCGAGCAGGGACTGTCTCTTCATGTTCAAGTATACAATGCTTCGTACATATTGTAGCACTTTAGAAATGATTAGTAGTAGTAGTGGTAGCTTAGTAAAAGGACCCCTTAGCTATTGTCCACCCCCTATGGTAAACCTGAGGTCCTGAACCTTTCCCCATTTTCCTTGCCTAGGTAATGACAATTCCCTACCTTGTACCAAAGGTGGGGGGATGGGAATATTTCTCTCTTTATGAAGCTGACTGTTCTCTCCTGCTCCCTTTTTTGTCTTGAAATCAAGCTGGGGGATCTGACACTATGAGCCTTCATTCTCTATTTGATAGACTCTCACTCCCTTGAATGTACTCCTTTGGTGTGGTGAACATCCTGGGACAGGGCCATGTAACCTGATTCTTTCACTTCAACCATCTAGGGCTCATTCTCAGGCAATGAGCTCTTGCCCTCCTCAGCTCTGGCAGATCTGAGTAATGGAAGCTCCCAGATGGGATTAGCATTACCATCTGGGCCAGCCCGGTAGATAGGATTTCTATTGTTCCAAGGCAGAGGATAGGAGGTGATAGGACAGAGAATCATATTTGGGGGGGGGGGGGGGGGGGGGGGGGTACAAGCAGGTGGAGGATGGCAGAGGAAAGAGAGAGAGAGAGAGACATGGGGAAGCCATTCCTTGCCCTGGGATTGGTAGCATGGAATGTTGCTACTTTTTAGGATTCTGGAATCTTGTTACTCTTTGGGATTCTACCATGTGCTTGTGACCTGGATTGGCCACTGTTGGCAGTAGGATATTGGGCTAGATGGGCCCACTGGTCTGACGCAGTATGACTACTCTTATGTTCTTATGAGAGGCCTTGCACCCTACTTGGGTCACGCAGTCGATAGCCACACTCATTAGCTAAAGCCCATGCAGCTTTATTAACTGTGCTCCAAAGCATCTACAGACTAAGAAAAACAAGTTGTGACTGACAAGTGACTTACATTCAGTGTTTTTTTTCCTGTCTGAATGGAGGAGAGTCTGGGACTTGAGCCAGTCAATGAATTACTGTAGCGTCTCCCACGCAGATGAGGTAACGGCAAATGTCATCATGGAAGCAGATAGAACATTCATAGACCCCTTTTACTGCTGCTAAATCACTGCTTGGAGTTATTTACCTGAAAAACAAAAATGTTAAGATATGTGTCATTTATCCTAAAAGACAACAGAACATTAGAGGCAGAGAGAGCTGTTACCAAGCCAATGGGCCCAGACTGCAACCTTATTACCTTACTTGGTCCATTTGCTCAAGACAGCCAGATACAGTCCTGGTTCTGCCCTCAACGCAGACATGGACTTGACAGTTCAATTTTCCCTCAGCCTGTGCTAGGTAAGAGAGAGTCAGTGTGGTATGTGTAGCTTATTGTATTTATTTCCTTGCATATAGCTCACATCTTTTTCAGTAGTAGCTTGAGATGAGTTACACTCAGGTACACTAGATAATTCAGTTCTGATGCACGGCTGCACACCCTTGGCCTGCACCACTTTAGAGCTGAAGGGCATATTTGTCATGCTAGTATCCCCCTGCAGTATTTTAGCCGGTGGCAGACTTTTAGCACTGCAATGGTGCTGATATGACTGATATAACCCTTCAAATCTGCAGTTCAAGTGGAATTTTGTATGGAAGTATTCTCTCGTTCCTACTATCCCTACCCCCACTCGATTCAGCTATTGACTGACCATCTTTGTCAATTGTTACTGCACCGAGAAGCCAAGTCTGGGGACACAGGGGCAGGAAAAGAAAACGTATTCTGCTGTTAAAGCACAGAAAGAATGAACTGCCAAACAATTTCTCGCTAAAAGCATCAAGAAATGCTTTAGAACACCATTAGCCACTAAATACTAGTTTTCACAGGCCGACCTCCAGAAAATTATGTTGGATTTCTTTAAAACCCTATGTTCTTTTGAAAAATAAATCAATCCATTCCTTTTATCTTGCAGAATATAATAATAATAAAAAAAAGACTCTCTCTCTCTCTCTTTAGTAATGTCAAGTATTAAAAATGATTTTTCTTCCTGATGTGGAGATGGGTCCCTTTGCTACAAAACTGTCTTATAAACTCCAAAGAGGGAGTCCAAATCCAGCAGTGTGTCTTTGTAAATCGCTCTACAACCTGAACCACAAAAATGCAGCTTTTTAAAATCACTGGATATCTCCCCGTTAGCTTTGTACATCCACTGTAGTCATCGGATTTCAATGTAGCCGCTCACAAATAATCTTGAAATCACTAAAACCAATGTAATCATCAAATCACATAATATGTGGCACCAACTCGGTCGCCGCACCGCCATTTGTAATGCTCAACATTACAAATGCGGGACCGCATTTCGCTATGCATCTTCAGGAGGAGCAAATTAAACATAGTAACGTAGTAGATGACGGCAGAAAAAGACCTGCACGGTCCATCCAGTCTGCCCAACAAGATAAACTCATATTTGCTACTTTTTGTGTATACCCTACTTTGATTTGTACCTCTCTTCTTCAGGGCACAGACCATATAAGTCTGCCCAGCACTATCCCCGCCTCCTAACCACCAGTCCCGCCTCCCACCACCGGCTCTGGCACAGACCATATAAGTCTGCTCAGCACTTTCCTCGCCTCCCAACCACCATCCTCGCCTCCCACCACCGGCTCTGCCACCCAATCTCGGCTAAGCTCCTGCGGATCCATTCCTTCTGAACAGGATTCCTTTATGTTTATCCCACGCATGTTTGAATTCTGTTTCCATTTTAATTTCCACCACCTCCCGCGGGAGGGCATTCCAAGCATCCACTACTCTCTCCATGAAAAAATACTTCCTGACATATTTCTTGAGTCTGCCCCCCTTCAATCTCATTTCATGTCCTCTCGTTCTACCACCTTCGCATCTCCTGAAAAGGTTCGTTTGCGGATTAATACCTTTCAAATATTTGAACATCTGTATCATATCACCCCTGTTTCTCCTTTCCTCCAGAGTATACATGTTCAGGTCCGCAAGTCTCTCCTCATACGTCTTGTAACGCAAATCCCATACCATTCTCATAGCTTTTCTTTGCACCGCTTCAATTCTTTTTACATCCTTAGCAAGATACGGCCTCCAAAACTGAACACAATACTCCAGATGGGGCCTCACCAACGACTTATACAGGGGCATCAACACCCCCTTTCTTCTGCTGGTCACACCTCTCTCTATACAGCCTAGCAACCTTCTAGCTACGGCCACCGCCTTGTCACACTGTTTCGTTGCCTTCAAATCCTCAGATACTATCACCCCAAGATCCCTCTCCCTGTCTGTACCTATCAGACTCTCACTGCCTAACTCATACGTCTCCCGTGGATTTCTATTCCCTAAGTGCATCACTTTGCATTTCTTCGCACTGAAACCTGTTGAAAGAACACACACATAAAACATTCATCACGCAACCATGATATATCATATAAATACCATTAATCTAAATTAAAACAAAAGCAACAATCTTATAGCTGCTTACTGGAGGGAAAACGTCCACACCCATCTCATGGAGACCGCAAACCCTTGAGCAAGATTGCCCTCACAGACTACATCCAAAACCAAGTACTACTACTACTACTACCGTGTTTCCCCGAATATAAGACACTGTCTTATATTAATTTATCCTCCCCAAAACGTGCTAGGTCTTATTTTGGGGGGGATGTCTTATTTTCCTGGGATCGTGGTCGCCCCCCCACCCGAAGTCGCCGGGCCCCCCCCCCCTCACCCGCCCTCCGTCACTCCGGAACTAACCTTAAAATCCTTTCACCTTCGCAACGCAAGTTCCCAGCAGCAAGCAGCAGCAGGGCAGACCTCTTCTTCCTTCCATGCCCCGCCCTCGCCTGACGTACCATAACGTCAGGCGAGGGCGGGGCATGGAAGGAAGGAGAGGTCTGCCCTGCTGCTGCTTGCTGCTGGGAACTTGCGCTGCGAAGGTGAAAGGAGTTTAAGGTTAGTGACGGAGGGCGGATGGAGGGGGGGCCCGGCGACCTCAGGTGGGGGGGCAACCTCGGGTGGGGGGGCGAGGGGCGGTCTTGTCCGGCTCTCGGCGGCCCTGCTGCAAAAAAAAAGTTTGCTAGGTCTTATTTTCGGGGGGAGGCCTTATATTTACAAATGTAGCAAAATCGCTACTAGGTCTTATTTTCGGAGGATGTCTTTTTTTCGGGGAAACACGGTACTACTATTTAGCATTTCTATAGCGCTACAAGGCCTACGCAGCGTACAAAAGTATTGCCAAAGGTCCATCGAACCTGTTTCCAACAGTGGCCAATCCAGGTCACAAATACCCGGCAAGATCCCCAAAATACCAGAAATAGTGGATTTTCCCCAAGTCCATTTAGTAGCGCTTTAGAAATGTTAAGTAGTAGTAGTAGTAATAACGGTCTATGGACTTTTCCTTTAGGAAGCCGTCCAAACCTTTTTTAAACTCCGCTAAGCTAACTGCCTTTACCACATTCTCTGGAAACGAATTCCATGGATCAATAGCATGTGCAATTAATCAGATATCTTGCTTGAATTACCATTCCACCTCCAAATTTAACCCTCTAAGGACCATGGTAATCCAATGAACAATAAATCTTCTTTATGTTATGTTGCCCCCCTCTTTGTAAAATGACCTGAAGCAATGCAGTGAATCTTAAGTCACCTACGTACGGTATGACCTGCGGAGACCTAATGAGACACCAAGGGAACCTCCATTTTCAATTTTTTTTTATATTACTGATATGTTTGGCCACCCTCTGCTTCAATTTCCTCTTTGTTTTACCTATATAATACAGATGGCAGGGTCGCATAATACAATACACAACTTGATGACTCTGACATGTGATACTATACATTAAATAAAATTAATTAGTGGTCCCTGGAATAGGTATATAATTGGCGGTCAATGAAAATTTACAGTATACACATCTGCCCCAAGGATGGTGACCTCCTACAGACTGTTCATTCCTGGGTGTTTTTAATATCTCTCTGCCATTGGCTCTGCACTTATAAGCCAGGTGGAGGTGAAATGGTGAACAGTCCCATCCATTCTGCCCAACATTCACATTCATTATCAATCTAAGATTAAATTTATTTATTTGTTGCATTTGTATCCCACATTTTCCCACCTATTTGCAGGCTCAATGTGGCTTACAATGCTCTGTTGTGGCATTTGCCATTCCAGAGTAGGAGCATAGGCGCCCAGTATAAGAGGCTTGGGGAGGCTAAGCCTCCCCTGCTGCAGCAGGATGGATCAACTGTGGAGTCCCGCTGCTCTGGGGGGTTTAAATTGTTGATTTACCTCCATCCTCACAGCAGGAGCTGCAGTGAAAGCGTTGTGTAACCAGTTGTAGAAATTGGTTTATGGTTTAATTTGTTTACCTTACTACTGGAAGAGCGGGGGGGGGGGGGGGGGGGGGGGTTGGCTGGAAGTGTCCTGGGTTGCCAGGGAGATATTTAACGAGGATGACTTCCTGACCTGTACATGAGAGTTCATACCAAAGAGATAGCAGCAGAATCGGATACTGGGCCAGCATGATCAGAAAAAGTCACCAGACAACAAAGGTAGAAAAGATCATTTTATTTTCATTATAGTGTTTGGAATATGTCCACTTTGAGAATCAGATGCTGAACATTAAAAGTTTATATTTATTTACTTATTTATGGCATTTTATCCCACATTAAACATGAATCAGGGTGTTTTGTGGCTGTACATGAGAATTGTGATATGATCCCTTGTTTCATATTGTTGACGGTCTGCATTTTCCGTATGGGTGGTATATTGGTGTATTAGGTTCTGCCCAGTGTAATATTTATGGTACAGTAAGGTTCTGAGTGTGTTTTTGCACAAAGTTGTGCATAGTGTTTTGCAGTTGAGCGATTGTGGTTAGAATATGCTTTGAGCAACCACTTTATTCTTTGATATATGATACATATCTAATATCTAAATTTAGTAAAAGGTATTAATTGTGACTTTTATTTTATTTATTTATTTTTTTCTGTGCGTTATCAGACAATTATGGATTTAAGCGCCACCCCTAACCCCGCCCCCTTTAGCCTCCCCAAACAGTTGGGCCATCGACCGCCTATGAGTAGGAGATAACAATTGGTGTTACATAGAGATCATGGATGACATAGTAGTGTTGGATGAACAGATATAGGAAAAAAAACAATTCAGAATATCAAGTAAAGTGATGATGTGTTACATTTTACATTCCTTGATCGTTGTGGTATGCCTTGTTGAAGAGATAGGTCTTCAGAGATTTACAAAAGTTGGTTAGTTCGTAAATTGTTTAGGGTAAGCGGTAATGCGTTCCACAACTGAGTATAAATGTAGGAAAAGCTGGACACATCTGTGAGTCTGTATTTTAGCCCTTTACAACTAGGGAAGTGAAGATTACGGAATGTGCGGGATGATCTTTTAGCATTCCTGGGTGGCAAGTCAAACAGGTCTAGCATGTGATATTATATACTTAATCATGGTCTTTCTTTAGTGTCTCTAGGACACAGACCGTAAAAGTCAGCCCAGCACTGTCCTCACATTCCTAATAATTGGAGTTTCCATGGAAGCTCTCTCCAGCCCATCCTAAACCAGACCGTTATGTGGGACTCAGACTGTACAAGCCAGCCCAGCACCGGCCTTTAGTTGATGCACTTAAGTCCTGAATATAGCACTTAACCGTATAATCGATTACATACGCTTATAAATGAGCAATGTCTGGCTATGCTAAGGCTGCCAACTGGATCCAGATTCGCAGGACAGGGTTGATCCAGCTCTGGGTTTACCCTGTTGCATGCAGGGACTTGTAGTTCTCATTTCTCCATGGCATTCCCTAAGAAAAGCAAGACTACAAGTCCCAGCATGCACCAGGGTAAACCCAGGCTTGAATCAACCCTGTCCTGTGAATCTGGATCCAGTTGGCAGCCTTAGCATAGCCAGACATTGTTCATTTACATGCACGTGTAATCGATTAAAATACTGGCATTTACATACATTCCTGCTGCCTAAAATCTAGGCAGTTGCTTACAAAAGCTCACACCAAACCAGCCCAATTTTCCAAAACAAAAAAAGATAAGCACACAACTCAAGTTTGAAGGTCTGGGTTAAAATGCAGTTGTAACTTTACCCATTGCAAAAAAGGATACAAAGTTATTCCCATGAGTGACAATCTTTATACTTGTAAGTCTTTGAAAATTCAGATTCCACACATACTTTTTTGATACAGTTCTGAACCCCCTCCCCTTCCTAGCCTGTAACCTTGGAGCCAGAAGCAGCCCCCTCACTCAGTGCCGTAGCGAGGGCTAATGGCACCCGAGGCAGGTCGCCGCTGCGCACCCCCCCTCTGCGGCGCACACCCCCCCCCCCCCCGGACAGCATTCTTACCTGCAGGAGGGCCGATCCGCCCCGAGTGCATGTCACTCGGAGCTGCGTTGGCCCCGCTAGTTCCCTGCTCTCTCTGCCCCGGAACAGGAAGTAACCTGTTCCGGGGCAGAGAGAGCAGGGAACCAGCGGGGCCGGCACCCCCCCTGAGCGCGTGCACCCGGGGCGGACCGCCCCTCCCGCCCCCCGCTTCCTACGCCACTGCCCTCACTTCACTGGGTAAGTGAAAAAACAATAAGATGGACTTGGAAAAATCCACTGCTTATTTCTAGGATAAGCAGCATAAAATGTATTGCACTTTTTTGGGATCTTGCCACGTGCTTGTAACCTGGATTGGCCACTGTTGGAAAGAGGATGCCGGGCTTGGTGGACCTTCAGTCTGTCCCAGTATGGCAACGCTTATGTTCTTATGTCTTGACCCTTCTCTTCCTTTTCTTCGTACATCCATGCCAGTAATGTTATGCCATTTCTTTCTTTATATATCACCAAAATGTCTTTCTTTACATTTATATGCTGTCTTTCTAACTAAAATGATTCCAGCTCATAAAGTTATAAAGTAGCCATGCTTCCAATGCTATTAAAAGCTGTTTTTACCACACCAGGAATTGCAACTAATTGTTTATGAAATAAACCTCCTGCCTCAAAAAAACTACTAATCATGCACCATTCCTTTCCTCCTAAATTAAAAAGTCCCAGCATGAATAATGAGTAATAAAATCTCAAATTAAAAAATCACAATAGCAAATCAGTAATGACTGTCACTCTCCCTCCCTCGAATAAACAGCAGATACCTACTCTCCTATTCTACCTGCCTATTTGAATAGCCAGGTCAAAGAAACATAAAAACAGAGAAAGATCTAGGCAGATAAAGACCATATGGCCTATCCAATCTGCCCATTCATGCCATCTACTCTCCCTTTCAATCCCTTAGAGACCCTTTGTACTTTTCTCAAGCTCTCTTAAATACAGATACTGTTTTTGTATAGAGAGAGGTGTGATCAGCAGAAGAAAGGAAGTGGTGAGGCCCCACCTGGAGTATTGTGTTCAGTTTTGGAGGCCGTACCTTGCGAAGGATGTTAAAAAAATGGAAGTGGTGCAAAGAAAAGCTAAGAGAATGGTATGGCATTTGCGTTCCAAGACGTATGACCAAAGACTGGCTGACCTGAACATGTATACCCTGGAGGAAAGGAGGAACAGGGGTGATATGATACAGACATTCAAATACTTGAAAGGTATTAATCTGCAAAAAAAATCTTTTCCGGAGATGGGAAGGCGGTAGAACGAGAGGACATGAAATGAGATTGAAGGGGGGCAGACTCAAAAAAGATGTCAGGAAGTATTTTTTCACGGAGAGGGTGGTGGATGCTTGGAATGCCCTCCCGCGGGAGGTGGTGGAGATGAAAACGGTAACGGAATTCAAACATGCGTGGGATATGCATAAAGGAATCCTGTGCAGCAGGAATGGATCCTCAGAAGCTTAGTTGAAATTGGGTGGCGGAGCAGGTGGGGGGAAGAGGGGTTGGTGGTTGGGAGGCTAGGATAGGGGAGGGCAGACTTATACGGTCTGTACCAGAGCCAGTGATGGGAGACGGGACTGGTGGTCGGGAAGCGGGAAATACTGCTGGGCACACTTATACGGTCTGTGCCCTGAAAAAGACAGGTACAAATTCAAGATACGAGTTTATCTTGGGCAGACTAGATGGACCATGCAGGTCTTTTTCTGCCGTCATCTACTATGTTACTATGTTACTATGTTGTCTCTACCACTTCAACTGGGAGGCCATTCCAGAAATTCACCTCCCTTTCCATGACTAAGTATTTCCTCAGGTTTCTTCTGATTCTGTCCCCTTTCACCTTCATTCTATGCCCCTGGTTCCAGAGCTTCCTTTCAGTTGATTCACCTCCTGTGCATTTATGCTGAGTAGGTATTTAAATGTCTCTGTCTCTGACCACCAAACAGTTTGGTTTGATATAACAGCTGAAGTGGAGGGCGGCCACTCAAAACTCAAAGTCCTGGATTTCAAGCATGCTGACTTAGGTAAAATGGGGGAATACCTGAGGAAAGGAGCTGATGGGCTGGGAGGACGTACGAGAAGTGGAAGGGCGCAGTGGTCCAAGCTGAAAGAAACTATAAATAGGGCCACAAACCTTTATGTAAGGAGAGTAAATAAAAGCAAGAGAAAAAGGAAACCGATATGGTTCTCCAAGCAAGTGGCTGAGAAAATAAAGGCTAAAGAGTTGGTGTTCCTTAAATACAGAAAAACTCAAGAAGAGGAACACGGAAAGGAATACCGGATGAAACTGAAGGAAGCCAAGAGAGAGATACATCTGGTGAAAGCGCAAGCGGAAGAACAAATGGCTAGAAATGTAAGGAGGGGTGACAAAAATTTCTTCAGGCATATTAATGAAAGGAGAATGACTAAAAAGGGAATTGTGAGACTGAAAGATGCTGCGAACTGCTATGTAGATAATGATGAAGGAAAAGCAAATTTGCTAAACAGATACTTTTGTTCTGTTTTCACAGAAGAAAATCCTGGAGAAGGACTGCGATGGACTGGCAAAAGCATATTACTACTACTACTACCACTATAAATCACTTCTATAGCGCTACCAGTCATACGCAGAGCTTTACAGAGAATGGAGTGGATATAGCACCATTCACAGAGTGTGTATGAACAACTAGGAAATCTAAAGGTGGTCAAAGCCATGGGACCGGATAGGATCCACCCCAGGATATTGAGGAAGCTCAGAGAGGTTCTGGCGGGTCCTCTTAAAGATTTGTTTAATAAATCCTTGGAGACGGGAGAGGTTCCATGGGATTGGAGCACAGCGCATGTGGTTCCTCTTCACAAAAGTGGTAATAGGGAAGAAGCTGGAAACTACAGGCCGGTAAGGCTCACTTCGGTTATTGGAAAAGTAATGGAAGCGATGCTGAAGGAAAGGATAGTGAATTTCCTGGAAGCCAATAAGTTGCAAGATCCGAGACAACATGGTTTTACCAAAGGGAAATTGTGCCAAACGAATCTCATTGAATTCTTTGACTGGGTGACCGGAGAATTGAATCAGGGACGTGGTATAGACGTAATCTACTTAGATTTCAGCAAAGCTTTTCACACGGTTCCCCACAGGAGGCTCTTAAATAAACTAGACAGGCTGAAGATAGGACCTGACATGGTGAACTGGATTAGGAACTGGTTGACAGACAGACGCCAGAGGGTGGTGGTTAATGGAGTTCGCTCGGAGGAGGGAAAGGTGAGCAGTGGAGTGCCTCAGGTATTGGTGCTGGGGTCGATTCTGTTCAATATATTTGTGAGTGACATTGCCGAAGGGTTAGAAGGTAAAGTTTGCCTTTTTGTGGACGATACTAAGATTTGTAACAGAGTGGACACCCATGAGGGAGTGGAAAACATGAAAAAGGATCTGCGGAAGCTAGAAGAATGGTCTAAGGTTTGGCAATTAAAATTCAATGCGAAGAAATGCAAAGTGATGCACTTAGGGAGTAGAAATCCATGGGAGATGCATGTGTTAGGTGGTGAGAGTCTGATATGTACGGACAGGGAGAGGGATCTTGGGGTGATAGTATCTGAGGATCTGAAGGCGGCGAAACAGTGTGACAAGGTGGTGGCCTTAGCTAGAAGGTTGCTAGGCTGTATAGAGAGAGGTGTGACCAGCAGAAGAAAGGAGGTTTTAATGCCCCTGTATAAGTCGTTGGTGAGGCCCCACCTAGAGTATTGTGTTCAGTTTTGGAGGCCGTATCTTGCTAAGGATGTAAAAAGAATTGAAGCGGTGCAAAGAAAAGCTACAAAAATGGTATGGTATTTGCATTACAAGACGTATGAGGAGAGACTTGTTGACCTGAACATGTATACCCTGGAGGAAAGGAGAAACAGGGGTGATATGATACAGAAGTTGAAATATTTGAAAGGTATTAATCCGTAAACGAACCTTTTCCGTAGATGGGAAGGCGGTAGAACTAGAGGACATGAAATGAGATAGAAGGGGGGCAGACTCAAGTAAAATGTCAGGAAGTATTTTTTCACGGAGAGAGTGGTGGATACTTGGAATGCGGGAGGTGGTGGAGATGAAAACGGTAACAGAATTCAAAAATGCGTGGGATAAACATAAAGGAATCCTGTTCAGAAGGAAGGGATCCTCAGAAGTTAGCGAAGATTGGGTGGCAGAGCTGGTGGTGGGAGGCGGGGCCAGTGGTGGGCAGACTTCTATGGTCTGTGCCCTGAAAATGGCAGATACAAATCAAGGTCAGGTATACACAAAAAGTAGCACATATGGGTTTATCTTGTTGGGCAGACTGGATGGGACCGTGCAGGACTTTCTCTGCCATCATCTGCTATGTCTCCTTTTCTCCACCTTTATTCTGAAGTATACATATTGAGATCTTTGTCTGTCCCCATATGCTTTATGATGAAGACCACTGACCATTTTAGTAGCCACCTTCTAGACTGACTCCATTCTGTTTATATGTTTTTCAACGTTTGGTCTTCAGAATTGTACACAATATTCTAAATGAGGTCTCACCAGAGTCTTATGCAGGGGCATCATCACTTCTTTTTTCCTACTGGCTGTTCCTCTCCCTATGCACCCAAGCATCCTTCTAGCTGGTTGATGTACTGTATCTAGTAACTTGTCTAGAGTCACAAGCAGCTGCAGTGGAAATGAACCCAGTAGCAGCCTTGCACCCTTTTCTGCGGCTCAAAATTTGCTTTCAGCCTATAGTGCCAAGTTGCGCCCTGTGACCTCTTAGTTTATTTGACTATGTCTTGGGCATATTCCATGTTTCTCCCTCATTCACAGAGGACAGGCTGGCTGTGAAGCAAGAGCATCCATCCCTTTGCTCTTCTACTGATGGAAAACCCGATAACCTGGCACCAGCAGTACATGGATTAAAGGATTAGAAAAGCCAAATAAAAAAAAAAGAAACAGTTTAGTCTGTATTCACCTATGCATGATTGAAATCTTGGCGCCTGGGATTCAGACTCGTATGTTGAAAGACTTGCAACATTAGCAGGTGCCTTTCTATGTAATAAACATCAGTAAATAGAGAGCAAAACATTAAATAACTATTAACTATATTGGTCTAAACAGATTTATAGTTATTTATAGTTATTTATGTGTCTGAAAGACACATGCAGCATGTACAATCACAGCAAGCCAATTATGGCTGATTCGAGTCCACAAATTTCCATTAGAAAGCTTGTCTCGGAGCCACTGGAATATTGTTGACTTCTGCTCCCAGGGTGAGCTGCAACACCTTTCGTTGCTTTCATTGGTGACAAGATGGTCTCTGATGAATAATGTCTTTTCCTCCTTAAGAACTGCCTCAAAGTGGGGTCACTATGCTTTAAAAACATGTCAGAGAAATGTCCTCACTTCCACCATTGTTTGCTGGCTGAGATTCCTTTCCCAGAGACTGTGTTACCTTCACATCATCTCCATCTCTGGCCAGCTGGTCTGGGGATCAAAACCCAGCCTGGGCCCCAAAGCCAGGTTTTCCGCATCACATTTCCAAATGGCATTATTAAAATGTATGGTGGTGACTTAGACTGTCAAGAGAGTTTGCCTTGCAGAACAAGATGTCACCTCATCCAGGCTGGAGCAAAGTCTTCATTGTGTGGACAGTACACAATCCTAGGGGCCTGATTAACTGAGGCCTTAATTCAGTTCTGTATCTCTAGAGGGAAACGCCTGGTGAATGAGAACCTAGCTGAACAAAACAACAGACAGAGTTACAAATGTATTTATTTTAAAACTTCTAATCTACCTATAACCTAGGCGGATTATCACCGCCTTGAGTGAATTCCTTCAAAAAGGCGGTAATAAATACATCCAAATAAATAAAATTATGTTAAACACATATAATAAATAACATAAAACAAATCAAAATACCAACGAATCAAAAATATAGATAAAAACACTCTCTTCCACAATCTAAAAATACAATAATTGCTTCTACGCTGCATAAAACGCTCACGCATTCATAAAGTACCCGGAAGTGCATTCCACATCAGTGGTGCTGCTACTGAAAAAGCTGCAGCCTTGGTTTCCGCATAACCCCCGAACAGAGTGGCGCATGGCCCGATTCACATCTCAATGGCTGGTAAATCACCAATGACTTTTTCATATACCACGGAGCAATAGAATATAAAGTCTGAAGAATAAGAGAAAGCACTTTGGGTAGTTTTGTTTAATTACTATGTTGTTATCTTTGAACAGAAGTTTTATTTTGATGGCTTTCTTTGTTATGCAATTCATTGTTCTGTAAACCATATCGGGCCCTCTTTCTGGGGATATAGTGGTTAATAAGAATCCTGTTGAACTGTACTCAAAACTGTACAGGCAGCCACTGTAAATACCAAGTTGCAATAGACGCTAGTTAACCTTTGTGCATGTGTAAAGTAATTGGTTTCAAACAGGCCCATTTTGTGTGGTAGTTTTTATCCATTTTGTCATTTTTTAAAGTAGCTAAATGGGTTTTACAATCTGTTGAAAAAAAAATCATTTCCATTTTCCCATTTGTTCTCCAGAGATTTTTGCTCTGCCACTCATTAGTTAGCTAGATTTTAATTTATGATTATGTTATGTGAGCAAAGTAGGATGCACAGACATTTTTATTATTTGAATTAAATTAAAATATAATGAAAACATAATTGTGGAAGCGTCTGGGTTGACAGATGGAATGAATGAAGATTTAGGATGTAAAGCGCTAAGATGTGCAGGAATATCAGTGTTCGACAGAGCCGGTGAGGCTGAGCTTTGCGTTATTATTACTCTTGTCTGTTAGTGTTGAGAGACATTTCCTGCAAAGATTATTTTCGATTGAGATCCTGATGATAATACTGTGAGCCCACAGAGCTGGTGGAAGCAGGGATATGGTAGTAACTTTCCATCACGTCCTTCTGTTGTACAAAACTGGTAAGAGAATGGAAGAAAGGCTTGGGATAAACACAGAGAATCCTCAGCTGCAAAGGATTGTGTGAAAAGCCTGAGATCAATGGGGGAATTGTGGTAGGAAGAAAATTGGGCAGAAGGGGGATGGGACTTGATCTTTCTTTGGTTATAATCAAAACAGTTTACATATTATATACAGGCACTCATTTGTACCTGGGGCAATGGAGGGTTAAGTGACTTGCCCAGAGTCACAAGGAGCTGCAGTAGGAATCAAACCCAGTTCCCCAGGATCAAAGTCCACTGCACTAACCACCAGGCTACTCCTCTACTAGCAACATTCCATGTAGAATCTCAAATAGGGAAATGGGACTTTATACACAAGGGAAATGGAAATTGTTTTATTTCTATTGATTACCTTTAAAAATGCAACTACATTCAAAGCGGTTTACATAGTATAGACCATGAGCTGCAGTGGGAATCAAACTCAATTCCCCTGGTTCTCAGGTCACTGCACTAACCATTAGGCTCGATCTGCTACACTATTGCATGTTTCTGTTTTATGCCCCTACAGCTGGGGGCACCATTTTGGAAATGGTGCCAGCAGGGCAGCAGCGGCTTGGGATCATTCCTGCTCAACAGCCACTGGACCATCAGGTACAGGGCTACTACGTCTTAATGGATGGTGGTGGAGGGGGAGGGGTTGATTGGAGTTCAGGGGTGTAATTGGGGTAAGGTGGGAAGGCTTGACTGGAGGGAGGAGATGTGATCAGGGGGTGGGGGGGGGGCTTGACTGGAGGGGGCAGGGCCAACAGCACTGGCCCCTTTTTGCTATAGTCTGGGAGCCTCAATACTGGACTATTAGAATAACCCTTCTTGCCAGGTGACTTACTCATTAACACTTGTAGGATTATTATACCGCAGGTTTCTGACTCCTGTGTTAAATTTAAGTTAATTTTGGCATTTATAATCCACTTAACCATCAAAAGTTCATGGTGGAGGACAATCACACATTGTACGCAGGTACTTTCTCTGTCCCTAGACTGCTTACAATCTTGGGGCCCCTTTTACAAAGCCGCTCTACCTATTCTTGGTGCGGCAAATGAGAGGAAGCCCATTCAATTCCTTTAGGCTTCCTCATTTGCCGCGTGGGAATTGCTAGCAAGGCTTAGGTACAAAAGCCAAGGGCTTCTTTTACAGAGGCAATGGAAGGTTAAGTGACTTGCTCAGGGTCACAAGGAGCTGCAGTGGGAATTGAACCCAGGATGCCAGGGCCCAACCATTAGGCCACTCCTCCACTCAAATCAAGGTGTGCTGGAAGCTAGCCTTTTATTATACCTTGATAACTTCCCTCTTAGTGACCAGATTCCATCTTTTTGCTAAGAACGGCATATAATTGTTGTGTGGTTTATTTTAAATTGCAAGTTGTGCCAAAGTGCTATGTTCAGCGTTTGCCACCTAGTAATATCCAATTTGTTTTTATTTTTCTAAATGAGCAGTTTGTGTATCTAGCATAAAGTTATTGTCCAAAGTTTAGAAGACAAACCACTAGGCTACTCCTCCTCTGTAGTAGATGATGGTAGATAAAGACCTGTACGGTCCATCCGGTCTGCCCAACAAGATAAACTCATTACATATGGTATGTGATAATTCATATGTGTATACCTGGTCTTGGCTTGTCCTTGCCATTTTCAGGGCATAGACCATAGAAGTCTGTCCAGCCATATCCTTGTTCTAAATTTCTGAAGTTGTCCTCAAAGCCCCTGAAAAGCTTCTCTGCAGCCCACCAAATCTGTTCAGCCACGATCAGGGCACAGACCATAGAAGTCTGCTCAGCACTGGCCTTGTTCTCCAACTTTTGAATCTGAATCTGTCCAGCCACGATCAGAGCACAGACTGTAGAAATCTGCCTGGCACTGGCTTTGCTTCCCAATTACTGATGTTGCTTCCTAATCTCCGTTAAGCTTCTTTGGATCCATTCCTTCTACACAGGATTCTTTTGTGTTTGTCCCACACATTTTTTAATTCCGTTAGCATTTTCATCTCCACCATCTCCTGCAGGAGGACATTCCAGGTATCTACCACCCTCATGGTGAAAAAATAGGAAAAATGTCAGGAAGTCTACCCCCTTTCAACCTCAATTCATTTCCTCTAGTTCTACCGCCTTCTCGTCTCTGGAAAAGGTTTGTTTGCGAATTAATACCTTTGAAATATTTGAACATCTGTATCATATCACCCCTGTTTCTCCAGGCTATATTTGCATTTAGTCAACTGTCAGGTTGGTTTAGATATATGTCCTTATCAGTAGTTAACCAAAAGGAGTCAAAGCAAGCTTATAAGTACATAAGTACATAAGTAGTGCCATACTGGGAAAGACCAAAGGTCCATCTAGCCCAGCATCCTGTCACCGACAGTGGCCAATCCAGGTCAAGGGCACCTGGCACGCTCCCCAAACGTAAAAACATTCCAGACAAGTTATACCTAAAAATGCGGAATTTTTCCAAGTCCATTTAATAGCGGTCTATGGACTTGTCCTTTAGGAATCTATCTAACCCCTTTTTAAACTCCGTCAAGCTAACCGCCCGTACCACGTTCTCCGGCAACGAATTCCAGAGTCTAATTACACGTTGGGTGAAGAAAAATTTTCTCCGATTCGTTTTAAATTTACCACACTGTAGCTTCAATTCATGCCCTCTAGTCCTAGTATTTTTGGATAGCGTGAACAGTCGCTTCACATCCATTCCACTCATTATTTTATACACTTCTATCATATCTCCCCTCAGCCGTCTCTTCTCCAAGCTGAAAAGCCCTAGCCTTCTCAGCCTCTCTTCATAGGAAAGTCGTCCCATCCCCACTATCATTTTCGTCGCCCTTCGCTGTACCTTTTCCAATTCTACTATATCTTTTTTGAGATACGGAGACCAGTACTGAACACAATACTCCAGGTGCGGTCGCACCATGGAGCGATACAACGGCATTATAACATCCGCACACCTGGACTCCATACCCTTCCTAATAACACCCAACATTCTATTCGCTTTCCTAGCCGCAGCAGCACACTGAGCAGAAGGTTTCAGCGTATCATCGACGACGACACCCAGATCCCTTTCTTGATCCGTAACTCCTAACGCGGAACCTTGCAAGACGTAGCTATAAGCTTGATAAGCTATATGATAGGAGTAGAAATCGGAGAAAACTTCCTCTCCCCTTTTCTTCAGAAGCTTTCAGACTTTTTAAGATTACCCTAGGATTTTTATTTTTCCATAAGTAGAGAGGTGTGGTAGCCGTGTTAGTCCACTCTTAAGGTTATCAATAGAAATCAAACAAAATAAAACATGGAAAAGAAAATAAGATGATACCTTTTTTATTGGACATAACTTAATACATTTCTTGATTAGCTTTCGAAGGTTGCCCTTCTTCCTCAGATCGGAAATAAGCAAATGTGGTAGCAGATAGTATATATGAGAGGAACATCAAAGCATTACTATGACAGTAAAATAGATACCATTGGAGATTCTACATGGAATGTTGCTACTATTGGAGATTCTACATGGAATGTTGCTGCTATTGGAGATTCTGTTGCTACTATTGGAGGTTCTACATGGAATGTTGCTACTATTTGAGATTCTACATGGAATGTTGCTATTCCACTAGCAACATTCCATGTAGAAGGCTGCGCAGGCTTCTGTTTCTGTGAGTCTGACGTCCTGCACGTACGTGCAGGACGTCAGACTCACAGAAGCAGAAGCCTGCGCGGCCACATTGGTGATCTGCAAGGGCCGACTTCTACATGGAATGTTGCTAGTGGAATAGCAACATTCCATGTAGAATCTATAGAAATCAAACAAAATAAAACATGGAAAAGAAAATAAGATGATACCTTTTTTATTGGACATAACTTAATACATTTCCTGATTAGCTTTCGAAGGTTGCCCTTCTTCCTCAGATCGGAAATAAGCAAATGTGCTGACAGTGTATATAAGTGAAAACCTTCAAGCATTACTATGACAGTAAAATAGATACTATTGGAGATTCTACATGGAATGTTGCTGCTATTGGAGATTCTGTTGCTACTATTGGAGGTTCTACATGGAATGTTGCTACTATTTGAGATTCTACATGGAATGTTGCTATTCCACTAGCAACATTCCATGTAGAAGGCTGCGCAGGCTTCTGTTTCTGTGAGTCTGACGTCCTGCACGTACGTGCAGGACGTCAGACTCACAGAAGCAGAAGCCTGCGCGCCCACATTGGTGATCTGCAAGGGCCGACTTCTACATGGAATGTTGCTAGTGGAATAGCAACATTCCATGTAGAATCTATAGAAATCAAACAAAATAAAACATGGAAAAGAAAATAAGATGATACCTTTTTTATTGGACATAACTTAATACATTTCCTGATTAGCTTTCGAAGGTTGCCCTTCTTCGTCAGATCTTATTTCCGATCTGACGAAGAAGGGCAACCTTCGAAAGCTAATCAAGAAATGTAAAGTTATGTCCAATAAAAAAAGGTATCATCTTATTTTCTTTTCCATCTTTATTTTGTTTGATTTCTATTGATGTTTTTCCATAAAAATTTGGTCAGTTTCGAGTCAATGTGTTTATACAATTCTGTTGGACATAATCCGGGAAGCATCATGATTATATAATTAATTTAGTGGGGGCAGGTGGGGTGAGAACCATTTTAACTGTCTCTAATTTACCCCATCAAAGTAAATAGTGAGTACCAACCTCAGTTGTACGGTAGATATTTAGCCGGTAGCAGAGAGCATTTTTTTAACCACTGGTGAAATTATTCCCAGTTTTCAATACTGGGCATGTCCTGGCATCGGCATTGAGTATCTGGACTTCTGTGGCCTGCTATTTCCTGAGTGGTTAAGTGCAAAATTCATTTAGCTATCTAAGCAACACCACATAAAGACAGGACTGACTTTTATGTGGCCAATTTAATTGCTAAACCTAGACATTTTAAGTGTTGAATATTGCTAAGGGGGCCAGCTTTTCCTGTGGGAGATTTAGGGCATGGCACCAGCCCGCCTATAGCCCTGCCCTGTCCTGCTGACAGCTCCACTGCTGACATCTTGCTGAGGCAGCCTGTGGAACATAAGTACATAAGTAATGCCATACTGGGAAAAGACCAAGGGTCCATCGAGCCCAGCATCCTGTCCACGACAGCGGCCAATCCAGGCCAAGGGCACCTGGCAAGCTTCCCAAACGTACAAACATTCTATACATGTTATGCCTGGAATTTGGGATTTTTCCAAATCTGTTTAGTAGCGGTTTATGGACTTGTCCTTTAGGAAACCGTCCAACCCCTTTTTAAACTCTGCTAAGCTAACCGCCTTCACCACTTTCTCCGGCAACGAATTCCAGAGTTTAATTACACGTTGGGTGAAGAAAAATTTTCTCCGATTTGTTTTAAATTTACTACACTGTAGTTTCATCGCATGCCCCCCCTAGTCCTAGTATTTTTGGAAAGCGTGAACAGACGCTTCACATCCATCTGTTCCACTCCACTCATTATTTTATATACCTCTATCATGTCTCCCCTCAGCCGTCTCTTCTCCAAGCTGTATAGCCCTAGCCTCCTTAGTCTTTCTTCATAGGGAAGTCGTCCCATCCCCACTATCATTTTAGTCGCCCTTCGCTGCACCTTTTCCAATTCTACTATAGCTTTCTTGAGATGCGGCGACCAGAATTGAACACAATACTCAAGGTGCGGTCGCACCATGGAGCGATACAACGGCATTATAACATCCTCACACCTGTTTTCCATACCTTTCCTAATAATACCCAACATTCTATTCGCTTTCTTAGCCGCAGCAGCACACTGAGCAGAAGGTTTCAGTGTGTTATCGACGACGACACCCAGATCCCTTTCTTGTTCCGTAACTCCTAACATGGAACCTTGCATGACGTAGCTATAATTCGGGTTCTTTTTTCCCCACATGCATCACCTTGCACTTGCTCACATTAAACATCATCTGCCATTTAGCCGCCCAGTCTCCCAGTCTCGTAAGGTCCTCTTGTAATTTTTCACAATCCTGTCGCGATTTAACGACTTTGAATAACTTTGTGTCATCAGCAAATTTAATTACCTCGCTAGTTACTCCCATTTCTAAATCATTTATAAATATATTAAAAAGCAGCGGTCCTAGCACAGACCCCTGAGGAACCCCACTAACTACCCTTCTCCATTGTGAATACTGCCCATTTAACCCCACTCTCTGTTTCCTATCCTTCAACCCGTTTTTAATCCACAATAGGACATTTCCTCCTATCCCATGACCCTCCAATTTCCTCTGTAGCCTTTCATGAAGTGCCAGCAGTAACTTCCCTTTGCAGAGGCAGCATGAGACACCTTAATAAAATATTATCTCCTGTTGCCACGGGACAAGTCCCACAGCTTTTATCATGAGACTGGTCCTGCAACATCAGGAGATGATGTTTTATTAAGGCATCTCCTGCTGCTGCTGAAAGGAGAAGCTGCTCAGCGGGAGATTCCGGGTCACCAACGGAAATGCAGGAGATAACCTGCAAAAGCGGGAGACTTGGCAGGTCTACATATGTGCTGACTCCTCCCCAGACCATCCACAAAAGAGCTGCCTTTGAGTTTAGCGGTCTGTGGTAATATTCAGAAGCTGTAAGCCCTTGTGCCGCTGAATATACTACTACTACTACGTGCCGTGCATGCGCAGAAAAGCACGTCACAGGTCTCTCCAGAGTCCCAACCACATCGCTCACCAGAATTGAGCAAGTCAGCCGAAAGCGGGAAGACGTGGTGAACGGCTGCTTTGTAACCAATTTTCCCCAGTTGCAGTACTACAAGTTTAAAATGCTGACTTACTGTGTCCCCTCCCTCGAAATATCCTGGTGTTTTCCCTCCGCTCTTTCTAACCCCCCTCGCACACCTCGCAGTTAAGAGCAGTACATCTGAAGCCAAGATCAAACAATTGGGTTAATGGCATTGACAGTAGAACGATAAGTGATGATTCAGTGCATCATGTGGAGAGAGAGAGAGGGATTCTCAAGTATCAAAAAACGTTATCAAAAATCAAGAAAATGTAACAAAGATACCAAAATATTTCCAGTTGTACTGGTGTCACAAGCCTGATTAAAAACAATTTCCAGGCACACCATCATAAGTTGCCTATACATATTATATCTATGAACTTCCAGAAAGAACTTATATGGAATTTATATGCCCTTATATCAGAGCTTTCCAAACTGTGGGTCAGAACTCCAATGGGGTTACAACCTTTGTGAACTTGGGGGCAGGGGGAGGGTTACACAGTTCTGTTTGGCCAAGATCATGGGGTTGTGGCCACACATACTGCTTTATATGTAAACCTGACACTTAGTGATAGTAGTATGAGACTGTCACAAGGGGTTTGTAGGGGTGTTCATAGGGTTAGTTTGGTTCATAGGCCTCAGTACACAAAGGGTGATACACCAGGATCACCCTTTGTGTACTGAGGCCTATGAACCAAACTCTGAGCAGGCCAAGAACCATCTTTTTAGAGCAATACTGTCATGGCTACCTGAACGTTTCCTGCAGCTCAAGGACACACTGACATTACAGAGAACATCTGCACGTCATCTTTTGGGGGTGAAGTAGGTAAGACAAATTTACAATGACACAAGTATGAGATAAGGCTTGTGGGACCCTTGGTTGGCACTGGCACCAACAAGGAGTGTGTCTGAATCAGCTATGGACATCATTGTTTGGCAATTAAAATTCAATGCGAAGAAATGCAAAGTGATGCACTTAGGGAGTAGAAATCCAAGAGAGGCGTATGTGTTAGGCGGTGAGAGTCTGCTAGGTACGGATGGGGAGAGGGATCTTGGGGTGATAGTATCTGAAGATCTGAAGGCGATGAAACAGTGTGACAAGGCGGTGGCCGTAGCTAGAAGGTTACTAGGCTGTATAGAGAGAGGTGTGACCAGCAGAAGAAAAGAGGTTTTAATGCCCCTGTATAAGTTGTTGGTGAGGCCCCACCTGGAGTATTGTGTTCAGTTTTGGAGGCCATACCTTGCTAAGGATGTAAAAAGAATTGAAGCGGTGCAAAGAAAAGCTATGAGAATGGTATGGGATTTGCGTTACAAGATGTATGAGGAGAGACTTGATGACCTGAACATGTATACCCTGGAGGAAAGGAGAAACAGGGGTGATATGATACAGACGTTCAAATATTTGAAAGGTATGAATCCGCAAATGAACCTTTTCCATAGATGGGAAGGCGGTAGAACTAGAGGACAATGATATGAGATTGAAGGGGGGTAGACTCGAGAAAAATGTCAGGAAGTATTTTTTTCATGGAGAGAGTGGTAGATACTTGGAATGTCCTCCCGTGGCAGGTGGTGGAGATGAAAACGGTAGTGGAATTCAAGCATGCGTGGGATGAACATAAAGGAATCCTGTTCAGAAGGAATGGATCCTCAGAAGCTTAGCCGAGATTGGGAGGCGGGGCTGGTGTTTGGGAGGTGGGGCTAGTTTTGGGCAAGACTTCTATGGTCTGTGCCCTGAAAATGGCAGATACAAATCAAGGTATGCTGATGACTCCCAAATCTACCTTTCTACCCCTGATATCTCACCTTGCATCCAAACCAAAGTTTCAGCGTGCTTGTCTGACATTGCTGTCTGGATGTCTCAACGCCACCTGAAATTAAATATGACCAAAACCGAGCTTCTCATTTTCCCCCCCAAACCCACCTCCCCGCTCCCCCCGTTTTCTATTTCTGTTGATGGCTCTCTCATTCTCCCTGTCTCCTCAGCTCGAAACCTTGGGGTCATCTTTGACTCTTCTCTCTCCGCTCATATCCAGCAGATTGCCAAGACCTGTCGTTTCTTTCTTTACAACATCCGTAAAATCTGCCCCTTTCATTCCGAGCACTCTACCAAAACCCTCATCCACACCCTTGTCACCTCTCGTTTAGACTACTGCAATCTGCTTCTTGCTGGCCTCCCACTTAGTCACCTCTCCCCTCTCCAGTCGGTTCAAAACTGCTGCCCGTCTCATCTTCCGCCAGGGTCGCTTTACTCATACTACCCCTCTCCTCAAGACCCTTCACTGGCTCTCTATCCGTTTTCGCATCCTGTTCAAACTTCTTCTACTAACCTATAAATGTACTCACTCTGCTGCTCCCCAGTATCTCTCCACACTCGTCCTTCCCTACACCCCTTCCCGTGCACTCCGCTCCATGGATAAATCCTTCTTATCTGTTCCCTTCTCCACTACTGCCAACTCCAGACTTCGCGCCTTCTGTCTCGCTGCACCCTACGCCTGGAATAAACTTCCTGAGCCCCTACGTCTTGCCCCATCCTTGGCCACCTTTAAATCTAGACTGAAAGCCCACCTCTTTAACATTGCTTTTGACTCGTAACCACTTGTAACCACTCGCCTCCACCTACCCTCCTCTCTTCCTTCCAGTTCACATTAATTGATTTGATTTGCTTACTTTATTTATTTTTTGTCTATTAGATTGTAAGCTCTTTAAGCAGGGACTGTCTTTCTTCTATGTTTGTGCAGCGCTGCGTATGCCTTGTGCTATAGAAGTGATAAATAGTAGTAGTAGTAGTCTCTTGTAACCAGAGCTAATATTGTGATGTCATAATGCCTCAGGCCACCAATAAGAGCCAACCTCATCAGTGATGTCACAATGGCTTGATTGTCCTATACTTGGCTTACTTTTATTACATAGCTCTTTGAGCAGGGACTGTCTTTCTTCTATGTTTGTGCAGCGCTGCGTATGCCTTGTAGCGCTATAGAAATGCTAAATAGTAGTAGTAGTAGTAAGGTATACACAAGAAGTAGCACATATGAGTTTATCTTGTTGGGCAGACTAGATGGACCATGCAGGTCTTTTTCTGCCGTCATCTACTATGTTACACCTGGCAGGCCACCTCCTTTCCCTGGGGGCAGGTAGTGCTGCTCTTGACACTTTTGGGTTTTTTTTTACGGTGTGACTCGCTCATTACTTTCCGACATTTCGCCTCCGTCTCTCCGGTGAGTCTTCCCACTGCCTTCCCTGCTCGGTCGTTCACTCCTGGGACCCGCTTTCAATCGCCGTCATTTGTCAGTGAGGGGGTGAGCTGCTGTGCTTACAGTGGAACAGCTCCCCCTTCCCACTCCCAGAAGTAACCACTGGGTCCGGGGCAAGACTGGAGAGGCTGTAGGCAGCAGCAGTGGTTCTCTCTCCTTATACTTGCTCCTGTCAGTTTTCCAATTTTTGCCTTTAGCTCTGCAGCTATAAAGGCATGCTGTTCCTTTCAGCATGCCTGCAGCACTAAAGATGAAGTCAGAGGGCTGAGAGGAGGAGGTATAAGAAGAGAGAGAATGTGGACTGTGTGGGGGGGGGGGAGAGGAGTGAGGGTTCAGGAGTGAACAGAGAGAGAGAGAAAGGGGAGCACGGGGAGGGGTAGTGATTCAGGAGAGCAGGAAAAATTGCTGATACAAGGAGGGCAGAGAGAGAGATATTTGAGAGGGACAGATGCTGGGGATGAAAAACACAAGGGAGACTGTGGTCATGGAGTGGAAGGGAGAAATGGTGATGACTCTCTCCGACAGACGCTCTCTCTCTCTCTCACTCAGACAGATGCTCTCTCTCTCAGACAGACGCTCTCTCTGTCTCAGACGCTCTCTCTCTCAGACAGATGCACTCTCTCTCTCTCTGTCTCAGACAGACACTCTCTCTCTCACTCAGACAGATGCTCTCTCAGACAGACGCTCTCTCTCTCTCTGAACAATAAGGGACATGGAAAATCACATAAGTCAAACAATAACAAGGTTCAAATTCTGAAGGATCTAATGCTGTTTACACAAAGAACATAGTATATAAAAGTGTACTGTACACATTAACTGACATTACGTTCATCAACTTTTAAATTACATTTCACAAATAAAAAATCTTGCCCGATTTGCTATTTCATTACATACAACAGAAATTTTGCCCGTTGTAACGGACTTTACGGCTTGTAGCATTTATATAGCGCTACCAGATGCATGCAGCGCTGAACATTTGACATAGAGAAACAGTCCCTGCTCAAACTGACCAAGCAATTTAAGCAGCCAGGAGCCATTTCTGGCCGGTTACATTGCTCTGAATATTGACCCCTATATTATTAATTTTATTCTTTATTGAGCCAGATACCCAAGTATTTAACCTGTACCCATAACACCTGAAGATGGGGTTGTGAGAAATCCAGGATCGGCTAGAATCCCTCTCCTGGAACTGGGTGACTTGGCAGCTCTGCAGGGTTTGGGAACCACTGAGATAGACAATACTAGGAATGGGTTGTTGTTTGCAGTGACATATCCCAAGTCGTTACATGTCATAACAAATGAAAACTAGCAGAATAAGCACAACATTGTACTTTTTCATTTGCCGATAACAGCATGCACTATTTGCAAAGAGGGCGCATTCGTAACCATGAAATGAAAATGAAGACTAACTAAAACAAAACTAAATGAAGTGAACAATGCTGCGAATGACACAGGAAACAAAATGAATATTTGTGGGCTGCCCATCCCTAGACAAACACCTGGTTGGGGTGATTCCAAAATAATACTATTAGAGAATCCTGTGCCGAAGGAATGGATCCTCAGGAGCTTAGTCAAGATCGGGAGGTGGGGCTGGTGGTTGGGAGGCGGGGATAGTGCTGGGCAGACTTGTACGGTCTGTGCCAGAGCCTGTGGTTGGGAGGCGGGGCTGGTGGTTGGGAGACGAAGATAGTGCTGGGCAGACTTATACAGTCTGTGCCAGAGCCGGTGTTTGGGAGGCGGGGATAGTGCTGGGCAGACTTATACGGTCTGTGCCAGAGCCTGTGGTTGGGAGGCGGGGCTGGTGGTTGGGAGGCGGGGATAGTGCTGGGCAGACTTGTACGGTCTGTGCCAGAGCCGGTGGTTGGGAGGCGGGGCTGGAGGTTGGGAGGCGGGGATAGTGCTGGGCAGACTTATACGGTCTGTGCCAGAGCCGGTGGTTGGGAGGCGGAGATAGTGCTGGGCAGACTTATACGGTCTGTGCCAGAGCCTGTGGTTGGGAGGCGGGGCTGGTGGTTGGGAGGCGGGGATAGTGCTGGGCAGACTTGTACGGTCTGTGCCAGAGCCGGTGGTTGGGAGGCGGGGCTGGAGGTTGGGAGGCGGGGATAGTGCTGGGCAGACTTATACGGTCTGTGCCAGAGCCGGTGGTTGGGAGGCGGAGATAGTGCTGGGCAGACTTATACGGTCTGTGCCAGAGCCTGTGGTTGGGAGGCGGGGCTGGTGGTTGGGAGGCGGGGATAGTGCTGGGCAGACTTATACAGTCTGTGCCAGAGCCGGTGTTTGGGAGGCGGGGATAGTGCTGGGCAGACTTATACGGTCTGTGCCAGAGCCTGTGGTTGGGAGGCGGGGCTGGTGGTTGGGAGGCGGGGATAGTGCTGGGCAGACTTGTACGGTCTGTGCCAGAGCCGGTGGTTGGGAGGCGGGGATAGTGCTGGGCAGACTTATACGGTCTGTGCCAGAGCCGGTGGATGGGAGGCGGGGATAGTGCTGGGCAGACTTATACGGTCTGTGCCAGAGCCTGTGGTTGGGAGGCGGGGCTGGTGGTTGGGAGACGAGGATAGTGCTGGGCAGACTTATACGGTCTGTGCCAGAGCCGGTGGTGGGAAGTGGGACTGGTGGTTGGGAGGCGGGGATAGTGCTGGACAGACTTGTACGGTCTGTGCCAGAGCCGGTGGTTGGGAGGCGAGGATAGTGCTGGGCAGACTTATACGGTCTGTGCCCTGAAGAGCACAGGTACAAATCAAAGTAGGGTATACACAAAAAGCAGCAAATATGAGTTATCTTGTTGAGCAGACTGGATGGACCGTGCAGGTCTTTTTCTGCCGTCATCTACTATGTTACTATGTTACTTAATGGCAAAGGGAAAATCAGTTCGGGCAGATCCTGACACATGAACAGTGCAAAGTACAACAGAATTACAAGGTCCAGAAATCCATACAAACAAATTCAAAAGTCACAGTCCAGCAGTTCAAAAGCAGACTCTGCCCCCTAACGTCTAAGACACTATCCTGGGCTATGGGACCCTCCCTCATCCCCTCATTGATACCTGCGATCATGAGCGCAGACCAATGCTTAGAGCAGTGGTTCCCAAATCTATCCTGGGGGAACCCAAGCCAGTCAAGTTTTCAGGATATCCACAATGAATATGCATGAGATAGATTTGCATACCAAGGAGGCAGTGTATGCAAATCAATCTCATGCATATTCATTATGAATATCCTGAAAACCTGACTGACTGGGGTTCTCCCAGGACAGGTTTCGGAATCACTGGGTTAGAGACAGCGTCCCCTGACAGTCACAAAAGGTGACCTCCAGTGAAATCTTCAACCACCAAATTTCCCTAACAGGATTGATCCAGTCCGGGTTTACTCCATTCCAAGCAGAGACTTGTAGTTCTTATTTCAGAATTGCAATCCTCAAGAAAAGCAAGACTACAAGTTCCTGCATGCAATGGGATAAACCCAGGACTGGATCAACCTGGTGGGGCAACTCAGGAGCCAGTTGACAGAAATGTGGCTAAAAATAAAATTAACTTCAGTAAATGGATCAGAAGTGACAGATTAGTTGTAGAAGAACTTTACAGAGCCTCCCAGTTTATCTGTTTTTCAGAGCTGACAAGTTATCCAGTTTCAGGAGGGAGATTTTAAGCCAGTAGTGGCGTACCAAGGGGGGGGGGGGCGGTCCACCCCGGGTGCACGCCGCTGGGAGGGTGCCGCGGTGCGCGCCTGTCAGCTGAGTTCGCTGACTTCGCTGCAGCTCCCTCTGCCCCGGAACAGGTTACTTCCTGTTCCGGCAGAGGCAGCTGCAGCGGTTAGCGAAGTCAGCGAACTCAGCTGACAGGCGCACGCCGCGGCACCCCCCCTCCAGCAGCGTGCACCCGGGGGGTGGTGTCATTTCGCCAGGGGGGGGGGGCCGCGCTGCACCCGGGGGGCGGGGCGCATCGGCGCTCCGCCCCTGGTGTCATGCCGGCTAGGATTGCCACTGTAAGCCAGTCCTGAAAAACATCTCCATTATGAGACATCTTCATTATGAGAACTACAAATGCCACACTGATTTGGGATGTACATTGAAAACAAGGACTGGCCAAGAAGTCTCCCTCCTGTACTTAAGAACAGCCATACAGGGTCAGACCAATGGTGTCACGTTCCCTGTCTATGCAGAGTATGGGCACCGAGGATCGGACGGCCGGACGGCCATCTTGGTTTTGGGCTTGTTCCAGGTTTGGGCGGCCATCTTAGTAGGGGGCAGCTTAAGTTATGGCAGCCATCTTGGAGTAGGGCAGCTTCAGGAAGGAAGCCCATATTTGGGCGTAGAGAGTCACCGATGGGGCAGCCATCTTGATTTCAGCTGTGCTAGTTTGGGCCTAATTTCTACACTATTTAAGACTCTGCCCTCAGTCCTTCCGTGCTTCGGCTTCTACTCAGTTCGCTGATTAGTTGCAGTGCTTCTGGATCTGCTACTGACCACTGCCTGGTATCGACCTCTGCCTGTCCCTGGACCTGCTACTGACCACTGCCTGGTATCGACCTCTGCCTGTCCCTGGACCTGCTACTGACCGCTGCCTGGTACCGACCTCTGCCTGTTCCTGGATCTGCTATTGTCTGCTGCCTGGTACTGACCACTGCCTGTCCCTGGATCTTCTGTTCTCTGCTGCCTGATCTAACCCTGTGGACTTTGTTCTCTCTGCTGTTGGCTACCCGCACTCAGTGGCTCAACCCCTGGGGAACGGTGGGAGACACAGGGGCAACTCACGGTTTTAACCGACAGCCCGGTGAGGGGTTTCCCTCATCGAGTACAAGGGCTCACCTCCTTGCGGAAAGCATTACAAATGGTCCATCTAGCTCAGTATCCTGCTTCCAACAGTGGCCAATCCAGACACTCCAGGAACTCGTCCAAACCTTTTTTAAACCCAGATGTGCTAACTGCTGTTACCACATCCTCTGGCAATGAGTTTCAGAGCTTAACTATCCTTTGAGTGAAATGATATTTTGCTCAGATTTGCAGCTGGACCAATTGGCAGCTCTGATTGTTCGTGAAGGTGCCTTTCAAACAGCTGGCGTCATTGGAAATGATGTGATGCTTTGAATCCAGGCGCATTCTACAAAATTCAGCAAAGAGAAAAGCATGCACATTGAAAGCATGTTCTTGAGTTGGTGAAGGAGTCAAATAGCCTGCATACATTTTTCAGAAATAATCAGACTTGTTTTTTTTCAACTTTACGTTCACTACGCACTATTCGTCACATGCTTGATTTTCAATCGTTACATACTGCGCTTCACGCTTTACTTGTATCCTGAATTGAGTACTGTAATGTGGTCTATGCAGGATTACCTTCTTCCCAAGTCAAAAGACTCCAAACCCTTCAAAATTATGCTGCCTGTTTCCTTTGCAATGCAAAGAGATGAGATCATGCTTCACCTCTGCTACTTACACCGGCACCCTCTAAAATTCTGTTTTGTTTTCAAAATTCTTATTCCTGTGCATAAACTGTACTACATGGGGAACCCCTCTTATCTTGCCAATCTGATCACCCCATATACCCCTGCCCGTGTCCTTACATCTCTCGATTTTAATTGACTAGTGATAACCAATCCTAGACACATTATTCATGAACATAAGTGTTGCCATACTGGGACAGACCAAAGGTCCATCAAGCCCAGCTTCTTGTTTCCAACAGTGGCCAATCCAGGTCACAAGTATCTGGCAAGATCCCAAAAAAGTTCAATACATTTTCTGCTGCTTATCCCAGAAATAAGCAGTGGATTTTCCCCAAGTCCATTTTAATAATGGCTTATGGACTTTTCTTTTAGGAAGCTAGCCAAACCTTTTTTAAACCCCGCTAAGCTAACTGCTTTTACCACATTCTCTGGCAACAAATTCCAGAGTTAAATTACACGTTGAGTGAAGAAAACGTTTATCCAATTTGTTTTAAATTTACTACTTTGTAGTTTCATTTCATGCCCCATAGTCCTAGTATTTTTGGAAATAGTAAACAAGAGATTCACGTCTACCCATTCCACTCCACTCAGTATTTTATATACCTCTACCATATCTCCTCTCAGCCATCTTTTCTCCAAGCTGAAGAGCCCAAGCTGTTTCAGCCTTTCCACATACCCGTCACTCAACTTTTTCCTGTCTTACACCCTCTCTTTAGAATAGTCTCCCTGGAATCCTGTGCAATGAGGTATCCTTCTCAAGGTTTAAAGCTCTTCTGAAAGCCTATTTCTTTCAACAAGCTTTGTGCTAATTCAGGTTTTCTCTGGCCACCTGTCAAAATTCTGTTGTGGAGCAATTTTTCCCCTTTTTTCTTTTTTGTATGGCTGTTAAGTACATAAGTATTGCTACATTAGGACAGACCAAAGGTCCATCAAGCCCAGCATCCTGTTTCCAACAGTGGCCAATCCAGGTCACAAATAACTGGCAAGATCCCCCCCAAAAGTTCAATTCATTTTCTGCTGCTTATCCCAGAAATAAGCAGTGGATTTTCCCCAAGTCATTTTAATAATGGTCTATGGACTTTTCCTTTAGGAAGCCGGGCAAACCTTTTTTAAACCCCGCTAAGCTAACCGCCTTTACCACATTCTCTGGCAATGAATTCCAGAGTTTAATTACATGTTAAGTGAAGATAATGTAACAAAGAGAGGGGACCAAGTACAAAAAAAAGAGACCAAGCACAAAAATACAGCACAAAGGGCCTTTAAAAACGAAAGGGAACACAATTTTTTCATTTAAAAAATCCTTTAATAGTGAATTTTGATTGAAGAAAGACCCGACACGGGCCATGTTTCGGTGCCACCGCACCTGCGTCAGGGGTCATACCAATGACAAAGGAGGATTCAATAGACCAATTTCAAAAGGCTGATGCTTTCCAAAATTCTGTGTGATATATTCCCTACTGGGTTCCAACCCCGTACCAGTGTACAGACTAGATGATGTTCCCTGATTGGATTGCTGTAATCTGTGTCTTTTCTGTCCTATCTGAAATTGGCGTTTTTCTGAGTTCATTGAAAAACACTTAGATCCTTTTTTTATTGGTATTTTGCAGTATAGCAAGTTTTTAATAAACATAACCATTCGAATGTAGGCGTGCTCTGTTTTCCTCCCTCTCCCTAAATTTCTTTTAAATGTGGTTAAATGCCTTTGAAAATGGATCTCAGCTTCCCCTGGCTATGCAAGTTCTTAGTGGATCAGAAACTATGTTTTATTGCTGAAACCTCTGCTAGGAAAAGCACTGCTTCAGTTATTCAATAAAGCATTTTTCACATCACTTTAGCTGTTCCCAAGGACTCTTGAAATGTAATGAGATGTAGACAGGTTGTCCATACAATCATGTCTAACAGTGACGGTGAATTCTGAGGACGGTTCTTTACTCTCTCTTATTTACTCTATCCCAGAGGTCCAAATTATTAGCAGCAAATCAAAAGTCAATTAGAAGTGAGACCCTGACTGTATTTACTCACCGACTCCATGCAAGTCATTTTAAAGAGTAGAGTTGGCTTAGTCAGATCAGTTTTCATTAACAGAGGCTGGAAACCAACAGGACCTTTAAAATGGCAATGGAATTATATTCTGTCTGCCACGCGCCATCCTCTGCAGCAGCAAATCCTCTGCCCACTATCCCAAAATGTTGTGACAGAGAGATGAGATTAGAAGGGGGGTGACTGTCTTTTGTTTTGTTTTGCCTTTTTATTTGGCAACTTTCAGGAGACTGGTGAATTTCTTTTACTGGAGTCCAAATCCACTAGCAAGGTTATAAAGGTTCTCTGGAGTCACTTGGCAGGTTTGGTATTACATTTTACTCTAGCAGTAATTGGAATAATTATTTATATTTTTATTTGGAAGGAACTCCTCAAAAGGGACTCTCTCTCTCTTTCTCTCTCTCTCTTCACACACACACACCTACCCTCACCCAAACCCAGCCACTCACCTCCCCACACACACCCTAACATACCCTCACTCAAACCCTCATGTTCACACACACACATCCAAACCCACCACTCACCTGCACATATACCCACACCCACTCACAAACTCACACACCCACACTCAAACCCTCACAAACACACACCCACATCCCCTCACATATACACATGTAAACCCACCCACATTCACACACACACCCTCGCACACACTCATACACACATTCTCTCACAGACATACACACACACACACACCCTAACATACAAACACACACACACACAGATGTACCCTCACCCACATCCTCACACACACACACACACACACTCACACATAGAAACATAGATAAAGACCATATAGCCTATCCTTCCTGCCCACCCATGCCGTCTATTTCCCTATCACTCCCTAGGAGATTCTATGTATTTGTCCCAAGCTGTTTTCGTGTCCACCAGTTCCACTGGGAGGCCATTCCATGAATTCACCACCCTTTCCATTAAGAAGTATTTCTTCGGGTTACTTTTCAGCCTATCCCCTTTCACTTTCATGCTGTGCCCCCTCGTTCCAGAGCTTCCTTTCAATTGAATGAGAGTTGCCTCCTCTGCATTTATGCCGCATAGGTATTTAAATGTCTTTATCATATCTCCCCTCTCCTATCTTTCTTCCAATATATACATAGTGAGATCTTTAAGTCTGTCCTTTTCCGGTTTACACTGCAGAGAGTCCTTTTCTGAGAAGTTCCAAGAGAAGAGGACATTTCTTGGTAGGTCTATAAGGTCTGTCATGTAACCTGGGACTACGCCGTATATGATTTTGTGGACTAAGGAGCAGATTTTGAAGGTAATCCGTTCTTTGATTGGGAGCCAGTGCAACTTTTCTCGAAGAGGTTTGGCACTTTCGAAGCATGTTCTGTTGAATATCAGCCTGGCTGCTGTGTTTTGGGCGGTCTGTAATTTTTTCATGAGTTGTTCCTTGCAGCTCGTGTAGATTCCGTTGCAAATCTGCATGGCTTAGGACCATTGATTGTATTAGATATCGAAAGGTTGCTCTTGGGAAGAAAGGTTTTAATCGTTTGTGCTTCCACATTGAATAGAACATTTTCTTTGTTACTGAGTTTACTTGGGTTAAATGGTCAGTATTCTCAATGGAGAAGGGCAATTAGTGGGGTTCCCCAGGGGTCTGTGCTGGGACCGCTGCTTTTTAACATATTTATAAATGACCTAGAGATGGGAGTAACTAGTGAGGTAATTAAATTTGCTGATGACACAAAGTTATTCAAAGTCGTTAAATCGCAGGAGGATTGTGAAAAATTACAAGCGGACCTTACAAGATTGGGAGACCAGGCATCTAAACGGCAGGTAATGTTTAATGTGAGCAAGTGCAAAGTGATGCGTGTGGGAAAGAGGAACCCAAATTATAGCTACATCATATAAAGTTCCACGTTAGGAGTCACAGACTAAGAAAGGGATCTAGGTGTCGTCGTTGATGATACGTTGAAACCTTCTGCTCAGTTTGCTGCTGCGACTAAGAAAGCAAATAGAATGTTAGGTATTATTAGGAAAGGAATGGAAAGCAACAATGAGGATGTTATAATGCCTTTGTATCACTCCATGGTGCGACCGTACCTCAAATATTGTGTTCAATTCTGGTCGCCGCATCTCAAAAAAGATATAGTGGAATTAGAAAATGTGCAGAGAAGCGCGACGAAAATGATAAAGGGGATGAGACGACTTCCCTATGAGGAAGGCTAAAGCGGCTAGAGCTCTTCAGCTTGGAGAAAAGGTGGTTGAGGGGAGATATGATAGAGGTCTATAAAATAATGAGTGGAGTTGAACGGGTAGGTGTGAAGAGCCTGTTTACGCTTTCCAAAAATACTAGGACTAGGGGGCATGCGATGAAGCTACAATGTAGTAAATTTAAAACGAATTGGAGAACATTTTTCTTCACTCAACGTGTAATTAAACTCTGGAATTCGTTGCTGGAGAATGTGGTAAAGGCGGTTAGCTTAGCAGAGTTTAAAAAGGGGTTGGATGGTTTCCTAAAGGACAAGTCCATAGACTGCTACTAAATGGACTTGGGAAAAATCCACAATTTCGGGATTAACTTGTATAAAATGTTTGGGTAGCTTGCCAGGTGCCCTTGACCTGGATTGGCCGATGTCGGGAACAAGATGCTGGGCTTGATGGATCTTTGGTCCTTCTCAGTATGGCAATACTTATGTACTAATGTCCATGATCCTTCTATGAGGTCCAAGCAGCAAGGTATTAGACATCGTGTATAATTGTAGTACATAAGTCGTCCCATCCCCGCTATCATTTTAGTCGCCCTTCGCTGCACCTTTTCCAATTCTACTATATCTTTCTTAAGATGCAGCGACCAGAATTGAACACAATACTCAAGGTGCATTATAACATCCTCGCACCTGTATTCCATACCTTTCCTAATAATACCCAACATTCTATTTGCTTTCCGAGCCGCAGCAGCACACTGAGCAGAAGGTTTCAGTGTATTATCGACGACGACACCCAGATCCCTTTCTCGGTCTGTAACTCCTAACGTGGAACCTTGCATGACGTAGCTATAATTCGGGTTCTTTTTTCCCACATGCATCACCTTGCACTTGCTCACATTAAACATCATTTGCCATTTAGCCACCCAGTCTCCCAGTCTCGTAAGGTCCTCTTGTAATTTTTCACAATCCTGTCGCGAGTTAACGACTTTGAATAACCTCGTGTCATCAGCAAATTTAATTACCTCGCTAGTTACTCCCATCTCTAAATCATTTATAAATATATTAAAAAGCAACGGTCCTAGCACTGACCCCTGAGGAACCCCACTAACTACCCTTCTCCATTGTGAATACTGCCCATTTAACCCCACTCTCTGTTTCCTATCCTTCAACCAGTTTTTAATCCACAATAGGACAGGAGCCTCCAATTTCCTCTGTAGCCTTTCATGAGGTACCTTATCAAATGCCTTTTGAAAATCCAGATACACAATATCAACTGGCTCCCCTTTGTCCACATGTTTGTTTACTCCTTCAAAGAATTGAAGTAAATTGGTCGGGCAAGATTTCCCCACACAAAAGCTGTGCTGACTTGGTCTCAGTAATCCATGTCCTTGGATGTGCTCTGTAATTTTGTTTTTGATAATAGCCTCTACCATTTTCCCTGGCACCGACGTCAGGCTCACTGGTCTATAATTTCCCGGATCTCCCCTGGAACCTTTTTTAAAAATCGGCGTTACATTGGCCACCCTCCAAGCTTCCGGTACCACGCTTGATTTTAAGGATAAATTGCATATCAGTAACAGAAGCTCCGCAAGCTCATTTTTCAGTTCTATCAGTACTCTAGGATGAATACCATTTGTTCCAGGAGATTTGCTACTCTTCAGTTTGCCGAACTGCCCCATTACGTCCTCCAGGTTTACCGTGAAGTCAGTAAGTTTCTCCGACTCGTCCGCTTGAAATACCATTTCCGACACTGGTATCCCACCCAAATCTTCCTTGGTGAAGACTGAAACAAAGAATTCATTCAATCTCTCCGCTACGTCTTTATCTTCCTTGATCGCCCCTTTTACCCCTCGGTCATCCAGCGGCCCAACCGATTCTTTTGCTGGCTTCCTGCTTTTAATATACCGAAAAAAAATTTTGCTATGTTTTTTTGCCTCTAATGCTATCTTTTATTCTTAATCACTCTTGGCCTTCTTTATCTGCGCCTTGCATTTGCTTTGACACTCCTTATGCTGCTTCTTGCTATTTTCAGACGGTTCCTTCTTCCATTTTCTGAAGGCGTTTCTTTTAGCCCTAATAGCTTCCTTCACCTCACTTTTCAACCACACCGGCTGTCTTTTGGACTTCCGTCTTTCTTTTCTAATTTGCGGAATATGTTTAGCCTTGGCCTCCAGGATGGTATTTTTGAACAGCGTCCATGCCTGTTGTACAGTTTTTATCCTCTCAGTTGTCCCCCTAAGTTTTTTTTTTTTTAACCGTTCTTCTCATTTTTCATAGTCTCCTTTTTTAAAGTTAAACGCTAACGTATTTGACTTCCTATGTATAGTTACTTCAAGGTTGATATCAAAACTGATCATATTATGATCACTGTTATCAAGCGGCCCCAGTACCATAACGTCCCTCACCAGATCATGCGCTCCACTAAGGACCAAGTCTAGAATTTTTCCTTCTCTCGTCGGCTCCTGCACCAGCTGCTCCATAAAGCTGTCCTTGATTTCATCAAGGAATTGTACCTCTCTAGCGTGTCCTGATGTTACATTTACCCAGTTTATATTTGGGTAATCGAAGTCACCCATTATTATCACATTGCCCATTTTGTTTGCGTCTCTGATTTCTTTTATCATTTCTGCGTCTACCTGCTCATCCTGGCGAGGTGGATGGTAGTACACTCCTATCACCGTCCTTTTCCCTTTTATACATGGAATTTCTACCCACAATGATTCAAAGGTGTGATCTGTGTTCTGCTGAATTTGTAATCTATCTGAGTCAAGGCTTTCGTTAATATACAGTGCTACCCCTCCACCAGTCCGGTCCAGCCTATCACTACGATATACTTTGTACCTCGGTATGACAGTGTCCCACTGGTTATCCTCCTTCCACCAGGTCTCAGTAATGCCTATTATGTCCAATTTTCATTTAGTGGTTATCCAAGACTCCTGAGGAAGGCCTTTTTTGGCCAAAACACGACTCGTCTGCTGTTCAATCCTTTGTCGCCCTCGCTGTGTTTGACTTGTCTGTGTTGACTGCAAGGGTTGCTGTTCTTCTGTTTTTTTTTTTTTTTTTGCCATGTATGAAGTACACTAGCCTAGTAACTCTCTTATCAGCTAAGTCAGTATATATACAGTTGTGAATTAGAAAGCGTGAAGGAAAATGAACCTAGCACAGCCACCAGTTGCTGAATATTTAATGAATTACTTCCAGCCTTTCCAGAGAAGAGAGAATTCTTGTTTATGAAAATGTACCTATGTGGTAGTATGTAAGTGTTGCAATCCAATGGTATATGGTTTATTATAGTTAATAATACCCCCTTCGTAAGTTGCTACTTACAAATGAAATTTTAATTTTATCATTGTAAACTGCCATAAGGTATGTCATTGGTGGTATATCAACATTCAATAAACTTGGAAACAATAGAGAAGTTTACATAAGTACATAAATGTTGCCATACTGGAACAGACCAATCCAGGTCACGTGGCAAGATCCCAAAACAGCACAATACATTTTATGCTGCTTATCCCAGAAATAAGCAGTGGATTTTCTCCAAGTCATTTTAATAATGGTCTATGGACTGTTCCTTTAGGAAGCCGTCCAAACCTTTTTTTAAACCCCGCTAAGCTAACCACATTTACCACATTTTCTGGCAACGAATTCCAGAGTGTAATTACATGTTGAGTGAAGAAACATTATTAAATTATATTAGCCGATATTCAAAATGATTTAACTGGCCAGAAACGACCACTGTCCGCTATATTGCTTGTTTGGGGCTGTCTGCTAATTTTCAGTGGTGCTTTAATTAGTGATTAGAGCCTAAGTGAAAACCAGCTATTTTGGGGAGTCAGCACTCGCTTTCCAGCACTTCACCAGTCCTATCTTTATGTGGCAACCCATTGCTGCTTATGTTCTGAATACTGACTTAACTGGCTAATCATTAGCCAGCTCTGCAAAATTCAGATATTCAGTTCTGAAGCCCGGACATTCTATTCTATGCTGTTGGATTCTTATATCCTGCCTTTTTCCATAAAGGATTCATAGCGGTTTACAATAAGGAAAGTGAAGTTGTTCATATAGAGCAAAGTGACATCTCGAGAAATGGTAATAGGATGAAGAAATCATAAGAATATAAGAGTAGCCATACTGAGTCAAACCAATAGTTCATCTAGCCCAGTATCCTGTTTTCCAAACAGTGGCCAAGCCAGGTCACAAGTACCTGGCAGGAACCCAAATTGTGGCAACACTCCATACTACAAATCCCAGGGCAAGCAGTTGCTTCCCATGTCTGTCTCAATAGCAGACTATGGACTGTTCCTCCAGGAACTTGTCCAAACCTTTTTTTCAACCCAGATATGCTAACTGCTGTAACCACATCCTCTGGCAAAGAGTTCCAGAGCTGAACTATTCGTTGAGTGAAAAAATATTTCCTACTATTTGTTTTAAAGTATTTCCATGTAACTTCCTCGAGTGTCCCCTAGTCTTTTTATTTATTTATTTATTTATTTGTGGCATTTATACTCCGCTCGTTCCCGCTTAATAGCAGGTTCAGTGCGGCGTACAAAGTATCACAGAGATAATACAGGGATGGAGACAATGTATCAAAGAGATGACAAAGTATCACAGAGATAATACAGGGATGGAGACAATGTATCAAAGAGATGACAAAGTATCACAGAGATAATACAGGGATGGAGACAATGTATCAAAGAGATGACATAATTACTTAGATTAGGTTCAGTGGGTTCAGTATGGTACGATGTGTCATAGAAATGATACAAAGTATGGAACAAAGTGTCACAGGGACGGCATAATTTCATAGAGTGGGATAATTACATTGAGTGGGACAGTGGTAAGAGATGTGTTGAAGGGATTGGAGTGTGGGTGATATAGTGGAGTGGAGTTGTGTTTGAGAGTTAGGACGGGTCGTAGACTTGTTTGAAGAGGTAAGTCTTCAGCAGTTTTCAGAAGGGTAGATGCTCAGTGGTTTTTCAGATGTGTCGAGGTATGGCGTTCCAGAGTTGGCTGCCTATTACTTTTGGAACGAGTAAAAAATAGATTTACTTCTACTCATTCTACACCACTCAGGATTTTGTAGATGTCAATCGTCTCTTTTTTTCCAAGCTGAAGAGCCCTAATCTCCTTAGCCTTTCCTCATACGAGAGGAGTTCCATCCCCTTTATCATTTTGGTCATCCTTCTTTGAACTTTTTCTAATTCCGCTTTGTCTCTTTTGAGATAGGGTAACCAGAATTGAATCCAATACTCAAGGTGCGGACGCACCATGGAGCGATACAAAGGCATTATAGTATTTTTGGTCTTATTCACCATCCCTTTCCTAATAATTCCTAGCATACTGTTTGCCTTTTTGGCCGCCGCTGCCGCATACAGTTACACGGGTGGTCTGAAACTGTTGACATAATACCTAACTATTTGTCAAACAGATAAGTCTTCAAGGCCTTCCTGAAGGAGAAGTGGGGGGATATGTGGGTTAGATCTTGTGGTAACATATTCCATAGTCTCATCCCTGCCAAGGAAAAGGACATTGCCTGGCACTGAATATCCAGGAATAACGCCAGGAGTGGTCAGCAAAATGTTCACTGCTGCCACCTGAATATTTCCCCAATATAAAATAGTTGAAAAAGGTGCATTATATCATAGTAAGACAGTCAATAACTGCTGTTGCCCACCTCAGGACCCTCATTTGGTTATTAACAAAGCAGGAGGAGCTACATGCAGTGGGAATAAATCCAGTCTTGGATCAGCATGAAATGGTTGGCAGTCCTTCTTAGGAATGTGCGTTACACCTGTGCACATCCTGCCCGCATCACAAACATTTGAGCTATTATGTTACATGACTTTGTTCTGAAGCTCACTGCATATTTTAGGTCTTTCACACAGCTTTTTTCTCTTCTCTTGGCCTTAGTTTCCCTTTGGTTTTTCAGTTAGCCCCACGGCTTTGTTTGGTAAGGACAGTCAGAAGCCACTTGGCAGGTTTCTGCAGGAGTCACCTAGCTGCATTCCACAAATAATTTTGTCCTCCTTCAGGTAGTACACCACCTTGACTTAAAAGTGCCCTTCCTTGGCTGGCCCAAGAGCTGGATTCAAGAGCGTACGTTGATTTGGCTCCAGTGGTAGCTGTGGTCTGTGACTTTGAATCAGGGGCCTACACTAGGATTGAAAAATGGGGAGGGGAAAGCTTGGGTTCCTGCCAGATAGTCCATTAAATCTTCTGTCCATTACTAATATCATCTTAAGCATCTCTAGATGTTGCAGAATATGACTGCTCATGTCTTCTGTGGTGCCTGCAGATATGATTCTGTGACCCCCTTCCATGGCTTGTGTTGGCTTTCCATTCAATACTGGATTTGGTTTAAGATACTCTGCCTGGTACTCAAGGCCTATTATTTCAGATTCCCATCTTATCTCTCTGTTTTGACCAATGGCATACTTAGCGTATTTCAGGGGCTTAGCCAAACCTCATGGTGGGAGGAGGCCATAGCCTGAGGTGGTGGTGGGTACATTTTGGTCTGCTGCCCTGCCGCTGCTGCCTCGCCGTCCTGTCAGTCCCCACCCACTGCCGCAGTAAATACCTAGGCTGGCGGGGGTCCCCAACTCCAGCCAGCTGAAGCCTTGTCCAGCACCGGTCTCCAGTGCCGCTGCATTGTCTGCTCTGCTCTCTCTTCCCCTCATGTCCTTCACGCTCTTTTTAGTGAAATTCAGCATGCTCAGTTTCACCAAAAGGAGCGTGCTGGACGTGAGGGGAAAGAGCAGGGCAGGAAACGTGACGGCGCCGGAGACTGGCACTGAACAAGACTTCTTAACCCCTGCCAGCAAAACCAGGGGCCCAGAGGAAATTTGGGGGGCCTGGGCATATTTGACATCTGGGACGGATCATTATTTAACACCCCCTCCTCTATATAACCAAATTGAATGAATAATAATAAGTACATAAGTAATGCCACACTGGGAAAAGACCAAGGGTCCATCGAGCCCAGCATCCTATCCATGACAGTAGCCAGTCCAAGCCAAGGGCACCTGGCAAGCTTCCCAAACGTACAAACATTCTATACATGTTATTCCTGGAATTGTGGATTTTTCTCAAGTCCATTTAGTAGTGGTTTATGGACTTGAGGAAACCGTCTAACCCCTTTTTAAACTCTGCGAAGCTAACCGCCTTCACCACGTTCTCCGGCAATGAATTCCAGAGTTTAATTATGCGTTGGGTGAAGAAACATTTTCTCCGATTTGTTTTAAATTTACTACACTGTAGTTTCATCGCATGCCCCCATCGCATGGAAAGCGTGAACAGACGCTTCACATCCACCTGTTCCACTCCACTCATTATTTTATATACCTCTATCATGTCTCCCCTCAGCCGTCTCTTCTCCAAGCTGAATAGCCCTAGCCTCCTTAGTCTTTCTTCATAGGGAAGTCGTCCCATCCCCGTTATCATTTTAGTCGCCCTTCGCTGCACCTTTTCCAATTCTAAAATATTTTTCTTGAGATGCGGCAACCAGAATTGAACACAATACTCAAGGTGCGCTCGCACCATGGAGCGATACAACTGCATTATAACATTCTCATACCTGTTTTTCATACCTTTCCTAATAATACCCAACATTCTATTCGCTTTCCTAGCCGTAGCAGCACACTGAGCAGAAGGTTTCAGTGTGTTATCGATGACGACACCCAGATCCCTTTCTTGGTCCGTAACTCCTAACGTGGAACCTTGCATGACGTAGCTATAATTCGGGTTCTTTTTTCCCACATGCATCACCTTGCACTTGCTCACATTAAACATCTTTTGCCATTTAGCCGCCCAGTCTCCCAGTCTCGTAAGGTCATTCTGTAATTTTTCACAATCCTGTCGCGAGCTAACGACTTTGAATAACTTTGTGTCATCAGCAAATTTAATTACCTCGCTAGTTACTCCCATCTCTTAATCATTTATAAATATATTAAAAAGCAGCGGTCCTAGCACAGACCCCTAAGGAACCCCACTAACAATAACAATTGTCAGAAAATAAAGGCAGACAGCTAGATCATCAAAAGATTTTTTCGGACAGAAGTATTTATCACTGACATATAGAATTTCCGGCCAATGGCATGCAGTGACATTTACAACAGGGCAGTCAGCAAATATGCCACTATAGCATCTATTGAGAAAACTGAATAAGCCAAATTACTTCAAATCAGTCAATACAAAATTCATGCTAACTGAATACCTAGTCTCGGTCACACAAGCAGAACACAGATACCACATACAGAATAACTCACCACAAAGTAGAAATAAAAATATGTAGACAGAAATTAAACTGAAACCTCAAGAAGACAGCCTTGCATGTAACATAGTAAATGACGGCAGATAAAGACCTGTACGGTCCATCCATTCTGCCCAACAAGATAAACTAATTTTACATGGTATGCGATAGAAAAGCACCAGAGAAATAGAAAGAAATGCACTTCCCTTTGTGCTGTACAAAGTATAAAAAATAGCAGATGTCAGGGATGGTGTTGGGGGAGGGAGGCAGTGCAACCAGGGCAATTGTCCTCGAACCTCTGGCCAATGAGGGCCCCAAGCCTGCCTGAAATGGAAGTACGCTCATCTTGGCAGTAAGCTTTGAGGGTCTCCTCCCATTCCCAGATTTCTGCCCTGGAACCCAGCCATGTCTAACACCAGCTCTGACAGATGTACATTTCAAAAATGATAAACTAATCACTAAATAGAAAATAAAATTATTTTTCTATCTTTTTGTCTGGTCATTTTGTTTTAATTGTTTTGGTCCCAATCTCGATTTTTCTGCTTCCCTCTGTTTTCTCTTCTCTTGCCAGTGTCTCCTGTCCATTGACATTTCTTCTTTCTCCATGTGCATCATCCATCTTACCTCAGTGCCCCAAACTCCCCCCAAGTTCACCATCTCTCTGTGTCCCTGTCTTCCCCTGTCCCGCATCTTCTTTTTGTCCATATCCTTCCCCTTGTGTCTATCATTGCTGCTCTGTATCCCTATCCTCCCACAGTGTCCTGCATCATCCCTGTGTCCCTGTCCCTCTGTGTCCATTACCCCTGTATGTCCAGCATTACCCCTGTGACTCTCTACTACTACTACTACTTAGCATTTCTATAGCGCTGCCAGGGTTACGCAGCACTGTACAAGTTTAAACGTGGGAAGGACAGTCCCTGCTCAAGAGAGCTTACAATCTAAAGGTAACAAACTATGTAGTCGGTGTAGGTAGACTCCTTATCCTCTCCCTGTCTAGCATTTACCCTCTGTGTTCTTGTACCTACATTCCTCTCATACCCAGTATCCCCATTTTGTGTGTTCCTATTCCTGTGTCCTGCTTCTCCCCTCTCTCTGTCCTCCCTACCCAACATGGTCCAGGATCTTTCCTATTTGTCCCCCAACTTACATGTTGTCCACCATCACTGCCTCTATCCTCTCCACTCCTCCCCCATCCAGCATCTTTCTCTTTTCCCTCCATTCCCTACACACCAATATCTACCTCTGTCTTTCTGCCCTTCCCTATCCCCCTCTGTAGGTCCAGCATCTCTCTCCCTCTCTTCCTTCCATTCCCTGGTCCAACATGTCTCTCTCTTATTCTCCCCCTCATATGATCTGACATCTCCCCATATCTCTCCTATCCTTCTTCCCTACCCCCAGGGTCCAGTATCTCTCTGTTCCCCTGCACATTACAGGTCCAGCATTTCTCTTTCTCCCTTCTCTCCCTACCAATATTTCCAGCACCTCTCCCTCCTCCCCCAGCCCCAACAGGTGCAGTGCTTTTTCTTTCCACAAGTCCAATATCTCTCCCTCCCCTTCCTCCCCCCCATGGGTTCAGCACTGCTCTCTCTCTTCCCCACCCCCCTCCACAGATGCACCCTCCTGCGAGTCCACACCTCTCTCTCTCTCTTTCCCTTATCCCACCCCAGGTCCTTCATACCTCAGCTCTTCATGGCAGCAGTAGTGATATCACACTATGTGGGCTGGTGCTGAAAATCTTACCTCTGCCGTGTCTCACCCCCTTTCTGCAAACAGCTAAGTTTGAAGGACTGGTGGGGGGGGGGGGGGGGGGGAAGGCTGAGAGAAGAAGAAAGAGAGAGGTGTAGGTGGGGGCAGAAGGATCTATGAGGGGTGGGAAGGAGGTAGGCAGGCAGACAACGCATCACCCCCTTATTAACTGCACCTGGTATGCCACTGATTTTGACTGTCCCCTACGTACCCTCTCATTCTCGTAGATCAGTAGAGGCTAATCATCTGGTTCTTCTTCCTCCTAGATGAGCCCACTGGGAGTCCACCAGAAATTCAGCCTTTTTTCTTCATTGCCCTTAAACTCTGGAATAATTTACTTCCATCCCTCCATAATGAGCCTTCATTCATTAGGCTCAAATCTTCACTTAAAACTTGGTTTGCTTTTGACGCTTAGCCTGTAAGATCAAGGGCAGTGTTGTTATTGGCTGGACACTCTAGAGATGACCTCCTTGAAATTCTATACTATCTGTACTTCATCTACATAAGATACTAGATGTGTGTGTGCAAATAATCTTTCCTGTCATTTTGGTTGGCATTCCTTTCTTTTTTATTTGATTTTTTTTTTAATTGCACACCATTCTCATCTGTGTGCTAGATTCAGCAGTGTATCAAGTGTCAATCAACATGTAAATATAACAGCACTCACTATAGTTAGAGGAAGTTTGAAATGGACTGGAGATAGGATGCAGATGGCAGACCTCCCCCCCCCCCCCCCCACAACTAATCATATTTAGGGGGGCATGAAGTGCTTCTCTTCCTAGGAGCACTCAAAACCCCTTACCAAGGGCTCTTGGGGTAAACTGCACTCCCTGATAAGATCAGAATCAGGTGAGTAGGTACAGACCCCAGAAGAAAAGCCCCCAGACTATGCTAAAAGCAGACTATGCTATATTTCTCAGTAGAAAAAAGGCATGAAATGATACTCCTAGATTACCACCCAGAGCCTCACCTGCAGCTCACATACTTCCCACTGTGCAGTTCAAGGTCCTATTATGTAGATCATAATTGTAATAAATTCACAGCAATCTCAGTTGTGCCCAATGATCAGCATCTGGATTATTGTTGTGGACTATAATATTGTGGTTACCGTATGTTCCCTTTTAAGAGGACATGTCCACCTTTTGGACTTCTTCAGATATGTCCCTCAGGTTTTTTAATTTCTAGAAAAATATCCTCTTTTTTTATATGCCTATGACCAACACACCTACCCACATAATGAGTGGAGGAGTGGCCTAGTGGTTAGGGTGGTGGACTCTGGTCCTAGGGAACTGAGGAACTGAGTTCAATTCCCACTTCAGGCACAGGCAGCTCCTTGTGACTCTGGGCAAGTCACTTAACCCTCCATTGCCCCATGTAAGCCGCATTGAGCCTGACATGAGTGGGAAAGCGCAGGGTACAAATGTAACAAAAATAAAATAGATACTATTGGAGATTCTACATGGAATGTTGCTATTCCACTAGCAACATTCCATGTAGAAGGCTGCGCAGGCTTCTGTTTCTGTGAGTCTGACGTCCTGCACATACGTGCAGGACATCAGACTCGCAGAAGCCTGCGTGGCCACATTGGTGATCTGCAAGGGCCGACTTCTACATGGGATGTTGCTAGTGGAATAGCAACATTCCATGTAGAATCTCAAATAGTAGCAACAGTGGAGGAGTGGCCTAGTGGTTAGGGTGGTGGACTTTGGTCCTGAGGAACTGAGTTTGATTCCCACTTCAGGCACAGGCAGCTCCTTGTGACTCTGGGCAAGTCACTTAACCCTCCATTGCCCCATGTAAGCCGCATTGAGCCTGCCATGAGTGGGAAAGCGCAGGGTACAAATGTAACAAAAATAAAATAGATACTATTGGACATTCTACATGGAATGTTGCTACTATTGGAGATTCTACTTGGAATGTTGCTATTCCACTAGCAACATTCCATGTAGAAGCCTGCGCGGCCACATTGGTGATCTGCAAGGGCCGACTTCTCTAGTGGAATAGCAACATTCCATGTAGAATCTCCAATAGTAGCAACAGTGGAGGAGTGGCCTAGTGGTTAGGGCGGTGGACTTTGGTCCTGAGGAACTGAGTTTGATTCCCACTTCAGGCACAGGCAGCTCCTTGTGACTCTGGGCAAGTCACTTAACTCTCCATTGCCCCATGTAAGCAACATTGAGCCTGCCATGAGTGAGAAAGCGCGGGGTACAAATGTAACAAAAATAAAATAAAAATAATGTGAGAAACCAATTCTGGCCTATTAGTTGTCTGGACACATGGGCATTGCTGATCTCCTCAAGGAGGTTTGATTGATAAAAGACAGTGTCACGTGACAAGGTTGAAGTTGTATACACCTAAGGAGGTTCCATACCGTGCAGTCGCCATCTTGAAACACTCAAAATACTATGGTGGCACGCTCCGCCTGTTGGCTTTAGGTCAGATAATGGGCCAAGCACGCTTCCGCTGATTCATGTCATTCAAATCTCCTTGGATCTCCTCTCTGTTTCCCTGCTGGTTGAAACTGTGAAAGGAATTTAGTTTGTGCAGCATGACTTTAAGCATATGTCATGCCAAGACTTTCAGACCTATGTCAGAAGCCAGCCAGAGCTGTTGAGGGATGTCCGCTCTTCTGATAAGTACGCTTGGGCTCAGACTCAATAAAATTCAAATCCGTAAGTTTTTGATAAGTAGATTTTTATCTACTGTTGTGCTGTAAGTCAGTCACTCTTTGATATGTGTTCACTAACTAAAAGCCATTTACATATCTGCTACGATTAAATATTTCTTTAGCAAAGGTAGTAACCATTTTTATTTTTTATCCTCTTTTTTTGTCTCTGCAAATATGGCAACCTATTTAACATGCCATCTCCTACCTTGATTCCGTGACCTACGTGTATTTACACCTTCACCACCTTTCCCCAGCACAGCTACTTTTTATGAAATGTTAAGTATTGCCACACTGGGACAGACCTAAGGTCCATCAAGCCCAGGATCCTGTTTCCAACAGTGGCTAATCCAGGTCACAAGTACCTGGCAAGATCCCAAAACAGTGCAATACATGTTATGCAGTTTGTCCTAGAAATAAGCCGTGGATTTTCCCCAAGTTCATTTTAATAATGGCTTATGGGGTTTTCATTTAGGAAAGGGAAATGGGACTTATATACCGCCTTTCTGAGGTTTTTGCAACTACATTCAAAGCGGTTTACATATATTCAGGTACTTGTTTTGTAACAGGGGCAATGGAGGGTTAAGTGATTTGCCCAGAGTCACAAGGAGCTGCAGTGGGAATTGAATTCAGTTCCCAAGGATCAAAGTCCACTGCACTAACCACTAGGCTACTCCTCCAAACCTATCCAAACCTTTTTTAAACCCCACTAAGCTAACTGCTTTTACTGCATTCTTTGGCAACGAATTCTAGAGTTTAATTACATGTTGAATGAAGAAATATTTACTCTGATTCGCTTTAAGTTTACTACTTTGCAGCTTCATCGCATGCCCCCTAGTCCTAGTATTTTTGGAAAGAGTACACAAACGATTCACATCTACCCATTCCATTCAACTCATTATTTTATAGCCCTCTACCATATCTCCCCTAGCCGCTTTAGCCATTCCTTATAGGGAAGTCATCCCATCCCCTTTATCATTTTCATTGCCCTTCTCTGTACCTTTTCTAATTTCACTATCTTTTTTTGAGATGCGGCAACCAGAATTGGAATGCTTTAATCAAGGATCTGCGGCCACACACCCTTTGGATCCCGCTTGCAGTATCACATAGCAACGCCTTGGGAACAGGTATTACACTTGCCGCCTTTTGCACTTGACATTTTCCTTAGGATTATAAAAGTCAACATGCAACAGCTTCTCTTCAGCACACCTTTATCACTCCAAATTGCTCCACATGCTTGCTTGAAAATCTTCCCCTTGCTAATTCAGCTTCCCCTGCTTAAAGAAGGAGAAATGGCCAATCAGTTGTTTCCCACTCCCATCTGCCTAGTTCATGGATGAAAGAAACCCTATGTTTTCTTTTTTTTTAATTATTTTTTTTAAAAGGCAGGCTAATGAGATTATTTTGAAAAACGACACAGCACAGGGTAAAACTAAAATCTGATTGAGTCCATATGCCATCTTGCTGCGTGCGTGAGGTCAGGACTGTGGATTAGAATTTACAATCCCATTTTCCTCCATAAATCCCCAGGTGCTTATGGAAGAAACAAAGTTGAGGATCAAGAAACAAAGCATTAGGCTTAGGGCACAAAAGAATTGTCACAGCAGGGTTCGTACACTTAGCTAAGAAGGTGTAAGGCCTGGGGTGTGCTTCTCAGCAGCCTGGCAGGATTAGCAGCACCTTCATAAATGGGACCATAGAGATTCGGAAAAGCAAATGCTCAGAGCGCTGGAGACTGAGAACATACTTAGGGTTGGAAAGAAGCCTCTAGAGTCCAGAAACTGATGAGAATCCAGCTTTTTCCATTTTAATCTGTGCTAAACTGAATTGAAGGGAAAAAAAGAAAGCAAAATAAATACTAATTAAAAGAAGAAAATAAAATAATATGAACATTTTTCACACACTAAAAAAACCTTTATATATAGAATCAGAAAACTTTACACTTTTAAGGTTCCCCAGACATTAGTGGTGATTGACCCTCATGCATTTGCTTCCTTTACCCCCATTGTAGCTGTAGCAGAAGGTGGAGGGGGGTCACTGTTGGCCCTGGCCTGGTACCTTTAAGAAAATGACCTCTGTCAGACACAACAGATTCTCACAGTAATTGTTTTCTATTGTTCTTCAGCTGTCATGCCGAACATAAGCATTGACACATTGGGTCAGAGCAAAGGCCTATGAAGCTCAATATCCTGTTTCCAATAGTGGCCAATCCAGGTCACAAGTACCTGGCAAGATCTCAAAAGAGTAAAACAGATTTTATGCTGCTTATCCCAGGAATAAACAGTGGATTTTCCCAAGTCTATCTCAATAATGGGAAATGGGACTTGATATACCGCCTTTCTGTGGTATTTTGCAACTACATTATAAGTACATAAGTACATAAGTAATGCCATACTGGGAAAAGACCATCGAGCCCAGCATCCTGTCCACGACAGCGGCCAATCCAGGCCAAGGGCACCTGGCAAGCTTCCCAAACGTACAAACATTCTATACATTCAAAGCGGTTTACATATATAATGGCTTATGGACTTTTCTTTTATGGAATTATCTAAACCTTTTTTAAACCCTGTTAAACTAACTGCATTTACCACATTCTTTGCAATGAATTTAATTACACGTTGAGTGAAGAAATAATTTTATCTGATTTGTTCTAAATTTGCTACTTAGTAGCTTCATTTCATGCCCCTTAGTCCTTGTATTTTTGGAAAGAGTATACAAGCAATTCACGTCTACCCATTCCACTCCACTCAATACTTTATATATCTCTATCATATCTCCCTTGAGTCGTTTCTTCTCCAAGTTGAAGAGCCCTAGCCTCTTTACCTTTTCTCATAGGGAAGTCATACATCCCTACTGTGATATAATGTATTATTGTTTGGAGAAAAGCCCTCAGAAACCAAAGACACATCGTCCTTGGTTTTGAACGCTGTCACAGAATGTATACATGTGAAAAGCACTTCGTTTCTATCACTGGGCTAGAAAAACTCCAAATTATTTTTTCAAAACTTTTTGTGATATATATTTAAATTCTCTCAGCGCTTGATATAAGTTCTCAATCAATCATATTCTCAAGCCAGTTCAAAGCCTGGGAAAAGTATCGCAAACATATAAGACAGCACTTAGCTTGTGTCTCAAATTCAGCACTGGCAGTCTCTCGGTTCAACGGGGCCTCCGTTTCACCCCACGAGGCTTCTTCAGGAACGAATGCTGAATAGCAAAGCGATAATCTGGGGAAGTGAAATTATCAATAAATCAAACAAAACTCAAACGTGAATGAAAATCAACAGCAAAAGCAACCCTCTAGTTCACTTGCTTACAACTGAGTTTTCTAAAGTTTCAAAATGGCGCTGCAACGTCGCACGCCAAATGTCAGACTTTAAATAGGCTCCTCCTATGCCTTCTTAAAATGAGCGACACATGGACAGGCACCCAATACTGATGGCAGAAATGAGACAAATTAGTTAAATTTAAGACTATGTAGTAAGGAATTGAAACTATGCTGTGAAAAATTTAGTAAAAAATGTGCCAGTCAACGGAACTATTTAGACCCCACTGTTCAGTAGTCTTTAGATCAAAAATCCACTTTGCTTCTTTCCTTTGTAATAGGAGTTTACGGTTTCCTCCTCTCCTCAGGGTTTCCACTTTGTCAATTGCAAAACATTCAAGGTCTTCAAAGGAATGCTTTTTCTCTATGCAATGCTCAACTAAAGGGAATAACTAGTGAGGTAATTAAATTCGCCGATGACACAAAATTATTCAGGGTCGTCAAGTCGCAGGAGGAATGTGAACGATTACAGGAGGACCTTGCGAGACTGGGAGAATGGGCGTGCAAGTGGCAGATGAAGTTCAATGTTGACAAGTGTAAAGTGATGCATGTGGGTAAGAGGAACCCGAATTATAGCTACGTCTTGCAAGGTTCCACGTTAGGAGTTACGGATCAAGAAAGGGATCTGGGTGTCGTCATCGATGATACGCTGAAACCTTCTGCTCAGTGTGCTGCTGCGGCTAGGAAAGCGAATAGAATGTTGGGTGTTATTAGGAAGGGTATGGAGTCCAGGTGTGCGGATGTTATAATGCCGTTGTATCGCTCCATGGTGCGACCGCACCTGGAGTATTGTGTTCAGTACTGGTCTCCGTATCTCAAAAAAGATATAGTAGAATTGGAAAAGGTACAGTGAAGGGCGACGAAAATGATAGTGGGGATGGGACGACTTTCCTATGAAGAGAGGCTGAGAAGGCTAGGGCTTTTCAGCTTGGAGAAGAGACGGCTGAGGGGAGATATGATAGAAGTGTATATAATAATGAGTGGAATGGATCGGGTGGATGTGAAGCGACTGTTCACGCTATCCAAAAATACTAGGACTAGAGGGCATGAGTTGAAGCTACAGTGTGGTAAATTTAAAACGAATCGGAGAAAATTTTTCTTCACCCAATGTGTAATTAGACTCTGGAATTCGTTGCCGGAGAACGTGGTACAGGCGGTTAGCTTGACGGAGTTTAAAAAGGGGTTAGATAGATTCCTAAAGGACAAGTCCATAGACCGCTATTAAATGGACTTGGAAAAATTCCGCATTTTTAGGTATAACTTGTCTGGAATGTTTTTACGTTTAGGGAGCATGCCAGGTGCCCTTGACCTGGATTGGCCACTGTCGGTGACAGGATGCTGGGCTAGATGGACCTTTGGTCTTTCCCAGTATGGCACTACTTATGTACTTATGTACTTATGTACCATTCTTCTAATGTTTGATCTATCTTCAAGGATCCTGACTTTTAATGGTCGTGCCCAAATAGGTTTTATGGCAAGAACAACTGATAGAATATACTACATGGTCTGAGAGACAGTTGTAAAATGTTTAATTCAAATGTTTTATTGGTCGTTACATTATGAAAACTTTTCGTTGGTTTGGTGACCTTACAGATTTGACAAGTTCCACACTTGTATTGTCATTCCTTTTTCCTTGATGTGATTACATCAGCAGGGCTTAAGATGTCTTTGAGGTTGTTTCCTCTTGAAAATGCAATAAGTAGACCTTTTTCTTGAAAGAATGGAATAGATTGCATAATGTCCCAGCGATTTCTAACAATGCGTGCTAGATTAGGACTCGCTTCTGTATACCGCATCACCATTGTGAGAGTAATGTCATCTTTATCTCTGATGTTAGAGCTAGAAAGAAGAAGATCCCGGTCATTAAATTTTGCCCTCCTGTAATCCTTCTTTAGAACTTTTCTAGAATATCCTCTATCTTTCAGGTCAACCATTAAATTTTTATCTTGTTCTTTAAAGATCTGTACATATTCTGCGCAATCTGAGCATTTGATGGCAACTCAAGTTTTGTAGAAAAGTATTTCTGTCAATTTCCTTTTTGAAGATCTTGGTGTCAAATCTTTTATCACTTAGTGACACTTCAACATCAAGATAATGAATGCTCCTAAATGAGTGATGTTCAGTAAACTGTATATCAGAATTGCAGCTGTTTAACCAGGACATGAATTTCAACAATTCTATTGTTGGACCCCTCCAAAGCATGAAAACATCATCAATGTATCTCCACCAATAGGCCATTAGATCACTGAATGGAGACTGAGCAATCCATACTGCTTCAAATTGTGTCATGTATAAGTTAGCGATGAATGGTGCGAATGTCGCTCCCATCGCCACACCGCTAGTTTGCAAGAAAAAATCCCCATTGAACATGAAATAATTTTCTTTTAATGGTATTTTTGCCAAAGTTGCTAAAACCTCAGTCGGTACAAGATGCGGTCTGACCCTGGATTCAAGTGTGATTCTGATAGTTTGCATGGCATCATCTTATGGAATAGATGTATAAAGCGAGCAGACGTCAAGGGTTACCATCAAAAACTGGCTATTGTCAAACTCAACATTTTCCAATTTTTGTAGGAAATGCGTGCTGTCTTTGATATAGGAAGGACTTTTAGGAATCTCAGGTTTCAAAAAGTCATCAACAAAAGTAGACAATGATTCCAAAACAGACTGACATCCAGACAAGATTGGTCTGCCAGAAGGATTAGTAAGTCTTTTATGTATTTTTGGCAAAAAATACATAACTGGCACCTTAGGGTTGGAGCAGATGAGAAACTGTTTATTTTTCATTGTGATAATACCATCATGTGCAGCTTTATTAACGGCCCTTGTTATTATTGCTCGCAATCTGTTCGTTGGATTCAACAGCAATCTTTTGTAGAATGTCTTGTCGATGGCTTTTTGAAACCTGAGGTTCCTAAAAGTCCTTCCTATATCAGAGACAGCACACATTTCCTACAAAAATTGATTCACAACAGCCAGGTCGGCAACAAAAAGAGCAAACCACTAAGTAAATAATCCAAAAGTAGATTTATTATAGTGACAACACGTGAGAGGTTTATATTAGGGGTGGGCAATCAATGCTTTGATAACGCGATTAATACATTAATATTTTAATGCATTTATAGTGTATTAACACCAGCTGATTTTTTAAATGCGGACTCGCCACCTTCCCCAGCTTTCACCCATATTATCTAATGTCCCCTTTCCCAGCCTTCACCCGGTTTCTCTCATGCCCCTTTTGTCAGCCTTCACCCAAATTCTCGCATGCCTCTTTCATCAGCCTTCACCCAAATTCTCGCATGCCCCCTTCCCCAGCCTTCACCCAGATTCTCTCATGCCCCCCTAACCAGCCTTCACCCAAATTCTCTCATGCCCACCCAGTTTTTCTCATGCCCCCTCCCTAGCCTTTATCCAGATTCTCTCATGCCCCCCTCTATCAGTGTTTACCTCAACAGCAGGGCTCTGCATTTTCTCTTCTTCCTCGCTGCCTCAAAGTCCATTTTCTTCCCCTGCATGGCGCTCAGACTCTGCAGATACTTGAGCCGTGATGTGCAGGAAATTGGGGGAGGTCTCGCAGGACTGGAAACCGCAAGATTTCACCAACTTCCTGCATGGCGCAGCTCAAGTATCTGCACAGCCTGAGGCAAGAAATTTAAGAAAGGTATCAGACTGATGACGACATAAGGTGTTCCACCTACTTTCACAATAGGAGCCATCCCCTAGTGGAAGATCACCTCTGATGGTCCGTTAAACTTTAATATACAATTGGTATAGATTTAAGCAGTGGAAATATATGTGTTGATTATATCAGAAATTCTTCATAGTTTAGGATTAAGACAGTTGTGAGGCCTTGTGAGCACTTATGTAGAAGCCTGACATTTGCCATGTTTTGCCCAATATAGCCGTGGATGTTCCATATTTTCAAATGGCTCTGAATCACTCATTATTAACCTGGGGGAGGCAGGATTCAAAAAGAGATATATAGAGATTATATAAAAAAAGAAAACAATCAGAAAACTTGAGCAGTCAAACTGAATGTGTACAGCAATAATAGAGAAATAGCAACTAAAGATACCAGGCGGCCCTTTTACAAAGGCTTGTTGAAAAATGGCCTGCGGTAGTGTAGACGTGTGTTTTGGGTGTGCGCAGAATCATTTTTCAGTGCACCTGTAAAAAATGCCTTTTAAAATTTTTTGCCGAAAATGGACATGCGGCAAAATGAAAATTGCTTCGTGTCCATTTTGGCCCTCAGACATTACTGCCAGCCACTGACCTAGCGGTAAAGTCTCACGCGGTAACTGGGTGGTAATGACCTACGCACGTCAAATGCCACTTGGCGCATGTCCGAAAAATTTTTGGACATGCTTATCGGATGTGCGCCAAAAATGAAATTACCGCAAGAGCCACACGGTAGCCAGGTGGTAACTCCATTTTGGTGTACGTTGGTTTCACGTAGACACTTACGCGGCTTAGTAAAAGGACTCCCAGATGTTGAGTAGGGCTGGCATATTCCAATTAATAAATTCAAAACACATTTCTACACACACCGAAGCAACAACAAAAAAAATATTCCCTTCAATAAACATAAACAGCCAGACACCATAGAGTGGTTTTGTAATGCTCATGGCAAAAAATAAGGGAAGAAATCTACCTATCTCGCTAATTTTCTTCAAGGAAGAATCATAGCAGGTTACAATAAAAATCAAAATATATACAATATGAATGAATTATCCACCACAGACAAATGTGAAGAATCAAAATATTTTGTATATAAAAAAGTTTTTAAAGACCTCCTAAACAATTAATAATCTGAGATGGTCTGGAATTGAATAGGAGTAGAATTCCGTAATTTATCTGCATAATAGCTAAGGGGTCCTTTTTACGAAACTGTAGCAAAAGGGGGCCTGCTCTGGCATCGGCACGTGTTTTTGACGCGCGCCCAGGCCTCCATTTACTGCAGCAGGTAAAAGGCAGGTTTCCCTTTTCTTAAAGAAATGGCCATGCGGTAAGTGAACCACTTGCCATCTGGCCATTTCAGGGGGGAACACTTACCGCCCACTGCCCGATTACCACTGGGTACACACTGGTGTTACAAAAATTGAAATATTTTTGCAGTGCCGGAAATGGTTCCCTGGGGGAGGGAAATACTGCCGGGCTGTTGTGGTAGCCCAGTGGTATTTCCCTTTTAGATAGGGGTAAGCCAACATTGGGCTTATCGCCGCTTCGTAAAAGGGCCCCTAAACGAACTGTCCAAAAAATGTTTATAGCTAATTTTATTCACTGAAGGGAGAGCTAAATTTTAAAAATATTGACTGAGTGAGCCTATTTGGTGTTAAGTTCTGAATTAAATCAATATGAGCTCATGGACAATATCCATAAAAAATCTTATGACTTAGACATATTATCTTAAAGTCCACTCTGGGAGCAATAGGTAACCAATGAAGGTCCTTAAAGAGTGGAGTCACATGGTCAAATATCTTACGACCGAAAATCAACCTCGCAGCAAAGCTCTGCAACAGCTGGAGTCTTTTTAAAAGAACCTGATTAATACTGGCGTACAATGAATTGCAACAGTCCAAGTGTGGAAAAATTATTACATAGAAACATGATGGCAGATAAGGGCCAATGGCCCATCCAGTCTGCCCCTCCTCAGTAACCCTTAACTCTTCCTTTCCCTAAGGGATCCCCAGTGCCTGTCCCACACTTTCTTAAATTCTGACACAGTCCTCGTCTCCATGACCTCCACCAGGAGGCCATTTCACGCGTCCACCACCCTTTCTGTGAAAGAGTATTTTCTTAGATTCTTCATAAGCCTGTTTCCTCTTAACCAGTGGTGTGCCAAGGGGTGGGGCGGTCCGCCCCGGGTGCATGCCGCTGGGGGGTGCTGCGGCGCGCGCCTGCTCCGAGTTCGCTAAACTTCGTCGCTCGTTCGCTGCAGCTCCCTCTGCCCCGGAACAGGTTACTTCTTGTTCCGGGGCAGAGGGAGCTGCAGTGAAGCGAAGTTTAGCGAACGGAGCAGGCACGTGCCACGGCACCCCCCCCCCCCCAGTGGCGTGCACCTGGGGGGTGTCATTTTGCTGGGGGGGGGGGGAAAGGTGTAATTTAGCGGGGGGGGCGCACTGCACCCGGGGGGGGGGGCATCAGCGCTCCACCCCGGGTGCCATCCAGGACAGGAACGCCACTGCTCTTAACTTCATCTTATGCCTTCTCATTCCAGAGTTTTCCTTCATTTGAAAAAGGTTCACCTCCTGTACATTAACGCCACTGAGGTATTTAAACATCTCTATCATATTCCCTCTCTCCCGCCTCTCTTCCAGCATATGCATGTTGACGTTCATAAGCTTGTCCTTATTGTGTTTTATGATGGAGACTGCTTACCAATTTAGTAACTGCCCTCTGGACAGACTCCATCCTCTTTATATCTTTCTGTAGGTGTGGTCTCCAGAATTGCACACGGTACTCCAACTGGGGCCTCACCAGAGACTTATACAACGGAATTCAAACATGCGTGGGATAAACATAAAGGAATCCTGTTCAGAAGGAATGGATCCTCAGGAGATTGGGTGGCAGAGCCAGTGGTGGGAGGTGGGGCTGGTGGTTGGGAGGCGGGGATAGTGCTGGGCAGACTTATACGGTCTGTGCCAGAGCCGGTGGTGGGAGGCGGGGCTGGTGGTTGGGAGGCGGGGATAATGCTGGGAAGACATATATGATCTGGGCCAGAGCCGGTGGTGGGAGGCGAGGCTGGTGGTTGGGAGGCGGGGATAGTGCTGGGCAGACTTATACGGTCTGTGCCAGAGCCGGTGGTGGGAGGTGGGGCTGGTGGTTGGGAGGCGGGGATAATGCTGGGCAGACATATACGGTCTGTGCCAGAGCCAGTGGTGGGAGGCGGGGCTGCTGGTTGGGAGGCGGGGATAGTGCTGGGCAGACTTATACGGTCTGTGCCCTGAAAAGGACAGGTACAAATCAAGGTAGGGTATACACAAAAAGTAGCACATATGAGTTTATCTTGTTGGGCAGACTGGATGGACCGTGTAGGTCTTTTTCTGCCGTCATCTACTATGTTACTGTGTATACAGGGACACTATCACCTCCTTTTTTCTGCTGGTAATCCCTCCCCTTATGCAGCCAAGCATCCTTCTGGCTTTGATCGTTGCCTTTTTTACGTGTTTGGCCACTTTAAGGTCCTCAGACACAATCACCCCCTCGCTCTTCTGGACTTCACCCCCCATATTGTACCGTTCTCTTGGATTCTTGTAAGCCAAGTACACGATTCTGCATTTATTAGCATTAAGTCTTAGTTGCCAATTTTTGGACCATTCTTCAAGCTTCGCCAAATCCTTCCTCGTGTCCCACCCTGTTGTAGAGTTTGGTATCATCTGCAAAGAGACAGACCTTACCAGACAGTCCTTCTGCAATATCGCTCACAAAGATTTTAAAGAGAACTGGCCCGAGGACTGAACCCTGTGACACACCCCTGATAACAGTGCCTGTAGTAGTAATCTATATTTTATAGACTAAAAGGACGATATAAAACTGTAAGTTATCATAGTTTAGCAAATACCCCTCTACACAAATTATCCACTTGGTGTTTGTTAATTGTGTATCCAGGATAAAATCTAGTGCTCTGGGAGATTTTTCAAAAGGCAGAGATTCACCTGATTTAGGACCAGTTTTTGTGGGATTCTAGTTACAGATGTGTCAAAAGAGAGCAATGTGTTAAGTTTCAATAAATTCAATGATGCCCAGTTACAAGTCTTGGAAATGCATTCAGAAATTGAAACGCCAGCTACATCAATGTCCCGTGACACAGGTAGTACAATAAAGGTGTCATCTGCATAAGAAGCAGTATAGAAAGATGAAGAGTACATAAGTACATAAGTACATAAGTAGTGCCATACTGGGAAAGACCAAAGGTCCATCTAGCCCAGCATCCTGTCACCGACAGTGGCCAATCCAGGTCAAGGGCACCTGGCACGCTCCCCAAACGTAAAAACATTCCAGACAAGTTATACCTAAAAATGCGGAATTTTTCCAAGTCCATTTAATAGCGGTCTATGGACTTGTCCTTTAGGAATCTATCTAACCCCTTTTTAAACTCCGTCAAGCTAACCACCCGTACCACGTTCTCCGGCAACGAATTCCAGAGTCTAATTACACGTTGGGTGAAGAAAAATTTTCTCCGATTCGTTTTAAATTTACCACACTGTAGCTTCAACTCATGCCCTCTAGTCCTAGTATTTTTGGATAGCGTGAACAGTCGCTTCACATCCACCCGATCCATTCCACTCATTATTTTATACACTTCTATCATATCTCCCCTCAGCCGTCTCTTCTCCAAGCTGAAAAGCCCTAGCCTTCTCAGCCTCTCTTCGTAGGAAAGTCGTCCCATCCCCACTATCATTTTCGTCGCCCTTCGCTGTACCTTTTCCAATTCTACTATATCTTTTTTGAGATACGGAGACCAGTACTGAACACAATACTCCAGGTGCGGTCGCACCATGGAGCGATACAACGGCATTATAACATCCGCACACCTGGACTCCATACCCTTCCTAATAACACCAGTTGAAAGTATCGGCCAAAGAGCTCCTAAAGATGTTAAAGATCACTGGCAACAAAGGAGAGCCCTGGGGAAAACCAAATACAGAACTCCAAGCCTCTGAAAATTTCCCATTTTTCCTTACGCTATATAGCCTATTACTAAGGAAACCCCTAAACCACTCCAAAACATTTCCAGTTAATCCAATTTCACTTAACCTTTTCAACAACAGTATCAAAGGCACCTGAAACATTGAATTGCATCAGAACAGACGGAAAATTATGGCTTAATAAGGTCTTAGCTTTAGTAACCTCTGGTAACATGCAAGCTTTGGCATCTCTCCTGCCCTTCCCAATCCCCCACCCTCACCCAGAAGCACACCAGCATTAAATATTAAGGGCCCTGTTTACAAAGGTGCTAACATTTTTAGCATGAGATGTGTAGATGCCCATAATATTCCTATGGGTGTCTACATGGTTAGCACAAGGTAAAAACGCTTGTGTGCCTTTGTAAACAGGGCCCTACATTTTTTTTTAAAATCTGGGCACTGCAGATCCCGCCCCCACCCAGAAAAGAATCGCACCAGCTTCTGTCCTGGGTGAGGGTGGGCTCTGCACTTCCCAAGTTAAAAACAAAGGTTTATGTTTAATATTGGTGGGAAGCCCAGTAGCCCACCAAAAACATTAAATATAACCTATTGAGCTGAGCTTCCTATAGAAGTCTATTGCCCTGATGAGGCCCTGATTGGTGTGCAGTGCTGGAGAAGGGGCCCAAGCTGGCTCTGAGGCCTTGTAGTGCTGTGGGACCAGTGTGTTTTTACTAGCAAAAAAGGTGCCGGTACTCAAATGCTAAGGCCACCCTTCAGGGGTGAGGTGATCACTGATGGACCCATCCCACAATAGCCAGGCCCTCTGCAACCAGTCACAGAATCTATGACAAGGCAGAATTGGTGTGTAGAGCCTGAGCTCTTTCATTAAAACTTGGGGTCCATGGGTCAATTTTAGCAGACAGTGGAAAAGGTGCCGGTACTCAGTACCCCCAAGTACCCCCTCAAAAAAAGCTCTGTGCGGGACTGAGGGAGAACTGTATACTTGACTCGACAGGATGGGGCTGATGATAGCCCACTGCTCAGATTTCTCAGTGCAGTGGCAGCAGCGATACCAGCACCCACACTGCATGGAGCCAGCAGGCTAAATTGTACTCAGGAACTCAGCCCTGGCACTGCTGCCTGCCTGCCTTAGTTCAACTGAGCAGAACTCCCCAATTGCAAGTTTCTTTGCTGTTTCCTCCTGGGACTGGCTCACTGTGTCTAGCAGGGCCGGTCTTAGGCAGGGGCAACAGGGGCAGTCACACAAGGCCTCACACTCCTAGGGGCCCCCGCATCTCTGGCACATCTGCCCTCCTGTCTCAGAACACCTCCCCCCTGCTCCATACCTTAATATGCATCCACATTTCAGTAGATAGCATCAGGCCAGCAGCAGGGACTTTCAGCAGCTGCCGAGCCCAGAGCCTCCTTGCAGCTGCATCCTGGCCCCTTTTAATGTCACTTCCTGCTTCCGCAAGGCGGATGCAGCAGCGAGGCTGCTCTGGGCTCGGCAGCTGATGGGATATGAAAATTGCTGCTGCTGTCTGCTGCTTTCTACTGAAACGTGGTGGGTGCGGTGGGGTTCTGAGAGCTCTAAACCTCCTTTTAAACTGATAAATTATGGCTTATGGTGGCAGGCGCAGGTGGGCGTGTGGGTGCAGGAGGAGGGCAAATGCAGGCGCAAGGTTGGGGAAGCGTGGACTGGGGGGGGCCACTGAACTGGTCTGCACAGGGCCCCGCAATTGCTAAGACTGTCCCTGGTGTCTGGTGGTGCACTTGGTCTCCTAGAGGAGTGGCAGCAAACACGTTCAACTTCTATGCACTGAGGGGGCACGGGCGGATCACAGGAAGCTTCCTCTTGCACGAGGCTGAAGCACTAATGCCAATGCAACTTACTACGGCTGTGCACGGTTACCAGTGCCTAAGGCAGGCACCTGATTGGTGGCGATCAGCGACAGACTGGGTGGGCCTCGTAGCCCAGTGGAGGTTCTTAGAGCCGTGTGAAGAGGAGGAGGGGGAGGAAAATTGTTTTCTTCAGCCGCCATGTTAGTTTGAATGAAACCGAAATGTAACGAGGTAAAAGTACTTAAAATTGGTGCAGATAATACAGGTAAAAGTGCTCAGTCTTATCATGTGCTCAGTAACCAATAAAAGTACTGAAATGTTAAGTATTGTTAACACATTACTTTTATTTCTTTACAACATTGCCTCTTTGCAGTCATTTTGCAGACACTCTGATGAGTTACAGCCTGCAATTTAACCTTGCCTTCCGTTCCGCTAATATACTCGCCGAAATCAATGAAATGTCTCGTACATCACTCTTTAGGGAATCCACATTATCCCTTACTAAATTATACATGTCTAAATGGTTTGTATTTGTAATCCTGTTCCTCTTTACTGTTTCCATTAACTTCCCTTTCATGAAAGGCAGACTCCAGGTCTGTAGATTTCTGGATACTTTGTAATTGTTTTGGAGTATGGAGGGGAGCTGCAATTATATATATATTTTAAGATACGCTTCTGTTCTTTTGTCAGACTTGGAGGTCAATATTGAGACATTCTGTTTGCACATATAACCTACCTACTTTTATGTCCAGAATTTAATGGTATTTTCCATTTAGGAAGGACCCACTGAATAGGTGACCCTAAACATACTGGGCCTGATATCCAGCCAGCGGTGATCAACGTTTTGCTAACTGCAGGGTCGACGAGAGGAGGGGCAAAATTTCTGGGTCTGGCCTCCTGGCACCGGCAAGCTTCTTCCTGCCTGTCTGCTTCTGGGTTTGCTTTCTCTTGCACCTTCCTGTGTGTCACCCAGGACCCAGATGATTGCATTAGCTCGATATCGCGTTAATGCAATCATCCAGGCCCCGACTCCTGGCACGGACAGGAGCAGGAGAAGACAGACCTGGATAGCGTTCGGCGCTGTCTGATTATCACCGAGTAACCACCGTGCAAAAAAATCGAGCCCTATTTTCCCTAGCATGGGAAATGGTGCACGCTGGGGCTGGAAGTACCTCCAGCACCCGCATTGGGCTGGCGTTAGCTGCAAATTGGTGCATGGTAAGCCAACGTTGGGCTTACTGCCACTTTGTAAAAGGCCCCTAAGATAACAATAACAATTATACGGTCCTGTTTCTACAGTTAAACCGGCCGGTTAAGTGCTGCATATTGGTCTGTCACCAACCAAGTGAGGACTTCACCCTCAGAACGCCACCAAAATAGCCGGTTTTCAATTCAGCACTAACCGATTAAGTGCTACTGAAAATTAGCGTTCAGCCCCGAACAGGTGATTTAACTGGCCAGGAGATAGGACTGACAACCGGCTATGGATTACCACATAACAATAGGACTGACTTTTATGTGGTCCTATTTATGTAGTCAACCTGGCCAATTAAGTGATGAATATCAGCACTTAACTGATTAAGTCCCAAGTCTGCCCCAGAATGCTCCCCAAATAGCCGGGTTATCAGTTTGATGCTAACTGGTTATTTCCGGCAGCACTAACCGGTCAAATAGCGAACAGCAGTGTAAAATTAGCAGTAGAACAGCGCGGGGCAATAACGCCCCTATGATCAATGCTAATAGCATGCAAATTAGCTTCAGTCATCAGGGTACTTCTGCAGGAGGGTTGTACCTGGGCATGAGCCAAAGGCACATTGCTCCCACAGAAGTTGACAGGTCCAGGCTGTCAAAGGAAAAAAAAAAGGTCTGGACCTGTCAAACCAGCCCGAACATAGGCTGGAGGTCCGGTGGACCTCCACACCCATCTGATACCACCCAACACAAAGGGGCTGACCCCCAATTACCCCTCGCCCCACATACAGAATCCCCTCCTTAGCTGCAGACCCCTGATGACCCCCTACCCCACAAACAGAAGCCCCCCCTTTGCTGCACCCTCCCTCACTTCCTCCCACCCTAGCCTGGTGGTCTTGTGCCCCCCACACCCCCCTCTGGTAACTGGGAGCAGGAGGAGGGAGTAGCCTTAAAATAGTGGTGCCCTGCCCTGCCCTGCCCATCCTGAGATGCACTGGGTGAGGCTTCAGTACCATATAAAGGAGGGGTTAGCGGGGGTCATTGGGGTCAGCCCCTTGAGTGAAGAGGATGTCAGTGGTCTGGAGGTCCACCGGACCTCCAACCCCTTTGTGGGGTGGGGGTCCATAAGCATGCAAAGGGATGCTGAGCAGTGTATCCCCATTCCTCCCCAATACCCTAGCAAACCCTGTGTGGGAGCAGCGCCCTTGTTTGGCGCGCTGCCCGATGATCATTGGGGAGGAATACTAATGTCCATATTTAGCATACATTTGCATGTTATTACCGTTCAGAGCCAATGAGCTCATTGTTTACATGCGCTTGTCGGCTCTGATCCTGGGGTGCAGGCAAATGCAGGTTCTAGTTTGGCGCTAATGCCCTGTAGTGCCCGCATTTGCCTTTGATCATCAGAGCCCTAGTCTTCAATAGTGATAATTAGACACATAACTGCCATTATAGAATTTGCACTGTGCACACACTTTAGATGTTTAACTGTAGCCGATGTTTTCAGAATTATCCCCTATCCGCTGGATTCTGTTTAGTTTGCTTAAAGGCATGCAATTTTGGGCATGCATTGCAGATCTGCATATAAACTAATTAGAAGGTAACATAGCATGTGGATCCAAAGGGGGCCTGGCCATGGGCGGGGTACGGATGGGTCAGGGGCATTCCTAGAATTAGGTGTGATGTTATAGAATAAATGTATTTGCTCGCTTATCTGTCATCAGTTGGAGGCATAAGTGCTGCATCCAAAGTTAGACTTTGGCGTCTGAAAGTTCCACGCAGAAAAAAATTACGACTAGGCGTGTTCTGCAAAGTACACCTACATTTTATAGAATAGGCTTAAATTCCATGCAGTACATAGAATATGCCAAGCGGCTCTCCACATCTCCAAATTTGGTTGTGTCCATTTAGGCCACGCTTTACATGGAGTAAATCTGGATGGCTAAATTAGGCACAGAATGGGTGTATTCTATAATAAAGTGCATAAATAGGAGCACCCACGCCCCCTTTTCAACTATGTAACTTAGAATTCAGGTGCACCATGTTACAGAATACGCTTAGCAAGCTGTGCACATTAATCTCACTTAATGCCGCTAATTTCTGTGTAACATCCAATTAACAGCAATGATTAGCTAATTAACCAATTAAGGGAAAGGAGCTGGAACTTCATATACTGCTTTTCTGTGGTTACAATCAAAATGGTTTGCATATTATATACAGGTACTTATTTTGTACCTGGGGCAACGGAGGGTTGACTTGCCCAGAGTCACAAACAAGGAGCTGCAGTGGGAATTGAACCCAGTTCTCTAGGATCAAAACCCGCTGCACTTACCACTAGGCTACTCCTCCACATTGTTATAGAATACGCTTCAAATTTCACACGGAAATTAATGCACCATATATAGAATCCGGGGTGGGGAGGAAGGAAATGTGCAGCAAAGCTAGTGTTCTATAAAGCTCGTTCCTCGCAGAGCGCCCTTTACAGAATACCAGCTTAACGCAAATCATCCCGGCACCATCTTGGGGCCATTAATTGAATCTCCCCCTATGTGCATAACTTTTGGCTTCTTCCCCAGAATTTCCTGATCCTGATCAAAATTGATGTGTTGGCTGCATTAGAATTTTGAAACAAGGATTATGCGGTTGGCATCTGATGTTAATCTGATGCATAAATCCTTTTGAATATCAACCTCTCAGGTTTCCAAATAAGCTGAATTTAATTTCTCACTTAGTGGAGGAGGTTTAACATTTCTTTGCCAGAATACTTCTAGTTGCTGTTGGTGCCAATACCATAATGGAGCACATTCAGCATACCATTGATTTCAGCACCTGAAATGTATTGATTACCGATTTTATTCTAATTTACTGTGTACTCTATGTACTCTGATTGGAACATTCTTCTGTATTTCTTATTCTGGAAATGGCGATCGCCACTACGATATTTGTAAGCCACATTGAGCCTGCAAAGAGGTGGGAAAATGTGGGATATAAATGGAGAAAATAAATAAAATAAATAAATACCATGATGGTGCCAACCCTGTTAGTAAAAGAAGAATTAGTACATGTAAACTACTTATCATTTCTATAGCGCTACTAGATGTACGCAGCACTGTACACTTGAAAACAGATAATTACAGATTTAAGACCCTCTCGAATTTCATTGGTGATTCAAATAAAGACCGATATGTTGGCTTGGATGGAGGTCATCAGTGGGTAGGTAAGGAGCTGGCAAGGGAAAAAAAAAGCAGCCATGTTGGCTTTCTCAGACTAGTTTACTTGCCTGGTTTTTTTTGATGGCCATCTCTGGTCTTAGTCGTGTCCCATAGAATATCCTTGCTCTGATACGCCAGCCTTATTCCATTGCCTTCCATACACCTGTCATTCATAAATATTCCACAAGTTCCCCCTTTCCCCAGAGTGCCACCACCCAGTGCTTCCCTCAGTAACTGATGGGCAGATGATCGAAAGCCCTGCACTGTTCCAAACAGTGCTCTAAAAATAGCGCTGGAACAGCTCGGGGCTTTACCGCCCCTGTGATCAGAGATAATAGCATGCAAATTTAAGCACGCTATTATCTCTGATCACAGGATAAAAGTGCGGGTGGATTGTGCCTGACCTGTCAAACACAGGGCCTGGAGGTCCATTGGACCACCAGACCCCAAGTACCCCCACCTTGAGCCAAGTGACATGGGGGCTGGAGGTCCGGCGGACACAAGTTCAGGGGGGCTGGAGATCTGGTGGGTCTCAGCCCCCCCTAGCATCCCCTCAAATAGAGCTCTGGTGGCCCAGTGGGTCGTGAGCCAAAGCTCCCCGGTCCCCCCAACCCCCTCAACACAGGTTCAGGGGGGGTTGGAGATCTGGTGGGTCTCCAGCCCTCCTAATCCCCTAGAATCCCCTCACATCCAGCCCTGGTGGCCTGGACTGCAAGTCAATCCCCTCCCCCCTGACCTCGTGGTCTAGCGGCCCTTCCCCACCCCTACTTTTGTTGGAGGAGGGAGGTGGCTTCCCTCCTCTTCCATCAGCAGTGCCTCAAACATGGTGGTGCCCAGCCCTGCGCAGTACACCCTGGGAAGCGCTGGGTGGCGCTAACCGTTAATTAACCCTACTCCCTCTCCCCTCCCATTCCCCCACAGTCTGGTGAGTTGGCTGCAATCTGTTACAGCATTCATTTGACCTACATCCCAAACCCACATTTCCCTGTGGTGACTGAGTGTTTCTTCTATTTGACATTGTTTGAGAAAAGTTGAGGAAAATCCATCACTCTTCTTCAAGATAAAACCACTTGTTTCACAGCTGCACATCTTTCAACAGCTGCTTTACAGAACATACGTGCTAGCTTAATCCACACGGCCACATAACCATGACACTTACTTGGAGAAGGAGTGTATTTCTTCTGCTTCTGCCATAGATGTTGTTCTGTTAATGTATGGGCATAGATGACTTGATAAAGGGGGTTTATGCCTCAACTCAGCAAGCTCATGGAGCTGGATCTACCTGTAGCCCACCAAACCTCAGTAAGATATTTAAAACATATCACCATCAAGAAATCTTTCCGTGGCCTATGTGACATGAGTGTGTGTGTGGTTTTACTCCAGTTTCCAGTGGACAGGTGATCACCACCATTAAAAAAAAAATCTTGATCATGAAACTTACAAAATTCAAACATACCTGGTTCAGAGATACTACAGGGTGAGAGTAAAGGGCAGAGATGAACAGCATTTCACATGGCATAGGTGGAAGGGGGCAACAGGCCAAGTGGCCTTAATCTGCTAAAAATCAATAATGGCATCTTTGCCTGTGCCTCAGCCTCTGATAGGTTGATTAGCCTCATCCTAACTCCTTATACCCAAACACACTATATAAGATTTATTTACTGCCTTTTTGAAGAAATTCATGCACGGTAGCATACAACAAGAATAATACAGTAACATAGTAGATGACGGCAGAAAAAGACCTGCATGGTCCATGCAGTCTGCCCAACAAGATAAAACTCATATGTGCTACTTTATATGTATACCTGACCTTGATTTGTATCTGTCATTTTCAGGGCACAGACCGTAGAAGTCTGCCCAGCACTATCCCCGCCTCCCAACCACTAGCCCCGCCTCCCACCACAGGCTCTGCCACCTAATCTCAGCTAAGCTTCTGAGGAGCCATTCCCTCGGAACAGGATTCCTTTATTTTTATCCCACGCATGTTTGAATTCCGTTACCGTTTTCCTCTCCACCACCTCCCGCGGGAGGGCATTCCAAGCATCCACCACTCTCTCCGTGAAAAAATACTTCCTGACATTTTTCCTGAGTCTGCCCCCCTTCAACCTCGTATCGTGCCCTCTAGTTCTACCGCCTTCCCATCTCCGGAAAAGGTTCATTTGCGGATTAATATCTTTCAAATATTTGAACGTCTGTATCATATCACCCCTGTTTCTCCTTTCCTCCAGGGTATACATGTTCAGGTCAGCAAGTCTCTCCTCATACATCTTGTTACGCAAATCCCATGCCATTCTCGTAGCTTTTCTTTGCACCGCTTCGATTCTTTTTACATACTTGGCAAGATACGGCCTCCAAAACTGAACACAATACTCCAGGTGGGGCTTCACCAACGACTTACAGGGGCATTAAAACCTCTTTTCTTCTGCTGGTCACACCTCTCTCTATACAGCCTAACAACCTTCTAGCTACGGCCACCGCCTTGTCACACTGTTTCGTCGCCTTCAGATCCTCAGATACTATCACCCCAAGATCCCTCTCCGTCGGTATAAACCAGATACAGGCAGCTGACAATTACAGCAGTAAAGTATTCAAATAGTAGTACTTACAATGTCAACCAGTACGCAATAAAACATCTTTAATAGACAGCATAGGGCAGTGGTTCCAAAACCTGGTCCTGGAGGGCATCCCAGCCAGTCAGGTTTTCAGGATTTCCACAATGAATATTCACGAGAGAGATTTTAATGCACTGCCTCCATGCAAATCTCTCTCATGAATATTCATTGTGGATATTCTGAAAAACCTGACTGGCTGGGATGCCTCAAGGACCAGATTTTGGAACCACTGGCATAGGGACAAGTGGAACATATAGATTGATAGAGTAAAAGCAGTTAGATAGAAATAAGGGGTGACAAGATAAAACTGCAACTCCGAACACTTGAGAAGAAGCCAAGGAAGAATTCTGTGCTCTGGCTATTCTCTCAGCTCTTCCCCTCAGGTAAGGAATTTAATTAAATAGCTTCCTCTGTCTTCAGGTTGGTTTCAGCCAAGGAGAGTCCGTTAAGAGCCCCTGTTCTTTCTACTGCTAAGCGTTCCATGAGAACACTGAAATCCGAGTGTTTATTCTCTGCGTCATTTGAATAAAAAGTTATACACGGATGGAATGGATTAAACCAATGCAAACCAACATTCATTGTACTTCTACCCATATTTCCGTGGAAAAAAAACAATCACTGGACGCTGCCAAAATTAACATTCCTGCGCATTGAGGCTGCCTTAACTTGTCACAACGAAATAGCCTGGGACCATGGCAGATCAGGTCTTAGCTCATTGTTCTGCAGTGCAGGGTGTTTGTTAAAGATATTTGCCTGAGTCGAGTGGCATTACTGTACTTGCTGTATTGCAATATTCCTAAATGTAGATGTGGTTTCATGCATTCTTTTAATCACCCTAAAGGAAGGTGCTCCTGCGGGTGTGTGTAGGAGTCTAGCATGGGGACATAGGAATTCCAAAAATGCACATGGAATTTTCAAAAACTACACTTGTAATTTTGCCCGTCCCCACCTCATGCACATATAGGGCTGGATTCTATATATGGCGTCAAAAAATTGGTGCAAGTGTGGTGCAAATCTGTGTGTTTACATTAGGCAAGTATCCCTGTCCTTCTATAACATAATACTTAATTGTAGGAATGTCCCCATTACACTCATGACCCTCCGATTTCCACGCCCCTTTTTTCAGATCTCACGTACATGCTAATTAAATTTAACTAGTGCCAATAATTGCTTGTTAAAAAGCCAATTATTGGCACTAATGATCTCATTCAATTAAATTATGTGTGCAAATTGGGTGTATGTCAAAATTTGCGCACACAATTTTTGACGACTTTTATAGAATTATGGGGCTAGCAGGTGAAAAGTATGTGATAGTAACAGAGGGGCTCTTTTACTAAGGCGTGTACATGCCTACGTGCGTCCAACATGTGCCAAGTTGGGGCTACCACATGCCCTGTATGGTAATCCCATTTTTGACGCGCGCCCAAAACACACTGTAGAAAATATTCTAGGTCTTATTTGCTATCCCTTTCCTAATAATTCCTGTTTGCTTTATTGGCCACTGCCGCACACTGGGCAGAAGATTTCAGTGTATTGTCCATAATGACACCTAGACCTTTTTTTGGATGCCAACTCCTAAGGTCGACCCCAGCATCAGGTAATTATGATTTGGATTATTCTTCCCAATGTGTATCAGTTTGTATTTGTCCACGTTAAATTTCATCTGCCATTTGGATGCCCAGCCTTCCGGTTTCCTAAGCTCTTCCTGCAGTTTTTCACAATCCACATGTGGTTTAACAACTTTGAATAGTTTTGTGTCATCTCTGCAAATTTAATCGTTCCAATTTCCAGATTATTTATAAATATGTTAAATAGAAGAAGTCCCAGTACAGGTCGCAGCGGCATTCCACTATTTACCCTCCACTGAGAAAAATGGCCATTTAACCCTACTCTCTGTTTTCTGTCCAATAAGCAATTCCTAATCCACTACTATCCCATGACTCTTTAATTTTCTCAGAAGGCTCTCGTGAAGAAATCTAGATATACTGTTTCAACTGGCTCACCTGTATCGACATGTTTACACACACCTTCACAAACACGTGGCTAAAGGTGAGCTGGTTGATGTAGTGTATCTAGATTTTCAGAACGCTTTTGACAAAGTTCCTCATGAGAGAGAGACTCCTGAGAAAATTAAAAAGTCATGGGACAGGAGTCAATGTTCTATTGTGGATTTGGAATTGGTTATTGGACAGAAAACAAGAGGGTAGGTTTAAATGGCCATTTTTCTCGTTGGAGGAAGGTGAATAGTGGAGTGCCAAAGGGGCTATGATTACAGTAGTAGTTGGCAATTAAAGAATCATGTTTAAATAAATCAATAAATCCCTGACACCTGATTTGAAATCTTAAGTTCTGGGTGGAGTGGGGGTGGGGCCACCAAACTAGTCCACAGAGGGCCCCACAATTAAGTCCAGTCATGGCTCCCATTAGACATGCTAGGAAATGCATGTGTATTTTCTTTCTATATATTTTACAAAATACAAGTGGAATTGAGCGCACCCTGACCAAGACATCTTAATTCCAATCTCAGAACCTGTGCACAATGGGCCTTGTAGCCTATTCTGCTTGGAATGTATGTCCCTGGTAGAAACTGTTTCCATTTCCTTAACAGAATGCATAGTCACCTGCCATTGCAAAAAGGTGCCTCTGGAACATGCCACACTTTTTGGCTATTTTCAAATGAAATACTTACAGCTAGATTCTATATATGGTGCCTAAAAAAAAAAAAATCTGTGTGGTAAACATTTCCGGCTAAGTGAATTCTATAAGCAGCACTTAGATCTAAGCTGGGTATATAGAATAAGTTTAGTTGATAGTCCAGTGCCTAAAAATACGGGCGTCCATTTACAGCAATGAGAATGTGGCGTAAATCCCTGCATGTAGATTTATGTGCACCAGGGGCGTAGCTATCATGGGGCCATGGGGGCCTGGACCCCCGTAGATTTGGCCCTGACCCCCCCTTCCACGACCCTCTTGATCCCCTTTCCTGCTGCCAACCCTCCCCTGCCACCATCGCATACTTTTGCTGGCGGGGGACCCTAACCCTCACCAGCCGAAGTTCTCTTGGCCACCTGGCGTTGCTGACCCCCCACCGCCGCAACCCTCTCGACCCCCCCTTCCTGCCGCCAACCCTCTCCCGCCGCGTACCTTTGTTGGTGGGGGACCCCAACCCCCACCAGCCGAAGTCCTCTTCTCGGCCACGTGACGTTGCTTGCTGAATGATCTGATCAAGTTTCTGTGCATGTGTCTGACGTCCTGCATGTTGTACGTGTAGGACGTCAGACGCACGCACAGAAACAGAAACAGATTCAAACAGATGCCCCTTTTGAACTGCGTGCATTAGAATTTAGGTGCAGTATGTTACAGAATATGCTTAAGGATTTGTGTGTGTAAATTCTAAATATTGCCAATTAGTGCTCATTATTGCTTTTTAAGTGCTGTTATCAATGCTGATTAGCATAGACATAGAATGGGCTTGGATTTTGGCATGGAATGCTAGGTGTGCTATTTAAAATCTGGCAGTTAGTGTGTTTCTTCGTTCTTTGAAGTATGTCATATTCCATTTCATGTAATACATTCGCCCACAAATGCTATATAGGTCATCCAAAGTTGGATGCGCAGTTTTGGGCGCTTTAAGTTGCATGTGTAAATTGGGGTATGTGCCCAATGTGTGCATGCAATTTAGTTGAATAATGAGCCAATTAGCACAGATAATTGAGCTGTAACAATCACTTATTGGTGCTAATTGGCTTCAATTAGAAATTACACATGTAGACGTAGGCATGAGATCCATGCGTAAAAATTGCACCCAGGTCCAAAAATGGGACTCAGCCATGGGAGGGTCATGGGCAGATCGTGGGCATTCCTTTAATTTACAGGCATAGTTATAGAATAAATGGGATCTGCATCTAATTTTGGCATGGAGATTTACACCAGAGTTTTCTTGGTATAAATGGTCACACCTAAAAGTAGTCATGGTTCCCAGCGCTAAGTGCTATTCTATAAATGGCCCCTAACTTTGAGCACCATTTATAGAATAGTGTTTAGTGCTTTTTTTCCAGTGCCAATATTTTAGGCATCCTTTACAGCAGGGGCGTAGCTACGGGTGGGCCTGGGTGGGTCTTTTGCGACCCTCCAATTGGTGCTGGTCTGGCTGCAGATGCCTTTAGTCCAGCAACAGCAAACAACCGCCACTCATGAGAGCTCTCCTAGGACCCGACCCGGTGTCTGCTTCTTTCTCCTTCCCTCCCCTTTCATCCACCCACCGTGCAAAACGTTGTACCTCGCCGGGTCCATGATAATAAACAACCAAAGCAGAGGCGCGGGACCGCAGCGCTCTGCCTGCCGCTACTTCCTGTGCCAGCCCGGAAGTTTGCCTCAGAACAGAAGAGGCAGGACCGGCACAGGAAACAGTAGTGCCAGGCAGAGAGCTGTGGTCCCACGCCTCTGCCATGGTTGTTTATTAGTGCAGACCTGGCGAGGTGCAACGGGAGGGATATCATGCTGCATGGTGGGTGGATGAAAGGGAAGAGAGCAACAGGGCAAGGATGGGAGAGGCAGTGGGTCCGGGGAACGATGCAATTGGGACTGGGGAAGCTTTTATTTGGGGCCAGACTCATGTTGGACTCAGCTAATCTGGGACTGGGCCTTGCCTCACCACTGATCACCACCACCTTCAGCCCAAAGCCTCTCAGCAGGTAAAACAAATATGTGTCATTGTGGACTTTTGGGTGAGGGTGGGCTCTTTAGTGCAGTGCCGGGGGGGGGGGGGGGGGGAGGTATGTTGGTAGGTTTTTGGGCAGGCATGGGCTCAGTGCCCAGGTTAAAATAATAATTTTTAAAAAGGTGTTTTATGTTGGCTTTTGGGTGGGGGTTGTCTCTGCAGTGCCCAAGCATGAAAAATTAAAATGTTTTACATTTAATGCTGATTGCTGATGTGCTTAAGGGTGGAGGGAGGGGGAGATGCCAGACTATGGGGGGACAGGTAGACGGTAGTACAGGGCTGATGCTAGGCTACAGGGAGGGGTGGGGGGAGCTAGGGTAGAGCTGATGCCTAGCTGCGGGAAAGATGATGGGGAAGGGACGGATAGGGCTAATGCTCGGCTATGGGGATGGATGAGGGTTAAAAAAGAAGGGAAGGGTAGGGCAGGGAAGGGCTGATGCCGGGCTACAGGACAGTTTGTAATTTTTGGTCCTCTATTCTGTAATTCATGAGGGTTGGTATGTGTTCTGCATGTGACCAAGGTGAGAGATTCTGCTGGCATGTGGTTTGTGTGGTGTTATGAGTCTGACGTCTGAATTTTCCAATGGAATGCATATTCCTGCTATGTATATTCACCGCTGTCTTTATAAAAGTACTGTTGTTGGTATTCGTGTTCAGAACTGGTGTGAAGAAGCTTCTTTGCAGGCTTTAGTGTTACTTCACAAAGCACCTGGCGTGAAGGAATTTTGTATTGCTATTATTGAGGTGCCACCAGAATTTGAATATATTTTTCCTATGTAATTATATTGCAGGATCCTGCCATGTGTGTTGAGAGGTTTGCCGTTGTAGTAGACATACGTATGATCAATTTTAAGATATGAGATAATGTAATTATATTTAAAAATATCAATTTTTCTATTAAGTATGTATGTGGCTATATTGATGCAGGGCAGCTGTTGGGCAAAATACTTAGAAATCCATCATCAAGTGCTTTCTAAGGCATTATTTTGTAGGATCCCAAGAGACACTACTCATATTATATACACAATATCCATATTAGCTCTGGGCCCACCCAAAATCTCAGATCTGGTTACGCCACTGCTTTACAGAATTTAATCTATAATGTAATTGAGTAATTGGTGATAACATTTAATTGGCCCTAACAAGTGCTAATTGGCACTAATTACTGGCTACATGTGCATATCTGCTCTACACCCCTAATCTATAACTTGTGCACATAATTCATCTCATATGCAAAGAGGATGTGGCCAAGGAAGCGGCATGGGTCGGTCATGGACATTCCCGGGATTTAGATATGGAGTTATAGGGGCTGATATTCAGCCCGCGGGAGGCAGCTCTGCGACCTCCCATGGTCAGGAGTGAGCCCAGATATTCAATGCCCCTCCACGTGATGCCAAAATCTTGATATAATTCTATGGCCATTAAACCCACCTCCCTACTATATTTGTTACATATGTCAGTTTGTGTGATTATTGCTTTACGTGCCCTATCCTGGGCTACATACATTCTCCTTAACAATTTAAATTGTACTTTACATTATGACACGCTCTCTGAAATGAACTCTATACCTTTAAAGCTTGCAATAATTGTTCACTTGTTGAATGAAAATCGATTTCTGTCTTCCACTTATTGAAAACGTCTTGCAGACCTAAGGGATCTCCAGCCTGCATCAGTTTTCTTGTTGCCAGAAATGATTAGGGCCTACAGTGTTCCTCTGAGGTCAGAATCTGTGCAATAGACTCCCAAATATTGTCCTTCAACAATTCCCTTTATTTTTACAATATATAACTTGTAAAAATAAAAATCAGTCGCTGCTTGGAAGATGATATAATTCCTGAAAAACATGACATTAGTTGACTTTAGGTTTGTAACAAATGAGCAACCTCGAAGACACCTCTACTGGCAGTTCTAACCACTTTCCCTCTAAGTTGAGCAGGAGTCCTCCACCTAAAACCCTGCCAGTGGGTGGTGCTGTTTCACAATCACATTTTCAATAGTGAGGGACAGGTAAGTTCTGCAGAACTCCAGGGAACCTGCCTGTGCCTAGTGATTGAAAACACAATATTGAAGCATCGCCCCCTACTGGTAGCAATGAACTTGGAGGACTCTGCTCAGCATAGAGGGAACAGTGGCTCTAACTTTATGGACCTATTTTCTAACAGGGCGCTGATTCAAGGAGTCCAGAAAAGGGCCTATTTGAAACCTATTTTATAAAAACTAACAATTAGCACCAATAAGTTGCCATAAAAGAGTAGTCAAATTGAAATTGCATGGGTGCGACATGATATGGGATAGCAAGGGACTTTTCCTCGATACAGCCTACAGGCAAAACATAAGCTTATGTCGGATAGTGGTCCCCACCGACATCTAATGAAAAGATTATTACAACTTTACTCTTGATGCAATTATGATTGGAAAAAAAATTTGAAAGTGATTGCAGTTTTTACACAGTTATATAAAGAAATTGAAAATTTAGGAAATTAAAACATTAAAAATTGGACAAAAGTTTTGGTCCAGTGACAGTTGGAGTGCATTTAGCGCAAAAAAGGAATTACTTGCATAGCACATTTGAAGGTCCGATATACATAAAAGATATGTTTGTAGGATTAATATATGCCTTTATAAAATAGGCCCCTCCCCCCCCAGGCTGGCTTAACCATTAGTCAAGGCTATGCGGGTACTCTAGGATGGCAGTTTCTGAGGGGTGGCTGAGAGCAGCAACAATCAAAGAAAAACAATAGATCCTGACATGAAATAGACTCAAAGACCATTAACATGTTCATTTACCTGCAGGGAAAGTGGCTATTTTGAAACAGCTCATTACAAAAACACTTGCAAAGCAAAGTTTCATATTTAAAAGTATGCTGCCGGATTCTATATATCGCGCCTAAATCTATGCGTATTCCATAACAATGCATGTAATTTGGGAGCACCTACTGTGGTAGCAGAGTGTTGCATGGGATTTCATTAGTGGAGGAGTGGCCTAGTGGTTAGGGTGGTGGACTTTGGTCCTGAGGAACTGAGTTCGATTCCCGGCACAGGCAACTCCTTGTGACTCTGGGCAAGTCACTTAACCCTCCATTGCCCGCCACATTGAGCCTGCCATGAGTGGGAAAGCGCGGGGTACAAATGTAACTAAAAATAAAAAAAAATCTCTACCTTGGCGGACTTGCAACCTGACAAACGTCAATATTGAAACATACAACCTGTTATCTGGATTTAGCCACATTTGATGGGTGAACATGGCAGTATTCTCAGTGGAGGAGGGTAGTTAGTGGGGTCCCGCAGGGGTCTGTGCTGGGTCCGTTGCTTTTTAATGTATTTATAAATGACCTAGAGATGGGAATAACTAGTGAGGTAATTAAATTCGCCGATGACACAAAATTATTCAGGGTCGTCAAGTCGCATGAGGAATGTGAACGATTACAGGAGGACCTTGCGAGACTGGGAGAATGGGCGTGCAAGTGGCAGATGAAGTTCAATGTTGACAAGTGCAAAGTGATGCATGTGGGTAAGAGGAACCCGAATTATAGCTACGTCTTGCAAGGTTCCGCGTTAGGAGTTACGGATCAAGAAAGGGATCTGGGTGTCGTCGTCGATGATACGCTGAAACCTTCTGCTCAGTGTGCTGCTGCGGCTAGGAAAGCGAATAGAATGTTGGATGTTATTAGGAAGGGTATGGAGTCCAGGTGTGCGGATGTTATAATGCCGTTGTATCGCTCCATGGTGCGACCGCACCTGGAGTATTGTGTTCAGTACTGGTCTCCGTATCTCAAAAAAGATATAGTAGAATTGGAAAAGGTACAGCGAAGGGCGACGAAAATGATAGTGGGGATGGGACGACTTTCCTACGAAGAGAGGCTGAGAAGGCTAGGGCTTTTCAGCTTGGAGAAGAGACGGCTGAGGGGAGGTATGATAGAAGTGTATAAAATAATGAGTGGAATGGATCGGGTGGATGTGAAGCGACTGTTCACGCTATCCAAAAATACTAGGACTAGAGGGCATGAGTTGAAGCTACAGTGTGGTAAATTTAAAACGAATCGGAGAAAATTTTTCTTCACCCAACGTGTAATTAGACTCTGGAATTCGTTGCCGGAGAACGTGGTACGGGCGGTTAGCTTGATGGAGTTTAAAAAGGGGTTAGATAGATTCCTAAAGGACAAGTCCATAGACCACTATTAAATGGACTTGGAAAAATTCCGCATTTTTAGGTATAACTTGTCTGGAATGTTTTTACGTTTGGGGAGCGTGCCAGGTGCCCTTGACCTGGATTGGCCACTGTCGGTGACAGGATGCTGGGCTAGATGGACCTTTGGTCTTTCCCAGTATGGCACTACTTATGTACTTATGTACTTATATGACGCTCAACTGGATGTAAGAAGCACTCGGAGAACTTATTGTGTGCTTTTTGATCAGGATTGGGTGGGATACCTTCTGTATGGTATTATCAAATTGAGGGGTCCTTTTACAAAGGCGCAGTGAAAAATGGCTTGCATTAGTGTAGGCATGGGTTTTGGGTGCGCGCTGATCCATTTTTTAGCGCACCTGTAAAAAAGTCCTTTTTAAAATTTTTGCCGAAAATGGACGTGCAGCAAAATGAAAATAGCCGCGCATCCATTTTGGGTCTGAGACCTTACTGCCAGCCATTGACCTAGTGGTAAAGTCTCACACGGTAACCGGGCGGTAATGACCTATGTGCGCCAAATGCCATGGCGCGTGTTCGTTACGCACGCCCAAAAATAAAACTATTTTTCGGATTTGCGCCAAAAATGAAATTACCGCAAGAGCCACGTGGTAGCTGGGCGGTAACTCCATTTCGGCATGGGTTGGGCGCACATAGACGCTTACGCGGCTTAGTAAAAGGGCCCCTGAATGTTTATGGAGTGATGAGTCAGGTAGATATGTTGTATTTATTTTATTTTATTTTTGTTACATTTGTACCCCGCGCTTTCCCACTCATGGCAGGCTCAATGCGGCTTACATGGGGCAATGGAGGATTAAGTGACTTGCCCAGAGTCACAAGGAGCTACCTGTGCCTGAAGTGGGAATCGAACTCAGTTCCTCAGGACCAAAGTCCACCACCCTAACCACTAGGCCAGTTATGTAAGAGTCGTGGTAATTGGGTGGTTGAGATAAGTCCAAGTGAATATATCCCATTTGTTTTTAATAAGTGTTTGGATATTTAATAACGATTTTTGATATGGTCATAGTTGTTTGGAGATAGATATCTGTATTTGTTACAGCTATATTGTAATTGTTTTACCCAGTTTATATGCTAATGCATATTCATTGGGGAGTTCCTGAAAATCCAACTGGGTTGCGGACCTCGAGAACCAAGTTTGCCCACCCTTGCCATAACTTATAGAATACTGTAATTTACTTGGGTATCTCTGGTGTGTAGGTGCTCACACCTAAGAGGTCCTTTTACTAAGGTGTGCTGAAAAATGGCCTGCGGTAGTATAGATGTGTGTTTTGGTGCGCGTAGAATTATTTTTCAGCGCACCTACAAAAAAATGCCTTTTAAACATTTTTGCCAAAAATGGACATGCGGCAAAATGAAAATTGCCGCGTGTCCATTTTGGGCCTCAGACCTTACTGCAAACCATTGACCTAGTGGTAAGGTCTCATGTGGTAACCGGGTGGTAATGTTCTACACGCATCAGAAAATAAAAAATATTTTTTAGATGCGTGTAACGGATGTGCACCAAAATTGAAATTACCGCAAGGGCCACGTGGTAACCGGGCAGTAACTCCAATTTGGCACACGTTGGGTGCGTGTAGGCACCTACGCAGCTTAGTAAAAGGGCTCCTAAGTTCCTTTATAGAATAAAATCCTACCAGGCGCCTTTCCTTGCTTGCTCAACCTGCAGCCCTTTCTGGTATAATATGGTTTGACCTCTTGCTGTTTCTGATACCCTATATAATAATTCTCACCTCCAACGTTCTGACTTGCTGCCTGGGACCGTGGCTCATTCCGAGTTGGTCTGCTAGACTCCGTAGATCAGGCTGACATCACCATAGTCATTATGATGTCAACTTCAGAACCCGGGGGGGGGGGGGGGAAGCATGCCTCACAGCTGATCCATGTCCAGAGGAGGGTCGCTGGACATGGGTGGCTGGAGGGGGGGGACAGGGGAGAGAGGAGGGTCACTGGACATGGGTGGCTGGAGGGGGGGCAGGGGAGAGAGGAGAGTCGCTGGACATGGGTGGCTGCAGGGGGGGCAGGGGAGAGAGGAGGGTCGCTGGACACGGGTAGCTGCAGGGGAGCCGAGGAAAACCTTGCTAGCACCCATTTCATTTGTGTCAGAAACGGGCCTTTTTCACTAGTTCAGTAATAAAATGTCATTTTAATACTTAGAAAAAGCACTTCAACTTAAGTGATGTGCAGATTAGTAAGACAAATTAATCAAACAAAAACACAAATAGCTCACACCATCCTCCTTAGTTAGTGCCCCCCCCCCCAAAAAAAAAAAGACCAAGAAGTCACATTTGGCAATGTTTTCTTCGAAGGGTGTGTCTTCTATGTTCGACAAACAAGGATTGTTCTTCCTAGTCAGCTTGTATTTCTGTGTAGAGGGCAATGGAGTTTCGTAGCCTGCAGGCTTCTTTTGAGATCAAAATAATTACGTAACTCTGCAGAGATGCTTCCCCAAGTCTAAGCTAAAGAACTTGCCTTTTCTGTATACCTTGGCACAATTTAGGTGCCGAGCATCAGGTCTATAAATGGCATCTAGGCACCGAGATTCCATTATCGAACACTAACATAAACTGTCATCAACATGCCAATATCTAAATGTGTCCGCTTATGCCACGTCAATGGCAGGCAGAAGAGGGCGTGCCTAAACGCAGCAATACACATAAAAGTTGGTTCTGCCCATGCCCTGCCCATGTTTCTCCCCTGAAAACATCCCCTTCACTGTTCCTTCTAAGCCAGTGATTTTCAACTTTTTTCATCTCGCATCACTTATAAGGCACAAAAATTGTCAAGGCACACCACTGGACTCCAACCCATATCCGCCCATTCATTCTAAGATCCATTCCATCCCCGCAAGTAATCTCCTTCATCCCCACTTACGCTACTGAAATACATTAGAGCACCGATATACCTTCTATTGGGAAACTGGAACAAGATGGATGGTTACAGATTCCTCCATAGACACCACATGCCTCAGATGCAGAACACGACTCTCACCTGATACAAAATAGGGAACCGCAAAAAGCACACAGACAAAAACTGAAACCAGAGATACCAGTCAAGGGAGAGAGAACAAGAGGTTTATTGTCATTAAACCTCCTTGGGAGAGTAGTTGTGTCAGAAGGGACAGGGCACTGGAGAAGAAAAGCCTGGGGAGAGCTCAGGCATGAGTTTGAAGGTACAAGGGGGGCAGGTTGAGGGGAGAGGTGCTGGATTGTGGACTGGTTCGAGAGGGGGAGAGATGGCAGACCATGGGGAGGGGACTGGTTCCCAAATGCATGTGAAGGGTGCTTGGCGTGTGAGGGCAGCCGAATCCATGTTGACTTGGTGGAAGGGGATTCCTGCGGCACATCGGTTGAAAAACGCTGCTCTAAGTTAAGCGGGAGTCCTCCACCTACAATCCTGCCAGTTGGGGGTGCTGTTTCACTATCACATTTTCAATAGCGAGGGACAGGCAAGCTCTGCAGGACTCCAGGGAAGCTGCATGTCCCTAGCGACTGAAAATACACCACCCCCTACTGGCAGCAATGCAGTTGGAGGACTTAGAGGGAACAGTGATCCCTTTGCGGTTACACTCTGAGCGAGTTTCATGGTCATTTATACAAGAGTACTGAGTGTTCAGCTAGCACTTACCTGTACATGCAGAAGTGCTATGGTTTAAACATTTATATAGATTGCCCCAATCTGTCTGACCTTAATGATTAACTGTACATTTGTCTTTTTAGATTGCAAGCTCTTCGAGCAGGGACCGTCCTTCCATGTTAAACTGTACAGCGCTGCGTAACCCTAGTAGCACTTTAGAAATGTTAAGTAGTAGTAGTAGTAGTAACATTTATACATACCAAGTTATAGAATGAGGAGGATTATGATAGAGGTCTATAAAATAATGAGTGGAACGGGTAGAGGTGAATCATTTGCTTATTCTTTCCAAAAATAAAGCTACAAAGTAGTAAATTTAATATGAATAGGAGAAAATGTTTCTTCACTCAACGTGTAATTAAACTCTGGAATTCGTTGCCAGAGAATGTGGTAAAGGTGGTTAGCTTAGCGGGGTTTAAAAAAGGTCTGGACGGCTTCCTAAAGGAAAAGTCCATATACCATTAGTAAATTGACTTGGGGAAAATCCACTGCTTATTTCTAGGATATTCAAACAAGTCTGAATGCAAGTTTTTTTATATATATATAAAGTGGAGTAAGGTCTCATATATAACACGAAAAGAATTATTTTCTCACTCAATAACTGAATGTATAATTCGTGTATATGGTTTAATCATTGACTTGACCTCCACCAACCCTTTACTATTAACTGACTTATAACGTGTATTAGTCCAACTCTCACGGTCTAATTATAATCAACAACAAAATGTGTCTGGCACTTAGCTTAGGCAGGTTGGTGCTCTCAAAAACCCTTATTTCTAGGATAAGCAGCATAAAATGTGTTGAACTTTTTCGGGATCTTGCCAGGTATTTGTGACCTGGATTGGCCACTGTTGGAAACAGAATGCTGGGCTTGATGGACCTTTGGTCTGTCCCAGCATGGCAATACTTATGTACAGGTGAAGAGGAGTCCTCTCCAAAGACCAATACATTCATTTGGGCATGGGGAGAGTCTACACTTGGTAAATGGTCTAAGCAGCTTTCCTTGGAGCCTAACAGTTAGATTGAAGAGCAAACTAGCTGCCAACCTCCTTGCTCATGGGCCGATACTCAAATCCAGGCGTAAAAGCGCATAACATACTGTTATTAACGACGCTCCTTTCCTCTTTTATACTTTTATACTGAAGCAATGCTCAGCAGAAATCATATGCAAATGATATGCACGTTTAATTTGTGCTACCAAACCGAAAGTAAGGGGAAGACTGTGCCCGGCACATGGGCGCAAAGGTTTTGCAGTAAGCGCGGCTGTTGTGAGCACACCCAAACAAACCCGTCAGTGCAAGCACACATTGGCGCTCTGTGCTTTTACATATGAGCCTTTCAAAAATCGTTTTATGGTACTACATTTTTAAAAAGTTCGTATTTCAGCGCAGAAAAACAGGCTCTGATGTTTGTTTTCACTTTCTGTTTTGCTTGGTCTTGCACGGGCTTCCGTACGCTTGCTAAAGAAGACAAACCCCATAGTTCAATGTGGAAAGTTGACAAAAAAATCCTCTTCTAAAAACAGTCTATGTGGCATCTAACCTGGCGTTAATTTTTTCAGTGTTAGAGGCCATCATATTCTTTTTCTATGCATTCCAAAGGATTACTTACTGACCTCATTTACATCCATTTTAATACATTTCTATATACCTGCACTCGAGCACTTTGAGCATTTGACGCAAAACTGTGAGCACGGAAATCAGGTGCTAATTGCTTTTTAATGCTGACATTAGTTTTGAGCCTTGGTTCCTCGGTCTGCTGATCAGGGCCACCAAGAAGGGGGCCTGGGGGGCAAAATTCCTCAGGCCCCGCCTCCAAGGGGGGCCCAGTACCAGGCCCCGGGATCTGTCTCTGTCCTACTCCTATCGGGAACCGGTCCCAGCACACTGGAGCACATGAGAGACAGTCCGCAGCGCTGCCCCCCCCCCCCCCTTGGAGGCCAGGAAGGAGCAGACGCACTGACATAGGGGGCGGGGGCTTTCTATGTCAGTACATCCTCCTCCCCGGCCTCCAAGGGGGGGGGGCAGCGTCGGAATCATCTGGTGGCAGTCCGAAAGTGAGTGAGGGGCAGCAGTGGCGGCTGCATTCCCGGGTTTGGCCTGGCAGCTGCATCCCAAATGTGTGGGGGTGGGGGCGGCAACTGCATCCTGAATGGAGGGGGGCCCGGCGGCGGAGGCAGCCTTGCCCCGGGCCCAGCTCTATCTCTCAGTGGCCCTGCTGCTGAGGACTGGGGTTGTCCTGGCTAAGGGATTTTTATTTATATTTCTCAATTAACCATGACTCAGTTCAGATCAAAATCCCAAATATTTGTGGTCAACTCACTTGAATGTCTTGTTCCACTTCCTGCTTTGTACTTTCTTGCAAACCTGATTCAACTGTTTGACATGAATGTACTCAGTTATGTCACAGAGTGAAGAGAGAGAAGCCTAAAGCTGTCTCATGGCCTAAGCAGTTCTCATTGCCTACCCTATAAACAAATGTAGAGCAAAAAGGTACCAAAAGAGAGAAAGACCATAAAAGTTTGAAGGGGCAGCTTTCATTTTTGAAAGTTCTGTGTACTACAGAGTCAGTAGAAAAGGGACTAGTCATTTTTTTCACAATTTTTACAGTCAAAAACCTGCAGGCACCTAAAGTGATGTGATTTCTGGGGCTAATTACTTTTTTTTAAATTTTTTAATTTTTTATTTTATTTATTGCATTTGTATCCCACATTTTCCCACCTTTTTGCGGGCTCAGTGTGGCTTACAATATGATATAAATGATGGAAATACAATTTGTTACAACTTGGTTATGGATTGCATTGTGCAGAGTTAAGCGAGATAGTCGAAGTAACGTTAAGGAATATAACAATGGAACACAAATATTGAAACATTGGAAGGAGACAGTGGAAGGCTTAAAGGGCAATATTAAGGCATGAAGACATATGGTATACATATTTCTCTGAGTAGAGGTATGAGTGATGTGAGATTACGGGGATGAGATTGCAGAAGTGGATGTATGATGCATTAGTGAACAGTGAGTGTGGACTTTATGTGTTTTGGCTCTTTCCGTAGATTTTTTCAAAAAGATGGGTCTTCAATAATTTGCGGAAGGAAGCTTGTTCGTGGATCGTTCTTAAGTTGCACGGCAGTGTATTCCAGAACTGCGTGCTTATGTGAGAGAAGGTTGACGCGTGTAGCGTCTTGTATTTGAAGCCCTTGCAATTGGGGAAGTGGAGGTCGAGGAAAGTTCAAGATGATCTTTTGGCGTTTCTGGGTGGTAAGTCTATTAACTCAGACATGTAGGCTGGGGCTACATGTCTGAGTTAATAGACTTACCACCCATAAACATTTTAAAGTTTCATACCTGAGGCAGAAATTTGGCAGGATTATTCAGTCGATATCCCTCTCTCTTGTGGTATAAATAATCCCACTTTGGGTACCTTTTCGCTCAGCGAGTCATATCCTTCTCCGCTTCTCTCTCTCGAGCCCTCACCCCTCAGCATCTTGCCACCAATCTACTGGATGGTCTGGTCACCTCAAAGAAAACCTTTCCGGAATATGAATTCCAGGACTTGCTGGCTTTTCTCTGATCAGTGTCCTCTCATCAGTGTGAAGGCCTTGGGGAGTTTCTTCTAGCAGCAGGAAACTATTTTAAGTGGTGTCACTGGGGACATTCTGAGTGGATAATGCTAGGCCCGTGCTGATGGGAGCATTGAATTGCTGCCCAGGTGCTGACAGTAATTACCCTCTTCAAGTGAACCAGACTGAAAGGCAGGTGAAGTAATAACATGTGGAGGTTTTATTTTTTTTCCCCCATTCCTTTCTGTTGTGCCTCAGGCCAAAACCTTGCGGATTGTGGCAGGTTCTACTGAAGCCTGAATCAGATGTTGAGAATAAAGAATTATTTTGCTATTTGCCTGGGATCACAGTTTAGCCTCGCAGGATGGATATGGACTATAAAGGGACAGGACAAAACATTCAGGATAATAGTTATTCATTACAGTTCTTTAGCCTGAATCGTGCTGTACTGAAGGACTTCTCCAACCGTAACATAAAAATCTTGTCTAGCAATGCAAGAAGCACAAGAATAGAATAGAGGTGACACAACTTTTTTCTGTTAACCTCACACTGTACAGGTGATATTTTACACAGTATGGGTGGTTTCCGTGCAGTAGGTGGGAAGCAGCAGGAATTAGAAAAGGTACAGAGAAGGGCGATAAAAATAATAAAGGGGATGGGACGACTTCCCTATGAGGAAAGGCTAAAACGGCTAGGGCTCTTCAGCTTAGAGAAAAGGCGGCTGAGGGGAGATATGATAGAGGCCTATAAAATAATGAGTGGAGTGGAACGCGTAGACGTGAATCGTTTGTTTACTCTTCTCAAAAATACTAGGACTAGGAGGCATGCGATGAAGCTACAAAGCAGTAAATTTAAAACGAATCGGAGAAAATATTTCTTCGCTCAACATGTAACTAAACTCTGGAATTCGTTGCCAGAGAATGTAGTAAAAGAAGTTAGCTTAGTGGGGTTTAAAAAAGGTTTGGCTGGCTTCCTAAAGGAAAAGTCCATCGACCATTATTAAAATGGACTTGGGGAAAATCCACTGCTTATTTCTAGAATACAGCAACAAAAGAAAAAATATGCAGAGTGCTAAGGGAGAATCCAATGGTGGAGATATAGGTAAAGTCTCATAAACATGCAGCAATTGTACTTAAACTTCTTTTATGCTGCTTACGTTATAATCATAGACTTTTACCCACCCTCCTACCATAAACCGAGCTAACACGCTTGTTCTCTGAATCTTTTAAAAATATTTTATCTTTTTTCTTATACTTTTACAAAGCGTGTCATTTAGCTCTCACATTATATGCTTACTGCAGATGGCTTAAAGTATTTATAACTTATCTGAATGCGGGTAGATCCGCACTCCCCAACAGGAGCCTATTTCGCCCTCCTGGCTTTCTCAAGGGGAACTCTTCGTGCTGTCTCAGGCTGTCAGATTATCATCGTCTGCCATCTATCAGGAGTTGGGGAGTGCGGATCTACCGGCATACAGATAAGTTATAAATACTTTAAGCCATCTGCAGTAAGCATATAATGTGAGAGCTAAATGACACGCTTTGTAAAAGTATAAGAAAAAAGATAAAATATTTTTAAAAGATTCAGAGAACAAGCGTGTTAGCTCGGTTTATGGTAGGAGGGTGGGTAAAAGTCTATGATTATAACGTAAGCAGCATAAAAGAAGTTTAAGTACAATTGCTGCATGTTTATGAGACTTTACCTATATCTCCACCATTGGATTCTCCCTTAGCACTCTGCATATTTTTTCTTTTGTTGCTGTTAGCTACATTGAGCAGAGTTGAGCTGTGTTGTATGGCAGTATTTCTAGAATAAGCAGCATAAAATGTACTGTTTTAGGATCTTGCCAGGTACTTGTAACCTGGATTGGCCACTGTTGGAAACAGGATACTGGGCTTGATGGACCTTCAGCCTGTCCCAGTATGGCAATACCTATGTATTTATGGAACCTATGCTCTACATCAAGGCTTTAGTTGCTGGTCACAGTATCTTCTACAGCAGTGGTTTTCACCCGGCCAGTTGAGCTTTCAGGATAGCCCCAATGAATGTGCATGAGAGAGATTTGCATACCAAGAAGGCAGAGCATGCAAATCTCTCTCATGCATATTCACTGTGGGTATCCTGAAAACTCAACAGACCGGATGGTCCCTGAGGACTGAGTTGAAAACCACTGCTCTACAGACCTGTGGTCCACAGATCCCTGGGAGTCGCTGAGACCATTACAAGGGGTCTACAGGACACAGAGACAAAAAGTCTTTTCATGTGTGAACAGAATAAAGAGACCATTGTGAAGGTGAGATACACAGTGGCAGCGGAGATGGTATTAGCAGCATCAGTAGCCACAGGGATGGATAAGAGGCGGCTGTGCATGAAGGAGAGAAAGACTGGAGAGGACTAATTGAGTAAAAGAGAAAGAGACTGGTGCAGATTGGCTGGGGGGGGGGGGGGGGAGAGACTGATGGAGACGAATACAGGAGATGGGGGGAAGGCCGACAGTCGCTCAAAAGAGCATGGTTCGGGATAAGGTATCTTTCAAAGATATCACCATAACAGGGAAGATAGAGTATCCTGATAGTGAGGTTGCAAAAGAGATTGTAGTAGATCGGGTATCTTTAAATAACAATAAAAATCAGACAAAAGATTGCCAATTAATACTGTCAAGTACTAAGCATGATGTACTTAGGAACAACAAACATAGTTTGAAATGTCTATATGCGAATGCCAGGAGCCTAAGAAATAAGATGGGGGAGTTAGAATATATTGCACTAAATGAAAAATTAGATATAATAGGCATCTCTGAGACCTGGTGGAAGGAGGATAACCAGTGGGACACTGTCATACCGGGGTACAAATTATATCGTAGTGATAGGGTGAATCGGATTGGTGGAGGGGTAGCATTGTATATTAACGAGAGCCTTGAATCAAATAGATTGAAAATTCTGCAGGAAGCAAAACACTCCTTGGAATCACTGTGGATTGAAATTCCATGTGCAAAGGGGAAAAGGATAGTGATAGGAGTGTACTACCGTCCGCCTGGCCAGGACGAACAGACGGATGCGGAAATGTTAAAGGAAATCAGGGACGCAAACAAACTGGGCAACACAATAATAATGGGGGATTTCAATTACCCGCATATAGACTGGGGTAATGTAACATCTGTACACGCAAGGGACATAAGATTTCTTGATGAAATCAAGGACAGCTTCATGGAACAGCTAGTTCAGGAGCCGACAAGAGAAGGAAAAATACTAGACTTAGTCCTTAGTGGTGCTCATGATCTAGTGCAGGGGGGTAACGATACGAGGGCCGCTTGATAACAGTGATCATAATATGATCGGTTTTGATATTGGCATTGAAGGAAGTGAAACTAGGAAATCAAGTACGCTAGCGTTTAACTATAGAAAAGGTGATTACGACAAAATGAGAAAAATGGTGAAAAAAAGACTGAAAGGAGCAGCTCGCAGAGTAAAAAACTTGCATCAGGCGTGGATGCTGTTTAAAAACACCATCCTGGAGGTTCAGGACAAATATATTCCACGTATTAGAAAAAGGGAAAAAAGACTAACGTCAGCCGGCGTGGCTAAACAGTAAGATAAAGGAAATCATTAGAGCCAAAAACAATCCTTCAGAAAGTGGAGAAGAGAACCAACTGAAAGTAACAGGATAGATCATAAGGAATGCCAAGCCAAATGCAAAGCGGAGATAAGGAGGGCAAAAAAGGACTTTGAGAAGAAATTAGCGTTGGAAGCAAAATACATAGTAAAAACTTTTTTAGATACATTAAAAGCAGGAAACCGGCCAAAGAGTCGGTTGGGCCGCTGGACGAAAATGGTGTTAAAGGGGCGATCAAGGAGGACAAAGCCGTAGCGGAGAAATTAAATGAATTCTTTGCTTCGGTCTTCACCGAGGAGGATTTGGGGGGGACACCGGTGCCGGAAAGAATATTTGAAGCGGGGGAGTCGGAGAAACTAAACAAATTCTCTGTAACCTTGGAGGATGTAATGGGTCAGTTCAGCAAGCTGAAGAGTAGTAAATCACCGGGACCTGATGGTATTCATCCCAGAGTATTAATAGAACTAAAAAATGAACTTGCGGAGCTACTGTTAGAAATATGCAATCTGTCCCTAAAAACGAGTGTAATACCGGAAGACTGGAGGGTAGCCAATGTTACTCCGATTTTTTAAGAAAGGTTCCAGAGGAGATCGGGAAATTATAGACCGGTGAGTCTGACGTCGGTGCCGGGCAAGATGGTGGAGGCTATTATTAAGAATAAAATTGCAGAGCATATACAAAAACATGGACTGATGAGACAAAGTCAGCACGGATTTAGTGAAGGGAAGTCTTGCCTCACCAATCTAATGCATTTTTTTGAGGGGGTAAGCAAACATGTGGACAATGGGGAGCCGGTTGATATTGTATATCTGGATTTTCAGAAGGCGTTTGACAAAGTGCCGCACGAAAGACTCCTGAAGAAATTGCAGAGTCATGGAATCGGAGGTAGGGTATTATTATGGATTAAGAACTGGTTGAAAGATAGGAAGCAGAGAGTAGGATTGCGTGGCCAGTATTCTCAGTGGAGGAGGGTAGTTAGTGGGGTCCCGCAGGGGTCTGTGCTGGGTCCGTTGCTTTTTAATGTATTTATAAATGACCTAGAGATGGGAATAACTAGTGAGGTAATTAAATTCGCCGATGACACAAAATTATTCAGGGTCGTCAAGTCGCAGGAGGAATGTGAACGATTACAGGAGGACCTTGCGAGACTGGGAGAATGGGCGTGCAAGTGGCAGATGAAGTTCAATGTTGACAAGTGCAAAGTGATGCATGTGGGTAAGAGGAACCCGAATTATAGCTACGTCTTGCAAGGTTCCGCGTTAGGAGTTACGGATCAAGAAAGGGATCTGGGTGTCGTCGTCGATGATACGCTGAAACCTTCTGCTCAGTGTGCTGCTGCGGCTAGGAAAGCAAATAGAATGTTGGGTGTTATTAGGAAGGGTATGGAGTCCAGGTGTGCGGATGTTATAATGCCGTTGTATCGCTCCATGGTGCGACCGCACCTGGAGTATTGTGTTCAGTACTGGTCTCCGTATCTCAAAAAAGATATAGTAGAATTGGAAAAGGTACAGCGAAGGGCGACGAAAATGATAATGGGGATGGGACGACTTTCCTATGAAGAGAGGCTGAGAAGGCTAGGGCTTTTCAGCTTGGAGAAGAGACGGCTGAGGGGAGATATGATAGAAGTGTATAAAATAATGAGTGGAATGGATCGGGTGGATGTGAAGCGACTGTTCACGCTATCCAAAAATAATAGGACTAGAAGGCATGAGTTGAAGCTACAGTGTGGTAAATTTAAAACGAATCGGAGAAAATTTTTCTTCACCCAACGTGTAATTAGACTCTGGAATTCGTTGCCGGAGAACGTGGTACGGGCGGTTAGCTTGACGGAGTTTAAAAAGGGGTTAGATAGATTCCTAAAGGACAAGTCCATAGACCGCTATTAAATGGACTTGGAAAAATTCCGCATTTTTAGGTATAACTTGTCTGGAATGTTTTTACGTTTGGGGAGCGTGCCAGGTGCCCTTGACCTGGATTGGCCACTGTCGGTGACAGGATGCTGGGCTAGATGGACCTTTGGTCTTTCCCAGTATGGCACTACTTATGTACTTATGTACTTATGAGATAAAGAGGGGCATTTTCGAAAGGGACGTCCAGGTTTTGATTTGGACGTCCTCGCAAAACGTCCCGATCCAGTGGCGGGGAAACCCATATTTTCAAAACAAGATGGACGTCCATCTTTCGTTTCGAAAATACTGTCAGGGACGTCCAAATCCTTAAATTTGGTCGTCCCTAGACATGGACGTTTCTGATTTTCGGCGGTAATCGAAACCAAGGACATCCATCTCAGAAACGACCAAATGCAAGCCATTTGGTTGTGGGAGGAGCCAGCATTTGTAGTGCACTGGTCCCCCTGACATGCCAGTACACCAACCGGCACCCTAGAGGGCACTGCAGTGGACTTCATAAATTGCTCCCAGGCACATAGCCCTGCAACCCCCCCCCCCCAAAACCCACTACCCACAACTGTACACCATTACCATAGCCCTTACGATAAATCTAGACTGAAAGCCCACCTCTTTAACATTGCTTTTGACTCGTAACCACTTGTAACCACTCGCCTCCACCTACCCTCCCCTCTCCTCCTTCCTGTACACATTTATTGATTTGATTTGCTTACTTTATTTTTTGTCTATTAGATTGTAAGCTCTTTGAGCAGGGACTGTCTTTCTTCTATGTTTGTGCAGCGCTGCATATGCCTTGTAGCGCTATAGAAATGCTAAATAGTAGTAGTAGTAGGGTACAGTGGGTTTGTGGTGGGTTTTGGAGGTCTCGCTGTTTCCTCCACAAACGTAACAGGTGGGGGGGGTGGGGCTGGGTCCGCCTGTCTGAAGTACACTGCACCCACTAAAACTGCTCCAGGGACCTGTATACTGCTGTCACGGACCTGAGTTTGACATCTGAGGCTGGCACAAAATATTTTGAAAGATTTTTTAAGGATGGGAGGGGGTTAGTGACCACTGGGGGAGTAACAGGAGGTCATCCCCGATTCTCTCCAGTGGTCATCTGATCATTTCAGGCACCTTTTCGTGCCTTAGTTGTAAGAAAAACAGGTCCAGGTGAAAACGTCCAAGTGCTTGTCAGGGACGTCCTTCTTTTTTCCATTATGGGTCAAGGACGTCCAAGTGTTAGGCACATCCAAGTCCCGCCTTCACTATGCCTCTGACACGCCCCCTTGAGCTTTGGCCGTCCCTGCGATGGAGTACATAAGTACATAAGTAGTGCCATACTGGGAAAGACCAAAGGTCCATCTAGCCCAGCATCCTGTCACCGACAGTGGCCAATCCAGGTCAAGGGCACCTGGCACGCTCCCCAAACGTAAAAACATTCCAGACAAGTTATACCTAAAAATGCGGAATTTTTCCAAGTCCATTTAATAGCGGTCTATGGACTTGTCCTTTAGGAATCTATCTAACCCCTTTTTAAACTCCGTCAAGCTAACCGCAGTTGGGGATGTCCAAAATCAGCTTTCGAATACACCGATTTGGATGTTTCTGTGAGAAGGACATCCATCTTCCGATTTGTGTTGAAAGATGGATGTCCTCTTTCGAAAATGAGCCTGAAAGAGAGCTAATGGGGACTTACGTAGCACTGAGGGGAGGTCCAGGAAGAGTGATGATGATAAATTGGGGGGGGGGGGGGGGGTCTATGAACATTTTGGAGCTTAATAAGGGGGCCACACAACCAAAGGTTTGGGAACCTCTTCTGTCCAGAGTGCTGTGTTTCCCAAGGGCAATCAGTCATTTCTAGAGTTTATTTCCTTTGCTCTTGGAATTCTGCAGTTCAGTTGTCTACACACCTTGACCTCGCAAGCATTTGCCCAGGGTCAGATCCCAAACATAGGGACCCTTTCACCAAACAGCAGTAAAAAGTGGCCTTGTGTAGTCTTACGCGGGTCATTCCTGCTAAGGCCATTTTTACTACTGGGGTAAAAAGACCAGTTTTTCTATTTTCCTTATTAATGGCCACTTGCTAATTTTCCCATTAGCGCATGGCCATTCGCAAGTGTGCCATCTATTTTGTAGGCAGTAGGGACTCACGCTAAATAACAATACCCACGTACTAACTGATTAGCGCAGAACACGCCCACTCTCTGCCCCCAGACCTGCCCCCAGTGCTAAGGGTAGCACGCGCACATTCCAAAATTACCTTAGGACGCCTCAACGCATCCTGCGGTAACCACGTGATAGTGCTTAACACAGCTTTGTAAAACGGACCCACAGTCATTCCTCAGAGGCGAAAGATGTTACCTTCTTGGTGTTACAATCGGAACTTTTCTCCCACTAACCAAGAACCTTTAAAGGGCTTTGGAGATGGACATTGTCTCTGGCTCTTTTTAAAGGGTCATCCAGCATTGTCATATCAATTTCTAAACTCAAGGATTGAAAAAAAAAAAGGTAAAAATTATCTCAGCAAGCAATGAGATCAAAGACATTTCTTTGTCTTGGTGATTACTCTCAGGTTAGATGACAGACTGAGCTGTGTGCATGGTTTAAGCAACTAATTTTCTGCAATTTCAGGTTTCCAAATTGCTTTAAGATGAATCACAGAGACTGCATTATGTAATGACTTTCGTCCTGTGCTGTCCTTCCATAACAAGCTATCGGTGATCTTATTAAAATTAGCTGCATTTTTTTCCCCCAGGAACCACATCTAGCACCCACAGAGCTGACTTCTATGCCAGGACACTGCTTTGAATGAGCCTGAATTTTTCATGTTTTGGAAGCTAAGCAGTGTTGGGCCTGACAAACTCTCCTTGGGAGACCACTGGGCGAGACCAGGTGCTGTGGGTTGCAAAAGACAACAGTAAGCTAGTGCAGTAACTATCCTGCTATCACAGTCACCATGGTCTGGCTGTGGCCACCTATGCTTGTAACAGACAAGGCGAATAGCAGAGCTGTCACCCGCCGCCACTTGTCTGTAGAAACCAGCTCCCAAGCACGGTAGTACAAAGGTCTGGTTCTTCTCTTCATTTGTTGGCTGTTTGCTTCGTAAAGTATTTAAGACACCTCAGAACCTTCTATATACGTACATAAGTTTTGCCATACTGGGACAGACCAAAGGTCCATCAAGCCCAACATCCTGTTTCTAACAGTGACCAATCCAGGTCGCAAATACCTGGCAAGATCCCAAAACAGTACAATACGTTTTATGCTGCTTAACCTAGAAATAAGTAGTGTATTTTTCCCAAGTCCATTTTAATAATGGTCTATGGACTTTTCCTTTAGGAAGCCATCCAAACGTTTTTAAAACCCCATTAAGCTAACTGCTTTTACTATGTTCTCTGGCAACGAATTCTAAAGTTTAACTACATATTGAGTGAAGAAACGTTTTCTCCGATTCGTTTTAAATGTACTACTTTTAACTTCATTTCTTGCCCCCCTAGTACTAGTATTTTTGGAAAGAGTAAACAAACGATTCACATCTACCCATTCCACTCCACTCATTATTTTATAGACCTCTATCATATCTCCCCTCAGCCATCTTTTCTCCAAGCTGAAAAGCCCTAGCCGCTTTAGCCTTTCCTCAGAGGGAAGTTGTCCCAACCTCTTTATCATTTTCGTCACCCTTCTCTGTACCTTTTCTAATTCCACTATATCTTTTTTGAGATGCGGCGACCAGAATTGAATACAATATTCGAGGTATGGTTGCAAAGGCATTATAACGTCCTCATTTTTGTTTTCCATTCCTTCCCTAATAATACCTTCTATTTGCTTTCTTAGCCACTGCCACACACTGAGCAGAGGGTTTCAACGTATCATCAACGACGCCTAGATCCCTTTCCCGGTCGGTGACTCCTAATGTGGAACCTTGCATAGAGTAGCTGTAGAAAATCAGCAGCTGTTCTCTGGTCTCTCTGTTTATTTCCCAGATTCTAAGGACAGTCACACTCAGTTTTCCAACAATGGTCATGAGGCACAGCAACATAACAAAAGTCATCAGCAGAAAAGATCTTTGTAGTTCCCATGGTCTGCTTTGCTGTCCCATCCTACTGCCCCAACACAACTCTGTTCAGTTGACAGCCATCTTCCTCTCTCACCCTTGCCGCATGACTTGTAACTGGCCCCGGCATGCTTGAACTCTAGTTACCACCTCTGCTGATAAGAGATTTTGGACATCAGCTACCTGCTTAATAAAAAAACTAGATCCTCATATTCTCTATCTGGGGCAGACCAGATGGGCCGTGTAATCTTTATCTGACACCATCTTCTCTGTTGTATATTATCCTTTTTCCTTCTGTTTTCTAGAGAAAGTTATTGTCATGTCCTCTCTCTTTCTCTCTCTGTAGGGTTTTGTCACAAGATTTGGCAGGCCTCTGAACGGCTTCTCTTACGTACTGGGATTCATCAAGCAGTAGGCCTCACTCACCACATCAAGATCCCCAGTCAACATATCATCTGGCACTAACCAATGGCAAGGCAGTGTTAACGGGAAAATGTGAAAAAAATTGTAACACTGGCCCGGGGTAGCCATAATTCAGACTATCCTTCAGGTCTCATTTGAGCATGAGCGGGGCTGGGCGTAAGCCCAGGCTGGAATGCTCTCTGATAGGCCAGCGGGTTCTCCCACTCATGGTATAGATGCTATTTCATCCAAATAAGGCAGTCCACACATTGGGATTGAGAACAAATAATAATTTTACTGCTTCCTTTTGCAGGTAACAGCCCGCGCTACAATGCGGAGTTTATTTATTTTTTTATTTTTTATATTTCAACTGTTTTTATTGATGATTCAACATTATAAACATTTTAACATTGCCAATACTTCTATTATTGAGCATTATAAGTAATACAGCATATTAACTTGTATACAGCAATAAATTCCATCATCAATAGTTTTATGCATCTTCCCCTGGTCTCTTTGCCTACCCTCCCAAACATGCTCATTAACAGCCAAACGTACATTTAAGGAGGGGGTGTTTTGTTAAATATACATCACAGTCATCTTTTATATTCCCCCCTCCTTCTCCCCTTCCTTCTTCTCTCCCCACCCTCTCCCCCCTGCTATTCATTAATAATTAAATTGTGCTTATGAGTTCAGGTAAGTGTACCATTATTCTATAATATTATCAAAGCTTATTGAGTACAAGACTCCGACCTCTCTGCGTTAAGGTATCCAACATAGGCCCCCAAACTTTAAGGAAGCATTTTTTCCCACGACAGGAGCCTTTTGCATTCCTTGCTTCCCATGTCATTAAAAGATGCACCTGATTTCGCCATTGCCAGTAATCTGGGGGTTTATCCGAAGTCCAACATTGCAAAATACATTTTTTGGCTACCAAACATAATTTGCGACTTAACAATATTTCATCTGCCGTAAGGCTTATTTTTTTATTTTTTTATTTGTTACTTATATCCCACATTTTCCCACTCATGCAGGCGCAATGTGGCTTACAGAGAATTAAATAAGAGTACAAAGTTAAAAGCTTAGGCAAGCATAAAAGAAGCAAATAGGAGGGGAGAAACTAACAGCGTGAACTAGGCAGGGTAAGGGACAAGGGATGCATCAATCAACATGGTAAGTTGAGGGGTAAGTCTTAGCAAAGAGGAATGTCTTTAACAACTTCTTAAAAAGGGCTTTAAGGTGACGAGGTAACGTGTTCCAGTGTTTGGGACTCCAATAACGGAAGGACGAGGCGAAGATTTTCTTGTACTTGACACCCTTACAATTCAGAAAATGGAGGTGGAGATAGGACCGAGCAGCAGGGTTGGCATTTCTAGGCGGAAGGTCGATCAAGGGGAGCATGTAATCCGGGGCAGCCCCATAGATGATTTTATGTGTTAGGGAGCAGATCTTAAAAGCAATGCGCTCCTGTACAGGCAGCCAATGAAGTTTAAAGCGCAGGGGTTCGGCGTGTGCAAAACGCCTTTCTCTAAGGATGAGCCTCGCCGCAGTGTTCTGAGCCGTTTGGAACGTTTTCAATAAGGAGGCCAGGCAACCCACATATATACCACTACAGTAATCCAGGTGGGATAGGACAAGCCAGTGGACAAGGGTACGAAACAAGTCTCTGGGAAGGAGGTATCTGATGCGCCGAAGCCTCCACATGGCCTGGAACACTTTTTTGGAGACCAAGTGTACATGGAGGGGCATAATCGAATGAAAACGTCTATCTCCATGGGCGTTTATCTCCGAGAACGGGTCCGTGAAGGGGCGGACCGAACCGTATTAAAAAAAAAATAGACGTCCATGTTTTATTCAACAATTTTTTTGTTAACCAACATATGTACATTTCTTCCTTTGACCCATTTCCCAGCTTGTTACTTTTACAGTCCAAGTTCAGTAATATCTCCACGCTATGGTAAGGTTGAGTTCTAATCTCCAGCTCAGCAAATCTGCCCCATCCCAGACCTTCATGGGCTGTCAGAGGTTTAATACCAGGACTCCCTTCTTTCCATCTTATCACATTTGGTCCTGTCAGGCCCGCATCTCCTGTCCCCCCCCCCCCCCCCCCCCCCCTGCATCTGAGACTGAGGGTGTCCTCCATTCCCACTCTCTCCTCCTGTGGTGTCTTTTCCCACTGAGTGAGCAGTTGCTTCTCCCCATTTTGGGAAGCAGGTCCTTTCCTCCAACCATAACATCTGTCACAATACAGGGGTCAAATCCTTTCTCCACTTACTAAGCCCTGAAGTCTGGAAACCACCTTTGGCACTCTGAGTCTTGGCAGGGGTCAGGTAACCAAAGACCCTGTCACTCTCCTTTGCAGTTATTTTATTCCCTCTTGCCCCGCCTCTCTTCAGCCGGGCTATGTAGATTCTCCACTCTGATGCCTCTTTGCCCACTCCCTTGTTTACTCGGCATCAATCAGGCTTGGCAGGTCTTGTTTCCTTGAGCCTTGTAACCAGGGTCACCAAGAGGGGGGAGGCAGGGGGAGCAAAATTCCCCGGCCAGGCCTCCAAGGGGAGGCGCGGAGCTGGCAGGCTTGCTTCTTCTGGGTCTGTCTCTCCTGCTCCTGCATGCGTGCAGGGACCTAGATGATTGCATTAACGTAATATTGCGCTAGTGCAATTATCTGGGTCCCTACCTGCATACAGGAGCAGGAGAGAAGATGACAGACCAAGGGACTAACTCACACAGGACAGTAAGGAGGCAGCAGCTGAAGAATGTTGGGGTGCCCCGAATATGTGTATGTGTGTGTGGGGGGGGGGGGGGGGGTGTGCAGCGTGGCGGTCCAGGTTGGGGGGGGGGCAGCAAAGGCGATGGTCCTGCCCCATACCCAGCTGTGTCTCTCAACATTCCTGCTTCTAACTCCCAGGTACCCCCCACTCCTGAATCCAGCAGCCAGTAAGAATCCTCCTGAGGGTTACAAAATGGTCACACCAGAAGCGAAACATTTGAAAAGTGTGCTGCTTGTGTACTGTTTGCAAAAAACACATTAAACAAACCTTCCACTTTAATTCTAGATCTCTCACTCAGAGAAGCGCAGTATAAAAAACAAATTAATTTTGCAGCAGCTTCTAGTAACATGTAGAGAGCAGCTATAGATCAAATGAAGTGCCTAAGGCTATGCAATAGATGCCAAAACTTTGCTTAAAATTCTACAAAATTCTGCATAACGTATTTGTAGTGTTATGCTGTACAAAATTCCTCCATCCTGAAGCCTCCCTCATACCTGAACTCCTCCTTCCCCTCCCCCTCGGCCCTCCACCTTTACTCTGCTTGAGCTCCAGTTTCTTACCTCTCATTCTCCACTCCCCAAGGCCCATACCCACACTTCTCATTCTTTTTCCTCCTGTCCCCAGCTTTCATTATTTCTCTACCCATGTACACTGTCAGCTTGCTTTACCCTCCCCCATTCCCCTGGGGCACTCTCATATTACATAGTAACATACCCTCATTTCCCCTTACGTTCCCGCCCGTATCCTCCGCTCACAGGACAAATCCCTCCTCTCAGTACCCTTCTCCACCACCGCCAACTCCAGGCTCCGCTCATTCTGCCTCGCCTCACCCTATGCTTGGAATCAACTTCCTGAGCCCTTACGCCAAGCCCCCTCCCTACCCATCTTCAAATCCTTGCTCAAAGCCCACCTCTTCAATGTTGCTTTTGGCACCTAACGTTTATACCTTTCAGGAAATCTAGACTGCCCCTATTTGACTGACTGTACATTTGTCCTTTAGATTGTAAGCTCCTTTGAGCAGGGACTGTCCTTCTGTGTTAAATTGTACAGCGCTGTGTAACCCTAGTAGCGCTTTAGAAATGTCAAGTAGTAGTAGTAGTAGTAGTAGTATAGTAGATGACGGCAGATTAAGACATTATTATTATTAGCATTTGTATAGCACTACCAGACGCACGCAGCGCTGAACACCTGATACAAAGAGACAGTCCCTGCTCAAAAGAGCTTACATGTATGGTCCATCCAGTTTCCCAACAAGATAAACTCATAATATAAGGTATGATACACTTGATCTTGATTTGTCCTTGACATTTTCAGGGCACAGGCCATAGAAGTCTGCCCAGCACTGCCCTTCTTTTCAAGTTACAGAATCTGAATCTGTCCAGCCACGATCAGGGCACAGACTATAAAAGTCAGCCCAGCACGGGCTTTGCTTCCCAATTACTGGTGTTGGCGTCTAATTATCGCTAAGCGTGTTTGGTTCCGTGCCTTCTATACAGGATACTTTTGTGTTTTTTATCCCACACATTTTTGAATTCCATTACCATTTTCATCTCCACCACCTCCCACGGGAGGGCATTCCAGGCATCTACTTCCTGACACTGTTCCTGAGTCGGCCCCCCTGCAACCTCAATTCATGTCCTCTAGTTCTACCACCTTTCTGTTTCTGGAAAAGGTTTGTTTGTAAATTAATACCTTTCAAATATTGGAACATCTGTATCATATTACCCCGTCTCTCCTTTCATCCAGGGTATAAATGTTCAGGTCTTCAATTTTCTCCTTATATGTCTTGTGATGCAAATCCCATACCATTTTGTAGCTTTTCTTTGCACCGCTTCCAGTCTTTTTACATCTTTAGGAAGATACGGTCTCCAAAACTGAACACAATACTCCAAGTGGGGCCTCACCAATGACTTGTACAGGGGCATCAACACCTCCTTTCTTTGCTAGTTATACTCCTCCTCTTATCATCCTTCTGGAAGTGGCCACCGCCTTGTCGTATTGTTTTGTCACCTTGAGAGTCTCGCACACCATCACTCCAAGGTCCCTTTCCAGAGCTGTGTTTCTCTCTTTCTCTCTTCTCCTATCTGGTACATCTCCTTTGGATTTCTGCACCCCAAGTGCATCACTCTGCACTTCTTGGCATTAAATTTTTAGTGCTAGATTTTTGGTCACCTAATGAAAGAAATCAATCAGATTCGTTTGGCAGGATTTTCCTTTGGTAAAATCATGTTGCCTTGGATCCTGCAACCGTTGGATTCTAGAAAGTTAACTATCTTTTACTTCAGCAGCAATTCCTTTATTGTCTATTGTCTATTGTCTATTGCTTATGTTTGATTTATTCTTACTGTACACCGCCTTGAATGAATTCTTTCAAAAAGGCGGTAAATAAATCTTAATAAATAAACAAATGCTTCAAAATACTGCTTCCCGTATAATTCGTCACGCAAAACATTATGATCATGTATCTCCATTTTTATATCATCTTCACTGGCTTCTTCTTATTGCATAACAACTATGAAATGGTTTATATCCTTTCTAACAAATCGCTCATTTAAAGTAGTTCAGCAGCAATCCTGTTCTGCATCCTACAACTTATCATGTGGAGTACCTCAGGGTTCGGTTTTATCTCCACTACTGTTCAACCTATTCATCAGTCCCCTGGCGCTCCTCATTCAAACAATGGGTATAAGTTTTTACTCATATGCAGATGATTTTTTGCTTATCCATTATGTTAGACCATTGAACATAGATCTTACACCCATTCAAGTATGCTTGGATAGAGTAGCAGACTGGTTAACTACACATCAGCTGGTACTGAACCCGGATAAGACTACAACATCTTGGATAGTAGGGCAAGGCACATATCCCTCTGTAGTACCTGTGCTATTTGGTCAGAATATTCCAACAGTTAAGTCTTTTAGATATCTCGGGGTCATTATTGATTCCGCATTGACCTTTGAGGAACAAGTATCCGATGTAGTGAAAAAATCTTTCTTTCATCTGAGACGGCTTCGGTCAGTCAGAAATTCAATAAGTAAGGGCTCTCTCAAAACGCTGACATCTGCATATATTACTTCACGTTTAGACTATTGTAACATTATATATGCAGGGATTACCCAAGCAAATTTAAAGCGATTACAAAGAATTCAAAATACAGCAGCACGTATGATCTGTAGGGCCCGGAGGGATGATCGAGCAACACCTTTATTGCATCATCTGCACTGGCTCCCGGTTGAAGCAAGAATAAAGTTTAAGGCTCTTGTCCTTACACACAAAGCCTTTCACACATTAAACCCCAGCTACCTGTCGAATTTAACAATCCCCTACACCGCTATGCGAACTCTCAGATCCCTAACAGATAACAGGTTAGTCATTCCCCCTCTTACTAAGGCTAGGTGGGAATCTACACGGAGATCGGCTTTTTTCTACCTGTCACCCTCTCTTTGGAATAGCCTTCCAAAGGAGATCAGATTAGAGAAATCTTATCTCCATTACCGAAAACTTCTGAAAACCTTTCTCTTTATAAGTTATGTAGAACAGAACTTGGCATAATGAGATAAGGTCAAAAAGACAAAGAAAATGGGATAGCTTAATTGTATACTAGATTTTTAATTTGTATTGATTTATTATGTAGTCTATCTTGATTGCTGTGCTTTCCTGTCACGAATGGAATTCCTATGTTTGTTTATTTGTATATACCAATTTTTTTATATATATGTAAACCGTTCTGTTTTGCAGTTGCAACAAGACACGGTATATAAATCAACATAAATAAATAAAATAAATAAAAAATAAAGTACAAAATTCTTGTATTATAAACACAGAACACTCTATGTTAACACTCCTTCCTATTAGGCCCTTTGATCATTCCTTATACACCCTTCCATACCCTCTATTCACTCACTGATAATAGGCTCGTTTTACCTCATCCCTCAAAGGCTTGATGGGAGTCCACCCACTCATCTGCTTTTTTCTTACCTGCACCCGTCCTCTGGAGCTTGCATCCCCAACACTTGCGACATGATGACGCCTAGTCTTCATTTTGAGCATCACTGAAAAACTATTTCCTTAAAGTAGCTGTTGGATTCTCATGTCCATTCCAGCTGGTATCGTTTTCTATTCTGCACTCACATTTTTACCACAAATTTCACATCCGACTAAAGTGATTTGTTTGTTTTTCGCAAACTTCGGGCCATTCGGCATTGCTTTAATCACAACAACTTTCATGCTTTTATTCTTTATTTATGACACGTCTTGATTATTGTAATATTGTCTATGCTGATCTTCCACAATCAACAATAAAAAAAATTCATACGCTGCAAAATACTGCTGTTCGTCTTCTTTGTCATGCTCGTCAAAATGATCATTACAGAGCACATCCGAGCACATGGATTACTGAGACCAAGTCAGCATGGCTTTTGTGTGGGGAAATCTTGCCTGACCAATTTACTTCAATTCTTTGAAGGAGTAAACAAAATGTGGACAAAGGGGAGCCAATTGATATTGTGTATCTGGATTTTCAAAAGGCGTTTGATAAGGTACCTTATGAAAGGCTACAGAGGAAATTGGAGGGTCATGGGATAGGAGGAAATGTCCTATTGTGGATTAAAAACTGGTTGAAGGATAGGAAACAGAGAGTGGGGTTAAATGGGCAGTATTCACAATGGAGAAGGGTAGTTAGTGGGGTTCCTCAGGGGTCTGTGCTAGGACCGCTGCTTTTTAATATATTTATAAATGATTTAGAGATGGGAGTAACTAGCGAGGTAATTAAATTTGCTGATGACACAAAGTTATTCAAAGTCGTTAACTCGCGACAGGATTGTGAAAAATTACAAGAGGACCTTACGAGACTGGGAGACTGGGCGGCTAAATGGCAGATGATGTTTAATGTGAGCAAGTGCAAGGTGATGCATGTGGGAAAAAAGAACCTGAATTATAGCTACGTCATGCAAGGTTCCACGTTAGGAGTTACGGACCAAGAAAGGGATCTGGGTGTCGTCGTCGATAACACGCTGAAACCTTCTGCTCAGTGTGCTGCTGCGGCTAGGAAAGCGAATAGAATGTTGGGTATTATTAGGAAAGGTATGGAAAACAGGTGTGAGGATGTTATAATGCCGTTGTATCGCTCCATGGTGCGACCGTACCTTGAGTATTGTGTTCAATTCTGGTCGCCGCATCTCAAGAAAGATATAGTAGAATTGGAAAAGGTGCAGCGAAGGGTGACTAAAATGATAGCGGGGATGGGATGACTTCCCTATGAAGAAAGACTAAGGAGGCTAGGGCTATTCAGCTTGGAGAAGAGACGGCCGAGGGGAGACAAGATAGAGGTATATAAAATAATGAGTGGAGTGGAACAGGTGGATGTGAAGCGTCTGTTCACGCTTTCCAAAAATACTAGGACTAGGGGGCATGCGATTAAACTACAGTGTAGTAAATTTAAAACAAATTGGAGAAAATTTTTCTTCACCCAACGTGTAATTAAACTCTGGAATTCATTGCCGGAAAATGTGGTGAAGGCGGTTAGCTTAGCAGAGTTTAAAAAGGGGTTGGACGGTTTCCTAAAGGACAAGTCCATAAACCGCTACTAAACGGACTTGGAAAAATCCAAAATCCCAGGAATAACATGTATAGAATGTTTGTACGTTTGGGAAGCTTGCCAGGTGCCCTTGGCCTGGATTGGCCACTGTCGTGGACAAGATGCTGGGCTCGATGGACCCTTGGTCTTTTCCCAGTATGGCATTACTTATGTACTTATGTACATATCGCCCACCTCCTGAAAGCTCACCGTTGGTTACCAGTAAAACAACGTATCACTCATAAAGTAACTATGCTTACTTTTAAAGCTTTCCATTTAAGTACACCTGATTATCTATCCTGCCTCATAATCCTGTACTCCCCTGTCAGACTTCTCTGTTCACTTAGTGATCATCTCCTGGTTCTTCCTGGTCCTAAATTTGCTCAACTTGAATCAACTAGACACTCTGCCTTCTTTTTTCTGGCTCCTTTTATCTGGAATGGGCTTCTCCTCTCTCTGCAGCATTCTCTCTTTTAAAAAGTTCAAAGGTGAATTAAAAACTTCTGCGCAGTAGCCACTTTTCCAAGTTCACAGGTGGACAGAAGGACATGACCTACCCAGTTGGAGGTGAAGTCTATAAATTGTGTCTAAAATATTGGGGCAACCCCCCCCCCCCACACACACACACTTAAATCGCTGTTCTATAAGCTGCACGGTTTATAGAATAGCGCTTAAGCGTAGGGGTCATGCAAAAATGTAGGCGTGTCCATTTTCCCCAATGAAAATGTGGTGCAAATGCCCCCCTTATTCTATAATTGCATGTGTAACTGAAATCCATGTCCACACTCTAGTCCTAAATTCCCATGACCCTCCCATTTCTGTGCCACCTTTTCCAGAACGCATGTACAATTCAGGCATCGATCACACACCTAAATTTATGCGCATATACGTTTACCGCCGAATCAGTTACCCAGGCAATCAGCAGGTTCTCCAACACACACTGTAAACTAGATATCTGTCCCAGCTACCTAATGAAATCCACCCATGACCGCTTCATAGCAGACCTCACATCCCTCCTGAACTATATGCTTCAGCAAGGTCTGATCCCTAAGGAAAATGGCAATATCTTACTCACCCCGATACCAAAAGATACCAAGAAAAAACCAAATGAAATCACTAACTACCGTCCAGTAGCATCGATCCCGTTGGCAGGCAAACTGATGGAAAGCATGGTAACCAAACAACTTACAAATTACATAAACAAACATTCAATACTACATGAATCACAGTCAGGTTTTCACCCCTCCACAGTACTGAAACAGTACTAATCACTCTCCTAGCCAAATTCAAACAGGAAATAGCAGCAGGCAAAAACATCCTCCTCCTCCAATTTGATATGTCCAATGCATTCGACATGGTAAACCATAATCAATGGTGCTAAGCCACATAGACTACTGCAATGGAATTTATGCAGGATGCAAAGACCAAACCTTACAGAAACTCCAGACCGCTCAAAACACGGCAGCTAGGCTTATATTCGGAAAACGCGATTTGAAAGCGCAAAACCTCTCTGCGAAAAACTGCACTGGCTCCCAATCAAAGAGCGCATTGCCTTCAAAATCTGTACCCTGGTCCACAAGATTATCTACGGTGAAGCCCCGGGATACATGACAGACCTGATCTACCTACCAACTAGAAACACATCAGAATCAACACGATCATGTCTAAATCTGCACTACCCAAGCTGCAAAGGACTTAAATACAAATCAACTTACGCATCCAGCTTCTCCTACATAAGCACACAACTACGGAACGCATTGCCAAATTGACGTATGACCACCTAAACTTCCGGAAATCACTAAAAACTAACCTGTTCAAAAATGCATACCCCACCGATCCAACTTAAATGCCTGATCCCTACAACACAACAAAACTAAAGTATGTAATGGACAAAATGCAACTCTTCCGATGTACGTTTCCCTAATGTGGCTGTGCCACATGAACTTCATCTTACCACAACATCACTTTGTATTTGTTCTCACTGGAGTCTACAAACGCCTCTCTGGTACTATGTAAGCCACATTGAACCGGAAAATGAACAAAGCAGATCGTTGAGAAATAAAACGTAATTTATTGATATAAACCAATTAAAACATATGTGTATATATACATGTATTAAACCAGCTGGTTTAATACATGTATATATACATGTATATATACACATATGTTTTAATTGGTTTATATCAATAAATTACGTTTTATTTCTCAACGATCTGCTTTGTTCATTTTCCGTCTTGGAGTTTGCAGAGCCACATTGAACCTACAATAGGTGAAAATGTGGGATACAAATGTAACGAATAAATAAATTAGCACCAATAATTGATTGTTAAAAAAATTATTAGCACTTATTGACTGGTTATTCAATGAAATTGCACGTGTGAATTGAGCGCGTGCCCATTATTTGTGTGCGCAATTTTTGGCGACTTTTATAGAATCAGGGGTTTGGTGTTCCCATCTGCTTTGTGCCTTTGTAAGTAGCCTTGTAGAAGCATTATTTTCAGCCGGTGAGGCTGCGAGTCAGCTGAGAGGGGCCTACACAGCATGTGATGCGAATCGCAAACGTGGCTCTCAGCTTCGTGGAAAGAAGCAAATGTATTATGATGAATAAACATAAAGAAAAACAGCAATGCGTGCCACTGTGGAGCATTCCTGGGTACCGTTTGGCTCTCAATGAGCACCTGACAGGAGAAAAATGAAGGTGCGTGTTTTGATTGATCCGTCTTCCTTTCAGGAGCTGAGGTGCCAGCCGCAGCTAGAACTTGGCAGCCACCTCCTTCAGATCCTGCAGTCATACGGCGATGTTCCTAATAATGGGGCTTTTGATGCAATGAGCACAAACAAACATAGCATCTTTTTTCCACTAGAGAGGAAACAGCTGCAGCTGACTGCTAATATAAAAGGCGTTTTAGCTACTGACAGACTAAGAAAAGCTACAAGATATGCAATTCAAGAAGAGGAATGAATGGGATGGCGGAAAAAAAAAGGATCTTTTATGTTGATGCATCTAAGTGAATTTCTTTTCTTGTTTTGTTTTGTTTTTTTTTGCTTTTCACATTACATGCTCTACTCTGCTCTGTCAATTTTCATGGGGCTTTCATGCCAGTGAACACTAACAAGTGGTTTCTTTTATTATAACCCAGTTATGAAACTGGTGGCATTGAGCATATATGAGGGATGACTCAATCCCAATTATAGGTCGTGCAGGATTTGCCTTTCTGAGAGGTGGAGGGGTAATTTGGAAACAGCTAGTGCTGTGCAAGGTCCTGGTCTTTGAGGATACATGGAGGAGCATTTGCGATATGACTTCTAAATCCAGTTTTGGACGTTTTGGGAACAATTTGCAAAAATCCAGTAGTGAACATAGCCATTTTCAAACCAGAACTATGTCCAACTTTTTGTTTCAAAAGTGGCCATTTGCTAAATGTTTTTGTGCTCAGCGTGTCTATCTTTTAGGACCATTTTGAAAAAAATAAATTCCAAGGGAAATATGCACAGAAACAAGCCATTGGGATGTATAGGGGTGGGGCAGCATTCTTACTAGACTGGTCTCACAGACACCCCAGCAGAGCAGTGGGGCACCCTAGGGGGCACTCCAGTGGATTTCACATAAAAGGTCCCAGGTACACATCTCAACATTACCCCCTTATATTGTATGGGGAGCCCTCCAAAACCCACCAAAAACCTACTGTACACCACTAGAATAGCCCTTATGCCTGCAGGTGTCACAGACTACCTACAGGGCTGCGAAACACATGACAACCACACCGCAGCAGACAGAATATGCACCACGTTCGAACCACCCCAAATAGATACAGTAAAGACACTATTGACAAAATACGTGCATGCATATTGCCTACTTGACAAATGCCCCTACAAGACGAAAAGTCCACCAGACTGGTCATCAAGTACCTCACCAAACACATATTACTACTTATCATTTCTATAGCGCTACTAGACGTACACAGCACTGTACACTTGAACATGAAGAGACAGTCCCTGCTCGACAGAGCTTACAAACACATCACATATATATCTGAAAGATGTCAATTTCCAACAGACAAAGGCGACATAGTACTCACACCTATCCCCCAAAACATGGCCAGCATTTTGTTACGGGCACATCGTTACTGCCAAGGTCTTTTTAAAGACCAGTTTCAATTACACACGTGATTTCCTAGTGTTATCTTCAAACACTGCTCTGGTATACAACAACAATTCATGACCCCTGAGCCAGGCACTTCGTGTCGAAACACAGTGCCGTGTTGGGCTTTGCATGTTTTCTACAAGTACAAGAAATAAAGTGTTTTTGTCATTTGATGATCATCCTGTGTCACTGATTTTTCTGAAGCCTTCTACACCTTCCCGCTGTTGTTTGCTGCCAGCATGTCGTAGAAACATACTACTAATAATACTACTATTTATCATTTCTATAGCGCTACAAGGCATACGCAGCGCTGTACACCAGACACAAAAAGACAGTCCCTGCTCAAAGTGCTTACAATCTAGATAGAAACGTGACAGCAGATAAAAGCCAAACGGCCCATCCGCAGTATCCACTATCTCCTCCTCTCCCTACACTTTTTTAAATTCAGACACAGTCTTTGTCTCCCCCCCCCCCCGGGAGGCTATTCCACACATCCACCATCCTTTCTGGGCAGACTGGATGGGCTGGGTCAGTTGCACCAGGAGTTATGGGAACTTTTCCTCCCCAGGACAGCGTTATCTCCAGAGCCTTAATGGTCAGATTGCTTTCCCCATGACCGAGGAACCCGTGCTGAACAGGGACATGGCGAACTGTGTGGCCCTGAAAGACAAACCACATCATACACTAAGGACGGCACAGCTGCTTCATCCCAGGAGTGACATGGAAGCAAAGTCTCCTTACAGAGAAAAGTGACAAGTGCCTCGCCTCGTTTGTAAGAAATGGTATTGGAGTGAGTAATGTAGGACTCGTGTCTGAGTTAAAACTCAAATATGGAATAAGGTAGCTCAGTATTTCTGGGGGAAAAATGTCAGCAGATTCTGAGGAATTTATCACATTGAAATCGAAATGTCATCATCTTATTAAAGAAAGAAGGCCTTTCAAGGGACCAGATATACAATTGTGATGAAACTGGATTAAATTTTAAAATGTTGCCAGTAAGAATTCCTGGTTATATACGGAGTAAAGAAATAGCCTGTAGCAAAGTAACTGGTAAACATAAATTACAACTCACTTTCATTGAAAAGTCAAAAAATCCAAGGGCTTTTGAAAACCTTTCTCCTGCTGCTCAGTATTTCTGTTACAAATGTCTGCTTTAGAACTTGCACATGTACTAACTATACTGTCTTCAGTTTATGACTGAATAATGTTAATAATCAATATTTGAATAGCAGGTATTTTATGCATTACATATGGATTTAATCATGTTTTCCAACTTTTCAGTTATCTGCCAACGGATTGGTCTCATTTACATTGGATACTCGGGACTCTACTGTGCTGGGGTCGATATTCAGCCAGTGACATTTACATAACATAGTAACATAGTAGATGACGGCAGAAAAAGACCTGCATGGTCCATCTAGTCTGCCCAAGACAAACTCATATGTGTATACCTTACCTTGAATTTGTACCTGTCCTTTTCAGGGCACAGACCATATAAGTCTGCCCAGCAGTATTTCCCTCCTCCCAACCACCAGTCCCGCCTCCCATCAGCGGCTCTGGTACAGACCGTATATTTAGGGGCCGATGATCCATACTCCAACGCTATTCTGAATAACGCTATACAAATAGCACCAGAACAGCGCAGAAGAAAAGCACCCTAATGCTTAAAGCTAATGAGATAAAATTATAGGTGCATTCATAGCTTTGAGCATTAGGGAAGACTGTGCTTGGCGCATGCGCAGAAGAGTTCAGCGGTAAGCTCAGCTCCTGCACGCATGTGCCTGGTAAAATCCAAATGTGAAGCACTCATTGGCGTCTGTTTTCTGCAGCCTAAAATATAAGCGCGGGGGGGGGGGGGGGGTCTGGATGCTTATATTTAGATACAAGTAACAGATGCCAATCTGTGCTTTTTTTTTTCATAAAGCATGGCCGCTTTAAATTTAGACGAAGGACAAGAAAGTCAATGTGTGCTTCACGTTCGGGTCTGATGTTTCTCACAACCAGCTCTTAAGGGCTTGCACGGGCTTTCTTCTGCTTCCAAAAGCAATCAAAACTGGCAGATGTTGCAGAAAGAATCATGAGAAAGCGCACAGAATGTTGGGTATTATTAGGAAAGGGATGGAAAACAAACACGAGGATGTTATAATGCCGTTATATCGCTCCATGGTGTGACCGCACCTTGAATATTGTGTCCAATTCTGGTCGCCGCATCTCAAAAAAGATATAAAGGAATTGGAGAAGGTGCAGAGAAGGGCGATGAAAATGATAAAAGGGATGGAATGACTTCACTCGTTCAGGGCTAACCAGTCATACTCAACAGCATTTGATCGGTTAGTACTACTGAAAATGTCCAGTTAGCGCCTATGTCAAAACTGGCTATTTTGGGGGCATTTGGGGGGGGGGGGGGACGACGGAGTCAGCACTTGACTGGTTCAGCACTTAGGGCCCCTTTTACCAAGCTGTGGCAATAGGGGGCCTCTGCTGACAGTGGGTAAAAGGTAGGCCTTTCTTTTTTTCAGGGAATGCTGTGCAGCCATTTCAGGAGGGAGTGGCAGTAATGGCACTAACCCGGCGGTAACCGGGCACCGCCGGATACACACTGGAGCTACAAAAATAAATATATTTTTGTAGCGCCGGATATGTTGGTGCACTGGGGGTAGGAACTACTGCCGGGCTGCTGCGATAGCCCAGAGGTACTTCCTTTTTAGCAAGCAGTAAGCACTGCTTTGTAAAAGGTTGCAGCATAAATAGGACCACAGAAAAGTCAGTCCTGTCATTCAGTGCTGAATATTGCACTTAACTGGATATGTTTTTGCCAGCTCCTATACCCAGAAATGCAGTCGTGGAGCCTGGACATGGTCTGCCATTGAATTTCCGGGGAAAACTCTGGAGGCGGTGAGCAGAACACTAATCGTGGCCGGCTGAGTATCAGGCCCTAAGAATCAACACCCAGGGAAAGGAATTACATTAGGTATCATCACAGACAAAACATCGAAATCTGCTCAGTGTGCGGAGGTGCAGAAAACCCCCCAAAAACGGAATGTTACCATATTTTCTTTTCTATTTTTCACAGCAAGTGCAATGCTTGCTTCAATATTATAAATGCAAATAATCTTAAAGTTATACGTTACTTATTATTTCAGTATCCCAGGTTCTGTATTCTGTTGGAAACCCGAAATGGTGGAGGACATTCAAAACAGACTTGTGTGCCTATCTAAGGGGCCGTTTTGCAAAGGCGCGTTAGGCTGTACGCGTGTGTTCAGCATGCGCCAAAATGAGATTACCGCCAGGCTACTGTGCCCCCTGGTGGTAATTTCAGATTTTCCATATGCCCTTACCACCTGGATGACTTATTAATTTATTTTCTACCACATGCGGCATTTCTGGCGTAAACCGGTAGTTGGCACGTGCCGACCTGTTGCCGCACTTGTGACGCATGAACCCTTACTGCTAGATCAAAGGGTGGCATTAAGGGCTCGGGCTGGAATTAGGCGCGAGCTGGTTTCAATTTTGCCACCGGCCATTAAAAAACAAAGTCGTATTACCAAGAGGCGGTAAAAACTGGCCCGGGGCACGCCAAACAGATGCGCAGATACTACTGCAGGCCACGTTCTGCCACAGCTTAGTAAAAGGACTAAACTTCCTATTGAGACCTATCAGACACTGGAGCCCATCCCAGCAGAAACACTTTCAAAATTGTATGACTTATACGGTCTGTGCCAGAGCCGGTGGTGGAAGGCGGGGCTGGTGGTTGGGAGGCGGGGATAGTGCTGGGCAGACTTATATGGTCTGTGCCAGAGCCGGTGGTGGAAGGCGGGGCTGGTGGTTGGGAGGCGGGGATAGTGCTGGGCAGACTTATATGGTCTGTGCCAGAGCCGGTGGTGGAAGGCGGGGCTGGTGGTTGGGAGGCGGGGATAGTGCTGGGCAGACTTACACGGTCTGTGCCCTGAAAATTGACAGTTACAAATCAAGGTAAGATATACACAAAAACTAGCACATATGAGTTTGTCTCGTTGGGCAGACTGGATGGACCGTGCAGGTCTTTTTCTGCCGTCATCTACTATGTATGGTCTACAGCCAGTTAACAAATGTTAAATTGTCAATATTATTCAACAACAATAAGCCAACATGAAGTTGTTAAGCGTCTACCATTTGACTGTAGCGTACTATGGTTATGACACATTTGTCATCTCCATAATTTAATACAATTTTAGCTGCGAGGCAGTATCCCCAGTTCTGCTGCATTATTCCTTCTTCAATTCCACTTCAGCAATCTAATTCTCTTCCTGTAGCACAAACATCTCGAGTCTCAGGTATTACCATTCTTTCATTCGAACCTCAACTTAACAATCTATCAAGAAAGCTATTTTTGAAAATTGAGGCACCTGAATCAGTTCAATCTTTTATACTTTCACAGCTGGATTACTGTATTTCGGTTTATGGTGGATTTCCTCAGAAACAACTTGAAAAAATTGCAATAGTTGCAGAGAACTGCTGCTTCAATGAGTTTTTGAAATAAATACGATAGTCACTCCTTTGTTAATTGATTATATTGGTTACTGTTGAACGCTAGGATTATTTATAAGATTTCTTGTTTAGTTTTTAAATCATTTCATGGCCAGGCTTCTGTTTATCTACATGATTCACTTTTTCGCTCTCTTTCCAAGTTAACTTTTAGATTCAAGAATAATAATTTTCTTCTTTACCCTCCGGCTCAATACTAAGCCATGCTAAAAAGTGACCAGTCATAGTTTTAACGCGTGGGTTTCCTGTGTGCGCCAGCTACTTTTTAACATAGCTTTAAAATGGCTGGAGTACACACCATGTTTCTTTCTTTGGAGCTGTGCTGGGAAAACGTTCCTAATGTTTTGTATCTGGCTGTGTGGCTGGGTATTTTAATATTGGAAACTAGATATTGAATGACCCGTCGCAGGCACTGTGCACTGAAACGGCCCATTCTGGGTCATTGACATACAGGATTGTAATATTGCAGTACAAGATTGATCTATGTTGTGGAATAAAAGGACAATGAAAATGATAAAGGGGATGGGATCACTTTCCTATGAGGAAAGGCTGAAGCGGATAGGGCTCTTCAGCTTGGAGAAAAGATAGCTGAGGGGAGATATGATAGAGGTCTATAAAATAATGAGGAGTGGAACAGGTACTCTTTCCAAAAATACTAGGACTAGGGGGTATGCGATGAAGCTACAAATTAGTACATTTAAAACGAATCGGAGAAAATATTTCTTCACTTAACATGTAATTAAACTCTGGAATTCATTGCTAGAGAATGTGGTGAAAGCAGTTAGCTTAGTGGGGTTTATAAAGGAAAAGTCCATAGCCCATTATTAGGGTGGACTCGGGGAAGATCCACTCCTTATTTCTAGGATAAGCAGCATAAAATGTATTGTACTGTTTTGGGATCTTGCCAGGAACTTGTAACCTGGATTGGCCACTGTTGGAAACAGGATACACTAGCATCACGTCAAACTGCATTGGCTACCCATAGCAGAAAGAATTAAGTTCAAAGCCGCCTGCCTTGTCTTCCAAATTCTGCAAGGCGCCACCTCTGAACTATTGATCAGTATCTCATCTATTTGCACCGTTCATGCAAACAGACTGAAGAAACAATTAATTTTAGCCCCAGTACTGTCCTACAAGGGAATCCGGTTTCAGAAGATATTTAACGTGCTCTTCCCGGTATCAGGAATCTCACTATGGAACTCACTCCTTTTGGCCACGAGACTAGAAACCAACTACATCAGTTTCCGGAAGAGGCTAAAAACTTACCTATTCGCACAGGCTGCTATATAACAAGAACTACTCTTCAGCCCCTGATGGAAAATAGAACTACTGCATGAAACAATCACTTCTTCATACCCAATAGTTTCACAACCCAATAGTTTCTAATAAATGTTAGAGTGGTGTGGTAGCCATGTTAGTCCACTTTTAAAGGTAATCAACAGAAATCAAACAAAATAAAACATGGAAAAGAAAATAAGATACATTTTTTATTGGACATAATACATTTCTTGATTAGCTTTCGAAGGTTGCCCTTCTTCGTCAGATCGGAAATAAACAAATGTGGTAGATGACAGTATATATAAGAAAAACTTCCAAGAATTTCATTGACAGTCTAACAGGGTGGGGATGGGTAGGAGGTATGCATGGGAACATCAAAGCATTTCAGAGATAGTCTAACAGGATGGGGGTGGATAGGTGAGAGGAGGGTGATAAACATAGTAATACAAGTTTATGGTTTATAATGGGCTAGAAAACCCAGATCTTTGTTAAGTCCTGTCTGTTGGGTGTCAAAATATTCAATCATTCTGACTTCAAAGGTCTTACATTCCTTTATTGTTTTAAAGTTACCTTTCCGGATTCTCACTATGAAGTCACTGGTACAGCGATCTGGTTTTGTAAAGTGCTGGCCCACAGGGGTGGGAACCTGGCTGGCACCAGTATTGTTCATGTGATGTCTATGTAAATTAAATCTTGTCTTTAGCATCTGGCCTGTTTCTCCAATATAGCATCCTTCTTTACATTTTTTTTACACTGAATGATATATACCGCATTGGAAGATGAGCATGTGAAATATTCCTTTATGTTGAATATTTTTCCTTTGTGAATGACTGTGGGGTCCTGTGAAATGTTTTGGCATAGCTTGCAGCTGAATATATTGCAAGGATGTGTGCCCTTCTCTTCTTTTTCAGTCTGTGTTGGGAGTTTACTTCTGATTAGCTTGTGTTTCAAGTTGGGTGGCTGTCGGAAGGCCAGCATTAGTGGGGCTGGGAATATCTCTTTCAGTAATTCATCCTCTTGGAGTAGAGGCTGAAGATCTTTTATGATTTTTCTTAATTTTTCCAGCTCTGGATTGTATGTCACTATAAGGGGGATTCTGTCTGTAGCTTTTTTTTCTTTGTATTGTAGCAGATTTTCCCTGGGTGTTTTGAGGGAGGAGGCAATATTTTGGGATATTATTTTGGGGTTGTAGCCTTTCCGTTCGAAGGATGCAGTCAGGATTTCAAGATTTCTATCTCTGTCCCTTGGGTCAGAGCAGATACGGTGGTATCTTGTGGCTTGGCTGTAAATAATGGATCTCTTTGTATGTGAAGGGTGGAAGCTGGAGTTGTGGAAGTAGCTGCATCTGTCTGTGGGTTTCTTGTATATAGATGTTTGTATATAGCCATCACTGATTGAGACCGTGGTATCCAAAAAAATTGACTTTTTCTAGCGAGTAGTCAAAGGAAAAATATTCAACATAAAGGAATATTTCACATGCTCATCTTCCAATGTGGTATATATCATTCAGTGTAAAAAATGTAACGAAGGATGTTAGAAAACACAGAATCCAATCAACAAGATTATATCCACTCAATATCCCACTATAATGTTATACTCACTGAATATAACCAGAAAGACCCGCATTCACCCTATGTCTTACTTATAATGTTGCACCTGCTTCTATCTCACTGATAATGTAAACCATATTGAATCCTAAATAGGGGATATTAGTGGTATAGAAGACCTGATTTGTACTTAATTGAATATAAGATCTTTCAAGGTGTCCTGAGAGTTTCACATTCATGACCCGGAAATGCTTTTGAAAATGTGGCTTGCCTAGTGTTTTCTTCTATCCCATGCCCAGTACCTGCCAAGTTCTTTGAACACCGTATCCTGGTCTGTGAAATAAACTTTGCTTCCTATCTCTTTTTTTAATAGATTTATTTTTGTTAGACAAGCTGTCCTTGATGGCAGTCAGAAAAATTTGGTTACTTTTCCATCAGTACCCATCTGATTCTGGTTTCCTAGAGAAAGGGTTTGGGCTTTTTCTCTGCATTAATCATTCTTCTTATTGCCACTGCAAAAACCCAGACCATCTTGGTGCCGATGCTCAAAGCCGAGCATGTTCTGGTCTCTTAAAGTGTAATATCTTAAAGCAGACATGTGCTAAAATGACCAACGAGTATAACCTCAGCATGTCAGCAAACACTAGAAGTCTCTTTATCTTTTTCTGAAATCGACTTTTATTGAATAAATGTAGCTAATTTACTCACAGTTTGTAGATTCTCAGAAGTTACTGCCCAAGGCAAGAGACTTCGTAGTTCTGAAAGCTGTATCAGTGGGTGGACATGGAAATTTGAAGAAAAGGAAGCTTTATGGCAGAGGAGAGGGACTTGTCAGGTAGATGAAGGTGGTTCAGAGATGGGATGCTGATTTGTGCAATACTGTGAGAGAAAGAGTGAAGGAGGTAAAAAGACAAGTTCACTGCAGGGGAGCAGGGGAACATGTACATCCGAGACAAGATGGAGAATGTCTGAGCTTGTGGGGACAGAGCGGTCAGGAAGAACACCCACAAGCCTGGGAAGGGGGGTGGGGGGAAGATAGAAGGACCATTAGGGACAGAACCTGAGACCAGGTAGTAGAGCTGGCCATAAAGAGCAGTTCTCGATTGGAGAGGCAGGTTATACCCTTGATGACCCATCAGGACAAAGCTAGTAGGAATAATCAGGAAATGACAGTACGTAAACAAAGGAATCAAGCTTGGTAGAGAAAGGGAGGAGGCCTTTGCAAGAGAATAGACCACAAGTAACGAACTTTATACAAACAAGCAGAGGTGGCTTCAGTACATGTGAGAGACTACATTACATACAATGCATTGCTCATATATCATTGCAGGAAGTGACTGCGGCAGCAAAAATCCTTAGACGTGAGAATAACAGACAAAACCAGAAGCACAAGCGCACATCAGAGCTATTCTGTGCTTCAAAAATTGCACTTCAAATTTTTGAAAGGCTCATACTTAAGCGCATAAAAACAGGCACCAAAATGTTTTTTTTTCACTTTTAGTTTTGTTCGGACTCACGCACGTTTGTTTCTCACTATCAGTGCTTAACACTTGCACAGGTTTCCTTCCGTTTGCGAAAGAAGACCAAATCTACTGTTCAGCTTGAAAAACTGACACGAAATCTCCTGAAAACTTTCTATGCTGCCCCTGACCTGGCGGTAAGTTTTCAGCATTACAGTCATCATTTCCTTCTGAGCATTGCAGAGCTTTCATTTTTGCATTGGAAAGGAATACTTACTGACCTCTTTAACATCCATTTAAATACAATTTGCAGCCCACTTTAGCACACGCGTTAATACTGGCGCTCAAGCCCTCTGAGCATCCGGTGCTGTATAACATGCGCAAACCCGGCATTCACTGCATTCCAGTAGTAGTTTTGAGCATCAGCCCTCTTCTCTGTTGGAGTTCCTACTTTCCCTGCCTATTCTGAACAAAACTTTGGGGTGACGTCAGTTGGCGTCTTCTGAATGGAACATTGCCCACTGCAGGTGGTAATTTCACACGTTTGGGAGCAAACACCAGAATCTTCCTTGGTGAAGATCGAAGCAAAGAATTCATTTAATCTCTTGGCTACGGCTTTGTCTTCCCTGATCGCCCCTTTTACTCCTCGGTCATCTAGCAGTCCAACCAATTCTTTTGCCGGCTTCCTGCTTTTAATATACCTAAAAAAATTTTTTACTATGTGTTTTTGCCTCCAACGCAATCTTTTTTTTGAAGTCCCTCTTAGCTTTCCTTATCAGCGCTTTGCATTTGACTTGACATTCCTTATACTGTTTCTTATTATTTTCACTCGGTTCGTTCTTCCATTTTCTGAAGGATTTTCTTTTGGCTCTAATAGCTTCTTTCACCTCACTTTTTAACCACGCCGGCTGTCATTTGGTCTTCCGTCCTCCTTTTTTAATACGCGGAATATATTTGGCCTGGGCTTCCAGGATGGTGTTTTTGAACAGCATCCACACCTGATGTAAATTTTTGACCCTTGCAGCCACTCCTCTAAGTTTGTTTTTCACCATTCTTCTCATTTTATCATAGTCTCCTTTTTTAAAGTTAAACGCTAACGTATTGGATTTCCTATGTATACTTACTTCAAAGCTAATATCAAATCCGATCATATTATGATCACTGTTATCAAGCGGCCCCAGCACCATTACCTCCTGCACCAGATCATGCACTCCACTAAGGACTAGGTCTAGAATTTTTCCTTCTCTCGTCAGCTCCTGTACCAGCTGCTCCACAAACCAAACCTAGTATGGTGAAATGACAGGACTTCAGGTAGGAGCTTATCAGCTGATCTAATTGACCAAGCAGGGTGATAAATCCAAAGTGAAGTAGCAATTGGTGAAGGAGCATCATGATAAACTGTTTTGTGGACAAAAGTCAATATTTTGAAATGAATCAGAAGCCATTTTCTGTAAAGTGGCCGCCAATTAACGGGCTCAAGAACCGTTAGCTCCTGATGCCATCTCTGAGCTAATCCATTGTTTGTGCTGGCTTCCTTCGTAGCTGCGGAGAACTGATTTTTTAATTATCACCTGTTTTCGGTCCGAAAAAACAAAGGGGAGCACTGGCTGCCATTGCTCATCAACGGCGTATCGGTGAGCCAGCTGACAGCCTGATCGCATTGTCAGTGGCCGCGTAGCGGAACGGGGAGTCGTTGGCTTCGGGGACCCTCTGGTGATCTGCCGGCGTTTGGCAGTGGTTCAGCTCCTCATTGCTGGACCTGTGCCTGTCTTGGTCCGGGATGCCGTGATGAACTGGTTGGGCTGTTGTCTGTCTAGTCGGATCAGCTCGTTGCTGACGACCAACTGTGGCCTGACCCGTTCGTGCTGTGAGTGTCTGCATTTGTTCCAGGCAACTACTGTCTCTGCTCTCTCTCCCAGGATTGACAACCTCCAGCTGTTGCCGTTCACCTCCGGTTCCCTTTACATCACTCCAGGCCGCTTCCTGCTTCTTCTGCACGTTGTCTGTGCCTCCTGGTACTCAGCCTGCCTCTTATTGCTCCTGCCCATTCACCAACCATTGTTAATCACAGCAGCACCGTTGGGCCTTTTGAACCTCATCTCCTGGTCACTGCATCAATCATTTAGGGAGCTGGTGTGGACAGTTACGAAGCAGATTTCAACACCACTTGCAACATGCCGTTTTGACACGGCCAGTCCGGCCACTTCTCATCTCTACCTGCCTTCAACGGTTCTTAGCAAGGCATGCTTATTTCTCCTGGTCTGGATTGCCTTGCTGACAGTTGTACAAGCAACTCTGAACTATCTCAGCATCTGGAATCTAACAATGACCAGCCTATCTCTGAATGCCCATTTCAGACTTTCCACATAATACCTACAGTCCTTCCTAATAAAATGTCCATAGCCCTTTTTTGGTCTCTCTTATCCTTTCCCTATTTCTTCTTACACTGTTCCTTCTATCCTAATTCATGTAATTGTAAAACAACTGGTCTGGCTTTAGCCTTATCAGTACATTGTAAGCCACTTTGAGTCTGCATACCTGTGGAAAAAAGTGGGATATTAATGTGCAAATAAATAAATAAAAAACTGGATCGGCTTCTGAAATTATGAAATGGATCCACCTAGTACCAACATCCACAAGACTGCTCAAGCCCTTTCTCCAGTAAATGTATTTTATTTAGTTCAAGGTGAGTTACAATCAGGTACACCAGCTGTTTCCCTGTTCCTGCAGTACTCGCAATCTATAGGACAGATTTACTAAAGAGCGTTACGTTTCACATGTAACACAGGTTAACAGCCGAAAGCAATGCACCTTGTGTTGAATTCAGGAAATGACACCCAAAGGTAGGTGCCATTAAGATTTGCGCTAAACGGCAATCCTAGTAAAGCTTCTCAGGGCCAGATTCTATATATGGCGCCTGAAAAATCCGCATGGTAAACATTTCTGCCCGTGTATTCTGTAAGCGGCGCCTAGTTTTAGGCCCGGTATATAGAATACGCCTAGTTGATATCGCAATGCCTAAAACCACATGCATCCATTTACACCAATGGAAATGTAGCGTAAATGCTTTCACGTAGATTTAGGCACACTGGGCAATATTCTATATCAATACAAGTAAATTTCAGAACGCCCATGAAACACCTATTTCCCAGCCCCCTAATCAGACCCCTTTTTGGCTACGCAGATTAGAATTTAGGCGTAGTGCGTTACAGAATATGCTTAGCAAGTTATGCACGTAAATTCGAATTATTGCCAATTAGTGCTCATTATTGCTCATTAAGTGTTAACAACGCTGATTGGCTTGTTAAGCCAATTAAACTACGCGCGCTTTTATAGAATATGCTTAGATTTCAGCATAGAACGCTAGGCACGCTATATAGAATCCAGTAGTTAGTGCTAAGCAGCCATTACAGAACAGCGCTTAGAGTAGATTCCTGCACCCAGCTTTGTGAGGACTTACAAATGCTGAAACCTGGTGTAAATCTTCATGCTCAACTGATGGCAAATCCAAGTATTCTGTAACATCGCACCTAATTTCTGGGAACGCCCCTGACCTTCCCATGGCCACAGCCTGTGAGTTGCATGCTATAAAATTTAGGCATGGATGTTATAGCATAGCGAGTACTACTACTTAACATTTCTAAAGCACTACTAGGGTTACGCAGCGCTGTACAATTTACATAGAAGGACAGTCCCTGCTCAAAAGAGCTTACAATCTAGTAGACAAGTGAACGGTCAAATTGGGGCAGTCTGGATTCACTGAACGGTAAGGGTTAGGTGCCGAATGCAGCAATGAAGAGGTGGGTTTTAAGCAGAGATTTGAAGATGGGCAGGGAGGGGGCTTGGCATATGGGCTCAGGAAGGTTGTTCCAAGCATAGGGTGAGGCGAGGCAGAATGAGTGGAGCCTGGAGTTGGCGGTGGTGGAGAAGGGTACAGAGAGGAGGGATTTGTCCTCTGAACGGAGGTTTCGGGCGGGAACCTAAGGGGAAATGAGGGTAGAAAGGTAATGAGGGGCGGCAGACTGAGTGCATTTGTAGGTAAGAAGGAGGAGCTTGAATTGAATGCGGTATCTGATTTGGAAGCCAGTGAAGTGACCTGAGGAGAGGGGTGATATGAGTATATCGGTTCTGGCGGAATATAAGACGTGCGGCGGAGTTCTGAACAGATTGAAGGGGGGATAGATGACTAAGTAGGAGGCCGGTGAGGAGTAAGTTGCAGTAGTCAAGGCAAGAGGTAATGAGAGCATGGATGAGAGTTCGGGTGGTGTGTTCAGAGAGGAAAGGGCGAATTTTGCTGATGTTAAAGAGGACGAAGCGACAGGTCTTGGCTATCTGCTGGATATGCGCAGAGAAGGAGAGGGAGGAGTCAAAGATGACTCCGAGGTTGCGGGCAGATGAGACGGGGAGGATGAGGGTGTTATCGACTGAGATAGAAAGTGGAGGAAGAGGAGAAGTGGGTTTTGGTGGAAAGACGATGAGCTGGGTCTTGGCCATGTTCAGTTTCAGGTGGCGGTTGGACATCCAGGCAGCGATGTCGGATAAGCAGGCTGATACCTTTGCCTGGGTCTCCGCAGTGATGTCTGGTGTGGAGAGATACAGCTGGGTGTCATCAGCATAGAGATGATACTGGAAACCATGAGATGAGATCAGGGATCAGTAGATTTAGGCACACTGGGCAATATTCTATATCAATGTGAGTAAATTTCAGAACGCCCATGAAACACCTATTTCCCAGCGAGTAGGCCAGATATACGCGCAAATCCAAATCAATACCAATTATCTCCAGTTCTTGATTGTGGATGCCTCGTTAACTAATGAATTTGCGCATTCATCTGAGTGACCTACATAGAATCCAGGGACTCATGCAAAGGCTGTACGGTAACAGTTGGGGAGGGGGTGTCCACCATTCCCTTTGCAGTTTCCACACCAATATGCAGGGGCGACAGGGGCAGTCGCCCAGGGCCTTGCGCTCCAAGGGGCCCCACATCTCTGGCACATCTGTCCTCCTATCTTGGAACACCTCCTATGCATCCACATTTCAGTAGAGCGCATCAGGCAGGCGCAGTGATTTTCATATCCCGTCAGCTGCCGAGCCCAAAGCCTCCTCGCTGCTGCGTCCTGCCCACTTTTGATGTCACTTCCTGGTTCCACAAGGGCAGGATGCAGCAGAGAGGAGGCTCTGGGTTCAGCAGCTGACGGGATATGAAAATCGCTGCCGCTGTCTGCTGCTCTCTACTGAAACGTAGTGGATGCACATCAAGATATGGGGTGAGGTGGGGTTCCGAGAGTTCTAAACCTCCTTTTAAACTCTGATAAATTATTGCTTATTAGTAAAAAAGGCCCGTTTCCGAAACCAATGAAACGGGCGCTAGCATGTGGCTTTTTTTTTGTGTGTGTGTGTGTATGTGTCACAGAGTTATTTGGTGTGTGTGTGTGTGTATGTGTGTGAGTGTGTGAGGGTGCGGTGTGTGTGCAGGTTGTTGATGTGTCTTTTTTTGTTTTGTTTTGTTTTTTTGCTTGGGGGTTGGGGGATGTGCTGTGCTGTCCTTGGTCGCTGATTGCTGCTGGCTGGGTCGCGGGTAATCCTTCCACCTGGGCCGCAGCTTGTCCTGTTCGCCCACTTACCAGATGGTGACGGGCACGTTGTTTTCCGGCTCCTCTGACTCCATGTCAAGCGATCCCAAATATAGTCTGTGCTATAGGCCCTCTGGCACTCTTCAGTACTGGCATTAGGCATTTAAAAACTTCTCCCCCCCCCCCCCCCCCCCCCCCCGGTCTATTTTTGCACATACCCACAGCAGGAATATTCTTCTCTCGTTCCAGCGGTGGTTCTGTGCTCTCTGTGCTGCACAGATAATGAGCCATTCTGCTGGGGAATGCTCCTCCCTTATTGTCACGTAGTTTCCTCTGATTGGTCTGTCTTACTTTGCCTAGTGTTGCCTGGGAACGGTGTTGTGATGGTCCTTTGTGTTTCAGAATGTTGAGGGTGTTTTTTCTGATTGGTCCGTCATGCGAGGGCGGGGCAGAGAGACATGGTCAGTGTTGTGGCTTCACCACCATGAATCCATGAACCCTTCAGGGAGTGACTGAGTGACTTCAGAACGTTGTCTTCAGAACGTTGAGGGTGAGTTTTATTATTATTGCTTATGGTGGCAGGTGATGGTGGGCATGGGGGGGGGGCAGGCGCAGGTGGGAGGGCCCACTGAACTGGTCTGCACAGGGACCTGCAATTGCTAAGACTGGCCCTGCCAATGTGATCCTTAACACACTGTATTTTCAGGTGCTATGAATGCAAATGTCCCTAATACGACCTACTTAGGTGGCACTATGTGAATCCATATTAACTGCACATTTGCCAGTTAGCTTGTCCCCGCCCAATCCTCACCTACTGGCTAGTAGTTAGTGCCAGTTGTTTTACCACACTAGTTGTTTTAACGCATGCTACCAGTAATGGTTAGCATGTACTAAAACCTGCTGTGTCGATATTCAGCCGACGATGCTCAGTGTTTTGCTGACTGCTACCAGCGATATGTCCGGAAATTGAATGCTGGGCCATGACCATGCTTAGGCATTAAACTTCCAGGTATGCGGAGCCAGCTAAAGTAACTAGTTATTATTTATTTATTTGCTGCATTTGTACCCCACATTTTCCCACCTATTTGCAGGCTCAATGTGGGTTACATTATATTGCAAAAGATATAATTATGAACAAAGTAAGAGGTTTGTTCTAAATTAACATATTACTAAGTAAGAAATTAGGAAGATATGTCTGTATAATGATTTACATAACACATAATAAAAAGCAGTAAAATACGATGACCAATAATGAGTGGAGGAGTGGCCTAGTGGTTAGGGTGGTGGACTTTGGTCCTGGGGAACTGAGGAACTGAGTTCGATTCCCACTTCAGGCACAGGCAGCTCCTTGTGACTCTGGGCAAGTCACTTAACCCTCCATTGCCCCAATGTAAGCCGCATTGAGCCTGCCATGAGTGGGAAAGCGCAGGGTACAAATGTAACAAAAATAAAATAGGTACTATTGGAGATTCTACATGGAATGTTGCTACTATTGGAGATTCTACATGGAATATTGCTACTATTGAGATTCTGTTGCTACTATTGGAGGTTCTACATGGAATGTTGCTATTCCACTAGCAACATTCCATGTAGAAGGCTGCGCAGGCTTCTGTTTCTGTGAGTCTGACGTCCTGCATATACGTGCAGGACATCAGACTCACAGAAGCAGAAGCCTGCGCGGCCACATTGGTGATCTGCAAGGGCCGACTTCTACATGGAATGTTGCTAGTGGAATAGCAACATTCCATGTAGAATCTCAAATAGTAGCAACAGTGGAGGAGTGGCCTAGTGGTTAGGGTGGTGGACTTTGGTCCTGGGGAACTGAGGAACTGAGTTTGATTCCCACTTCAGGCACAGGCAGCTCCTTGTGACTCTGGGCAAGTCACTTAACCCTCCATTGCCCCATGTAAGCCGCATTGAGCCTGCCATGAGTGGGAACGCGCGGGGTACAAATGTAATAAAATAAAATATGACTAATATAATCAGGGCCGGTCTTAGCAAGTGTGGGGCCCTGTGCAGACCAATTTGGTGAGGCCCCATCCTAGCTCCGCCCCCACCCTAGCTCCGCCCCATTGATAAGATTATGTGTGGCAGCACTAGTGAGAGAATGAATGATACTGGGAGGGTGGAGGGTGACTGAGGTGTAGTGTGGAGTACAGGTGAGAGTGAGACTTGGGGTGAACCCTGGGGAAGGATGAGGCATATGGGACCACTTAGGGGAGGATGAGTAAGGCTCAGAAGGAAGAATTAATAAAATTAAGGTGCATTGAAGAAGGGAGGTAAAAGATGATTAAAAGGATATCTATGGGTAAAGGTGGGCAGGGACTGAAAGGGGAAGAAGGGGACTACTGTGGCTCACTGTCACTGGAAGAAAGGGTCCCAGGCAAAACCTTTGACAAAATGGTGGACATAGCTGAAACATTTCAAACCACCACAGAGACAGACAGTACTTTAATTTCAAAAGGTTCTTCCTAATTTAGAAAAAAAGCTATCATCATACCTGGCTTGCTGCCTTCCTGCCTCTGGATTGGCACAACTGTTGTAGGCAGCCCTCCCCTGTTGCTTAGTTTGCTCGCCTCGCTCGGCTCCACGAGTCTGCATGGCCGCGCTCTCGCTCGCACCACAGTCAGTGCGACGATGGCTCACCACCTCGGACCAGGCTCCAGCTTTTCCCGCTCAGTGACTTCCGCCCTCGCAGAAACAGGAAATACCTCATCAGAAGGCGGGACATTGAGCGGGAAGCGAAAAGCTGGAGCCTGGAGGTGAGCTGCCGACGATTTCTGGGCGGGGTCACGTGACCCGCGAAACTCCGCCTCCAATCAAAAAAGCAAGTTGAACTTTCCTATTTAAACTGAAGAGCTGCGGCGCTCGTGCCGCTGCGGCGCGCGCGTCGGGTGCGCGCCGCAGGTGCGCTCCTTAGTTGTGCTCCTTGGGGTGTGCGACGCTGGGATTTATAGCTTTTTGAGCTTTAGGAATTAAATTAGGAAAGTTAAGTTATGTAGAGGCCAAGGCCTTGGTTCCTAATGAACTAATGATGTTCCTTATTTTTATTTTGTTGATTCTCTGGAATTCCAACTCACCTTCTTTGATAACATCTAAAGGCATGCAGGACTCAGCATATATTCCAGTACATTGGAGTTGGCGTACTAATCAGAGACTTGCCTATTCTAGGAGATCTAATAGTCCACGCTATCTAACATCTGTTACACTATCTAATAACAGAGTCCCCGATATCACCCCTCCTTTTTCCTCGCTGTCTACAGCTTTAATTAATTGTAGATCTCTCAAGAGTAAGTTCTCCTATATTTTAGATCTCTGTAAATTGCATCAGCTTGATTTATTTGCTATTACTGAGACATGGCTTTTATCAGGGGAAGAATCTTATCTTTTTCAATGTCTACCACCAGGGTATTCAGTTAGCTATTCGTCACGTACAGGGAGAAAGGGAGGTGGACTGGCTATAATATTTAAGTCTGATTTTAAGGTTCAGGAAATCAATGACCATAGACTCTCATACCCTGAACTTTTACTGCTAAAATTTTGTACTGCTAGTTACACTTTTCATGTACTACTGTATTACTGTGCTCCTTCCACTACAGCAGTGGGGTGGGACCACATATATCAATCACTTGCAGATGCCACGATTAGGTTTTCAAATCTTATAATACTAGGTGATTTTAATGTGCATATAGATGATCAATCTAATCCACGTTCAGTAAAATTTTTAAATTTTTTACGAGATATCAATCTTATACAACATGTGGATGGATCAACCCATACTGCTGGACATACATTAGATTTGATAATAACACATAAACTGGATGAAATTAGATGTTCAAAAATTGTATTAACTCCGGTATCATGGTCTGATCACTACCTTCTTCAGTTTTATTTATCTGTACCACAGTTGTTATATAATACCAATTCTACTTATATTAAAACAAGGAGTCTACAAAAAATTGATACGTCATCTTTACCTTCTCTAGCGGATAAATTCCCATTGAATTTTGATACACTTCCTATAGAGGATCAAATTGGAACATGGAATCAAGTTCTATCTGTAGCTCTTGAAGATATTGCACCAGAAAGAATAATTACTAAAGGTACAAAACGGTTTCAACCATGGTACCATCCAGGATTAAAATTATGTAAACAACAGATACGTAGAGCTGAACGCCAATGGCGGAAGCATAGAACTATAGAATTTAAACAGAAATGTAAGCAGTGCCAAAAATATTATTTAACACAACTAAAAGCTGCTAAAACTACCTACTTCTCCAAAGAAATAAAGGAAGCTGCTAGTTCACAGAAAAAGTTATTCCACATTATGAAATGCTTGACAACTACGACTAGTGAAAACAGAGAATCTCCTGCTCTTGATTCCGAGATTCTGGCAAAGTTTTTCAGTACTAAAATTGAGAATCTAAGAGCCCAATTCTCAAGGGTATCAGGGATCAGTCATATTGACAACTCCTCAAATTCACAATTAACTGTACCCTGGCAAGACTTTGAACTCCCATCTGTGGAATCACTGCATACTTTAGTTGCAGGTCTTTCACCCACTTACAGTTCCTTGGATCCCATACCATCAGCATGGTTGAAAAACCACACGCTAGAAATCCAACAGTTTATGTATTTAATCATCGTACGGAGTCTTTCTGAAGGGATAGTCCCTGCTACTCTAAAAGAGGCGCTAGTAAAGCCTATTCTGAAGAAGCCCTCATTAGATCCTATAACACCCAACAATTATAGACCAGTTTCTAATCTTCCGTTCCTATCCAAAGTGATAGAGACAATAGTGTTTAGACAATTGCAAACTTATGTAGATTCTAAAAATTTGCTACATCCTAGACAATCGGGCTTTAGGAAAGGCCATAGCACAGAGACTATCCTGACTTCAATGTTAAGTGAGATTCATGCAAAACTAGAACATGGCTATATTGCCTTGGTTGTTTCACTGGATCTATCTGCAGCTTTTGATTTAATTAATCATAAACTACTTCTTGATAGACTAGGTGAGATTGGCATTTCAGGGACAATTATGAAATGGTTTATATCTTTTCTTACCGAACGGTCATTTAAAGTAGTTCAGCAGCAATCGTCCTCTACAGAATACAACTTACCATGTGGGGTTCCACAGGGATCGGTCCTGTCCCCATTACTGTTTAATCTATATGTCAGTCCCTTGGCACTTCTCATTCAAACAATGGGTATTAGTTTTTATTCTTATGCGGACGATTTCCTTCTTATACATTATGTTAAACCATCTAATATGGATCTTACACCACTACAAATTTGTCTGGATAAAGTGGCAGATTGGCTCACAACATATCAATTAGTATTAAATCCAGATAAGACTATAACATCTTGGATAGTAGGACAGGGCACATGTCCAGCAGTGGTACCTATGCTATTTGGCAAGAATATCCCTACAGTTAAATCTTTTAGATACCTTGGGGTTATAATTGATTCTGCTCTGACTTTCGAGGAACAAATATCTGATGTAGTGAAAAAATCTTTTTTCCATCTTAGGAGACTTCGGTCAGTTAGGAATTCAATTAGTAAGGATTCCCTTAAAACGTTGACATCTGCTTATATTACCTCACGCTTAGACTACTGTAATATCATATATTCAGGGATCACCCAAGCTAGCTTGAAGCGATTACAAAGAATACAGAATACTGCAGCACGTATGATTTGTAGGGCCCGGAGGGATGACAGAGTAACACCTTTGCTACATCAACTGCATTGGCTTCCAGTTGAAGCAAGAGTTAAGTTTAAAGCCTTAGTCTTGACCCATAAGGCCTTTTATACACTAAATCCTGACTATCTGTCAAATCTAACTATTCCTTACACTGCCACACGAACCCTTAGATCCCTGACAGATAGCAGGTTAGTGATTCCTCCTCTTGCTAGGGCTAGATGGGAATCTACACGGAATTCGGCTTTTTTCTATCTGTCTCCCTCTCTTTGGAATGGCCTTCCAAAAGAGATCAGACTTGAGAAATCTTACTTTCATTTTCGGAAACTTTTGAAAACCTTCTACTTTATCGAGTATGTAGATCAGAATTTAGAATAATGGAAGAAAGGTTATAAATGGGCATCTGTAATATATACTAAGTCAAAACTGTATTATCTGTCTGTGTAGATTATATTATGTATTTAATTTTGTATCTGCAGTGTTCTCCTGTGTATTAATCATGAGTTATATTGTTTTCATCTTATGTAGCTAGTTTGTTGGGTTTGCTGTGCTTTCCTGTAATGATTGGAGTTCTAATGTTTGTCCAATTTGTACTTATTGTACTGCTTTTTTTTTTTTTTTTATAAATTGTAAACCGTTCTGTCTTGCAGTAGCAATAAGATACGGTATATAAATTGATGTAAATAAATAAATAAATAAATAAACTGTCTGTTGCCGTTGGGGCCGTCGCTGCCTCCCGGCTCGCTGCAAGCCTGCAAAGTTACTGTTGTCGCCTCGCCGGGGTCCAGGGACTCGGGAGCTGACGGCGGGCTCAGCGGGCCCAAGCCAGGGGTGGGCGCCACACCAGTGGTGGTGGGAGCGGAGCGGCCAAGCCGCGGGATCATCATGAATGATCGTCCGAGGCGAGCAGAGGTCGGAGCGGAGGCAGAGTTGAGGCGCGCTGCACGGGGCCCTATGCGGCCGCCTTGGTCGCCTCTGCCTAAGACCGGCCCTGAATATAATCAATTCAGAGGGATCAGTAAGTGGTTGGTTTAGATATAGAATAATCAAGTCATTAAGGAGGATTCTTATTGTAAATTTCTTCGAACAAGTGCCTTTTCAATAATTTCCTGAAGTCTGTCAAGTCACGTGTTATTTTTATAGTATTCGGTAGTTTATTCCATGATTTTGTGCAGAGGTGTGTGAAGATAGATGCGTGTAATGATTTGTATTTGAGTCCTCTACAATTAGGGTAGTGGAGGTTTAAGAAGGTACGTGATGAACTTTTGATGTTTCGTGCCGGTAAGTCAATTAGGTCTGACATGTATGAAGGAGCTTCTCCATGGATGATTTTATGGGTTAAGGTGCAAATCTTGAAAGTAATATGATCTTTTAGTGGAAGCCAATGTCATTTTTCTCTGAGGGGTTTGGCGCTCTCATATTTTGCCTTACCGAATATGAGTCTAGCTGCGGTATTTTGTGCAGTCTGAAGTTTCTTAATGGTCTTTTCTTTGCATCTTGCGAAGATGGAGTTACAGTAATCCAGGTGACTCAGTACTAATGATTGCACTAGTGTACGGAATACTTCCCTTGGGGAAAAAAGGCTTCACTCTTTTTAGCTTCCACATTGCAAAAAACATTTTCTTTGTCACATTGTTTGCATGGTGATCAAGGGTGAGATTTTGATCAATAGTAACACCCAGGAGTTTCAAATTATTCGCAACAGGGAGAGTGTGGGATGGTGTGTTTATATTGGCGTAATTAGTCTTGTTAAACTGCAATGATAAGACATTGAGTCTTGTCTGCACTACTATAGCGCTACCAGACGTACGCAGCGCTGTACACTTGAACATGAAGAGACAGTCCCTGTTCGACAGCTTACAATCTAATTAGGACAGACAAACAGGATAAACAAAGATAAGGGAATATTAAAGTGAGGATGATAAAATAAGGGTTCTGAACAAGTGAATAAGGGTTAGGAGTTAAAAGCAGCATCAAAAAGGTGGGATTTTAGCTTAGATTTGAAGACGGCCAGAGATGGAGCTTTATGTACCGGCTTAGGAGGTCTATTCCAGGCATATGGTGCAGCAAGATAAAAGGAACGGAGTCTGGAGTGAGATATTTAGCTCTTAGATGGCTAGAGGTTACTGCATAAAGATAGGACTAACTTTTATGTGGTCCTATTTAAGTGGTTAACTTGGTTGGTTAACAGGGCTGATGAGAAGGGGGGCAGGGGGGCAAAATTCCCCCGCCCAGTGCCAGTATGGCTGAGATTGGTCTCCTGCTCCTGTGTGCCGCATTGCCAGGTTATCGCATTAACTTTGCTCTGCCAGCCACAGGTTCTTCTTCCTACCTCGTCCCGCCTCCTGTGTGAAGTACTTCCTGTTTCCGCAAACATGGGAGGGGACGTGGCAGGAAGAAAGACCTGTACAGCAGAGCAGAGCTAACGTGATCCCGGCACACAAGAGCAAGAGATGAGTAAGTAAGCGGGCCCACGTGCAGAGGGGGGTTGCCCCGGGCCCGGCTTTGTCTCTCGGCGGCTCTGCCGGTTAAGTGCTGAATATCGGCACTTAAGTGACCAAGTGCTGACTGTGCCGCTGGAATTCCCCCAAAATAGCTGGTTTTGAGTTAGGTGCTAACCAAACGCTTTCAGTCATACTAATTGGTTAAGGGCCACTGAAAATGACTGGTTAGCCCCAAATAGGTGATTTAACCAGCCAGTTAAACTACTTTGAGTATTGATCCATGTGCTAACTGCTTAGTATACTTTAGTCTCTTGGACTGCAGCTAAAGCAATGAAGGGTTAATCAGCTTGCCTAAGATCCCATAGAGCAGCAGCAGCCTTTGAACCGGTCACCGGTTCTTTATCTACTGCTCTAACTACTAGACCATTCCTCTACCAACTGGGCTACCCAGTTTGTCCAGCTTGTGATTCTTCCTCTCTGGGACTCTACCACTTTGGGGTGATTAACATTATATGTTCCCACGACCCAAACCCACCTCATGGCTGTTATTACTGAAAAAGGGATATTCACCAAGTGTTAAGGGGGTGTGAATACTTAAGCGACCAACATCTTTTTTTTTGTTTCTTCTACTTAATTACTTTTAGAATATTTCCATAATTGTTCTTTCACATTGTGTAGCTCGGAGAAACAAATTCTTGCTCTCATGCATTTTGAATTGTATTTTTCAGGCTCACACTGTGAGAAATGTACAGTGGTGTGAAGGCTTTTATGAGGCACTGTACATCTTATTAACATAAAGAGATGTAGAGCACTGCATAATGTAATGAGAATATGATTGGAATATTAAGACTATTCTTCTCTGTGCAATGACCGTTCCGCATGATGAAATGAGAGAGAGACAGGAAGAGAGAGAGAAAGAAAGACAGACAGAAAGAGAGATAAGAGAGAGACAAAGAGAGAGAGACAGAGACAGAAAGAGAGAGAGAGAGAGAGAGAGGCAGACAGAGAGAGAGAAAGAGAGAGAAAAATAGAGAAAGAGAGACAGAGACAGAAAAAGAGACAGACAGACAGGAAGAGAGAGAGAGACAGGAAGAGAGAGAGAGGGAAAGAGAGAGAGAGAGACAGGAAGAGAGAGAGAGAGACAGAGACAGAAAGAGACAGACAGAGAGAGAAAGGCAGACAGGAAAAGAGAGAGACAGACAGGAAGAGAGAGAGAGACAGAGAGAGAGAGACAGGAAGAGAGAGAGAGAGAGACAGAAGGAGAGAGAGAGAGAGAGTCGCAGAAGAAAAATACTTCACTTGGCATATTTATAATAGCCTTTGCTATGTGCATTGCCATTAGATAATTACCCTTGACTATCATTAGGTGCCTAAGTCAGTCTGTGCTGCATAGTAACATAGTAGATGATGGCAGAAAAAGACCTGCATGGTCCATCCAGTCTGCCCAAGACAAACTCATATGTGTATACCTTACCTTGAATTTGTACCTGTCCTTTTCAGGGCACAGACCATATAAGTCTGCCCAGCAGTATTTCCCGCCTCCCAACCACCAGTCCCGCCTCCCATCACCGGCTCTGGTACAGACTGTATAAAAGTCTGCCCTCCCAATATCCTCGCCTCCCAACCACCATCCCCTCTTCCCCCCACCTGCTCCGCCACCCAATTTCAGCTAAGCTTCTGAGGATCCATTCCTTCTGCACAGGATTCCTCTATGCATATCCCACGCATGTTTGAACTCCGTTACCGTTTTCATTTCCACCACCTCCCGCGGGAGGGCATTCCAAGCGTCTACCACCCTCTCCATGAAAAAATACTTCCTGACATCTTTCCTGAGTCTGCCCCCCTTCAATCTCATTTCATGTCCTCTCGTTCTACCGCCTTCCCATCTCCGGAAAAGATTCATTTGCGGATTAATACCTTTCAAATATTTGAACGTCTGGATCATATCACCCCTGTTCCTCCTTTCCTCCAGGGTGTACATGTTCAGGTCAGCAAGCCTCTCTTCATACGTCTTGGAACGTAAATCCCATACCATCCTCGTAGCTTTTCTTTGCACCACTTCCATTTTTTTAACATCCTTCGCAAGATACGGCCTCCAAAACTGAACACAATACTCCAGGTGGGGCCTCACCAACGTCTTATACAGGGGCATTAAAACCTCCTTTCTTCTGCTGGTCACTCCTCTCTCTATACAGCCTAGCAATCTTCTAGCTACTGCCACCGCCTTGTCGCACTGTTTCGTCGCCTTCAGGTCCTCAGATACTATCACCCCAAGATCCCTCTCCCCGTCCGTGCCTATCAAACTCTCCCCACCTAACACATACGTCTCCCTTGGATTTCTACTCCCTAAGTGCATCACTTTGCATTTCTTCGCATTGAATTTTAATTGCCAAACGTCAGACCATTCTTCTAGCTTCTTCAGATCTTTTTTCATGTTTTCCACTCCCTCCGGGGTGTCCACTCTGTTGGAAATCTTTGTGTCATCCGCAAAAAGGCAAACTTTACCTTGTAACCCTTCGGCAATGTCACTCACAAATATATTGAACAGAATCGGCCCCAGCACCGATCCCTGAGGCACTCCACTACTCACCTTTCCTTCCTCCGAGCGAACTCCATTCACCACCACCCTCTGGCGTCTGTCCGTCAACCAGTTCCTAATCCAGTTCACCACTTCGGGTCCTATCTTCAGGCCGTCTAATTTATTTAAGAGCCTCCTGTGGGGAGCCGTGTCAAAAGCCTTGCTGAAATCTAAGTAGATGACGTCTATAGCACGTCCTTGATTTAATTCTCCTGTCACCCAGTCAAAGAATTCAATGAGATTCGTTTGGCACGATTTCCCTTTGGTGAAACCATGTTGTCTCCGATCTTGCAACTTATTGGCTTCCAGGAAATTCACTATCCTTTCCTTCAGCATGGCTTCCATTACTTTTCCAATAACCGAAGTGAGGATTATTATCTCATGAAAATGCCGCTTGTATTGGCCAATATTGCTTAATTACTGAGTGTCTCAAATAATTTCAAAAATCATTTGCATCAATGTTAAGTTGCCAGGGCCAGTGTTGCTTTTAAACCCCAGCTAAGTGGGTAAAGCTCTGATGTTCTCTGTCACTATCCAGTATGTGAGCAGTGAGCACTATGCTTACCACTTTGACCATGTTACCCCACTCCTTCGTTCAAAACATTGGCTTCTGGTATCAGCCTGCATTAAATTCAAAACCCTCTGCCTGATTTTTAAATCGTGTCTCCCTTCTGCTCCAGAATATCACCACTTAACTATTTATCATGAGACCAGCTTCAGCTACCTTGGTCCAACCTTCTGGAACTCCTTCGCTTCCTTGGTCCAACCTGCTTGAACTCCTTCAGCTACCTTGGTCCAACCTTCTGGAACTCCTTCGCTACCTTGGTCCAACCTGCTTGAACTCCTTCTGCTACCTTGGTCCAACCTGCTTGAACTCCTTCAGCTTTCTTGGTCTAACCCTCTGGAACTCCTTCAGCTACCTTGGTCTAACCCTCTGGAACTCCTTCAGCTATTTTGGTCTAACCCTCTGGAGCTCCTTCAGCTACCTTGGTCTAACCCTCTGGAACTCCTTCAGCTATTTGGTCTAACCCTCTGGAGCTCCTTCAGCTACCTTGGTCCAACCCTCTGGAACTCCTTCAGCTACCTTGGTCCAACCCTCTGGAACGCCTTCAGCTATCTTGGTCCAACCCTCTGGAACTCCTTCAGCTACCTTGGTCCAAACTTCTGGAACTCCTTCAGCTACCTTGGTCCAAACTTCTGGAACTCCTTCAGCTACCTTGGTCTAACCCTCTGGAACTCCTTCCAGTAAGTTTAAACCGGCCAAAAATAAGCCGGCTATTCAATGCTGGTCTCTGGAAAAGGCCTGGCACTGAATATCCGGGCTGACTGCCGACCGCGGCAGTCTGAATATTGGCCCCACTGGATCTGATTACATCATAGCTGTTTTGAAGACCCCCCTTGGGCACTATTGTTTCAGCAGAAAATGTAACTCCCGTTCTCTCCCCACCCTACATTGTAACGTTGGTTGACATCCTTCTCTATGGAAGACATCTACTTAAGAATTTTGATTTGATTTATTCATTTGATACATTGCTACTAAGTCATAAAATATCAAGTGGTTAACATCAAAACACAAAATTAAAAACATACATATATCACAAGAATAATCCCAATCTTAAAACCCACTTTCCTCTTAACAACATAATCATACCCCCTAAACACAAGATCAAAAAATCAAGCCTTAAAACAGTGTTTCCCAATCTTTTTGTGATTACAACCTCATGATTGTGGCCAAATAAAATTGTGTGACCCCCTGGGGGTGCAGAATAATGATGCACCTATGGAGACCCCACCTAGGTTATGACCCCAAAGGCAGGTTTTGTGACCGCAATTTGGGGTCCCATCCCACAGTTTGGGAAGCTCTGCTTTAAGACATTTACAAATCTGGGGACCACTGATTGCCTCTCTAAGATCTTGCACCAACATTCCAATCACTTAAGCAATTTTGCAGGAGAAAGAACACGAGGCTGATATTCAGCCGGCATCGCAGGTAAAGTCTGCTGCCGGTGCTTGAACCTGAAAACTCAATACCCTGCCATATCTCGTGATCAGCATTGAATTTCCAGTTTCATTTTTTGGCCACCAGAACTTAACCAGTTAAGCCTATAGTCAGCTCTAACCAATTAAAGATAGGACTATTTATGCGGTCCTATTTCACCGCTAAACTCTGTTGTCGTCTGCGCCGGCATTGCTTGTTGAATGATCATGTGTTCAAGTTTCTCTGTGTGCGTCTGATGTCAGACGCACGCACAGAAACTTGAACAGATGATCATTCAACAAGCAATGCCGGCGCAGATGACAACAGAACTTCGGCTGTCGGGGGTTGGGGTCCCCCGTCAGCACAGCTACGCGACGGCGGCGGAGGACAGTTTTCGCCGGGAAGGTGGAGGTCGACAGGGTCGCAGAGGGGGGTCCAGGGGTCCGTAACGCGGAGGGGGGGTGTTGAAATTGGAGGGAGGGCGGAGTCTGGAACTCGGTGGGAGGGGCGTGAGGGGGCATTGAACTGGGTGGGAGGGGGGGTCTGGAACTCGGAGGGGACAGAATGAGACAGCGAGGGAGGGTGGGGGATTGCCTTGCTAGCGCCCGTTTCATTTCATAACGAAACGGGCCTTTTTTACTAGTTCTATATATTGCGCCTTAATTTCCGTGTGGAAATCGAAGCATATTCTACAACAATGCGCGTAACTTAGGGGGTCTTTTACAAAGGTACAATAGCATTTTTAGCATGTGCTAATCATTAGTGTGCCCATATATTCCTATGAGCGTCTCTAGCATTTAGCGCACATTTATTTTTAGCGTGCTGTAAAAACACTAGCGCCATTGTAAAAAGGAGCCCTTGGTTAACTAGTTAATGAGCGCTGTCAATTTGTTAACAAGAAATAATCAGCACTAGTTTGCATTAATTAAGAGTTAATGCACACAACTCGCTGTGTATTCGGTAACATGGGGTGCGTAAATTGCAAGCCGCATAGTTGAAAAGGGGGTGTGGTTATGGGCATGAAATGGGTGGATCATGGGCATTTCTGCAATCTAGGTGCATAATTATAGAATACACCCGGTCTGCGCCTAATTTAGGCATTGGAAATTTATGCCAAGTAAAATATGGCCTAAATGAACACGAACACATTTGGTCGTGTGGAGAGGCGCTTGGTGTATTCTATATACTGCATGGAAATTTAAGCCTATTCTATAAAATTTAGGCGTACTTTAGAGAATACGCCTAGGCGTATATTTTTTACCATGCGTATTTTTCAGGAGCCATGTATAGAATCTAGCCTTATGCCCTAACTGCAAGTATTTAGCAGAGACAGTTATCTCCCATTGAATATTCATGGTTAGCTGGTTAAATGCTATTTAAGCGGTCAGCAGCCATTACTGACCGTTTAAATAGTTCTGAGTATCGGGGATTTGTGTTTACTTTTGTCCATCACATGTGTGATGCTTTGTTGCTCCTAACACAGCTCTCCAGCTCTTCATTAAGGGGTCCTTTTACTAAGCCGCAGCAAAACGTGGCCTCCGGTAGTGTGGGTACGTATATATGGCACGCGCTGGGCCAGTTTTTACCGCGTCTGGGGAAATGGGTTTTTTTCAGTGGGCCGGGAAAAGGGCCTGCAGTAAAATTGAAACCAGCATGCGCTTATTCACTTCCTGAGCCCTTAACGCCACCCATTGATCTAGCAGTAAGAACTCGTGTGTTACATGTGCAGTGACCAGTTGGCGCGCTCCAGCTGCTAATTAATGCTGGAAATGCCACTTGCGGTAGGAAATAAAAAAATTATTTGTCCCAGCGGTATGGGTGTGTGTGCCAAATCCAAAATTATCACCAGAGGGCACGCTAGCCTGGCGGTAGTCTCGTTTTGGCGTATGCTGCACGTGCATAGAACCTATCGCACTTTTGTAAAAGGGGCCTCTATGTGTGGGGTTCCATATCTTGCACTCTTTTATGCTTTTGAAGGTGCTTGGATGCGCCCAATCTCTTTTTGTATCTCTCTCTTTACTGCCTTTCTGAGGTTTTTGCAACTACATTCAAAGCGGTTTACACAGTATATACAGGTACTTATTTGTACCTGGGGCAATGGAGGGTTAAGTGACTTGCCCAAGGTCACAAGGAGCTGCAGTGGGAATTGAACCCAGTTCCCCAGGATCAAAGTCCACTGCACTAACCACTAGGCTACTCCTCCACTCATTCCACCAATAAGAGCCAACCTCATCAGTGATGTCACAATGGCTTGATTGCCCGATACTTGGCTCACTTCTGATATTGTAATGTCATGATGCCTCATTCCACCAATAAGAGCCAACCTCATCAGTGATGTCACAATGGCTGGGCTCACTTCTGATATTGTGATGTCATAAGGGAAAGGGGGAAAGGGAAATAGGACTTGATATACCGCCTTTCTGAGGTTTTTGCAACTACATTCAAAGCGGTTTACACAGTATATACAGGTACTTATTTGTACCTGGGGCAATGGAGGGTTAAGTGACTTGCCCAAGGTCACAAGGAGCTGCAGTGGAAATTGAACCCAGTTCCCCAGGATCATCGTCCACTGCACTAACCACTAGGCTACTTCTCTACAAGGCTACTGCCTAGCAAACCCTTCAATTTATATTTATTGATTAGATCATCAGATCATCATGAGCTCCCTAAAATGCCAATAGTGATCAGGCAGATGTAAGTAGCCTGGTCTCTGAGAGCACCAGCTACCCCTGACTGATTCTGGGATATAAGGAGGGATGAGCTATGCAGTGGCGTACCAAGGGCGGGGCGGTTGGGGTGGCCCGCCCCAGGTGCAGGTCGGAAGGGGGGTGGTGCTTCCCCCCCCCCCCCCGATTCATGCGGTGCTGGTGCTGCTGCCTGCTGCAATAAAGGTTCCGTTCCAGCGTCCCCTCCCTCCAACTAGTGCGATATATCGCTCTCCCTCCTCGCTCCACCTTCCCCAACTCCCCCCCCTCCCCCCCCCAGTCTGCAGGCCTTTTAACTTCCAGACCTCCGGGAGTGGAAGCCTTCTCTGTACAACGTCCCGCCTATACGGGAAGCTGTACAGACAAAGCTTCCAGGGCAGGCTAAAGGCAGCTTTTACATTGCTGATGCTGCTGGTGGGCCTGGAAAGCTTGGAGGTCTGCAGAGCGGGGTAGGGGTGGAGAGAGCCGAGGTGGAAGAGCAATGTCAACCTGACTGCAGGGAAAAGATAAGGGGGAGTGGAGAGAGGAGGAAGATCACCTGGCGATGTCAGTTCGAAGGGGAAGAAGGGGTGGCGAGAAGAGGGACAGCAATGCCAGACCTCAGGGGAAGGGAAAAGGAGGGTGGAGAGAGAAGGAAAAGCAATGCCGGACCGAAGGGGAAGAGGGAGTGGAGAGGCAGAGAGCAATCCCAGACCTCAGGGGAAGGGGACAGAAGGGTGGAAAGAGGAGGGAAAGTGATACCAGACTATAGGGGAAGGAGAAAAGTAAAATATACAGGAGATACTGGAAAGCAGAAGATGGATGGGGAGAGGAGCGATAAAGATGGAGAGAGGGGGAGATGCTGGAGTGCATCATGTAAAAAGGAGAGAGGGGGCACAGGCTGGATGGAAGGGGCAGAGAAAGCAGGCAAACACTGGATGGAAGGGAGAAAGAAAGAAAGAGGGCAGACGCTGGATGGAAGGGACAGAGAAAGCGGTCAAATGCTGGATAAAAGGGAGAGAGGGAGGGAGCAGATTCTGGATGGAAAGAAGATGAGGAAAAGAAGATGAGGAAAACAGAAACCAGAGACAACAAAGGTAGAAAAAAGATATTTTTATTATTATATTTTATTTTTTGCTTTAGGATAAAGTAGTATTATAGTTGTGGTGATAAATAGAAAATGAAAATAAGATGATCTTTCTATTAGACTACTTTAATACATTATTGAATAACTTTCAGAGACCAAAAACCCATCCTCAGGACAGGATAACATAACAGCAGTATACTGTACTGACCTGAGGAAGGAGGTTTTGGCCTCTGAAAGCTAATTGAAAAATGTATTAGTCCAATAACATGGTATCATCTTATTTTCCATATTTTTGTTTTATTTCTGTTTGTTAATTTGTAAAGTGATGATTGGTATTTGTCAGTTTTTTCACATTTATTTATTTATTTGCTACATAGTAACATAGTAGATGACGGCAGAAAAAGACCTGCACAGTCCATTTAGTCTGCCCACGATAAACTCATATGTGTATACCTTACCTTGATTTGTACCTGTCTTTTTCAGGGCACAGACCGTATAAGTCTGTCCAGCAGTATTTCCCGCCTCCCAACCACCAGTCCCGCCTCCCATCACCGGCTCCGGCACAGACCCCGTATAAGTCTGCCCTCCCCCATCCTACCCTCTCAACCACCAACCCCTCTTCCCCCCGCCACCCAATTTCAGCTAAGCTTCTATGGATCCATTCCTTCTGCACAGAATTCCTTTATGCCTATCCCACGCATGTTTGAATTCCGTTACCGTTTTCATCTCCACCACCTCCCGCGGGAGGGCATTCCAAGCGTCTACCACCCTCTCCGTGAAAAAATACTTCCTGACATCTTTCCTGAGTCTGCCCCCCTTCAATCTCATTTCATGTCCTCTCGTTCTACCGCCTTCCCATCTCCGGGAAAGATTCGTTTGCGGATTAATACCTTTCAAATATTTGAACGTCTGTATCATATCACCCCTGTTCCTCCTTTCCTCCAGAGTATACATGTTCAGGTCAGCAAGTCTCTCTTCATATGTGTTGGAACGCAACTCCCATACCATCCTCGTAGCTTTTCTTTGCACCGCTTCCATTTTTTTAACATCCTTCGCAAGGTACGGCCTCCAAAACTGAACACAATACTCCAGGTGGGGCCTCACCAACGTCTTATACAGGGGCATTAAAACCTCCTTTCTTCTGCTGGTCACACCTCTCTCTATACAGCCTAGCAACCATCTCGCTACGGCCACCGCCTTGTCGCACTGTTTCATCGCCTTCAGGTCCTCAGATACTATCACCCCAAGATCCCTCTCCCCGTCCGTGTCTATCAGACTCTCCCCACCTAACACATACGCCTCCCTTGGATTTCTACTCCCTAAGTGCATCACTTTGCATTTCTTCGCATTGAATTTTAATTGCCAAACGTTAGACCATTTTTCCAGCTTCTTCAGATCTTTTTTCATGTTTTCCACTCCCTCCGAGGTGTCCACTCTGTTGCAAATCTTGGTGTCATCCGCAAAAAGGCAAACTTTACCTTGTAACCCTTCGGCAATGTCACTCACAAATATATTGAACAGAATGGGCCCCAGCACCGATCCCTGAGGCACTCCACTACTCACCTTTCCCTCCTCCGAGCGAACTCCATTCACTACCACCCTCTGGCGTCTGCCCGTCAACCAGTTCCTAATCCAATTCACCACTTCGGGTCCTATCTTCAGCCCTTCTAGTTTATTCAAGAGCCTCCTGTGGGGAACCGGGTCAAAAGCCTTGCTGAAATCTAAGTAGATGACGTCCATAGCACGTCCTTGATTTAATTCTCCTGTCACCCAGTCAAAGAATTCAATGAGATTCGTTTGGCACGATTTCCCTTTGGTGAAACCATGTTGTCTCGGATCTTGCAACTTATTGGCTTCCAGGAAATTCACTATCCTTTCCTTCAGCATCGCTTCCATTACTTTTCCAATAACTGAAGTGAGGCTTACCAGCCTGTAGTTTCCAGCTTCTTCCCTATCACCACTTTTGTGAAGAGGGACCACCTCCGCCAGTCCCAAAGTGTCAGCTAAGTGCTGCTATCAAGGGAATTCTCTAGCTTAATGGACCCAAATGGTAGTGTCTGATCAAGGACCTTACAGTTTATTTTACTTTTAAAACTGCCCTAGATATTAATAACTTTCTTTTTAAATAAATCTAGATATTGCCAATAATTATAGCAGTTTCAGCTATATAAAAATGCCCCTCCCCTCTATCAGAGCTTGGCAGGAACAGCAAGAAAGAAAGACAGAAAGAGAGGTTTCCCAGTGCTAATTAAATTGATTAAGCAACAAGCCTTAAAATTTAAGGACAAAATATCAGGTAGTTTCTCACCTAAGCCAGTCAATTTGAGAAGTAAGGGATTTAGGGGTCAGAATTTGTACATTTGTACCCCACATTTTCCCACCTATTTGCAGGCTCAATGTGGCTTACATTATATTGCAAAAGATATAGTTATGAACAGAGTAAGAGGTTTGTTCTAAATTAACATATTACTATGTAAGAATTAAGGAAGATATGTCTGTGAAATAATGTACATAACACATAATGAAAAAGAACAAAATATGATAATATGGCTAATATAATCAGTTTAGATGGATTAGTAGGTGGTTGGTTTAGATATAGAATAATCAAGTTCTAAGGAGGATTCTTATTGTAAGGTTTTTCAAACAAGTGTGTTTTCAGTAATTTCCTGAAGTTTTTAGGAGAACCTAAAACAAAGGAAATAACACAAATAACTAATTATCAGTAACTGGCCTGACCGTTTAGTTCTCTCATTTTATATTTTCCAACTTCTCTTTTTAAATCTAAGAAAGCTTTAAGTTGTTCCGGCTCCCAAAAGAGTCTGATAGGTACGGATGGGGAGAGGGATCTTGGGGTGATAGTATCTGAGGATTTGAAGGCGACGAAACAGTGTGACAAGGCGGTGGCCCTAGCTAGAAGGTTGTTAGGCTGTATAGAGAGAGGTGTGACCAGCCGAAGAAAGGGGGTGTTGATGCCCCTGTATAAGTGGAGGAGTGGCCTAGTGGTTAGGGTGGTGGACTTTGGTCCTGGGGAACTGAGTTCGATTCCCAGCACAGGCAGCTCCTTGTGACTCTGGGCAAGTCACTTAACCCTCCATTGCCCCATGTAAGCCGCATTGAGCCTGCCATGAGTGGGAAAGCGCGGGGTACAAATGTAAAAAAAAATAGGTCGTTGGTGAGGCTCCACCTGGAGTATTGTGTTCAGTTCTGGAGGCCGTATCTTGTTAAGGATGTAAAAAGAATTGAAGCGGTGCAAAGAAAAGCTACGAGAATGGTATGGGATTTACGTTACAAGACGTATGAGGAGAGACTTGCGGACCTGAACATGTATACCCTGGAGGAAAGGAGAAACAGGGGTGATATGATACAGACGTTCAAATATTTGAAAGGTATTAATCTGCAAACGAACCTTTTCCGGAGATGCGAAGGCAATAGAACGAGAGGACATGAAATGAGATTGAAGGGGGGCAGACTCAAGAAAAATGTCAGGAAGTATTTTTTCACGGAGAGAGTAGTGGATGCTTGGAATGCCGTCCCGCGGGAGGTGGTGGAAACAAAAACGGTAACGGAATTCAAACATGCGTGGGATAAACATAAAGGAATCCTGCTCAGAAGGAATGGATCCTAAGGAGCTTAGACGAGATATGGTGGCAAAGCCGGTGGCGGGAGACAGAGATGGTGCTGGGCAGACTTATATGGTCTGTGCCAGAGCCGATGGTGGGAGGCGGGACTGATGGTTTGGAGGTGGGGATAGTGCTGGGCAGACTTATACGGTCTGTGCCAGAACCGGTGGTGGGAGGCGGGGATAGTGCTGGGCAGACTTATACGGTCTGTGCCCGGAAAAGGATAGGTACAAATCAAGGTAAGGTATACACAAAAAGTAGCACATGTGAGTTTATCTTGTTGGGCAGACTGGATGGACCGCGCAGGTCTTTTTTCTGCCATCATCTACTATGTTACTATGTTACTATGTTATTGTCCAGACATCTTATTATACATTTGCAGGGAAATGTTAATAGAAACTTAGCTCCTATTGAATTTGTTTCTTCTGGAAGAGCCAAAAAGTTTCGCCTTCTATCCTGGGTAGATTTTATGACATCTGGATAAATTCAAATTCTGTGTCCACAAAACGTTTTAGTAGAATTCTTGAAGTACAACTTTAGTTTTAAACAGTTTTTTATTGAACAATCAATAAAACATTACAATCTTAAAGTTGTGTAACATGTTCATTTTTTCCTTCAGTCACAACAATGTCATTTCTCCAAGTACATTGGTTCCTCAGACTGTTTCCCATCACCAAAACATTAATACTGCAAAGTATTGATGGTAAATACCACACAGTCCTGCCCCCAACTACTTCCATAGGCTCAATGAGCCGTCTTCTACTAATATTATTAACTCCTCTTCAACAAATAAACGAGAATTCTCACTTCTACTGTTATCCATCTTCCAAGAGTCTTAAACTTGTCAATTTCTTCCCCCTCTCTCCCATAACCCCTCCCTTCCCTCCCCCTACCCCTCTCCCCTCCCCTTCCCCCCCTATCCCAAGGTCAGTTCTCTAAAAGGTAGGTGTGACTGTCACCAGATGTAATAAGATACCCTCTATCACAGGCCCCCTAATTGGTTGAGGACTGCACTGCGTGCTCTTGGGGCCAAAATTTGTATATAACATTTCCATATTAAGTAAAACTCCTTTTGTCTCTTAACTTTCCATTGCACATCTCGCAGCTCCATTAGCAATAACGCATGGACTCTATTGCGCCACTGCCAATATGTGGGAGCCTCTTTTTGAACCCAATTGGCCAGGATACATTTTTTACCTATTAGAAATGCTCTATACAACAGTAAATTAGGATAGACAGCACCTGAATCCCCCAGAGCTTCCTCCCCCAACAACACACTCTCTGGTCTCAGTGGTATGTGTTTATTCAATATGTTTCCCATAAAAGTACCCACCCGTATCCAAAAGCGCTTTATCTCTGGGCAGTCCCACATGGCATGAAAGTATGTGCATTGTGGCCCTCCGCACTTGTCACATTGTGGTGAGTCCACCCCTCCCATTTTATATAATCGAAACTTGGAGGTATATGCTCGGAACAGCACTCTGCCCTGACATTCCCTAAGGTCCGCGTTGCTTATTCTCTTTGGTATCTGTCTCATGCTTCTCAATAATCTTTGTGTAGTGATTTCCTTTTGTAAATCCTCTGACCACTTCCCCACCAGGTGCGCTAGCATTCTCTGTGTAGTCTTTTGCATTAGCCTTTTATGTAGTAGTGAGATAGAGATTGCCTCCTCATTGGGCATTTCAAAAAGGTTTTCTAGCATGGTAAGCACGTCTATAACAAGTGATTGATGTGGGATACTGGCAATGTAATGTGAAATCTGATGGTATGCAAATTTGTCCATCCACATTAAATCTCCCATTCCCAGAGAATCCAGATTTATGATATTCCCCTCAGAGTCCACTATGTCTTGTAAGAGGGTTATCCCTTTTTGTGCCCATCGTTTGAATCTTGGACTTTCTATACCTGGTAGAAACTCTCCATTCCCTGTTATAGGTAAAAGTCTGCTCTGGTGTTCATCAAATAACCATGACCGACTCAGTTCTTTCCATACCATTCTAAGGGGACTGATCACTATATTTCTACGTAGGTGCGCTGGCAATGTGGTTAACTGTGCCTGCAAAACAAATTGTAGTTTCAAGGGATGGACCCAGTCCTCTTCCATTTCCCTCGGAGTATAATATGAGGTTCCTAACATCCAATCCCCTATATGTCTTAGTAAACATGCTTTATTATATTGCCGTAAATCCAAGACCCCGAGTCCCCCTCTATCCCATGGATCCATCATATTTTGCCAGCCTATCTGTGGTCGCCTTTTATGCCAGAAAAATTTGGAAAGCAGGCCCATCAACTTTTTCCAATCCCTTTTAGTCAGATAGATTGGCAAAATCTGGAAGCAGTAAAGCCACCTTGGGAAAAGTATCATATTGAACAACGAAATCCTCCCAGATAGTGATATTGGCAAATTATCCCACTTCTCTAGCATTTGTTTCGTGTGTGCAAATAATCGAGACACATTTAGCTGATATAGGTGTATTGGATCTCCTGGCAACTGCACTCCAAGGTACAGAAACGAGCGGTCCGTTCTCCTAAAAGGACATTGTAATTGTGTCCACTCTTCCTCTGACATCCACAATGATTGTACTTCAGATTTATCTAAATTTAGACAAAATCCTGAGAAATCCCCATATTCTTTAAATATTTCCAAAAGAGCTGGCAGCGACTCCTTTGGGCTCTGAAGGATGACCAAGAGATCATCCGCAAAGGCAGAAATTTTAAATTGCTCGGTGCCTAGACAGACCCCCCGCACAGTCTCAATGCCTGTGATGTCCCGGATTAAAGGGTCTAACACCAATACAAACAATAAAGGTGAGAGGGGGCATCCCTGTCGTGTTCCTCTAGCTATAGGAAACTGGCAGGAAGTCTCTCCATTCACCAACACCTCTGCCACTGGGTTCTTATATATTGTGTGTATGGCCCTCTTAAAAAAACCTCCTATTCCGTAAGTCTCCAAGACTGCAAACATGAAGTCCCACCTCACTCTATCAAACGCTTTATGCGCATCAAAGCTGATAAGTAGTGAGGGGGTATTCCCATACTTTGCCTGTTCCAATGCTAGCAGTATTTTTCTCAAGTTCTTTGCCACTGAACGTTCTCGTATAAATCCCACCTGCGGGTCTAATACCAATTGCGGAAGAAACCTAGCCAGTCTATTAGCTAAGATCTTTGCAAGTAATTTAGCCTCAAATGATAATAAAGATATAGGCCTATAAGATTCTGCTCGGCTCGGGTCTTTTCCTGGCTTTAGTAACACAATTATCTGCGCCGTCCTCAATGAACTCGGCATTTCTCCTCTGTGCACATGGGAATTGAATACCTGGGCCATACAAGGTGCAATATCCTCCACTAGGATTTTATACCACTCTGCTGTAAATCCATCTACCCCAGGTGATTTATATAGGGAACTAGCTCTTATGTTCCAACTGACTTCGTCTTCAGTAATATCCGCTTCCAAGATCTCCTGTTGCTGTCTGGTAAGCTGTGGAAGCTTTTGTCCTTCTAAGTATGCTTTCGCCTCTAAACCCTCCTCCGGGGGAGGAGCATACAATTGGGTGTAAAAAGTTTCAAAAACCTTATTAATGTCTGTGTTCGTATGTTGGCTCTTTCCCTGTGTGTCTCGGATTTGTGTCACCCATCTTCTGCCCCCTACTTGATGAACCAACCGCGCCAACAATTTTCCCTGCTTGTTAGCATGCTTGTACAGCTGGTACTTATAATATATTTGAGACTGCTGCGTGCGAGTGTGTATCAATTGATTTAACTCCATTTGTGTCTCCATATACAATTTCCTGTGTGTAGCGGAATGTGTCTGCCCATAAATTTGTCTAAGTCTCCGCACCCTTGCCTCCAGTCGCAGCATTTCAGCTTCTCTAGCTTTCTTTTTATGGACCGAGTATGAAATAATATGTCCCCGCAATACAGCTTTGGCTGCTTCCCAGAAAAGTATTGGGTCCTGCTGATAGCTTTCCCTATTTAGTTCCGCATAGTCCTTCCACTTCTCCCGTATAAAAGAGTGAAATGTTGTGTCATGGTATAATGCCCTCGGGAATCTCCAGCAAAACGGGCGTTTTTGGTCAATACCCCAGTCTAGTGTAATCCAAATCATGGCGTGGTCTGATACTTGTGTGGGACCTATCTCCGCCTGTGTTAGATATGTCGCTATGTTCTGAGAAGTTAACAAATAATCTATCCGAGACTGTGTCCCATGGGCCCTAGATAAATGAGTATAATCCCGTTCTCCTGGGTGAAGTAATCTCCAAGCATCCACCAATTCCAAACAGGAACATACCCATGGCACTCCTCTATTGTAATTCACCGGTTTAACTCTTGAGGGACCTGTGCTGTCCAGCCACGGATCAAAAACCATATTAAAGTCACCTCCCATGATTATTGGAGTTTGTTCAAAACTCTGCACCTGTCTGGCAAGAGTCTGGAAAAATTTTTTATCATATTGATTAGGGGCGTATACATTGACCAACAGAAGTGGTTTATTTTGCAGTGTGATATGCTGAATTATATATCGGCCCTGTGAATCAATAATCCTACTGTTCAACACACATTGCAGACCTTTGCGTATCAGAATAGCCACCCCTGCTTTCTTGTTCATTGCTGGACTACTCACCACCTCACCAACCCACCACCGACATAACTTCCCATGCTCTAATGTATTTAGGTGTGTTTCCTGCAACAGGGCTATTTGCGCTTTGTGTCTGTTCAATGTCTGTAGGATCTTAGAGCGTTTAATGGGGGAGTTCACCCCTCCCACATTCCAAGAAACAATTTTTACCAGGGTTCTTCCTTAAGCCTCTCCGCTATCAAGATCCCCTGCAGATTGTCTCCTGTTTACAAGAGAGAGGTATCCCAGCTTACCTCTCTCCCGGGTCTTCCCTTGTGACAGTCTAATCCCTCTACTTAAATATGATTCTTTCCAAATCCTGACCTTATTGTGTCTCCCACCCTCCCTCTTCTCCCCCTTCCCTTCTGCCCTTCCCTCCCTAGCCCTCCCTAAACCCTTCCCCTCTCCTCCCTCTCCCCCCCTCCCCATGCCCACTTCCTGGAGTTCTCTAATAGAACCCGTCACGTAAAGGTGCCCCCAGACCCCACAGCAGTGATCTTATCATTCTATCATGTTTATGCAAACAATATCAATGAATACATCTCTCCCCCTCCCCTCTATTTATTTATGCCCCCCTCATTCAGCCAGGCACATCTCGTCAATCAAACCTTATTACTTGTACATTTGTATGATCTTTCACTCCTCAAGCACACTATGTAAGTCCGTACCCTTAATCCAAAATAGTTTATATAGTTTGACGGCATGTCTTTCTTTGCCTTTTCACCTCAGAGCTCATTCATACCATCTCATTGTTCCCCCGCCTCAAGTAGCTTCCTCCTGCGGCAGTCCATCCAGAAATTCCCGGGCAGCTGCCGCCTCAGCAAAATAGTTTTCCGCGCCCTCATGTTGGATTTTCAGCTTTGCAGGGTAAATCAGAGCAAAGCGAATTTTTTTCCGATGTAGCGCCGCACATATTGGCGCGAACTCCTTCCGAGCTGCCGCCACTCGCGCAGAATAATCTTGGAAACAAAGGATTTTCTGACCCTCATGTTTCAATTCTCCTCCTGATCGGATTGCATGTAAAATTGCTTGCTTGTGTCCATAGTGTAATATTTTTAGGATCACCGCACGTGGACGTGTTGCTCCTGGCCGCTTCGGGCCCAACCGGTGTGCTCGCTCAACCCTCAGCGGTCCCGGTAAGTTATTTAATTGTAGTGCTCGTGGGAGCCAATTCTCCAAAAAGGCACCCAATTCAGTCTCTTTGATTTGTTCTGTCAGTCCAATTAAGCGTAAATTGTTGCGCCTCGATCTGTTTTCTAGATCGTCCAGCTTACTTTCCAATTCCACAACTCGTTTCTGTAGGGCCTCCGCCGGTTGTTCAGACTCTACCATGCGGTCCTCTATGTCGCTGATGCGTTGTTGCATGTGATCCAAATCTAAGTGAAACCCGTCCAGTCTCTCGTGTGCCGCCTCTGCTCGATCAAAAATTGCTTGCAGCTTTTTGTCTAGAGCAGCCTCTACAGCCGCTGTGACTTCCGCGGTGATTTCAGCAGTCCATGCTGAGCATACACTCGAGCTCGGTGATGGTTGGTCGGCCGCCATTTTAGGTTCCGCGATCTTACTTTTATCTTTCTCTTTCTTCTGTAATTTTGCAGTCATCTTGTGTTGTTTCGCTCCGATTTTTCAACACTTCAGGGCAAAAGCTTCACCTGATTGATTGCTAAGGAGGGAAAGTAGTTATATCCCACAAATCGTTCGATAATTGCGTTAGTTGAGGGGGACTGGCAGGAGCTCAGCTCACCCACGTCTTCACTCCTGCATCGCACCACGTGACCTCCAAGGTCTTACTTGAAGTACAACTTTAATACAGAATTTAAGTCCTGCTCAAATACAAAGGAAGCCATTAATGTTCATCTCAGGGTAACTTCATTTAACGAATCTTCTAGCAAGGCAGAAATATCATTTAAAGTCTGATCATCTTGCTGAGTTTGTATCATATGCCCAGGGGTTGCCTGTTCTTCTCGATTTCGCTTAGGTAAAGGCAAATAGTAAATTTTATTAAAAGGGGGAAATGCTGCTTCAGGAAAACGTAATATCTCCATTAGATATTTTTTAAAAAGCTCCATCGGGTTGAGACCTGAAACCATCGGGAAATTTAGAATTCTAAGATTTAAACGGCGATTATGATTTTCAATTTGTTCCAACTTTCTACGAATCAATGTCACATCTGATATAATAGCATTAGTAGAGGAATTTAAAGTCTTTACCTTGAGTTTTATTTGTGTAACTTGCTGCGTTGTTTCCTTTTTTATTTCGTCTATTGAAGCCGTCAGAATATCTACCTTGTTAACCAATTGAGTCATATCTTTGCTTCCATTTTCTTCTCCTCCGCGTTTGGATTAGAGGCCCTGCCAGCGGAAGCTAAAACAGCATCGACTTCCGAATCTGTTATGCTTCCCGCCTCGCCTCCTGAATACGCAGGACGTGGTGGAGGATTGGGAGTCGGAGGAGACAGCGATGTTTCGTTCCCCAGGAGGGCCGATTCTCCTTTATCGGTCCCTTCAGCGGGGAACGAACCGGGTGTTGCATATCGGTCCAGCGTCTGCTGGACCAGGGAAGAGGTTCTGTCCGATGACAGTCGGACTTTCACCATCCCCTTTCTTTTGGTATGTGGCATTAGGAAAACAATAAGGAAACGCCAGCAGCTAAGATTTGGACCATTAGCAAACACTCACGGCCGCCATTTTGACACGCCCCGACCAAGCCCTATCTTTATGTTTCACAGTACTAGGGGACATGCATCACTGTTTCTGTGGTGTTGCATTGTATGCAGAATCTGACTTATTGGGGGTTCAAGTTTAACTTTTGTCTACATATTTCCGTTTTTAGTTTGTGGTTACTTATTCTATACTTGGTGAGGATGTATCTGTGTTCTATGTGAAAAAGGCATGGTTTTGTGTTGGGATCATTTTTACTAATGTCTTGTGCAGTTTTACAATTGGTGTATTGATGTTCTAGTGCTCACTGCAATGTTTAAGATGCTGCCTTTTCCTAGGTGTTCTTCTGTATTTTGGTTGTTTTCCTAGGTACACCCTTGTTGTGTAAGTCTTGGATTATTATTAAAAATATTTTTTTCATATAGAGGAGGGGGGGTGTTAAAAAATGATCGACCCCGGGTGTCAAATACACTAGGTACGCCACTGGAGCTATGCAAATATATACAGATTCCATCTGGCTGAAGAACGGAAGCAGTTGTAGGGAGAGGAAGGGAAGTTTTGGATAGTTAGAGTAAAGTGGGCCAAGCCTTGTATTATATCATAGATCTAAAACTGTTTGAGGCTGTCTTTCTTCTGTGTTTCTGCAGCGCTGCGTAAGCCTTGTAGCGCTGTAAAAAAAAGCTAAATAGTAATAGCATTCAGGTTTCTTGTTCACCCTGGTTGGATGTGGATCTGCATAGAATTAGCCTTCATTTTGAAGTATAAAAACTTTGCAAACATAATGAAGGACTTTTTATCTCTCCCTACACTCCTCTCTGGGAACTCCGTTCACTGGGTAAATCTCTCTTATCTGCACCCTTCTCCTCTACTGCTAACTCCAGACTCCTTTCCGTTTATCTTGCTGCACAATATGCCTTGAATAGCGTTCCTGAGCCAGTACATCAAACTCCATCTTTAGCCATCTTCAAATCTAGGCTAAAAGCCCACCTTTTTGATGCTGCTTTTAACTCCTAACCTTTACTTACTTGTTTAGTACCAATGTCTGTTTTATCATTCCCACCTTAGTAATTCTCTTATCCCTTATTTGTCCTGCTTGTCTGTCCTAATTCGATTGTAAGCTCTGTTGAGCAGGGACTGTCTCTTCATGTCCAGTGTACAGCGCTGTGTACATCTAGTAGCGCTATAAAAATGATAAGTAGTAGTAGCCGTCATCTTTCGGATTCTGGAATCTTGCTACTCTTTGGGATTTTGCGCAGAACCTTGCTTCTCTTTGGGATTCTGGAATCTTGCTACTCTTTGGGATTTTGCACAGAACCTTGCTACTCTTTGGGATTCCGGAATCTTGCTACTCTTTGGGATTCTGGAATCTTGCTACTCTTTGCGATTTTGCACAGAACCTTGCTACTCTTTGGGATTCTACACAGAATCTTGCTACTCTTTGGGATTCCAGACTCTTGCTACTCTTTGTCCTTATCTCGTCTCTGTCCTAATTAGATTGTAAGCTCTGTTGAGCAGGGACTGTCTCTTTATGTCCAGTGTACAGCACTGCGTATGTTTAGTAGCACTATAGAAATGATAAGTAGTAGTAGTTGCAGGGCTTAGAAGCGTTCCCTCTAAGGTACACGAGTGTTTTTCCCCTGCATTCCTGCTGAGGAGGGGGGGAAGTGGGAGGATGCATCAAAATTACATTTTAAATTATGGGGGACAGGCAGATCCCCTCTTGCAATTGAAAATGTGATGTTGACGCATCACTTTCTGCTGGAAGGAACGTGGGCAGGGGATTCCCACATAGCTTAGAAGGAATACCAGTTCATACTCAGCCCGGTACAGACAATGTTTCTGGGTTAAAAAAAAAAGGAATCGGACAGATCAGTCACAGGCCATTTAATCAGGGATGCCATTCTGGGTTGAGAACACCCCTAAACCATGACTGTTGAATGGTCATTAGGGACAAGTGAGCAAGACCTGGTTCTCCCTATTGCATGCATTAGGACTAAAACCAGAATGGCCTCAGCGTATCCCTAATACTGTACACCGCCTTGGGTGAATCTCTACATAAGTACATAAGTATTGCCATACTGGGAAAGACCAAAGGTCCATCAAGCCCAGCATCCTGTTTCCAACAGTGGCCAATCCAGATCACAAATACCTGGCAAGATCCCAAAAAAGTACAAAACATTTTATACTGCTTATCCCAGAAATAGTGGATTTTCCCCAAGTCCATTTAATAACGGTCTATGGACTTTTCCTTTAGGAAGCCGTCCAAACCTTTTTAAAACTCCGCTAAGCTAACTGCCTTTACTACATTCTCATAAAGGCAGTTAATAAATCCCAATAAATAAAATAAAAATAAAATAAATAATGACCTAGAGACATCTGATAAGCCAACTGAATGAACAAGTCTACAGGTGATGATAAACAACTCTATGCAGGATGATGGACTCAGTGGACCTTGGACTGTCTCAACACAACTTTATTTATTTGATTCATAATTATTATCTACTACCCATCTACTTTCTTATTTCTTCTATGCTTGACCTTTTGATCTTTCTTAGTTTGGCAAGTGTTGTACCTCTCACAGTACTTTCGCAGATCCAAATTTTTAAAAAAATCACGAGTTCAAATCTGAACCAGGTCAAATCAGATGGAATACCTGAGGAAAACTGACCAAAGGTCAGCGGGTTTCTGTTCTTTTTAAGGTGGGAGGTTCACTCTTCTGGTTTGGCTATAGTTGTCACACCATTGTGTCTCCATTGGGATCACAAGCCAGGACAGAGCATTAATCCCCTTCAGTACCAGCATATTGTACAGGTTCTAAATCTCACCTAAAAGACCCTCCTGAGTTCCTGGATCAAACTGGACACTTGGATCTCAGTTACGAGGCGATCTGAGACGTGATCACAGGAACACACACACTCTGGAATCGTGTTCTGTTCCACAGTTTCTGAGTGATGGTCTTCCGATCACCAGCATCTTCCAAAGTGCTCTCTGCATGAAGACAGAGCTATTACGAACCTGAATAATTCATTCATCCCAGTCGTGTCTGTAGCCATTTGCCACGCAACTCACCATAGGTTAAAGAAACAAGCTGATACGCTAATTTAATTCCAGTATGCCACTCAGCAAAATTCTTATGCAACAGATTTCAAATTATGGGTGAATCCATTCAACTAATTAATTAATACTTTTATTTACATTTGAAGTAGGGGAAAGTCATATTGAGACATTTAATTTACAATAGAGTCCTGGGAGGCAGCAGAGCTCGTGTTCCATATGAAGAATAGAACAATTACGGGCTGAGCGTTTGCTGCCTAAATTTAGATTATAGCTACGTAAATAGCGAAACCAAGCATTTACAAATATATTTACGCATCAGACAGTCTCTGAGAGGTACTATGAGCTGAACATTATAGTTACATGAAAGTTTAATTCAAGAACCTGGGTTTCTGTAACAATAAGATATCAATGTAGAGAGCTATGCAATAGAAAGCAAACAAAAACATGTTTTAGCATGTGATTTGGTAAAACTTTGACACCATCTTAAAGCAGACAATAACGGCTTACAGTGTCTCACTGTTTCTTTGTTGATTGTTCATTCATATATTGACCAGTATCATAGACGGCTGTGTCCATGTGTCATTTCATTTGGGACAGGGTACTGAGATTTGGTTTATGGTTTATTCAGTTTAATGTACGTCTCTTTAAAAAAAATGTTAACAGAGTCGTGTACAAATTAAGGGGTTCGTGCCAACACTGCCTAATGCAGCAAATATGGCCTGATGCACTAAAGCGTTCTACAATAGGTTTTCCATGTGTGCATGCTAACCTCATGGGGGCATGTCCTACATTAGCGCAAGTTAACTGGTTAGCATAGAAATAAAATGGGAGCAGTGTTGCCCAATTTGCTTTAGTAAGTGTAACAGTTACTTGTTTAAAAAAAAAGTAATGTTAAGTTACTGTGAAAACTAATATATTACAGTTACATAAGAACATGAGTAACCATACTGGGTCAGACCAACGGTCCATCTAGCCCAGTATCCTGCTTCCAGCAGTCACCAATCCAGGTCACAGGTACCTGCCAAATAGTGGCAACATTCTATGTAGAATCTTAAATAGCAGCAACATTCCAGAATCCCAAACAATAATGATTCCGGAACCCCAAAAAGTAGCAAGATTCCATGTAGAATCTCAAATAACAGCAACATTCCAGAATCCCAAACAATAACAACATTCTGGAATCCCAAATAGTAGAAACATTCCATGCTTCCCCCATGACCTCTCAATAACAAACTATGGACCTTTCCTCCAGGAACTTGTCCAAACCTTTTTTTAAACCTAGATACGCTAACTGCTATTAGCACATCCTCTGGAAATGAGTTCTAGAGCTTAACTATCATTAAGTGAAAAAATATTTCCTCCCTAATTGTTTTAAAAGTATTTCCATCTAACTTCATTGAGTGTCCCCCTAATATTGTACTTTTTTAAAGATTAAAAAATCAATTCACTTCTACTCGTTCTACACCACTCAGGATTTTGTAGACCTCAATCATAGCTCCCTTCATCCGTCTCTTTTCCAAGCTGAAGGGCCCTAACCTCTTTAGCTTTTCCTCATACGAGAGGAGTTCCATCCCTTTTATCATTTCAATTGCTTTTCTTTGAACTTTTTCTAATTCCATTATATCTTTTTGAGATACAGCGACCAGAATTGAATGCAATACTCAAGGTGAGGTCATACCTTGGAGCGATACAGATGCATTATAGTATTCTTGATCTTATTTACCATCCCTTTCCTAATAATTCCTAGCATCCTGTTTGCTTTTTTGGGTACTGCCGCACACTGGGCAGAAGATTTCAGCATATTGGGGTCCTTTTACTAAGGTGCACTAACGGATTTATCACGTGCTAACAATTAGCGCATACTAAAGTATGACATCCATAGGAATATGAGCATCTTAACATTTATCGCATGCTAATTGTAAGCGTGTGCTAAATCCATTAATGTGCCTTAATAAAAGAATCCCATTGTCTACAATGACAGCTAGATCTTTTTCTTGGGTGACCCCAGCATCAGGTAACTAAGATTTGAATTATTCTTCCCAATATGCATCACTTTGCATTTGTCCACATTAAATTTCATCTGCCATTTGGATGCCCAGTCTTCCAATTTCCTAAGGTCTTCCAGCAATTTTACATAGTCTGCATATGTTTTAACAACTTTGAATAGTTTTATGTCATCTGCAAATTTAATCACCTCACTTGTTGTTCCGGTTTCTGAATCATTTTATAAATATGTTAAATAGCACCGTTCCCAGTACAGATCCCTGCGTCACTCCACTATTCACCCTCCTCCATTCACAGAAATGGCCATTTAACCCTGCCCTCTGTTTTCTGCCCAATAACCAATTCCTAATCCACCACAGAAATTGCTCTTTAATTCTCTCATGAGGAACATTGTCAAAAAGCTTTCTGAAAATCTAGATACACTACATCAACCAGATCACTTTTATCCACATGTATTTTCATGCCTTCAAAGAAATGAAGCAAATTGGTGAGGTAAGACTTCCTTTGGCTGAATCCATGCTGATTTTGACCCATTAAATCATGTTTGTCTATGTGTTCCATAATTTTATTCTTTATAACAGTTTCCACTATTTCAACTGGCACTGAAGTCAGGCTTACCGGTCCGTAATTTTCTAGATCACCCCTGGAACCCTTTTTAAAAATCACAGTTACATTGGCCACCCTTCAGTCTTCAGGTACTATGGACGATTTTAATGTCAGGTTAAAGATCACTAATAGCAGATTAGCATGTATAGAATATTTGTACGTTTGGGAAGCTTGCCAGGTGCCCTTGGCCTAGATTGGCCGCTTTCGTGGCCAGGATGCTGGGCTCGATGGACCCTTGGTCTTTTCCCAGTGTGGCATTACTTATGTAGTAATTTCATGTTTGAGTTCTTTCAGTACCATGGGGTGCATGCCATTCGGTCCAGGTGATTTACATCGCTGTACAGTTTAACAAAAAAGGACAGTCCCTGCTCAAAGGAGCTTACAATCTAAAGGACAAAATGTCAAGTTGGGGCAGTCTAGAATTCTTGAATAGAGGTATAGTGGTTAGGTGCCGAAGGCGACATTGAAGAGGTGGGCTTTGAGTAAGGATTTGAAGATGGGCAGGGAGGGGGCCTGGCATATGGGCTCAGGGAGTTTATTCCAAGCATGGGATGAGGTGAAGCAGAAAGGGCGGAGCCTGGAGTTGGTGGCGGTGGTGGAGAAGGGTACTGAAAGGAGGGATTTGTCTTGAGAGAGGAGGTTATGGGTAGGAACGTAAGGGGAGATGAGGATAGAGAGGTAAGGAGGGGCTGCAGATCGAGTGCATTTGTAGGTTAGTAGGAGAAGCTTGAACTGTATGTGGTACTTGATCGGAAATCAGTGAAGTGATTTGAGGAGAGGGGTGATATGAGTATATCGGTCTAGGCGGAAGATAAGACGTGCAGCAGAGTTCTGAACGGACTGAAGGGGGGATAGATGGCAAAGTGGGAGGCCAGTGAGGAGTAGGTTGCAGTAGTCAAGGCAAGAGGTAATGAGAGAGTGGATGAGAGTTCGGGTGGTGTGCTCAGAGAGGAAAGGGCAAATTTTGCTAATGTTATAGAGGAAGAAGTGACAGGTCTTGGCTATTTGCTGGATATGTGCAGAGAAGGAGAGGGAGGAGTCAAAGATGACTCCGAGGTTGCGGGCAGATGAGACGGGGGCGATGAGGGTGTTATCAACTGAGATAGAGAGTGGAGGGAGAGGAGAAGTGGGTTTGGGTGGGAAGACAATAAGCTCGGTCTTGGCCATGTTCAGTTTCAGGTGGCGGTTGGACATCCAGGCAGCAATGTCAGATAAGCAGGCCGATACTTTGGCCTGGGTTTCCACAGTGATGTCTGGTGTGGAGAGATAAAGCTGGGTGTCGTCAGCATAAAGATGATATTGGAAACCGTGAGATGAGATCAGGGAGCCCAGGGAAGAGGTGTAGATTGAAAAAAGAAGGGGTCCAAGGACAGATCCCTGAGGAACTCCAACAGAGAGCGGGATGGGGGAGGAGGAAGAGCCATGAGAATGTACTGGGAGAGATAAGAGAAGAACCAGGAGAGGACAGAGCCCTGGAACCCAAATGAGGACAGTGTGGCAAGAAGTAGATTGTGATTGACAGTGTCAAAAGCGGCGGATAGGTTGAGGAGGATGAGGATGGAGCAGTTACCTTTGGATTTGGCAAGGAACAGGTCATTGCAGACTTTAGAAAGTGCCGTTTCTGTCGAGTGTAGGGGGCGAAAGCCGGATTGAAGCGGATCGAGGATGGCATGAGAGGAGAGAAAATCAAGGCAACGGCTGTGAACGGCGTGTTCAAGTATCTTGGAGAGGAAGGGTAGGAGGGAAATGGGGCAGTAGTTGGAGGGACAGGTAGGGTCAAGTGATGGTTTTTTGAGGAGTGGTGTGACTACAGCATGCTTGAAGGTGTCAGGGACAGTTGCAGTGGAGAGAGAGAGGTTGAGGATATGACAGATGGGGGGGGGGGTGACAGTAGGAGAGATGGTGTTAAGTAAGTTGGTGGGGATGGGGTTTGAGGAACAGGTGGTGCATTTCGAGGAGGAAAGAAGATGGGCGGTTTCCTCTTCGGTGATAGCAGGAAAAGAGGAGAAGGAGGCCTGGGTTGGTTGGTTGAGGGAGTGGGATATAGGGTGAAGAGGAGGAGATGGTTTGGTGGTGAATTCAAGGTTGATCTTCTGCACCTTATCACGGAAGTAGTCAGCCAGTGATTGAGGAGAGAGTGAGGGGGGGTGGGAGTGGAGGGCACTTTGAGGAGGGAGTTAAGGGTGGCGAAAAGACGACGAGGGTTAGAGCTGAGGGAGTTAATCAATTGGGTGTAGTAGTCCTGTTTGGCGAGGAATAGGGAGGACTGGAAGGAGGAAAGCATGAATTTGTAGTGAATGAAATCAGTATGGGTGCGAGATTTCCTCCAGAGGCGTTCAGCCGATCGGGCGCAGAAGCAAAGGTATCGGGTGCAAGGGGTCAGCCAGGGCTGAGAATTAGTACGCCTTGTGGGACGGGAGATGGATGGTGCAAGGGCATCCAGAGCAGAGGAGAGAGTGTCATTGTAAGTGGAGACAGCCTAGTCAACAGACATGATGGAAGGGAGGAGATCAGAGATACTAGAGGATAAGGTGGGAGGGTCGACAGCTGGAGATTCCTGGTTAGTGTTGGGCGGGACTGAGGGGGAGGGTGATGAAGTGTGAAGGTGATCAGGTGCTCCTGCAGTAATTTAAAAAAATTGCCATGTGCTAATAGCAACATTAGCACACACCAATTAACAAAATAAATATAAAATTGTAGTTTTTACAGTCATGGTATAAATGTCCTTAGAGTTTGAAAAAGGCTCATGTAAGGGTATGCTAAGGCCATTTTTTTTTTACCACAGCTTTGTAAAATGACCCCTAAGATTATATATAAACAGTGAAAGAAAAAGAACTTCTGATGGGAAACAGAGGCAAGGAGTGAATCAGAGAGTAGCAGTGTAGCAGAGAGTTGATTTGCCCCTGGACCACTATCAGTTGGCCATTCAGATGTTGAATGCTTGCAGAAAGAGGTAGATTTTCAAGGACATTTTAGGAACGATGGCACAGAGAGTTCCATACTAGAAAGGCAGTAGCAAAGAAAGCATGCTGATGGGTCGAGACTAGGTGAGCCAAATGAACAAAGGGAATGTGAAATTGACCTTTGCGAAGGGAGCGAAGAACTATAGGATGGGTGCGTAGAGAGATAGTAGAAGCCAAATGTATAAAGTACTTTGTGTGCTAAGGTAAGAATTTCGTAATGAATGCAGGATTGGATGGGTAACTATTTATAGCCTGTTAGGAGTGGGGTAACATGGTCTCATCGTGTGGCGTCAGAGAGGAGTCATCTGGCTGGGTTTCTGTATTATTTGTAAATGTCTAACCAAGTAGTGAGGTAATATGTGACTGTCCCTGGGAAAAGCTGACCAAAGCAGCAGATCTGAAATGTTGAGAGTGACTGATTTTTCATGTCATGGGTCTATAAGCAGTCTGAAAAAGTTACGTTTGAACTTCTGAAAGTTTTTTTTTATTTTATCCCATAAAAGGATGAAGTATGCCTTTGTATCAGTCCATGGTGCGACCACACCTTGAATATTGTATTCGATTTTGGTCATCGCATCTCAAAAAAGATATAGTGGAATTAGAAAAGGTACAGAGAAGGGCGACAAAGATGATAAAGGGGATGGGATGACTTACTATGAGGAAAGGCTGAAGCGACTAGGGTTTTTCAGCTTGGAGAAAAAATGGCTGAGGGGAGATATGATAGAGGTCTATAAAATGAGTGGAGTGGAACGGGTAGACGTGAATCATTTGTTTACTCTTTCCAAAAATACTAGGACTAGGAGGCATGTGATGAAGCTACAAAGTAGTAAATTTAATACGAATCAGAGAATTTTTCTTCACTCAATGTGTAATTAAACTCTGGAATTCATTGCCAGAGAATGTGGTAAAGGCAGTTAGCTTAGCAGGGTTTAAAAAAGGTCTAGCCGGCTTCCTAAAGGAAAAGTCAATAGACCATTATTAAATTGACTTGGGGAAAATCCACTGCTTATTTCTGGGATAAGCAGCATAAAATGTATTGAACTTTTTCAGGATCTTGCCAGGTATTTGTGACCTGGATTAACCACTGTTGGAAACAGGATGCTGGGCTTGATGGATCTTTGGTCTGTCCCAGTATGGCAATACTTATGTACTTATGTAAGTTTGGACTGTTGTATTACAAAGTGGTTGCTGTACTAGAATTCATCAAAACCTCATTTTTTGTTTCTGGTGACTTTAGTTACTTTTCCCAGAGATTGTCACATATAAGCGTTTCTCCAAAAACACACAGGATGAAGGGTGATATCAACAATGGAGCCTGGTGTGGAGATGCTCCGCAGCACTCTTTTCTAGAAGTGTTTGGAAGCGCCTCTCACATGGCAGTGGTACACATGACATGCAGTGCCTACAGTCTGCTCCTGAAAGCCTTCATTCTGACCTGTCCCACCCCCTCTGATGCAACTTCCTGTTTCTACAGGAGCAGATGGTTCATAGAGAAGGCAGGCAGGCAGGCAGTGCACGTGTATTGTTGTCACTACCAAGGACCTCTAGAAGACAAATTTTATGGTAGACCATGGAGGGGGGGAATGGAGAAAGAGGGGGAGATGCTGGGGGGTAGAGGAGTGGATGGAGAGATGCTGGATCCATGGATAAATCCTTCTTATCTGTTCCCTTCTCCACTACTGCCAACTCCAGACTTCGCGCCTTCTGTCTCGCTGCACCCTACGCCTGGAATAAACTTCCTGAACCCCTACGTCTTGCCCCATCCTTGGCCACCTTTAAATCTAGACTGAAAACCCACCTCTTTAACATTGCTTTTGACTCGTAACCACTTGTAACCACTCGCCTCCACCTACCCTCCTCTCTTCCTTCCCGTTCACATTAATTGATTTGATTTGCTTACTTTATTTATTTTTTGTCTATTAGATTGTAAGCTCTTTGAGCAGGGACTGTCTTTCTTCTATGTTTGTACAGCGCTGCGTATGCCTTGTAGCGCTATAGAAATGCTATATAGTAGTAGTAGTAGTAATCACGCTGCAAAGGGGGAGGAGGGATGACAGTGGGAGAAGTTGGAAGGAGACAGATGGGGAGATCATTCTTCATTATGTGTGTGTGTGTTGGAGGAGGGGTTTAGAAGCACTAGGCCCTCAACTGCCTTGGGCCCGTGGACACTACCCAGTTGCCTGAATACTCAGTCTTCCCCTAGGCAGAATGGAATAGCAGCAGTGGCTAAGAAATCCGGGGAGGGGGGAGGAATGGCCCTTCTTGCCTCCCCCTTCCTACACCCTTGTTGTCATATGTATGTAAACTCTATTGCTGAGGTCCATTCATGTGTGTTTGGGGAGAGGAAGGAAAGGAATGAGCTCTGGGGCAGCTTAATTTCCTTCATCACTTGACTTCAAAGACCCTGTGTACTGTAGGAGGAAGGTTTAGCAGATGACAATAATCAAGTCTAGAATCACATCCATCTACCAGTTGAAGACATCTTCTCCAATTAGAAGTCAACCATTCAGCTTTGATACCCAACAGGGATATCAACAGGGTTTCAAATTCTTAAGAACCCACCTGCAAAATATACTTACAATAAAGTCACTTGCCAAAGCTCTGATAACAAAAAGTGGAGGAGTAGCCTACTGGTTTGAGCAGCAGCTGTAAACCAGTGAGACCAGGTTTCAAATCCCACTGCAGTTCCTTGTGGCCTTGGACAAGTCACTTACAGTAAAGCTACCAGAGTTAACTCCCACAGAGGACATGGTCACACACGCCAATGAGCACATTTACATATTCTGTGCAATGCAGAGAGGATGTCGTGATAAGTTTTGTCTACTTGTGCAACCAGAAGAAAGCGCCTCCAAGTTTCAGAGACAGCCAAGAGGTAACAGACATGTGCACATGTTTGAAAAAAAAACAAACCAGAAAGTGAAAGCACACATTGGTGCCATATGAGCCTGGCAAAAATTTTCTGCCCTTAAATTTTTTTGAGGCTCATATTTATATACAGAAAACTGACATTGACATTGCTAATTGCACTTTTGATTTTGTTCTCACATGCACGCAAACCTTTGAGTGTATGTGTCTGGCACCCCCCCCCCCAGTACGTTTTCTGTGCATAAAATCTGCATATAAGAACATAAGAGTAGCCATACTGGGTCAGACCAATGGTCCATCTAGCCCAGTATCCTGTTTTCCGAACAGTGGCCAAGCCAGGTCACATGTACCTGGCAGAAACTCAAATCGTGGTACAATATTACATTAAGGTATTACTCTTGGATATCTACACACAATTCTAAGGTGAGCATCGGCCCCTTAGATTGTGAGTCCTCCAAGGACATGGAAAGTACCTCCTGTACCTGAGGTAACTCGCCTTGAACTGGAAAGGTATGAGCTAAATACTTTATAAAGATCAGTGTGACCCTGTCATCAGTTGTACGCAGTTATAACTGCTGGGTTATTGTTTACCTTCAAGATTGTACCTACCCATCAAGAGACAGAGCGGGCCCGAGGCAGGGCTGCTGCCCCCTCTCGCTCCCTCCCTACTTGGGCAGCTGCCACCCCTTACCTTCCTGTGTCTGTGCCTCCCTCGGTCTGTCACTCTCGTGCTCCTGTTCGCCGGGACCAGCTTACCATGTTAACGCAATTACCCGGGTCCCAACAGGCGCCCCCCTGCAGACTATCAGTTGGGCCCACCCCCCCATCTCCTTTCTCTCTTCTCCCACCCTGCCCCTGTCCAGCGATTCTCCTTCGCCCCATCCCCCTCCCATTTATGGCCACCTGCTCGCCCTCTTCTCCCCCCAACATCCCCCTTTTTCTTCTTGCCACCCTGCGTGGTTTAAGTCTTTTTAAAAATTTACCTCCGTCCCAGTGGCCACATCATTTCAAAGCCCTGCCTGTCTCTAGCCTTCCCTCCCTTCGTGAGTTCGTTCCCGCAGAGTCCCGCCCTCGAGGAAATGACGTCAGAAGGCGGGACTCTGCGGGAACAAACTCACGAAGGGAGGGAAGGCTAGAGATGGGCAGGTCTTTGAAATGACGCAGACGCTGGGACGCAAGGGTAGCGTGGTATGGCGGCGCCCCCCTGCGGTGCTTACCCCGCTTACTGGGTTTGACCGGCCCTGGGTCCCAACACATATGAGCAGGAGAGAGACAGACCCTGGCACTGGGCCCCCCCCCCCCCTTGGATGCTGGACCCAGGGAATTTTGCAGCCCCCCCCCCCCCCCGTCGGTGGCACTGTATCTACCCAGACCCTTGATCCGTATGCTGTGCTGGCCTCATAACCAGCTAAGAGGCGTGTTGATCGAAGACAGCCTGGTCAGTGTGGATTCTGAGCAATCTGTCCAAGCAAGGACACCCATTCTTAACTGAGATGACTGAGCTTTAAGAATTCAACCCACTGTATTTCTATTATCAAAAAATTCCTACAGCTTTTGATTTCCTGGTGCTAAGGGCAATCAATCAGCATTCATCCGACTTTGTACATTATTAGAAGGCAGGGAAATTGAGTGGGCGACCTCTTTAAGTTATTTCCAGGCCTATTTTTCTGTGATTCTGAACTTCAATGCGTTAACGTGTAAATTAAGGGTAAAAAAGAATACGGCGATCGCAGGTACATGTTCTTTGAAAGCGTAATAAACCGATCTAGGAAATGCTAAACCTAACAAAGAGATAAACGCTAAGGGGAAGGTCACTTTCAGCAGCAGACAGACAATGATGAGCAGCCGAGGGGGTTCGGAACCCAGCTACAATGAGAGATGGATTTAAATGACAGTAATTGAGCCCCAGGCCTGCGGGAGGCTTTGGAACTGCAGCTGGATTGTGATTTTTCTTACTCTCTGCATCAATAGGTGGGAAAATGTCAAAATTTATGAGAGGTGGGCTGACATCACAAGCACCTCTGATGATTTTTCTTCAAATATTGCAGGGTGAGAATGAAGAGGGAGAGAAAGTGCATGTCTGAGCTGCTTTTACAGGTCAGGACTCAGACAGTGCTATGAAATCATAGTGGTAGAAAAGTCTATAAGAGTGAGAAGGAGAGCTGCTGCCTGACTCCATGTCATAAGGAACAGGCTAATCCAGTCCAGGTTTTGCCCCAGGGAATGTATAGACTTGTAGTTCTGATTGTGTGCCATTGAATTTCCATGTATGCAATAGCCTGATCCTTAGAAAATGGAGTTAGAAGGCCTAACAGGAAGTCACAATTTGGTCCTTTTACTAAGCCACGGTAAAAAGCAGCCTGTGATAGCATAGGCACGTGTATTGGGTGCGCACCAGGCCAGTTTTTTCCGCATCTGCAAAAAAGGGCTTTATTTTAATGGGACGGGAAAAGGGCCTGCGGTAAAACTGAAACTGGCTTGTGTCCAAAATTGGCCTCAGCTCTTAAAGCCACACATTGACCTAGCAGTAAGGGCTCACACGCTACACATGCTGTGACCAGTCAGCATGCGCCAACTGCCAATTACTGCTGGAAACGACGCATGTAAGAGAAAATGAATAAATAAGTCATCCAGGCAGTATGGGCGTGTGTGTGCCAAATCTGAAATGACTGCCGGGGGGGGGGGGGGGGGGTGCGGTAGTCTGACGGTAGTCTCGTTTAGGTGTGTGCTGCACACACATAGTTCCTAACACTTTTTATGCTTTTTGCATTTATCAGTGTCACACCCACATGGGACTCTGATGAAAAGTCACTCTTCAGCTGTCTGTGCTGTATTCATGCTTTATATTTATCAATGTGATACCCACATGGTACCCTGGTGAAGAATCACTTTCTGTGCTGTATTCATTCTTCGCATGTGACACCCATGAAAAGTCACTCTTCAGCTGTATGTGCTGTATTCATGCTTTATATTTATCAATGTGATACCCACATGGTACCCTGGTGAAGAATCACTTTCTGTGCTGTATTCATTCTTCGCATGTGACACCCATGAAAAGTCACTCTTCAGCTGTCTGTGCTGCATTCCTGCTTTGTATGTATAAATGTGATGCCCATGTGGGGCTTTAATGAAGAATTGCTGTTTCAGTTGTCTGTGCTGTATTCATACTTTGCATATATCAGTATGACACCCTCATGGGGCTCTGACGAAGAGTCGTTCTTCAGCTATTCTTATTATTTATTTGGATTTTGCTCACACCTTTACAGTCATGCATTGTGTTTATCAACGTGAGGCCTGAATGGGCCTGATAAGGATCTGTGCTGTATGCATATTTTATGTGTATCATTATGTCACTTGAATGGGGATTTGATGAGGAACAGCACAGCCGCACCCTGCAGGCTGATGGAGACCCAGATATATAGTGCTAGGGCAGCTGAAACTTATCCAGGTCCAACTGATATTCAGTACTGATATCCACATAACTAATTGGCCATAGGTGGACTTGTAGTCCTGCTTTTCTTAGGGAATGCAATGGGGAAAATCAGAACTACAAGTCCCTGCATGCACCAGGGTAAACCCAGGACTGGATCAACCCTGTCTTGCGAATCTGGATCCAGTTGTCAGCCTTATTACACTGGCACTGAATATCAGTGGTACTGGATAACTTCCGGGTCTGCTCCAGCTCTGCACTCGGACTACCCAAGATAGTGCCACAGTTGTCACAGTTGATATTCACAGGCACTCTCTGGTTAGGTTCTGCTGAATTTGGTTCGTACCTGGTTGAATAATGCCAAATATCAACCCCTTACAGAGCTGCCAAGTTACCCATTCGAGGAGGGAGACGTTTTGGCCGGTCTTGGTTTTAAACTTACATCCCAAAGCAGTGTGGTATTTGTAGTCTGTGGTCCTAGCCAGTGAAATCAGTACTGCAGGTCCCACAATGCACCAGGATGAGGTTGACAGAAATCTGGGACTGACCAAAATGTCTCCCTCCTGGAAGGGGTAACTTGGCAGCTCTGCTCAGAACTCCTATGGAAAAGCCAACAGCGCAGAACCCATGCCATCAGAACAGTGCAGAAAACCAGCTCACCAATGCCCAAAGGAAATGGTATTCAAATTATATGCAAGCTGTAAAAGTGAGAACAAGGGGGGAGCGTGCTTGGCACATGGGCAGAAGAGATTTTTTGTAAGCTCAGCTCCTGTGCACTTTCACCAGGCAAACCCGAAGGCGAAGCACACATTAGCGCCTGTTTTCTGCGCCTTTAAATATAAGATTTTCAATTTTTTTTTACACTTGGAAGGCTTATATTTAAGTGCAGGAAATAGGCGCCACGTTTGGGTTTGCTAGGACTTGAGTACATTTATTCCTTAGTACCGGCACTTACAGGCTTGCATGGGCTTTCTTCCACTTCCAACAGAAATCAAAACTGGCAGATCATGAGAAATCCTCTCTTCAAACACCCTAACATATGCTCTGAGCTGGCGTTTGGTTTTCAGCGCTGTTCCCTAAGCATTGGGAGGCAATAGGAAACGACTTCATTAACATCCATTTGACTACATTTGCATGCTATTTGCGCTAATCTTTGCTGCGCACGTTGCCTCCTGCGCTACAGCCCTCTGAGCATTCTGAGCTCACTAATGCCAGCGGTAGTCGTCTCGAGCTCTGGCATTACGTTTTCAGCATCGGCCTATTAGTGTTTTCAAAGATTTTAAAGACATGAATATACTTCCTCAGAAGTGAAACACAAAATCAGAGTCAAACAGTGACAAAGAGGGATGGAGATTATTCTGTTTGCTTTCATGATTGACTTAAATCTCTAAACTAAGTTGGCACTGCTTAGAAGCACTTAAAACACACACACAGCTGTATAACCATAGATCCTCATTCTCTCTTCAGCCACACATTCAAACGCTTTCCTTTTCATCTTCTCTCTAGGTGCCAAGCAGAATGTGGAAGGACTTGCAAGCAAGGTAAAGCTCCATGCAGGCCAGTAGAATAGATTTTTCTGTTTGCAAAGGAGGAAATGTAAATATTCCCTTGGTAGGATGCCTTCAAACAGATCAGGCTTAAACAAACCGTATTATCAGTGCTGGATTTCAGATTTCAGTCTGAGCAAGAGGGAAAGTTTGCCTACATGGTATCCTAACATCTGTTAATTGCATCTGTGGCCTATTAGTCTGTATGCATGCAGCATTCAGCTGTTGTATCTATCAACTGGTTATGTATTATGAATCTACCACCATGCTGGGTGAATTAACACACATAACGTTGATTAATATGCATTAAAAGTTGTAATGCACAGTTAAACATTTATGTAGGAAATTAAAAACAAACGTCCACAAAATAACCTGAAAATGATGCAAAACCTTTTTACATGCACATTCTTAATATCAATACATTTAAATACATAGATAAATATATAGAAATGCAAGTTTTAATGAGGAGATTTCCTACTGCAGCGGTTGCTAAACCTGGTCCTGGAGGCACCCCAGCCAGTCAGGTTTTCAGGTGTTTTTATCAAGGGTTGGATAGATCCACAATGAATATTCATGAGAGTGATGCAAATAATGCAAATATCGCTCCTGAAAATCTGACTGGCTGATGATCAGAAGACCCACGCTGTTTCAAATAGCACTCTAAAAACAGTGCCAGAAAAGCATGGGGATATACCGCCCTTGTGATCAGAGCTAATGGCAAGCAAATATGGGTACGCTATTAGCTATGATTGTAGGGGGAAAGTGCGGGAGGATTGTGCCTGAGAAGAGATGAGGAGATAGTGGGACCCCAGACCTCCGTCATCCGCCACCTCAAGGCCCCCCAGACAGCGACACCCCTCCCCCGACATGAAGGCCTGGGAGACTGGAGATCCGGTAGAACTCTAGGCCACCTACCCCCTAACACTCAAAATAGAAGCCCTGGTGGCCAACTCAACCCCCATGCTCCCTAGTGTCTAGCAGAACCCTATCCCCTGTACCTTTCAATGGACGAGGGAGTAGCATACTCCCTCCTTGTTCGGCATCACCATCAATATGGAGGCACCCTGCCTTGCCCAGTGCATCCTGACTTGGATGTGTGTGTGCACGCACACATGCACATCTGGCTGAAGAGGGAAATTGCATGTGTGTGTTTGTGCACGCACACATGCACATCTGGCTGAAAAAGGAAAGTGCGTGTGTGTGTTTGTGCACGCACACATGCACATCTGGCTGAAAAAGGAAAGTGCGTGTGTGTGTTTGTGCACGCACACATGCACATCTGGCTGAAAAAGGAAAGTGCGTGTGTGTGTTTGTGCACGCACACATGCACATCTGGCTGAAAAAGGCAAGTGCGTGTGTGTGCGCACATGCACATCTGGCTGAAGAGGGAGAGTGTGTGTGTATGCATATGCACATCTGGGTGGAGGGAGAGCGCGTGTGTGCGCGCACATATGCACATCTGTATGAAGAGGGAGGAAGCGTGAGTGTGTGCGTGCACACATGCACATCTGGCTGAAAAGTGTGTTTTTTGTGTGTGTGTGACTGAAGTACACGGTTAAAGTGCACCAGACCATTTGACTAGAGGCAGAGCGACAGCAGTGAAAAAGAGCAGGACAGCTGGGGAGGGCTATAGCCAGGTGCCCCCAAATGTTGGCACATGGTAAGCAGGATATGCAGAGCAGGGGGCTCTGCATACCATTCTTGTCACCATCTTCTGAACCCCTTCAAGTCCCTGAATTCAGTGCTGCAGGTCCCATCAATATATATAAATGGCGATTGTCATACTCACTCGCAAATGCGCAGTAGAGACCCTCTCTGCCCCGCCCCCGTGTCAATACGTGATGACGAGGGCGGAACAGAGAGGGTATCTACTGCGCATTTGCGAGGTACACCGCCATCGCTAACGCTCCCCCCATCCGGAGTCGCCGCCACCACCCACCTTCCACCCGGTCGGGCCCTCGCTCCGCTATTGAAACAGCGAGGGCACGCAGCACACAGCTCTGCTGACCTGCCGTCGGCCTTCCTTCTTCTCTGCCTGTGTCCCGCCCTCGACGACGTTACGTCACACGAGGGTGGGACACAGGCAGAGAAGAAGGAAGGCCACGGCAGCTCAGCAGTAGAGCTGTGTGCTGCGTGCCCTTGCTGTTTCAATAGCGGAGCGAAGGCCCGACCGGGTGGAAGGTGGGTGTCGACGGTTCTGGGGGGGAGGGGACGAACCCGGAGGGGGAGCGGCAGCGGTGAACTCAGCGGCGGGGTGGGGGGCCTTTCAACCCCCCCCCCCTCCTATACTAGCCTGTTTTTACGGGCTGAACGGCTAGTGGGGGTCAATATTCAGCCAACGGTATTATTTTCGGATTTTCAAAGCCAGGACCTGTCCATGCTTTGGCCTTGAATATTTTTAAGCCGGCTAGTAAATTGATATTCATCACTTAAGCAGCCATGGGTTAGTGCATAAAAATAGGACAGATTTGTATGTGGTCCCATTTATGTGGTGAACCTGGCCGCTTAAGAGCTGAATATCAGAACTTAAGTGGCTAAGTGCTGACTCCGCCCCCGGAACACCGGAGATATTCAGTGGTACGTAGCTGGTTAAGTGCCGCTAGATATTCGTAGCTAACCTCGACCAAGGACTTTAACTAGTCAGTGGCTGGCTAAATCACTTTGAATATTGGGCCCATGATGTATAAGGATGGGATTTTCAGAAATCCAGGACTGCTGCACAGTGGAATCCATAGGGAAATCAGCACTAATGATCCCACACAGAACACACAACACAGGGTTGATAAACCAGTGAGATCTGATAATCCTAAACTGAAAGCCTGCCGGTGATGGATGGGTGGTAACGTCTCTCCTGCATACTTCAAAGTAATTTTTGTGGTTTATCAATCCAGACTGTGGGTCACAAAGGATACTCTTATCTCCTCAGCCCCGGTAAACAGTTTATATTACTGCTGCTTATCCAACCTGCCCAGATCTTCCCTGGCATGCTGATAAAGCCTTCCCTGTTCAGTCAGCATTTAAAGCCGGGCTGATGCTTTTCTTCCAGCCCAGACTGCATCTCTGATCCTGGCAGGCTGGAGTTACCCCAGCACCCACAAGGCATTATCCCTGCTGGCAGAGCTGGCTTGGCATGGTGGAGGGGGAAGCTGTGTGCGCCTGTCATGAAGATGCATGCAGCCCTGCCTCTGTGTTTGCATTAAAGGAAGGCGAAGCATTGAAGTGTCAGAGGGAAAATGAGATACTTTTCGTCTTCTTTGTACTCTTGAGGTTTTCCAATTGCACCAGCCTTCTGTAGCCATTTCTCACAGGAGAGATGAGTTACAAAAAAGCCTTTTCCACCCCAAACAGAACAGGGCTCCAAGAGCTATTATACTCAATCAATGGTGCTTTGTGCATTCTTCACGCACAGTATTTCCTATACTGATAACACAGAAAAAGGGAAAACAGCTCCATTTAGAAGAAATGGGAAGAATCATTGAGACTAAAATTACATAAGAACATAAGAATAGCCATACTGGGTCAGACTGATGGTCCATCTAGCCCAGTAACCCGCTTCCAGCAGTGGCCAATCCAGATCACATGTACCCAGAAGAATACCAAATAGTAGCAAAATTCCAAAATCCTTATAGTCCTGCACGTGCCCTTAGTTCCACATAGCAAAATCAATTAATGATACCAAGCCATCGCAAAGTCCATAAACCGCTACTAAATGGACTTGGGAAAAATCCAAAATCCCAGGAATAACATGTATAGAATGTTTGTACGTTTGGGAAGCTTGCCAGGTGCCCTTGGCCTGGATTGGCCGCTGTCGTGGACAGGATGCTGGGCTCGATGGACCCTTGGTCTTTTCCCAGTGTGGCATTACTTTTGTACTTATGATATGTTATATTTAATGTACAGGGACCATACCTTTGGAATTCACTCTCTGCTTCTCTTCATCTTCAAACATCCCTTACCCAATTCAAAACTGATCTTAAAATGTACCTTTTAAAGATGCGTATAAATGAGCTTTCATCTATCAACTGTAGACATGCCAGGAAATACTTGGAAGATACTTGTAGCCCCCTCCCCCTTCCCCTTCCATCCTATCAATTATTGTAGTTCTCCCCACGGCCCTACAAAGTCATGTCTGGTTTTCTATTTGTCCATTTCTATATCCTCTTTCTATATCTATTTTATTTTTGTTACATTTGTACCCTGCACTTTCCCACTCATGGCAGGCTCAATGCGGCTTACATGGGGCAATGGAGGGTTAAGTGACTTGCCCAGAGTCACAAGGAGCTGCCTGTGCCTGAAGTGGGAATCAAACTCAGTTCCTCAGGACCAAAGTCCACCACCCTAACCACTAGGCCACTCCTGGCCACTCCTCCACTGTTGCTACTATTTGAGATTCTACATGGAATGTTGCTATTCCACTAGCAACATTGCATGTAAAAGTCGGCCCTTGCAGATCACCAATGTGGCCGCGCAGGCTTCTGCTTCTGTGAGTCTCACAGAAACATAAGCCTGCGCAGCCTTCTACATGGAATGTTGCTAGTGGAATATCAACATTCCATGTAGAATCTCCAATAGTAGCAACATTCCATGTAGAATGTCCAATACTAGCAACATCCCATGTAGAATCTCCAATAGTATCTGTTTTATTTTTGTTACATTTGTACCCTGCGCTTTCCCACTTATGGCAGGCTCAATGCGGCTTACATGGGTCAATAGAGGGTTAAGTGACTTGCCCAGAGTCACAAGGAGCTGCCTGTGCCTGAAGTGGGAATCCAACTCAGTTCCCCAGGACCAAAATCCACCACCCTAACCACTAGGCCACTCCTCCACTGTTGCTACTATTTGAGATTCTACATGGAATGTTGATATTCCACTAGCAACATTCCATGTAGAAGTCGGCCCTTGCAGATCACCAATGTGGCCGCGCAGGCTTCTGCTTCTGTGAGTCTGACATCCTGCACGTATGTGCAGGACGTCAGACTCACAGAAACAGAAGCCTGCGCAGCCTTCTACATGAAATGTTGCTAGTGGAATAGCAACATTCCATGTAGAATCTCCAATAGTAGCAACATTCCATGTAGAATCTCCAATAGTATCTATTTTATTTTTGTTACATTTGTACCCTGCGCTTTCCCACTCATGGCAGGCTCAATGAGGCTTACATGGGGCAATGGAGGGTTAAGTGACTTGCCCAGAGTCACAAGGAGCTGCCTGTGCCTGAAGTGGGAATCTAACTCAGTTCCTCAGGACCAAAGTCCACCACCCTAACCACTAGGCCACTCCTCCACTGTTGCTACTATTGGAGATTCTACATGGAATGTTGCTATTCCACTAGCAACATTCCATGTAGAAGTTGGCCCTTGCAGATCACCAATGTGGCCACGCAGGCTTCTGCTTCTGTGAGTCTGACGTCCTGCACAGGACCAAAGTCTACCACCCTAACCACTAGGCCACTCCTCCACTCCACCTTGAAGATGCCCCAAAGGACGGGATAGTAAACTAATAAATAAACTTGATAAACAGTGGCAAGATTCCGGCATCCCAAACAGTAGCAAGATTGCATGGTACCCATCCCAGGGACCAGCAAATCTTTCTTCTGACGCTCTTTCCTGCAAAATTTTGTTTCTTAATGTCTTCTGCTCTAGATCTCCTTAGAAAGTCTTCATACATATCTTAGTTTTCTGGGCTTGGACTTTAGGGGTTGATGTTCAACAGGGTTAAAGCTGGTGAGAGAGGCTTCTGCCCACTTAAACCCCGCTCAGTGGGCTGTACCTAGGTAGTCAGCAACACTTAACCACATAGGGCCAGATTCAGTAACTGGGGCACAAAGTTAGGGGCTGGGAAGTATCTGTGCTAAGTGCTATTCTATTAAGGGTACTCCAGGATGAACACTCTTAATCAAATAGTACTAAGCGTGGATTCCTGCACTCAGCCTTAGGCATGTAGTAAAGCAGTTAGCTTAGCGGGGTTTAAAAAAGGTTTGGATGGCTTCCTAAAGGAAAAGTCCATAGACCATTATTAAATGGACTTGGGAAAAATCCACTATTTCTGGTGTAAGCAGTATAAATGTTGTGTACTTTTTTGGGATCTTGCCAGGTATTTGTGACCTGGATTGGCCACTGTTGGAAACAGGATGCTGGGCTTGATGGACCTTCGGTCTGTCCCAGTATGGCAACACTTTTGTATGTATGAAACCTGGTGTAAATACAGGCGCACAATCAATGCAGGGCCGGTGCTAGACATGATAGGGCACAGGGAAAATGATAGGGAGGGAGCCCCAAAGCTTGGTTGCAGATTGTCCCTCTTTCAACGTCAGGCAGGTTTGGGGCCCCCTGCTAAGCTAACTGCCCTTACCACGTTCTCTGGCAACGAATTGCAGAGTTTAATTACATGTTGAATGAAGAAATATATTCTCCGATTTGTTTTAAATTTACTTCTTTGTAGCTTCAAAGTGTGCATTGGAAACAGTAAACAAGCGATTCACGTGTACCACTTCTACTCCACTCATTATTTTATAGACCTCTATCATATCTCCCCTCTCAGCCATCTTTTCTCCAAACTGATGAGCCCTGGCCGCTTTAGCAGTTCTATCTTAGATATGTGGATGCATTATACTTCCGGAACAGCGGCAGACCTGGATATTAATTGCCTGAGGACATGGTGCAGAATTGAATATCTGGTCTTAGTTTTCTACCTGCAGCTGTCAGCAGCTTAAAAACTGCTGACCACCATGGCCTGAATAATTGGCCCCATACCGTCGATATTCAGCTGGCAGTGGTCAGCGTTTTTATGTCCGCCCCCAGGTGGATTCATTTTCATTTCATTTATTCGTTTTTTTATATCCCGCATTATCCAAAACATGTTTGGTTCAATGCAGTTTACATCAGAACGAATGTAACAATTTAACAGTTTAACAATAAATAGTATAGGTGAACTATAAAACCGTGTAAAGCTTAACAAATTTGAGACAAGCTTATCATTGTTATACTAGCTTAAAATTTTGATATAGCTTAGTTATTTTTCCTCCTCGAGAGTTTACAATCTAAATTGTTCATGAGGCAACAGAGGGTGAAGTAACTTGGCCAATGATGGAACTGGGAAGAAAGTATTCCACACAGAATCATCATCGGTCCAAGAGTTTTTTTTAGTCTTTTCTAGAAACATCCATTCGTTGAATTCCAATATATTGGCAAAGAATCTTGTCATGATATCAAAATGACACTTTTCAATCTCAATCTGTTTCATCATTGGCCAAGTTACTTCACCCTCTGTTGCCTCATGAACAATTTAGATTGTAAACTCTCGAGGAGGAAAAATAACTAAGCTATATCAAAATTTTAAGCTACTATAACAATGATAAGCTTGTCTCAAATTTGTTAAGCTTTACACGGTTTTATAGTTCACCTATACTATTTATTGTTAAACTGTCAAGAAATGAGAAAACTTGGAACTGGGAAGAAAGTATTCCACACAGAATCATCATCGGTCCAAGAGTTTTTTTTTAGTCTTTTCTAGAAACATCCATTCGTTGAATTCCAATATATTGGCAAAGAATCTTGTCATGATATCAAAATGACACTTTTCAATCTCAATCTGTTTCATCATTGGCCAAGTTACTTCACCCTCTGTTGCCTCATGAACAATTTAGATTGTAAACTCTCGAGGAGGAAAAATAACTAAGCTATATCAAAATTTTAAGCTAGTATAACAATGATAAGCTTGTCTCAAATTTATTAAGCTTTACACGGTTTTATAGTTCACCTATACTATTTATTGTTAAACTGTCAAGAAATGAGAAAACTTGGAACTGGGAAGAAAGTATTCCACACAGAATCATCATCGGTCCAAGAGTTTTTTTTTAGTCTTTTCTAGAAACATCCATTCGTTGAATTCCAATATATTGGCAAAGAATCTTGTCATGATATCAAAATGACACTTTTCAATCTTAATCTGTTTCAAGTTTTCTCATTTCTTGACTTTTCTCTTAGTTATACACCTTACCCAGTTAGTCTTCGATTCAACTCATATTGCAGGGTATACTTTTGATGTCATTCTCCTACATGACGATCTTTCTGTTCCTTTGTCTTGGTCCCCTCTTCGTACTGTTCCTTTACCTTGGATGAATCATTTTCTTCTTCTAACATATCTTTTGTTCATTGTGGATAATAGGCCAAAACAATCTATGCCTCTTTTTTGCAATAGGTCCCCTTTTATATCACAAGATCCTGCCACATTGTTTACCTGGAAGATATGGCTACATGTTGGAATACATCGTGGTCAGTTCTGATCACCTTAGGCCTATCTCACAAAAGATATAGCGGAATTGTTTCGCATAACCCTGCATAATATTATCCACAACTATCTGTAACAATTGTATTTCCAATATTCAACTCATATTGTAAGCCACACTGAACCCGCAAAAAGGTGGGAAAATGTGGGATACAAATGCAATAAATAAATAAATAAATAAAATTAGAAAAAGTTCAAAGAAGATTGACCACAATGGTTAAGGGGATGGAACGCCTCTCTTATGAGGAGAGGTTAAGGCTTTTCAGCTTGGGAAACAGACAGCTGAGGGGAGATATGATTGAGGTCTATAAAATCCTGAGCGGTGCAGAACAGGTAAAAGTGAATCGATTTTTCACTCTTTCAAAAAGTACAAAGGCCAGGAGACACTTTACAAAATTACATGGAAATACTTTTAAAACAAATAAGAGGAAATATTTTTCACTCAATGAATACCTAAGCTCTGGGAGGATGTGGTAATGGCAGTTAGTGTATCTGGGTTTTAAAAAGGTTTGGACATGTTCTTGGAGGAAAAGTCCATAGTCTGCTATTGAGACAGACATTGCCCTGGGATTAGTTACATGGAATGTTGCCATGATTTGGGTTTCTGCCAGGTACTTTTGACCTTGCTTGGCCACTATTGGAAACATACTGGGCTAGATGGACCATTGGTCTGACCCAGTATGGCTACTCTTATGTTCTTATGTACATCGCTTGCTGCCCAGTGCAGACTACCTGATAGCACCCATTCTACGGTGGTCCTGTGTTAGCCTAAAAAGAGCCCCTGGTTCCATAGTGGAGGAGTGGCCTAGTGGTTAGGGTGGTGGACTTTGGTCCTGAGGAACTGAGTTCAGTTCCCAGCACAGGCAGCTCCTTGTGACTCTGGGCAAGTCACTTAACCCTCCATTGCCTGCCGCATTGAGCCTGCCATGAGTGGGAAAAGCGCGGGGTACAAATAAAACAAAAAAAAACAACTGCACCAGGCTGAACTTCACTGGAGGAAAAATAAGGACAACAGGAGTCTCCGTACTGAGTTTAAATAGTTTAGCTAATCGATTTAACTATGAAGTTAAGAAGGCTAAAAAAACATTTTATGCAGCTGTCATTAGTAACTCAAATATTCCTTCTAAAAGCTTATTTCAGATGTTTTCAGCTCTGTCTGGTATTAGTCTTTCTATGGACCATGTCTCCCCCATGGTTGACTCTCTAGCTATTCATTTCCTTGACAAGATTTTAAATTTACAGATGGCTCCTTATTCTGGTATTTGTGCTCCCTCTTAACCCACACATCGATCTGATCCATCTTTATAATCGCAAAACTGGAAGCAGTTAATCCCTGACTCAGAGGAGCATGAGGTGCCAGAAACTAGACCTGTTTGAGAACAGGCAGAGTTGCAGCAGCCAGAAGAAACACTGCTGTGAGGGGAGATATGATTGAGGTCTATAAAATCCTGAGCGGTGCAGAACAGGTAAAAGTGAATCGATTTTTCACTCTTTCAAAAAGTACAAAGGCCAGGAGACACTTTACAAAATTACATGGAAATACTTTTAAAACAAATAGGAGGAAATATTTTTCACTCAATGAATACCTAAGCTCTGGAACTCTTTTCCGGAGGACGTGGTAACAGCGGTTAGTGTATCTGGGTTTAAAAATTGGACAAATTCCTGGAGGAAAAGTCCATAGTCTGCTATTGAGACAGACATGGGAAACAACTGCTTGCCCTGGGATTTGTAGTATGGAGTTGTTGCCACAATTTGGGTTTCTGCCAGGTACTTGTGACCTGGCTTGGCCACTGTGTGGAAAACAGGGTACTGGGCTAAATGGACCATTGGTCTGACCCAGTATGGCTATGCTTATGTTCATATGTGACTCTGCAAATGATTCTTAACTGCAGGGCAGGTAGGAGAAGAAGGGTTACTGGGGATGGGGGGAAGGAGGGACTTGGAAATGCACTGATACAAGGACAGACACAGGGGACAGGAGGAGGACTAGAGCTGGAGCTTGATGTAGGGGTCAGGTAAGAGAAAGAGAGCTAGGACTCTGCAGCTGGGGGTGATGCAGGGGGGTTGATGCCCAGCTCCAGTTCCATGCACACACCCCCAGTGCATCACCCCCCCCCCCCCCCCCCGGCACATCACCTCCACCCCTTGGAGCATGACCTTCAGGCAGCTCCACCCCACCAGCGCATTACCTGCTCTGGATCAGGAAGAAAGGTCAGAAGGAGCAGGGAACTGGCAGAGCTGACAGCCTCATAGCTGCTCCCTGCACCCCCTTGCAGCGTGCACCCGGGGAAGACCGCCCCCACTACCTCGCCCTTGGTACGCCACTGGCTTATGGACTTTTCTTTAAGAAAATTATCTAAACCTTTTGTAAAACCTGCTAAGCTAACTGCTTTTACCACATTCTCTGGCAACGAATTCCAGAGTTTAATTACAGGTTGAGTGAAGAAATATTTTCTCCAATTTGTTTTAAATTTACTACTTTGTAGCTTCATTGCATACCACCTAGTCCTAGTATTTTTGGAAAGAGTAAACTAACGATTCACGTCTACCTGTTCCACTCCACTCAGTATTTTATAGACCTCTATTATATCTCCCCTCAGCTGTCTTTTCCACTACCAGACACTGAGAAGTAAAGCAAAACCCTGCAAATACACTCTCAAACTGAACTAACCCTATCTATGAAAATTTGGCACTGCAAAAATTCAGAATACCACCAGTATACGTCAAGTTGGAAAAAGAGAATTCCAAACCCAGAATCTATATGTTACAAGAATCCTTCTCTGTCGTTCCAAAAGAAAAATACAAACTCTCATCTAGTAAAATAAATAAATAAATAACAGATTACAGATTTAAAAAATATCTAGACAAAAAATGATATTGAAACCCAAGAAACCAGACTGTGAGCAGCAGAACACTGAAAAAGAACTAGAGAGATATTTCCTCCTGTACAGAACAAAAGACAAGAAAGGTTACATCTTATTTTCTAACTGCCCGATATTTAATGCTATTTAACCGGTCAGAATGGATGCTGACCAGTTAAATAGCGCTTAACTGGCTTCCGCTGATATTCAGCAAGAGATAACCACCTATTCTCTGCTGTATATCCGCAGTTAGCGGCTGGTGGATAACCGATTATATCATGTGATATAACTGACTGTGCGCTGATTTTTAAACCGGGTTTGGTGGTTATATTTGACCGTGTCAAACTCTAGTATATCTTTGGCTGGTTTAGAGATAACCCGCTATGTCTGATTATGAACATAGCTGGTTATCTTCAAACCGGCTGGAAAAAACTTAAATATTCAATGCCGGTCACTGGCACTGAATATCCGGGTTCAGCGTAGACCGCGGGAGACAGCTTGGCTATCTCCCACAGTCTGAATATCAGGGCCTAAATATTTAAAATCAATTTTCTTTGTGCGTTTGTTGTCTGACTATTTTGTTTTTCCATGCTTTTCTTACATAAGTACACAACTGTGGAACGCTTTGCCCAAAACCGTGAGATCTATCCATAACCATCTTAACTTCAGGAAACTACTGAAAACCAACTTGTTTAAGAAGGCCTGCCCCCCTGATCCAAATTAACTTCCTACTTCATGTGACACAACAAAATATGGACCGTACTAGATTTCTATAACTACCCTCTCTTTATTTCCTTGTTGTTTTATACTGATGTTTATTACATGCTTTCTACTGTACTATGTATTTGTATTATTGAACCGGAGTCTGTCTCTACGGTATTGTGTAAGCCACATTGAGCCTGCAACTAAGTGGGATAATGTGGGATATAAATGTGTTAAATAAATAAATGTCTTCCAGCCCCTGCATCAGCACCGATCTGCCCCTTGTCAAACCCCAGCCCTTATCTCAGGCCTAGCACTAGATCCCTTCTCCATCCCCAGTCTGATAACTCTGAGTCCCCCTTTTTCCCGTACCAGCCCTATTATTAGCCCCCTTCTGACATCTGCCCCCTGTGTCAGACCCAATGGCGTACCAAGGGGGGGGCAGGGGGGGCGGTCCGCCCCGGGTGCACGCCGCTGGGGGGGTGCAGCGCGCCTGTCGGCTCTTCGTTTTCATGCTCCCTTTGTCCCGGAACAGGAAGTAACCTGTTCCGGGGCAGAGGGAGCATGAAAATGAAGAGCCGGCAGGCACGCAGCACCCCCCCCCCCCAGCGGCGTGCACCTGGGGGGGGTGTTCTTTCGCCGGGGATTGCGCTGCACCCGGGGGGTTCGTTCGCTGTGGGGGGGCGCTGTTCCGGGGGGGGGGGGGCGCTGCACCCGGGGGGCGGGGCGCATCGACGATCCGCCCCGGGTGTCAGCCCCCCCAGGAACGCCACTGGTCAGACCATTGCTATCCCCAGCTTTGTATCAGCTCTCAGAAACTTTCTAGTCCTTAAATGGGAGTGGAAGAGTAGCCTAGTGGTTAGTGCAGTGGACTTTGATCCTGGGGAACTGAGTTTGATTCCCACTGCAGCTCCTTGTGACTCTGAGCAAGTCACTTAACCCTCCATTGCCCTGGTACAAAATAAGTACCTGAATATATGTAAACCGCTTTGAATGTAGTTGCAAAAACCTCAGAAAGGCAGTATATCAAGTCCCATTTTCCTTTCCCGTCCCCTAAATATAGTAACATAGTAAGATGACGGCAGAAAAAGACCTGCACGGTCCATCCAGTCTGCCCAACAAGATAACTCATATGTGCTAATTTTTGCGTATACCCTACTTTGATTTGTACCTGTGTTCTTCAGGGCACAGACTAATTAGGGCCATTTCCAAACCCTAGCCCCCTTTTCCCACTTACCAGAAGTGGGGATGGGGCTGAGAAAGGGGGCATCTGCCCCCTACTCAGCTCCCAGCTCTACTCCCATTCTCTGACTTGCCCCCCCCCCCCCCCGCATCAGCACCCAACTCCAGGCTCCGTTCTCTCACCTGCCCCCTGTATCAACCCCCAGCTCCAGCCTTAGTTCTCTCACCTTCCCTCAGTTCCACCCCCCTTCCCCCTGCTGCTCACTGCATCAGCCTTCTCTTAGCTGCCTCTTGCATCAACCCCCAGTTCCAGAGTCCAGCTCCAGCTCCCTTTCTCTTACCTGACCCCTACATCAAGCTCCAGCTCTAGCCCTCCTCCTGTCCCCTGTTTCTGTCCTTGTATCAGTGCATTTCCAAGCCCCTCCTTCCCCCCATCCCCAGTAACCCTTCTTCTCCTACCTGCCCTGCAGTTAACAGTTAAGAATCATTTGCAGAGTCTCATCAGTGTCTCTTCTGGCTGCTGCAACTCTGCCTGTTCTCAAACAGGTCTAGTTTCTGGCACCTCATGCTCCTCTGAGTCAGAGATTAACTGCTTCCAGTTTTGTGATTGTAAAGATGGATCAGATCGATGTGTGGGTTAAGAGGGAGCACAAATACCAGAATAAGGAGCCATCTGTAAATTTAAAATCTTGTCAAAGAAATGAATAGCTAGAGAGACGACCGTGGGGGAGATACAGCAGCAATGCACCCCAGGAGGCTACCGACCTAGGAATGCCACTGCCTTAAGCCATTATTAAGATAGACTTGGGAAAATCCACTGTTTGTTTTCATTATACACGCATAAGACAAGTGCTAATATTTGATATCATATGTGCACAAATGCTGCCGGATTCTATATAGCATGCCTAGAGATCTGCGCCAAAATTCAGGTGTATTCTATAATTGGCTTAACAAGGTAATCAATGTTGAGAACAGCACTTAACAAGCAATAATTGGCAATAATTAGAATGTATGCGCACAACTCGCTAAGTGTATTCTGTAATGAACTGCGCCTAAATTCTAATGCGTGCAGTTCTAAAGGGGTGTGGCTATGGGGTGGGGAAATGGGCATTTCATGGGTGTTCCAAAATTTACACATGTAGTTATAGAATATGGCCCAGTACGTAAAAATCTACGCACAGAAATTCATGCCACATTGTCATTGGTGTAAATGGAGGTGTGTAGTTTTAGACACTGGGATGCAACTTATAGAATACGCTTAGGTGGAAATGTTTATTGCACAGATTTTTTTAGGCACCTTGTGTTTAAATCTTCTTTATTCAAATAACCAGAAAGCAAATACAATGCCAACAGCCAATAGAGGGGAATAATCGAACGTCGCCGGCGATCTATTTTGGCGGCGGTGCAACAGCTGGCCGGAACCGTATTTTCAAAAAAGATGGCCGGCCATCTTTTTTTTCGATAATACGGTGTGGGCCGGCGAAATGCCTTGGATTTCGCCGGGTTTGAGATCGCCACTTTTGTTTTTCCGCAATAATGGAAAAAACTGCCGGCGATCTCAAACCCGGCGAAATCCAAGGCATTTGGCCGTGGGAGGAGCCAGCATTTGTAGTGCAATGGTCCCCCTCACATGCCAGGACACCAACCGGGCACCCTAGGGGGCACTTCAAACATCTTTTATAAACAACCAAATTAGCTTCCAGGTGCATAGCACCCTTCCCTTGTGTGCTGAGTCCCCCAAATCCCCCCCCAAAACCCACTGCCCACAAGTGTGCACCATTACCCTAGCCCTAAGGGCTGAAGGGGGGCACCTACATGTGGGTACAGTGGGTTTTGGGGGGTTTGGGAGGGCTCAACATTACCCACCACAAGTGGAACAGGTAGGGGGGGGATGGGCCTGGCTCTGCCTTTCTGCAGTCCACTGCAACCAACAACAACTGTTCCAGGGACCTGCATACTGCTGTCTGGGTGCTGGGTATGACATTTGAGGCTGGCATACAGGCTGGCAAAAAAGGTTTGTATTTTAATAATTTTAGTGTGGGAGGGGGTTGGCGACCACTGGGGGAGTAAGGGGAGGTCATCCCCCATTCCCTCCGGTGGTCATCTGGTCAGTTGGGGCACCTTTTTGAGGCTTGGTCGTGAAAATAAAAGGACCAAGTAAACCCGGCGAAATACTGCTTATCGCCGGGTTTTATTTTTCCATTATCCGCGAAAGCCAGCCATCTGGTAGCCACGCCCAAGCCTGCCCATGTCCCGCCTTCGCTTCGCCGCCAACACGCCCCTTTGAACTTTCGCCGGCGAGGCGAAGGGAAAGCGGCGAAGCTATCACAAATGTAGCTTTCGAATATATGCTTTTCGCCGCTTTTGCGAAATCGCCAGCCATATCTCGATTTGTGTCGGGAAATAGCCGGCGATTACTTTCGATTATAAGCTGGAATAGTTTCTAACAAAAAATACTCACTTTATCGACCCCACCCTCCCTCCCCCATCCACTCTTGCCCTCCCACTCTGCCCAATCCCTCCCCACCTCCCATCCCCTTCCCACCCTTCAGCACAAGAGTTCTGATCTGCAATCTTTATCGTTACCAATGTCCATTGTCCTTCTAGATTAGGATTCAACTTCTCGCTGTGGGTTGTAGTGTGTCCCAAAGGTTCGCCCACGTTTTTTGTAGCTGCTTACCCTCCCTAGAGGATAAATCTTGGATTCCATGCCTTTCCAGCTTCAAAAGTTCAATCATTTGTATTCTCCCGGCTCCTACGGATGGCGCCATATTCTTTTAGGCACTTTATATAGAATCTCGTGCTGTTGTAGAAATAGGAGGTATATGATTTCTATAAAGTTGAGTAAATGTAAACCAGTGTAGGAATTGGAGATGTTGCTGCATAGACTACTGTAATCAGAGCTTGTTTTGAAGGGGTACTTGGGGGTACTGAGTACCAGCACCTTTTCCATTGTCTGCTAAAATTGACCTGTGGTCCCCAAGTTTTAATGAAAGAGCACAGGCTCTACACACCAATTCTGCCTTGTCATAGATTCTGTGACTAGTTGAAGGGGGGCTGGCTATTGTGGGGTGGGTGGGTCGCTCATTGATTACGCCACCTCTGAAGGGTGGCCAGGCATTTGAATACCGGCACCTTTTTCGCTAGAAAAAACACACTGATTGTAATACAGTGTATGCTGGACTACCTAAATTCAGTTGCGTCGTTTACAAACTTTCCAGAATTCAGCAGCTAGGATGCTTTTCAAAACTAAACATTTTGATCCAGTGACTCTGCATCTCATTAGACTTCAATGGTTGCCAATATTGTACCGTATACAGTTTTAAATTCTTCTTCTAACCCATAAAGTCCTTTACTCTGGGGCGCTGTCCTACCTAACTTGCATTGTTATTGCAAAAAAGCCAACAGGATGCTAGGAATTATTAGGAAAAGGGATGCAAAATAAGACCAAGGATATTATAATACCGTTGTGTCGCTCCATGGTGTGACCTCACCTTGACTATTGCGTTTAGTTCCGGTCACTGTATCTCAAAAAAGATATAGCGGAATAAGAAAAGTTTGAAAGAAGAGCGACCAAAATGATAAAGGGGATGGAACTCCTCCCATATGAGGAAAGGCTAAAGAGATTAGGGCTCTTCAGCTTGGAAAAGAGACAGCTGAGGGGGGATATGATTGAGTATGAAATGTTTTGTACTTTTTTGGGATCTTGCCAGGTATTTGTGACCTGGATTGGCCACTGTTGGAAACAGGATTCTGGGCTTGATGGACCTTTGGTCTTTCCCAGTATGGCAATACTTATGTACTTATGAGGTCTATAAAATCCTGAGTGGTGTAGAACGGGTAAAAATTAATCGATTTTTCACTCTTTCAAAAACGTACAAAGATGAGGGGACACTCAATGAAATTACATGGAAATACTTTAAAAACAAATAGGAGAAAATATTTTTCACACAAAGAATAGTTAAGCTCTGGAACTTGCTGCCAGAGGATGTGGTAATGGCGGTTAATGGTTTTTTTTTTTTAATTTGTTACATTTGTATCCCACATTTTCCCACCTATTTGTAGGCTCAATGTGGCTCACATAGTACCGGAGAGGCCTTTGCAGGCTCCGGTGTGAACAAATACAGGGTGATGTTGTGGTAAGATCAAGTTCATGTGGCACAGCCACATTAGAGAATCGGAGAACGGAAGAGTTGTGTTATGTTCATTACGTGCTTTAGTTTGGTTGTGTTGCAGAGATTAGGCATTTAAGTTGGATCGGTAGGGTATGCCTGAAGAAGGTTTGGGCAAGTTCCTGGAGGAAAGGTCCGTAGTCCGCTGTTGAGATGGACATGGGGGAAGTCACTGCTTGCCCTGGGATTGGTAGCATAGAATGTTGTTACTCTGCAATTCCGGAATCTTGTTATTGTTTGGGATTCTGGAATGTTGCTGTTATTTGAGATTCTACATGGAATTTTGCTACTAACTGGGTCTCTGCCATGTACTTGTGATCTGGATTGGCCACTGTTGGAAGCAGGATACGGGGCTAGATGGATCATTGGTTTGACCCAGTATGGCTATTCTCATATTGTTATACCCCCTCCTGCAATCTTAGATCCTTCAATTCTATGTCTAGTTTTACCATTCTCTAAACAAGCTCACTACGAGTCCATCTGCCTTTTTCTTTCTCCAAGTCTTTGGAACAGTCCCTCCTCCCCTCCCCCCTCCGGATGTTAGGAATGAAATGTCCAAGTCAAAATTCAAAGTGAGATTGAAAACTCATTATTTTCAGCTTGCTTTTAAGTCATTGATGTCCTAGAGTGTTTCCTGCGACTGGTCTACAGGGCTTATATTTTTTTTATCCTGTAATCTGTATTTTACTCTCCCTGACTTGTAATTTTTTACTATCTTGTTGGATAAGTGTATTTTTCTTTCCTGTTTATTATGCCGCTCCTTTCTTGAAGGTTGAAAGTTCTACAGGGGAGGAAAATCTTCCTGATGCAGTGACAGAATTAGCGAAACAAGGCACTCTTGTTGAAGACAAATCGGTTAAGGAATGTTGGACGGGCAGTGCACTGCTTGAAAGTTTCAGTAGCGTAAAGAGCAGGATTCAGCACGTTGTATGCGATGGTGACATAGAATTAGTGCATTGCAATCAGCAGAAGAAAATGTATCTTCTGAGATAAGATCAGTGCTGGCTTTTATGAATTTGGGCATGTTCACATTTTGGCAGGCCTGCCATTTACAACAGTTCTGGTTTTTAGTAGTAGAATCCCTTACAGAGTAAAATAAAGCATACACATTCTGTTTTGAAATTGAGAAGACAAGTTCTTTTTCTCCAAAGTGGAGGTTTTTTACACTGGTTCTTTTTTCCCTCTCAGGAACCAAATAACCCAGCAGCTTTTCCTTACCGGTCATATTTTTTTTTTGTTACATTTGTACCCCGCGCTTTCCCACTCATGGCAGGCTCAATGCGGCTTACATGGGGCAATGGAGGGTTAAGTGACTTGCCCAGAGTCACAAGGAGCTGCCTGTCCCTGAAGTGGGAATCAAACTCAGTTCCTCAGGACCAAAGTCCACCACCCTAACCATAAGTACATAAGTACATAAGTACATAAGTACATAAGTAGTGCCATACTGGGAAAGACCAAAGGTCCATCTAGCCCAACATCCTGTCACCGACAGTGGCCAATCCAGGTCAAGGGCACCTGGCACGCTCCCCAAACGTAAAAACATTCCAGACAAGTTATACCTAAAAATGCGGAATTTTTCCAAGTCCATTTAATAGCGGTCTATGGACTTGTCCTTTAGGAATCTATCTAACCCCTTTTTAAACTCCGTCAAGCTAACCGCCCGTACCACGTTCTCCGGCAACGAATTCCAGAGTCTAATTACACGTTGGGTGAAGAAAAATTTTCTCCGATTCGTTTTAAATTTACCACACTGTAGCTTCAACTCATGCCCTCTAGTCCTAGTATTTTTGGATAGCGTGAACAGTCGCTTCACATCCACCCGATCCATTCCACTCATTATTTTATACACTTCTATCATATCTCCCCTCAGCCGTCTCTTCTCCAAGCTGAAAAGCCCTAGCCTTCTCAGCCTCTCTTCATAGGAAAGTCGTCCCATCCCCACTATCATTTTCGTCGCCCTTCGCTGTACCTTTTCCAATTCTACTATATCTTTTTTGAGATACGGAGACCAGTACTGAACACAATACTCCAGGTGCGGTCGCACCATGGAGCGATACAACGGCATTATAACATCCGCACACCTGGACTCCATACCCTTCCTAATAACACCCAACATTCTATTCCACTAGGCCACTCCTCCACTGTTGCTACTATTTGAGATTCTACATGGAATGTTGCTATTCCACTAGCAACATTCCATGTAGAAGTTGGCCCTTGCAGATCACCAATGTGGCCGCGCAGGCTTCTGCTTCTGTGAGTCTGACGTCCTGCACGTATGTGCAGGACGTCAGACTCACAGAAACAGAAGCCTGCGCAGCCTTCTACATAGAATGTTGCTAGTGGAATAGCAACATTCCATGTAGAATCTCCAATAATAGCAACATTCCATGTAGAATCTCCAATAGTATCTATTTTATTTTTGTTACATTTGTACCCTGCGCTTTCCCACTCATGGCAGGCTCAATGCAGCTTACATGGGGCAATGGAGGGTTAAGTGACTTGCCCAGAGTCACAAGGAGCTGCCTGTGCCTGAAGTGGGAATCAAACTCAGTTCCTCAGGACCAAAGTCCACCACCCTAACCACTAGGCCACTCCTCCACTGTTGCTACTATTGGAGATTCTACATGGAATGTTGCTATTCCACTAGAGAAGTCGGCCCTTGCAGATCACCAATGTGGCCGCGCAGGCTTCTACATGGAATGTTGCTAGTGGAATAGCAACATTCCAAGTAGAATCTCCAATAGTAGCAACATTCCATGTAGAATGTCCAATAGTATCTATTTTATTTTTGTTACATTTGTACCCTGCGCTTTCCCACTCATGGCAGGCTCAATGCGGCTTACATGGGGCAATGGAGGGTTAAGTGACTTGCCCAGAGTCACAAGGAGCTGCCTGTGCCTGAAGTGGGAATCAAACTCAGTTCCTCAGGACCAAAGTCCACCACCCTAACCACTAGGCCACTCCTCCACTGTTGCTACTATTTGAGATTCTACATGGAATGTTGCTATTCCACTAGCAACATTCCATGTAGAAGTCGGCCCTTGCAGATCACCAATGTGGCCGCGCAGGCTTCTGCTTCTGTGAGTCTGACATACGTGCAGGACGTCAGACTCACAGAAACAGAAGCCTGCGCAGCCTTCTACATGGAATGTAGAATCTCCAATAGTAGCAACATTCCCAGTAGAATCTCCAATAGTAGCAACATTCCATGTAGAATCTCCAATAGCAGCAACATTCCATGTAGAATCCCAATAGTAGCAACATTCCATGTAGAATCCCAATAGCAGCAACATTCCATGTAGAATCTCCAATAGTATGCGGCATACACGGGGCAATGGAGGGTTAAGTGACTTGCCCAGAGTCACAAGGAGCTGCCTGTGCCTGAAGTGGGAATCAAACTCAGTTCCTCAGGACCAAAGTCCACCACCCTAACCACTAGGCCACTCCTCCACTGTTGCTACTATTTGAGATTCTACATGGAATGTTGCTATTCCACTAGCAACATTCCATGTAGAAGTCGGCCCTTGCAGATCACCAATGTGGCCGCGCAGGCTTCTGCTTCTGTGAGTCTGACATACGTGCAGGACGTCAGACTCACAGAAACAGAAGCCTGCGCAGCCTTCTACATGGAATGTAGAATCTCCAATAGTAGCAACATTCCCAGTAGAATCTCCAATAGTAGCAACATTCCATGTAGAATCTCCAATAGTAGCAACATTCCATGTAGAATCTCCAATAGCAGCAACATTCCATGTAGAATCCCAATAGTAGCAACATTCCATGTAGAATCCCAATAGTAGCAACATTCCATGTAGAATCCCAATAGCAGCAACATTCCATGTAGAATCTCCAATAGTAGCAACATTCCATGTAGAATCTCCAATAGTATGCGGCATACACGGGGCAATGGAGGGTTAAGTGACTTGCCCAGAGTCACAAGGAGCTGCCTGTGGCTGAAGTGGGAATCAAACTCAGTTCCTCAGGACCAAAGTCCACCACCCTAACCACTAGACCACTCCTCCACTCCATATTAGCTGGCCTTCTTATCAAATTATTTCTTGCTGGCTTGTGCACGTGATCCAAAATGGCCTCACCCTGTCTTGAAGGGCAGGGTTTGCAGAACTGGATATGATAACTCGAGTCCTATGCCAAATGCAATAGGGATAGACATAGTGGTTAATAAAGAAAAACATAAAAAATGATGTCCGATAAAGATCATACAACATATTGGCTCCCGGTTGAGGCAAGGGTTCAATTTAAATTGGGGGTCATGGTTTTTAAAATACTGTGTGGTGAGGTTCCATTTTATATGATGGATTTGGTTTATCAGCTGTTAGCACAAAAATCGGATTGTTTACGCAGTCAGATAAGGTTATGTTATCCCACAGCGAAGAAGGTTCAGTTTCTTACATTTTTGTCCTCATCTTTTTCATATCAAGCTGTATCTATGTGGAATTCCCTGCCTTTAGAAATTAGATGAATTAGAAATGTCTATGTTTCTAGAAGGCTCGCCTTTTTATTTCAGATATATATATTATCTGGTTTTACTTAAGATTTGGTCAATTAATGGTTCAGTGTCTTTATATATTTTTCCCTGTTCTTCTGTTTTTATTTTGAATGATTGGTTCAATTATTATTATTAATACATTATAACCCGCAGTGAACCTTTTCAGGTATTTGCAGGCTATAAGTCTTGTATAACGTAATGCAGTGGTTCCTAAACCTGGTTCTGGAGGCACCCCAGCCAGTCAGACTCAGGATACCCAGAATGAATATTCATGAGATAGATTTGCATGCAGTGAAGGTAGTGTATGCAGATCTCATGAATATTCATTGTGGGTATACTGAAAACCTGACTGGCTGGAGTGCTTCCAGGACCAGGTTTGGGATCCACTGTTGTGATGTAATGCAATATCTATCCAATTAGGGCATCCATACCAGCCAATATGCTCTACAATCCCTTCCTCTCCCTCAGAGATCCTCTGTACTTCTCCTATGCTTTCTTGAATTCAGATACTGTTCTCGTCTCCAGCTCCACTGGGAGGCTATTCTACGCATCCGCAACCCTTTCTGTAAAGAAACATTTCATTAGATCACTCCTGTCTCCTTTCACCTTCATCCTTTGCACCCTCATTCTATAGCTTTCTTTCAATTGAAAGAGACCCCCCTTCTTTTTTGTTTATACCATGGAAGTATTTAAATGTTTCTTGTATCTTCCCTATTAAATCAACGAATCATAGGCACTGGAATGAAATGGACCACTGAGGCCATGATCCCACTTTCCAAAAATACTAGGACTTGGGGGCATGCGATGAAACTACAGTATAGTAATTTTAAAACAAATCGGAGAAAATATTTCTTCACCCAACGCATAATTAAACTCTGGAATTTGTTGCCGGAGAATGTGGTGAAGGCAGTTAGCTTGGCAGAGTTTAAAAAGGGGTTAGACGGTTTCCTAAAGGACAAGTCCATAAACCACTACTAAATGGACTTGGGAAAAATCCACAATTCCAGGAATAACATGTATAGAATGTTTGTACGTTTGGGAAGCTTGCCAGGTGCCCTTGGCCTGGATTGGCCGCTGTCGTGGACAGGATGCTGGGCTCGATGGACCCTTGGTCTTTTCCCAGTGTGGCATTACTCATGTACGTATGTAATATGCATCTTCAACTAGACAGCGTGGTGGTCGTGGTGGGGAATGTAGGGCCACAGATTGACTTGTTTGGCCCTTCTACCCAAATGTTCCGCTGCCCCTGAGTCCAATAAAATGTTTTATACCTTTTAGACACTGGAAAATTTTAACTAACGTTTGGGAGCTAAAACCCCTTTTCTCAGGCCAGGACAGAATGAGCAAAAGATGACAGTACTAGAATAAGCAAAATAGAAAAGCCTTTGAATGATTGGCAGGGAGGAGGCAGAGAAGATATGGAGAATTAATTAATTCTCAGTAATAGATTGGGAACCGGTTTGACAGTAGGACATTGCTGATTGCTATTTTCCCTCCCCCTGCCCCGCCCCCTAAAAACCTAATTTCCTGCACCACTGAATTTCTAACCAATGAAGCGCTTTTTTGTATGAAAGCTTTCAGTTCTCTTCGCTAAAATGCAGCTACGTGCACACTTATTTAGCGCTGAAATAGTGCTCACTGACCTCTGCCTGAGCCCGTGATCATGGTCCTTTCAATGCCTTCTCGAAACACATAGCTGTATCTGACAGCTTAACATTTCCCCTCCATTGCGTCCTGCCAACATTTTCCCCTGCAGATGTGCAAGCAGCAATGTTTAATAACTGATCAAGTCCCTGGAAAATTATGCCGACAGTTCTCTCCGAGCGATCAGCACGGCTGCAATTAAGCCAGAGAATGAATCATCAAATACTGTATAATTACGATGTAAAATTGCCTTTGCCCAAAATAAAAAACGGATCTGATGTGCATAAGGCCCAATTCACAATTTTTTTTTTGTTGCAGACTCTTCATTTTACGTTTAAAGTTCAAGTTAAACTGCTTCGATGGGAGAATATGTGAAATAAACGTTGGGGGAGGGGGAGGCAGAGACTCAGCTGCTCCCGTGTGTGTGATGTGACAGGACCAGGAGAACTGAGATGTGTAATGGAGGCCCCTGGGTAGCAAAGAGATGAGGGTGTCTGAAGCTTCTTTTCTTCTCTGTCCCAGAAACAGAATCTAATAACCTAGAACAAATAAGATGGACAGGGAAGATTCCAGGGACACAAAGTAATAACAAGACTGCTGAGCTGGAATTAGAGATTGCCAAGATTATTTTGTAGGCATGACTTTATTAGACTCACAGAGATACAATTGAAGAGGTAAAAAAAAAAGATGACTGGGGAATTAATTGCTCAGAGACGAAGTTTGTCTTAGGAATAGCATTTGGAAATCAGAAGAAGTGCTCTTGTAACATTACTGGACCAAGAGGACCTTACAAGACTGGGAGACTGGGCGGCTAAATGGCAGATGACGTTTAATGTGAGCAAGTTCAAAGTGATGCATGTGGGAAAGAGGAACCCGAATTACAGCTACTTCATGCAAGGTTCCATGTTAGGTGCCAAAGACCAAGAAAAGGATCTAGGTGTCGTCGTTGATGATACGCTGAAACCCTCTGCTCAGTTTGCGGCAGCGGCTAAGAAAGCAAATAGAATGTTAGGTATTATTAGGAAAGGAATGGAAAACAAAAATGAGGATGTTATAATGCCTTTGTATCGGTCCATGGTGCAACTGCACCTCAAATATTGCGTTCAGTTCTGGTCACCGCATCTCAAGAAAGGTATAGTGAAATTAGAAAACGTAGAGAGAAGGGCGGCCAAAATGATAAAGTTTCATCGCATGTCCCCTAGTCCTAGTATTTTTGGAAAGCGTGAACAGACGCCCAGTCTCCTAAGAACCTGTTCATGTTTTCCAAAAATACTAGGACTAGGGCACATGCGATGAAACTTAAGTGTAGTAAATTTAAAACAAATTGGAGAAATCTTTCTTCACCCAACACGTAATTAAACTCTGGAATTCGTTGCCGGAGAACGTGGTGAAGGCTTGGCAGATTTTAAAAAGGGGTTAGATCCTTCAGGATCAGTTTGCTTTGAGATCCTCAGACTGGTTCCACTATTATCAGTTAAAACATTATATTGCAAGTCTCCCACAAGAAGCATTGACAGAGGAAGTGCAGGAAGAGCTGAGATCGGCACTTTCACTAAGAGCACAGCAGAAAGTCCCACTAACGTACTACCATAGGCACTTAAAAGATATGACAACAGAGCCAGACTTTAAGACACTGTCAAGCAGATGGAGCACAGAATTGGGAGCGGAAATCACAGCAGCCTTGGTGCAGGAGCACTTATTAGGCTGTCATAAGAACACAGATCAAACATACTATTGGGAACTCCAATTCAAATTCACAATGAGAGCATACATACCCCCGAGACGAGCGTTCCACATGGGACTGTCGCCGGATGGAGCGTGCCCCAAATGCAAAGCTGAAGGGGCGACCTTGGGCCATATGTTTTGGAGATATCCACGTGTGAGACTTTTCTGGAAAACACTAACACAGCAGACTGCTGCCCTTTGGTCTATACGTTGGCAAATGGAAGCTCAGCTGTTGTTTGGACAACCCCGGTTGATAGGACACGTGCCAAAGGGGTGCCGGGCATTTGTATCTAGAACTATAATGGTGGCAAAGAGGACAATCCTACTGGCGTGGCTGTCCACAGAGGGCCCTGTGGTTCCCCAGTGGAGGGGACAGATGATCCACCTGCTGCGCACAGAGAGAACAGCCTTGGGAACTAAGGAGCCTAAGCTCAGGAAAAACCTTTGGCACTGTTGGACTCCATTCTGGTTGACTTTGACGGCCCAAGCCAGAGGGCAGATAATGAACATGTGATTGAGAGGGAAGTCATGTGGCTAAAGCGTGAAGGTTGCGGATCATAACTGTGCGAATTCCGGGGGGGGGGGGGGGAGTTGGGGCAGAGGTGTAGGGGAAGGGATGGGAGGGGGGGGAGAAAATTGTAAAAAGCTATTGGAGAGTGAGCAGCAATGAGGTAAAGTAGAGGTGAGCGGCAGAGAACATAGAAGGGCTATTTGGCAGGCTATGTGTTCAAATGACTTAGATGTTGTCAGGACTTATGTCAGATATGCAAATTGTACATGATCCTAAACAAATGTTATCTTGTGATTCTCCAATAAAAATTATTGAACCATAAAAAGGGGTTAGATGGTTTCCTAAAGGACAAGTCCATAAACCACTACTAAATGGATTTGGGAAAAATCCACAATTCCAGGAATAACATGTATAGAATGTTTGTACGTTTGGGAAGCTTGCCAGGTGCCCTTGGCCTGGGTTGGCCGCTGTTGTGGACAGGATGCTGGGCTCGATGGACCCTTGGTCTTTTCCTAGTGTGGCATTACTTATGTACTTACTAGTAAAAGAGGCCCGTTTCTGGAGCAAATGAAACGGGCGCTAGCAAGGTTTTCCTCCCCAACACCCCCCCTTATGACGCCATTGCTCCGCACCTCCTGAACGCACCGTACACCATTGCTCCGCTCTCGGTGTGTGACGCCATTGTTCCGCCCTCTAACTTGTGGGTGTTTCAGGGGCGGAATCGGCACATGTGGTTAAGTGACAATATTCAATCTTTAACCACAAAAGATGACTGCATAAACTTGATCCCAGAAAAAGCAATCATTGATGATACATTGAAACCCTCTGCTCTGTGTGCGGCGGTGGCTAAGAAAGCAAATAGAATGTTAGGTATTATTAGGAAAAGCATGGGGAAAATAATGAGGACGTTATAATGCCTTTTTATTACTCCATGGTGCAACTGCATATTGCGTTCAGTTCTGTCATCGCATCTCAAAAAAGATATAGTAGAATTAGAAAAGGTATAGAGAAAAGCAACAAAAATGATAAAGGGGATGGGAGAACTTTCCTATGAGGAAAGGCTGAAGTGGCTAGGGCTCTTCAGCTTCGATAAAAGATGGCTATGGGGAGATAGGTCTATAAAATAATGAGTGGAGTGGAACGGGTAGACGTGAATCGGTTGTTTACTCTTTCCAAAAATACTAGATTAGGGGACACGCAATGAAGCTACAAAGTAGTAAATTTAAAACAAAGCGGAGAAAATATTTCTTCACTCAACGTGTAATAAACTTTTGGAATTCATTGCCAGACAATGTAGTAAAAGCAGTTAGCATAGCATGGTTTTAAAAAAGGTTTGCATCGCTTCCTAAAAGAAAAAAAGCTACGAGAATGGTATGGGATTTGCGTTACAAGACATATGAGGAGAGACTTGTTGACCTGAACATGTATACCCTGGAGGAAAGGAGAAACAGGGGTGATATGATACAGACATTCAAATATTTGAAAGGTATTAATCCGCAAATGAACCTTTTCCGGAGAGGGGAAGGCAAGAGGACATGAAATGAGATTGAAGGGGGGCAGACTCAAGAAAGATGTCAGGAAGTATTTCTTCACGGAGAGAGTGGTGGATGCTTGGAATGCCCTCCCGCGGGAGGTGGTGGAAATGAAAACGGTAATGGAATTCAAACATGCGTGGGATAAATATAAAGGAATCCTGTTCAGAAGGAATGGATCCTCAGGAGCTTAGCCAAGATTGGGTGGCAGAGCCAGTGGTTGGGAGGCAGGGATAGTGCTGGGCAGACTTATACGGTCTGTGCCCTGAAGAGGACAGGTACAAATCAAGGTAGGGTATACACAAAAAGCAGCACATATGAGTTTATCTTGTTGGGCAGACTGGATGGACTGTACAGGTCTTTTTCTGCCATCATCTACTATGTTACCATTATTAAAATGGACTTGGGTTAAATCCACTGCTTATTTATAGGATAAGCAGCATAAAATGTTTTGTACTTTATTGGGATTTTGCCAGGTACTTGTGACCTGGATTGGCAACTGTTGGAAACAAGATGCTGGGCTTGATGGACCTTCGGTCTGTCCCAGTATGGCAATACTTATGTACTTTATGTGGTTCAACTCCCGGATTCTATATAGCACACCTAGGGTTCTGTGTTGAAATCCAAACATATTCTGTAACAATGTGTGTAACTTAATTGGCTTAACAAGCCAATCAGCGTTGTAAACAGAACTTTACAAGCAATAAGAAACACTAATTGACAATAATTAGAATTTACGCGCATTACTTGCTAAGTGTATTATGTAATGCACTATGCCTAAATTCTAATGCGTGCAGGCAAAAAGGGGCGTAGTTATTTGGGCATTTTGTGGATGTTCCAAAATGTACACGCATTGTAACCGAATATGGCCCAATGCACCTAAACCTACATGCTGAGATTTACGCCACATTTTCATTGGTGTAAATGGAGGCACATAGTTTTAGACACTAGGATATCATAGTAACATAGTAGATGACGGCAGAAAAAGACCTGCACGGTCCATCCAGTCTGCCCAACAAGATAACTCATATGTGCAACTTTTTGTGTATACCCTACTTTGATTTGGACCTGTGCTCTTAAGTGTCTTTTACATACCACACCTAAATATAGGCACCCTTATAGAATATGCTTAGGCGGAAATGTTTTCTGCACAGATTTTCTAGGTGCCATATATAGAATTTCCCCCTTAAAGGCTGAATATTGCAATTAACCACATAAGTTTTATGGAGCCATCATACAACCCAATATTCAATTCTGATGCCCGGACATGGCCCAGCAATATCCAGGAATATAGCTGGCGGCGACTAAGAAAACGCTGACCACTGCCAGCTGAATATCGACTGGAATAATACATCTGAAAAACATATAAAGGAACGTTTTGCTTTAAGCTGGCTGCAAAACCATTTGAAGAGGAATTGGTGGAATGGGCAATCTGCTGTTTATATCATAAGGAGGTCCTCAGGGACCTATCCTGGGACCTCTTCTTTTCTCTATCTTCCCTTGGTACTCTGATCTCATCCCATGGTTTTCAGTATCATCTTTATGCTGATGACTCCCAGATCTACCTCTCCACACCAGAAATCTCAGCTGAAATCCAGGCCAAAGTATCAGCCTGCCTGTCTGATATTGGCCTGGATGTCTCAGCGCCATCTGAAACTAAACATGACCAAGACTGAGCTTCTTATCTTTCCCCCTAAACCAACCTCTCCTCTTCCCCCATTCTCTATTTCTGTGGATAACACTCTCACCCTTCCTGTCTCATCAGCTCGTAACCTCGGGGTCATCTTTGACTCCTCCCTCTCCTTCTCTGCACTTATTAAGCAGACTGCTAAAACCTGTTGTTTCTTTCTCTATAATATCACCAAAATTCGCCCTTTCCTTTCTGAGCACACTACCAGAACCCTCATCCACACTCTTACCACCTCTCACTTAGACTATTGCAACTTGCTTCTCACAGGTCTCCCACTTAGCCATCTCTCTCCTCTTCAATCTGTTCAAAATTCTGCTGCATGACTAATATTCCACCAGTGTCGTTATGCTCATATTAGCCTTCTCCTCAAGTCACTTCACTTGCTTCCTATCCGTTTCCGCATACAGTTCAAACTCCTCTTATTGACTTATAAGTGCATTCACTCTGCAGCTCCTCAGTACCTCTCCACTCTCATCTCTCCCTACACTCCTCCCCGGGAACTTCGTTCACTGGGTAAATCTCTCTTATCTGCACCCTTCTCCACCGCTAACTCCAGGCTCCGTTCCTTTTATCTTGCTGCACCATATGCCTGGAATAGACTTCCTGAGCCGGTACGTCAAGCTCGATCTCTGGCCATCTTCAAATCTAAGCTAAAAGCCCACCTTTTTGATGCTGCTTTTAACTGCTAACCCTTATTCACTTATTCAGAACACTTATTTTATCATCCTCGCTTTAATATTCCCTTATCTCTTGTTTGTCCTGTTTGTCTGTCCTAATTAGATTGTAAGCTCTGTCGAGCAGAGACTGTCTCTTCATGTTCAAGTGTACAGCACTGCGTACATCTAGTAGCGCTATAGAAATGGTAAGTAGTAAGGAGGTAACATTATGTATACTTAACGATCTAAATATGCATAGCCTGGAACAGAGGCGAAAGGTGAGACGCGACAGAGACATTCGGCTATCTCACAGCCTATAAATAATGCAGGGGAAGCAAACATTTCTCAGAGCAAAGAAAACTCTAGAACAAGAGGTCACAGGATGAATTCTCCTTGGGGCAAGACTCAGGAGCCACAATTAAAAAGCGATTTCTTCACCGAAAGCACAGTGCAATACACGGAACATTCTGCCAAGGGAGGCGACGGGGAAGATAGGGACAGAATTTTTACAGAAAGCCTGGGAGAAGCAGAGAGAATCCTTAGTTGCAAAGACATGAAGGAAAAGCCAGAGATCAACTTGCGAAGTTTCTGATATGGCACCAGGAATTTATGAAACAATTCTATAAATTAGCCATTAAGAGTTATGCACGTGTCACGAACATAAATATTTAAAATACTTGCAGTTATGTGTGTGTGTGTTTGCGTGCATGTGCATTTACACACATAAATTCCCAACAGAAAACAGGAGAGGGAAACAGATCAGGTGCTTCAGAAACAGACCAAATATGAAGTTAAAACTTTTATTGATGACTCTTAATGATGGCTCGACACGGTACCATGTTTCGGCACAGATGCACCTGCCTCAGGAGACTCTTATTGATATAAACCACAGTCAAAATATAAGCTGTCCTTGGTAGTGAAAATCACACGTGAGCCTATCTTCAAAGACTGAATTGCTAAAACATGTGTTATAGAATACGTCTGGATTTCGGCGCAGATCTCTAGGCGCTCTATATAGAATCCAGCAGTTAGAGCCTATTTGCAATCTAGGCAGTATGTCCCATTATTGGATTCCTGCATACACCCTTCAAGATCTTCAATATTTCAGAGGAACTGGTCCTACGTTCATTGCAGAGAAACCAAGCAAAACGTATTTCTTCCATTTTCCTACAAATCAGCCAGAATGGACCGACTTCCTTTTGCAAAAGCAGGGTAGAACTGCCTTGTCAAAGGGTCAGACTGGATCCTTGAGGTCCTTTCTGCCAGCGTAGTTTAGGCTTTGGAGAATACCATGCAATGGGCTATTTGACAAATGCAACTGGATAAGGATTGACCCCTCACTTCCTAGATCTCTTTTCACCCCATCAAGGACCCTTTGAGTCGAGGTTGGCTTTCAAAAATCTTATCCTACAAAATCTGGATTTTGCTATCCTGCTTGGATAAATCACACTGTGTTTGAGTAGCTGGAAGCTGCAGAAAAATAAACCAGGCCTTGCACAAAAGTATTTATTTGACTGTTATTGCATGTCATTATGTTGATTTGATATTATGGCAGTTTATTGATTTTTCTTTTGGTATCTTGTTTCCATGGTTAGGATTCCTGTGTTTTAATATTGAGCAATGTTCTTTGCTCTGGGCCTTTGTGAATTGGCAGATATTAAATCAACCATATAAATCAATTTATCAGGTTTCCCTGGCTGGTGTGATTTGAACAGTTTGGTCTTTCTCTGTCATAAAGCCACCCTAATACCAGAAGTGAAGCTTGTCGCATAAGAAAAGGTTAATTAACACTCTAATGAATTCTGTGGCTCAGTTGGAGGCTGCCTCATTTGCATTGCAAGCGATCTGATATTGGTATTTGTCCCTCATTAAGACAAACATTGGACAGTTGTTTGTCAGAACAGCAAAGTCATTTAGCATGGTAAATTTAACACAAAAGTGAATGACAGGGAGCAAATATTTGGGGGGAGGGTTCCTCCCCCCAAGTCAAAAGTAGAATTTCCAGGCAAATAGAAAGGAAAGGGATGCACTTAATGATTAATTAGAGCAGGAATAATTAGCTGTGAGATTTCACTAAGGGGAAAGATGACATGTCATGTAGTTTGGTTCATGCTGGAAGGGTGAACCAAACCAAAAGGCCTCACTAGACAGCAATTAACCAGATAATTGAATTTTTCCCTAACGATATCTCTCTTTCACAATAAATAAAGCTAACACACATATATACACACAAAAAACAAAATGCAGAAGGTAATGCTGATTTTTAGGCTGGGAGAATTAGCTTGCCCAGAATTAGAACCCACTAGAACTTTCTGGGTTCATGTCTGCAAAAAAGCCTCTTTTGATAGAAGGACCTACAGATGTTTGCTAAGGAGGGATATGATTTTAGTATCTGTGCTTACTGTGATCATGCTATATCCAAGAAGCACACCTGAAATTACATGTTGGGCTTACTTTTATAACAGGTGCCTATATAAATAGTCAAAAGAATTGCCTATTTTAAAAACCAACATAGGCACCTATGGGTCTATAATGCTACTAATCTAAACATTGAACACTCTGATCCACTGAATTACTGCCCAATATCCAATCTACCGTTCTTCTCTAAAGTTCTTGAGAAAATTGTCTTCCACCAGCTATCGTCATTCCTTGAAAAGTCTTTGATCCTTTACCTGATCAGAACTTATTTAGATCAGCGAGTCTAGGTGGTGGTAGTTTCCTCGGACCTTTCATCAGCCTTTGACCTTGTTGATTACCACCTTCTCCTTCTGTGTGTACACTCTACTGGTTTGGCTGACACCTACTAACTCTTTCATCACAATGCACGTTCTTCTATTTTTCCTATTCTATCTGGAGTCCCACAAAGTTCCATTCTGGCCCCTGTCTTCCTCAACATTTTCCTTTCCCCACTTTTAACTCTCATTCAGTCCAACGTTTGTTTACCCTTCTGCTATGCGGATGATATTCAGATTCTTTACCGTATACAATGAAAATGATAAAGGGGATGGGACGACTTCCCTATGAGGAAAGGCTAAAGCGGCTAGGGCTCTTCAGCTTGGAGAAAAGGCAGCTGAGGGGAGATATGATAGAGGTCTATATAATAATGAGAGGAGTTGAATGGGTAGATGTGAAGCGTCTGTTCACGCTTTCCAAAAATACTAGGACTAGGGGGCATGCGATGAAGCTAAAATGTAGTAAATTTAAAACGAATCGGAGAAACTTTTTCTTCACTCAACGTGTAATTAAACTCTGGAATTCGTTGCCAGAGAATGTGGTAAAGGCGGTTAGCTTAGCAGAGTTTTTAAAAGGTTTGGACGGCTTCCTAAAGGAAAAGTCCATAGACCGTTATTAAATGGACTTGGGAAAAATCTACTATTTCTGGGATAAGCAGTATAAAATGTTTTGTACATTTTTGGGATCTTGCTGGGTATTTGTGACCTGGATTGGAAACAGGATGCTGGGCTCGATGGGCCTTTGGTCTTTCCCAGTATGGCATGTACTTATGTACATTAATCTTTCTGAGCTTAGCTTCTGCCTCCAAACATTTTCCTTATGGCTGAAGGATCACCATCTATTCCTTAATGATAAGAAATGTGAAATCATTTGCTTTGCTGACCCCCATGTGGCCATTCCTCCTGCTCCACAGATCGATCAACTTTCTCTCTCCTATAAAGATTCCATCAAAGTCCTTGGTGTCATCCTTGACTATCAACTCACCTTCAAAACTCAAATCAGTGCCATAGTTCACTCTTCATTCTACACCCTTCACTGTATTCGCTCTGTTCGCCCCTTTCTTCCATCCTCTGCCATTTGTACTCTACTCCTTGCTCTGGTCATCACATGTCTGAACTACTGCAATTCTCTATACGCTGGCTTGCCACTATGCTTCATTAAACGCCTTCAGTTAGTACAGTCTACAGCCATACGGTTACTTTATAACGCCCACCCATTCAACCACATTACTCCACTCCTTCACTCTCAATACTGACTATCTCTTTCCTCTTGTATTCAGTTCAAACCTTTGACCTTACTTTCAAAGGACACTTTCCCCACACCCCCATTTGCAACATGTACTCATTCCCTACGCTCCCCCTCGCACATTCTGGTCCTCTAATGCTGGTCTCTTTTCCCTTACTCCTCCTCTCATTTGTCTGGATGTTACTCATGCCTCTTCTTTCACTTATATTGGTCCTCTGCTTTGGAACTCACTTCCCTCGCAGATCCACTCTGAACCTTCTTTCGTTGCTTTTAAAACTACACTGAAAACTCACCTTTTCAGACTGACTTTTCAGTCTCTTAGTTAGTTGTCTTCTTGCCTCTTTTCCTTATTTCATATCTTGTATCTTTCTCTTCTCAGCTATCCACAGTTTTATATTGTACCCTGCTTAGATACCATTGTTTTTGATTCCTTGCAGTATATCAAATTAATAAATGATAATGATTGATGTGGTCGATGTTCAAAAGAGTTCAACCAAGTAGGAGAGACTTCTGCCCAATTAAACTTCACTGAACTGGCCACCTAACCAGGTAATACCACCAAATGTCTCCACTAACCAGCCATTCCCTAACTGGCTAGTTAGGGGCATTGGGGGGGGATGGAGCTTGGATGGAGACAACACATGCAGGTTAGCAGCAATATTCAATCTGCTAACCAACTAAGTAAGCAGATAAAGTAAGGTAGAATAAGGCTGTCCTAACTTCATGCATCAAGTGAACTGGCACTGGTCTGGTGTCCAGTTAACTTTTGGGTCAGCGAATATACCCATATATCCAATTCCAGGAGCCATGCATACCTGGCATTCAATATTTGGGGTTAGGTCAATCCGCAGCTGGAAGTGGCTTACAATCTACAAGGTAAAGAAGTCCACCGACGTGGATGAATGCCAAAATCTCACGTGGAGACAACAGTGGAAGGATACTGGGAAGTGGGCCAATGACTCAAGCTACAAACCATCACAGGCTAACTCCTTTTCTCCGTAATTCTGTAAATTTTGGCACCCAAAGTTACACTTACCCCTAAATTACGTATATGGTGCCTAGATTTGTGCACCAAAATTTGGGCACGCTTTCGAGATGTGTGTGCAAATTAATTGGCTCATGAGCCAATAAACATCAATAACTGGGTGCTAACAACCATATATTGACATTCATTGGCTTCCATTAAAATTTGCTTGCAAATCTGCCTGCATTCTATTCTTTAAGGCATGGTGCCTAACTCAAAAGGGGGCTTGTCAGAGCTTCCAGAACTGAGCACAATATTCCAAGTGGGACCTCACCAATGACTTGTACAAGGACAATTTCTGCTGGTGATTTCTCTCTCTCTCTATGCAGCCCAGCATCCTTCTGGTTACGACCACCACTTTGTCACAGCCTTGAGATCCTCAGACACTATTACTCCAAGGTCCCTCTCCCATTTGATGCTTATCAGCTTCTCACCCCAGCAGATACAGCTCCTTTGGATTTTTACTTCCCAAGTGCATCACTCTGCACTTCTTTGCATTAGCATTTGCAGATCTCTTCTCATGTTTTCTATTCCCTCTGGTGTGTCCACTCTGTTGCAAATCTTTGTGTCATCTGCAAAAAGACACACTTTTTCTTCTAACCCTTCAGCAATGTCACTCACAAATGCATTGAACAGAATCGGCCCCAGTACCAATCCCTGAGGCATGCCACTATTTGCCTTTCTTTCCTCCAAGCAAATTCCATTTACCACCACCCTCTGTTGTCTGTCAGTCAACCAATTTCTAATCCAGTTCACCACTTTGGGTCCTAACTTTAGTGTGCTAAGTTTATTGATGAGCCCCCTGTGAGGAACCGTGTCAAAGACTTTGCTGAAATTGAAGTAGACTACATCTAGCTCAAGTCCTTGATCCAGTTCTCTGGTCACCCAGTCAAAGAAATCAATCAAATTCGTTTGACATGATTTTCCCATGGTGAAGCCATGTTGTCTCAGATCTTGCAACTCATTTGATTCCAAGTAGTTCACTATTCTTTCCTTCAGCAGAGCCTCCATTATTTTTCCAACCACTGAAGTGAGGCCTACTGGCCTGTAGTTTCTGACTTCTTTGTTACCTCTTTTGTGAAGAGTAGGGACCACATCTGCTCTTCTTCAATCCCGCGGAACCTCTCCTGTCTCCAAGGATTTATTAAATCTTTGACAGGACCCGCAAGAACTTCTCTGAGCTCCCTCAATAACCTAGGATGGATCTTGTCCGGTCCCATGGCTTTGTCCACTTTTAGTTTTTCAAATTGTTCATAAACACTCCTTTCCCATATATACCTTTGTCAGCCAACTGAGGTCCTTCTCCAGATTCTTCTTTCTGTGAATACAGAACAGAAGTATTTGTTTAGCACATCTGCTTTTTCTTCATCACGTTCTACATAGCGGTTCTTAGCATCTTTCAGTCTCATAATCCCATTTCTTGTCGTCGTCTTCTCTCCAATATACCGGAAAAAAGTTTTGTCACCTCTCTTTATATCAGTAGCCGTCTTTTCTTCTGCCTGCGCTTTTACCAACTGTATTTCTCTCTTCACTTCCTTGAGTATTTTTCTGTGTTTCTCTTCTTGAGTTCTTCTGTATTCCTTGAATGATGCCTCTTTTGCCTTTATTTTTTTCAGCCATTTGTTTGGAGTGAAAAGGAAATAAAAAGGATATATTTGATTTTTGGGAACTGCATTAACCTGCACTGTATAAGATTTAAGGACATGTACTCAGAACATAAGGACCAGATTTTTACCAATAATGTTTATGTACAATACGGGTATTGCAATAATGTTAGAAGGCAGTTTTTAGGGATTTTACACAAGGGAAATGTGCCACAAGATAAATATTGTTAGAACATCTGAATTATTAATTAGGCTGGATTAAAAGTAACTCACTTTGATTGAGGCTCAGATGTATTCTTTCTGCTGCTGGCTGGAGTAGTGAAAGAGGTCTTTTGGCTGGAGTGGTGAAGGAGCTCTTTTCTCTATAGTTGGATGGTCTTTGGTTGAGGTTCTGCTGCTACCTGGAGTGGTGAAGGAGGTCCTTGCTGGAAAAAGAGTCTTTTTGGCAGATTTGTTCAGAATGGAACCTGACTTGTCCCAGAGAGATTTTAGAGAGGTGCAGATCGTCCAGCAGGCAGGGTCCAGGGAGGAGAGAAGAGAGAGAGGGGGCGGACTGTATTCCAGGTTTTATCATTTCTTGTTGGGCCAATAGGCTAAAGTCGTGGGGTGCAATGATCCAATGAAAACTCAGGGAGCATGGCGGCTGGTCACATATTTAAATGACATCATAAGGAGTCCTGGCTGGCCATCTGCAGGTGGGGTGTTGTGGGCATGTTTTGGGTGGGACTAGGGGGGGCCCAAAAGTAGGACGTCCAACAGGGATTTTTCGGATGGGAAGAAACACCCATGTCCAAAAAGAAGGATTTTTTTAAAAAATCTAGACCTGTTTCAGTCATGTCCAAGTTACAGAAAGTTGCTCTAATTGAGCAACCAACCACAGGAGGGATTAAGGCATGACTCCTCTGTAATCCCCCAGTGTTTGCTGTCTCCTTCCCTCTCCCATGAAAGTGAAACTGGGAAGGAAAACCAGTCTCTTTGCCAGCTACAGGTATTATGGCATTCTGAACCAAGCAATAAGCAGGTTAGAGGAGTAGCCTAGTGGTTAGTGCAGTGGATTATGATTCAAAGGACCCAGGTTCAAATCCTACTTCAACTCTTTTTTTTAATTTCAATATATATATTTCTGAGCCTTCCAGAAACAGAAAACTACCTACTGTACCTAAATATATGACACCTGCAAGCCTGAAAGCTATTGAACTGGTGCAGAAACGTTCATCTGACGGCCATAATTGAACAGGAAATTTAGACCTTGTTCCTGTTTGATTGTGGCTGTAAGATGGCCATTTTTTTTGTTCATTATAAGCAGGATTTGGTTTTTTTTTCTTGGACTTAGATTTTTTTTTAATGACCTTCTATGTTAGTAATTCTGGATATTTGCTTTCTTATTTTTAAATAAGCAGCTAGACCTTTCCTGACCTTATTGGACGTGTAGTATGATGCATTTTACACTGCGATTGTGCCTAGTGCCTGGTCACTCACAAGTTTATTATATGAATATTTCTTTTGAGTTAATTGAGCCCATAATGAATTGTCTTTCAACCAAACATGTTTTTCTTCTGGTTCTAAACCCTCAGTCACTTTCTTTTTTGGTTATTGAATTTTGCACTATAACTAATGGTATTTTCCTCTCAGGGTAACCTTGAAAGCTTCCCACAGGATGTTACCAGATATCTCTGGGGACTTGTTTTCTTAAAATAGTTAGCTGTAGTCTGTAATGCTATTTCCTGAAATAAAGTGTCTCCCAATAAGCTTGCATTGAGCTGCCATGCGGATCTTCTTTTTCTCATTGTAAGACTGACAGTAATAGCTGCATGATCTGAGATTACCTTTACACATAGTTTAGCATCTTGCACTTAGGGGCAGTAATGATTCAGAGTTGAGAAAAAGGCCAGACCTCAAACAGGAATTGGTGTGGCATCAATTATTCCGGGGGGGGGGGGGGGGGTCACGTGGTGCCATGAGCTAAGCAGCAGCAGCTTGCAAGAGCTCCGGAGCCCGCACACCGCCACCTTGCAAATTCCTAGATTTTCAACGATAAATTTTTGCTAGCCTAGAAGGGCAATATATAGACAAATACCTGAGAAGTACTCCGGCGGGAATGGTGCAAAGATCCGCCAAAAAAGAAAAAGCAAAACCGAGCGGAGGGGATCCCAAGATGGCGGACGAAACGGCTGTGGCGCCAACGGAGTTTATCGACACGCAACTTGATCAATTTACCGCAGCCATAGCGAAAGCATGGGAACCTAAATGGGCGGCTTTGGATCGCAAGCTCGAGGGCTTTCACTCACAGCTCGATGGGTTACAAACGCGAGTATCAGATGCAGAGGTCCGGATAGTAGCGTTGGAAGATGACTCCCAAGGCTATGGCCCCGATATCGCTACCCTGAAACAACAACTCAGAGAGCAGGCGAGTAAGCTAGACGATATAGAAAATCGCGCACGTAGGAGCAACATCCGCATAGTGGGATTAGAGGAATCCCTTCCAGAATGGAACCTGGAGGTATGGCTGGAAAACTGGCTATCTAAAGAACTGGCATTAACGGATTCGATGGGCTCATTGGTGATTGAGAGGGCCCACCGCATAGGCCGGAAAACGGAGACCCAAAACAAGCCACGTGTTGTTGTGGCAAAGATACTGAATTACAGACACAAGATAGAAATATTACAAGGATTCCGTACCAAACGAGATTCGCTGAAATACAATGGAAAAAACATATTGATCTTTCAGGATTTCTCCACAGAGGTACAAGAGCGGCGGAGACAGTACCATCCATTTTGCGTGGCCTTGGTTGCAAAAAAGATGCGCTTTGCGATGCAATACCCAGCAAGGCTGAGAGTACTGGCACAAGACACGTGGCAGACCTTCAGCAAGATGGCAGATGCCAAGCAATACCTATTAGAATATAAGATACTGGACTCGCTGTAACTTTCTGGTTTAGAGACCAGTGAAGATGACTGGAGTGAACAAAGAAGACATTTAAAGGTTTGGTGTTTAAAGTTGTAAATCTCTGTATTGTTGATGATTATACTACTGTCTCAAGGTGGAGGGGCACCAGGTGCCATACGTGGTTTCACTTCTTCCCCTAAGCTTTAAGGGGATGGAGTGGGTTAGTTGGGGGGTAGGGGTAAGTTTGGGGGGGGGGGGGAGGGCATTCCCGAAATTTTGTAATTTACCATAGGTTAAAGGGGATTTTAAGGTACACAATAGAGGGTGACTCGGGGAGGGAATTTGGGGTTCCAGGGTGCCCGGGGAGATAAACACAAGTTAATAGCGAACCATTTGACACAGCCTGCTCTGGATGGTCTTGGTGGATTTAGTGTGACCGCAATATGCCAGCCCGGATAATATCATGGAACGTGGGGGGTATTAGCACTCCCATAAAAAGGGCAAAAATATTGCAAGCTCTAAAAAGACATAAAGTAGATATTGCCTGTTTGCAGGAAACAAGACTGAATGATACCGAACATGCTAAATTATGTAGGAGTTGGGTAGGAGAATGCCACTCCATAGCAGCACAGTAGCGTAGCGGTGGCTTAGCAATCTTGGTTAGGAAGGGACTCCCATGCAAACTTAAAGTGATTGCGCAAGGAAAGCAGGGAAGATATATAATTGTAAAGGTATGGCTACAAGGATTTGAATTTATATTAGCAAATTTGTATGGCCCAAACGAACATATCCCTGGTTTTCTTAGCGGGTTGGCCAACATTTGCCTGCAACACAAGACCGCGGAATTAATAGTAGTAGGGGATTTTAACATGGTTTCAGACCCGCACCAAGATACAACAAGTTCGACCTCTCCATACTACGCTGGGCAGAGGTGCAAAGAGTTTGCTATGTTTCAGAGATTGCTAGGCCTAGTGGACGCGTGGAGAGTGTTGCATCCAAGCGAGCGTGATTATACCCACAGATCCAGAGCCCACGGAACGCTCGCAAGGTTAGACTATACACTGGTAGAGAGGTCCTTATTTGCAATGGTTAGGGCAGCAGAGGTGGGGCCTGAAGAGATCTCAGACCATGTCATAATTTGGCTAGATCTGGAGATGCCGGCAGATAAGCAGGGAGGAGGGGGCTGGAGATTTCCAGCGTACCTATACAAAGACCCACATTTTCAAGAGTACATACGTAGTAAGTGGAAAGATTATATGGAGAATAATAGTGAACACACCCGAGACCAACCTAGTTTATTCTGGGCCGCCTCTAAGGCGGTGATAAGGGGAGATATTATTTCATATTGCAGCATGAGGAAAAAGTGTAAAATGGCTAGTATTTTACAGTTGGAAAGGCAGCTTCAAAAAGCAAAGAGGAGATACATATATAGACCCAACCAGATAACTCTGGATGAACTAAAAGTGGTATAGACAACATTAAACACCCTATTGCATGAGCAAGAGACTCGTTCCTCCCTTTTCTATAAACATAGGTTGCAGAGATACGGGAATAAGACAGGTACCCTTTTGGCAAAAGTTATTAGAAACTGGGGAGGGTCTCGGGCGATACCTGTATTGAGGGACAAGCAAGGGAAACCTGTTAACTCCAGAGAACATATAGGACAGATGTTTACTGAATATTTCTCTGAACTGTACTCAACCCAACCACAAACAACCAAACAGCAAATGCAGGAATACTTAGAGAGATCAGGTATAGTCAAGTTAATAGAAGTAGAGGTGGAAAGTTTAAATGCCCCCCTGACAACGTTAGAGCTGCAAAGGGCCATTAAATCCCAGAAATTTAGAATTTCTCATGATCTCATATATGTTGACGCCCCCAGGAAAAAGTTATTAATAGTAGAAGGAAGATTGATTCACAGATGTTTGGGGAAAAAGTTGAAGGATCTTTGAAATTAGACTATTCTAATCCTGATATTTTTCGGAAGAACTGGTTAGACAGTGTTTCTTCTACATTAGATGAAGTAGCACCATGTTGTACGAAGTGAATATCGGAAAATAAAAAGAATCTTTGGTTCTCTACTGCTTTGATATCTTTAATCATGAATGTCGACAAGCAGAGCATGCTTGGAGGAAAACTGGTGCACCCATGTTTAGAGAAACACAGAGGAGATTGTTTTCTTGTTATAATTATCAGATTAAACAGGCTAAGAGGGAATATTGTTCTAAATTAATTGGTATGGGTTATCCAAATTTGAATAAGTTATTTGGTATTATGAAATATTTGATTAAATGTCTTGAAAGTACAGTTTCTGAGGTGATGCAACCTACAACAAGTGATCTTGCATTATATTTTTCAGGAAAAATAGATACTATATTTAAATCATTTTGGAGTAATTTGAGACTTTACTTCCAGTATAAAAGGAATTGTTTTAATTCCTATTCTTTAGAATGTATATTAGTAGACAGGAGTTGGTCTGTTTTTTGACCTCTTACCAGCTTTGAGGCTGCTTTAGTTGTTAAAAGGTCATCGAAAACACATTGTCCATTGGACATTTGTCCGACCTCTCTATTTGCTGAGGTTCCTTTAACTGTGATAAACTGGTTAGTCTGTTTTGTGAATTCTGTTCTCTCTCAAGCTTGGTTTTCCCCTTCGTTTGGAGAAATTGTGCTTACTCTAATTCCAAAAGGTATAAATATGGACTTGCCTCCATTGCCCCCAACACTCACTGTAAACTAGATACCTGCCCCAACTACCTAATGAAATCCGCTCCTGACCGCTTCATAGCGGACCTCACATCCCACCTAAACTACATGCTTCAGCAAGGTCTCTTCCCTAAGGAAAATGGCAATGTCCTACTCACTCCGATACCAAAAGACACCAAACAAAAACCAAATGAAATCACTAACTACCGTTCAGTAGCATCCATTCCGTTGTCAGTCAAACTGATGGAAAGCATGGTAACCAAACAACTTACAGAATATATAAACAAATTCTCAATATTACACGAATCACAGTACGGTTTTCGCCTCCTCCACGCCACAGAAACAGTACTACTCACTCTCCTAGCCAAATTCAAGCAGGAAATAGCAATAGGCAAAAACATCCTCCTCCAATTCGACATGGTAAACCATAATTTATTATTTATTTATTTAGAACATTTATATCCCACAGATTCCCACCATAGTGGGCTCTATGTGGTTAACAACATTTACTAAAAGAACATCATACAAATTTAAGGTCAGAACAGAGAACAAGGAACATCTAGGGAGGGGAGCAAACAATAGGAGTTACAAAGGAGGGCCGGCTGGAAGTTAAATATCAGAAGAGTATAATATATTAATAAGATTACGAAAAGCTACACTGGCTCCCAATCAAAGAACGGATTGCTTTCAAAATCTGTACCCTGGTTCACAAAATCATCTACGGCAAAGCCCCGGGATACATGACAGACTTGATTGACTTATCAACTAGAAACACATCCGAGTCAACACGAATGTACCTAAATCTGCACTACCCAAGCTGCAAAGGACTCAAATACAAATCAACTTACGTGTCCAGTTTTTCCTACATAAATACACAACTGTGGAACGCATTACAAAAAGCCTTGAAAACTACGAACAACCACATAAACTTCTGGAAAACACTAACTAACCTGTTTAGAAAGGCTTATCCAACACAACAAAACTAAAGAACATAATGGACATAACACAACTCTTCCGTTGTACGATTCCCTAATGTGGCTGTGCCACATGAACCTTATCTTACCACAACATCACTTTGTATTTGTTTACACTGGAGTCTGTAACGCCTCTCCGGTACTATGTAAGCCATATTGAGCCTACAAATATGTGGGAAATGTGGGATATAAATGTAACAAATCTACTATAATAAAACTCACCCTCAACGTTCTGAAGACAACGTTCTGAAGTCACTCAGTCACGCCCTGAAGGGTTCATGGATTCATGGTGGTGAAGCCACAACACTGACCATGTCTCTCTGCCCCGCCCTCGCATGACGGACCAATCAGAAAAAACACCCTCAACATTCTGAAACACAAAGGAGCATCACAACACCGTTCCCAGGCAACACTAGGCAACGTAAGACGGACCAATCAGAGGAAACTACGTGACAATAAGGGAGGAGCATTCCCCAGCAGAATGGCTCATTATCTGTGCAGCACGGAGAGCACAGAACCACCGCTGTAACGAGAGAAGAATATTCCTGCTGTGGGTATGTGCAAAAATAGACCGGGGGGGAGGAGAGGGGGAGAAATTTTTAAATGCCTAATGCCAGTACTGAAGAGTGCCAGAGGGCCTATAGCACAGACTATATTTGGGATCGCTTGACATGGAGTCAGAGGAGCCGGAAAACAACGTGCCCGTCACCATCTGGGACGTGGGCGAACAGGACAAGCTGCGGCCCAGCTAGAAGGATTACCTGCGACCCAGCCAGCAGCAAACAGCGACCAAGGACAGCACAGCACATCCCCCAAACCCCACGCAAAAAACAAAACAAAACAAAAAAAGACACACATCAACAACCTGCACACACACCGCACCCTCACACACTCACACAAAATAACTCTGTGACACATACACACAGACACAAAAAAAGCCACATGCTAGCGCCCGTTTCATTGGTTTCGGAAACGGGCCTTTTTTACTAGTAAATAAAATAAAGTGAATAAGAGTTTTTAGTAGCTGCTCAACTAAATAATTTTATTACAGATTCAAATGTTTTGTTGTCCTCTCAATCTGGATTTAGAAGTTTATATAGTACCGATTCTATTCCAGTCTCTGTTCAGTTATCTGATGGTATGATTTAAAAAACTGAAACAGTGTCTAAAATATTAGGTGTTCTTTTGGACTCCTCATTGAATTTTGAGGCACAAAAAAATCATTTTTTAAATTAAGACAACTGCGACTAATACTTTCTTATTTTTATCAGCAACATTCTAGGGTATTAAGTCAATCTGTGGTACTATTTTCATTGGACTACTGCAACTCGTATGCGGGATTATCAGTAAAACTATCAATTATAATGCTCTATTATTATGTATTGTGTTGACATTGTAAGTAGTATACCATTGAATATACATATGCCCTGATTATAAGTTATTACCTTGGCACTTATATCCAAAGTCACTTTATGATTATAAATAATATAGCCTCATAAGCCCAGGGTACCATGTATTTAGGACACCAACTGAAATGGCTAACATCATTGGCTCCACCCCCCACACGAAAACACCTGCAGAGTAAAACCTCCCCAAATCTCAAAGATAGGAGAAAAAAAGTCTGCAGTAAAAATGGAGGGGGAGATTTTAATTGTGAAAAATTTTGATCTAAGTGCCCAAACAATAACCTAAATTTACCATTCTGTGTGTAAAGTTGGAAAACTCAATTAGAAGTCTAGATGTCATAAAAATCACAAAACGCAGTTGTGTACCAAGAGGGGGGGGGGGCGGTCCGCCCCGGGTGCACGCCGGTCAGCGTTGTTGGTTTCCATGCTCCCTCTGCCCTGAAACAGGAAGTAACCTGTTCCGGGGCAGAGGGAGCATGGAAACAACGACGCTGACCGGCGCGCGGCACCCCCCCAGTGGCGTGCACCCGGGGGGGGGTTCTTTTGTCGGGGTGGGGGTCGCGCTGCAGGGGGAGGCGCTGCACCCAGGGGGGCGGGGGCATCGGCGATCCACCCCGGGTGTCAGCGCCCCTTGGAACACCACTGACAAAACGGGAACAAAAAAAGTGGTACTTAGCTTCACAATTGGAGTGCTAATAAGCAACAGCCACGGTTGTAAAGATTCTTGAGGCTTGTTAACTTGAGGCCTCAATATCTTGGAGTATAACCTTGGCACACCAATCACCCGAAGTCTCTATTATTTTTATGAAGTCTCTTTTATTGAATAAATCACAGATAATTTACTTACAGACAGATGTTCAGAGGTGCTGCTCCAGGACACAGAGACTCCTTAATCTGAGAGCTGTTGGGGGTGGAGCTCTGAGGAGAGGTAGCTATGTTGCAGGGGGGGAAGGATAGTTGAACAGGTAGAAATGGTTCAAAGCTGGGTGACCGGAATGTGCGATATCTCATTAGGGAGGAGATATTTTCAAGGTAAAAAAACAGGTTCGTTACAGGGAGTTTCAGCAGGACAGAGCTGTCTGGAATAAGATGATGCATGCTCCTTGTCTCTGGCCAGATGGTAGTGGAATGCCTCATGGCTGAAGGGACAAAGAGGTGTTGAGGCTTCACACAGGCTCAGGGAGGAGCAGATAGAGACCAATGGAGACAGAGCCTGCCATCGGGTAGCAAGGGGTGGTCCTAGAGGACGGCTCTTGATTGGAGGGAAAGGTCATATACCTGGCTGACCCCCCAGGACAGAGATAGTGAGAATGACCAGGAAATGATAGCAGGAAGACAAAAGAGCCGAGCTTGGCAGAGACAACCAGTGGTAACAGTTCTTACACATGTATCTTTGCAGTGAGAAACTGCAGCAATGATAGTCCTTAGAACTGAGAATAACAGTAAAAGCATTACACACATTTTAGGATCATGTTATAAACTAGTGCGAGGCTGTCGGAGGACATAACAACGGTACCACTCTTGACTTTGTTCAACCCGAAAAGTTCTGACCATGATGTCTTGAGTCAACAATGATTTTCAATCTGACATACACATCTTCTGTTTTTCAATTTTCAATCTAGCGTATACGTCTCATATTTCTATTATAGGAATCCCTCTGTTTCGCTACTTCATCAGGAGAAAAATAAAGAGAAAAAGTAACCATTTTGGGATCAAGGGGAGGAAAGGTAATGTAATTTTACGAGCTTTGGTTTTGCTGTGTTGCAGAGTGTAGGCACTTATGTTGGGTTGGTAGGGTTTGCCTTTTTGAACAGGTTGGTTTTTTGTGATTTCCAAAAGTTTAGATGGTCGTAGATTGTTTTCACTGCGTTTGACACTGCGTTCCATAGTTGTGTGCTTATGAAGGAGAAGCTGGATGCATAGGTTGATTTGTATTTGAGTCCTTTGCAATTTGTGTAGTGGAGTTTTAGATATGTTCGTGATGATCTGATTGTGTTTCTAGTTGGTAGATCTATGAGGTCTGTCATGTATCCTGGGACTTTGCCGTAGATAATTTTGTGGACCAGGGTGCAGATTTTGAAGGTGATACGTTCTTTGATTGGGAGCCAATGCAGTTTTTCTTGGAGGGGTTTGGCACTTTCGAATCATGTTTTACCAAATATCAGCCTGGCTGCTGTGTTTTGAGCGGTCTGGAGTTTCTTTGTGAGTTGTTCTTTGCATCCCACATAAATTCCATTGCAGTAGTCTGCGTGGCTTAGTACCATTGATTGGATTAGGTTACGAAATATTTCCCTCGGGAAGAAAGGTTTTACGCGCTTAAGTTTCCACATTGAGTGGAAGGGTGTGGTCTGGGGTGTTTATGGTAGTGGGTTTGTACGTATTATATTGAGATGAGAGGATTATTGAAGCATTACCTTGTGCTATAGTCACATTTTTTTGGATACATCTATGTCTCATGACCCCTTAGGCAGGCACTTAGTGCCGAAACACAGTGTCATGTCGGGTGTCACTCACTCTTCTCTGTACTTAGAACCTCCCTATGGAACTCATTACCCACTGAAATCAGAACAGAGACCAACTACCTTGACTTCCAAACAAAATAAAAACTCATATGTTCCCTAGACCCAATTTCTGTCGATGTACTAAGCCCATAACTTCTCAGTCCTCCCTCTCAATTTCCCCACCATCCCACTGCTCTCCCTACTCTGCAGTATCCTGCTTAACTCCTCCTTCAATTATAGCCCAGTATAATCTAATCCTTGTAAACTGCACTAAACCCCGACAAGGCAGTGGCGTAGCCAGAAGTCAATTTTTGGGTGGGCCAACAGGTTGGATGGGTGGGCACTAGACAGTGGTGTGCTGGTAAATGTTTAACAACAGGCTCTCTCCCCAGTCCACCTCTGCGCCCCCCCCCCCCCCCCCTCATCCACCTGTGCACCTCCCCTCAAAATTGCAGAGCTGGCTATAGCCGGGGAGAGAGCCTGGGGGGTGGGGGAGGCAATGCATTACTCTCTCCAGGAAAAAAAAACATTAAATGATCCCAGGTTCCAATCTCATTCATGTTTAATGTGGGATAAAATGCCATAAATAAGTAAATAAATAAATATAAACTTTTAATGTTGAGCACCTGATTCTCAAAGTGGACATGTTCCAATCATTATAATGATAATAAAATGAATTTTTTTCTACCTTTGCTGTCTGGTGACTTTGTTTTTCTGATAATACTGGCCCAGTATCTGATTCTGCTGCTATCTGTCCTCTTTACTCCGTTTCCAGGGCTTCCTTTCCATTTATTTCTTTACTTTCCGCCTTTCTTCTTCATTTCTTGCTCTGGGTCCTCCGCAGACTTGACTGTCCAGTGGATCCAGCTTCTGCCTATTTTCTTCATCCATGTGCAATTTTCTCCTCTCTTCCTTTTCCCTCATCTCATCTCCTTCCCCACTCTTCCCTTCCCTCCATCCATGTCCAGCATTCCTTCTCTCTCCCTTCCCTCTCCTCCATCCATATCCAGCAGCCTCCTCTCTCCTGCCCTCCCCTCCATCCACCCATGTCCAGCAACCTTCATCTCTCCATCCACCCATGTCCAGCAATTCTCCTCTCCCCTCCATCCATCCCCAGCAATTCTCTTCTCTCCCCTGCCCCTATCCATCCATCCCCAGCAATTCTGTTCTTGCCCGTTCCCTCCATCCATTCCCAGCAATTCTCCTCTCCCCTGCCCCCCACCTCCATCCATCCATCCCCAGCAATTCTCCTCTCTCCCCTACCCCCCCACCTCCATCCATCCATCCATCATCCCCAGCAATTCTCCTCTCCCCTGCCCCCCACTCCATCCATCCATCCCCAGCAATTCTCCTCTCTCCCCTGCCCCCCCACTCCATCCATCCATCCCCAGCAATTCTCCTCTCTCCCCTGCCCCCACCTCCATCCATCCATCCATCCATCCATCATCCCCAGCAATTCTCCTCTCTCCCCTGACCCCATCCATCCATCCATCCTCAGAAATTCTCCTCTCTCCCTTGCCCCCCACCTCCATCCATCATCCCCAGCAATTCTCCTCTCTCCCTTGCCCCCCACCTCCATCCATCATCCCCAGCAATTCTCCTCTCTCCCTTGCCCCCCACCTCCATCCATCCATCCATCATCCCCAGCAATTCTCCTCTCTCCCCTGACCCCCACCTCCATCCCGTGACTCTCCTCTCTCCCATCCATGTGTCCAGCGATTCTCCTTCACCCCCATGCATCCTTCCCTCCCATTCCACCTGCCCGCCCTCTCTCTGACGGCAGCGCTTCCCAGACGCTGCCTACCGCCGCCACGATCTATCTCCCTCTGTCTCACTCTCAACAGCAGCGGTAGCGATTCAAACACGCTGCCTCCTGCTTCTAACCCGGAAGCAGAGGAGACACTTCCGGGTTAGAAGCAGGAGGCAGCGTGTTTGAATCGCGATGCTACCGCTGCTGTTGAGACTGAGAGTGAGACAGAGGGAGGAAGTAGATCGTGGTGGCGGTAGGCAGCGTCTGGAAAGCGCTGCCGTCAGAGAGGAGGCAGTTGCAGGATCAGTGCTGCCTGCTCCCTCCGCTCCGCTGCTGGGTGGGCCTGAACCCAAACTGGGTGGGCCTAGGCCCATCCAGGCCCACCCGTGGCTACGCCCCTGCAACAAGGGGATATTGGCGGTTTATAAGACTTCACTTGAATTGAGGCAGTCTGGAAGGCCTATTCTGACAGCCTTAAACGTTAGAAGAGCTATTTGTAAGTGATGTGTTTTACAATGGGCAACCAATGGTGAAGCTTTAGTAATGAAGTGGTATGGTGTGAACGGAGGGCAAGGCAGATCATTGTAATAGCGACATTTTGGAGGGTTTGGAGCTTTTTTTAGAGAGGAATGAGGCAGGCCTGCATAAACAATATTGTAATAATGACGTAGAGAGTGAAATGATAAGGGCACGAAAATGGTTGCGATCAAAAAGGTGGCGTACAGTGCGCAACTGCCAGAACAGAAGAAAGGAAACGTAAGTGTCCATTTAACTGGCCAGGTTAACTGCATAAACGTCAGTCCTGTATTTATGGGTTGCCCCATAGCCAGTGAAGTGCTGCATGCATATAGTAATGCTATAGAAATGATTAGTAGGAGTAGTAGTAGTAATATCACACTTAACCAGCTATGCGTGTGCTGACTTCGGCAACCCGAATTTCTGGATTTAACACCAGTGACAGTCAGCAAAATGCTGATCACTGCCCGCTGAATATCAGGCCCACCTGTCTTACATAGTGCATATTTGCAAGAGAGTGTGCAGATGAGCAGAGCATGGGATTGACATAGGCAGGGCTCAAAATTATGCACGTGACTTATAGAATACTGTAAATTAGGCTCTATTTGTGTTTTGGATATCTGAAAAAGTATGAAGACTAGGGGACACTCAATGAAGTTACATGGAAATACTTTTGAAACAAATAGGAGGACATTTTTTTTCACTCAATGAATAGTTAAGCTCTGGAACTCGTCGCTGGAGGATGTGGTAACAGCGGTTAGCGCATCTAGGTTTTAAAAAAGATTGCACATGTTCCTGGAGGAAAAGTCCATAGCCTTTTATTGAGATGGACATGGGGGAAGCCACTGCTTGCTCTGGGATTGGTAGCATGGAGCGTTACTACTATTTGGGACTCTGGAATCTTGTTATTGTTTGGGATTCTGGAATGTTGCTGTTATCTGAGATTCTACATGAAATGTTGCTACTATTTGGGATTCTGGAATCTTGTTCTTATTTGACATTCTACATGGAATGTTGCCAGTGACAATCCTAGGTTGGCTAACACCCGGGGCGGATCGCCGATGCACACCCCCACCCCCCGGGTGCAGCACGGCACCTCCCCGCCCCCCGCGCAATGACACCCCCCCAGGTGCATTTTTAGCTGCTGGGAGCAGCCACGCGGCTCTCGGCTCCGCTGGCTCCCTGCTCCCTCTGCCCCGGAACAGGAAGTAACCTGTTCCAGGGCAGAGGGAGCAGGGAACCAGCGGAACCGACAGGCACACGGCTGCTCTCTGCACCCCTCTAGCAGCATGCACCCGGAGCGTACCACCCCCACCGCCCCGCCCTTGGTACGCCGCTGAATGTTGCTACTATTTGGGATTCTGGAATCTTTGGGATGTTGCTACCCTTTGGGTTTCTTCCAGGTACTTATGACCTGATTTGGCCACTGTTGGAAGCAGGATACTGGGCTAGATGGACCATTGGTCTGACCCAGTACAGCTATTCTTATGTTCTTAGACATCAATATTGTATGGATCTCCAAATACCGATTTTATAAAGCCAGATTATGCACATCTAAAACTGCAGTACATCCATATGGCAAGGGTGAGTGGTCTGGGCATGCATTGGGTGGGAATAGGGAGGGGCCAAAACGTGGTCATCCAGCTATGATTGCAGAATGGGAATGTATGTCCACGTTCACAAATAATGGACTTCAATATTTAGACCTGGTACTTGGCTTGTCCAGGTTATAAGAAAGGTGCTCGGATTGAGCACTTCTATACTGAATGGAGATAAAGGATGTCACTGTAGGTATTTTTCTGTTCCAGGAATGCTCACAATATAAAGAAACAAAAATTACAACAAAAAGCTGCAGTGGGACTTGAATTAGCAACCTGTGGGACCTCTGTTCTAGTAATCAGGCCCAGATGCACAAAGAACCCTGTTAAGAATCCGTCTGTATTTTCAAATCGGTAAAAATCACCGATTTGGAAATACAGAGGGATTCCCAAAGAGAATCACATGCAAATGAGCTGCTCACTGCTTTTCCGAACAGAGCTCATTTGCATGCAATGGGGAAAACCAGTCGGCCAGCTGAGCATGCGCAGAGCAGCCTATCGCTAAATGTGGCTGCTCTGTTCATGCCACAGATGGCTTTCATACACACAGACAAGCTGCATGTATGAAAAAAGCCTGATTTACTAGCCCAAAACAGTTTTGTTTTGTTTTTCAGTTTATCAATAGAAATCAAACAAAATAAAACATGGAAAAGAAAATAAGATGATACCTTTTTTATTGGACATAACTTAATACATTTCTTGATTAGCTTTCGAAGGTTGCCCTTCTTCGTCAGATCGGAAATAAGCAAATGTGCTAGCTGACAGTGTATATAAGTGAAAACATTCAAGCATTACTATGACAGTCTGACAGGGTGGGAGGATGGGGGTGGGTCGGAGGTATGCATGGGGACATCAAAGCATATCATTGATATTCTAACAGGATGGGTGTGGATAGGTGAGGGGAGGGTGATCAACAGAGACATACAGCTTTATGGTTTATAATGGGCTAGGAACCCCAGATCCTTGTTAAGTCCTTTCAAAAATCCAACATTATTCAAATTCTGGGACAAAAGAAATACTATAAAACAGGAAAAAAAAAAACAACCAACCTGCCTGGACTGGAAGTTCTTAGCATTTACATTGAAGTGCTAAATTGCCGATTTAGAGTTACTCAAATATCCCATTCCTTCTTGAGAAGTCTTTTAGCTTACATTTCTTCTTTCTTGTGGGTCTTCAGGAAAGTAATACATTCTTCAAGTTTCTCTTTTAATGGGGTGATCAGATGACTTTCAGAGGAGCTCCAACTGGAAATCTGGCACATTTGTTTGCCCAAGGCCAAAGGCAGCCTAGCTTATTAGCTTGACTCCTTTCTCTGCCTTCCTCTTTAAAGAGATTATTTTTAGCTGTAACCTAACACAGCCGACCTGAAGGTTCGGTTCTCTTTTTTAAAGACCTGCAAGCTGTCAGCAGCCACTGAAAAGTCCAGTCTCCTGTCTTCCCAGGCACTACCGGCAGCTCCTGACCACCTGTTAAATTTTTCACGGTAAAGGTAGGGGCTGCCTCTGTGCATGGCTTGGAAAACGGCCGTGCATCACTTTGCATGCACATTTAAATGGTAAGTAGCTCATTTTAATATCTTAGCATGCAATCATCGTTGGCTGCTACCTTGACAGGAAAACAGCCCGCAGAACCCTTTGTGAATGTCTCACGGTACTCCTTGCTAAACCTGCTGTAACCCGTTAAAAAACCACGTTGCTGCCTTGTTAAGTTTTGTGCATCTGGGCCTTAGTTAGCTGCTTTAGGTATTAGGCTTTGCCTCCACAGGGACAGGGAAGTGGCCATTTTATCCACATCCCTTGTTTTGTCCGTCCATAATTTGGATGTTTCAGTTTGTAAAATAGATAGTTGTGCTGGATGTTTCCAGAACACAGACGTCCATCCCGCATGTATTTCAGAACAGGCTGTATCCTGTGAGATGGATGTCCATATTTTGAGTTAGACATCCTTTCTAAAATGCCCCTCCATGACAAATCTGTGGTTGGTGTAAGGGTGCGCATTTGGATGTTAGGTTTTGTCGGTACCAGATTACACTGTCATTCTACTGCGTGGCCTCAGGCTGCTTAAATGTAGAAACCCAGTTATACAATTACTCCCTTGGGGATTAGGGATCTCTTTTATCACTGTTGTGATAAAAGATCTGGGTGTCGTCATAGATAACATGCTGAAATCTTCTGCTCAGTGTGCGGCAGCAGCCAAAAAAGAAAACAGGATGCTAGGAATTATTAGAAAAGGGATGGTGAATATGACCGAAAATACTATAATGCCTCTGTATCGCTCCATGGTGCGTCTGCACCTTGAGTAGTGCATTCAGTTCTGGTCGCCATATCTCAAAAAAGGTTCAAAGAAGAGCAACCAAAATGATAAAGGGGATGGAACTCCTCTCAAATGAGGAAAGGCTAAAGAGGTTAGGGCTCTTTAACTTGGAAAAGAGACGGATGAGGGGGGATGTGATTGAGGTCTACAAAATCCTGAGTGGTGTAGAAGTAAATCAGTTTTTTACTCGTTCCAAAAGTACAAAGACTAAGGGACACTCAAGGAAATACTTTTCACTCAACAAATAGTTAAGCTCTGGACTTCTTTGCCAGAGGAAGTGTTAACAGCGGTTAGCGTATCTGGGTTTAAAAAAGGTTTGGACAAGCTCCTGGAGGAAAAGTCCATAGTTTGCTATTGAGACAGACATGGGGGAAACCACTGCTTGCATTGAATGTTGCCACAATTTGGGTTTCTGCCAGGTACTGGTGACCTGGCTTGGTCACTGTTTGGAAAATAGGATACTGGGCTAGATGAACCATTGGTCTGATCCAGTATGGCTACTCTTATGTTCTTATATAAAATTCTGTGATGGTTTATCGTCCCCTTTGAGATCCTTAAGTTCTTCCTTGTCGCTTCACTTGCTCTCACTGAAGCATGCAATTTCTGGGCAAAGCACACATAAACAACTTACCCTTTAAAAACATCATCCATTATGTTAGAGGAAGAAACACTAATTGGATTTCATGGCTTTTGGTTCAAAAGTGCTAATTGGACATTGAAGCACCTGCCATATTAAAAGCACAGCTACAAAATCATTAGTGCCTGGAGTCCACAAACTGACTTTAGAAGAGGAAACAGGAATCAGGTTGTGTTTGGCCCAAGCTGTGTGCGTATAACACCGACTTATGGTCCAAATTTCAATCAGAGAGTCATTTTCAATGATGTGATCAAAGATAACGGTGCAAACCATGGTCCCTGCTTGCAGAAAGGATATTAGGAAGTGGGAGAAGGCTGACAGCGGTTGGGGCCCCTGGGCAGTAAGGATCATTGGGACCCCCAGCCACTGTCCACTACCCAACTGCTGCACTGCTGCCCCACCTTCCCCCCACCATCACAGTTGCCACCCCCATCTCACACACTACAGACCCCTGAACCAAAGTAGACCCTCCCCAGTCCTACCTACCTAGTAGTCTAATGGCTTCTTAAGGAGCAGGAAAGAACGTCACTCTTTCCTGTCCGCTGCTGCTACTGTGCTTTCAAAATGGCTGCTGAGACTTCCCGCGGTAGCCTCACGGGTCTCGGCAGTCTTGGCAGCCATTTTTAAAACATGGCAGTCACCAGGCAGAGTAGCAGCAATGGGCAGGAAAGAGTGAGGTTCTTTCCTGCCCCCACAGAGGCCACTAGACTACCAGGGACCTTCAAGGTAGGACTGTAGTGTGCGATGGCAGCGGCAGGGAACCGGGACAAGCCTCTGGGTCCCCTAGAGCCTCTGAGCCCTCAAGCACTGCCCGGTTGCCTGAATGGTCAGTCCACTCCTGTTGGGAAGACACAGAAGAAGGAATGGACAACCTCTTTAATAGAGGGCAGCAGAGCTACCAAATAGAGGGCAGCACAGTCCAAATGCTTACATTTATAGAATATGTTAAAATCTACCCCTCTCTAGACCCCCGCAGGACCCTTGCCCACGGAGGTGTACAGAGGGTTTGTTCTTCTAGGATCTTGTTGATCAACCCCTCCCTAAATTGCAGCGAAACCCCATTCCATGGTGTTACGAATCGGGGTTCTAAGGAGCGCCTCCGGTCACGGAGGCGTAGGGGGGGTGACAGAAGGCGCAGTTCAAATCTAATTCCCATGACCACAGCTTTCTGTCTCTCTGGATCTAAGTGTATCTTTGGCCATTTATGTTCCCACATGAAATCTATGTAAGTGAGAGAGAATCTTACTTGTGTGTGTAGTATTCTGTGGAACAGGGGGAGGAGAGAAAAGAGATTGAAACAGGGACTGAAGCAGTTTAGTGAAAGAAATAGTCTTTTATTCTCACCCAAATCAGGACTTCAAGTTGGTACAAACATCAGACAGATTCTGGGTTCAACCGGCCAGAGCTTCGCCTTCAGAGATTTCGGTGGGGAAAGAATCCGATTTTAGCTCAGCTCTGCATTTCTTATATAGTATTTCATCCCCATACAAGTCAATTGGAGAGAGACTTTTTTTCTAATCTTTCTTCATACTTAATCGCAGGTCAGGTGCCCACCTGCCCCTCCTCTCAAAGATTTCTTCATAGTGCCAATTTCAACACTTTTAAAACCTCTTTCCTAATACTGAGAGAGATCTGTGTCTTTCTATCTTGTGACTCTGGGAGCCATGTTATAAAGACAGACTCCATCTTAAGAACCAAGCTTTTTACCATTTTTGTCATTAATTTCTACATCTTAAGTGTTACACTCAATTTGAAAGTTGTACCAGGTTTCAACAAGACTCACCAAGCAGTCCTGCTCTTGCAGGCTCTCAGCTATAAAGCCATCAGCTGGTTATCAGGCCTAGTCAGTGCTTTTCAGCTGTTTAAGCTGTGTAACTTGGCCCACCACTATTCCAGTGGATAGGTCTCAAGCTGGGACACATATTAACAAATACCACAATCCCATGTGTGTTCAAATGACAGCAATGGTGCCGAAATTTGGGTGCCACAAAAAAATCCACGTAGAACGCTATTATATAAATGGCGCTCTGACTTAGATGCTGTTTATAGAACATGAGAACATAAGTGTTGTCATACTGGGACAGACCGAAGGTCCATCTAGCCTAGTATCCTGTTTCCAACAGTGGCCAATCCAGGTTACAGTACAATACATTTTATGCTGCTTATCCTAGAAATAAGTGGTGGATTTTCCCCAAGTCCATTATAATAATGGCTTATGGACTTTTCTTTTAGGAAGCTATCCAAATCTTTTTAAAATCCTGCTAAGCTAACAGCTTTTATCACATTCTCTGGCGCTTAGATATGATTTCTGTGTGAGGATTTACACCAACTGAAACCTGGTGTAAATCCTGGCGTGTAATTTAGGCATGGATACCTGGTATTCAGTAATACCAACTGCATCTTTAGTGAACGCCCCTGACCCGCCCATGCTTCTCCCATGGCCACATCCCTTTTGAGTTGCGGGCCATAAGAATTGTGCACAGATCTTAATAGAATAGAGTTTAGCAAGATGTGCTCGCAAATCCAAATTGTTACCAGTTAATGCGACAATTGCACTTAATTATTAGTGCTAATTGGCTTGTTAGCCAAATTAGTTCTGCACGCATCTCAGAATAGCATGTAATTTTGCACACGTAAGTGCTATTCTTTTATCCATGTGTGCAAACAGCTTAGCAAAGGGCTTCCCAATCTTTTTATGGCTGTGACCCCATGATTTTTGGGAGACAGTGCTTGAAAAACGTTTTATTGATTGCTTGCACAAAGGTCCCGACACAGTCCGTGTTTCAGTGTGATAAAACGCCTGCGCCAGGGATCACAAATAGTATTGTCCCCTGATTGTAGAAATATACTTGTGAGGACACAGAATAATGACGTACCTATGGAGAACCCACCTAGGTGGTGACCACAAAAACAGGTTTTTTTTACCCCATTTGGAATCCTGATCCACAGTTTGGGAAGCGCTAGCTTAGCGCATAGATGCTAAAGTTTTAGAAAGAGGGGGAGGGATGTGCATTGTAACATTGTTTGAAATGAACTTTAAAGATCTTAATTTTATAAAGGGGGTGGGGTGCATAACCTAAGCGGGTAAAGTTCATGCCCACATTGGTGTATTATAAATGATCTAGAGATGGGAATAACTAGTGAGGTAATTCAATTTGCTGATGACACAAAGTTATTCAAAGTTGTTAAATTGCAAGAGGATTGTGAAGCATTACAAGAGGACCTTACGAGACTGGGAGACTGGGCGTCTAAATGGCAGATGATGTTTGTGAGCAAGTGCAAAGTGATGCATGTGGGAAAGAGGAACCCAAACTATAGCTACATAATGCATGGTTACACATTAGGACACCGACCAGGAAAGGGATCTAGGCATCGTCGTTGATGATATGTTGAAACCCTCTGCTCAGTGTGCTGCGGCAGCTAAGAAAGCAAATAGAATGTTAGGTATTATTAGGAAAGGAATGGAAAACAAACATGAGGACATTATAATGCCTTTGTATTGCTCCATGGTGTGACTGCACCTTGAATACTGTGTGCAAGTCTGGTCACTGCATCTCAAAAAAGATATAGTGGAACTAGAAAAGGTAAAGAAAGGCGATGAGAATGAGAAAAGGCTAAAATGGCTAGGGCTCTTCAGCTTGGAGAAGAGACTGCTGAGGTCTATAAAATACTAAGTGGAGTGGAACAGGTAGATGTGAATCGCTTGTTTATAGTTTCCAAAAATACTAGGACTAAGGGGCACACAAAGAAGCTACTAAGTAGTAATTTTAAAACAAAGCGGAGAAAATATTTCTTCACTCAATGAGTAATTAAACTCTGGAAATCATTGCCAGAGAATGTGGTAAAAGCAGCTAGCTTAGCAGGGTTTAAAAAAGGTTTGAATAATGTCCTAAAAGAAAAGTCCATAAACCATTAATAAGATGGACATGGGAAAATCCACTTCTTATTTCTAGGATAAGCAGGATCAAATCTGTTTTACTGTTCTGGGATCTTGCCAGGTACTTGTGACCTGGATTGGCCACTGGGCTTGATGACTACTACTACTACTACTACTTAACATTTCTAGAGCGCTACTAGGGTTACGCAGCGCTGCACAATTTAACAAAGAAGGACGGTCCCTGCTCAGATGAGCTTACAATCTAAAGGACAAAATGTCAAGTTGGTGTAGTCTAGATTTCTGAGTATAGGTGTGGTGGTTAGGTGCCGAAGGTGACATTGAAGAGGTGGGCTTTGAGCAGTGATTTGAAGATGGGCAGGGAGGGGGCTTGACGTATGGGCTCAGGGAGTTTGTTCCACGCATGAGGTGAGGAGAGGCAGAAAGGGTGGAGCCTGGAGTTGGCGGTGGTGGAGAAGGGTCTGTCCTAGTATGGCAATGCTTATGTTCTTACGTTTTCTTCCAAATCTTTTTTATTCATTTTTTACAGGTATGACTCTCTGAGTCAAGAACATTACATAACATTAACAATAAATAGAACAGAAAATGAGATGATATCTAAAAGGAAAGAAGGCACAAATCAAATCTGAAATAAGAGCTACATATTTGTTGTCCATGGAGCGATACAGAGGCATTGTAGTATTCTTGGTCTTATTCACCATCCCTTTCCTTTTAACTAATTGCCCGCTGATAAAATGTCTCCTTAGGAGGATCATATTATAAGCAAGTAGGCAGCATTTTACACACTCAAGTAGGTACATGTAAAATTACACTGATGTAAACAAGAATAACAGTAGGCCCAGTTTAAAGGTGCTTCTGTACCTTTAAATATAAGCTTTTCAATTTTTTTTTTACTTGGCAGGCTTATATTTAAATGCAGGAAACAGGCGCCAATATGTGCTTTCACTTTCAGGTTTGCTCGGACTCATGCACATTTGTTTTTCACTACTAGTGCTTAGGGGTTTGCACGGGCTTCCTTCTGCTTCCAAATTAAAGAAAAAACACAGATTTTAAAGAGAAAATCTTGAGAAATCTTCTTTTCGAACATCCTAACCTCTGCTCTGAGCCGGCATTATTTTTTTCAGCGGTAAGAGCGGCTTTGATTTGTGCGCTGTTCTGTGAGCATTGGAATAGGAAATGACCTCATTAACATCTGTTTGACTACATTAGCATGCTATGTGCGCTAGAGAATGACATGGGAACCCAGGGATGGGGAAGAGGACAGAGCCAGCGGGGACAGAGCCCGTGAGGATGGGGATAAACTTTGTCCCCATGTCACTTTCTACATTGAAGCCTGTTAATGAACTGGACTGTTATTTATGTTTGATTGATGCAGATTACAATCTTTTTACTTTTTGGAAAAACAAGCAAACATTCTGGCCACAGCTAGCAAAATTTGCATGGGGGATCCTGTACATCCTGCTACCAGCACATCTTCTAAGAAGACATCTTCTGTTGCAGGAGGGACTGTGGAAGACAGGAGAGCTAGACTGAATCCTGAGATCGTTAATGACTTCTTATTCATCCACAGATTTAAAAAATTATAACAGTGCTTCATAGGGCATATTTCTCCCCTCTAGGGCATACAGCAGGGGCCTAGCCAGACAACAAATTTTGGGTGGGCCTAGGCAAGACGTGGGTGGGCACCAAGTGTTCTCCCCCCTCCCAACCACCACCAAAAAAAATATTTCAGCTGGCGGGAAAGTGCTTCTTTCCACCTTGGCAGTATGCAGCAGGCGTGCGTTGAAAACTGAGCATCTGCAGGTGCCAGTATCGTGGAGAGTAGCGTTTTTGTTACCATCAGGGGGAAGTCTTCAGCTGGCCATGCTTGAGATCCCCATCAGCTACCGCTAAATGTGTGCTACTGTTGGGTGGGCCTGAGCACTAAATGGGTGGGCCGCGGCCCACCCAGGCCCAACTGTGGCTATGCCACTGGCATACAGAATGGGTTGTATTTTGTACCCGTGAACAATTTAAGTGGATTAGGATTCCTTGGGGTAGTAGAAGTCAGCTATTGTTGGGGTTGGAAGGGTAGAGGGTAGTGGTGGTGGGAGGGTTTATTATAGATGCTGATTGTTATTGTCGATTTGTAATTTATACACAACAGTTGTACAGCATATTGTTCCTTCTTATACTTTAATAAAAAGATTTAAATGTAAAATCATAACTGTTTGAGGCTTCTGCAGATGACGACACAGCCCATGGGGAAGGGGTGGGGATGGAGACATAACCCACGGGGACGGGGACAAATTTTGTCCCTGTGTCATTCTCTAATGTGCTCTAATCTTTGGCACACTCGTTGCTAATCTGGTGCTAATCGCCACCAGTGCCCGCGTTTTTGGTTCTGAGCATAGGGGCCAAAGTGACTCCTGCCTTGGATTAAGGGTGCCTTTATGCAGAAGATTTGGGGGGTCCTTTTACCAAGGTGCACCGAAAAATGGCCTGCGCTGTTATAGATGCATGTATTGGACGTGCACAGCTTCATTTTTCAGCGCACCTGCTAAAAAGCCTTGTTTTGGGGGCCATAAATGGACATGCGGCAAAATGAAAATTGGTGCGCATCCATTTTGGGCCTGAGACCTTACCACCACCCATTCACTTAGCGGTAAGGTCTCATGTTTTAACTGGGCAGTAATCGTCAGCGTGCATGCAATGCCGATTACCGCCTGGTTAGCGCCGCGCGCTGGAAAATAAAAATACATTTTCCGGTGTGTGTACTGGACACACGTAAAAAAATGAAATTACCTCCCAGGCCACGTGTAGACAGGCGCTAGCTCCGAATTGGGCGTTCATAGGCGCCTACGCAGCTTAGTAAAAGGGCCCCTTTGGGAAGCTCATTTTAATAAGGCAGAATGCTTATAAATATTCACCTATCTGCTTCACAGTCTAGGTATCTCCCTGCATGAAAAGCCCTTCAGGTTCACCAGAGGTGTCCGTATCTCTTTGTCAGAACTTTATTCCACACTCAGCTGGAAACTCATCAGCTTAGCACAGAGCTGCATTAATTCCCCATCACACACAATAGAATCAGTGGGGGAGGGGAAGAACTTAAAGGACATTTGCACAGCAGTGTTTGAACAAACCCAGTGCCCTATAAAAGAGAATGTGTCTCTGATGGAGCTGCTGTGCTATACCTGGAAGCAGTAACCCATGCAAATTGGTCTCAGCCTTATGAGAGCATTATTGAATCCAGGAAGGATTTGGGGTAATGAGGCTGTTTGCAGCCATAGTTAAAATAAAAAACACTGACTCTCTGCTTTCCATCACTGCGTCTTCTGAATGTTATTAGTACTGTGGTAATAGTCAATTTTAATGCTCCTGCAGGATAGAACATCTTTATCTAGCATGCTTTAAATTACTGTGATTTTTCAATTTGATGGTTTGCTGTCAGTCTAACTGGTACCTTTCTGGGAGATTTTGTTTGTTTGTTTTAATTTGAAGAACCCAGGTTATAAACCCAGCACAAACCAGACCCCGGCTGTCTACCTGAGATAAAAACTGCAGATAGCACTGCTCAGTCCCAAAGACCTTGTTGTGCCATGACTTTAGAAAATTCTGCCTTTTGCCCAGCTCTTTCCCATGTACCAAAGCAATCTATTAATACTTAATGAGTCTTTTAAATTGTCCACTTGAGAGCCGGCTTGTCACTGCACCGACTCAATGACAGACAGGCTAATTTCTCACCTTCAGCTGTCTGACAAGAATTTTCTGCCAAACGTAAGGAGCCTGTCAAATCTTCAACAGACCCTTTTTTTCTCCTTTCCTGCAGCCCAGAAGATTAATGGAAGATAGCTCACCCACAATTCTCCAGGAGCAGAAAGATGTAGGGTGCAGCCACGAAAGGGGACGCATGTAAAAAAATGAAATTACCACCCGGGCTGGGCCCTAACAGAAGGCTCATGAGGTCACATGCTTGGTGTAGCAGACCAAAGGTCCATCAAGCCCAGTATCCTGTTTCCAACAGTAGTCAATCCAGGTCACAAGTACCTGGCAAGATCAGTGGTGTACTTAGCTTGGTTGCCACCCGGGGCAGAGCATCCCCTCTTCCAGGTTTGTCCTTCCACCCTCCCTCCTCCAAGCAAGGAGGTGCACTGAGCAGTTGTCTGGCTGTTGGCTCTGCCGGTCCCCTGCCCCTGAACAGGAAGTTGAAATCAGAGGGGGCAGGAGGCCAGCAGATCCAACAGCCACGTTACTGCTCAGTGAATCCCCTTGCTGTCTGCACTTGGGATAGACTGCGCCCATCACCCCATCCTTTGTACGTCACTGGGCAAGATCGCAAAAGAGTAAAAACAGATTATATTCTGTTTATCCCAAGACTAAGCAGTGGATTTTCCCAAGTCTATCTTAATAATGGCTTAAAGACTTTTCTTATAGGACCATGTCCAAACCTTTTTAAAACCCTGCTAACTGCTTTTATACATTTTTGACAATGAATTTCAGAGTTTAATTACATGTTGAGTGAAGAAATATTTTCTTCAATTTACTACTTAGTAACTTCATTGCATGCATCCTAGTCCTTGTAGTTTTGGAAAGAGTACTACTACTACTACTACTACTACTTGACATTTCTAAAGCGCTACTAGGGTTACGCAGCGCTGCACAATTTAACATAGAAGGACAGTCCCTGCTCAAAGGAGCTTACAATCTAAAGGACAAGTGTACAGTCAGTCAAATAAACAGTCAGTCAGTAAACAAGCAATTCATATCTACCCATTCCGTTTCACTCATGGGCCAATGCTCAAATCGTAACTTTCACTAGAGGTGATTAGTGCTGGACTAGTGCCAGCATTAGTGAGTGCATCAGAGGGCTGGAGCACAGGAGACAATGTGCGCACCAAAGATTAGCACAAATAGCATGCAACCATAGTCAAATGGATGTTAATGAGGTCATTTCCTATTCCCTCCCAATGCTCAGAGAACAGCGCACAAAACAAAGCCACCCTTACTGCTGAAAACGTAACGCCAGCTTGATGCAGGTGTTAGGTTGTTTGAACAGAGGATTTTCTCATGATTCTTTCTTTAAAATCTGCCAGTTTTTATTTAAATTGGAACCAGAAGGAAGCCCATGCAAGCCCCTAAGTGCTGGTAGTAAGTGTATAAGTCAGAGAAAACCCAAAAGTGAAAACAACTTAAATATAAGCCTTCCAAGTAAAAAAAAATGAGAAGATCCTTCCAAATGAGGAAAGGCTAAAGAGGTTAGGGATCCTCAGCTTGAAAGAGACAGCTGAGGGGGGATATGATTGAGGTCGATAAAATCCTGAGTGATTTAGAATGGGTATAAATAAATTGATTTTTCACTCTTTCAAAAATACCAAAGACCAGGGGACACTCAATGAAATTACGTGAAAATACTTTTAAAACAAATAGGAAGAAATATTTTTTCACTCGACGAATAGTTAAGCTCTGGAACTCTTTGCCAGAGAATGTGGTAACAACGGTTAGCGTATCTGGATTTAAAAAGATTTGTACAAGTTCCAGGAGGAAAAGTCCATAGTATTAGGAGACACCAACCTTCACTTAGAAGACCCAAACTCTATCAACGCACGAGAATGAAAGGAATTCCTCCGCTTATGGGATCTCAAATGGCCACAAATGCAAGCAACCCACGAAAAAGGGCACACACTCGATCTCATCTCTCACAAACTCTCAACAGACCAAAACATAATAATCACTGATATCAAATGGACAGAAACACCATGGACCGACCACTACAAACTAAACTTGTCCCTACATTGGCGGAAGAAGGGTTCACAACGAACACAAGAACACACATCCTACAGCACAAGTGGTCAAATAGTCATGAAAACATTCTGGCAACTGATATACAATAACGAATGGACTGCACAAACAGACTCCACATACTACCTCATAGAATGGGACAAAAGATGCAAAAGCATACTAGATGAAATTGCACCCTTACGAACAAGAACAGGCACAACTTGATACCATGGTTCAACGATGAACTGAAAATGCTAAAAACACATACCAGGAAACTCGAACGAGCATGGAAAAAAACAAAAGATGAACATACACTCAACACATGGAAACAAATACAAAGAAAATACAAATATACAATAAGACAGACAAAAAGATCATACTACAAAACAAAAACCCGCCCCGCATCCAGTTTCTCCTACACAAGTATGCAACTGTGGAATGCACTACCAAAAGCCTTGAAAATGACGTACGACTACCTAAACTTCCAAAAATCACTAAAAACTAGCCTGTTTAAAAAGGCAATCCAACTTAAATACCTGATCCCTGCAACACAACAAAACTAAAGTACGTAATGGACTTAACTCAACTCTTCCGTTGCACGATGCCGTAATGTGGCTGTGCTACATGAACTTTATCTTACCACAACATCACTTTGTATTTGTTCACACCGGAGTCTGCAAACGCCTCTCTGGTATTATGTAAGCCACATTGAGCCTACAAATAGGTGGGAAAATGTGGGATATAAATGTAACAAATAAGTAAATAAATAAAAATAGTCTACTATAGAGATGGACATGGGGGAAGCCACTACTTGCCCTGGGATTGGTAGCATGGAATTTTGCTACTAATTGGGTTTCTGCCAGGTACTTGTGACCTGGATTGGCCACTGATGGAAGCAGGATACTGGGCTAGATGGACCGTTAGTCTGACCCACTATGGCTATTCTTGTGTTCTTATATTTAAAGGCACAGAAAACAGGAGCTAATGTTTGCTTCACTTACGGGTTTGCCTGGCGCATGCGCACAAGAGCTGGGTTTACCGTGAAACTTCTGCTCATGTGTCGAGCACATTTCCCCTTTGCTTTCGCAGTACACATATAATTTGAATACCATTTCCTTTGAGCATTGGCAAGCTAGTTTTCTGCACTGTTCTGGCGGCATGGGTTCTACACTGCAGGAGTTCTGAGCAACAGCCCATCAGTATTTTATAGACCTCCGTCATATCTCCCCTCAGGTGTCTCTTCTTCAAGCTGAAGAGCCCTAACCTCTTTAGCCTTTCTTCATAGGGAAATCATCCCAGCCCCTTTATCATGCTAAGACCCTATTTACTAATACTTAGTACAAGATAACAGCATAAGTACATAAGTACATAAGTAGTGCCATACTGGGAAAGACCAAAGGTCCATCTAGCCCAGCATCCTGTCACCGACAGTGGCCAATCCAGGTCAAGGGCACCTGGCACGCTCCCCAAACGTAAAAACATTCCAGACAAGTTATACCTAAAAATGAGGAATTTTTCCAGTCCATTTAATAGCGGTCTATGGACTTGTCCTTTAGGAATCTATCTAACCCCTTTTTAAACTCCGTCAAGCTAACCGCCCGTACCACGTTCTCCGGCAATGAATTCCAGAGTCTAATTACACGTTGGGTGAAGAAAAATTTTCTCCGATTCGTTTTAAATTTACCACACTGTAGCTTCAACTCATGCCCTCTAGTCCTAGTATTTTTGGATAGCGTGAACAGTCGCTTCACATCCACCCGATCCATTCCACTCATTATTTTATACACTTCTATCATATCTCCCCTCAGCCGTCTCTTCTCCAAGCTGAAAAGCCCTAGCCTTCTCAGCCTCTCTTCATAGGAAAGTTGTCCCATCCCCACTATCATTTTCGTCGCCCTTCGCTGTACCTTTTCCAATTCTACTATATCTTTTTTGAGATACGGAGACCAGTACTGAACACAATACTCCAGGTGCGGTCGCACCATGGAGCGATACAACGGCATTATAACATCCGCACACCTGGACTCCATACCCTTCCTAATAACACCCAACATTCTATTCGCTTTCCTAGCCGCAGCAGCACACTGAGCAGAAGGTTTCAGCGTATCATCGACGACGACACCCAGATCCCTTTCTTGATCCGTAACTCCTAACGCGGAACCTTGCAAGACGTAGCTATAATTCGGGTTCCTCTTACCCACATGCATCACTTTGCACTTGTCAACATTGAACTTCATCTGCCACTTGCACGCCCATTCTCCCAGTCTCGCAAGGTCCTCCTGTAATCGTTCACATTCCTCCTGCGACTTGACGACCCTGAATAATTTTGTGTCATCGGCGAATTTAATTACCTCACTAGTTATTCCCATCTCTAGGTCATTTATAAATACATTAAAAAGCAACGGACCCAGCACAGACCCCTGCGGGACCCCACTAACTACCCTCCTCCACTGAGAATACTGGCCACGCAATCCTACTCTCTGCTTCCTATCTTTCAACCAGTTCTTAATCCATAATAATACCCTACCTCCGATTCCATGACTCTGCAATTTCTTCAGGAGTCTTTCGTGCGGCACTTTGTCAAACGCCTTCTGAAAATCCAGATATACAATATCAACCGGCTCCCCATTGTCCCCTTATCTGTATGTTAAGCCTTAGTAAAAATATTAGGTAAATAAATGAGGACTCGTTTCAGATCTTGTAAATAGATTCTTCGTATCAGATAGGAAAACAGTTGATATTTGTCAGTGGGCTGTTAATGGAAATGTGATTGGTGTTCTTTTGAAGCCTTTCTCCAAATTAGGAATGGTCAATAATGTGAGAAAATCTACATGGTGTATTATCAGTGTTCCCTTGTAACATGTGAAGGAGTCACCAAGCTATTTCATAGACGTTAAGTGAGCTTGAGCGAGGTGTTAATTGCAAAACCTAACTGTGATACATTTTAGTCATAAAATTATGAGCGATTTCTCCAAGGGCCAGACTCCTCTTGCTAGCATCAGGATTCATCACAATGAAATGGAGGGATCCAGTTTAGGTTTGCCTGAAAATCCCTGAAAGGATTTGCTCCAGAAGACTATCTGTACTTCAGGAAGCAGATCAAAGTTTGGCGCTTCAACCAGGCCTTTAATGGAAAAAGTAACTAACTTGGTAGTCACAGACACACCCAAGGAATGGTACTGGCTGCACATACTTAGCCTCTCCTTCCCTTGCTGAGATTATATTCATGCACCTTTTTGACTTCACATGCAACCTTCATTAAGTTAGTCCCCTCATTTTCTAACTCCTGCTATATTTGTCTCTGTGTTCCACCTCCACTTACACCCTATGCTGTCTATAAAGATGTTTTATTGAGGGGTCCTTTTACTAAGGTGTGCTGAAAAATGGCCTGCGCTGGTGTAGATGCATGCATCAGACTCATGCAGGCAGCGCACCTGCAAAAAAAACCTTTTTTGGGGGCTGAAAATGGACTCACGGTAAAATAAAAATTGGCGCGCGCCCATTTTGGGCCTGAGACCTTACTGCCACCCATTGACTTCGCAGTAAAGTCTCATCTGTAAACCAGGCGGTAATCATCAGCACATGTACACTGCCGAATCCCTCCCGGTTAGCACTGCACACCAGAAATTTCCGGCGTGCGTAGTGGACACGCATAAAAAATGAAATTGCCGCCTGGGCCACGAGGTAGCCAGATGGTAGTTCCAAATTGGCATGCGTTGGGTGTGCGTAGGTGCCTACGCGGCTTAGTAAAAGGGCCCCTGAGTATTTTGTTGACTTTGTAAATAGCAATTCTATCCTATACTATGTACTGTTATTTGAATATTTTTTTCTGTTGATATTCTATAATTGCCTAAGTTCATATTATTTTTGCTGTTCAGCACCTTATGAGGAGAGACTTGCGCACCTGAACATGTATACTCTGGAGGAGAGGAGAAACAGGGGTGATATGATACAGACGTTCAAATATTTGAAAGGTATAAATCCGCAAACGAACCTTTTCCGGAGATGGGAAGGCGGTAAAATGAGAGGACATGAAATGAGATTGAAGGGGGGCAGACTCAAGAAAAATGTCAAGAAGTATTTCTTTCACGGAGAGAGTGGTGGATACTTGGAATGGCCTCCCGCGGGAGGTGGTGGAGATGAAAACAGTAACGGAATTCAAAAATGCGTGGGATAAACATTAAAGGAATCCTATTCGGAAGGAATGGATCCTCAGAAGCTTAGCCGAGATTGGGTGGCAGAGCCGGTGGGGGGAGGCGGGGCTGGTGGTTGGGAGGTGGGCCTTGTTCTGGGCAGACCTCTGTGGTCTGTGCCCTGAAAATGACAGAAACAGATCAAGGTCAGGTATACACATAAAGTAGCACATATGAGTTTAAATTGTTGGGCAGACTAGATGGACCGTGAGGGTCTTTTTCTGCCGTCATCTACTATGTTACTATCAGTCTTATTTTCAAAAGTGATCACCGGCCATTTCCCGACATAAATCGGGAGATGGCTGGCGATCTCTCAAAAGCAGCGAAATTGGTATAATCGAAAGCGGCATTTTTGACAGCATCGCCGCTTTCCCGTCGCCTCGCCGGCAAAAGTTCAAGGGGGCGTGCCGGTGGCTTAGCGAAGGCGGGACATGGGCGGGCATGGGCGTGGCTACCAGATGGTCGGCTTTCGCGGATAATGGAACAAAAAAAAAGCAGCGTTAAGCAGAATTTTGCCGGTTTTACTTGGTCCTTTTATTTTCACGACCAAGCTTCAAAAAGGTGCCCTAACTGACCAGATGACCACTTGAGGGAATGGAGGATGACCTCCCCGTAGTCCCCCAGTGGTCACCAACCCCCTCCCACACTAAAAAAACACAAATAAAAACCTTTTTTGCCAGCCTGTATGCCAGCCTCAAATGTCATACCCAGCTCCCTGGCAGCAGTATGCAAGTCCCTGGAGCAGTTTTTAATGGGTGCAGAGCACTTCAGGCAGGCAGACCCAGGCCCATCCCCCCTACCTGTTACACTTGTGGTGCTAAGCAGGGGCGTAGCCAGACAACAGATTTTGGGTGGGCCTAGGCAAGAAGTGGGTGGGCACCAAGTGTTCTCCCCCACCAGCACCAAAAACATATCTCAGCTGGTGAGAAAACGCTTCTTTCCATCTTGGCTTACCATCAGGGGGAAGCCTTCAGCTGATAGAGCTTGGGGTCTCCACCAGCTACCACTAAATGTGTGCTACTGTTGGGTGGGCCTGAACCCTAAGTGGGTGGACCCTGGCCCACCTGTGGCTACGCAACTGGTGCTAAGTGTTAAGCCCTCCAAACCCCCCCCCCCAAAACCCACTGTACTCACATGTAGGTGGCCCCCTTCACCCATAAGGGCTATGGTAATGGTGTAGAGTTGTGGGGAGTGGGTTTGGGGGGCTCAGCAGGACTCGGCACCCAAGGGAAGGGAGCTATGCACCTGGGAGGTTTTTTTGTATTTTTTAAAATTTTTAGAAGTGCCCCCTAGGGTGCCCGGTTGGTGTCCTGGCATGTGAGGGGGACCAGTGTACTACAAATGCTGGCTCCTCCCATGACCAAATGCCTTGGATTTCACCAGGTTTGAGATGGCCGGCATTTTTTTCCATTATCGCTGAAAAACAAAACCGGCGATCTCAAACCCGGCGAACTCTGGCATTTGGCTGGGCTACACCGTATTATCGAAAGGAAAGATGGCCGGCCATCTTTTTCGATAATACAGTTCCGGCCACCGCCACAATAGATCGCCGGCGAACTACTTGGCCGGCGACGTTCGATTATGCGCCTCCACTTTACCTTAAGTGAATTTCTTCAAAAAGGCAGGAAATAAATCCTAATAAATAAATAAAAATCCAACAAAACCACCGGTCGTCATTCTGGCGACTCTTTTGTTTAGCGCTATTAATTTTGACCATGGATACCTAAATTAAGGCTTGTGGGCTGGATATGACCTTTGGAGCAAATTTTCTCTGGTCCTGAATCAGATGCAGTTTCCAGAGTGATTTTTATTTATTTATTTATTTATTTATTTGCTGCTTTTGCTCCTGTGCTCCATTCTGTCTCTACTCCTCCCCCTACACACACCTCCTGCAGCTCAGGGATTTCAGTCCTTCCTGGGGGCAGAAAGTGGAATAAGAGAGGAGATTAACACAGGGGAGTAAGAGGACAAGGGAGGGGTAAAAAAGGGTAGTGAAAGGAGAGGAAAGAGAGGAAAGTATATCGGGGATGGGGGTGAGAAAAGGTAGAGTCAGTGGAAGAGAGTGCCCCACACACATACCCCAACCACACCACCATCCATCCACCTCCCATTCCTCTAGAGGGCATATGCTGAGCTGATGGGGTAAGGAGGGGTGGCCTAGTGGTTAGGGTGGTGGACTTTGGTCCTGGGGAACTGAGGAACTGAGTTTGATTCCCACTTCAGGCACAGGCAGCTCCTTGTGACTCTGGGCAAGTCACTTAACCCTCCATTGCCCCATGTAAGCCGCATTGAGCCTGCCATGAGTGGGAAAGCACAGGGTACAAATGTAACAAAAATAAAATAGATACTATTGGAGATTCTACATGGAATGTTGCTGCTATTGGAGATTCTACATGGAATGTTGCTACTATTCAGATTCTGTTGCTACTATTGGAGATTCTACATGGAATGTTGCTACTATTGGAGATTCTACATGGAATGTTGCTACTATTCAGATTCTGTTGCTACTATTGGAGATTCTACATGGAATGTTGCTACTATTGGGATTCTACATGGAATGTTGCTACTATTGGAGATTCTACATGGAATGTTGCTACTGTTGGAGATTCTACATGGAATGTTGCTACTAGTGGAGATTCTACATGGAATGTTGCTATTCCACTAGCAACATTCCATGTAGAAGGCTGCGCAGGCTTCTGTTTCTGTGAGTCTGACGTCCTGCACGTACGTGCAGGACATCAGACTCACAGAAGCAGAAGCCTGCGCAGCCACATTGGTGATCTGCAAGGGCCGACTTCTACATGGAATGTTGCTAGTGGAATAGCAACATTCCATGTAGAATCTCCACTAGTAGCAACATTCCATGTAGAATCTCAAATAGTAGCAACAGTGGAGGAGTGGCCTAGTGGTTAGGGTGGTGGACTTTGGTCCTGGGGAACTGAGGAACTGAGTTCGATTCCTGGCACAGGCAGCTCCTTGTGACTCTGGGCAAGTCACTTAACCCTCCATTGCCTGCCACATTGAGCCTGCCATGAGTGGGAAAGCGCAAGGTACAAATGTAACAAAAAAAAAAAAAGCTGGGAGGCAGAATTTTCTGTCTTATCCTGGGAAATCATGCATATGCATATTCCTTTACTTTTTACTCTTCCTCTGCCCCCCCCCCCCCCCCCCCCCACTCCCTGGTTCAGGAAGTTCTTCTTTGAGGGGGATCCCATCCCCATCCTGGCATCTTTCTCTTCACCTGAAAAGTTCTAGGATCCCTGAGTTAGACTCTGAGGTGGGGTGCCATGCTGGCTGGCTGTTTACCAGAGCTGTCAAGCCGATGGACAGTTATGAACAGTGAAACCTGCATTAATCAGGCCATAGCTGTGCTGTCATTCTTCTGTTCCATACATCTCAGCCCAATGGCCTGATTCCAATTTTCTATTTTCTTCTTTCACCTGCTGCCTTGCTCCACTTTTGCTTTTATTAATATACTAGTAAAACATGCCCGTTTCTGGTGCAAATGAAACGGGCGCTAGCATGGTTTTCCTCTCGAACCCCCCCTCCCTACTCACCCCTTCGGCGTTGTGAAGGCACTGACCGCCATTGTTGCGGACCTCGGCACGCCACCTTCAATCTGCTGAGTCGTTGGTTGTGAAGCCACTGACGCCATTTCTCCACCCTCGACGTCATCACGTTTGACGCGAGGGCGGGGCCCCAACACAGTGATTTCGGTGGCTTCACCACCGCGAACCCTTCGAACCGGAAGGAAGTGCCCGGAGGACCTGACAGTGATGTCAGTGTCCTCAGAACGTTGAGGGTGAGTTTTATTATATAGGATGGTTTTGCCTCCAAGGGGATGGAGTGCAGTAATTTTCTGGTGGAAACAGTAACACTATTCTGCATTTTTCCCTTCCAGATTTGGATTCTCTGTAATTGCAGAATGAATCACATGGAGGGGCATAATCGAACGGGGCGCCCAAGTTTTCCTGAGGGTGTCCTCACAAGACGTCCCCGCGAAGGGGCGGGGAAACCCGTATTATCGAAAGATGGGCGGCCATCTTTTGTTTCGATAATACGGTCGGGGACGCCCAAATCTCAACGTTTAGGTCGACCTTAGAGATGGTCAACCTAAATGTTGAGATGGTCGACCTTAGAGATGGTCGTCCCCGGTTTTCGGCCATACTGGAAACTGAGGACGCCCATCTCAAAAACGACCGAATCCAACTCATTTGGTCATGGGAGGAGCCAGCATTCATACTGCACTGGTCCCCCTGACATGCCAGGACACCAACCAGGCACCCTAGGGGGCACTGCAGTGAACTAACTGATGCACTAACTGAACAGAAAAAGCCCTTCCCTTACCAATCCCTTAGCGATTCGGAAAGGAACGGGCATGCATGAAAGAAATCGCATGCAAATGAGCTGTTCACTGTTAGCTCATTTGCACACTATTTCCTTCCTAAGGTGGAGAAGCCAGTGCAGAGCAGCCAAGCGTTATGCGTGGATGCTCTGCGCATGCCAAAGACGGCTTCATACAGGCAGACAAGCTGCATGTATAATAGCCTTAAAAAACCTTTAAAAAACACAAGTCTACGTGAAAACGTCCAAGTGCTCGTCAGGGACGTTTTTTGTTTTTTTTTGAGTATGGGTGAAGGACATCCAAGTGTTAGGTGCCTTTGCTATGTCTCCGTCCCCAGTTGAGGATGTCCAAAATGTGGATGTTTCTGTGAGAAGGACGTCCATGCCTTTGCTATGCCTCTAACACCCCCTTTATTTATTTGGATTTTGGATTACAAGTAGCAGCAGTGGGATTTGAACCGGCCACCTCTGGATTGCAAGACCAGTGCTCTAACCACTAGGACACTCCTCCACTCCACGTCCTTAAAATTTGGCCGTCCCTGTGGGGGGGGTGGGCAGTTCAGGACGTCCAAAATGTTTGAAAGAAGGCCATCCAGGCCTTCGCTATGCCTCCGCTGACACACACACACACACCTCTCCCCTCCCCCCGGGACCTGCATACTGCTGCGATGGACCTGAGTATGATATTTGAGGCTGGCAAAAAAAGTTTTTAAAGTTATTTTTTTCAGGGTGGGAGGGGGTTAGTCACCACTGGGGGAGTCAGGGGAGGTCATCTGGTCAGTTCAGGCACTTGTTTGAGGCTTGGTCGTAAGAAAAAATGGACCAAGTAAAGTCGGCCAAGTGCTCCTCAGGGACGCCCTTCTTTTTTCCATTATCGCTCGAGGACGCCCATCTGTTAGGCACGCCCCAGTCCCGCCTTCGCTAAGCCTACAACATGCCCCCCGGGAACTTTGGTCATCCCCGTGACGGGAAGCAGATGGGGATGCCCAAAATTGGCTTTCGATCATGCCGATTTGGGCGACCCTGAGAGAAGGACGCCCATCTCCCGATTTGTGTTGAAAGATGGGCGCCCTTCTCTTTCGAAAATAAGCCTGATAGCCATTTGCCTTCTTTTTGCAATAAAGAAATACACTCAGTAAACCTCAATTGTTTCCTGATGTATCTAGATTCTAGAGTCACTCAATTTAGCAAGAGTTGTGTCCCTGGCTGCCACTTTTTTCCTAAATTTCCCTCCAAGAGTATAATTACCTTTCCAGATGAGAATTATGTTTCTTTGAACCAGACCAGCTAGAAAAGCTACTGTTAGGGAAGTTAAATAATGCAATCATAGGTGGTTAAATATTTGTTAGAGTGCTTTACATGTTTTCCTAGTAGATTGTAGATTATCTATTTGTTTCTTCTTTGGATTTTTTTTATCGTAATTTTCTTTTCTCTATCTCCCTTGATGTGGGCTATATGGCTTCTTGTAAAGTGCTGATACAGTATGTACTTGTTATTTTTGAAAAATGTTGGAAAAAAAAAGAATGCACTCTTTACTGAACCACTGATGCAGTGATCCTGCAACTCCGGTCCAGGTTTGATTTACAGAATCTGCACTCTGTATGTTCATGAGACATGCGTTGGCATACAAGTGAGAGAAAATCTATAAAATTCATATGTGAGGGGAGGGGGGATCGTATTTGATGAACTTTAGTGTCCCCTTCTCTAAACTTCCAGCAGAGTAGGTGTATCATCCTCCTTCTTCCATGACCTGTTCCTCAGTCCTCTCCCTTCTCTCTGCCCTTTCTGACTCCCCTTTCTCCTATGGTTGCTAACTTTAAAAGATAAATACCCACCATCTGCCCTTGCCCAGTTCACCTCTTGACCAGTTCTCCTCCTCTTCAACCAATGACCATCTTCCCGACCCAAACACATGATTCAGAGCACCCCAAAGCACATCAACCATGATCCCTCTCGGCCTCCAGATCTTCCCATCTTCCATACACATCTCCCAAAGCATCCTGTCACTTAAATTTTTTCACAATCCCCAATATCTCCTATTTTCTAAATATTTATTTCAGTTTAATCAATGAAACCCAGAGCGATTATAACAATAATAAATCTGAAAATAAAAGCCAAATGCTTTGTTTAATTTATTTAGGCAAACTTGATATACTGCCTAAGGCTAATGGGTAGATCTAGGTGGTGTACAATAAAAAATTAAAAATAAGGAAAGAAGAAAATAACAGGACAAGAATATTCATTCAATTAAAGGTTAGAATATAAAGAAGAGTTAGGAAGAAGGAAAAGATTAAGGGAAAGAAAAGCTGAAAGTTAAGAACAAAGAGAAGGCAGCAAAACATCCTAAGTAGCATTAAATGCTTGACGGAAAAGCCAACTTTTTATGGCAGGTTTACATTTTTTAAATAAAGGCTCAGCTAGAATTTCATGGGGTGAGGAGTTCCAGTGAAAAAGGACAGCAAAATAAAATGCCCAGTGTCTAGTAGATTCAAGTACAGCTTACTTAGGGTTGGAAAGGATCAAATGATAGTCATTTAAAGAATGAAGTAAACGCATAGGTGAATATGGAATGGTAAGATTAGACGGAGATAATGAGAGACCTATCTGGAAAGCTTTAAAGCGAGAGTTAAAAGTTTATGAATAATTCTTTGATCGGGAGCCAATGATATTTCTGAAATAAAGGAATGATATGATCTGATTTCTCAACTTGACAGAGTAACCTGATAGCAGTGTTTTCTAGCGTTTGTAGTCATTTGAGTACATAGCATGGAGAACCAAGGTAAATAATATTGCAGTAATCCAATCTAGAAAATAGTAACGACAAGTTGAGTGAATGAAATACTTTATGATCAAAGCATTTTCTAACTAGGCACAATTGTCTGAGGATGAAGAAACTGGTTTTGCAAACGTTAGAAATCTGCGGTAAAAATGACAAGTGAGAGTCTAAAATAACACTCAGATACTGGAAGCAAGAAACTGGAATAACAGAAGTACCAAATAAGTTCAGAGCTGTAGTGGGAATAGGGCTACAAGCTACTGTTTCCCTACTCAGGGCCATCTTATGTTCCAGAAGCCATTGATGAATTTCTCAAAGACAGTCTTGTAAGGGCTGAACGGAGAGAGAATACGGACTGGGTGGAAAAAGTATCAAAATATCGTCTGCATAAAAGTGTGCTGAAATACCGTGAGATTGAATAAGGCTAGTGAGAGGACCGAGAAAGATATTAAAGAAGAGAGGTGAGAGAACAGAGCCTTGAGGGACCCAGGGGCCAGGGGAAGCTCTAGATGAAGAGGTAACCACCTGATAAGTACGACCCAAGAGAAAGGAAGTAAAGCACAAGAGAACAGCTCCTGATATCTCTAGTGCCGAAAGCTGAGAAAGCAGAAGTGAATGGTTGACTAAATCGAATGCAGGGGACAGATCTAAAGATAACTCCAGGACCATATTATGTTTAAGTGTGAATGTAATTCATTAACTAGAGGCGCAAGAACAGTTTCCATGCTAGCATAGGGTCTAAAGTGTAAAAAAAGTGGGAGAGCGACCAAGGATACCAGAAACTGGAGGATGTTCGATAATATACAATTTATTAATAATTTGAAGACTCGACACAACGTCGTGTTTCGGCCGTCAGGCCTGCATCAGGAGTCTGCTTTGTACAGTACTGCGTAGCAATGGTGACGACAAACCTTTTGAAGTTTTACAGCTAACTCTAAGGCAAAATATTGCAAAATAACGTTGAAGATGATCCTTCAGATGTAACGTTGTAGTCTTTAAAAAGACTGTGTTTGGGAAAAAGATGCCGTCAGAAGCGCTGCTCGCATTACGTCACCATTGCTACGCAGTACTGTACAAAGCAGACTCCTGATGCAGGCCTGACGGCCGAAACACGACGTTGTGTCGAGTCTTCAAATTATTAATAAATTGTATATTATCGAACATCCTCCAGTTTCTGGTATCCTTGGTCGCTTCCCACTTTTTTTACACTTTTGTTTTTACCGTGGGGTGTTTGAGTTCTCCGCTTTCCTGGCGGATTTTCCCTCAGCATAGGGTCTAAAGCCAGATTGTCTTGGATGCAAAACCAATGTTTTGTCAATAAATGATGAAACTTGAATGTATACCACTTTTTCTAATAGTTTAGAATAGTCATGACTCTTGGAGCTTGGTAATTAGAAGCACCAATATCATGGAGCATAACCCTGGCACAGCAATCACCTGAAGTCTCTATTATTTTATGCAGTCTCTTTTATTGAATAAATCACAGATAATTTACTCACAGATAGATGTTCAAAGATGCTGATTCAGGATACAGAGACTTCTTAATCTGGAGGCTGTGGGAGGTGGAGATCTGAGGAGAGGTAGTTGTGTTGCAGGGGGGGAGAAAGGTAGTTGAACAGGTAGAAATAGTCCAAAGCTAGGTGAATGGAATGTGCAATATCTCATTTGGGAGGAGATTTACCATAGTAGTGTGCCAGGATTTGAGGGTCAAGAGAAGGCTTTTTTAGGATAGGATGAATAATTGCAGCTTTCCAGAAGTTGGGTACCTTGCCGGAAGAAAGACTATAGTTAGTTATAGCTAAGATTTTTGGAAGAAGTTCTATGTCAGTAATCTTTAGCCATGATGATGGGAGAGGGTTTAATAAAGACGTTGTAATGTGTATAGAAGCAAATGTTTTTGAAAGGGAATGAAAAGTTTGAGGTTGAAAAGAAGTTCATGAATATACTGTCACGGATTCAAGGAGAAAGTGAGTCCTTTGGCCGCTGCCGGAATACGGCTAGCAGTAGGCGAATCACCCGGACTAGGACTGATACTAGGCAATGCAGGCTCAGACTGGAGCTGGAATTCTGGAACTTGAAGGCAGGACTCAAGCTGGAACAGGAACCAGGAACAGAGCAGGCTTGGCTGGACCAAAAACCAGGAACACAGCAGGCTTTGGCTGGAACAGGAACCAGGCTCAGAGCAGGCTTGGCTGGAGCAGGAACTAGGAACAAAGCAGGACTGGAAAACTAGACTGGAGCTTAGAAGCAAAGCTGGAACTAGAAAGCAGAACTGAGGCAACACATGCACACCAGCAAGAAATCACAAGGAGACCTTTTGTTGCAAAGGCAAAGTTTGATTGTCCCAACATTCCTTATGAGAGCCCTCACTGATAATGTCATGGCTTCAGGGAAGAGGCTTGGAGCACCCTGAATACCAGAGTGAAGCTTGGAACTCACTGAATACCAGAGTGAAGCTGGAGCACACACAATACCAGAGTGAGGCTTGGAGCACACTGAATACCAGAGTGAGGCTTGGAGCACACTGAATACCAGAGTGAGGCTTGGAGCACAGAGGAAGTGATAGCAGAAGCAACTGTGCAGGAAGGAGGCAGCCCAGAGAAGCCGCAGAGCCTGACCACCGGAATGGAAGGTGCCACAGCCATGACAGATACCCCTGAAATCATAGGGATTGATGAAGCTAAAAAGGGAGATGTTTGAGGAAATGACGTCACACTGCCTAATGGCTGCTTGATTCTGGGGCTCCGTTGCTTCCCCACCTTTAATCGGCAATAACTGTCTTCAATAGCCTTGCAGTGTGGATTTTTTCTAGCCTGAAGTTTGCTCCTGGTTCGCTGATCTGCTTTTGCTGTTTGCTTTGAGCAATGTCGGTGGCTAAGAAGGACAGTGTGTGGCAGTCTGCCAAGCCATTGGTGAAGGCTCTGCGCCGCCATGCCTCCCCTCCTTGCTCCGACTCACATTATGCTATGTCGTCGGCGGAGGTCGGCTCTGCGGTGCAGGCTCAGGGCTTCCCTAAAGATTTCAGAGGAGGAGGAGTGGCCTAGTGGTTAGGGTGATGGACTTTGGTCCTGGGGAACTGAGTTCGATTCCCGGCACAGGCTCCTTGTGACTCTGGGCAAGTCACTTAACCCTCCATTGCCTGCCACATTGAGCCTGCCATGAGTGGGAAAGTGCGGGGTACAAATGTAACTAAAAAATAAAATAAAAACACGCTAGCTGCTATCAGAGAAGACATTAAATCCTCTAAAGATGAGATATTAGAGCGAATGGACGCTCTGAGTGTGGATCTCCATGAGCTGGGAGGTCGGACACGCACGTGGAGGGCCATGATGAACAGCAGAGCAGCGCGGATTCGCGCCTCACCAAGATAGCTGCAGCATATGAGGACTTACAATACAAACTGGACGACCTGGCGAATCGTGGGAGAAGGAATAACCTCCGTTTGAGAGGTGTTCCTGAGGTAGGAGACAAGGAGGATGTTCCTACAATTGTTAAAGTGATTTGTGGAAACTGCTGGGGGTCAGAGGCGATGGAGATTGAGCAAGCGCACAGGGTGTTTGGTAAACCAGCTGACAATAGACCGCGAGACATTATAGTACGATTTGCTGCTTTTCCTGTGAAAGAACAAATATTACAGACGGCGCGCCAGATGTCCACGGTGGAATATAATGATGCCCGGATAACAGTTTTCCAGGACCTATCTCAGTACACTCTTAGTCAGAGGAGGGCAATGAAACCAGTGCTGGAGATCCTAATCCAGCAGAAAATTCCATATAGGTGGGTCTTTCCCTTTGCGCTTTGCTTCACGGCGGGGGGCAAGAGGCACCATATCCGTACTGTAGCGGAAGCGTGGAAGATACTACTGGATACAGGAGTGACCTCTGCAGGAGCACCGGTGGCTACTGATCCGATTACGAGTGTGAGAGCTAAGCTCCAGAGATGGAAAAGAGTGAAAGGGAAAGGCAAAAAAGTCGGGCCAGCCATTTGAACTTTCAGTGGGACCAGTACTTAAGTAAAGTTGAGAAAGTTTTGCATGTAAATGTGCTTGATTTCAGAAGCTGTTTGTTTTGTTTTCTGGTGCCCTTATGGGCATCGAAGATGTAGGTGGGAGGTATCGGAGGGTAGAAGGGGTAGATGGTTGTACAGTGGGGAGGAGCTAAGAATGCGTTAGGTGGGGGGGGGGGGGGGTTGCAGGGGTTGGGATTGAGTGGTCTGGGAGGTTGGGAGATGCACATCTTCTATAATACCCAGGCGAGGTGGGAGGGGGTCTGTATAAACCTGGGGGGGGATCTGGGCCTGGTGGTGGAAGCTCCTTGGGGGGTGAGGGGAGGGGAGGGATGGGCAAGGGGGGGGGATATGGTGGTTGGGTGGGGTGCTGTGGCAGCAAGGGGCTCCCAGGGTGTGCAATGTGGGGCATAGGCTTTTTGGCTAGGGGTTTGACATGGCCGGTGACATAAAGTTTTGTCTTATAATGTGAAAGGCCTGAATTTGCCACAAAAACGCCAAAAGCTATTTAAAGAGCTAACTCACTTTCATCCGCAGGTGGTGTTTCTCCAGGAGACTCATTTGAGAAGAGAGCATGAAAAGTTTTTATCACACTGTGTTTGTTGTTCCTATTTGCATCATGCTCAGTACTTGACAGTATTAATTTACAATTTTTGTCTGATTTTTATTTAAGGACACCTGATCTACTATGGTCTCTTTTGCAACCTCACTATCGGGATACCCTATCTTCCCTATTTTGGTGATACCTTATTCTGAACCATGCGCTTTTGAGCTACTGTCGGCCTTCCCCAGTTTTTAGTTTAAAGGATGCTCTATCTTCTTTTTAAATGCCGTTGCCAGCAGCCTGGCCCCACCCTGGTTAAGGAATAGGCCCACCCTTCCCCAGAATGCTGCCCATGGGAACTGAGGGAGATAGAAATAAGGAGACTGAACAGTGGATAAACCTATGGTCAGACCAAGGAATCTCTGTAGAGGAGATAGAATAGTTTAAACATGGAATCTGACGGAGATAAAATACCATCAACATGCTGTCTAAATCTGTTTCAGTTCCGCCCATCCCATCGCTCCATCCATCCACCATAATGTCCATCTTCATCTCTTCCAGTTCACCAATTCAGGTACTACACATTCTAATACAATAAAAGTCAGTATCAATATGGCATTCATGTTAACACTTTGTCCCCTCCCCCCTTTCCTAATATGGCCTCCCCCTCCTCCCATGCTCCCTTAGCCTTATCCAGGCTGTTTCTCCTCTTGGTCCACATATACCTTCCCAGCCTCCATCGCCTCCATCTTCCTTATACATCCCAAATCCTCCTCCTATACACATCCAAAAAGAAGCAGAAGCAGCTCCTAACTAGGTAGGGGCATTCCATGTGGGCTGGCTCTGCTGCTATCTATGACACCCGTGACTCTTGGCATTCTTGGTTTAGCTGGTAGAAGGCAGAAAAGGGTCACCAAAAAAGACAAATGGGAAGGAGCTCTGATGCTGGGTCCGCTCTCACTGGATCCTTTCCATCTTTTCCTATCTGCTCCCATGGCCCCTATCGCTCCTTTTCTTCCCTCAAGATCACTCTCTTTTTCATCCCCTACATGTTCTTTGTCTCCTCTCTATCTCTGTTATGATCTATTCTTCTCTCTTGTGCTGATCCCTTTATGGACTTCTCCAACCTGTGCTCTCCCATGTGGCCTTTCTCCTTTATGTGCCTCGCTATTGTCCTTTTCAGGTTCTTCTTAGCACTCTCAAGGCCTTTTGTCCAGCTATTCTCAATTCCTATCTTTGCCCAATGGCCCCTTTCCATTGCAGCATCAGACATTATGAGGCCTCTGTCCTTCCATCAATTTCTACAGCTGCTGAAGGCCTGACCAAAGCCCATAAATGCAATTTGTGGTCATGATTTCTCTGCCCCTCAATATCAACCATGGGTGAGAGGGGGGCCTATGTAGACCTTTCAGCCCTGTTGCTGCTGGCAGAGGTCATGGGCTGCCATTCTCAGTATAATGAATGTGGAGATATGGGACCAGTCTGTAAAAGGAGAAATTCTAGAAAATATTGTTGGCACCTCTAAGTGTGTGTTGTCCCCTTGATGGAAAATCTGGCCCCTGTAACATGTTTGTTAATCCCATGATGCCAGCCAGCTACAGCTTCCAATCAATACCTTCAGAACACTAAGAGTTTGCTATTCATGACATTTCTTTATCCATCTCAATATATAGTGCCATAAGGCTTTTCCAGAACATTTTTTTCAGGTGAGCAGAATTCCTACAGGTGTGTAACCAAAAGCTTTTTGTTCATAGCCCTTTCCACTAATTAAACTGAATTATTTACATCAATAAAGTGAGAGTTTAAACAGCAGTAAAACAATAAAAAAAAAAAAACAAAGACAGGGGTGATGGAATGCTGAATGTGAAGGAAAGATATTTATTGTGTCGTTAGAAGCTCCATCATTTGGGGAAGAAAAGAGTCCAAACACATGTATATCACGGTGTTAATCCAGAACACACAAAGTGGAAGTACACTATGCTGCTCATTTTAGAAACACAATTTGAGGGTAATTCTCTACAGGTCACTCAAAGTTAGGTGCCGGAATGCTGTGCGATAAGCACATAGTCTATAATTGTTGACGTAGAATGATAGAGTAAGTCTGTATTTCCATGCCTAAGCTTAGGCTTGAGCACTAATACCAGCTGAAAGGCTGATGTATACCTCCGTTACAGGAAAAAGGGGAGAAATTCAGACAATATGTTTCTAAACTGGAGGGTGGGGCTGATCATATCTCAGAGGGATGGTGGGAGCCTGAAACAGTAAATGTGCCATCAAAACTGCAGAGTAGAAGGAACTTCCAGGCTCCAGAGTAATTCCTGCTCAATACAATGCAAAAAGGTAAAACCACTTTTCTGTGGCAAGGAAGCTCCAGGATACGGGCTCTTGAAATCAGACTGAAAACAGGCACAATCAAGTGTAATATAAGTCAGCATTTCTTTAGACATATCAGTGGATGTGGAAAAGTAGTTCTGGAAATTAAGAAAACCTGGCCTAGCATTACAAGATGCTTTTATAGTAAAGAAGCAGAGCACAGGAAAATGCTACATTAGAAGTTGTAGATCCCTGGAGCGTCTTGTGTTGTCACACTTTAGTGTTCAGCTTGGTAATTCTGTAGAAATAAATATTTATGTTCAGGGGAAAGGCTTGCTACTCTGCATTAAGTATTGAAAATTAATTAAGATGACCTTCACGTTATCAGTCATTAACATGCAAATAGAAACAGCTGAGAGAGCAACCCTGTTAATTGATAACCAGGTCACTTCCCCGGAGAGTTGATCAGACAGTCTAAATATTGTGCCTCTGACACAGAGTGTTTAACCTACAAAGTATATTATTTCTTCCAGGTCTAGCACTGAAAAATTGGTAGAAATGAAAAAAAAAAACGCTTGTAGCAAGGAAAGAAAACATTCCTCATGTGTTCTTTGGAAGTTTCATGATTTTTCTGTGGTGTATTTTGTTGTCTTTAAGAATCTTTTTCTGACTTATCTCCTGATGCAGGCTATTTTGCCAAAACATGGCCATGCTGGATTATTTTGAGAGCTCTAGCTGGTACATCAGAGAAGGGCGGGCACAGGAAGAAGGAGAGAGACGTCAGTGAAGGCAGAAGCAATCGACGATCAGCTGTTCCATCCCGTGCAGTGCCTTCACACACAGGTGAGAGGCTGCACCGGCCATTGAGGCGGAGGGGGGGAGCTGCGGCGACGAACTCAGGGGGGCGTGGCATGGGGCGGAGGATGGCGAGAGGCGGAGCAGTGGTGGGAGAAGGAGAAGGGAGGGGGGCCCGGTGCTGCAAAAGTTTTGATTTTTATGAGCTTTTATTTCATACAGGGAGAAGCGGGGAGCAGCTGCGACCTCGCAGGGGGCGGGGGGGGCAAGGTCGTCCATACAGGACGCTCCTGATGAGTGCCTTTGCCCCCTCCCGATCCTCTTTTGATGTTTGTTGAGATATTTTATGCAGGGGAAAGCGGGGAGCCACGTGTTTGTGGGTTTTTTGGGGGGGGGTTGACGTTTGTGGCATGCGCAGAGCAGCCAGCATAACGCTTGGCTGCTCTGCGCATGCTTTAGGGGCCGATTTCCGACGGGGATTACAAATCTTTGACACATTGTACTTTTCAATACCGCACCGCACATGTGCGACTTGTTTTTTTTGCTGCATGCTTCGTTTTTTCAAATTCGTTAAGGACTTTAACGTTTTAGATTTTTTACGTATGGTTGATGCATCTGGGCCTAAGCAATTAAAGAGCTCACCTAACTGCTTGTTTTCCCTCCTACGGTGTTTAACCAATGGAAGAGTTCATCCAAATGTTCTTTCACCCTCACACTGCTTCTGACCAATAAAACTCTGCACGTACCCCTGGCAGGAGAGGCTGGTACGAAATGTTTTTAGAGATGTTTTTTGAGGGTGGGAGGGTGTTAGTGACCACTGGGGGAGTAATGGGAGGTCATTGCCGATTCCCTCTGGTGGTCATCTGGTCATTTCAGTCACCTTTTTGTGCCTTAGTCGTAATAAAAACACATCCGGGTGAAAATGTCCAAGTGTTCATCAGGGACATCCTTGTTTTTTTCGATTATGGGTCAAATATGTCCAAGTGTTAGGCACGCCCAAGTCGTGCCTTCGCTACACCTCTGACACGCCCCCTTGAAATTTGGACGTCCTTGTGACGGACTGCAGTTGGAGACATCCAAAATCGGGTTTCGATTATACCAATTTGGACGTCTCTGGGAGAAGGATGTCCATCTATTAAGGGAATAAAGAGATTTAAAATGTTTGATAGACTTCTTGCACTTCAAACATCGAGGTCCTGGAGTGATTTTGATATTTGTTTTGCTGCTCAGTTATCTTTTTTATTATTTAAGAAAAATGTAAAAACCCATCTTTTTGAGATATTTGTTAAAATGAGTTCTTGAATAAGATTCTATTTTTTGCTTCATAAGAGACTGTCTTGGTTTTTTAATTATTGTAAACTGCAGATAACCTGAAGGTATCAGCGGTATAGAAGTATATTGTAATATAATACAAATCTCAAAAATTATAAAAATGTAATATAAGATGGGTGTAGCTATGGGTGGGCCTGGGTGGGCCCAGGCCCACCCAATCTCAGCTCAGGCCCACCCAAGCAGTTGGCAACTCTCTAGTCCTCCTCCTACCTACCAAAAAAAATTTTTTTTTTTAGTGTGGGCTGGGTCCTGATCCAGAAGTGGGTAGGCGTAGGTGGCGGCCATTGTAGCACTGCATTCCGGCACCGCTACTCCATCGCTCACTCCCCATCTGGACTCTGCTGCTTTCTGCTCCTCCTCCCACAGTGCACATGACAGCGCCACAGTTCTGACGGCTGCCATCGGTGTCACATTCCTTATTGTCCCCTCACTAGATCAATCAGCCTTTTTTGTTGATTCCCCTCCTCCCAGGCCTCAGCGTCAGCACTTTCCTGTGTCCCCACAACAGAGCACATGGAGCGGAGCACAGTGCTCTCTGAGTCTGCACCAGTGCCTGCCACCACCGAAGCCCAGCTACCCAGCCCAGATAAAATAATATTTTTTTAATTTTAACGTGTACAGTCTAATTCTAGCTGGTGGTGGGGTACTGGGTGGGGGTGGGCTCTTCAATGCATAGGGCAAAAAATGTATATTTAATCATTAAATATACCTTTTTTTCCCTAGACAGTGAAGAGCCTACCCCACCCAGAAACCCATCAACAATAAATTTTAATAGTGTCCAGGTTGTATATTTGTCATGTTGGTGCCTTGGTTTTGGGTGGGTTTGATCTTGTGCCTTAGTTAAAATTTTTTAAAAAAGTGTTAAATTTAATGTAACATAGTAGATGACGGCAGAAAAAGACCTGCACGGTCCATCCAGTCTGCCCAAGAAATGTGCCACTTTTTTGTGTATACCTTACCTTGATTTGTACCTGTCTTTTTCAGAGCACAGACCGTACAAGTCAGCCCAGCACTATCCCCGCCTCCCAACCACCAGCCCCACCTCCCACTACCGGCTCTGTTATCCAATCTCGGCTAAGCTCCTGAGGAGCCATTTCTTCTGAACAGGATTCCTTTATGTTTATCCCACGCATATTTGAATTCCGTTACCATTTTCATCTCCACCACCTCCCGCGGGAGGGCATTCCAAGCATCCACCACTCTCTCTGTGAAAAAATACTTCCTGACATTTTTCTTGAGTCTGCCCCCCTTCAATCTCATTTCATGTCCTCTCGTTCTACCGCCTTCGTATCTCTGGAAAAGGTTTGTTTGCGGATTAATACCTTTCAAATATTTGAACGTCTGTATCATATCACCCCTGTTTCTCCTTTCCTCCAGGGTATACATGTTCAGGTCAGCAAGTCTCTCCTCGTACGTCTTGTAACGCAAATCCCATACCATTCTCGTAGCTTTTCTTTGCACCGCTTCGATTCTTTTTACATCCTTAGCAAGATACGGCCTCCAAAACTGAACACAATACTCAAGGTGGGGCCTCACCAACGACTTATACAGGGGCATCAACACCCCCTTTCTTCTGCTGGTCACACCTCTCTCTATACAGCCTAACAACCTTCTAGCTATGGCCACCGCCTTGTCACACTGTTTCGTCGCCTTCAGATCCTCAGATACTATCACCCCAAGATCCCTCTCCCCGTCCGTACCTATCAGATTCTCCCCGCCTAACACATACGTCTCCTGAGGATTTCTATTCCCTAAGTGCATCACTTTGCATTTCTTCGCATTGAATTTTAATTGCCAAACCTTAGACCATTCTTCTAGCTTCCTCAGATCCTTTTTCATGTTTTCCACTCCCTCCCGGGTGTCCACTCTGTTACAGATCTTAGTGTCATCCGCAAATAGGCAAACTTTACCTTCTAACCCTTCGGCGATGTCACTCACAAATATATTGAACAGAATCGGTCCCAGCACCGATCCTTGAGGCACTCCACTACTCACCTTCCCCTCCTCCGAGCGAATTCCATTCACCACCACCTTCTGGCTTCTGTCCGTCAACCAGTTCCTAATCCAGTTCACCACTTCGGGTCCTATCTTCAGCCCATCCAGTTTATTTAAGAGCCTCTTGTGGGGAACCTTGTCAAAAGCTTTGCTGAAATCTAAGTAGATTACGTCTATAGCTCGTCCCTGATTCAATTCTCCGGTCACCCAATCAAAGAATTCAATGAGATTCGTTTGGCACGATTTCCCTTTGGTAAAACCATGTTGTCTCGGATCTTGCAACTTATTGGCTTCCAGGAAATTCACTATCCTTTCCTTCAGCATCGCTTCCATTACTTTTCCAATAATCGAAGTGAGGCTTACCGGCCTGTAGTTTCCAGCTTCATCCCTATCACCACTCTTGTGAAGAGGGACCACCCCCGCCGTTCTCCAATCCCTCGGAACCTCTCCCGTCTGCAAGGATATATTAAACAAATCTTTAAGAGGACCCTCCAGTACCTCTCTGAGCTCCCTCAATATCCTGGGGTGGATCCCATCCGGTCCCATGGCTTTGTCCACCTTTAGCTTTTCAAGCTGTTCATATACACTCTCTTCCGTGAATGGTGCTCTATCCACTTCAATCTCATTTGTACTTTTTGCAGTCCATCGCGGTCCTTCTCCAGGATTTTCTTCTGTGAAAGCAGAACAAAAGTATCTATTTAGCAAATTTGCTTTTTCTTCATCATTATCCACATAGCGGTTCGCAGTATCTTTTAGTTTCTGGGTGGGGGCGGGCTCTGCAGTGCCCAGAACATTAAAAAAAAGGGTCATATTTAATGCTGGTGTCATTCAGGGGGTGTGGGGGGTGTGGGGGGGGAGAGATGCCAGACCATGGGGGTAGGGTGTAGGATTGAACCTACACAGCACCTGTAGTTTCCTGGTGATGGTTGCAGCTGAGCTCCAGGTGCTGCTGGGCTTATTAGCCATTCTGAAACCTTGCTGCTTTGCCTTTGCATTGCATCTGAATTCCCACATTCCCTTTCTTGTGTGAATCAGACTGAAAGACCCATAATCACAAATTCGATCAAACTCCCAATATGAGTTTCCTAAAAGGCCACTGAACAATTTTGAACACTTTTGTGCAATTTCTATATTTTTTAAGAGGCAGTAATATCCAAAAATAGCAGCACTTCATCAACCAGGTGCTCCTTCTGTAACAGCAAAGAGAGCTTATTAAACAAAATGTGTGGATAAAAGACAAGCTGGTAATGGGTTTTGTTAGTTCTGTACAGCGGAAATAAAAAAAGCACTAAGAGCCTTCAAAACAGGGACACAAATCCATTTAATTGTATAACTTGAATATCAATCTTGTGCTAATGACCCGACACTGGCCATGTTTCGGCGCATAGCTCTTGCATCAGGGGTCAACGAATGATTCTTAAGCAATTCAGGTTGAAAAAGTCCAACGTACAATGGAGATGCTTCCTTTCCCGCATGATGTTGCATATCGGATCAGGAAGGACTGTTTTGTTTTTGACAGTGAAGAGTAGGAAACTCCATTTTATTTACATCATGCGGGAAAGGAGGCATCTCCATTGTACGTTGGACTTTTTCAACCTGAATTGCTTAAGAATCAATCATTGACCACTGACGCAGGCACTGTATGCCGAAACACAGTCCGTGTCGGGTCATTAACACAAGATTACATAAGTACATAAGTATTTCCACACTGGGACAGACCAAAGGTCCATCAAGCCCAGCATCCTGATTCCAACAGTGGCAAGATCCCGAAAAAAATTCATACATTTTATGCTGCTTATCCCAGAAATAGCAGTGGATCTTCCCCAAGTCAATTTAATAATGGTCTATGGACTTTTCCTTTAGGAAGCCGTCCAGACATTTTTTTTAAACTCTGCTAAGCTAACTGCCTTTACCACATTCCCTGGCAACAAATTCCAGAGTTTAATTACACGTTGAGAGAAGAAATATTTTCTCCGATTCGTATTAAATTTACTACTTTGTAGCTTCATCACATGCCCCCTAGTCTTAGTATTTTTGGAAACAGTAAACAAACAATTAACGTCTACCCATTCTACTCCACTCATTATTTTATAGACCTCTATCATATATTTCCCCTCAGCCGCCTTTTCTCCAAGCTGAAGAGCTTTAGATGCTTCAGGCTTTCCTCATAGGGAAGTCGTCTCGTCCTCTTTATCATTTGCATTGCCCTTCTCTGTACCTTTTCTAATTCCACTATATCTTTTTTGAGATGTGGTGACCAGAATTGAACACAATATTTGAGGTGAGGTTGCACCATGGAGCGATACAAAGGCATTATAACATCCTCACTTTTGTTTTCCATTCCTTTCCTAATACCTAACATTCTATTTGCTTTCTTAGCCGCCACAGCACACTGAGCAGAGGATTTCAACGTATCATCAACTACGACACCTAGATCCATTTCTTGGTCTGTGACTCCTAACGTGGAACCTTGCATGACATAGCTATAATTCGGGTTCCTCTTTCCCACATACATCACTTTGCACTTGCTCACATTAAACATCATCTGCCATTTATACAATTAAATAGATTCGTGTCCCTATTTTGAAGGCTCTTAGTGCTTTTTTTTTTTTGCTGTTTTGGATTTTGTCTTGTACTTTGTACCCTCTCTGTGTATGCGTTTTGTTAGTCCTGTGGCATTGTGGACACAGCGCACACAACACCAGAACTTTTCCCCAGCAGTGGACAGAATTTATGAGAATTTTATGGCTCTTGTCACTTAGTTCTGCTCAAGTCCCAGAGCCACAGTGCTGCTTTCTTCAAAAGAAGTGAATGCTTTTTGAATGCTCTCATTCCTTTCCAGGCTCTCAGCACCAGCCTCCTCACATGTCAGGGCATAAATCTCCCTTAGAGTGAGGGATGTGTAAGGAATGCAAATCCATTGACAACTGACCCAGTCAACTTTTCATCTGTATATTATAATAAAAGGAATTAAGCTGTGTCTCCAGCCTGCAGAAGAGTGTTACAGAGAGAATAGTCGATTGGTCCTGAAGGGCTGTCAGGGGTCAGGATTTTTAGTATAGCCCAATGGTTCCCAAACTTTATCGGTTCGTGGCACCTTTTGTGTCTGAGTAATTTTTCGTGGCATCTCCCCTGGCCACATAGGTCTCCCTCCCCCCCCCAGTCTCATAGGTCTCCCCATCCCAGCCATACAGGTCTCCACACACCCCCAGGCCACATTGGTCTCCACCCCCCAGTCACACAGGTCTCCACCTCCCCATCCACACAGTTCTCTATTGCCCACCCCCCTGCCACACATTTTTTCCACTGCTCACCTTCACCTGGAGCAGCCCTTGGGGGGGGGGGGGGCTCCTCTGCAGTCTCGAGCTCCATTTCAGGCTCCCTGCACTGCTACTGCTGCTTCTTCTCTAGATAGGTAGCAGCACTGGCAAAACAAGCTGTAGCCATGCGGGACCAGACTCTCCATACACGTGCTGTTGGCTGTGCCCCTGAACAGGAAGTGATGTTCAAGGGGGCAGGATCATCAGCCGTGTGTATAAAGAGTCTGACCCTGCCCTGTGTGGCTGCAGCTTGTTTTGCCACCGCTGCCACTGCTCATCTAGAGAAGCAGCAGGGATGGGTATGTGGGGGAGGAGGAACAGAGAAGAGGCGGTTTGGGTGGCAGCGGGAAGGAGGTCAGGATTTTCCTTGGCACCCCTGAGAGTTTGCTGTGGTGCACCAGGGGTGCCGTGACACACAGTCACAACTGTCAGGAATGGTGAGCCCTTGGACCAAAGCTGGAGCTTTGGCAGACAAATCACCTAGGCTGGCACAGGCAGGAATCAGAACAGACTGGACTAAGATAAATTAACAGACTCAACACAGGCAGGACAGAGGTAACTAAACACAATGGACTAAACAAGGACCGGATCCAGATGAAGCAAGGAAAAGAAAGCAAAGGGGCCAGATCTGGAACCCAGACAGGACAAGGCAAAACTCGGAACTGGATTAAAGCTGGGACTGGGACCCAGAAATGCAAGACAAGGCAACACACGGAAGTAGATTAAAACTGGGTCCAGAAAAGGACAAGGCAAGAACTGCATCCGGACAGGACTAGACTAAAAGAGACAAAACTAGACAACTAGACAGGCAAGACAGGGCAGGAGCTAGGCAACAGAATAACAGAAGCAAGACAATACACAAGGCAGGAACAGGATTCAGGATTTTCAAACAGGCTTGGCTGGAACAGGATTTAGGATTCTCAAACAGGATTCAGGATTCTCAAACAGGCTTGGCTGGAACAGGATTCAGGATTCTCAAACAGGATTCAGGATTCTCAAACAGGCTTGGCTGGAACCGGATTCTGGAACGGGCTTGGCTTGGCTGGAACTGGATTTTGGAATGGGCTTGGCTTGACTGGAACCGGATTCTGGAACGGGCTTGGCTTGACTGGAACCAGATTCTGGAATGGGCTTGGCTTGGCTGGAACTGGATTCTGGAACGGACTTGGCTTGGCTTGGCTTGACTGGAACAGGATACTGAAAGGGACTTGGCTTAGCAGGGAACTGGGACAGAACTAGCTCAAACAGAGAGCAGGAGCAGAACCTGGCTCAAACACACACAGGAACAGAACTTGGCAGAAACAGAGCTCAAGAGCCATGAAGCAAACATGGCAGGCAAAGGATTAAGCAGACTAAATGAAGACAAACAAACAAACAAACAAAGAAGCAATGTGCTTACCAGCACCCACAGCTGGATAGCAGTGAAGTAATCAGTATGATGCTGGCTTCTACAGACTCAGAATAAACAAGAACCACACACAGAGCTTGGCTAAATACAGAGGTTGACTTAAACACAGAGCTTAACTATAGCAAGAGTCAAAAGCAGGGCTAGACTAAAAGCAGGAGCCAAGGGTAGAATCAAACAGATACAGACACCAAGGGCAGGGAGTGGCTCTACAGCCCAGCTTTCAGGAAACAAGATTCAAACGCAAACTCACAGAAACAAAGGAAAGCATTGAAACACAAGACTCAGAGAAACACAGCACAGACCGTCAGGAGTAAAACACTTAGGAACAAGGCCAAGTAACACAAGATTAAGAGACCTCTTGCAAAGGCAACGTAGGAAAGCTCCCTGGGTCCTTATAAAGGTGTAGGCTGATGATGTCACAAGTAGGAAAAGACGCAGAAGCAGGGAGACCAAAGCGAGGCTTGGCTTACAGGAAGAACAATAGGAAATAAAGCAGACTAGAGAGGTCACAGAGCTAGATACAGAGAAACAGTAGGTCTGAACATGGCACGGCCACAACCGTGACATATAGCCAATAGATGGAAATGAGAGCCTGGTTTTTAGACTGAACATAACTGCCTTTCTCGTGATCACTTATTGGGGGTTGTAGCAGGGGTCCTCAAATCCAGTCCTCGAGGACCACAACCCAGTCTGGTTTTCAGGATTTCCACAATGAATAGGTATGAGATCTATTTGCGTGCAATGAAAATGAGGAATGCAAACAGATCTTGCACCTATTCATTGTGGAAATCCTGAAAACCAGGCCGGGTTGTGGACCTCGAGGACTGGATTTGAGGACCCCTGCTCTATAGACTGCCTAAGGTTAAGTGCCTGAAAGATACACGCTATGTGTAAATTCTATAAATCAAAGTGATAACCAATAAAATTTCTCCTGTGATTTCAATAAGCTTACATTTACATCAACCTTCTTGATCAAAAAAGATGTCAGGAAGTATTTTTTCACGGAGAGGGTGGTGGATGCTTGGAATGCCCTCCCGTGGAAGGTGGTGGAGATGAAAGCGGTAACGGAATTCAAACATGCGTGGGATATGCAGTAGGAATGGATCCTCAGAAGCTTAGCCAAAATTGGGTGGCAGAGCAGGTGAGGGAAGAGAAGTTGGTGGTTGGGAGGCGAGCATAGTGGAGGGCAGACTTATACGGTCTGTGCCAGAGCCGGTGATGGGAGGCGGGACTGGTGGTTGGGAGGCGGGAAATACTGCTGGGCAGACTTGTACGGTCTGTGCCCTGAAAAAGGCAGGTACAAATCAAGGTAAGGTATACACATATGAGTATCTTGTTGGGCAGACTGGATGGACCATGCAGGTCTTTTTCTGCCGTCATCTACTATGTTACAATCCAGCTTATAATCAAAAGACAAAAACGCCTATATTGCGACCTAAATCGGGAGATAGGCGTTTATCTCCCAAAAACGAATAACGCGGTATAATCAAAAGCCGAACTTGGACGTTTTCAACTGCACTCCATCGCGGAAGCGTACAAAGTTGACGGGGGCGTGTTGGAGGCATGGTGAAGGCGGGACTGGGGCGTGGTTATCACCCGAACAGAGATGGGCTCCTTTCGCCGATAATGGAAAAAAAAGTATGCGTTTGTAGCTAGAATTTAGGGCAATTTTCCTGGATCCTGTTTTTTTCACAAATAAGGCCCCAAAAAGTGCCCTAAATGACCAGATTACCACCAGAGGGAATCGGGGATGACCTCCCCTGACTCCCCCAGTGGTCACTAACCCCCTCCCACCACAAAAAAATGATGTTTCACAACTTTTTATTTTCACCCTCAAATGTCATACCCACCTCCCTGACAGCAGTATGCAGGTCCCTGGAGCAGTTGTTAGGGGGTGCAGTGGACTTCAGGCAGGTGGACCCAGGCCCATCCCCCCCCTACCTGTTACAATTGTGCTGCTTAATGCTTAGTCGTCCAACCCCCCCAAACCCACTGTACCCACATGTAGGTGCCCCCCTTCACCCCTTAGGGCTATAGTAATGGTGTAGACTTGTGGGCAGTGGGTTTTGAGGGGGATTTGGGGGGCTCAACACACAAGGGAAGGGTGCTATGCACCTGGGAGCTCTTTTACCTTTTTTTTGTTTTTGTAAAAGTGCCCCCTAGGGTGCCCGGTTGGTGTCCTGGCATGTGAGGGGGACCAGTGCACTACGACTCCTGGCCCCTCCCAAGAACAAATGCCTTGCATTTATTCGTTTTTGAGCTGGGCGCTTTCATTTTCCATTATCACTGAAAAACAAAACGCCCAGCTCACAAATTGTCGAATAAAACATGGATGTCTATTTTTTTCGAAAATACGGTTCGGTCCGCCCCTTCACGGACCCGTTCTCAGAGATAAACGCCCATGGAGATAGACGTTTTCGTTCAATTATGCCCCTCTATGTAACCTTCTTGGTCTTCGAAGTCAGCATCTTCTAACATACTTGCTGTTCCTTTTTTTAAGGCTGTATTTTTGGATAAATATAGGAACTCGATTTTTTATTTTGCAGGATGTGATTGGAATTCCTTACCTACTCAGCTTCAAGCCTTATGAAATATGGATGAATTCAAAAATGCTTTAAAAACTGTTTTGTTTTAGCAAGCATTTGATATCTCTTCTTAAGGGCAAGTTTTGGACTGCCTGGTGACCATTAGATCTTGATGTCTTAGCAGATATTATAATTATGTTGTATGTTTTGTGAAATGTATATTATTATTATGAATGTGAATTGTTCCCCCTCAGGGTTGTAGATTTGTAGGTTCTCCTCCACCATATGCCTTCAAATCTAGGCTAAAGCCCCACCTTTTTTGATGCTGCTTTTTACTCTTTTTTATCCTGTTTGTCTGTCCTAATTAGATTGTAAGCTCTTGAGAAGGGACTATCTCATCATGTCAAGTATACAGCGCTGCATATGTCTAGTAGTGCTATAGAAATGATAAGTAGTGGTAGTCTTTGGGATTCCAGAATCTTGCTACTGTTTGGGATTCTGCACAGAATCTTGTTACTCTTTGGGATTCTGGAATCTTGCTACTCTTTGGGATTCTGAACAGAATCTTGTTACTCTTTGGGTTCTACCCAGAATCTAGCTACTCTTTGGGATTCTGCACAGAATCTTGCTACTTGTTGGGATTCTGCACAGAATCTTGCTACTTGTTGGGATTCTGCACAGAATCTTGCTACTCTTTGGGATTCCAAAATCTTGCTACTCTTTGGGATTCTGGAATCTTACTACTCTTTGCGATTCTACACTCATCATCTCTTTGAGAAGATCTATTGCAAGGATCAAAACACATGAAGTCTATACACACTAATAGAAATGCATCAATACACTCTCTTCTGAGTTCTCTTCCCCCGTATTTTCACCACACTTAAAACTCTACCCACAGATAAAATTGTTATACCCTAATGTTCTTTTGCTATTGTTTTATTGCCCTATCAATTCCCCATTTTAACACTCCATTGTTCTATCCCCTAATGATATTTTGACTCTGAATTTGTCTTCACATAACTCTTCACAATGTAACCCATAATCGTACTGCTACAAATTGTATTTTCATTATTCACAATGTATTGTAAGCCACACTGAGCCCGCAAATAGGTGGGAAATGTGGATAAAAATGCAATAAATAATAATAATAATAATACTCAGAATCTTGCTACTCTTTGGGATTCTGCACAGATTCTTGCTACTCTTTGTCCTTATCCCTTCTTTGGGAAGCTTGCCAGGTGCCCTTGGCCTGGATTGGCCGCAGTCTTGGACAGGATGCTGGGCTCGATGGACCTTCGGTCTTTTCCCAGCGTGGCATTACTTATGTACTTATGTCCTAATTAGATTGTAAGCTCTGTCGAGCAGGGACTATATCTTTATGTCCAGTCTACAGCGCTGCGTACATCTAGTAGCGCTATAGACAAATGATAAGTAGTAGTAGTAGATTTGTGGGTTACAAATTTTTAAATCAATAAAATATGCTCATAAGTGTGGTTAATAAATCCAGTAAATAAATATAATGGTAATTGATGTCGTAATAATACAAGTTAAGCCCACAGTTATGTGTCTAAAATTAGGACTGAGGATGTACAGCAGCTCAATCTCTGATCTAAATGCTTGTGCTGAACTCTAGGCTGGGGACTGATATACTGCCTTGCTGTGGTTACAATCACTTCTTTTACTGGGTGACCAAACAGTTCGATGTGGGAGGGGCGCTAGATGTGATGTACTTGGATTTTAGCAACGCCTTTGACACAGGCGACTGATAAATAAACTGAGTGCCCTTGGTATAGGACCTAAAGTGACTGACTGGGTTAAAAACTGGTTAAGTGGCAGGAGACAGAGGGTAGTGGTAAACGTAACTTGCTCTGAGGACAGAGATATTATCGGTGGTGTACCGCAGGGATCAGTCCTCGAGCTGGCCGTTTTTAACATCTTTGTGAGTGAAACTGTGGAAGGGCTGTTTGGTAAGGTTTGTCTCTTTGCGGATGATACCATACTCTGTCATAGGGTGGACACCCTGGAGGGCATGAATGATATGAAGAAGGATCTAGCGAAGCTTGAAGAATGGTCCGATAATTGGCAACTAAGATTTAATGCTAAGAAATGCAGGGTCATGCACCTGGGTCACAAAACCCCAAGGGAAAGGTACAGTATAGGGGATGAAGAGCTTCTGTGTATGAAAGAAGAACGGGACTTGGGGGTGATTGTGCCTGATGATCTTAAGGTGGCCAAACAGGTAAAAAATACGATGGAGATACCACAGAAGAGGAGAGATGTTGATGTAGGGTAGAGTAAAAAAAAAATCTATATTTTAAAAATATCTCTGGGGGGGTGCATGGTGTGGAAGGGCCCATCTAAGTTAACTCTTGGTCCATCCAAAAGACTGGGTCTGGCTACACCACTGACATGTCCAAATGCTGATTCTGCCACATCTAGACTACTGTAACATCTTACTTTTTGGTATAAAAACTAAAGGGATTGCAGGTAATACAGAATACAGCAGCAAGAGTGATTTTCAAACTAAATATATACAGTAGTATCTCATTATGTCTTTTTAAATTGCATAGAGCGCATGATCTGGTGTGGGAGGTAATGGTGCTGGGGCCGCTTGATAACAGTGATCATAATATGATCGGATTGATATTAGCTTTGAAGTAAGTATACATAGGAAATCAAATACGTTAGCGTTTAACTTTAAAAAAAGGAGTCTATGATAAAATGAGAAGAATGGTGAAAAGAAAACTTAGAGGAGCAACTGCGAGGGTCAAAAATTTACATCAGGCGTGGATGCTGTTCAAAAACACCAATATAGGATTGGGTCTTCCACATGGGCCCCATTCTGGGATGCGTAGTTGCGCCATCACTCCACTGTTTTCCCTTTAAATATTACATCCTTATTGAGCTCAATTGGGAACCCCCAGATTCCAGAAGTAGCTGCTTCTAAGTTTAGTGCCTATTTTCCAGTCCATGAACACCCATGCGTGGTCCGAGATCGTATGTGTTCCTATTTCTACTTTTGAAACATTACCAAACATTCCTTTTGAAATGAGTATGTAGTCAATCCTTGCCTGTGTGGAATGTGCCCGTGATAAATGTGTGTAGTCCCTCTCTGTGGGGTGTAACACCCGCCAAACGTCCACTAGGTCCACTAGTCACCCCAAACGCCTCAGCCCCCTATTAGATGCCCCAATATCCCGTCACACTCCCTGTGAGCTATCTAGTTGTGGATCACATACCGTATTGAAATCCCCTCCAACCACTAAGTGGACCCCTGAGTGACCAAGTAGGTGATTTATCACAGTAGTGTAAAACTTTTTATCATATTGGTTGGGTGCATATATACTGCAAAGTAAAATTTTTTGTCCTTGTATTTCTAACATTACTAAACAAAACCTGCCCTCCGGATCCGTGAATATGGGCTGAATGGCCGCTGCCACCCCCTTGTGAACAAGAACTGCCACATCTCCCTTCCTACCCCGGGCTGCTGCGGCCACACAGTCCCCCACCCACCACGTTTTGAGTTTGGCGTATTCTACTTGTTTAAGATGTGTCTCTTGTAACAAGGCAATATCTACTTTATATCTCTGCAGTTGTTGTAATATTTTGGTTCTTTTTACTGAGGAGTTAATATCCCCAACATTCCAGGATACCAACTTTACCATTGGCTGGGCAGTCCAAAATCATTAAATGTCATAGCTCTCTGCAATCCACTTCCTGAGAGGCGTCCAGCCAGCGCCTCCCAGGGTTAGTCTCCTACTCTCTTCCCCGGTGCCTTCTGCCCCTTAGACATACTACATTATGTAATAACATTTCCACAGCCATTCTCCATCCAACCTCTTCCCTCCCCCCCCTTTTCCCCAACCTCCCCTCCCTCCCCTTCCCCCCTCAAACCCTGTATCCCCATACCTGTCGTTCCCAAAAGGGGAACTATCACGGCTTGATGCCTCCCATCCTTTCCCCTCATTCCCCTTGTTGTTATTCCTAACTCTCCCTCCCAACTTCCCTCCTCTACTTTGCCTCATAATATACAGTATAACAGTGTTTTCAACCATTACCAACCATTGTCAAATAAATCACACTCCAACAGTACATATCTAACAAACTCCCTTTTCCTTTGTAAAAAAAAACAAACAAAAAAACCCAGCAGTGTTACTTAGTCTGTGGTTGCGACTCAGTTTATGACTTTCGGTCCCCCCAAACACACTTAGGGTCCTTTTTACTGAGTCCCAATTGAGATTTATTCACCTCTCAGCTCTCCCAACAATCTCCACTTCAGTGAGGAATGTAGTTACCGATCCTCATCTCTGATCCATTCATCCTGAGCCTGCCGCAATTCCTCCTCCAGTTGCACAACAAATCTCTGCACCTCACTGACGATTCAAAAGAATGGACTGATCCTTTGTGTTTAACTTTTAACACCGCAGGGTAAATCAAGGCGAACCAGATTTTCCAGGAGAAAAGTTAGCCAGAGCGGCAAAAAGGCCTGCCTCCGCCCCGCCACTCCAGCGCAATAGTCTTGAAAACACAGAATCTTTTATTGTCATATTTCAAGGTGTTGTCCATACGCGAAGATCTTAATATGTATTGCTTATGTGCAAGTTCAGTACTTTCAGTATAATCACTCTAGGTTTGCCCACGGTACTACCACGAGGCCCTAGTCTGTGAGCTCTCTCCACTCTTACTGGTCCCATATCAACAGGAAATGCCAACACTTCTGTGAGCCAGCGTTCAAGTATAGTTGTTAGGACTTTTTCTCCCACACTTTCTGGGAATCCTACCAAACACAGATTGTTTCCTCTGGAGCGGTTCTCCAGGTCTTCTATCTTTTGCTCTAGGTCTTCCATTTTCTGTTGCATATTCTTCTGTGTATCCTCGACTTCCGTTATTCTGTCCTCTACATCACTGGTTCTTGTTTGAAATGCTACACATTCCCGCATCAGATCTTCAATACGGGAATGTAGCTGTTCCAGTTTTGTACCAATTGGTGTTAAACTTCGCTCCAACATCTCTTCCAGTACCGCTGACATTTCAGCCGTTATTTCGGCCACCCAGGTTGATGAAACCGACTAGCCCGCAGAACTCGGCGAAGCCGCCATCTTAGATTCTGGCGGCTTGCTACGGAGCTTCTCTTTTTGCACTGATTTCGTCGCCATCACCTCAACTTCTTCTGATATATCCGTGCCCAATGTTTGCCACCTCCGTTCCGCTTGTGTTTCCCGTTATTGCTGGGTCCAAACTTGGGTCCGATTCTCGAGGAGCTAGGATCGGGGCCGCAGAGTCAATCACCTGCAACTATTCTCTCACATGACGTCACATGATCTCTCCCCCAATCTTTTAAAAAGATTTTCCCTGGTGGTCCAGTGAACCAGATCCCTTCCCCTGTGCGTTCACACCCCTCCCTCATGGTCCCGACCCTGACCCCACCCACCCATACCCCTCCAAGGTGGAAACAGGAGGGCAGGAGCAACAGTTCCTCCCTCCTGCCTTTAGGCCCGACCAGAACAAAATGGTGGCACCCATGTCCTGCCTAGTGCATTCTCGGATGCACTGGACAGGACTAAACACCATGCCTGAATGAGGAAAAGGAAAATAACCTGTTGTGTCACACTGCCAGTGTATGTTTTTCATCTTACAAAATTCCATGACAATCGACATCTGTGAAAAAGATTATCTTTTTAAAAAAATAAGATGTTTTTCTTTTACTTTTCATAACAAGAATTGTAATCTACTCATTTCCTCTCTCCTGGTTACCACATCTTGAATCAGGTTAGAAACTTGCAAATTACACAAATATCTTTATTTCTCAGAGAACGAAGGTGAGAGAAGCTGTTGGGGCCTCACCCACTAAAATTTCTTGGAGTAAGGAACTTTTTATTGGAGGATAAATGTGGAAAACGTAAATGTGTGGGCATACCGCACCGGGAAGTGCTTGTAAAAAAAAGGGGGGGGGGGAGGTTAGTTTGTAAGCCCTCTAAGTGTAGGGAGATCTCTACTGTAACTGAATATAGCTCACTTTGATCTACTACTGAAAACGATGTGAGCGAAATCCAACTAATACATAATTATGGAAGACATTAGAAGCAGCGAAGTCAGGTCATTTGGACCACAAAGAGGAGTAAAAAAAAAAAATCAGACAAGAATGTACACTCTTCGGGTGTATGATTTTTTGGTATTAAAACTATTCTTATTTGGCACCCCTGCCAAGTACCGTGGCTGGGAGGGAGGGAACAGGTGAATGAGTATTCACCCACAACACAAAGAGCAAATGTAAGAAAACAGCGGTTACCTACATTATCCAGGTCTGATCCATTATCAAAATAAACCTTCTGGCGACTGGTGGCTTATCCAGACTCAGACTAATTAACTAAGGAGTTCACTAGAATAATAGCTGTGATGTAATTACACTCGAATTACCGGCCCTGGGTCTGTAATGACCCTAAAGGTGATCGTTTTCTAAAGGTTTCTTTTGTTATATAAAAACTGTAGCACGTTTTCTCTGCTATGGAAACACGAGACAGAGACGTGGATTCGTGAGCTGTGTTTCAACACTGCTGGGTTTACAAGCTCCCTCCCCCGATATCCAACACTATTTAACTGGTCAGAAATGGCCGTTGACTGGTTAAACACCACTTTCGTGGCTAACCGTGAATATTCAGCAGGAGATAGCAGTTATTTCCTGCTGAATATACACAGTTCCCCCGGATTCTATAAAAATAAATACAATTTAACAAGCTCAACAAGCTAATGAGCACTAATTGGCACTGATTAGAATTTAGGCACACAACTTGCTAAGCGTATTCTATAACGAAGTGTGCTGAACTTCTAACATGTGCAGGCAAAAGGGGTGTGGTTGTGGGTGGGGAAATGGGCATTTCATGGGTGTTGCAAAATTTATGTGAGCAGTTATAGAATATGGTCCAGTGTGTCTAAATCTATGCGCAGGGATTCACGCCAAGTTTCAATGCTGTAGATTTAGGCGTCGATATATCAACTGAACATGTTCTATATACTGCGCCTGAATCTAGGTGCCGCTTAGTCATCACTGATTTCATCGTCAATTTTTTAGGCGCACATAGTAACGTAGTAGATGACAGCAGATTAAGATCTGTACGGTCCACCCAGCCTGCCTAACAAGATAAACTCATTGTATTTGCTATTTTATATGGTATACCTGACCTTGATTTGTCCTTGTCATTTTCAGGGCACAGACTGTAGAAGTCTGTCCAGCACTAGCTTTGCTTCCCAATTACCAGTGTTGCCACCTAATCTCCGCTAAGCTTCTGTGGATCCATTCCTTCTGAACAGGATTCCTTTGTGTTTATCCCACACATTTTTGAATTCCGTTACCGTTTTCTTCTCCCACCACCTCCCGCAGGAGGGCATTCCAAGTATCCACCACCCTCTCTGTGTAAAAATACTTCCTGACATTTTTCCTGAGTCTGCCCCCCTTCAACTCAATTCATGTCCTCTAGTTCTACGCTTTCCCATCTCTGGAAAAGATTTGTTTGTGGATTAATACTTTTCAAATATTTAAACATCTGTATCATATCACCCCTGTTTCTCCTTTCCTCCAGGGTATAGATGTTCAGGTCAGTAAGTCTCTCTTTGTTCGTCTTGCAGCGCAAATCCCATACCGTTTTTGTAGCTTTTCTTTGCACCGCTTCAATTCTTTTTACATACTTAGCAAGATGCAGCCTCCAAAACTGAACACAGTACTCTAGGTGGGCCTCACCAACGACTTGTACAGGGGCTTCAACACCTCCTTTCTTCTGCTTTCTCTGTCTATACAGCCTCGCATCCTTCTGGCTACGGCCACCGCCTTGTCACACTGTTTCATCGCCTTCAGATCCTCAGATACTATCACCCCTAGATCCCTGTCCCTGTCTGTGCATATATAGAATCTCCACTTTAGTAGCTACCGCCATACCGGCTATATCATGCGACTTATTCAGTTAGGTGCGGATATCAGTGCCCAGACCGGATAAGATTAGTGGTTAAATTGGACCACATAAATAGCAGTCCTATCTTTAACCACTATATTTTAACCTGTCAACTGCTGAACATCGGCTTTACCGGTAAGTGTTTAGCAGCCAAAGAAATATTAGAAATGGCCCTGCATTGAAAATCCAGGTTAATGCCAATTGCAGGCAGTGAAAGCACAGCCCGCTGCCAGCTGAATATCAAACCCAAGGTATTGAGACAAGTTTCTGGAGGAAAAGTCCATAAACATTATTAGCAAAGCAGACCAGGGAAAGCCACCCTTGGTCCTGAGTACTAAGCAGAACTCTTTGGGATTTACGGTAATGGGTACTTCTAGTGACCTGGATCTTTGGTCTGATCTGGATTGGCACATCTTAAATTTTCTTGTTCTTATACCCTGCAGAGTGCAGCTGGTCATCGTAGTAACATAGTGAATGATGGCAGATAAAGACCTGCATGGTCCATCCAGTCTGCCCAACATATGCATACTTAGAGGGACATAATCGAAAGGGACGCCCAAGTTTCCTGAGGACATCCTCGCAGGGACGTCATGGCGAAGGGGAGGGGAGGAAATCCATATTATCGAAACAAGATGGGCGTCCATGTTTCATTTTGATAATACAGTCCGGGGACGCCAAATCGAGAAATATAGGTCGACCTTAGAGATGGTCGTCCCCGATTTTCAGCGATAATGGAACCGAAGACGCCCATCTCAGTCGTGGGAGGAGCCAGCATTCGTAGTGCACTGGTCCCCCTGACATGCCAGGACACCAACGGGCACCCTAGGGGTACTGCAGTGGACTTCAGAAATTGCTCCCAGGTGCACAGCTCCTTTACCTTGGGTGCTGAGCCCCCCAAAACCCACTCCCCACAATTATACAACTACCATAGCCCTAAGAGGTGAAGGGGGCACATACATGTGGGTACAGTGGGTTTCTGGTGGGTTGTGAAGGGCTCACATTTACCACCGCATATAGACTGGGTTAATGTAACATCTGTACACGCAAGGGACATAAGATTTCTTGATGAAATCAAGGACAGCTTCATGGAACAGCTAGTTCAGGAGCCGACAAGAGAAGGAAAAATACTAGACTTAGTCCTTAGTGGTGCTCATGATCTAGTGCAGGGGGTAACGGTACGAGGGCCACTTGATAACAGTGATCATAATATGATCGGTTTTGATATTGGCATTGAAGGAAGTGAAACTAGGAAATCAAGTACGCTAGCGTTTAACTATAGAAAAGGTGATTACGACAAAATGAGAAAAATGGTGAAAAAAAGACTGAAAGGAGCAGCTCGCAGAGTAAAAAACTTGCGTCAGGCGTGGATGCTGTTTAAAAACACCATCCTGGAGGTTCAGGACAAATATTCCACGTATTAGAAAAAAGGGAAAAAAGACTAAACGTCAGCCGGCGTGGCTAAACAGTAAGATAAAGGAAGTCATTAGAGCCAAAAACAATCCTTCAGAAAGTGGAGAAGAGAACCAACTGAAAGTAACAGGATAGATCATAAGGAATGCCAAGCCAAATGCAAAGCGGAGATAGGAGGGCAAAAAGGACTTTGAGAAGAATTAGCGTTGGAAGCAAAAATACATATTAAAAATTTTTTTAGATACATTAAAGCAGGAAACCGGCCAAAGAGTCGGTTGGGCCGCTGGACGAAAATGGTGTTAAAGGGGCAATCAGGGAGGACAAAGCCGTAGCGGAGAAATTAAATGAATTCTTTGCTTCGGTCTTCACCGAGGAGGATTTGGGGGGGACACCGGTGCCGGAAAGAATATTTGAAGCGGGGAGTCGGAGAAACTAAACGAATTCTCTGTAACCTTGGAGGATGTAATGGGTCAGTTCAGCAAGCTGAAGAGTAGTAAATCACCGGGACCTGATGGTATTCATCCCAGAGTTAATAAAAATAAAAAATGAACTTGCGGAGCTACTGTTAGAAATATGCAATCTGTCCCTAAAATCGAGTGTAGTACCGGAAGACTGGAGGGTAGCCAATGTACTCCGATTTTAAGAAGGGTTCCAGAGGAGATCCGGGAAATTATAGACCGGTGAGTCTGACGTCGGTGCCGGGCAAGATGGTGGAGGCTATTATTAAGAATAAATTGCAGAGCATATAAAAACATGGACTGATGAGACAAAGTCAGCACGGATTTAGTGAAGGGAAGTCTTGCCTCACCAATCTAATGCATTTTTTTGAGGGGGTAAGCAAACATGTGGACAATGGGGAGCCGGTTGATATTGTATATCTGATTTTCAGAAGGCGTTTGACAAAGTGCCGCACGAAAGACTCCTGAAGAAATTGCAGAGTCATGGAATCGGAGGTAGGGTTATTATTATGGATTAAGAACTGGTTGAAAGATAGGAAGCAGAGTAGGATTGCGTGGCCAGTATTCTCAGTGGAGGAGGGTAGTTAGTGGGGTCCCGCAGGGGTCTGTGCTGGGTCCGTTGCTTTTTAATGTGTTTATAAATGTCCTGGAGATGGGAATAACTAGTGAGGTAATTAAATTCGCCGATGACACAAAATTATTCAGGGTCGTCAAGTCGCAGGAGGAATGTGAACGATTACAGGAGGACCTTGCGAGACTGGGAGATTGGGCGGTGCAAGTGGCAGATGAAGTTCAATGTTGACAAGTGCAAAGTGATGCATGTGGGTAAGAGGAACCCGAATTATAGCTACGTCTTGCAAGGTTCCGCGTTAGGAGTTACGGATCAAGAAAGGGATCTGGGTGTCGTCGTCGATGATACGCTGAAACCTTCTGCTCAGTGTGCTGCTGCGGCTAGGAAAGCGAATAGAATGTTGGGTGTATTAGGAAGGGTATGGAGTCCAGGTGTGCGGATGTTATAATGCCGTTGTATCGCTCCATGGTGCGACCGCACCTGGAGTATTGTGTTCAGTACTGGTCTCCGTATCTCAAAAAAGATATAGTAGAATTGGAAAAGGTACAGCGGCAGGGCGACGAAAATGATAGTGGGGATGGGACGACTTTCCTATGAAGAGAGGCTGAGAAGGCTAGGGCTTTTCAGCTTGGAGAAGAGACGGCTGAGGGGGAGATATGATAGAAGGTATAAAATAATGAGTGGAATGGATCGGGTGGATGTGAAGCGACTGTTCACGCTATCCAAAAATACTAGGACTAGAGGGCATGAGTTGAAGCTACAGTGTGGTAAATTTAAAACGAATCGGAGAAAGTTTTTCTTCACCCAGCGTGTGATTGGACTCTGGAATTCGTTGCCGGAGAACGTGGTACGGGCGGTTAGCTTGACGGAGTTTAAAAGGGGGTTAGATAGATTCCTAAAGGACAAGTCCATAGACCGCTATTAAATGGACTTGGAAAAATTCCGCATTTTTAGGTATAACTTGTCTGGAATGTTTTTACGTTTGGGGAGCGTGCCAGGTGCCCTTGACCTGGATTGGCCACTGTCGGTGACAGGATGCTGGCTAGATGGACCTTTGGTCTTTCCAGTATGGCACTACTTATGTACTTATGTACTTATGTACTTATGTAACAGGTAGGGGGGGATGGACCTGGGTCTGCCTGCCTGAAGTGCACTGCACCCACTAAAACTGCTCCAGGGACCTGCATACTGCTGTAAGGGAGCTGGGTATGACATTTGAGGCTGGCATAGAGGCTAGCAAAAATATTTTTAAAGTGTTTTTTTTAGGGTGGAGGGTTAGTGACCACTGGAGGAGTAAGGGGAAGTCATCCCCAATTCCCTCCGGTGGTCATCTGGTCAGTTCGGGCACCTTTATGAGGCTTGGTCGCAAGAAAAAATGGACCAAGTAAAGTCGGCCAAGTGCTCGTCAGGGACGCCCTTCTTTTTTCCATTATCGGTCGAGGACGCCCATGTGTTAAGCACGCCCCAGTCCCGATTTCACTACGCTTCCGACACGCCCCCGTGAACTTTGGTCGTCCCTACGACAGAAAGCAGTTGAGGATGCCCAAAATCGGCTTTCGATTATGCCGATTTGGGCGACCCTAGGTTATCAATAGAAATCAAACAAAATAAAGCATGGAAAAGAAAATAAGATGATACCTATTTTAATGGACATAACAATACATTTCTTGATTAGCTTTCGAAGGTTGCCCTTCTTCGTCAGATCTGACGAAGAAGGGCAACCTTTGAAAGCTAATCAAGAAATGTATTAAGTTATGTCCAATAAAAAAGGTATCATCTTATTTTCTTTTACATGTTTTATTTTGTTTGATTTCTATTGATTACCTTTAAGAGTGGACTAACACGGCGACCCTAGGAGAAGCACGCCCATCTCCCGATTTGTGTCGAAAGATGGGCGCCCTTTTTTTTTTTCAAAAATAAGCCTGTTAGTCTTGAGCAGCGGTGTACCAAGGGCAAGGCGGTGGGGGCGGTCCACCCTGGGTGCACGCTGCAGGGAGGGTGCAGGGAGCAGCCACGTGGCTGTCGGCTCTGCCAGTTCCCTGCTCCCTCTGATGTTACTTCCTGTTCCAGGGCAGAGGGAGCAGGGAACCGGTGCAGCTGACAGCCATGCGGCTGCTCCCAGCACCCCTGGAGGTAAGAGCAATGCACCCGGGGGGGGGGGGGGGGGGGGGGACACTGCAGCTGGGGGGGGGGGTGCAGCGGAGATCCACCCCGGGTGACAGCTGACCAAGGAACACTACTGGTCTTGAGCTGTCCTTGTCATTTTCAGGGTACAGACCACAGACGTCTGTCTGGCACTGGCTTAATTTTCAACTACTGGAGTTGTCGTTGAAGCCTGCTCCAGCCCAACCAGATCTATCTATCCATAATCAGGACCCAGACCAGCCTTACTTCCCAACTACTGGATTTACTGCTTGAGCACAGCTAAGTTGCTTTGATTTCATTCTTTCAATTTAGGAATCCTCTGTGCTTATTCCGTACATTCTTGAATTCCATTACCGTTTTCATCTCCAACGCCTCCTGCGTGAAGGCATTCCTCTTTGCATTTTACTCCCACATTTTAGTCTTCATGAAGTTAAAACATTTAGGGGGTCAATATTCAGTGGTATAACCATCTAGAATGGCTCCTGGACAGTTAAATAGACTGCTCAGATCTAACTGCTAATTTTCAGTGGCACTTAACTGGTTAGAGCTGCTGAAAATAACCATATAGCACCAAACTGAAACCGGATATTTGGGGGGGGGGGGGAGTTCTGAGGGTGGAGTTGGCACTTGGATAGTTCAGCACTTATTCGGCCAGCGTACTTAACGTATAAGTTAGCCCTTTATACACCTTGAAGACCTCTAAGGATCATCACTGTCTGTACCTTCGTCAAAAGAAATTGTACGATGTGATACCCGCCAGTGAGCCTTCTCAGGAGTAGCCCCAACACTCTGGAATTTACTCCCAGAGGGGCTACATATAACTCGAGACTATCTCTACTTCAAGAAGCAGGTAAAAACTTGGCTCTTCTCCCTAGTAGGGTGACCGACTATGCACTAATTCTGCACCTGGTCTAGCTTGCTAGTAGCTACACACAAACGAACCTTTTCCGGAGATGGGAAGGCGGTAGAACGAGAGGACATGAAATGAGATTGAAGGGGGGCAGACTCAAGAAAAATGTCAGGAAGTATTTTTTCACGGAGAGAGTGGTGGATACTTGGAATGCCCTCCCGCGGGAGGTGGTGGAGATGAAAACAGTAACGGAATTCTAACATGCGTGGGATAACATAAAGGAATCCTTTCAGAAGGAATGGATCCTCAGAAGCTTAGCAGAGATTGGGTGAATGAACTTAAGCTATACTTTTTCTGATCATGGGGGATTAGTAAAGGTGTCAGTTTTTAACATATGTGTACAAACGTACAATTGCCACATTCTTTATGACCTGTATTGGGTACAATTTCTGGAGGGTCTGTTTTGGGATGCATTAACTCTCTGAGGTTTCGTCCCTGAGAGTAGGCAATTCTCAAATGGTGGTCACGGAAAACAGGGTGAGATTGTATTATTCTCCAATGTTGTTTTAAAGGCACGGACTACACCTTTAATTCTGTGCATGTACTTTAGAACACAAGTCTGTAAATTCAGGTCTCTGTCTTTCTTTTTGGTTGTAACAGGGCGTTCCTATGATTATACTTAGCCATGAGTACGCTGTTTACCTCTATTACTGAATTTTGTAATAAACCTTTAGTTTGAGTTTTAAACGTCTTTTTGTCACTTGCAAATTCTGCGAAATCTAAGAAGTTGAGAAAAGGGAAGACTGCCTTCCTCTGTCGGGTGTCTATTAAGGGGGGTATACGTGGATGTATCTGCCAATTGTTGTAAAATCTCATGTCATAGTACTAGAGCTCCTCCTTTATCGGCTCTATGGATGATAATGGAATCGTCTGACTTTAATGCTGTAAGCGCTTTCTATTCATCTTTAGTTAAGTTGTGATATAAGTTGATTTGGCAGATAATACGGGCTGTATCTTCCAGTACCAATTTTTTGAACGTTAATAGTAGAGGGTTACTGGACCTGGTGGAGACCATCTTGATTTATTTTTCTTGATTGATCTGTCCAGGATGTTATCTTTATCTGAAAAGTATACTTTTAAATTTAACGTTCTATGAACCTCTCTATGTCGATTTGGAATTGGAAGGAATCGAAGGGCTCATAGGGAATAAATGATAGTCCTGTTTGTAAGACGGAACATTCCGTAGGAGTGAGATTTTTCAAGGATAGATTGAAAATCACATTCTCCATTGGTCCTGTGACCGTGTTGTGGGTTGGGATTGCTGTAACCTGCGATTTTTGCCGCCTCTTGGCGCCTTCGTGCTCCCCGGCCTCTGCCTAAAAATCTTGACGAGGTCTCTTGGTCTTCTCCTGAGCTTGTGATGTTGAAGAGGATAATTCAAACCGTACTCCCTTACTTTTAGTTTTGTAAGAATCCTTATCTTCTTCGGAGAGAACATCGAGCGGTAGATTTGTTAGTTCAATAGTCCGTTTCGTCACGAATATATTTTTTCATTTTTTTGTTTATGCAACTTGTTCTCTAAATTTTTCCATGTTGGCCAGAATTTCTTACGCTGTTGAAAAAGTTTCTACTCCAACTGATGTTTGCAAATTGGAAATTTCCTCAGTAACTCTCATTTTTTGGTCATTCAGCTCTTTTTTGCTACGTTCAATTATTAGTAACATTAAGTCCAACGAACAGCAATTTGAAATCCTGTTCCATTTACTGACGAATTCTTCTTCATTTCTAAAGATCTGCGGGCCGACGTTCATCCTCAACCTAAATAGTGAATGTCGAGCATCTGAAGTCATTTTTCCTCCTTAAATAGTTAAGAATATAGTACATAGAGGTGTACTTGCTTAGTAGGATTTAAACTGAGGTTTAATAGCAAGTACCATTAGCAGTTTGAGTTCCACATGGGTTTGGATTAGCAGTTGTACACAAGGTCTGAGACCTCTCACAGATTAACTGTGCTTCACGTAGTCAGGTTAGCATTTTACCCATTAAAGTTGTCACTGGTTAGCATTTTCTATGTAATTGGTAAGTCGGTGTTGTTCCCCTGGATAGCTGCATGATATGGAACTCAGTGCCTTCCTTTCTACTCATAACCCTCCTTTTAAGAGTCTGGAAACTATAGGATCCTGCTATGAAAAACATATCCATCAAACCTCACACAGTGTCCGAAATCCTTGATAATTATAGCAACACATTCTCTTGTATCAGTTTGCAGATTAACGCATTAGATTATTATACACCTGTATGTCTGTTTATTAAGCAGTCCTTTTTTCACATAAACAGCGTCTTTCTGTAATCATGCCTTTCTCTCTTGCACATACATGCTCAGAGTTGAAATATGCATGGAAGTTGCTACTACGGTGTTAATGAGATTTCTTTCATGGATGGTGAAGATGAGGTAGGTGAGATCATTGCATCAGGAATGTTTATGTTCGGGGAAAGACAAGGAAGATGAAAATAAGCCTACAAGAACACCAACCCTAATTATAAAGAGACACAAATCCCCACAAGGGACATCCAGAAGAAGAAACAGTAGTCTGCAAGCAGCACAAAGCAGTCCACAAAAGCAGAACACTCATCTTCTGTTCTAAAACGGTTTTTATTTCCACCACTTCAAAGTCAAACAATGCCCAATGTGGCCACGTTTCACTTTCCTAGAGGCTGAGTCAGGGGCTGCTACTATATGACAAAAACATATAACAACATCATAAGTACATAAGTATTACCACACTGGGACAGACCAAAGGTCCATCGAGCCCAGCATCCTGTTTCCAACAGTAGCCAATCCAGGTCACAAATACCTGGCAAGATCCCAAAAAAGTACAAAACATTTTATGCTGCTTATCCTAGAAATAAGCAGTGGATTTTCCCCAAGTCTATTTAATAATGGTCTATGGACTTTTCCTTTAGGAAGCCATCCGAACCTTTTTTATGTTTCAACGGTTTTATTGATGACAAGTCAAGAAAGACAAATCCACCTCAATACAGTAATCTCATACAATCTTGCAACATGCATGGTAGTAACACAACAAATAAACACCTCTACTTACTGTCATCAAACATTTACATTTTTAAACCCCCCCCCCCCCCCCCCACTATGTTGTTTAAGTATAAATGGTTTGTATTGATGGGCATACTTCAATTCAACATATTAAATACTTACAGTTTATATCCTTACTGATATTTCTATAACAGCACATATCTTACAACATGTCCCTCCCATCACTTTTTTAACATTTGCCCCCTCCCCCCCCCCCCCCAGGAAAATGAAAACAACAACCTCTGGATTTGAGCTTCATACTTCCTATGACACTCTCGTCAAACCTTATCCAATTCTTAGTCGCTTACACGAGGGCTTATAACTTCATTATATCGTCCTAGCCTATTAAGTACAGCACTTCTGGCTTTATGAGATATATTTTGCAAATAAAGTCCAAACATTAAGAAATTTCTTTCTTCTCCTCAAGTTATCATAGGCTTCCCTTGCCTCCCACAACATTAGTTCATGTAGCTTATTCCTCCATAGCCAAACAGAGGGCAACTCTACCTGCATCCAATGTCTCAATATGCATTTTTTGCCCACTGCAAATGCCTTACATAAAAATACCTCCAGATTTTTATCCGATATCCCATATGCATTGCTTTTGTTCAGAGTACTCCTCTCCAAGAGGGGTGCACCTTTTGCCACAATACTTGTTCTAAGTACCCCTGTATCGCTCTCCAAAATGTTTTTATTTTATCACACCTCCAAAATGCATGCAAAAATGTGTTCCTCTCTCTATTGCATTTAAGGCATTGGGGATCAGAGCTCCATCCCGCCCTTACAGCTTGGGATTGTGTTATATAGCCTCGATGAATAACCCTGAATTGACTCTCTTGCAGCTCGGCCCCCCCCCCCCCCCCCCACCTGCCCAGGTATGTTTTTGATTAGTTTCGCAAAATTTATTCCTTTCAGCTCATATCCCAAGTCTTTGCTCCATGTGTCTTTAAGCTTCTCATATGTTCTGGGGGGTCCGAGTGGGACTAGAGTTTTATGCAGGCTCGATATTGATACCTGTCCATAAGCGTCCCCTTCCAGGAATTCACGTAACTTCTGACCCAATTTTGTGCCCAGGGCTGCCTGATCTAAACTATGCCAATAATGATGTAATTGGCTGTATGTATAATAGTCCTTCTGGGCAAAAATCTGTCTCTGCTGCAGATCCTGAAAGCTATGCAGGTTTCCCTCTTCATTCATTAAGTGTTCAAATAAAGTGATTCCCATTGCGACCATCTAGCCATTATCCCTTTCTCTAACCCGGGGGGGAAATCCTATTCCCCTGTATTGGAAGTTGGTCGCTAACATTAGGGTCTTGTCTCCAATTTTGCATAAGGAACTGCCAAACACGTCGCAATGGTTGCAAACAATATACTTCCTCTACAGGTGGTTGGCAAACTCTTTGTTTTTGCTGCAGAAGAAAATTCAAATGCCATGGGTCAAAGAGCGCTCGTTCCCATTGGTCAGCGTGTGTTTGATGTGTATTAAGTGTCCAATCCCTAATATGTCTCAAAAGGCACGCCTGATTATACGCCTAATACAGGGAAAGCCTAGCCCGCCCTGAGCCCATCCATCATATAAGTATTCAAATCGTAATTTAGACTTCCCCCCCCCCCCCCCACACAAATTGCCGACACATCCTATTTAATTTCCGTAAATCTTTACCTAATATATGTATTGGCAACACCTGCAAAATATAGAGCCATCTCGGGAATATGATCATTTGAAGAGATTTATTCTGCTATTAGTGATAAAGGCAAGTGGTTCATCTTTCCAGAACACTTTTGGTATCCTGTAACAGCTTTTCAACATTTATCCTATATAGGGTGGAAGTATCCATAGTTAATCGCACACCTAGATATCGAAAGGATTCCTCTGCCCATTTCAACGGAAGCTGTCTGTGCCACTCTCCCCACGTCAGCCTCCTTCCTGCGTAAGGCTTCTGATTTCTCCAGGTTTAGCTCAAAGCCAGAGAAATCCCCATACTCTGCCATACATTCTATAGCGCTTTCAGTGATGTTTCAGGAGAAGTCACATGTGCCAGCAAATCATCAGCGAAAGCCGCTATTTTAAAAATTTCTGTACCAACCTTGACTCCTTGTACATCAGGGGTACGTTGGATATCTCTAAGCAGTGGGTCTAGTGTTAACACAAACAATAAAGGTGACAGGGGGCATCCTTGCCTGGTCCCCCTATGAATAGGGAATGATGGGGATAGAATTCCATTAACCCACACCTGAGCCTGAGGGAGGTAATATAATGCTCTGATTGCATCCTGGAATGACCCTCTTATGCCATACACGTCTAGTGTGCCAAATAAAAAATCCCAGACCACCCTATCGAACGCCTTTTCGGCATCAAAACTGACTAATAATGATGGTGTGGCCTTTGTAGATACCTCCCTCCAATGTTACCAATATCTTTCTTACATTTTTAGTGATGGTTCTGCCCTGTACGATCCTACTGTGATTCCTCAATAACATCTGGTAATATCGGCACAGGCAGTTGCCAGGACTTTTGCAAAATTTTGCTTCAAAGTTTAATAAAGAATAGGTCTGTACAATTCAGGTTTTTGTACATCTCTCCCTGGTTTTGGAAAGTACTATGATCTGCGCTGTTCTAGCGAATGGGCATTCGTTGCTCTGCACTATAGTTGTTAAACATTGCAGTGAGGGGTTCTACTACTTCCTCCTTCATCAATTTATATAATTCTCCTCTATAGCCATCAGGCCTGGGGCCTTTCCAGGGGCGCTTGCTGTATTGCCCATGATACCTCATCAATTGAAATGGGAGCATTTAGCATGGTTAGGCTCTGTGCATCTATCTGCGGGAGATCTTGCCCCGCTAGATAGATCCCACTGTCCATCGGGGGCGGGTCAGGTGAAGCATAAAGCTTCTGATAATATTCTTGCATAATACTATTTATACAATCATCCTTGTTTTCTAATATCCCTCTTGAAGAGTATAATGCGTTTATTTTGTAATTACCTTGTCTAGGGTTCGCCATCCTGGCCATCATCCTACCGCTTTTATTTGCAAATTTGTATAATTGATACCTATAATACATATAATTCTTTTGTGTTTTATTGTGTATTCTCTCATTTAATGTTTGCTGCATTTCTAGAAGCTTAGCTTTCAGCAGAACGTCGTGATGGCGTCCATACTCGCGGCTTAAGCGGGTGATATCTTTTTCCAACCTTTGCATGTCCTTCTCCCATGTCCTTTTTCTGGTGGCTTGTGTACGCAATAATCTCACCTCTTAATACCCGCCTTTTGCTGTGTCCCAGTATAATATGGGAGTTGTCCTATGTCTCTGATTAGTGTCTTGAAACTTTCTATATTTGGCTAGTATAAATTCCCGAAATTTCCTATCTTTATATAGCCTTATAGGGAACTTCCATTGGCATAGACTAGAGTTACTCTCTGTGGGTTCCCATAAGACCATTACCATTGCATGGTCTGATATTTTATGGGGCCTATTTCTGCCTTGCGGATTTTTGTAAATAGTGGACGGGAATAAAAATGTAGTCAATCCTCGACATGGTGGCGTGCGCCCGAGACAGGTGAGTGTAATCTCGTTCCAACGGATGTAGAGTTCTCCACACATCCACCAGGTCCAGGACCTCACTCAATATACCAATTCCTCTTGAGTCTGCTCCCGCTCCTCTTTTTTTTGTCCCCATGTGACCTGTCTAATTTGGGGTCGCCCACTTCGTTGAAGTCTCCTCCCAACAACAGGGGAGCTCCTTCCACACTTGTTAGGTGATGCAGAAGCTTTTTATAAAATGTTTTGTTATATGTGTTTGGCGCATATACATTGCATAAAACCATTGGTTGACGCTCTATTGTCAGGTGTGCCAACACATACCTTCCTTCCTTATCTGCTATGATCTTATGTGTAGTGATATGGATCCCTTTCTTGATTAGTATAATTACCCCTGCTTTTTTCCCCTGTGCTGGAGACTCATAGTAGGAGCCTACCCACCATCGACATAATTTCTCATGTTCTTTAGCTGTTAAGTGTGTTTCCTGAAGCATTGCTATCGATGCCTGTTGCTTATGGAGTGCTTGGAGGATCTTCTGCCGTTTAATCGGCGATGAGATGCCTCCCACGTTCCATGTCACAACTTTAAGGACCATCACATATCCTCAAGCGTCTTTTGAGGTACCTGGCTAATATCTCCCTTTGTGCAGGAGGGGCCTCCCAGCCTAGCCCCCCCCCCCCCCCCCCCCACCTCTGACGCTGTGAAACTTCGCTAGAGTGCCCTCCTCGTGAAGCTCTTGTGTGTTCCTTATGTTGCCCTTCCCCCTTGTGGCCCTGAAGCTTCCTATTCCCCCCCTATACCCTCCCTCCCCCTCCTCCCCCCCTCCCCTACCCCTCGCCCATCTTACCCAAATCTGAACAGCACCGAATGTGCTGTCTACCTCCGTGCCTCCGATCAGGGACCCCACTCTTACTTTTTGCATATGTTGCATATTGCTTCCACCCCCTTAAAGATCACAGCCTCCCTTAAACAACACCAAACAACAGTATCAAGTCCAACATAGTAACCACAGCAATTATAGTTACAGATCTTCTGTCTCTCGCTACTCCATGTCGTTCAGCAATGTCGCTCCCACTGGTGAGCCTCAGATTCATTACTCATGTGTCTCTTGATGCTTCCGAGCTGTCCCTCTCTAAGCGATCCACCAGTACTTGAGCAGCTTCTACCGTGTCACAAATTCTCACTGTCCCATTATGTTGAATCCTGAGTTTAGCCGGATACAGTAAACTGAATTTTATCCGCAGTTTGTGTAGTCGCCCGCAAATGGGCGAGAATTGCTTACGCTGGAGGGAGACTTTAGTGGAATAGTCTTGAAAGCATAATATCTTTTGTCCTTCCACCTCCAGCGTTCCTCCTTTCCGAAGAGCTGCTAGGATCTCCATCTTATGTTGATAATTAAGAAATCTCAGTATGACCACACGTGGCCGGGCATTTGCCTCCTTCCTCGGCCCCAAACGATGCGCCCGTTCTATCTTCAGTTGTCCCGCCATGCTCTGAGTCGGCAGTATCTTAGTGAGCCTGGGTTCCAGAAAATCTCTCAGGTCCGCATCTGATATTGATTCAGGTATACCTATCAGTCTGAGATTGTTTCTACGCGAGCGGTCCTCCAAATCATCCACTTTCTCTTCTAAGGTTAATACCGTTTTTTGAAGGTGTTCAATGGACTTAGAAGCTTCCTGTGAGGCGTCTTCTACCTCTCCTAGTCGCTGCTGGACCTCCTGAAGTTCGTTAGTGAATGTAGTAAACCTTTGGTTCATGCCATCAAGCTTATCAATTATTTGCTGTAACTTGTGGCTCATGGTTTCCTCCACCGCCATTCTTACCTCTGCTACAATTTCTGAGGCCCAAACCGAGCTCACTGGTGGCGATGGAGGCGAGTTTTTCTCCGCCATTTTTGGTCCTCCGCTCTTGGTTTTGTCCTTCTCCAGCTCTTTTTTTGTACTTCTGGTCGCCATACAAAAACATTTTGGGGGATAAACGTGACGTAATCTGTCTGCAAAGTTTGATGGTGTCTGTCCCTTTTCTCTACCGGCTGCTTTGGGGAGTCTCGTGGCTTACTTCTTTAATAGCTTAAACATTTGCCCAGACCCAAACTTCCGAGTTTGCTGGCTATTGTGCCGGGTTGAAGAGCTGCCTTTGATTCTTTTTATTTATTTTCTTAGATTCTTTCTGAGTTTTTTACATTCCCATCTGCCGTTGCTTCGTGGCCGCCATTCGGGGGCTGTGCTCTATGTTTCCTCCGTACCTCGCGACTCGCCTCCCCTCTTACCCTCCGTTTGGCCTTTGATATCGCCGAGCCCTGCTGCTCTCTCTTGTGCCTTCCAAGAAGGCTTCTCAGCCTGCGGATTTTGGCGCTCTTTTCACGGCGCGATTCCTCACATGGGCGGGTGTCCACCGTTGAACTGCTCCTCGCCTTTTTTCCCCCCCGAATCGGGGTTTACGGGTCTCAGTCTCTCTATTGCACCTTCCGGAGGAGAGGGGAAGCTAAGCCGCTGACTCTGGAAGCTGTTTTATCGCGTTTTGGTGGGGTCCCCGATCGTAGCTAGCTGGAGCTCACTTTGCGGCGGCCATCTTGGCCGGCAGCTCCACCGGAAGTCCTCCAAACCTTTTTTAAACCCTGCTAAACTAACTGCCTTTACCACATTCTCTGGCAATGAATTCCATAGTTTAATTACACGTTAAGTGAAGAAAAATTTTCTCTGGTTCGTTTTAAATTTACTACTTTGTAGCTTCATTGAATGCCCCCTAGTCCTAGTATTTTTGGAAAGAGTAAAAAAGTGATTTACATCTACCCATTCCACTCCACTCATTATTTTATAGACCTCTGTCATATCTCCCCTCAGCCACCTTTTCTCCAAGCTGAAGAGCCCTAGCCACTTCAGCCTTTCCCATCCCCTTTATCATTTTTGTCACCATTCTCTGCACCTTTTCTAATTCACTATATCTTTTTTGAGATTCAGTGACCAGAATTGAACACAATATTCGAGGTGTGGTTGCACCATGGAGCAATACAAAGGCATTATAACCGTCCTCATTTTTGTTTTCCATTTTTGTTTTCCTTTCCTAATAATACCTAACATTCTATTTGCTTTCTTAGCCGCCTTCACACTGAGCACAAGATTTCAACGTATCATCAACGATGACGCCAAGATCCTTTTCTTGGTCGGTGACTCCTAACATGGAACCTTGCATTACATAGCTATAATTTGGGTTCCTCTTTCCCACATGCATCACTTTGCACTTGCTCACATTAAACGTCATCTGCCATCGGCATATTAAAAATAGTAAATGAATAGAGATATTTTAAAAATACTGAACATACATAACAAACTCTATTTAATAGTAGGTTAATGCAAAAAAATATATAAAACTCATAATACATATAAATACACAGTCTATTTAGCAAAGTAAGATAAATCATGCCACAAGACAGAACTAAAATTAAAGCTTGCATCAAAATTACTTCCTTACCAAATTAAAGAACACAAAAGATTGAGCAAAGGGAGTTTCATCCTAAAACAAGTAAAAGGTTAGTCCAAATTAAAAAAGCAGGAACGAACAGCGCAGCCTTTATATATTTCAGTTAAATATTCTTGCATGGGTCAATTTTACTGTACACGAGGGTCATCTTAGTTTCTCTTTTCCTAGTCCCAGAGGAATAACATCTAAAAATTTACTTATTAGCTTATTTGCTTATCAAGCTGCTAGTTTATGGAATTCTCTTTTTATTGGTTTGAGGCATTTGATTACTTATAGTCACTTTAGGAAAAGACTGAAGAAACTTCCTTTTAATAAATACTAGTAAAAAAGGCCCGTTTCCGAAACCAATGAAACGGGCGCTAGCATGTGGTTTTTGTGTGTGTGTGTGTGTCACGGAGTTATTTTGTGTGTGTGTGTGTGTGTGTGTCACGGAGTTATTTTGTGTGTGTGTGTGTGTGTGTGTGTGTGTGAGTGTGTGAGGGTGCGGTGTGTGTGCAGGTTGTTGATGTGTGTCTTTTTTTGTTTTATTTTGTTTTTTGCTTGGGGGTTGGGGGATGTGCTGTGCTGGCAAAGTGGGTTGGATTGGTGTGTGGCTTTGAGGGTGTGTTTCTGTTGTATTGTGTGTGTGTGGTTTTGTCTGTCAAGGAGGTTTGTGGAGGGGGGTCTTTCTGTTGGTGAAATGTAAATGTGGTTGTAGGGGGGGGGGTCAGCCTTTGTTGAGTGTTGTTGTTTTTTTCCCATGTTTTTTTTTTTTTTTTGTGTTGTGCTGAGGCAGCAGTGTTGTTTTAGATGGGCGGAAGGTAGAGGAGCATGTTCTTGGTCTGTCGGTATTTTTTGGCCGTTTCAGGGCTGCTGTAGGGGAATGCTGGAAGAGAAATGTGCTGTTGGAAGCAGTGCCATCTTTTTCCATTGGGCTGGGGTTCTGGGCATCCTGGAGGTGGGTGACGGCTTGCCTGAGGACGGAGATGGTTGTTTTAAGTTGGCGGAAGGGAGAAGAGCACGGTCTCGGGCCGTCGGGGGGTGATCCGATATGTTTGGTCCATTTCAGGCCGGCTGCAGGGGAATGCTGGAACTTTTATGCGCTGCAGGAATCAGCGCCGTCTTTTTCCGGGTGCTTGGGGAATCCCCGAGGTGGGAGACAGCTTGCCTGAGGCTGGGGATGGTTGGGCACGTCCTTGGCCGTTTCGGCAAAAGGGGAAGAGGAAGGGGGTGGGGAGTTACCTGCAGCCGCCTGAGAAAACATGTATTCTTTGTTTGTTTTGTATTATTAGTTTGCATTTCTGTTGAAGAAAGAGTGGATGCCTTTCGAATGATGGAGGTCGTGCGTCGGTGTGCGGTTGTTTCGTTAGTTTGGCAGCCAGTCTCCAGCGATTCCTGGGCAGGGAAGGAGTAGGACTCCTCCCCCTTCCTTGTTCGCTGTTTGCTGCTGGCTGGGTCGCGGGTAATCCTTCCAGCTGGGCCGCAGCTTGTCCTGTTCGCCCACGTCCCAGATGGTGACGGGCACGTTGTTTTCCGGCTCCTCTGACTCCATGTCAAGCGATCCCAAATATAGTCTGTGCTATAGGCCCTCTGGCACTCTTCAGTACTGGCATTAGGCATTTAAAAAATTTCCCCCCCCCCCCCTCTCTCCCCCGGTCTATTTTTGCACATACCCACAGCAGGAATATTCTTCTCTCGTTCCAGCGGTGGTTCTGTGCTCTCCGTGCTGCACAGATAATGAGCCATTCTGCTGGGGAATGCTCCTCCCTTTTTGTCACGTAGTTTCCTCTGATTGGTCCGTCTTACTTTGCCTAGTGTTGCCTGGGAACGGTGTTGTGATGGTCCTTTGTGTTTCAGAATGTTGAGTGTGTTTTTTCTGATTGGTCCGTCATGCGAGGGCGGGGCAGAGAGACATGGTCAGTGTTGTGGCTTCACCACCATGAATCCATGAACCCTTCAGTGAGTGACTGAGTGACTTCAGAACGTTGTCTTCAGAACGTTGAGGGTGAGTTTTATTATAGTAGATGTGATGAGAAACTAGATCATAAGGATTTTTATCAGAGGGGTCCTTTTATAATGATGCGCTGAAAAATGGCCTGCGGTAGTGTAGATGAGTGTTTTGGGCGTGTGCAGAATCATTTTTCAGCGCACCTGTAAAAAATGCTTTTTTTAAATTTTTGCCGAAAATGGACGTTCAGCAAAATGAAAATTGCTGCATGTCCATTTTGGATCTAAGACCTTACCACCAGCCTTTAACCTAGTGGTAAGGTCTCACGTGGTAACCGGGCTGTAATGGTTTATGTGCATAAAATGCCGATTACCGCCCGCATGCCAGGAAATAAAAATATTTTCAGGAGTGTGTAGCGGACTCATGTCAAAAATGAAATTACCACAAGGGCCACGCGGTAGCCTGGCAATAACTCAAAATTGATGCATGTTGGGAGTGCGTAGGCGCTTTCGCAACGTAGTAAAAGGGCCCCCTAGTCTCTTGGTTATAACCCGCTATGATATGTCTTATCGGTATTGGCGGGCTATAAATGAATTAACTGTAACTCTTACCTTTAATCTTTTTACTAATTCCATTTTGTTATTCCATTGTTGCCGTCAGGCTCAGCTGCTAGTTCCTGCTTTTTTAATTTGGACTAATAGGTATGGGTCCCTTTTATACTTTTTTTGCAATAACACTTCTGCTATTAATGATTTTAACTAGAATTTGTTATGTATTTTGAGTATTTTTAAGATATCTCTATTCATTTACTATTTTTAATATACTGATGTTGTTATATGTTTTTTGTCATATAGTAGTAGCCCCTGATGCAGCCTCTAGGAAGGCAAAACATGGCCACGTCGGGCATTGTTTAACTTTGAAGTGGTGGAAATAAAAACCATTTTAGAACTGCTTTGTACAAATCCCCACAATGCATTCAGACCTGTTTGCTCATAACATAGTGATAGCAAATTGTGAGAGGTATATAGAATACTGCCCCTTCACGCTTAAGAATGATCCCTCAAAACCCTTAGTCCCGCCCAGAGAGGAAGTGAGAAGGGAGGGGTGGAGCTGAAGGGACCAGAATCAGGAACTATAAAAGGCAGGGCCAGAGTGGGGTTAGGGAGGCCCTGGGAGGAGAGAAGCCGCAGGTTAAGCTTTAACTTTAGTTTTACAAGAATGCTGTCCTTGTGGCATGGCTGGAGCCAGACCTGTGTTGTGCAACCCTGCAAGTAGTTGTGTGTACTGTGGGTTGGACTCTGGAGGCCTGTCGGCTACAGGCCTATGTGAACTTTGCCTCACTCTAAAGAGACTATATTCTTTACTTTACCTGTGAGGTATCAGGGCTCTATTTTGTTAAATAAAAGGAATTTTGTTTTTCATTTTTCCTTGTCTGGCTGTATTTCATGAAGGCTGCCAACTCCGCTCTCACAACCACACAGATAAAGACCAAACTGGTCCATCCAGTCTGCTCAACTGAGTTTCTTTCACTTTCAGTTTATGTGCCTATAAATTGTAAGATACGTCCAACACAAACTCCCCAGCCTCAATGTTTTTGACTGGATCACTGATTCCTTGTCCAACCAATGCACTTGGTAATTGTCCTGAGAATTCCCAAAGTTTATTACCCCAACTTCTAAAAATAGTGCCCGAAGTAGTGCACACAATTGACAACGCAGTTATAGAATAGAGTTGGTTACACGGGTAACTTGACTGGCTAATCAGTAGTAAATAGCCACTTAGGGCTCCTTTTACTAAGCGGCGGTAAGCCCAACGTGAGCTTACCGCTTGCTGTACAGGAAGTACTACCAGGCTACTGCAGCAGCCCGGCGGTACTTCCCACCCCTAGTGCACCGTCATTTACGGTGCTACAAAAATGTATTAATTTTTGTAGCACCGGAGTGTACCTGGCGATAATGCTGGCGGCTATTTAACTTAAAACTGCAAAACGCAGTAACAACGCTGATCCATGTCAACGAGCTACTGACGCCTCACACATTTCGGTCATCCCAACCTGCTTCGGGGGATCAGAAGGCTGCTGTCAAAAGGAATAAACCATAATGAATATACAAAACTGAACTTCCACTTACGACTCAAAGATATATACTAAAACTTTTTATATAAATGAAACGACACTTACCACAGATGAGCTTTTCAATGCTCACGCTCTAGGCACAACATAGTGGGCCATTAACATAGTAAACATAGTAACATAGTAGATGACAGCAGAAAAAGACCTGCACGGTCCATCCAGTCTGCCCAACAAGATAAACTCACATGTGCTACTTTTTGTGTATACCTTACCTTGTTTTGTACCTGTCCTTTTCAGGGCAAAGACCGTATAAGTCTGCCCAGCACTATCCCCGCCTCCCAACCACCAGTCCCGCCTCCCGCCACCGGCTCTGCCACCCAATCTCGGCTAAGCTCCTTAGGATCCATTCCTTCTGAACAGGATTCCTTTATCCCACGCATGTTTGAATTCCGTTACCGTTTTTGTTTCCACCACCTCCCGCGGGAGGGCATTCCAAGCATCCACTACTCTCTCCGTGAAAAAAAACTTCCTGACATTTTTCTTGAGTCTGCCCCCCTTCAATCTCATTTCATGTCCTCTAGTTCTACCGCCTTCACATCTCCGGATAAGGTTCGTTTGCAGATTAATACCTTTCAAATATTTGAATGTCTGTATCATATCAGCCCTGTTTCTCCTTTCCTCCAGAGTATACATGTTCAGGTCCGCAAGTCTCTCCTCATACGTCTTGTAACGCAAATCCCATACCATTCTCGTAGCTTTTCTTTGCTACTCTATAACCCATTAAAAAAGGGGAACAATACCTTCATTGACGTAATGAAGTCAATAATTAACATTATGTAAATGAAACGCCGCTCCATGCAGGTTTCCCCAATGCTTCATTAACCAGGGGCGTAGCCAGACACCCAATTTTGGGTGGGCCTAGGCCCAAGATGGGTGGGCAGAAGAACTCTGCCTTGTCCCACAAGTGATTTGGTCTCTCCCTTTCTCGCCTGCATGCCATATGGTCTCTCAAACATCCCCCCCCCCCCCCCCCCGCATACCCCTTAAATAGCAGATTTTCACCGGCAGCGAGCAGCAACTAATACACACTGCTCATGTTGGCCCCACAGCCTGCCCTCTGATGCAAGTTCTTGTTTACGCATAGGAAGGAATTCATCAGAGGGAAGGCTATGGGGCCAGTGTGAGCAGTATGTATCAGTGCTGCTTTAGGCAGGCGAAGATCTGCTATTTACAAGGTATGTCCTTTAGATTGTAAGCTCCTTTGAGCAGGGACTGTCCTTTGTTAATTGTAGAGCGCTGCGCAACCCTGGTAGCGCTTTAGAAATGTTAAATAGTAGTAGTAGTAGTATGCAGGAGGGACAGTTATTGGGAGTTTTCAGCTGGTGGGGTTTGCGGATCCCTGCCAGCCACATCATAGGTGTGCTGCTACTGTGTGGTCCTAGGCCCAAAGTGCCACTGTAACAGCCTCTCAGTTCTAGAGATCTTCTGTGTTTATCCCATGCTTTCTTAATTCTATTACCATTTTTGCCTCCATTTTTTGTCTGCCATCATTCCTGACTCATCTTCCTTTGGAGCTTCGTATCATGAGTTCCAGTTCTACAACTTTCTTGATCTGGAAGTCAATTGAGAGATTTCCCATTACAGCTAGAGATAGACAGCTTTACTTGGCTAATCAACGTTGGGTCACTTCTGTTTGGCTCTTTATTCATCCAAGGCCAGTGGAAATAGCCTGAATCCAGCCAATGCTAGTAGGTAGACACTACAGTATCTCTACTGGGATAACTACTAAAGATGTGCATTCATGAGCACCTATTCGGCCCATCTGGGGAGCTGAAAATTTGGACGTGAAGAGCATTCTGTGCCCCTGTATGTGTATGGCACTTACAAACCTTGCAAGGTACTTGTAACCTGGCTTGGCCACTGATGGAAACAGAATGCTGGGCTTGATGGACCTTCGGTCTGTCCCAATATAGCAATACTTATGTTTTTATGGACAACTCTATGGAATTGCTAAAAGAATTTGAGGATTAAATTTGTTTTTTTTTTCCAAGAGCTTCACAAAGTCATTGCTTATTCCTTGTGAAACCAAGAGTTGGAATGAGTCTAAAAGAATTAAGTAAATTTGACTTGATGTTAAGTTTAAATATTTAGGGGTATCCCCATCCCCGCCCCGTGGGTTCTGTCTCCATTCCCACCCCATCCTCACAGGTTCTGTCTCTCTCCCCGCCCCGTCCCCGCAGGCCCTGTCTTTCTCAGCCCCATCCCCATGGGCTCTGTTCTCATCTGCAGAAGCCTTGAACAATTATGATTTTATATTTAAATCTTTTTATTAAAGTATAAAAAGGAACAATATGCTGTGCAACTGTTGTGTATAATTACAAATAGAAAACAATAATAACAATGAGCAGCTATAATAACCCTCCTCACCACCACCCTCTACCCTTCCAACCCCAACAATAGCTGATTTCTACTACACCAAGGAATCCTAATCCACCCTGTTAAAATGTCCAGGGGAACAAAATACAGCCCGTTCTGTATGCCCAAGAGGGGAGAAATATACCCTATGAAGCACTGTTATGAACAATCTCAGGGTTCAGTCTAGCTCTCCTGTTTTCCACAGTCCCTCCTGCAATAGAAGATGTCTTCTTAGAAGATGTTCTGGTAGCAAGAATGTACAGGATCCCCCATGCAAATTTTGCCAGTTGTGGCCAGCATGTTTGCTTGTTTTTCCAAAAAATCAAAATATCGTTGTCTGCATCACTCAAACATAAATAACAGTCCAGTTCATTAATAGGCTTCACAGTAGAAAATGACACGGGGACAAAGTTTGTCCACTGTCCCTGTGGGCTCTGTCCCCATCCCCGTCCCATCCCTGTGGGATCTGTCCCCATCCCCGTGGTATCTATCCCCGCGGTTACTGCGGGTCCCCGTCCCTGTGTCATTCTCTAGTATACTGTAGATCTCTACTAACTTACAGGCACTATACAAATTAAATCATGAGTCCCTTTTAAATACTGTTAGGGAAGAGCTAGACTAATGTAGACATTTGGAAACCACATGGTGAGGGAGAATTAATCCCGTCAAAATGCTGCTACTCCCCAGATTTCTATTGCTTGTGCTTACTTTGTCAATTTGTTTTTCCAGTTTTTTTCTTTTTGAAAATAAAAGATATGATACTTAAATTTATTCCTGCTGATATTCAGCCGGTGGTGATCAGCGTTTTTTAAAAGCTGATCGTCGATGGCGAACTTATCCCCTGATAGTCAGTGTTTGGGGGTGGGCTGGGCGCCCGGCACTTATATGGGCCTGGCCGATTTTCAGTGCTGATGCCTAACTGCATATGTGCATATATACTCGGCTACGTTAGTATTCTAGAAAGTAGTAGGTTCTCGCTGGGACACAGCGAGCCAGTCAGGTTTTCAGGATACCCACAATGAATACATATGAGATAGATTTGCATACCCTACCTCCATTGTATGGAAATCTATTTCATGCATATTCATTGTGGGTGTCCTGAAAACCTGACTGGCTAGGATTGTCCCGTGGACTGGGTTGAGAACTACTGCTATAAAGGAAACAGGTACTCGCGTTCCTTTATGGAACAAGCTTCTTGATAAATTCCTCAGAGGGACAGAAGAAACATGAGGGTAGATTTATTATGTTGTGTTAATGCATTAAAATGCATTATTACACTTCAGCGTATAAATGGAGCCTTGTTACCTCTAATATGCATTTAGCGGTGATGACACATTAACACAGGTTATTAAATAGGAATGTCGCTCCTGTACTTTCATCCTTTATTATAATACAGTCTATAGCAATAGGTAAATTTGCTTTACCACCTCCCAAAAATACATGGCTGGATATTCTGCTGCAATGACCAACCGCTTTGATATCCACTTGCCAATGGTTTAAATACTGTTATAGCAGACTCTACAGTGTGTGAACAAGGAGGGGGGCGGGGGTCCAGGGCCGGGCCAAGATGCTACCTGAGGCGGAGCTTACATGCCACTCCCCAGCCGAGATGCCACATCCCCTCCCCCGGGTGTTATACTTGGTCACGGTGACTTTCTGAACCCGGCAGCGATTCCTATACGCTGCCGGCACCCGCCTCTTCCCTTTACTGCAGCTGCCTAAGCGAAACAAGAAGTTACTTCAGGTGGCCACAGTAAAGGGAAGAGGCAGGTGCCAGCGGCGGCAGGGCACCATATGGGAATCACTGCCGGCTTTGGAATGCCACCGGGACCAGGTAAAATGCCGCAAAGCTGCCCCCGAGACGCCGCTCCTAAAGAGTGCCGCCTGAGGTCCTCACCTCAGGTGGCCTAATGGTTGGGTCGCCCCTAGGGGGGGCAGTCAAGGAGGGGCTCAATGGCCCCTGAACTGCAGGGCACAGTCAGAGTGGGTAAAATGCTGTACTTCCCTCTAATGGTGTCACAGAGCCCCCTCCCAACCTTTTTTTCAATAACATTACCCAGTCCAGCTTAAGCTATAAATTGGAGGAGTCTGGGCACCCCAATGCCATGTGCTTAATGCCACTTCTGTCACAACATCTTCACAGAAGGATTCTATTATAGAATTGTGGTGTACGTTGGCATTGGCATGCCCTATTTTGGCATGCCCTCATGCCATGTGAAAGGCAGGCATAAGTTATAATATTGCATAAACTACGCACATACCTTATAGACACGCCCATGGCCCACCCATAGTACACCCTCCTTGCAGTTAGATGTTAGCCCCCAGATTTTATATATGGCTTAAAACTGTGCTTGTAAATTGGGGCGTATTCACAATTTAATTGAATGAGACAATTAGCGCAAATGGTTGGGCATTAGCAATCAATTATTGGTGTGAATTGACAACAAATTAGAATTTACATGTGCATCTTCCAAGTCAAGATTCTACAATGATGCACATGTAAAATTTCTGCATTGATCCAAAAAGGGGGCGTGGCCATGGGAGGGGCACGGGCATTCCTAGAACTTCTGCATGGTGACAGTGTTATAAAATAGGTAGCTGTGCGCTTAATTTAGGCATGAGGATTTGCACCAGGTTTCAGTTGGTGTAAATCCTCGTGCCCCAAATTGGGCATAGATCTCAACGGCAAATGCATTGGCTCCCAATCAAAGAACGGATCATCCTCAAAATCTGCACCTTAGTCCACAAAATCATGTAGGGCGTAGTCCCAGGATACATGACAGACTTTATGGACTTATCAATAAGAAACAAGTCAGATCGTCAAGATCCTACCTAAACCTACACTACCCAAATTGCAAAGGACTGAAATACAAAACAACTTACGCAGCCGGCTTCTCCTACGTAAGCGCACAACTATGGAATGGGCTCCCAAAAGCTGTGAAAACAATCCATGACCACTTGAACTTCAGGAAATCACTAAAAACCTACCTCTTCAAAAAGGCCTATCCCAACGACCCCACGTAACCCTCTTCACCTACCAACACAGCATGACTATGATCAAACAGGACATCATGCCATCTTCATCCATTCCGACCCTCCACTTATACCTCATACGATCACTATACAACTTTGTATTTGTTATCCACTGACTGGGCAAATGCCTTTGACGGTACTATGCAAGCCACATTGAGCCTGCAAATAGGTGGGAAAATGTGGGGTACAAATGCAACAAATAAATTCTAAAAACGGTACCCAACTCAGACCGCCATTTATAGAATAGCGCTTAGCACTCACTTTTTTCAGCACTCGTATTTGGGTGCCATTTACAGGCAACTGATGAATCATACAATATTGGAGTAACCTGATCGTAAGGTTTCAAATTATACAAAAGTCTAACCGCCGCATTCTGAATCGACTGTGGTCATTTCAGCTGAGATTGAGCGAATAGCGCCACCGGTCAATTAATGGCACCTTTGACATGCCTAAGTGGCAATACCTCGAGTCACAGCTGTTGTAGAATTGTTCCTTTTCTCTGCTGATGGACTGATCAGGTCATTGAAACGAACAGAAAGACCAGGAGGCAGCACGGCCACACTGCTGATGGTAGTAAGTTCAGTTTTTGGTTTTTTTTTATTATTTATGAATTTTACAAACATTTATTCAAGATACAACTTGAAGGATAGTATTATATCATAGGAACAAAAAAAAAGAATCAACAATACAAAAATAGGTATGATCATTATTTCCAACTGGAATATTTCTGATATAATACTCAAGTCCTAACAATAAAGAGGATCCAAGATTCTAATTTATGAGGAGATTCAGGAAAATACAAAATAAGAAATCATGCACTTATGAAGAGAATGCTAACTTTCTTTAAAGCTACTAGAAGTTCTTTTAGATGCGATAAAGGCCGAGAGCTGAGAAGGATCTAGAAAGACATACTTAACAGAGTCAATCCTAACAATACATTTGCATGGATATCTCAGAAAGAAAACACCTCCCAACTGTTGAATTGCTGGTCTCATAATAAGGAACTGTTTTCGTTTACGTTGGGTTTCTCTAGAGAGATCAGGAAACAAGGAAATTTTTAAACCCAAAAACAGAGTTTCTCTATGCTTAAAAAACATTGAGAACAACCACTGTTTATCATGTGGTAAAGCCACAGTTGCCACCAAAGTGGCCGCTGTGGCTAATTCAGTATCTGATGTCTCTAGAAATTGTGACAAATTTTCAAGTCTCTGTTCCTGTTGATTTTGCTGGATAACTTGTTTGTTGGGTAGGTAGTAAACTTTAGTAAAAGGTGGAATATTCTCCTGCGGAATTCCCAAGTTTTCCCGCAAATATCTTTTCAACATTTCATGCGGTTGGATCATTTGAACTCTTGGGAAATTTACAAATCGCAAGTTGAGGTTTCTCATATGGTTCTCATACGTTTCAACTTTTAGTCTTAAATTAGTAATATCTTTTACCATAGTCATTTGAAGATTTTCTATCTTTTTTGATTCTTGTTCTACTTTATCCATACGAGTTACCAAAGCTTGCTGAAATTTTTCAGTTTGTTCCACTTTTTGCTCTAAAGATTTTAATTTCTGAGCCCCTTTAGTTGTTTGGGCAATAAATAATTTCCCCAATTGGGACATTAATTCCCAAAGGGAATCTAGAGTTACCTCTGTTGGCTTGTTGGTTAACTCTGCTGGGATTATGTCCTCCTGTTCCTCCTCTTGCTCTCCTCCGTCGTCTCTTTCCCCCGTTACTTCAGTCGGTCCAGCTCGTCCCTTCTCATCAAGGTGGAATTGATTCCCCAGAGCAATTGGGGTCGTAGCGCGACCCTGCGCCGGCCCCTGCTCTCCCTGAAGCGGCGAGCTTGTGATCGGCGGTTGCGGGGGCGAAGCTCTATGGTCGGGGCTCAGAGTTGTATCCAACCCGAGGGACGCCGTCGACTCCTCCAAAATAGCAGCGCCCGTCAAGGGTCCGCTCCTGACCTGTACTGCAGTCCCCTGCAGGCTCACGAACCGATCCATCGGTCCAGGAGTAGAAGGAGGTAATGGGGTAGTTCGGGCAGTACACTTCCCTCTCCATTTAGGCATGGTAAGTAAGGGGAATCTGAGCGTGCAGCTAGTCACAAGTGCATAGCGGCCATCTTGGATGGTGTTCAGTTTTTGCCATGTTCACCTCCTGCCAGTCTTACTAGAAGCTTACATTTATTTACGTATTCTTGCATCCCACTATTTTCCAAAAACAGGTTTCGGCTCAAAGTGGCTCACAATTTTACAGTTAGATTTTTTTATTTATTTTATTTATTTGTAGCATTTGTGTCCCACATTTTCCCACCTATTTGCAGGCTCAATGTGGCTTACATTTGCCGTAATGGCTGTTGCCATTTCCGGGTAATATAATTACAAATTGTATTGCTTTAAGATGCATGGAACATAACATATATGGAACAGATCATGGTATATATATGTATCATGTGTATTCATACATGGTAGAGAGGAATACATTTTGATATTGTGTGAAGATTCCTGAGTAATAAGTTGGATTATAACCTTCATTAGGTCATCGACTATAGAGAAACCTTATTTGACATAAGGTTTAATGTGGTAGTGCTTGTCATGTGATAGGATTTTGGATTTGTGTAGCTCGTATATAGTGTTATTATTTATTATTTAAGATGGATGTTTAGGGTATGCCTTCTTGTAAAGATCTGTTTTCATTAGCCTTCGGAAGATGGTTAGGTCTTGCGTTGTTTTTATGGCCTTTGGTAGTGCGTTCCATAGCTGCGTGCTGATGTATGAGAAGCTGGTCGCATATGTGGATTTATACTTTAGTCCTTTACAATTAGGAATGTGCGTGAAGATCTTTTTGCGTTCCTAATAGGCAAGTCTATAAGGTCTGACATATAGGTCGGTGCTTCCCTGTAAATGATTTTGTGGACTAGAGTGCATACTTTGAACGCAATTCGTTCTTTTACTGGGAGCCAGTGTAGTTTTTCTCTTAAGGGTTTGGCGCTTTCGTATTTCGTATATTGGGCCATGCATTATTTTTTAGGTGGGGAGCGGGTTTGTTAACATTGAAGCAAATAGATCTATTGCTGTATATTATATTATAATAAAGTATGAAAATATCACACAGATAACAGTGCCAAACATTACAGAAGTTTTTCTGGACTGGAATTTTGGCACTACCTGATTAGACAATAGGGCTGTGTGTTTTCCCCCAGCCAGCTAGCCAGACACACACACACACACACACACACACACACACACACACACACACACACAGAGCCTGCTGGCTTCTGTGTCCCGATGAACAACTCAAATTTGTGTGGGAAAAGATTAAAAGTAACAAGGGGACAAAGAAACAATGTAAAAGAGAAGGCTACTGGGTGTCAAGCTAATCTGAGTGTTTCCTCATGTATCGAAGTTTACAGGGAAAACTTTTTGTTTTGTTTTTTTTGCACTGAGCCGCAGGCAAGGCAAAGAGACAATGACCATTATTGTACTCAGATTTGAATCAGCAATGAAAGAACATTTACTGCAGAGATAGAAACCACAGTTCCTCACCACTTCAAGGTGGCGCTGGCTCCACTGGCAAGGAAATGGATTCGTGTTAAACAGCGGGTGGGTCAAACACATAGTATATGCTGGTGTGGGTTCTCTTGCTCTGTGTTTGGATCATGGTTCTGGAGGTGCAATGGCTGGAATGTCTGTGGACTCTGTTGCCTTCCACAGGAATGTTCATGAAGAAGAACCCCCTAAAAGATCGCCCACATTTCCACTTCTTTACTGTGTCTGTTAAAGGACGGGCAAGCCCACTTGGTCTGTGGTGCTCCTGAGGGCTGAAACACTAAGAAATAAAAGCAAGGTTATGCTGCTCCAAGTAAGTTGGAAACAGAGAGCTACAAGGGAATGGGGATCGTGGGAATTCTGTGGAACTTGTGAGATTCCTGTAGGGATGGAAGAAGTTGACATGGGATTCCCACAGGGATGAATGTAGTTGCCACGGGGTTTCCATAGCAGTGTAATCAAAATCTCTGGTGATGCACTGAGTTAGGCACGTGGAAAAGCAGAATGAGACTGGGACAGTAATTGACAGCAGCAATTGGAATGCCAGAATGAGGCTTGGAATGCCCAGAGAGGCAGTCTGAACACTCATTGGTTGACTAGTGAATACCATCCCAAAAAAAACAGAGGAGGCTGTTAGGGTCATGAGTAAATGGAAGGCTGCAAGCAAGTAAGTAATGGCACCAACTCCTGCAGGTATGGATAGGGATGGAGGAGATTAATTGCGGGGATGGGTGATGTTGGAATGGATCATAGCGGGTATGAGCAGGAATGGGTTAGATTCAAGTGGGGATGGGCAAAAAATGGGTGAAATTTCTGTTCCTGTGTAACTCTCTAGTTGGAAGAAATATGATGGAACCAGGACTGTATTTACCTAAAACACCAGACAATTTAAAAAAATATTTTCTTTGTGAAAAAGGAGGAAGGAAGTTGGTGGGATTGGGGAGGTTGAAGGAGATTATTGTATTAAACAGACACTGTGTCATTATGCACCAGTTTGAACTGTTACTGGATTTTTAATAATATTAAATGTACAAAATATTTAACTTTCTTGGTGAATGTTAAAAAATATTCAAACGTAGGCAGTTGGTGCTTGTTCAGAAAACAGGTAAGTTAAGGCAAATTATTATACTTATTTCAAAATGAGGCTAGGAACAGAAGAAAGTCTCTTCCCAGGTAGAGTTCTCTCTCTGTTCTTTTAAATCTTTTCTCTGTTTAAGTCTCTGGCACTTCCATAGGCTCTCCCTCACTCTGTTTCTTCTCTTCAAATCAGGGAAATCATCAGTGACAATACTGTCATGAGCTTTCTTATACTTCCTGAACTGAACTCATGTTTCTTTGTTATACATGTCCGTTGATCTCTCTGCTCCAGATGAAACAAGCAGAGCCAAAAATATATCTCCCAAATTTATCTGAAATCTTGTGTAAGAAGCTGCCACAATGTGCTTTCCTATGCAGTTGCAGGAACAACATTGTGGGCCAATAGAGCCTGAAGAGGGGGTGGTGTATTCTAAGAAATCGTCCAATAGGACTGAAACATAAGTTTTTGGAGGGAAGTATAACATTCTGACTATGTGCTTTCCACCCTGGAGGTGGTCCAGTAAGGAGCATGCAGAAGTACAGGAGTTGGGTTACCGCACTCTGAGATCCACTGGAGCCTTGGCTCCCTGATCTAGGAGCCAAGGAGAAGAAGAAACAAGCACAGGGGTTGTCTACAGCTGTCCCCTCAGTCAGACTGCTTTAAAACATACATACATAGTAACATAGTAGATGACGGCAGAAAAAGACCTGCACGGTCCATCTAGTCTGCCCAACAAGATAAACTTATATGTGCTACTTTTTAAAGGCGGAGAGAATGGGATCTGATCCTTTTCCTCTAAAAGAGAGAATAACACGGGACAGTCTTTGTCAGGGAAAGGACCTGAAAGCTGGAAGCAGTGGAGCTGGTGAGCGCAGACACATTAAATAACAGGAGATAATAAGAGGGCAACTGACTAGTATCAAAAGGGAGTAAGGACTTTACAACTATCCAGCCGATGAATAAGTGTGAAAGAAGTTCGAGTTTCAGATGGAAAATACTGTTCAGGGAGAGCAAGAGATACCGATCCATTGAAACTATTTGTCTTTTTTTGTAACCACTTTGTTTTACTTTTATGGACCATTTGCCTTGTTGTGTTCTTATTGCCACAAAGGTCCATCAAGCCCAGCATCCTGTTTCCAACAGTGGCCAATTCAGGTTACAAGTACTTGCAAGATCCCCAAAAAGTTCAATGCATAAAATACTGCTTATCCCAGAAATAAGCAGTGGATTTTCCCCAAGTCCATTTTAATAATGGTCTATGGAATTTTCCTTTAGGAAGTCGTCCAAACCTTCTTTAAAACCCCGCTAAGCTAACCGCCTTTACCACATTCTCTGGCAACGAATTATCCCTTCTTTTGTGTATACTTCTACATTACTGGATAGCCTGTTAAAGGGGAGGTTTATTATAACCGAGTACTTGGCTTCTGGATTTATTATGCTAACATTTTCAGCTCATTACTAAGGATCCTTAACTGCCTGTGTGCCGTGAGAGAGACGTTGGGGAAGAACTGAAGTGCTGTTTGGCCATAGACATCGCTATATTGTTTGTGTACCGGCCTCCAAGGTATCCCTCAGCCCCCACTAATCTGAAAGATCCACTAACTTGTAATTGAAAGTTTAACAGAGCTCTGTAAAATCATTTGAATATGTGACTTCAAATCTAAAATCAAAATCAGGATAAAAGCGATTTCAAATAAAAATTTTAAAATATCACACAAAATGATTGTAAATCATCATTGCAGTTTACTTGATTTAAAATCATAGCCAGCACTGCCTATAAGTACATGTTCTTTGACATGCTTGTAGCTACTGAATGAGTGGAGGGCAGTTTCCATTCTGCAAAATTTACACAGGTAACTGCTTATTTATCTGGGCAAATTCCTTTAAAGATTGTTTCATATAGCTGCCACTCTATTTATACCCTACTCAAGAGGCACATGAGAAAGCGGATATCATTTTATGCTGCTTTTTTAATTTGAATACATTTTTTACTCTTTCAAAAAGTACAAAGACTAGGGGACACTCGAGGAAGTTACATGGAAATGCTTTTTAAAAATATAGGAGGAAATATTTTTTCACTCAATGAATAGTTAAGCTCTAGAACTCTTTGCCGGGCGATATTTTAACAGTGGTTAGTGTATCTGGGTTTAAAAAAGGTTTGGACAAATTCCTGGTGGAAAAGCCCATAGTCTGCTGTTGAGACAGACATGAGAAGCAACTGCTTACCCTGGGATTGGTAGTACGGAATGTTGCTACATTGAGATTCTGCTTGGAAGCTCGTCACTCTTTAGGATTCCAAAATCTTGCCATTGTTTGGGGTTCTAATGGAATGTTGCTACTCTTTGAGATTCTGCATGGAATCTCGTCACTCTTTAGGATTCCAAAATCTTGCTATTGTTTGGGGTTCTACATGGAATGTTGCTACTTTTTGAGATTCTGCATGGAATCTTGTCACTCTTTAGGATTCTAGAATCTTCCTATTCTTTGGGGTTCTAATGGAATGTTGCTACTCTTTGAGATTCTGCATGGAATCTCGTCACTCTTTAGGATTCCAAAATCTTGCTATTGTTTGGGGTTCTACATGGAATGTTGCTACTTTTTGAGATTCTGCATGGAATGTTGTCACTCTTTAGGATTCTAGAATCTTCCTATTCTTTGGGGTTCTAATGGAATGTTGATACTCTGAGATTCTGAATGGAATCTTGTCACTCTTTAGGATTCCAGAGTTTTGCAATTCTTTGGGGTTCTACATGGAGTGTTGCCACGATTTGGGTTTCTGCCAGGTACTTGTGACCTGGATTGGCCACTGTTTGGAAAACAGGATACTGGTCTGACTCAGTATGGCTACTCTAATCTTCTTCTTATGTCATTCCTAGAGACATTTCCACTGGAGAAAGTTCTTCCATGGAGAATAATCTACACAAGTTCTTATCTTCCTCTTCCTCCCCATTCCCATGACTAAAATATGTCCACCAGAATACCTCCTCTCACTGCATCTACAATAATGCACGTTATGAAACAATGCACGTACCTTTGGCCTTATTGGAAGGGGGACAATTCTGAAACAGCACATTTAGGCCGGTAAATCACATTTTACTCAGTTAAATGCCTTTAAAAATGTCCTTTTAAATTTCACATAATGTGTTTCTGGATGTAATCAAGGCCTTCAACAGAAAATGTAACACAAGATTGCAACACTTTTTAAATCAAAAACATGTTGTTACTGGTAATCTATATATATAAAACTCACCCTCAACGTTCTATTGGCTGCTGACGTCACTGAAGCCAAGGTTCGTATGTTCGAAGCTCTGAAGCCTCGAAAATCACAGTCTCTGGGCCCCGCCCTCGCGTCAAACGTTATGACGTTGAGGGCGGAGGCGGAGCAATTCACCGCCCTTGCATCAAACGTTATGACGTTGAGGGCGGAGGCGGAGCAATTCACCAACATCGACGACGGGTGGGGGTGGGGGGGCCACAGGAAAGCCTTGCTAGCGCCCGTTTCATTGGCTCCAGAAACAGGCCTTTTTTTACTAGTATATTTATAAAATATACAAACTTTTATTCAAATTGCTATAAACCTTTACATTGATAATTCACCCTCAAACTAAGGAGATGAAATGAAGGAATCTGGAGCACTGAAAATAATCCCATTGATCTGAAACCTAATCACAGTCTATAACATCAGATGTTGCAGTCCACAAGTATGTTCCTGATCAAGCTTTTAATGCTTCCAAAGTTAATATCTTAAAGTGGCTTAAAACATGCCAAAGTACTATCATTTGCTCAGGGATATCCAAAAGCAAACCTCCTTGATCAGGGCTAGATATATATATATTTAAAAAGCCCATAGGAATTTTACCCTCTCCTTTTTCTCACTCCAAAGAATAAAGATTTCTCCAAATCTTCTTTTGTCAGCAATAAAATTTACAGGTCAGAATCTGTCCTCAATGCATGACGTGAGGGGAAGCAGCCGGAGGGCAGGCAATGCAGCCGAGAACAACACTGGAGGAAGGCTTCAGCTGGTGGGGCTTGGGGACCCCCACCAGCCAAACCAGAGACCCCAAAGCTGAACCCAATTTGGAATCCTGTGTCTGCTCCTCCCTAGCCTCTAAGGCACCGAAGTCTGTCTCTCTCTTGCTTCTGTTGGGACCTGGGTGATTTCGTTAACGGCGCTACAGCAGGGTGGAAAACGTAGAACTGGAAGCTTGCACTGGAGGAGAAGGGCACAGGTAAAAACAATCTGATCAATGGATGGAGATCACAAGGAGGGGCGAAAGAAGAGAAAAGAGTGGCTGATATTACAGCCCACCTGCCTGCTATTTTTCAAAGAAGGCTGCATTAAAGGATATAAATGGCCCCTCATAGAACATGAGAGTAGCCATACTGGGTCAGACCAATGGTCCATCTAGGCCAGTATCCTGTTTTCCAAACAGTGGCCAAGCCAGGTCACAAGTACCTGGCAGAAACCCAAATTGTGGCAACATTCCATGTAGAACCCCAAAGAATAGCAAGATTCTGGAATCCTAAAGAGTGACAAGATTCCATTCAGAATCTCAGAGTAGCAACATTCCATACTACAAATCCCAGGGCAAGCAGTTGCTTCCCCATGTCTGTCTCAATAGCAGACTATGGACTTTTCCTCCAGGAATTTGTCCAAACCTTTTTTTTTTTTTTCTTCCCGCTTTATTTTTATTTAGTCATTTTCCATTGCCATACAGAGTCAATACCATCAAACAAATGTCATCAACAGGTATATGTAACTGAATAACTCTTCTGAAAGCTTAACTGCTATAATTATTAACAGTAAGTATTAACCATGTCCCAGATCCCCAAACTCTCCCACCCTCCCCTCCCCCTTCCCCCCTTTGAACTAAGTACTATGTGTTTTTATTGGCTTACGTTAGCAGATGACCAAGTATTATACAAGTCCCATATTCTCTGATGTTGTATTATGTGTCCATTGCGTAGTGCGGTGAGCTTCGACATCAATTGGATATGTTTCAGTTTTTCCAGCACGGCCGATAATTCTGGTAGCCGAGGTCGCTTCCATGATGCCGCCAACACCAGCTTGCCAGTGACAAATACCTGCGTAGCAAATTGGTGGATGTGTTTTTTGGCCTCTGGCGGACGAAAATGTAGGAGACAATGGTCCATTTTCAGCTGGTATTTTATAGCAGTTACCAAATACACAAAGTCCACAATTTTTTCCCAATATCGGCGGGCATGTACACAAGACCACCATATGTGCTGCATATCCCCTACCTCACCACAGTCCCGCCAACATAGAGCTGATCCCGAGTGGTATATCTTGAACAAGCGGCTGGGCGTATAATACCAATTATATAATATCTTGTGCCCATTTTCTACCATTGCACTAGATATCGACACTCTAAGCAGGGACCTAAACGCTCTAACCCATTGTAATGGCTCGTATGTGTTCTCCATTGCTCGTTCCCATCTTCGTGTGTAGAATTCTACCGGGTGGGTGCGGGCCAACAGCGCTTTGTATATTCTAGAGATATACCCCCTTCCTCCACCACCCATCAATCCCTTCTCCAGTTGTGTTTCTGTTAAATTAAGCTCCTCCATAGCTCTGCGATGGATAAAATCTCGTGCCTGGTAATATTGAAAAGCTTGCAGAGGGGAAAGCTCATGCTCCTGACATAGGTCTTGGAAGGAAGGGACCTGACCTTCCGCACACATCTGTCCCAATTCACAAAGACCCATGTCCTCCCAGTCTCTGTATGCCAAGTCCACTACCCCTGGTCCAAACTGGGGGGCAAATCTAAGAAATGAGTGTTTAAAGTATTTCCGCTCTGGAAAGAATTGCTCCCGTGTCTTATACCAAGTATTTAATGGCCACTGGAGAATTGGGGGACTCCTTTTGGTGAGCTCTCTGAGTGTGTGCTTTGGCAACCATGGTATTGCTCTGAGTGGATAAGGCTCTAGCCAGCTCTGTTCTATACATGTCCAAATTTTCCCTGTGTCCCTCAGCCAGATAGCCAATATTCGCAGGTGTGCAGCGATATAGTATGTATAGAAAGGAGGAACCCCCATCCCTCCTCTGTCTCTAAATTGGTACATCACCTCTCGTCTAACCCGTGGTGGCCTCCTCCTCCAGATAAACGAGAACACTCTACCCTGTAGGCCCCTGAAAAAGGTATCTGGTACAGCAATAGGCAGGGCCATAAACAAGTATAACATTTTTGGGAGAACTATCATCTTAATAGCATTAATCCTACCCACCCATGACAGGGTCAAACCCTCCCACCTCTCCAGTTCCTGAAAGATCTCTCGCACTTTATGAGGAAAATTGGTGTCAAAGATATCTTCTAGTTGACGAGGTATGTTAACCCCTAGGTATCTAATGTATTTACGAGCCCATTTATAAGGGAACTGCTCCTTCAGCAACTCTAACTGAGCACTGGGTAAATTTATATCAAGTGCCTCTGATTTATTGAAGTTAATTTTAAATCCTGAGACTGCCCCATAAGCTAATATTTCTTCCCCAATAATTGGAAAGGCTGTCAGGGGGTCCTTGAGGATTAACAGGATGTCGTCTGCAAACAGGAGGATTTTGGTTTCTATCCCCCCTCCTTTTAGGCCCTGAATGTTCAAGTTTGCTCTAATCTTGGCTGCCAGCGGCTCCATCACCAGAGCAAACAACAAGGGGGATAGCGCACATCCTTGTCTAGTACCTCTATAAAGGGAAAAGGGGCGAGTTAAAGTCCCGTTTATCCGTACCGCTGCTGTTGGGGTCTTATATATTATTTGCAGCCACTCTGCAAATCTCCCTCCTTTACCAGCCTTCTCCAGAATCGCAAAACGAAATGGCCAGCTGACCCGATCGAAAGCTTTTTCTGCGTCTAGGGATAATATACATAAAGGAGTTTTGGTTATTTGTGCCCCTTGTATCACTTGCAAAGTGCGCCGTATATTATCAAAGGTCTGGCGATTTTGCACAAACCCTGCCTGATCTTCATGGATGAGCAGTGGGAGATATTTCTGCAATCTAGTAGCCATAATTTTTGAAAATATCTTATAGTCTACTCCTAATAGTGAAATAGGCCTGTATGAACTGCATAATTGAGGATCCTTGCCCGGTTTAGGCAGGACCGTAATCGTCGCCAAATTCCATGTCGGTGGCAGACCCGTAGTCTCATCTATCGAGTTGAAAACCTTGATTAAAAGGGGGGCTATTAATTTCCCAAACGTTTTATAGAATTTGTTCGTATATCCGTCAGGTCCCGGGGCCTTATTAGGGGATAATCCTTTTATCGTCTGCTCCACCTCTTCTAACGTAATAGGGGCCCCTAGTGTGTTGGCTAGGACCTCGGGAAGCTTAGGTAGTTCAATGCCTGCCAGAAAATTTGCAACCTCCTCCATCCCACCTTCAGATTCTGATCTATATAGTTCCGTGTAGTATTCCCTGAACACTGATTCGAGAAATTCAGGGTCAGAATGCACAGTTCCCCCTGCGTCTCGTATACCCCCTATCATATTCCTGCTAACCTGCTGTGCTAGTTTGTGGGCCAAGAGCCTGCTAGGTTTATTGCCAAATTCGAAGTGCGATTGGCGTGCTCTTAGTAGTTTTTCTGCCACATCTGCTAATTCTAATTCATGCAATTGGCTGCGGAGGTCAGTCGCCCGCAGCCTAATATTCAAGGGGCTCTGATCTGTCTCCTGTTGCATAAGCGCCTCCGTCTGTGCTAGCTGCTGGCGTAGCTCGGTCTCCTTGGCACAGCGTGTCTTCCACGCCTGAGATCGCAAAGCTATCAGGTGACCTCGCACAACTGCTTTAAAACCCTCCCAAACAGTAGTAGGGGATACCTCCCCATTGTCGTTGAAAAAAATATAATCTTTAATGTGTTGCTCCAATTGATTAACAATAGTGGGGTCAGTCAGCAAGGCGTCATCTAATCGCCAATTATGTTGCCGTCTGTCAGGTCCCTGTCCCTTAAGCTGTAAAAGCACTGTGGAATGATCCGACCAAGTGCATAGATTGATAAGATGGTCCCCCACCATACTCAACAATGAGGTATCACCTAACCACATATCAATTCTGGAGGAGGAGTGGTGTACTGCAGAAAAGTGAGTGTAAGCACGCTGTGTAGGGTTCTCACGTCTCCAGTAGTCTATTAGTTGCCAGTGTGTTACAAAGTCATGAAATTTCCGCCTATCCTGTCTGGCATAATTTGTGTCAGTAGAAGTATTGTCAAGTGTTGGATTAAGGGTAAGATTAAAATCCCCTCCTATCAGTAGGGACCCTTCAATATTTCTCGTGAGTACCTTATCTAGCTCTGCAAAGAAATCTCCTTGGTTTGTGTTGGGACCATAAACATTTATCAAAGTATATACTCTGCCAGCCAGTGCAAAAACAATTAACAAATACCTCCCCCCCTTATCTCTAACCACCTTCTTAACCTCCCAGGGTTTAGACCCGTGGAATGCTATTAGCACTCCCTTACTTTTCGTGTTGTCAATACTGGAAGCAAAGTATATGGAGGGATATTGCTTATGTTTGCACAAATATTCATATCGGGCTTTAAGATGAGTCTCCTGTACCAAACCTATATCTATTTTGAGCCTCTGCATCTCTCGAAACAGCAATTGCCGTTTCCTAGGCACATTTAGCCCTCGTACATTGAGTAGCATACACTTAATGTCTCCCATTAGTACTTAATGTTTTAGGTGCCATGTTAATCCCCTGCCTACACACTGATCATCATCCCTCTGCTTATGGTCATCCTGCTTCATACCAATTCTATTCCCTCCCATCCCCTTCTCCCACATATATAACCCTCCCCCCTCCCACATCTACCCCAAACTCTTACAGAACACCCCTGTATATACCAGTAAGTGTTTAAGTGTGAGGAAGGAACCGCTTTTCGGCTTCCCACGTATCCCTTAAGTAACACATATCTCAAACTACCTTGTATTCAAGGCTGGAGAGTTGCTCAACATGTGCAATATCTGAAACCAACATTAACAATATTTGTGATAACAGTAACAGTCTCACCACCTGAGTTTTAGTTAGTTCATGTGATCTGTGTAGTGGATTGTTGACGTTGTAGCCTTTTCTTGCCTTTCCCTACTCTCTGCCATTTTGGTGGGAGAGAGCGTTGGTTGATCTTTCTGTTCGGGTCTGCCGCTGTCTGGGCTTCTGGTTCCACAGCCTCCGGGCAAATCACTCGCGCCTCAGAAATTGATCTTATTTGGTGTAGTTTCCCATCTTTATAAAAGACTAGCGCGAAAGGATGCTTCCATCTGTATTGTATCTGGTGAAGGGCTTCAGTTCTCCTCTGCGTCTGAGAGTAGCTGCTGCCAAATCTTGATATATTTCAACGGCATATGAGTCCCACTTAAATTCCTGAGTCTGACGCGCCACTTTCAACACCTTTTCCTTTAGCTTGTAGTTGGAGAAACAAGCAATAATGTCCTTAGGTGTATTATTGCGCCGAGTACCCAGCGCCCTGTGCACTCGGTCTAGAAGCACCGATTCCGGTTCCATTACTTCTCCGTTTACCAAAAACATTTCACAAACTACTTTTTGGATTACTTGTTCACAGTTTTGATAAGTGGGGGTTTCCGGAATGCCGCGAAATCTTAGATTACTGCGGCGGCCTCTATTTTCTAAGTCCTCAAGTTTGTCCAGTAGTTGTTGTTGCTCACCCTGCATCTCCGAAATCTGGTGATCCAGTACTCCCAGCGTTTCGCTATGGACTTCTACCTGGGACTCTGTATCCTCAAGACGCGAGCCCAACTCCCGGATTTCTCCTCTTAAGTCAGTTCCCAGCGTCGCCACTTCGGCCCGTAGGGCTTTCAAGTCCGCGCTAATATCCTGTAGCCAGGTTTGTATATTCGGAGACTCTCCCCCATCAGATATCGTATCTTTCGGCTGTTCCGCCTGATGCTCTGAAAGCTTGGATTTCTCTCCATTTACCGAGTCTCTCGTCTTCCGAACCTCCGCCATTTTGTTTTTAGCCGCTACCGCACCGCCGGAGTAAGCAAATCGCGAGAGGTCCGCTGTTTTTTGACTCTCCAGCCCCGGTAACTTCCGGTTTATCGCTCGTTTTCTCCGTGGGATCGTGGGAGCTTTACTCTCAAGCGTCCATGCGGTCTGGTGACGTCACTTCCTCCTCCGTCCAAACCTTTTTTAAACCCAGATACGATAAGAACATAAGAGACCAATTTTGCAGCCCCATAGTCAGCAGGATTTGAACCTGCACGGGGAGACCCCAATGGACTTCTAGTCCATCATCTTAGCCACTCGGCCATGACTACCACGTATCACCTGGAATGGTGGTGGCAGAGACTCTGTAGAGCGGTCCTGAAAAATGAAAAAGAGGGGAGTGTGTAGGGTCCCACAGAGCGAAATACCATGCTGCAATCCAACCAGCTTCTTTTCCTTTTTTAAAGAAGTTTCTTTGTCACCTGGCAGCTGCTTATAGTGAGATGTGCCAGCAGCATTGATGGGTGAAAGCATCCTGAGTTGATTCATGGGTCTCGTGCCAGGTGCAGGCATTCTAAGGCAATGCAGCTTAATTTCTGTTTTCTTAAAAAAAAAAAAAAAAAAAAGTCTTTGCCTTCCTGTTCTTTATTCTGCTTGAATTTTATTTATCCTACCCCAGCTGCTGCCTTTGATAAACCCACTCCTAGCACTTCTAAGAATAACATTTGAAAACTAAGCTCAAAGGAAGCCGCAATTCCATAAGCCTAAATTACTGTTTAAATGAACATTCAACTTTTGTACAATCCACTACTGTTAACAATGCAAAGGTAGATACAGGCTTATGAGATACATTCTTCAAATACATTGACTTGCCTGTCTATTAGTGCTTGGGTCTTATTCAGAGGTCGCCTTCCTTTTCTTTCTCTTGATACATTGGATCCCTTGTATCCCTCCCCCCTACTGATGTGAAAAACACTTAAATTATGTATAATCACACTGGTCCCATTATACTAAAGCTCCATCTGTAAGCTCCCTGCACTGTAAACATGCCTTCTTCCTGGGTGTTTTTGCAGTGCCTGCATGGAGAGGAGAGTTGTTGCATACGGTCGGTGGCGCCCAAATCTCAACATTTAGGTCGACCTTAGAGATGGTTGTCCTCAATTTTCAGCGATAATGGAAACCGAGGATGCCCATCTCAGAAACGACCAAATCCAAGCCATTTGGTCGTGGGAGGAGCCAGTATTCGTAGTGCACTGGTCCCCCTCACATGCTAGGACACCAACCGGGCACCCTAGGGGGTACTGCAGTGGACTTCACAAATTGCTCCCAGGTGCATAGCTTCCTTACCTTGGGTGCTGAGCCCCCCAAAACCTACTCCCCACAACTGTACAACACTACCATAGCTCTAAGGGGTGAAGGGGGGCACCTACATGTGGGTACAGTGGGTTTCTGGTGGGTTTTGAAGGGCTCACATTTACCATCACAAGTATAACAGGTAGGGGGGTGGGCCTGGGTCCGCCTGTCTGGAGTGCACTGCACCCACTAAAACTTCTCCAGGGACCTGCATACTGCTGTCAGAGAGCTGGGTATGACATTTGAGGCTGGCATAGAGGCTGGCAAAAAATATTTTTAAAGTTTTTTTTTTAGGGTGGGAGGGGGTTGGGACCACCAGGGGAGTAAGGGGAGGTCATCTGGTCAGTTTGGGCACCTTTTTGAGGCTTGGTTGCAAGAAAAAATGGACCAAGTAAAGTCGGCCAAGTGCTCGTCAGGGACGCCCTTCTTTTTTCCATTATCGGCTGAGGACACCCATGTGTTAAGCACGCCCCAGTCCCGATTTCACTACGCTTCCGACACCCCCCCGGGAACTATGGTCGTCCCCGCGATGGAAAGCAGTTGAGGGTGCCCAAAATCAGCTTTCGATTATGCCGATTTGGGCGACCCTGGGAGAAGGACGCCCATCTCCCGATTTGTGTCGAAAGATGGGCGCCCTTCTCTTTCGAAAATGAGCCCATCAATGAAGTTACATGGAAATACTTTTAAAACAAATAGGAGGAAATATTTTTTCACTCGGGGGGTCTTTTACTAAGGTTGTGCTAGTATTTTTAGCTCGCATTAAAAATAAGTGCATGCTAAACACTAATTCTTAGCATGAGCTAAAAACGCTACTGCAACTTAGTAAAAGACTCCCTTAATGAATAGTTAATCTCTGGAACTCTTTGCCAGAGGATGTGGTAACAGTTGTTAGCATAGCTGGGTTTAAAAAAAGATTTGGACAAATTCCTGGAGGAAAAGTCAGGAGACAGACATGGGAAGCAACTGTTTGCCCTGGGATTTGTAGTATGGAGTGTTGCCATGATTTGGGTTTCTGTCAGGTACTTGTGACCTGGCTTGGCCACTGTTTGGAAAACAGGATAATAGGCTAGATGGACCATTAGTCTGACCCAGTATGGCTACTCTTATGTTCTTATTTAAAGGATGGTATCATGAAGGATTAAAGCTGTTTAAAAGACAATTAAGGCAGATTGAAAGACTTTGGATCAACCAAAGTTCTACTGATTTGCTCACACAATGTAAGCAGCATAGAAAATACTATAACTGACAAGTGAAACTTGCAAAGAAGTAATAGTATGGAAAGGTCATTCAGAACAGTGAATATAGTTCAGCTGAACTTTATCAAATATTTAAGAGGATTGTAGGGATAGACAGGAGTGCATGGGAATTACTGTGTCAACTCATATCACCCCTCTCCTCAAATCACTTCATTGGCTTCCAATCAGATATCGCATACAATTGAAGCTCCTCCTCCTCACCTACAAGTGCACTCAGTCTGCGGCTCCTCACTACCTCTCCACCCTCATCTCCCCCTATGTTCCCGCCCGTAACCTCCGCTCACAGGACAAAGCCCTTCTCTCAGTACCCTTCTCCACTACTGCCAACTCCAGGCTCCGCTCATTCTGCCTTGCCTCACCCTATGCCTGGAACAATCTTCCTTTACCCATACGCCATGCCCCCTCCCTACCCATCTTCAAATCTCTGCTTAAAACTCACCTCTTCTATGCTGCCTTCGGCGCCTAACCGCTCTAGATAGACAGAATGCCCCAATCTATCCCCTCTATTAGATTAACTGCTCACTCGTCCTCTAGATTGTTCACTTGTCTTTAGATTGTTCTCTTGTCTTTTAGATTGTAAGCTCTTTGAGCAGGGACCGTCCTTCTATGTTTAAATTGTACAGCGCTGCGTAACCCTAGTAGCGCTTTAGAAATGCTAGTTAGTAGTAGTAGTAGTAACACGGATAAACTAGGTAATTCCTTTGTGTCTAAGGTAGGAAATTTAAGAGCTAAAACTATGCTGGCATCTACTGAAAATATAGTTTCTGGTTTCTGCTTTCCCCTGTCTTGTCTTCACTATCTTGCCAGAGACTCCTTGTCCATTTGGCACTTCTTTTCTCTCTATGTCCACTATTCATCTTCTCTCTGCATCTCTATCTATCCTACCCAGATCACCCCTGTGTCCTTGCCCCTATGTTCCTGCCATCTCTGTGTCCCTATTCTTGCCCTATCCAATAAAACTCTTTTGTGCCCCTATCTCCTCCCCCCCCCCCCTCTTTCCTCCCTCTATGCCCTCCCCCAGGGGTCCAACAAGTTCTCCTCTCTCTTTCCTTGCTCCTGTTCTGTCTCCACTTTGCAGGTCCAGCACCTCTCCTTCCTCCCTTAGATCCTGGCATCTGTTCCTCTCCCCCCACCACCACCTTGGCATCTCTTCTCTCCCATCTCCCCCACCACCACTATCTTGGCATTCTTTCCTATCTCCTCCTCCAAGTCTCTCTCCTTTTTCTTTCATTCACATGCCGCTTTCCCCCCCCCCCCCCCTCTCCCTTCCCTTCCCTTCCATCCAAATGCAGCTTTTCCACTTCTTCCATTCAAGTGCAGCATCCCCCCCCCCTCCATTCAAGTGCAGTATTCCTACCCACTTCCTCCTGCATGTCTGGCATCTTCCCTTCCCCCCCCCCCCCCCCCCAGGCCCTACAGACGTTTGCAGATTCACCGGCACTGTATCAAGCTCTCTCCGGCCACTCTGAGGCTTTTTTTCCTGCCTACAAGCAACAGAGGGAAGGACCCCAGGGCTGGCCAGAGAGGGCCTGATGTAAGAGGGCTGGCAAACAGGCAGGTTTGTAGGGCCTGAGCTGCAGAGGGGAAGAGGACAGAAAGGAAGGGGAAATGCCGGACCTACTGGAGGAAATGGGGAAGGGGAAAAAGAAGTGAGGCAACGCCAGACTAACATGGGAGACCGCCAGGGGAGTAGGGAGGAAGCCAATGCATGAGATCGGGCCCCTAAAATGTGTGAGCTGGAGAAGAAGCTTGATTGTGTGAGGTAACTTCCTATTTCCGCGAGGGCGGGACCCAGTGAGTGAAGGCCCGACGTGACAACGAAGAGAATGGAGATTTACTTCGTTTACAAGCAGGGCAGACGCGAGGCGCTGCCTGCCACACCGCTTCACAGCTTTTTCTTTAAAGGCAGGGTGGTGGCAGGAGACGAGGACTGTCCTCTCTGGACGAAGCTGGTGGTCAGGTCGGGGGCTCAGATGGGAGAGGGGGATTTCAGATGGGAGAAGGGGGTGGGGAGGGGACCTCAGATGGGAGAAGGGGGAGTGGGGCTGAAAAGGGGGGCAGGTGGGAGATATGGGCTGGGGCTAGAACTAGGGGCAGGTGGGATAAGGGGGCTGGAACTGGGGGCTGAAAAAAGGGGCAGAGAGAGAGAGGGGACAGATCTTGGATGGATGGGGGGGGGGGAGAGATGGCAAATGGTGGATTGAAGGGGCAGAGAGAAAAGGCAGACAGTGGATGGGAGGGATAGAAAGGGCAGACAGTGAATGGAAGGGGGAGAGAGAGAGGGCAGATGGGCAGATGGTGGATGGAAGGGGCAGAGATTGAGGGCAGATGTGGATGGAAGGAGCAGGGAGAGAGGGCAGACATTGGATGGAGGGGACAGCAGAGAGGGCAGACACTGGATGGCAGAGAAAGAATGAAGACAGATGCTGGATGGAAGGAAGACAGTGAAAATAAGATGAGGAAAGCAGAAGCCAGAGACAACAAACTGTAAATATATATTTTTATTTTTTTGCTTTAGGATAAAGTAGTATTGTAGCTGTGCTAATAAATGTTTATAATAGAACATGTAAATAAGGTAATCTTTTTATTGGACTAATTTTAATAAATTTTGACTAACTTTCGGAGAGCAAAACCCCCTTCCTCAGGTCAGGATAGGACACTGTAAGACACTATACTGTATTGACCTGAGGAAGAAGGTTTTGGCTTCTGAAAGCTAAATGTATTAGTCCAATAAAATGGTATTATTTTATTTTCTATATTTGTTTTAGTTCTATTTCTTAATTTGTAAAGTGGTGATTGGTATTTGTTAATTTTTTTCAAATTTACATCTGCTGTCTTTATATTTTGCACAGTACTAGGGGACAGTTTCTGTTTCTGTGGTGTTGCATTGTATGCAGAGTCTGGCATTGGGGGTTCAGTTTAATTTTTGTCTAAATAGAAAGTTTATGATTACTTATTCTATAGTGGATTAGGGTGTATCGGTGTTTGTGAAAAAGACATGGCTTTCAGTTGGCATTGACTGTGCAGGATCTACTATCTGTACTATTCTGTCTGGTTTCGTTTTACAATAGGTGAATTGATGTTCTAGTGCTCACTGTAGTGTTTAAGATGCTTTCCTTTTCCTTGTGTGACTCGTAGAAATGACTGCTTATGGTATGGTAGAATTGCTCTATAGGTCCCGAGTGTTTTGTATTCTCGGTATGCCTAGTACTGGATTTTGGAGGGGGGGGGGGGTGTTAAAAAATGACCGGCCCCGGGTGTCAACTACCCTAGGTACGCCACTGATCGGAAGATGGACGTCCTTCTCCCAAGGAAGTCCAAATCGGTATAATTGAAACCCATTTTAGGATGTCTCCAACTGCACTCCGTCGTAAGGACAGCCAAAGTTCAAGGGAGCGTGTCTGAGGCGTAGCAAAGGCGGGACTTGGGCGTCTTTGACCCATAATTGCTACCAGAACCCTTATCCAAACCCTTGTCACCTCTCGCTTGGATTATTGCAATTTGCTTCTCACTGGTCTTCCGCTCAGCCATCTCTCTCCTCTCCAGTCTGTCCAAAATTCTGCGGCACGACTTATTTTCCGCCAAAATCGTTTTACCCGCACTAGCCCACTCCTCAAGTCACTTCACTGGCTCCCTGTCCGCATCCATTCTGCAGCCCCCCCCCCCCCCCCACTACCTCTCCACTCTCATCTCTCCCTACATTCCTCCCTGTAATCTTCGCTCGCTGGACAAATCTCTCTTATCATTCCCCTTCTCCTCCACTGCTAATTCCAGGCTTCATTCCTTTTCCCTCGCGGCACCTTATGCCTGGAATGGACTTCCTGAACCTGTACGCCTAGCTCCATCTCTGCCTGTTTTCAAATCTATGCTGAAAACCCACCTTTTCACTACTGCTTTTGGCTCCTAACCACTACTCAATTCCCCTATCCTTGTTCCTTCTCACCCAGTACTTTCCTCGCCCTTAATTGTCTTGTCTGTCTGTATTTTTAGATTGTAAGCTCTATCAAGCAGGGACTGTCTGTGTCAGGTGTTCAGCGCTGCGTGCGTCTGGTAGCGCTATACAAATGTTAATAATAATAATTATCGAAAAAAACAAGAACGTCCCTGACGAACACTTGGACGTTTTCACCCGGATGTGTTTTTCTTACGAATAAGACACAAAAAGGTGCCCGAAATGACCAGATGACCACCGGAGAGAATCGGGGATGACCTCCCGTTACTCCCCCCTCCCACCCTCAAAAAACATCTTTCAAAATATGTCGTGCCAGCCTGTATGCCAGCCTCAGATGTCATACTCAGGTCCATGACAGCGCATGCAGGTCCCTGGAGCAGTTTTAGTGGGTACTGCAGTGCATGTCAGACAGGCGGACCCAGGCCCATACCCCCCCCCCCCCCCCCCGTTACATTTGTGGATGAAACAGCAAGCTCGCCAAACCCCACCACACACCCACTGTACCCATGGTGCCCCCCCTTCACCCGTGAGGGCTATGGTAGTGGTGTACAGTTGTGGGTTTTGGGGGCTCAGCACACAAGGTAAGGGAGCTATGTTCTTGGGAGCAATTTATGAAGTCCACTGCAGTGCCCCCTAGGGTGCCCGGTTAGTGATGGCATGTCAGGGGGACCAGTGCACTACAAATGCTGGCTCCTCCCATGACCAAATGGCTTGCATTTGGCCATTTTTGACATGGACATCTTTGGTTTCGAAAATCGCCAGAAGTCAGAAACGTCCATGTCTAGGGACGTCCAAATTTAAGGGTTTGGACATCTCTGATGGTATTTTCGAAGCGAAAGATGGACGTCCATCTTTTTTTGAAAATACGGGTTTCCCCGCCCCTGGATTTCGCCGTTTTACAAGGATGTCCAAATCGCAACTTGGACGTTCCTTTCGAAAATGCCCCTCTATGTGCCCTGGGCAGTATTTCTGAACTTGGTGTGCATCAAAAACACGTGGTAGAAAATATTTACTACCGCGTGGCACTTACCCAGCGGTAAATAGCAGTGGGCGCATGGTGCATGCCTACCACCCGGGTAGCGCATGAGACCTTACTGATAAGTCAATGGGTGCATTAAGGTCTCAGGCCGAAAATGGACACACACTGGTTTTTATTTTCCTGCACATCCATTTTCCGGCCCATTAAAAAACTGGCCTGGCGCATACCCAAAAGACGTGCTCGCTCTGCCGCAGGCCACTTTTTTCTGCGGCATAGTAAAAGAGCCCCTATGCATTTGGACTTCTTTTTGGTTTTGATTTTTCTTTTTTTCTGATTGTGCGCTCTTAGGTTGCTTTTTGGATTTTTTTACACTGAAATATGTTCAACAGTGGAAAGAAATATGAGTTTGGTTAATAAAGATGAGTAAAGAGTGTATATTAAAAGGTATTAACATACAAACAGAGAACATGAATTGAGGTTGCAGGGTAATAGACTTAGGATAAATACTTTTTCACAGAAAGGGTGGTGGATGCCTGGTACATCGTCCTGGTTGAGGTGATGATGACAAAAATCAGTGCTGGAATTCAAAAACACAGAGAAAAGAGAATAGAATCAGATCAGAACTTCAATTACCTTCACATGGAGGGGTGCGGATACAACTCTGGATGCCTTGTTGGACAGACTGGATGGACCGTATTTGTCTGCCACCATTTACTGTTACTGTATTACAAGAAGCAGAAGACTTACATGTCATGTCCGTGACCAAGGAGGTTTAATTGACGGGTTTAATTGACAGGAGATGGCAGGAGCGTTCCTGGCCCATTATGTGGGCAGAACCCAGTAGGCAGAGCTTACCGCCATACAAAGTCATGTATTTTGAGTGTATCAAGATGGCGACAGCAATTAAACCTCCTTAGCTGTAGACACCTTCAGCCTGGTCACGTGATGTTGTCTCCTGTCAATCAAACCTCCTTGTCCTTGACAACTCACAGCAAATTGCAGGGCCGCCAAGAGACTGAGCTACCCCCCCCCCCCCCCCCCCCCAGGATCATCACCGCTGCCGGGCCTTCCCCCCAGGATTGTCGTCACTGCCACTGGGCCCCCTCAGGATCCACCGCCCCACACTGGGTACCTTGGCTGGCTGGGATCCCAAGGCCCAGGGAATTTTGCCCTGCCTCCCACCCCTCTCAGCGGCCCCGGCAAATTGTACTCTGTCTCCTCAGTTCCCAAAACCCCACAGTGAGCTAAGGTCACCATCCCAGAAAACTCTGCCCCTCCATTACCTGGCTTCTTTCAGCAAAATCTGATCCCTTCTTTTTCCTCCCAGCACTCCTCTACTTTGTCAGTAACTGGACAGCGTAAATGGCCCATAGCCAGTGATGCTCTTAGCATACCTCGAGGATGCGCTTTCTGCTGTTTGAACAATGAAGAGAACAGAATATTTTATTTCCTATCTATAAAACAGAGGGATTTCTCTCAAGAGGCAGATCATGTAACAAACATACTCAGCTTTTGCAATATTGTCTGTGGTTTTGTTAACAAATTGGTGTTTATTTCCTGAGTGAAGTGATGTGGTAGCTGAGTTAATCCACTTTTAAAGGTAATGAACAGAAATAAAACAAAACAAGGAACAGAAAAGAAAATGATACCTTTTTTATTGTACTAACTATTTTCATTAGCTATCAAAGGCAATACCTTTTTCATGTTTATTCTCTAAGGGGTTCTTTTACAAAGGCACACTGAAAAATGGCTTGCGGTAGTGTAGGCGCGGGTTTTGGACGCGTGCCAATCCATTTGTTAATGCGCCTGTAAAAAAGGCCTCTTTTTTGGGGGCCAAAAATGGATGTGCGGCAAAATCAAAATTGCCGCAGATCCAATTTGGGTCTGAGACCTTACCGCCAGCCATAGACCTTGTGGTAATGACCTATGCGCGTCAAATGCCACTTGGTGCGCATTCGTAACGTGCGCCAGAAAATAAAATATATATTTTCCAGACACGCGTAGCGGATGAGCGCCAAAATTGAAATTACTGCAAGGGCCATATGGTAACCGGGCAGCAACTCCAATTTGGCGTGCATTCAACACTCGTAGGGGCCTATGCAGCTTAGTAAAAGGGGCCCTTAACCCCTTGGTCATAGAAGCATTGAGTAGTGCTGGGTGGGTGTCACAAATGCTACAACCTTTCTCCATTAGATGCTTCTCTCTCCTGCTATCGTTCTACACAAGTGACTTTACAGAGATGTGGTAATCAATAGAAATAAAATGGGTAGCGGTGACTCGCTTGTTTTCTCTTTCCAAAAATACTGGGATTAGGGAGCATGCAATGAAGCTGTTAAGTATTAAATGTAAAACAAATAGGAGAAAATATTTTTTCACTCAACGTGTAATTAAACTCTGAAATTTGTTGCTAGAGAATGTGGTAAAAGCAGTTAGTGTAGCAGGGTTTAAAAAAGGTTTGGATATTTTCCTAAAAGAAAATCTCATAAGCCATTATTAACATGGACTTGGGGAAAATCCACTGCTTATTTCTAGATATCTGTTGTTCTATTTTCTTTTCTCTGTTTTATTTTATTTTATTTCTATTGGTTACCTTTAAAAGTGGACTAACACGGCTACCACATCTCTCTACTCAGAGACATTAAAAGTTCTGAGCCAAGTTTCTATAGGACAGAATCAAACATTTCCCATGCTAATCCAAGTGCCTTTTAAATAGCATAAGGAAAACGAGGCAGCAAGATAAATCTCTCTAAAATATTTGTCCGGCTATGCAACTCAGCAGCGGATGCTCCATAGGAACACAGCGTTGGAGACTCTAATCATCATTAAATTTTCTTACTCCTATTACTCTGTCTATCTATATGTTTCATCTTTGCGCACGAATCTGGAACTACCGCAGGAGCTTGGTGGTAGTTCCCACTGCCAGGGCATACCATTTCTGGTGCTACAATAAAATTTTCTATTTTTATAGTGCCGGGTTAGCGCGGGAGCCCTTACTGCGACTTCAGTGGGTGGTGCTAAGTGCTTTTCCAAATGGCCACGCGGCAAGTGGTTCACTTGCTGCACGGCCATTTCTTTTTGAGCAAAACAAACATAAGAACATAAGCATTTTCCATGTTGTGACAGACCGAAGGTCCATCAATCCCAGTGTCCTTTTTCCAATAGTGGTCAATCCAGGTCACAAATACCTGGCAAGATCCCAAAACAATACAATACATTTTATGCTGCTTATCCTAGAAATAATCAGTGGATTTTCCCCAAGTCCATTTTAAGAATGGCTTATGGACTTTTCCTTTAGGAAGTTATCCAAACCTTTTTTAAACCCTGTTAAGCTAACTGCTTTTACAACATCCTCTAGCAACAAATTCCAGAATGTAATTACACGTTATGTGAAGAAATATTTTCTCTGATTTGTTTTCAAATTACTACTTTGTAGCTTCATTGTGTGCCCCCTAGTCCTAGCATTTTTGGAAAGAGTAACCAGACAGCCATTGTGGTAAAAGGGGGCCTCACACCAAAACACAGGCCCAATTTTACTGCAGCTTAGTAAAAGGACCCCACTTTGCCATACCTTGTGTTGTTATTTGAATAGTTTTACTGCTGTAATTACTTATGTTTGACTTATTCTTGCTGTACACCACCTTGACTGAATTCCTTCAAAAAGGCAGTAAAAAAATCCTAATAATAAAATAAGTATGGACCAGGCCAATAAGATAGAAGACATGACTGAATATTGTACTACAAGTCACAAGAAGATCACTGTAAATTCATTTCTTTTTTAATGAACAAATATATATAAATCCATGAAGAACAGAGCCATTTGCAAGGAAAGAAACAAAAGCAATACAGAAGGAAAATCTCTCTTCTCTTACAGATCTAAAGATTCTAAAGGACACAAGCTTCCTATAAGTCTACAAAGTCAAATTGAGAGGCCCCAATAACGAAACAAAGCAGATGTCAAGAGAAACGTCTAGAGAATGACAAAAATTTTATTGAAAGACTTAGGGGCCCTTTTACTAAGCAGTGTAAGCATCTGCGCATGCCCAACGCACGCCAAAATGGAGTTACTGCATGGCTAACGTGTGACCCTTGTGGTAATTTCATTTTTGGCACATGTTCGCTATATGTGCCCGAAAAATATTTATTTTCCGGCGCGTGTCAGTTTCGTGCACCAAGTGGCATTTGGCAAGCGTAGGTCATTGCCGCCCGGTTACTGTGTGAGATTTTACCACTAGGTCAATGGCTGGCAGTAAGGTCTGATACCCAAAATGGACATGCAGCAATTTTCATTTTGCTGCACGTCCATTTTCGGCAAAATTTTTAAAAAGGCCTTTTTTACAGGCATGCTAAAAAATGGATTGGTGCACGCCCAAAACCCGCACCTACAGCCATTTTTCAGCACACCTTTGTAAAAGGACTCCTTAAACATTAATAACATTATTACTTAATCACCCTTTAACAGAATGTCTGCTATCTAGAAAAGCGCTAAGTTGATTGAGATGATAGGAAATATATCAATTTAAATTTAGTTGAATGAAACATTTACAAGGAAAATGTAAAAAGAAGGGAAGAGGAACCCGAACTATAGTTACGTAATGCAAGGTTCCACATTAGGAGTCACCAACCAGGAAAGGGATCTAGGTGTCATCGTTGATGATACGTTGAAACCCTCTGCTCAGTGTGCAGCGCTGGCTAAGAAAGCAAATGGAATGTTAGGAATTATTAGGAAAGAAATGGAAAACAAAAACGAGGATGTTATAATGCCTTTGTTTTGCTCCATAGTTCAACCATGCCTCGAATACTGTGTGCAACTCTGGTCACCGTATCTCAAAAAAGATATAGTGGAATTCAAAAAGGTACAGAGAAGGGTGACAAAAATGATAGAGGGGATGGATGACTGCTCTATGAGGAAAGGCTAAAGTGGCTAGAGTCTTCAGCTGGGAGAAAAGATGGCTGAGGGGAGATATGATAGAGGTCTATAAAATAATGAGTGAAGTGGAACGGGTAGACGTGAATCATTTTTTTTACTCTTTTTACAAAAATGCTAGACTAGGGGGCACGCAATGAAGCTACAAAGTAGTAAATTTAAAACAAATCAGAGAAACTTTCTCTTCACTCAACATGTAATTAAACTCTGGAATTCGTTGCCAGAGAATGTAGTAAAATCATTTAGCTTAACAGGGTTTAAAAAAAATGTTTGGATGGCTTCCTAAAGGAAAAGTCCATAGACCATTATTAAAATGGACTTGGGGAAAATTCACTGCTTATTTAAGTTCTTTTAAATATTCTTGACTATTATGGAATCTGTGGAGTTGTCCTGAAATGGTTTTTTGGCTTCTTAAGATCTAGGTCATATCAAGTCAAACAATCAGGTGTACTTTCTTCCACTTGGTCTCCTGGCTGTGGGGTCCCTTGGTCTTTCAACATACATATATGCTGATGATATCACCATTTATATCCCATTCTCTACAGAATTACCTGACATAACTCACGTGATTAGTTTAGGGATAAAACTTATGGAATAATGGGCTTCTTATTTCAAACTAAAACTTAATACAGATAAAACTAATTATAACTAACCCTCACCATCCTATAAATCTTAGTAACTTTACTATTAAGAACAAAACCTATTCCCTTGAGTCATCAATGAAAATCTTGGGAGTCACAATAGATCATTTCCTCACCCTTGAAAACCAAGTGTCAAAGTTGACCTCGAGCGTCTTTCACTCATTTTGGAAGCTAAAGAGATTGAGGCCATTTTTCTCTAAATCAGTCTTTCGTACTTTGGTTCAATCCCTTGTCCTCATCAAATTTGACTTTTACAATTCCATCTATGCTGGACTTAAAGGTGGTCTTCTCAAAAAAGTACAAACAGCTTGTCTTATATGTAGATCTCCTTGCTTCGCCAAAGCCACTTCTCTTTTATGTGAGCTATATTGGTTACCAATAAGAGATAGAATATCTTTCAAATTATGCGTTTTCAATCACCAAATTCTGTTTGGTCAAGCCCCATCATATATGAATAATCTTATTGAATTACCTCCTCATAATGCTGTTTCATCATCTAGAGAATATCTTGTCTTACATTTCCCTATCTGTAAGAAGGTGATATATAAAACAATTCATTCTGGTAATTTCTCCTATCTAGTCACCAAAATTTGGAGTTCTCTTCCTAAATCAATCAAGTTTACAGATGATTACCTAACTTTTAGAAGTTTTCTAAAAATACATTTCTTCAGTCTGACCTTTATGAATACAAAAAACGTTATTTGAATTGTACCCACACCCATTTCTTTAATCTCGTTTATTTATTTAGATTGTAAGCTCCTTTGAGCAGGGACTGTCCTTCTTTGTTAAACTGTACAGCGCTGCGTAACCCTAGTAGCGCTCTACAAATGTTAAGTAGTAGTAGTAGTAGTATTTATTGTATTTGTATCCCACATTTTCCCACCTTTTTGCAGGCTCAATGTAGCTTACAATGTATCATTCTTGGTGGATAATAGAACAGAAATAGACAATTAGTGTTACATAAAGATCGAACATAACATGAGAGAAAGTTAAATAATCTTACAATGTATCGTTCTTGGTGGATAATGGATCAGAAAATAGACAATTAGTGTTACATAAAGATCAAGCGTTACATAATAGAAAGTTAAACTATCTTACAATGTATCATTCTTAGTGGATAACAGATCAGGAAGTAGACCGTTAGTGTTGCGAGAGGGTGCATGACATTATAAAGAATTAAACAAGCAGATATCTAAAAAGGAACCGTTCCGATTATAGGTAAAGTGGAGATGTATTACGTTTACACTTGTTGGTCTTTGTTGTATGCCTTATTGAAGAGGTGGGTCTTCAGAGATTTACGAAAGTTGGTTATTTCATAAATAGTTTGTAAGTTGCGTGGCAGTGCGTTCCATAACTGTGTACTCAGGTAAGAAAAGTTTGACGCATGAGTTAGTTTATATTTTAGGCCTTTGCAACTGGGGAAGTGAAGATTAAGGAACTTGTGGGATGATCTTTTAGCGTTCCTGGGTGGCATGTCTATCAGGTCTGACATGTAGGCTGGTGCATCTCCGTGAATGATTTTATGGACTAGGGAACATATCTTGAACATGATGCGTTCTTTAAGTGGAAGCCAGTGTAGCTTTTCCCTTAGGGGTTTAGCGCTTTCGTATTTTGTTTTTCTGAATATGAGTCTGGCTGCGGTGTTCTGGGCGGTCTGAAGTTTCTTGATGATTTGCTCTTTGCAACCAGCGTATAGTGCATTGCAGTAATCTAGGTGACTAAGCACTATTGACTGTACCAGATTGCAAAAAATGGTCCTTGGGAAGAAAGGTCTTACTCTTTTTAGTTTCCACATTGAGTGGAACATCGTCTTGGTTGTATTTTTCACGTGACTTTAAAGTGTAAGATGTCGATCAATGGTAACTCCAAGAATTTTCAGGGTGTCCAAGACGGGAAGGGACAGGTTTGGTGTGTTTATGGTGGTGAATTTGGTTGTGTTATGTTGTGAGGTGAGTATAAGGCATTGTGTTTTTTCTGCATTAAGTTTCAACTGAAATGCATCCGCCCATGAATGCATGATATGGAGACTTTGGTTGATGTCGTTGGTAATTTCCTTTAAATCCTGTTTAAACGGGATGTAGATCGTTACGTCACCTGCGTATATGTATGGATTGAGATTTTGATTGGATAATAACCTGGCCAAGGGTATCATCATTAGGTTGAAGAGAGTCGGTGAGAGGGGGGATCCTTGGGGAACTCCACATTCAGGTATCCATGTGGTTGAGGTATTCGAGTTGGTTATTACTTGGTATGAACTTGTGGTTAGGAAGCCCTTAAACCACTTGAGAATGTTGCCTCCAATTCCGAAGTAGTCAAGGATGTGTAGTAATATTCCGTGATCAACCATATCGAAAGCACTGGACATATCAAATTGTAGAAGTAGTATGTTATTGCCAGTTGCGATCGTTTGTTTGAATTTAGTAAGGAGGGTTACTAGTACTGTTTCAGTACTGTGGTTTGATCAGAATCTTGATTGGGAGTCATGAAGTATTGAGAACTTATTTAAGTAGTTGGTGAGTTGTTTTGTCACCATACCTTCCGTTAGTTTGGTTATCAGGGGGATAGATGCTACTGGTCGGTAGTTGGTTAAGAGGCATATTTTCAAAGCACTTAGCCTTCGAAAGTTCCATAGAAACCTATGGAACTTTGGAAGGCTAAGTGCTTTGAAAATGAGACCCCAAGTCACTTTTATTTTTCTTTGCGTCTTTGGGTATCGGGGTGAGTAGGATATTTCCTTTATCCTTTGGGAAGATTCCATTTTGTAGCATATAATAGCAGGTGTTTCGTGAGGTCTGATATAAATTGTTGAGGGGCAGACTTTATAAGGTTATTAGAGCATATGTCTAGTTTGCACTGAGACTTGGCGAACCTTTTGAGTGTCTGGGAGATGGAATCATTTGATAGTGTCTCGAAGTTGGTCCATGTTCTACCCGTTGGGTATTCACCGGGGTTTGGGTCTAGACAATCAAGGAGTTTTGTGTAGTCGGTGGTATTGACAGGTATCATGAGTCGTAATTTTGTGATTTTCTCATTGAAGTATTTCGCAAGCTTGTCTGCTGCTGGTGTGTCTGTGCTATTGGAGGTCACCGGTGTAGTATCTAGTAATTTGTTCACGAGTTGGAAGAGTTTATGTGCATCCTTGTAGTCTGGTCCAATTTTTGTTTTGTAGTATGATCTTTTGGTTTGTCTTATGGTTTATTTATATTTTCTTTGTAGTTGTTTCCAAGTGTTGAGTGTGGAGTCGTCTTTCTTTTGGTTCCATGCCCGTTCTAATCTTCTGACTTGTGTTTTTAATTTTTTCAGTTCTTCATTGAACCATCCAGTCGTGCCTAATTATGCTCTCACCTATCCACCCATAATTATTTGTTTCTCCTTGAGCTAGTCTAAATCCCTGGTGACTTACTGCACATGTACATAAGTACATAAGTACATAAGTAGTGCCATACTGGGAAAGACCAAAGGTCCATCTAGCCCAGCATCCTGTCACCGACAGTGGCCAATCCAGGTCAAGGGCACCTGGCACGCTCCCCAAACGTAAAAACATTCCAGACAAGTTATACCTAAAAATGCAGAATTTTTCCAAGTCCATTTAATAGCGGTCCTTTAGGAATCTATCTAACCCCTTTTTAAACTCCGTCAAGCTAACCGCCCGTACCACGTTCTCCGGCAACGAATTCCAGAGTCTAATTACACGTTGGGTGAAGAAAAATTTTCTCCGATTCGTTTTAAATTTACCACACTGTAGCTTCAACTCATGCCCTCTAGTCCTAGTATTTTTGGATAGCGTGAACAGTCGCTTCACATCCACCCGATCCATTCCACTCATTATTTTATACACTTCTATCATATCTCCCCTCAGCCGTCTCTTCTCCAAGCTGAAAAGCCCTAGCCTTCTCAGCCTCTCTTCATAGGAAAGTCGTCCCATCCCCACTATCATTTTCGTCGCCCTTCGCTGTACCTTTTCCAATTCTACTATATCTTTTTTGTATTAATTTGCTTCTTGAACTTATTGTAATTTTGTTATATTCTGTACATTATTATGTTTTATTCACTTTGTTTGTTTGTAAGCCACATTGAACTTGAGTCTATTTCGGGCTAATGTGGAGTATAAATGTCATGAATAAATAAATGAAATGTATTGTACTTTTTTGGGATCTTGCCAGGAACTCGTGACCTGGATTGGCCACTGTTGGAAACAGGATGCTGGGCTTGATGGACATTCGGTCTGTCCCAGTGTGGCAATACTTACGTACCCCAACAAGATAATTTAGGGATCATTCAGACCCATCTTCTTGGTTCACCAAGGAGTTTCAATCTTTGAAAGGGGAATGCAGAACATTAGAAGGAAAATGTCTACAGTCTAGTCTACTGACTGATCAACAACAATGGAGAGTTTATAAAGCATTTTAAAACGGAGATTAAAGCTTCATGTTAAAATGATTAAACAGGGACGTAATAGCTCCCGTGCTTTGTTTCAATTGGTAAATTCTTTATTTAGGACTCCCAATACTCATATTACAGGAATTGAACCTTCTGTTGAAGAACTGGCAGCTTTCTTTCAGAGCAAAATCTCTACATCCAGATCATCATTTTCTGTAAATCAAAATGCTGCTGTTGTCTCTAGCACAGAATTGGATATGCCAGCTTTGACTAATTCATTGATGCCTACGCTAGTAGATCGAATATGAGATAGTTGTGGCTTTTTTATGCCAAATCATATCTATAAGTTCCGTAAGGGATATCGCAGCCCTTTTGTACTGTGAGGCATGCTGAGGCATCCCACAGTAATTTTGCCATGTGTGCGAGCACTATCAATGTGATAAAAAATAACATTTGTTTTTTGGCATAGGGGCCGTGTCTGAGGCGGAGATGGGACGTGTTTTGTGATAATTGGTTAGCACATGCTAATGGATGGCTGCAAGGCTTAAGAACATAAGCGTTACCATACTGGGACAGACTGAAGGTCCATCATGCCCAGTATCCTGTTTCCAATAGTGGCCAATCCAGGTTATAAGTACCTAGAAATAAGCAGTGGATTTTCCCCAAATCCATCTTAATAATGGCTTATGGATTTTTCTTTTAGGAAGCTATCCAAGCCCTTTTTAAACCCTGCTAAGCTAACTGCTTTTACCACATTCTCTTGCAACGAATTCCAGAGTTTAATTACACGTTGAGTGAAGAAATATTTTCTCTGATTCATTTTAAATTTACTGTGTAGTATCTTCTTTGCGTACCCCCTAGTCCTAGTATTTTTTGGAAAGAGTAAACACGTGATTCACATGTACCCGTTCCACTCCACTCATTATTTTATAGACCTCTATCATATCTCCCCTCAGCCGTCTTTTCTCCAAGCTGAAGAGCCCTAGCCGCTTTAGCCTTTCCTCATAGGGAACTCGTCCCATCCCCTTTATCATTTTCGTTGCCCTTCTTTGTACCTTTTCTAATTCCACTATGTCTTTTTTAAGATGCTGTGACCAGAACTGAACACAATGTTGGAGGTGCGGTCACACCATGGAGCGATACAAAGGCATTATAACATCTTCATTTTTGTTTTCCATTCCTTTCCTAATAATACCTAATATTCTATTTGCTTTTTTAGCCGCCGCCACACACTGAGCAGAGGGTTTCAACGTATCATCAATGATGACGTCTAGATCCCTTTCCTGTTCGGTGAGTCCAAATGTGCAACCTTGCATCATGTGTCTATAATTTGGGTTCCTCTATCCCACACATGCCAGTCTGTTTTAATGAAACAAAAACAAACCACCCAAAGGTGGAGGAGGTGCGCTAGTTCCCTACGTCAGAAGGATGCGGAAGCAAAAAGTAGGGAGACGTAATAATAGAAACAAAATCTTTATTGCAAGAAAAAAGAGAAACTACTCAACACAGCAGCCGTGTTTCGGTGCCCAAGTGCCTTATGATGCATGGCTGATTATGAAAAAGAGATATCTTTATTAACTCAATACACACAAAAGATATCAATCTAACCCGAAGTTAGACAGGAAATCTCACCGGACTATCCAAATAGCTTCCTATTCAGATATTCCTGACTTCTCCTATTTATAAATTTGACCTTGGAAATAGGTATTTTTCTAAGTTCTTCAGGATTAATCACATTTATCTGCTGGATAAAAGATAGCTGCACATTTATGCTCCAATTTTCCAATTGCAAGTGTAGCATTTCCAGCTACGATTCTTGAGGTGATGCTAACATAACGTGGAGGGGCATAATCGAACGGGGGCGCCCATCTATAAGGGCGCCCATCTCTAATGATGACCCCGTAAAGCAGCATACCTGACCATATTATCGAAACAAGATGGGCGGCCATCTTTCATTTCGATAATATGGTCGGGGCTGGCCAAATCTCAACATTTGGGCCGCCCTTAGAGATGGCTGACATTGGTTTTCGCCGACAATGGAAACTAATGGCGGCCATCTCAAAACCTGCCAAATCCAAGCCATTTGGTCGTGGGAGGAGCCAGCATTTGTAGTGCACTGGTCCCCCTCACATGCCAGGACATCAACTGGGCACCCTAGGGGGCACTGCAGTGGACTTCACAAATTGCTCCCAGGTGCATAGCTCCCTTACCTTGTGTGCTGAGCCCCCAAAACCCACTCCCCTAAACTGTACACCACTACCATAGTCCTTAAAGGGTAACGGGGGGCACCTAGATGTGGGTACAGTGGGTGGGTTTTAGAGGGCTCCCATTTACCACCACAAGTGTAACAGGTAGGGGGGGGTGACCTGGGTCCGCCTGCCTGAAGTGCACTGCAGTACCCACTAAAAACTGCTCCAGGGACCTGCATAGTGTTGTGATGGAGCTGGGTATGACATTTGAGGCTGGCATAGAGGCTGGCAAAAAAATGTTTTGTTTTTTTTGAGGTGGGAGGGGGTTGGTGACCACTGGGGGAATAAGGGGAGGTGATCCCCGATTCCCTCCGGTGGTCATCTGGTCAGTTCGGGCACCTTTTCAAGGCTTGGTCGTGAACAAAAAGGGACCAAGTAAAGTCGGCCAAATGCTCATCAGGGCCAGCCTTCTTTTTTCCATTACTGGCCGAGGACGGCCATCTCTTAACCACGCACCCGCCCCGCCTTCGGTACATTGCCAACACGCCCCCTTGAACTTTGGCCGTCCCTGCGACGGAAAGCAGTTGAAGCTGGCCAAAATCGGCTTTCGATTATACCGATTTGACCGGCCTTGGGAGAAGGCTGGCCATCTCCCGATTTGTGTTGGAAGATGGCCTTCCTTCTCCTTCGAAAATAAGCAGGATAGTAACATAGTAGATGACGGCAGATAAAGACCTGTACGCAGGGCCGCCGAGAGGGGAGGGCAGTGGGGGGCAAAATTCCCCGGGCCTGGGACTCCAAGGAGGGCCTGGCGCCGGGGTCTCTCGCCCTCTCCTGCTCCCAGGCTGCCGGCGCCGCAATGCTCAGTCTCCACCTACCTACCCTCAGCTCCCTTCTGTCTGCCATCCGACCACCTTCATTTAAAAAGACAAAAAAAATCTCAAAATCGGCAGCGCAGCACCTTCTGTGTGAAAGTGGCAGATCATATGTACATAAGCACTGCCATACTGGGAAAAGACCAAGGGTCCATCAAGCCCAGCATCCTGTCTCCGACAGCGGCCAATCCAGGCTTTAAGAACCCGGCAACCCCCCCCCCCCCCCCCCCCCCCCCCCCCAAAAAAAAAAAAAAAAATTAATAATGTTCAATGGACTTTTCCCTCAGGAATCTGTCCAAACCCCCTTTAAATTCCGTAAGGCCAGCTGCTGTCACCACATTCTCCGGCAACGAGTTCCAGAGTCCAACTACACGCTGAATAAAGAAAAACTTTCTCCTATTTGTTTTAAATCTACCATATTCTAGCTTCATCTTGTGTCCCCTGGTTTTGTTGTTGTTTGAAAGTGGAGATGAAAACACTTCACATCTGTCCGCTCTACTCCGCTCATTATCTTGTAGACTTCTATCATATCACCCCTGAAGAGCCCTAACCTTCTCAGCCTTTTCTCATAGGGAAGTCGTTCCATTCCTTTTATCATTTTCGTCGCCCTTCTCTGCACCTTTTCTAATTCCTTTATATCTTTTTTGAGATGCGGCGACCAAAATTGGACACAATACTCAAGGTGTGGTCGCACCATGGAGCAATACAATGGCATTATAACATCCTTGTTTTTGTTTTCCATCCCTTTCCTAATAATACTCAACATTCTGTGCGCTTTCTTAGCCGCCGCAGCACACTGAGCAGAAGTTTTTAACGTCTTATCCACGATGACTCCCAGATCCCTTTCTAGGTCTGTGACTCCTAACGCGGAACCTTGCATGACATAGCTGTAATTCGGGTTCCTCTTACCCACATGCATCACTTTGCACTTGTCAACATTGAACTTCATCTGCCACTTGGACGCCCAATCCCCCAGTCTTGCAAGGTCCTCCTGTAATCTTTCACACTCCTCCTGCGACTTGACGACCCTGAATAATTTTGTGTCATCTGCAAATTTAATTACCTCACTAGTTACTCCCATCTCTAGGTCATTTATAAATATCACCCCGGCCGTCCTTCTCTCACTGTGTCCCACCCTCCTCTGATGTAACTTCCTATTTCCGTGAGGGCGGGACACAGTGAGGGAAGGCCCACCCAAGGCGATCTGCCGCTTTCACACAGAAGGTGCTGCCGATTTCGAGATTTGTTTTGTGTTTTTAAATGAAGGTGGTCGGATGGCAGACAGAAGGGAGCTGAAGGTAGGTAGGTGGGGACTGCAGCAGGTAGGTAGGTGGGGACTGCAGTGCCAGTGGCCTGGGAGCAGGAGGGGTAGGTGACAGCAGTAGCGATTGGAGGGAGGCGGGGGTGGGGCGTTGGTGATCCTTGCGGGAGGGGCTGGGTGTGGCCTTGCCCCGGGTCCGGCACAGTCTCTCAGCGGCCCTGCCTGTACGGTCCATCCAATCTGCCCAACGAGATAAACTCATAGCATTAGGTATGATGCGATACTACCTGATCTTACCAATTTCAGAGCACAGATCGTAGAAGTCTGCCGGGCACTGGCCTTGTTCTCCAGTTACTGAAGCTGAATCTTTCCAGCCATGATCAGAGTACAGACTGTAGAAGTCTGCATGGCACTGGCTTTGCTTCCCAATTCCTAATCACTGCTAAGCTTGTTTGGTTCCACGTCTTCTGTACAGGATTCCTTTGTGTTTATCCCATGCGTTTTTGAACTCCATTACTGTTTTCATCTCCACCACCTTCCGCGGGAGGGCATTCCAGGTATCTACCACCCTCTCCATGAAAAATGTCCTAATTTGAGTTTCAAAAATCACAATTTAGACGTTTGGGCAAGAAAAACATCCATCTGTTGCTTTTGAGATGTTTTTCTGTTTTGGAAATGAAACCCATAATGCCCCTTAGGATGGGATTGGAGTGCAGGGGTGAAAAAAACAAGAGCACAGTAAGCATCACTGACTATTCTGTTTCTCTCCCCCTGCGCCCCCCCCCCCCCCCCCCAAAAAAAAAAGACATGGACGTAGATACCAACAAGTTAATTCTTCTTTCTTTTAATGAAACACATCTTGTGGCGCCGAACTGCACGGGAGCGACACTGGTGGTTTTGTGAATCACCATGTTTGTCAAGCTACAGAAGGTTCCAGATTTTCTCAGCTTTCGAAGAGGCCACGTAGTAATTTGTATACAAGAACTTATTATTCCAGACACAAGGCTCCTTTAATTTTAAATACAGACATCCTCAGAAGCTTTATAAACATGTATTAGATGTACACCTGTGTTGATATATATATTACAGGCATTGTCACACTACACCTTCCTCCCCGTTCCATCATTCTTCTTACACATTTCAGCATTAGAAGATCACAAACTGATGATTTTCTTTCCCCAGGTAAAGCAAAATCCACAAGAGTTTTCCCCCTTTTATTTTAAATGCCCAGGCCAACCCATGAAAGAGATGGAGAGTTAAAAAAATTTAGGAAACATTTTAAGTACAGAAATCCTGGCAAGGTCTTATCAAGTATCCCCACCAGGCTTCGAACTGGTGGCCAGTTCATTAGGTGGTTCCTTCTGCCTGTTCTTGGATCCCCATTACTCAGCTGGCAGCGGTCAGCATTTTTTTAAACGCTGATCATCACCAGCTAGATTAGCTTCAGATATTCAGTGTTGGATTATGTCCGGAACCAACACTAAATATCTGGGGCTACTTCAAAGAGCCCTGGCCACCAGAAATGATGCAAATCCCGGCCAATATTCAGGCAGAGCCCTCTAAGACAGTTATGCAGGTCCCGGCTGAATATCGGCATAACTTGTTTTTGTTTTTTTCCCTCCTCCAAGCTCCCTCTTTCCATTCACCTTCCTTCCAGCCCAAAATAGTAAGAACCTCCCTCCCCCTTAAATGTCTCCTACCCTCTTCCTGGTCTAGATAAGCCCCCTGGGCCTGCCTCCTATCCCTCCCTCCCCCTCAAATGTCTCCTACCCTCTTCCTGGTCTAGATAAGCCCCCTGGGCCTGCCTCCTATCCCTCCCTCCCCCTCAAATGTCTCCTACCCTCTTCCTGGTCTAGATAAGCCCCCTGGGCCTGCCTCCTATCCCTCCCTCCCCCTCAAATGTCTCCTACCCTCTTCCTGGTCTAGATAAGCCCCCTGGGCCTGCCTCCTATCCCTCCCTCCCCCTCAAATGTCTCCTACCCTCTTCCTGGTCTAGATAAGCCCCCTGGGCCTGCCTCCTATCCCTCCCTCCCCCTCAAATGTCTCCTACCCTCTTCCTGGTCTAGATAAGCCCCCTGGGCCTGCGTCCTATCCCTGGTGGTCCAGTGGGTGTGATGGGGGCAGGAGCGAAGCCCACTCGCTCCTGCCCCTTGCGGCTACCACAAGAAAGAGGCTGCAGCAAGAGGTCAAGGTAACCTTTTTCTGGAGGCAGCTGTAAGGGACTGGAGCAAGTGGACTTTGCTTCTGCCCCTATTGCACTCACTGGCCCAAGAGGGAAAGGAGATAGACCTTGGGGGAGGGGAGGAGGCGTATTGAAACCAAGGATGAGGTGAGGAGCGTTCTGGGGTGGGAGAGCAGGAGTTCTCACTGTTGTGGGTTGGGGGGAGGGCATATGAGAGAAGGAGGGCTGGTTCAAGGGCCAGAAGGGGACTCGGAGGGGGATAAAAAAAAGTTATGTAGGACCCAGGCCGATACTTACTTCGGGACCCGCATAGCTAAGTGTTTGAAATTAGGACAGCTTTTGAGCTCCTCACCAGTAACTACATAAGTACATAAGTAGTGCCATACTGGGAAAGACCAAAGGTCCATCTAGCCCAGCATCCTGTCACCGACAGTGGCCAATCCAGGTCAAGGGCACCTGGCACGCTCCCCAAACGTAACAACATTCCAGACAAGTTATACCTAAAAATGCGGAATTTTTCCAAGTCCATTTAATAGCGGTCTATGGACTTGTCCTTTAGGAATCTATCTAACCCCTTTTTAAACTCCGTCAAGCTAACCGCCCGTACCACGTTCTCCGGCAACGAATTCCAGAGTCTAATTACACGTTGGGTGAAGAAAAAGTTTCTCCGATTCGTTTTAAATTTACCACACTGTAGCTTCAACTCATGCCCTCTAGTCCTAGTATTTTTGGATAGCGTGAACAGTCGCTTCACATCCACCCGATCCATTCCACTCATTATTTTATACACTTCTATCATATCTCCCCTCAGCCGTCTCTTCTCCAAGCTGAAAAGCCCTAGCCTTCTCAGCCTCTCTTCATAGGAAAGTCGTCCCATCCCCACTATCATTTTCGTCGCCCTTCGCTGTACCTTTTCCAATTCTACTATATCTTTTTTGAGATACGGAGACCAGTACTGAACACAATACTCCAGGTGCGGTCGCACCATGGAGCGATACAACGGCATTATAACATCCGCACACCTGGACTCCATACCCTTCCTAATAACACCCAAGATTCTATTCGCTTTCCTAGCCGCAGCAGCACACTGAGCAGAAGGTTTCAGCGTATCATCGACGACGACACCCAGATCCCTTTCTTGATCCGTAACTCCTAACGCGGAACCTTGCAAGACGTAGCTATAATTCGGGTTCTTCTTACCCACATGCATCACTTTGCACTTGTCAACATTGAACTTCATCTGCCACTTGCACGCCCATTCTCCCAGTCTCGCAAGGTCCTCCTGTAATCGTTCACATTCCTCCTGCGACTTGACGACCCTGAATAATTTTGTGTCATCGGCGAATTTAATTACCTCACTAGTTATTCCCATCTCTAGGTCATTTATAAATACATTAAAAAGCAACGGGCCCAGCACAGACCCCTGCGGGACCCCACTAACTACCCTCCTCCACTGAGAATACTGGCCACGCAATCCTACTCTCTGCTTCCTATCTTTCAACCAGTTCTTAATCCATAATAATACCCTACCTCCGATTCCATGACTCTGCAATTTCTTCAGGAGTCTTTCGTGCGGCACTTTGTCAAACGCCTTCTGAAATCCAGATATACAATATCAACCGGCTCCCCATTGTCCACATGTTTGCTTACCCCCTCAAAAAAATGCATTAGATTGGTGAGGCAAGACTTCCCTTCACTAAATCCGTGCTGACTTTGTCTCATCAGTCCATGTTTTTGTATGTGCTCTGCAATTTTATTCTTAATAATAGCCTCCACCATCTTGCCCGGCACCGACGTCAGACTCACCGGTCTATAATTTCCCGGATCTCCTCTGGAACCCTTCTTAAAAATCGGAGTAACATTGGCTACCCTCCAGTCTTCCGGTACTACACTCGATTTTAGGGACAGATTGCATATTTCTAACAGTAGCTCCGCAAGTTCATTTTTTAGTTCTATTAATACTCTGGGATGAATACCATCAGGTCCCGGTGATTTACTACTCTTCAGCTTGCTGAACTGACCCATTACATCCTCCAAGGTTACAGAGAATTTGTTTAGTTTCTCCGACTCCCCCGCTTCAAATATTCTTTCCGGCACCGGTGTCCCCCTCAAATCCTCCTCGGTGAAGACCGAAGCAAAGAATTCATTTAATTTCTCCGCTACGGCTTTGTCCTCCTTGATCGCCCCTTTAACACCATTTTCGTCCAGCGGCCCAACCGACTCTTTGGCCGGTTTCCTGCTTTTAATGTATCTAAAAAAATTTTTACTATGTATTTTTGCTTCCAAAGCTAATTTCTTCTCAAAGTCCTTTTTTGCCCTCCTTATCTCCGCTTTGCATTTGGCTTGGCATTCCTTATGATCTATCCTGTTACTTTCAGTTGGTTCTCTTCTCCACTTTCTGAAGGATTGTTTTTTGGCTCTAATGATTTCCTTTATCTTACTGTTTAGCCACGCCGGCTGACGTTTAGTCTTTTTTCCCTTTTTTCTAATACGTGGAATATATTTGTCCTGAACCTCCAGGATGGTGTTTTTAAACAGCATCCACGCCTGATGCAAGTTTTTTACTCTGCGAGCTGCTCCTTTCAGTCTTTTTTTCACCATTTTTCTCATTTTGTCGTAATCACCTTTTCTATAGTTAAACGTTAGCGTACTTGATTTCCTAGTTTCACTTCCTTCAATGCCAATATCAAAACCGATCATATTATGATCACTGTTATCAAGCGGCCCTCGTATCGTTACCCCCTGCACTAGATCATGAGCACCACTAAGGACTAAGTCTAGTATTTTTCCTTCTCTTGTCGGCTCCTGAACTAGCTGTTCCATGAAGCTGTCCTTGATTTCATCAAGAAATCTTATGTCCCTTGCGTGTACAGATGTTACATTAACCCAGTCTATATGCGGGTAATTGAAATCCCCCATTATTATTGTGTTGCCCAGTTTGTTTGCGTCCCTGATTTCCTTTAACATTTCCGCATCCTTCTGTTCGTCCTGGCCAGGCGGACGGTAGTACACTCCTATCACTATCCTTTTCCCCTTTGCACATGGAATTTCAATCCATAGTGATTCCAAGGAGTGTTTTGTTTCCTGCAGAATTTTCAATCTATTTGATTCAAGGCTCTCGTTAATATACAATGCTACCCCTCCACCAATCCGATTCACCCTATCACTACGATATAATTTGTACCCCGGTATGACAGTGTCCCACTGGTTATCCTCCTTCCACCAGGTCTCAGAGATGCCTATTATATCTAATTTTTCATTTAGTGCAATATATTCCAACTCCCCCATCTTATTTCTTAGGCTCCTGGCATTCGCATATAGACATTTCAAACTATGTTTGTTGTTCCTAAGTACATCATGCTTAGTACTTGACAGTATTAATTGGCAATCTTTTGTCTGATTTTTATTGTTATTTAAAGATACCCGATCTACTACAATCTCTTTTGCAACCTCACTATCAGGATACTCTATCTTCCCTGTTATGGTGATATCTTTGAAAGATACCTTATCCCGAACCATGCTCTTTTGAGCGACTGTCGGCCTTCCCCCCATTTCTAGTTTAAAAGCTGCTCTATCTCCTTCTTAAACGCCGATGCCAGCAGCCTGGTCCCACTCTGGTTAAGATGGAGCCCATCCTTTCGGAATAGGCTCCCCCTTCCCCAGAATGTTGCCCAGTTCCTAACAAATCTAAAGCCCTCCTCCCTGCACCATCGTCTCATCCACGCATTGAGACTCTGGAGCTCTGCCTGTCTCTTGGGCCCTGCGCGTGGCACAGGTAGCATTTCAGAAAATGCTACCCTGGAGGATCTGGATTTCAGCTTTCTACCTAAGAGCCTAAATTTTGCTTCCAGAACCTCTCTCCCACATTTTCCTATGTCATTAGTACCCACATGTACCAAGACAGCCGTCTCCTCCCCAGCACTAGCGAGGTAATTAAATTTGCTGATGACACAAAGTTATTCAAAGTCGTTAAATCGCGACAGGATTGTGAAAAATTACAAGAGGACCTTACGAGACTGGGAGACTGGGCGGCTAAATGGCAGATGATGTTTAATGTGAGCAAGTGCAAGGTGATGCATGTGGGAAAAAAGAACCCGAATTATAGCTACGTCATGCAAGGTTCCACGTTAGGAGTTACGGACCAAGAAAGGGATCTGGGTGTCGTCGTCGATAACACACTGAAACCTTCTGCTCAGTGTGCTGCTGCGGCTAAGAAAGCGAATAGAATGTTGGGTATTATCAGGAAAGGTATGGAAAACAGGTGTGAGGATGTTATAATGCCGTTGTATCGCTCCATGGTGCGACCGCACCTTGAGTATTGTGTTCAATTCTGGTCGCCGCATCTCAAGAAAGATATAGTAGAATTGGAAAAGGTGCAGCGAAGGGCGACTAAAATGATAGCGGGGATGGGACGACTTCCCTATGAAGAAAGACTAAGGAGGCTAGGGCTATACAGCTTGGAGAAGAGACGGCTGAGGGGAGACATGATAGAGGTATATAAAATAATGAGTGGAGTGGAACAGGTAGATGTGAAGCGTCTGTTCACGCTTTCCAAAAATACTAGGACTAGGGGGCATGCGATGAAACTACAGTGTAGTAAATTTAAAACAAATCAGAGAAAATTTTTCTTCACCCAACGTGTAATTAAACTCTGGAATTCGTTGCCGGAGAAAGTGGTGAAGGCGGTTAGCTTAGCAGAGTTTAAAAAGGGGTTGGACGGTTTCCTAAAGGACAAGTCCATAAACCGCTACTAAACGGACTTGGAAAACTCCAAAATTCCAGGAATAACATGTATAGAATGTTTGTACGTTTGGGAAGCTTGCCAGGTGCCCTTGGCCTGGATTGGCCGCTGTCGTGGACAGGATGCTGGGCTCGATGGACCCTTGGTCTTTTCCCAGTATGGCATTACTTATGTACTTATGCTACCCCATGTACCACCCCTGATCTGCCCACTTTCAACATGAGTTCAGAGATGATTTCAGCTGCACCGCCCAGTTTAGCGCCACTGGGCGGCTCAAAGTGATTTAAGCAGCCCTGGCCCCTTAAATTACTTTGAATATCAGGCAGTAAAATTCTCATCTGACTTGATAGTCAGGAACACAAAGCCACGTTGCCTCTGCTGGTGTAGCTCAGACCAGTAAGAAAGTGAGGGATGGCCATCGCTGTTCCCTTTGACATATTGAAGTGCAATTGAAGCTGCATGAATCACAGGCTCAAGTTTATTCAGGTGACGCAACACAATATCATGTTTTATCCACCTGTTCCCTAACCCCCGCTGACGTTACTTCCTGTTCTGAGGCAGGGGACCGGCAGAGCCGATAGCCACACGACTGCTCCTTGCATTCTCAGGTGGTGAGGCTGATGCACTTCGGAGGAGGGGAGGGGGTTGATGCACCAGAGAGACATAGTGGTGACCCACCCCAGATGGCAGCCAACCTAGGTACGCCACTGAGTGTGACTGCAAGGATGTAGGAAGCCTTGCTTAGATAAGGAGTTTGCCAGGAGTATTCCATGAGGCCCCACAAGGCAGCACAATGGACAGCCACAGGACACATAGGAAGCACAGTACAGGACCTGTGTCACACTGTGTAGTGGTTGCATTTGGTTCTATGCTATTCTTAGAAGTTGAAAAGGTCAGGTTAGAAAGAAAGGAATCTTTATTACTCACCGCAACAGTACAAGAAATAGTATTGGCTCTCGGCATTAGTAGTTTTACAGAACAGAGTCTAACAACAGTAACTTTGGTATTTGTAAAAGAATCAGTCTGAACTTAGAGAAAAAGGAGGAAGGAAAGTTTATTCCTCACTGTCATACAAAGGTCACAGACCTGAGAGGAAGAAAGACAGAAAGAATGAATGAATGAAAGATTCTTACCTGCAAGGAATTAGTTCTTACGGGGGAGGGGGTACACCCTCGCGGAAAATAGGCTCTGGCAAGAATATGAAGCTTCTCTTGCCAGCTGGGCTATTTCAGAGTCTCTTTAGATGAGTATCACTTCTATACCCTTCCCATCACAAAGGACCACCTCATATATCATCCAATCAGCAATCCTGCAAGGAAAACATAAGTACCGCCATACTGCCAATCCAGGCTTCAAGAATCCAGAACCCCACCCCCCCCCCCAATTTAATTTTTAATAATGTTCAATGGACTTTTCCCTCTGGAATCTGTCCAAACCCACTCCATAAGGCCAGCTGCTGGGTCCTTAGGGTCCTTGCCACACCTCTGCTCAGTAAATTATATTTGTAACAAGACAGTTGGTTAGGATGTCATGACAATGAGGGTCTTGTCAGTTTGTTTGTAACAAGATAGTTGGTTGGAATGTCATGACAATGAGGGTCTTGTCAGTTTGTTTGTAACAAGATAGTTGGTTGGAATGTCATGACAATGAGGGTCTTGTCAGTTTGTTTGTAACAAGATAGTTGGTTGGAATGTCATGACAATGGGGGTCTTGTCAGTTTGTTTGTAACAAGATAGTTGGTTGGAATGTCATGGTGATGGTCTTGTCAGTTTGTGGTTAGCCAGAAATTCCTGTTTTGCAACTGTCAGTGGAAACTCACAGAAACACACTGAAATAAGCAGACCCAAAACAAAAGACCAGAAAATTCCAGAACAACTGCAAGCATAGAGGAGGTTGGGGAAAGAAGCGGGGGAGGAATAGGGCCCAAAGCTGAAGGACAAATATACAATGAATGTTCATGAGCAGCCCTGGAAAAAGTATGGGCCACTAGCTGTAAGGGAGGGTAGGTGAACCAGAGGCACATATGGTCAGTGGAGGTGGGAATAGGAGTCCGAATGTGCAGCACTTATGCAGGGCTGACCACGCCATTTGGTCCAATTAGGCTGTCGGTCTAGACTGATGTTTGGCGGAGATAGCAAAGAGCCTTCCCATGCCAAGGAAACTCATAGGGTCCCCCCCCCCCAACATACCCCCCAAACTAGCACCCACACATACTTTGATCAGCATTTCAATAGCATGTTTGTGTGATTAACATGAATGTTCCCCACAGAAGGGCAAATCTTAGGGGAGCTGCCAACATGATTTATCAGCAAAGAGACTGTTCAGCAGAAGGTATAACACAAAGTGGACCAAGAATGCCAACTGAGTGGAAGCCAAGTATGGAAATAGTCACTCAACTTCTCTTCACCCTCTTTCTCCTTCTTGTTGAGCACACAGATAGAAGACTTCAGGAAGAGGGCGCTACCTGAAGTAGCACAAGCCACAATATTTCGAAGAGGTCCGACAGGAGCTGGAGAGATAGGTGGGTCTGTAACAAGCTACTGTAAAATGGTTCCACATTGACAGCATCCACAGACAACTGACAGTGGCCAAATACAGTGGTAGCTTTTTTTTTGGGGGGGGGGGTGGGGGAGGTGCACCCCACCCTTCCACTGTTCCCTTTAGAACATAAGAATAGCCATACTGGGACAGACCAAAGGTCCATCAAGCCTAGCATCCTGTTTCCAACAGTGGCCAATCCAGGTCACAAATACCTGGCAAGATCCCAGAAAAGTACAAAACATTTTATGCTGCTTATCCTACAAATAAGCACTGGATTTTCCCCAAGTCCATTTTAATAATGGTCTATGGACTTTTCCTTTAGGAAGCTGTCCAAACCTTTTTTAAACCCTCTAAGCGGAGCAGGTGGGGGGAAGAGGGGGTGGTGATTGGGAGGAGAGGATAGGGGAGGGCAGACTTGTACAGTCTGTACCAGAGCCGGTAATGGGAGGAGGGACTGGTGGTTGGGAGGCGGGAAATACTGCTGAGCAGACTTACTGTATATGGTCTGTGCCCTGAAAAGGACAGGTACAAATTCAAGGTAAGGTATACACATATGAGTTTGTCTTGGGCAGACTGGATGGACCATGCAGGTCTTTTTCTGCCGTCATCTACTATGTTACTATGTTACTATGCTAACCGCCTTTACCACATTCTGTGGCAATGAATTCCATGATAAAAAAATTTCTCCAATTTGTTTTAAATGTACTACTTTGTAGCTTCACTGAATGCCCTCTAGTCCTAGTATTTTTGGAAAGAGTAAACAGATGCTTCACGTCTACCCTTTCCACTCCACTCATTATTTTATAGACCTCTATCTTATCACCCCTCAGCCGTTTTTCTCCAAGCTGAAGAGCCCTAGCCGCTTTAGCCATCTAGTACAGTATCTTGTTTTCCAAGCAGTGGCCATGCCAGGTCTCAATTACCTGGCAGAAACCCAAATCGTGGCAACACTGTATACTACAAATCTTTTGGCAAGCAGTTGTGTCCCATGTCTGTCCCAATAGCGGACTATGAACCTTTTTAAACCTTTTTTAAACCCAGATACACTAACCGCTGTTACCACATCCTCAAGCAGAGTTCCAGAGCTTAACTATTCATTGAGTGAAAAAATATTTCCTCATATTTGTTTTAAAAGTATTTCAATGTAACTTCCTCGAATGTCCCCTAGTCTTTGTACTTTTGGAACGAGTAAAAAATTGATTTACTTCTACTCGTTCTACACCACGCAGGATTTTGTAGACCTCACCCTTCATCTGTCTCTTTTCCAAGCTGAAGAGCCCTAACCTCTTTAGCCTTTCTTCATATGAGAGAAGTTCCATCCCCTTTATCATTTTCGTCCTCTTCTTTGAACCTTTTCTAATTCGGCTATATCTTTTTTGAGATACGGCGACCAGAACTGAACGCAATACTCAAGGTACGGACGCACCATTGAGTGACACAAAGGCATTATAGTATTTTATTTATTTATCTATCACATTTGTACCCCACATTTTCACACCTATTTGCAGACTCATTGTGGCTTACATCAAACCGCAGAGGCAATCGCCAATCCAGTAAATATGCAAATACAATATAGTGTAGTGATCAAGGAGCATCAAAAGAACAGGATACACAGGGGAAAAGGAGGGAAGGTTAAGAATGTCCAAAATGGTCCATTAATTTGCTGTGTTGCATGATGTAGGGACATATGTTGAATCCTTGGGATAGGCCTTTCCGATTAAGCAGGTCTTGAGTGATTTCCTGAAATTAAGATGATTGTGAATAGTTTTTACAGCTTTTGGCAGCACATTCCATAGCTGAGTACTAATAAAGGAGAAGGTGGAAGCATAAGTGGATTTATATTTGAGGCCGTTGCAGCTAGGGAATGATCTGGATGTATTACTGGAAGGTAGGTTAATTAAGTTGGTCATGTATCCTGGGGCTTCTCCGTAAAGAATTTTGTGGACTAGGGTACAGATTTTGAAGGTGATTCGCTCCTTAATTGGAAGCCAATGCAGTTTCTCTCGAAGAGGTTTAGCACTATCGAATTTGGATTTATCATAAATTAATCTGGCTGCAGTGTTTTGGGCGGTCTGAAGTTTCTTTGTAAGTTGTTCTTTACAACCTGCGTAAATTCCATTGCAGTAGTCTAAGTGGCTTAATACCATTGATTGTATTAGATTACGATAAGGACTTGGCCAAAGGAATCAGCATTATGTTGAAGAGTGTTGGGGATAGTGGTGAGCCTTGAGGGACTCCACAGTCTTGTTCACCATCCCTTTCCTAATAATTCCTAGCATCCTGTTTGCTTTTTTGGCCGCCGCCACACACTGAGCAGACAGAGGATTTCAGCGTATTATCTACAATGACACCCAGATCTTTTTCTTGAGTGCTGACCCCCCCAAGATGGACCCTTTCTTGCAGCCAGTTCTAGCTCCACTGTGATTCTTCCTCTGAGCCCGACCACAATATGAAATAACCCTTCATGAAGCACAAGCCCACACTGAACTGCCACTTTTTCCTGATAACAGGAAGTCTATCCCACTGGGAGTCCACCAAAGGAGTGTCTAAGTGGGGGGCCTTTACTTAAGGGGCAATGGAACACCAATGTTTCTTGAAATTTTGGACATTCTGGGAGCATGTAAGGGAGCTGCAGCAGGGACAAGGGCAAAATGTCTCTAGCATCATCCCCATGCACACATGTTGAGTGTACAACATGTAGGTGATGTGTAAATGTCAGTCGCTGTCATGCATACATTCCTCACCTAGGTCAGGTGGATGTATGATGCTCCTCTCATTGCACAAGAAACAGAGCTTAGGCATCTAACAGAGTGGAGTTGGGGGGAGGGGGTAGTAGTCTGGTGCTTAGTGGGCTGAGAACCTGAGGAACTTGGTTTAATTCCCACTGCAGCTACTTGTGACTCTGAGCAAGTCACTTCACCCTCCATTGCCCCAAAGCATAGATTGCAAGCCCACTAGGGAAAGAGAAAGTACCAGCATAACTCTTTCACCATGGGAGTCAGTCACCTGCAATACTGAGATACCACAGGTTGGTGACTCCTGTGGTAAATCAAGGTGCAATAAAAGCCCTCTGTTTACCGCACTTTAATAACTTCCCCCCCTGGGGGTCCTCCAGCTTTGCTCATGTCCCTCCTCTATCTATATATTGTGCAGTCCTGAAAAAGAGAAGAAAGATCCCCAGGCCAGATGTTAAAGACAAGAATAAAGTCGCATAGATTCTGGAACAGACTACTGCATAAGTGACCTATGACCTAAAAGGTTACTCTTTTGAATGGACAATTTGGGCAGACTGGGTGGACTGTACTGCTGTCATCTACTGTGTTACTATGATCAGGATATTCAGAGGAAAATTAAAACAATTCAGGAACATAAAACTTTTCAAGTTAAATGATCAGACACTTCGGAATTGATTAGGAAGGAGTTAGCAAAGATCTGGGCTTTTTAACTCATTGTGAACCATAAGGTTTGACTGTCACCTCTGATCACCTGTCTACATCACCCCGCGCCCTCCCCCTTCCACCTTCTCCCCCTTCCAACTGTCATTGGAATGTTTTTTTCTATGATTTACTTATATAGCCCTGGGGTGATCTTTGTATAGAGGGAGGGGTTTGACAGGCCCCTAACCCTTCGGCCATGTTGGGTGGACATTTGGAGAGCAATAGAAATATATGATTTGCACTGAAAGAATTTCTTCTCTCTCTTTTTGGACCAAGTGTGCATTTTTATTAATCCAAAAGGTGTCAGTCACTCCCATAAAAATGCAGGATAGTTGACCCACTAGCAGTAAGTAAATCAATGCCTGGTGTTTGTTATAACTTTGGAGATGCTGAGTCCATACCAGCTCGCAGCACTGCAGTCAGGTCATCTTGCTTTGTGAACTGGGAATAATTACAAGTTACAGAATCATAAATTCCTCAAACACTCATGACACCGGGAAGCCAGAGGCTCATAAAATATATGACCCTTCATTTATAAGGAGGTTAAAAGGTTTGGTTTCATATTTTTATAGCTATATAAAACAGCTGAGCAAGCCAAGACCTACCCCAATCTGGTGAAGAATCTGCCTCTGACACAATTTTAAGAGCCTTTCATTTGGGCATGTGATGAAGCTACAACGTAGTAAATTTAAAACAAATTGGAGAAAATGTTTCTTCACTCAACATGTAATTAAACTCTGGCATTCATTGCCATAGAATGTGGTAAAGGCAGTTAGCTTAGCGCAGTTTAAAAAAGGTTTGGATGGCTTCATAAAGGAAAAGTCCACAGACCATTATTAAAATGGACAGGGAAAATCCACTGCTTATTTCTGGGATAAGCAGCATAAAATATATTGTACTTTTTGGGATCTTGCCAGGTATTTGTGACCTAGATTGGCCACTGTTGGAAACAGGATGCAGGGCTTGATGGACCTTTAGTCTGTCCCAGTATGACAGTACTTATGTACTTATAGGCCTATGCTCAGGACTCTCGCGGTAAAGCCAACTGTTTAGAATCCATAGCGTCAGAACAGTGCAGAAAACTAGCTCGCCAATGTTGAAAGGAAATGGTATTCAAATTATATTCATGCTGTAAAAGTGAAAACAAGGGGGGAACATGTGGGCACATGTACAGAAGAGTTTCACACTAAGCTCAGCTCTTCTGCACATGCACCAGGCAAACTCAAAAGTGAAGCACACATTAGCGCCTGTGTACTGCGCCTTTAAATATAAGCTTTTCAATTTTTTTTAACTTGGAAGGCTTACATTTAAACGCAGGAAACCTTATCGCCAGCCATTGACCTAGCAGTAAAGAATCTGGGCGGTAATGACCTACGCACGTCCATTACATGCGCCAGAAAATAAAAAAATATTTTTCAGACGCACATAGTGGACTCGCGCCAAAATTGAAACCAAAAGGGCCATGCAGTAACCAGGCAGTAAGTCCAATTTGGCACGCGTTCGGTGCGCATAGGCGCCTATGCGGCTTAGTAAAAGTGCCCCTAAATAAAAAAAACGGCAGATTTAAAAAAAAAAAAATGGTGAGAAATTCTTTCTTCAAACACCCTAACGCCTGCTCCGAGTTGATGTTAGGTATGCAGCAGCTAAGGGCGTCTTTGTTTTGTGCGTGTTTTCTGAGTATTGAGAGGGAATAGGAAATGATCTCATTAACATCTGTTTGACTACATTTGCATGCTATTTGCACTAATCTTTGATATGCAAATTGGCTCCTGAGCTAGAACACTCTGAGCATTCTGTTCTCACTAAAGCCAGCACTAATTAACTCTAACGCCGATGTTACGTTTTGAACATCAGCCCATTTGTGTGGCAGAATTAAAGAATTAAGCCCAAACCAGGTCAAAGGGGGGGGGGGGGGGGTGGAATCTCACCTTCACTAAATTGGGAAGCAAGAGGGGCAGGACTCTGCCAGTGAGAGACTACATTCACTCACTGCCCATCTTCTGTCTAGGGAGGAGAAGCTATATGGACAGATGAGACTGCAAGAGACTGCTCGACTCTCAAGCCCAGTGGCCAACAGGAAGAAGCAAGATGCATGGGAGAAGGCAACAAGAGAAAGGTCAGAAACAAAATGGGTTACGAAAGAAAGATGAGAGGGAGGAAAGAGGAACCAAAAGATTTGGTCAATGTACAGAGAAGGGGCTAATTTTTAGAACACCATGCTTAATTTCATGTCTGGTTCTCAAAGATTATTTTCAAATGGAGTGTGTCTCCTTACCCTGTCTTTATGCCTATAAAAGTATCCCTCCCCCCCCCCCCCCCCCCCCCCCGCACACCATTTAAAGCAGAGATGTAGCCAGACTCAGTTTTTTGATGGGCCTAGAGTTAACTTGGATGGGCCCGTCCACACCCCCTCACCCCAAAATATCTTGCCAGAGATGTTTTTTTAAATAAGAGATTTTTTTCACCTACCCGGCATCTCCCCTCCAGAAACACAGATGCCAGGATGCCACACAGAAGAGCTGTGTGGCATCCTGGCATCTGTGTTTCTGTCTCTGAACCCCATCCTTCCCCAGTGTTCCATACAGGCATCCTCAGAGCCTTCAGCAACTCATTCTCACTGCTTGTGCCAGCCCTGCAGGCTTCCATCTGCCATGTGCCCTTGTCCTGCCCTCACTGACGTCATTGCCTGTTTCCTGTCTGATGGGACGCGGCAGATGGAAGTCTGCGGGGCTGGTGTAAGCAGCGAGAATGAATTGATGCAGGCGCCAAAGATGCCTGTATGGTGCACTGGGGAAGGATGGGGTTCAGAGACAGAAACACAGATGCCAGGACACCACAGAGAAGAGGAGGGGAGATGCACAGGGTAAGTGAAAATCCACTGAGATAAGCAGCATAAAATGTATTGAAATTTTCTGGGATCTTGCCAGGTATTTGTGACCTGGATTGGCCACTATTGGAAACAGGATGCTGGGCTTGATGGACCTTTGGTCTGTCCCAGTGTGGCAATACTTATACACTTATGTAGGAGTAGCTTTGATCCTGTCAACCTGGGTTTGATTCTTGAGCAAGTCACTTAAGGCTTCTTTTACTAAGCGGCAGTAAGCAGGAAGTACCACTGGGCTACCGCAGCAGCTCGGCAGTACTTCCCACCCCTGAGGGTTAGGGGGAGACATTGAGCCTTCTTGCTGTCCGTGGGCTGGGGGAAGGGGGACCAGATTTTTTTTTTAATGTGTGCCGACACCCACATAGCTAAGTGGCCTAATCAGGTGCATAAAACTCTTTGGAAACTAAAGAGAATAAGTCCTTATTTCAATTCCTTGTTCATGCACTGGTACTCTCCCAGCTTGACTACTGCAATGCTATTTACGCTGGAAGTAAAGAATGGTTAACAAAGAAATTGCAAACCTACTACTACTACTTATCATTTCTATAGCGCTACTAGACTTCAACATTTATTTATTTATTTGTTACATTTATATCCCACATTTTCCCACCTATTTGTAGGCTCAATGTGGCTTACATTGTACCGGAGAGGCCTTTGCAGGCTCCGGTGTGAACAAATACAGTGTGATGTTGTGGTAAGATGAAGTTCATGTGGCACAGCCACATTAGGGAATCGGAGAACGGAAGAGTTGTGTTATGTCCATTGCGTGTTTTAATCATTACTTTTTCCACTAATGAGTAATTATGGGGCTCATTTTCAAAGCACTTAGACTTGCAAAGTTCCATAGGTTACTGTAAGGGGCTTTGTCGATATGCTAAGTCCAACTCTGGACGTTTTGCTAAAAATGTCCAAAATTCAAGTGAGGAATATAGCCATTTTCAAAACAGAAAATGGCCACATGCAAGATGTTCCTGTGCTCTATGTGTTTGTCTTTTTGGTCCATTTAAAAAAAAGGAACTGGTTGACGGACAGACGCCAGAGGGTGGTGGTGAATGGAATTCGCTCGGAGGAGCGAAAGGTGAGTAGTGGAGTGCCTCAAGGATCGGTGCTGGGGCCGATTCTGTTCAATATATTTGTGAGTGACATTGCCGAAGAGTTAGAAGGTAAAGTTTGCCTATTTGCGGATGATACTAAGATCGGTAACAGAGTGGACACCCCGGAGGGAGTGGAAAACATGAAAAAGGACCTACGGAAACTAGAAGAATGGTCTAAGGTTTGGCAATTAAAATTCAATGCGAAGAAATGCAAAATGATGCACTTAGGGAGTAGAAATCCACGGGAGACGTATGTGTTAGGCGGGGAGAGTCTGATAGGTACAGATGGGGAGAGGGATCTTGGGGTGATAGTATCTGAGGATTTGAAGGCGACGAAACAGTGTGACAAGGCGGTGGCCCTAGCTAGAAGGTTGTTAGGCTGTATAGAGAGAGGTGTGACCAGCAGAAGAAAGGGGTGTTGATGCCCCTGTATAAGTCGTTGGTGAGGGCCCCACCTGGAGTATTGTGTTCAGTTCTGGAGGCCATATCTTGTTAAGGATGTAAAAAGAATTGAAGCGGTGCAAAGAAAAGCTACGAGAATGGTATGGGATTTGCGTTACAAGACGTATGAGGAGAGACTTGTGGACCTGAACATGTACACTCTGGAGGAAAGGAGAAACAGGGGTGATATGATACAGACGTTCAAATATTTGAAAGGTATTAATCTGCAAACGAACCTTTTCCAGAGATGCGAAGGCGGTAGAACGAGAGGACATGAAATGAGATTGAAGGGGGGCAGTCTCAAGAAAAATGTCAGGAAGTATTTTTTCACAGAGAGAGTAGTGGATGCTTGGAATGCCCTCCCGCGGGAGGTGGTGGAAACGAAAACGGTAACGGAATTCAAACATGCGTGGGATAAACATAAAGGAATCCTGCTCAGAAGGAATGGATCCTAAGGAGCTTAGACGAGATTGGGTGGCAAAGCAGGTGGCGGGAGACGGAGATGGTGCTGGGCAGACTTATACGGTCTGTGCCAGAGCCGATGATGGGAGGCGGGACTGGTGGTTTGGAGGCGGGGATAGTGCTGGGCAGACTTATACGGTCTGTGCCAGAACCGGTGGTGGGAGGCGGGGCTGGTGGTTGGGGGGCGGGGATAGTGCTGGGCAGACTTATACGGTCTGTGCCAGAACCGGTGGTGGGAGGCGGGGCTGGTGGTTGGGAGGCGGGGATAGTGCTGGGCAGACTTATACGGTCTGTGCACGGAAAAGGACAGGTACAAATCAAGGTAAGGTATACACAAAAAGTAGCACATGTGAGTTTATCTTGTTGGGCAGACTGGATGGACCGCGCAGATCTTTTTCTGCTGTCATCTACTATGTTACTATGTTACTATGTCCAAGTGAAAAACGCACAAAATCTAGCCATTGGTATGTGGGAGGAGCCAGCATTCGCAGTAGACTGTTACTTCCTGTTATGGGGCAGGGAACTGGCAGAGCCAACAGCCGTGCATTCCCAGGAGGTAAGAGCAATGCGCTTGGGGGGGGGGGGTGGAGGTGATGTGCCAGGGGTGATGGTGATGTGCCAGGGGGCTGAGCAACGGTTATCCGCCCCTGAGGCAGCTGACCTAGAAACGCCACTGGGGGACACTGCAATGTACTTCAAATAAATGCTCCCAGGTGCACATCTCACCGTTGTTTCCATATCTTTTTTTTTCTTACATTTGTACCCCGCGCTTTCCCACTCATAGCAGATTCAATGCGGCTTACATATTATATACAGGTGCTTATTTGTACCTGGGGCAATGGAGGGTTAAGTGACTTGCCCAGAGTCACAAGGAGCTGCCTGTGCCTGCAGTGGGAATCGAACCCAGTTCCCCAGGATCAAAGTCCACCACCCTAACCACTAGGCCACTCCTCCACTCATCTGATCATTTAGGGCACTTTTTATCTTGACTGCTGAGCCCACCAAACCCAACCTAAAGCCCAAACCCCCCAATTGTACACCACTACAATTCACCTTATGGGTGAAGGGGGCAGCAGTATGTGGGTACAGTGGGTTTCTGGTGAGTTTTGGAGGGCTCACAGTTTCCACCACAAGTGTAACAGGTAGGAGGAGGTATGGGTCTGGGTCCACCTGCAATACACCCACCACTAGACTACTCCAGGGACCTGCATGCTGCTTCAATAGGCCTGAGTATAACATCTGAGGCTGGCATAGAGGCTTGTAAGTAATGTTTTTTATCACATTTTCTGGGGGTGAGAGGGGATTAGTGACTACTAGGGGAGTAAGGGGAGGTCATCCCTGATTCCCTCCAACAGGGATTTCCTTTCAAACAGAAACGGGCCTTTTTTACTAGTTCATTAATAAAACAGGTCTAGACCAAAACTTCCAACATGAAGAGACAGTCCCTGCTCGACAGAGCTTACAATCTAATTAGGACAGACAAACAGGACAAACAAGAGATAAGGGAATATTAAAGTGAGGATGATAAAATAAGGGTTCTGAACAAGTGAATAAGGGTTAGGAGCTAAAAGCAGCATCAAAAAGGTGGGCTTTTAGCTTAGATTTGAAGACGGCCAGAGATGGGGCTTGACGTACCGACTCAGGAAGTCTATTCCAGGCATATGGTGCAGCAAGATAAAAGGAACGGAGTCTGGAGTTAGCGGTGGAGGAGAAGGGTGCAGATAAGAGAGATTTACCCAGGGGAGGAATGTAGGGAGAGATGAGAGTGGAGAGGTACTGAGGAGCTGCAGAGTGAATGCACTTATAAGTCAATAAGTGGAGTTTGAACTGTATGCAGAAACGGATAGGAAGCCAGTGAAGTGACTTGAGGAGAGGGCTAATATGAGCATAACAACAGTGGCGGAATATTAGTCATGCAGCAAAATTTTGAACAGATTGGAGAGAGATGACTAAGTGGAAGACCTGTGAGAAGCAAGTTGCAATAGTCTACTGCTACTACTACTACTACTACTTAACATTTCTAAAGCGCTACCAGGGTTACGCAGCGCTGTACAATTTTAACACAGAAGGACAATCCCTGCTCAAAGAGCTTACAATCTAATGGACAAACGTAGAGTCAGTCAAGTAGGGGTAGTCAATTTGGGGTCATAGTTTAAGCGAAAGGTGATAAGAGTGTGGATAAGGGTTCTGGTCGTGTGCTCAGAAAGGAAAGGGCGAATTTTGGTGATATTATAGAGAAAGAAACGACAGGTTTTAGCAGTCTGCTGAATATGTGTAGAGAAGGAGAGGGAGGAGTCGAAGATGACCCCAAAATACCACACAAAATGCAACTGTCCGTTGATATTCAGTTTCTAGATTCGAAAGGGCATCTCCACTGTTAATCAGACTTCACTGGCTCCCAATAAAGGTGAGGTCGATTTTCAAAATCTGTACCTTTATATATGAATGATGCCCGATTACATGCAAAACTTGATAGACTTTCCAGAGATGATCTCATTCTGCATTTCCCTAACTGGAAAAATATCAGATACAAATATTTACCTGCAGCTTTTCATATTTAGGCAGAAAATGGTGGAACTCTCTTCCAAGAGAAATAAGAGATAATGATAATAACCTGTCCTTCCGCAAATTCCTAAAAAGGATATTATCTTAAGATACTGAAATGAATTAGGGGCCCTTTTACAAAGGCACACTGAAAAATGGCCTGCGGTAGTGTACACGCGTGTTTTGGGAGCGCGCAGAATTATTTTTCAACGTGCCTGTAAAAAATGCCTTTTTTTTATTTTTGCCGCAAATGGACGTGCTGCAAAATGAAAATTGCCATTTGTCCATTTTGGGTCTGAGACGTTAGCACCAGTCATTGACCTAGTGGTAAAGTCTCGCGTGGTAACTAGGCAGTAATGACCTATGCACGTCAAATGCCACGTGATGCGCACCCAATACGCATGTCTGAAAATAATTTTTCTGCCACGCGTATTGGCCGCGCGCCAAAAATTAAATTACCGCAAGACCCACGTGGTTTCCTTCCAGTGGGAAGTGACTAGTTAGTGGCCCTCCCAGTCTTCCTCCCTCCCTCCAGTGTGAATAGAAAGTTTTCGCAGGATACCATCCAGACAGAAGAAACACAAAGGTCAGGGGGAGAAAGATGAGGTAAAGGAGGTGATTAAGGAGACACCATTGAACACCTTGGAAAGAAATCTGTCTTCTTTACATGAGGCAAACCTATTTCCAAATAGCTTACTGGAAGATAAAGGCTTTTGCTGGCATTCACCTCGTTAAAATCACCATAGGCATTTAGAGGCTTTGAGTCACAAAACCATTTTTTTTTTAGCTGACCAAAAATGTTTTGTTTTGAGTACGTTATCTCATTTCTGTAAACTCTGAGACGGTAGCGGATTATGTGCCTGCAGCCATTACAGGGCTCATAGAAACAGGTAAACCAGGCAACCACCCAAAGTGCCCAGCTTCAGGGTCACCAACAGAGAAGTGCAGCTCCCTGCTTCTGTCAGCACCTGTCTTTCCTGCAGCTTGTGTGTTTACACACACACACACACATGGAATACTCTGTAGATACAGAGCGCAACATGATTCAAACAGTTGATCATTGAACCACCTGGCTATACCCAGACATCACAGCAAGAAGAAAAACCAAGGAAAGCTGTGTATGTATTGCTGTAAATTGCTTAGTGTAATAAGCAGTATAGACATGATAAATTAATAATAATAGAAGATGGGAGAGAAAGGAGGTATTCCCATGGCTGCCACCAGCAAGATTTGGCTATGGATATATCGCGTGGCGGGAAAGCTCCCACCAATTAGTTGCAACAAGATAGGGGATCCCCCTGCCGCACTGTAGAAGACCTCATTAGAGCATACATAGGCATCACATTACTAGGACAGTATCCTGTTTCCAACAGTGGCCAGTCCAGGTCACAAGTACCTTGCAAGATCCCAAAAAAGTAAAACTGATTTTATGCTGCTTATCCCAGGTATAAGCAGTGGATTTTCTCAAGTCCATCATAATAATGGCTTATGGACTTTTCTTTTAGGAAATTAGCCAAACCTTTTTTAAACCCTGCTAACAAACTGCTTTTACCACATTCTCTGGCAATGAATCCCAGAGTTTAATTACATGTTGAGTGAAAAAATGTTTTCTCCAATTTGTTTTAAATTTAGTAGCTTCAATGTGTGCCCCCTAGTCTTTGTACTTTTGGAAAGAGTAAACAAGCGATTCATGTCTACCCATTCCACTCCACTCAGTATTTTATAAACCTCTATTGTATCCCCCCTCAGCCGTCTCTTCTTCAAGCTGCAGAGTCCTAGCTACTTTAGCCTTTCCTCATTGGGAAGTCATCCCATCCCCCTTATCATTGTCTGAACCTTTCTCTGTACCTTTTCTAATTCCACTATATCTTTTTTGAGATGCGGTGACCTGAATTGCACACAATATTTGAGGCGTGGTCACACCACAGAGCGATACAAAGTCACTATAATATTCTCCATTCAGTGTGCGCTGCAGGGAAATTTCTCATTCAGCAACATTAGTGCAGTGTGCCGTGATTTACCACTGTCGCATTACATCCAGAATAAAAGAATCCGATACGAACATCCCACTGACCCTGCACCAACAGCAGGACTTTTCTTAAACAAGAAAAGGCTTCTCTTCCTGCACCTATCAGCCTAAATCAAAATCACACTCGTTACTGTTGGAACCAAGAATCTAATGCAGACTTATCGCAGCAACTCCAAAGATGCTAAAGAAGAAATTTGCAAAGCGATGAATTTGCCAATCCATCAGCAGCCAAGGCCATTAGAGAACTCCGGGCATACTATTAGCCTTTTTTAAGATCTGCCTTCATCAAAAAGTTGGCAGGTGCTAGGCCACACGTATAAATCAAAGGTCAATAAGTGTTAAGCACTGACAGCAGTACTAGTGGCCGTCCTGTCAAGGTTTAAGATGTGGCTGCAAGTGTTTGCACTGAGCCATTCACTGTGTAGCCAGCGTAATGTTAGTCTTGATTTTCTGTCTGCCTTCCCTCCTCCCCCCCCCCCCAGCCCACTGCAGCTTGGTTATTGTGACTCAACAAAGTGCAGGGGAGTCTGGGGAAAAAGTCAGGGGGGGGGGTCCATGATATTAGTCTAAATCACTGGTTCCCAAACCTGGTCCTGGAGGCATCCCAGACTGTCAGGTTTTTGGGAAATCCACAATGAATATTCATGAGAGAGATTTGCATGCAGTGGAGGCAATGTATGCAAATCTCTCTCATGAATATTCATTCTGGCTATCCTGCCTCCAGGACCAGGTTTGGGAACAACTGATCTAAATTTAAGGATGATGAGGGTCCAGTAGTTTCTAAGCACTCTGTTTCCAGATGGTTTGTTGCTGTGACATATTGAAAGGACCGAAAGACCCTTGACTTAGTGGCTTCAGCGTAGCCCCAGGACATTTTTCCTTGAGTGGAGCTGCGTAAGAACAAGCTCTTAACCTTGTGATCCCTGATATCCTAACAGCTCAGAGGATAAATCTGAAGTCCTGATCTTTCCCACTGTAAATTTACTTCTCCTCTCTCATCCAAGTATGGGATGACCACTGCCCTCCCCAACCCCCAGGTCAGCAGAAACAGCTTATCCAGACCTGGTTTTTCCCCATTGCATGCATGAATTTGTAGTTACGATTATCTGAGGGAACTAGATAGGGCAATCAGAAGTACAATTGCGGGAATAATTTTATTTACCTATTAACAAACTTTTATATACTACTCTTCCAGCGTTATGGTCAGCCAAAGCAGTTTACAATGTGTATTTTTAAAAATCCACAAAATCAGCTCAAGCCGTCCCCCATAACATCATATTCCACAGTGTTACTTAAAGCACTTAAAAAACCCAAACAGAACACCTCTGCCCCATTACCCCTTTCAAAGGCCTTTTATATCTAAAAGTGGAGTGGAGGAGTGGCCTAGTGGTTAGGGTGGTGGACTTTGGTCCTGGGGAACTGAGGAACTGAGTTCAATTCCCACTTCAGGCACAGGCAGCTCCTTGTGACCCTGGGCAAGTCACTTAACCCTCCATTGCCCCGTGTAAGCCACATTGAGCCTGCCATGAGTGGGAAAGTGCAGGGTACAAATGTAACAAAAAAAAAAATTCTGTGTCCAGCTTTAATTCCCTTGGCAAAATGCTCTCTTCCTTGTTTCTGCTTCATGGATGGAATCACCATCAGTCCTCCCTGACTCAAGCGCGGTGGCCTCATGCTAGATTATTTTGAAGCAAAACAGATCCCAGTCCTCAGAACCGGAGAGATGATGGTGCCCTTGTTGTCTGGTTAGTTTGTTGTTTAATTTCTGAAAGCCTAAATAAAGGTATTTGAAGTAAAATAAAAAATAAAAAAAGAACATGAGAAATGTGAAGATTTTAAAATGATCCCAATCAACCACCAGGAACCAGGGTAACCATCTTAATAAAGACATTGTAGGACTCCACCAATGGGCTTCTAGAGACAATGTGGCTGCTGCATTTTGGTAGCCTTTTACTAAGCTACAGCAAAAAGTGACCTGCAGCATTATGAGCGTATTTTTTGGGCATGTGCAGCGCCACTTTTTACCACATCCTGGAAAAGGGGCCGGATAATGGACATGCAGCAAAATAAAAACCAGCGTGCATCCATTTTTGGAATGAGACCTTACCGTCACCCACTGACTTAGCGGTAAGGTCTCATGCGCTACCTGGGCAGTAGGCATGCAGTGTACCACCATGCGGTAGAAAATAGAAAAGATTTTCTACCGTGTGTTTTTGGCACACGCCAAATTCAGAATTACCGCCTGGGGCACACGGTAGCCAGTTGCTGGATGCATGTGGGCCCTCATGTGCCTTTGTGAAAAGGCCACTTTGTGCTGGCCGTATTTGAACCAGTGACCTTGTTTGTTTGCGACCCCACTGTAAGTGTATGAGTGTGTATAGCTGTAAATTCTCTCTTAGAGCAGCAGGCTGAGAACCAGGGGAGCCCTTGTGACCACAGGTAAGTCACTGAACCCCCATTATCTCAGGTTCACAGTCTATACTAACACCTAACACCTTCCTTCTCTCTTCTCTTATTCAATCTTTGTACAATATTAACTGTATTTGATTTCCTGTAATGACTTTGTCATAACAAAACTGTGTAAGCCACAAATGGGTGGGAAAATGTGGGATACAAATGCAATAAATAAATAAATAATCTCAGGTACAAACTTACCCCCTTCCCTTTTACAAAGCCACACTGCCAGTGCAGTAATCCCGACACAGCCCATTGAATGTGAATGGGCTGTGTCGGCATTGCTATGCGGCCTTGTAAAAGGGGGGTTAGCTTGAGAGCCCACTATTAACAGGTAAATACCTCCTGTATCTGAAAGTAACTCACCTTGGGAAAAGGCCTGAGTTAAATACATAAATAAAAAAAATCCTTGCTACTTGAGAAACTTATTCCATGGAAAGCTGAGAATCCAAAAAAAAATACCTCAGGGAATAATCCTATGAGCTCATCTTGAACCAGAGGTTCAACCCCTCCCCCCAGGATTCCCCTTCCCTGTCCACAAAATTTCCATTTCTTTGCAGATTCAACCTCGCATTATTACAAAGCAACCACTATGCAATATTCTATAGTCCGTGATCCAACCTCCTGTTATCTGCATCCCATTTTTCCTAGTTAAATACCATCTGCATAAATAAAACATTTAAATCCCAAATGATGACGACATTCTCTTAACGGTTATAAAGGATGGGGGATACGCAAGAACCTTATGGGACCCCACATTTAGTGAAGAAAAGGTCTGGTCTAATTTCATCCCATAGACCTATTGATGATCTTTCATCAAGAAAGGATTTATTTTCACTGCAGTGCTTTATCTCTCATGCCCAGAGGATTACATCAGCCACATATAATGCTCCAACCTACTGAATCAAAAGCAGCTGTGAGACATAACAAAACCTAAATGCCTCATCCCTAAATTTTAAAACCTCACTTTGAACCACCAACAAGACCTTTTCTGTCCATTGACCTGACTGAAACTCTACCTGGGTTTGATCCAAAACAGTATTCTCCCCCACAAAAAACTCAGGTACAAAAAAAAACAACAACTCATTCTGACACTTTCACTCAAAACTGCAAATTCAAAATTCGTCTATAATGAAAGCAGGCTAAGGGGTCAATTTCTTCCTTAAATATTAGAGTAATCGTACATTTTAACTTCTCTGGAAATATCCTTTCTTCCAGTGACTGTTGCCCAATGTTATCAATTGCATCTCCCTCTAATGCCTTCAAAAATGTGAATGGCAAGAAAAAGAATGTAAAACATGGTGATGGATGTCTGAATTAATGCCTGAATGAATGTTCTAAAGCAGTGTTTCCCACGTCAGTGCTGCAGTACCCCCTTGCCAGTCAGGTTTTCGGGGTATCCACAATGAATGTGCATGAAAGAGATTTGCATACATTGGAAACTGTGTATGCAAATCAATCTCATGCCTATTTCTTGTGGATATCCTAAGTAGAGGAGTGTGGTAGCCGTGTCAGCTAGCACATTTGCTTATTTCCGATCTGACGAAGAAGGGCAACCTTCGAAAGCTAATCAAGAAATGTATTAAGTTACGTCCAATAAAAAAGGTATCATCTTATTTTCTTTTCCATGTTTTATTTTGTTTGATTTCTATTGATAACCTTGTGGATATCCTGAAAACCTGATTGGCAAGGGGGTACTGCAGCACTGACTTGGGAAACACTGTTCTAAACAAGGCATAGTAAATTTGTCTTAAGTTATCACCAACCCTTTCTCCTCTTCCCTGTCCCACAGCCAAGGAAAGGCCAAGGGTGAATATCTGAGGATCTCAGGTTGGTGCACCCTTCTCCTCCATCGCTCACTCCAAACTCCGTTCCTTTTATCTTGCTGCACCACATGCCTGGAATAGACTTCCTGAGCTGGTACGTCAAGCTCCATCGCTAGCCATCTTCAAATCTAGGCTCAAACCCCACTTTTTTATGCTGCTTTTAACTCCAAACCCTTACTCACTTGTTTGGTACCCATGTTTTATCATTCCCAACTTAGTAATTCCCTTATCTCTTATTTGTCCTATTTGTCTGTCCTAATTAGATTGTAAGCTCTGTTGAGCAGGGACTTTCTCTTTATGTCCAGTGTACACAGATGTGTATGTCTAGTAGTGCTATAGAAATGATAAGTAGTAGTAGTAGCAGTCTTCTGGATTCCAGAATCTTGCTACTCTTTGTCCTTATCCCTTCTCTGTCGAGCAGGGACTGTCTGTTTATGTCCAGTATACAGCACTGCGTATGTCTAGTAGTCCTATAGAAATGATAAGTAGTAGTAGTAGCAGTCTTCTGGATTCCAGAATCTTGCTACTCTTTGTCCTTATCCCTTCTCTGTCGAGCAGGGACTGTCTGTTTATGTCCAGTATACAGCACTGCGTATGTCTAGTAGTCCTATAGAAATGATAAGTAGTAGTAGTAGCAGTCTTCTGGATTCCAGAATCTTGCTACTCTTTGTCCTTATCCCTTCTCTGTCGAGCAGGGACTGTCTGTTTATGTCCAGTATACAGCGCTGCGTATGTCTAGTAGTGCTATAGAAATGATAAGTAGTAGTAGTAGCAGTCTTCTGGATTCCAGAATCTTGCTACTCTTTGTCCTTATCCCTTCTCTGTCGAGCAGGGACTGTCTGTTTATGTCCAGTATACAGCGCTGCGTATGTCTAGTAGTCCTATAGAAATGATAAGTAGTAGTAGTAGCAGTCTTCTGGATTCCAGAATCTTGCTACTCTTTGTCCTTATCCCTTCTCTGTCGAGCAGGGACTGTCTGTTTATGTCCAGTATACAGCGCTGCGTATGTCTAGTAGTGCTATAGAAATGATAAGTAGTAGTAGTAGCAGTCTTCTGGATTCCAGAATCTTGCTACTCTTTGTCCTTATCCCTTCTCTGTCGAGCAGGGACTGTCCAGTATACAGCGCTGCGTATGTCTAGTAGTGCTATAGAAATGATAAGTAGTAGTAGTAGCAGTCTTCTGGATTCCAGAATCTTGCTACTCTTTGTCCTTATCCCTTCTCTGTCGAGCAGGGACTGTCCAGTATACAGCGCTGCGTATGTCTAGTAGTGCTATAGAAATAAGTAGTAGTAGTAGCAGTCTTCTGGATTCCAGAATCTTGCTACTCTTTGTCCTTATCCCTTCTCTGTCGAGCAGGGACTGTCTGTTTATGTCCAGTATACAGCGCTGCGTATGTCTAGTAGTGCTATAGAAATGATAAGTAGTAGTAGTAGCAGTCTTCTGGATTCCAGAATCTTGCTACTCTTTGTCCTTATCCCTTCTCTGTCGAGCAGGGACTGTCCAGTATACAGCGCTGCGTATGTCTAGTAGTGCTATAGAAATGATAAGTAGTAGTAGTAGCAGTCTTCTGGATTCCAGAATCTTGCTACTCTTTGTCCTTATCCCTTCTCTGTCGAGCAGGGACTGTCCAGTATACAGCGCTGCGTATGTCTAGTAGTGCTATAGAAATGATAAGTAGTAGTAGTAGCAGTCTTCTGGATTCCAGAATCTTGCTACTCTTTGTCCTTATCCCTTCTCTGTCGAGCAGGGACTGTCCAGTATACAGCGCTGCGTATGTCTAGTAGTGCTATAGAAATGATAAGTAGTAGTAGTAGTAGTAAAATCATGTGATAAGATGATGACCAAAGCTAGAAGGATGTTTGGCTGCATTAAGAGGGGCATAACCAGCAGAAAAAGGAGGTGATAATACCCCTGTAGAAGTCCTTGGTGAGACCTCATTCGGAATACAGTGTGTTGAGTGTTGAAAGCTGTATCTTGCCAAGGACGTGAAAAGACTCGAAGCTGTTTAGAGGAAAGCAGCCAAAATGGTATGAGATCTGCACAAGTAGATGTATGAAAAGAGACTTGAATATGGATACCCTGGAGGAAAGGAGGGACAGGGAAGACATGATACAGACGCTTAGATACTTGAATGATATAAATGAACAAACCTTTTCCAAAAATGGAGAGACTAAAGAACTACAGGACATGAAAGGAAGCTGCAAAAAAGGGGGAGGGAGACAGAAAACCAACATCGGGGAATACTTCTTCACAGAGAGGTGGTGGATTCCTGGAATGCTCTTCCATGGGAGGTAGTTGGGATGAAAGTAGTGAAGGAATTTAAAAAGCTGTGGCATACACACAGATGATCTCTGGATGGATAAAAGGATAAAGTATTTCCACTCAATGTTACCGCCCGGCTACCGCGTGGCTCTTGCAGTAATATCATTTTTGACGTGAAGCTGAAAAATCATTTTTATTTTTGGACGTGCGCCAAGTGGCATTTGATGTGCTTAGGTCATTACCACGTGAGACTTTACTGCTAGGTCAATGGCTGGCAGTAAAGTCGCAGACCCAAAATGGACGTGTGTCAATTTAGATTTTGCCACACTTCCATTTTCGGCAAAAATTTTAAAAAGGCCTTTTTTACAATCACGCTGAAAAATGAATCAGCGTGCGCCCAAAACCTGCACCTACACTACCGCAAGCCATTTTTCAGCACACCTTAGTAAAACATAGTAACATAGTAGATGACGGCAGAAAAAGACCTGCGCGGTTCATCCAGTCTGCCCAACAAGATAACTCATATGTGCTACTTTTTGTGTAAACCCTACTTTGATTTGTACCTGTGCTCTTCAGGGCACAGACCGTATAAGTCTGCCCAGCACTATCTCTGCCTCCCAACCACCAGCCCCGCCTCTCAACCACTGGCTCTGGCACAGACCGTACAAGTCTGCCCAGCACTATCCCCGCCTCCCAACCACCAGTCCCGCTTCCCACCACCGGCTCTGGCACAGGCCGTATAAGTCTTCCCAGCACTATCCCCGCCTCCCTACCACCTGCCCCGCCTCCCGATCTTGACTAAGCTCCTGAGGATCCATTCCTTCGGCACAGGATTCCTTTATGCCTATCCCACGCATGTTTGAATTCCGTTACCGTTTTCATTCCCACCACCTCCCGCGGGAGGGCATTCCAAGCATCCACCACTCTCTCCGTGAAAAAATACTTCCTGACGACATTTTTCTTGAGTCTGCCCCCCTTCAATCTCATTTCATGTCCTCTCGTTCTACCACCTTCCCATCTCTGGAAAAGGTTCGTTTGCGGATTAATACATTTCAAATATTTGAACGTCTGTATCATATTACCCCTGTTTCTCCTTTCCTCCAGAGTATACATGTTTAGCTCAGCAAGTCTCTCCTCATACGTCTTGTAACGCAAATCCCATACCATTCTCGTAGCTTTTCTTTGCACCGCTTCAATTCTTTTTACATCCTTAACAAGATACGGCCTCCAAAACTGAACACAATACTCCAGGTGGGGCCTCACCAACGACTTATACAGGGGCATCAACACCCCCTTTCTTCTGCTGGTCACACCTCTCTCTATACAGCCTAACAACCTTCTAGCTATGGCCACCGCCTTGTCACACTGTTTCGTCACCTTCAAATCCTCAGATACTATCACCCCAAGATCCCTCTCTCCGCCCGTACCTATCAGACTCTCCCCGCCTAACACATACGTCTCCCGTGGATTTCTATTCCCTAAGTGCATCACTTTGCATTTCTTCGCATTGAATTTTAATTGCCAAACCTTAGACCATTCTTCTAGCTTCCTCAAATCCTTTTTCATGTTTTCCACTCCCTCCCGGGTGTCCACTCTGTTACAGATCTTAGTGTCATCCGCAAATAGGCAAACTTTACCTTCTAACCCTTCGGCAATGTCACTCACAAATATATTGAACAGAATCGGCCCCATCACCGATCCCTGAGGCACTCCACTACTCACCTTTCCCTCCTCCGAGCGAATTCCATTCACCACCACCCTCTGGCGTCTGTCCGTCAACCACTTCCTAATCCAGTTCACCACTTCAGGTCCTATCTTCAGCCCATCCAGTTTATTTAAGAGCCTCCTGTGGGGAACCGTGTCAAAAGCTTTGCTGAAATCTAAGTAGATTACGTCCATAGCTCATCCCTGATTCAATTCTCCTGTCACCCAATCAAAGAACTCAATGAGATTCGTTTGGCACGATTTCCCTGTCTCGGATCTTGCAACTTATTGGCTTCCAGGAAATTCACTATCCTTTCCTTCAGCATCGCTTCCATTACTTTTCCATTAACTGAAGTGAGGCTTACCGGCCTGTAGTTTCTAGCTTCTTCCCTATCACCACTTTTGTGAAGAGGGACCACCTCTGCCATTCTCCAGTCCCTCGGAACCTTTCCCGTCTGCAAGGATATATTAAACAAATCTTTAAGAGGACCCGCCAAAACCTCTCTGAGCTCCCTCAATATCCTTGGTGGATCCTTGGTGGATCCTTGGTGGATCCCAAAGTCTACCAGGAGTAACCAAGCTCTGCTCCCAACCCCACTGCTGGCTTCACCTTAGACCCTGCTTCAGCTCCGCCCCCAGGATAACACCACTGATTATAGTTTCATTCCAGCTGATATTCAAAATGATTTACCGGACGGAAATAGCCGCTGACTGGTTAAGTTGCTTGTTCGTGACTATCCAGTCATTTTTAGCAGCACCGTACCAGTTATCTTCGCTGAATATGACCGGTTACTTAGTGCCGAATTCAAAAGCAGCTAATTTGTGGGTGTTCCGGCAGCGGAAATGGGTGAAGTACCGGACCACATAAATAGCAGTCCTATTGGTCAAGACTTGAATATTGACTTAACTGGCTCAAATAAATGGACATTCAATGCTGAAGCCTGGACAGAGCCTGGAATTGAATATCCATGAATAACGCCGGCATCAAAATACTCACCACCGCTGGATAATAGACACTATTATAAAGAACAAAATTATTGAACATGGATTTAGTGAAGGGAAATCTTGCCTCACTGTTGTCTTACACTGCCTACTTGAAAGCGTAGACCGAGGAATACTGGATCCACAGTTCTGCTTGCTAAAGTGCAAGCGCAATTCAATCCAAGCACCACTTGCCAACAATACACACTAAATCCACCCCCCCTCCCCCCCCCCCCCCCAAAAAAAGATTAGTCGCTCTCTTGGCGCCCCTCTGCCAGAGAGTCCAGTCTCAGCGCCCCCTTTACTCTCAGGATGAGGGAGATTCAAGCCAAACGTTCTTGGGTACTGGCTGGTGAGAAAACCCCCCCAAAGAGTCCCAACAGTTGCTCTGGCTCCAGGCCTCTTTCTCTGAAACAATCAGAGTCTTTTGTCAGCCCTCAAAGTTCCACGTAGCATTTGAACATGCAAATCTCATGCAAATGAGTTAACTCTCTTCCAACTCTCAGTTGTTCCACTTTAAAACCTCTTCCCCCTCCCAGTAGTCATTTGACTATTCCCCAGAGTGTTAGCACCACCTTTGCCACCTCCCACGTAGTCTCCTTTACCTGACTACAACCACCCCAAGCAAGGTTCTATAACTCCCCCTAAATGTAATAGTGGGGACTAGACCCAAGTAGTCCTACAGTAGGGGTTTGAAAATGCTGTCTTTTTTTTTGGGTGGGGGTGGGGGTGGGGGGGACGGGATGGGATGGGACTTCTTTCCCAGTGACAGGACACATACCTGTCCTACTCACCAATCTGCCGTATTTCTTTGATGGGGTAAATAAATATGTAAATAAAGATGAGCTGGTGTGTCTGGATTTTCAAAAGGCACTTGAAAAAGTACCTCCTGAGGAAATTGGAAAGCCAGAGGATACGCCGTAATGTTCTATTGTGGATTAAAAACTGGTTAAAAGATAGAAAACAGAGAGTAGGGTTAAATGGTCAGTATTCTCAATGGAGAAGGGTAGTTAGTGGGGTTCCCCAGGGGTCTGCGCTGAGACGGACCGCTGCTTTTTAACATATTTATAAATGAACTAGATATGGGAATAACTAGTGAGGCAATTACATTTGCTGATGACACAAAGTTATTCAAATGTGTTCAATTGCAAGAGGATTGGAAAAAGGAACCCAAATTATAGCTACGTAATGCAAGGTTCCACATTAGGAGTCACCGACAAGGAAAGGGATCTAGATGTCATCGTTGATGATCCGTTGAAACTCTCTGCTCAGTGTGTGGCGCTGGCTAAGAAAGCAAATAGAATGTTAGGAATTATTAGGAAAGGAGTAGAAAACAAAATTCAGAAAGTTATAATGCCATGGTATGACCGCAACTCGAATACAGTGTGCAATTCTGGCTACAGCTTCTCAAAAAAAATATAACGGATTTAGAAAAGGTACAGAGAAGGGTGACGAAAATGATAAAGGGGATGGGACGACTTCCCTATGAGGAAAGGCTAAAGCGGCTAGGGCTCTTTAGCTTGGAGAAGAGATCGCTGAGGGGAGATATGATAGAGGTCTGTAAAATACTAAGTGGAGTAGAACAGGTAGATGTGAATCACTTGTTTTCTCTTTCCAAAAATACTAGGACTAGGGGGCATGCAATGAAGATGCTAAGTTGTAAATTTAAAACAAACCAGACAAAATATTTCTTCACTCAACGTGTAATTAAACTCTGTTGCCAGAGAATGTGGTAAAATCAGTTGGCTTAGCAGGGTTTAAAAAAGGGTTGGCTAATTTCCTAAAAGAAAAATCCATAAGCCATTATTAAGATGGACTTGGGAAAACTCACTGCTTATTTCTAGGATGAACAGCATATCATCTGCTTTACTGTTTTGGTAACTGTTAGAAACAGGATACTGGGCTTGATGGACCTTCATTCTGTCCCATTATGGCAACGCTTACGTTTTTATGTATATCAGAAGGGATTGTTTCTTCCATTCGTCACACACATGCTGTATAATCTGACTTAACAGCACATGCTACCCACAAAATTAAGTTACATAAAGTACAGTGTATGCAGGGAAAATGTTAATTAACTGTCATTTATATTCCGCTTTTTCCATGTACTGGTCCTGTCTGTTCATTTGTCTGTCTCTGACCTTTTCCACGGCACAGTGTGCAATGACAGTGGAAAAAAAAAACAATTGATGAAGATCTTCAAGTACCAAGCTATAAGACCAAGAAAATGTAAGACAAAGAAACAGATCAAATGAAATTTTCAAGAACATCTTGACAGGTTGGCTTTTTCAGGACTCCAGTGTGGTACTATAGTGAGTATGACCAGGGCCGCCGAGAGACAAAGCTGGGCCTAGAGCAAACAATCTTCAGGGCCCCGCCCCCACCAATGCCGCTGCACCCTCCCCCCCCCCCCCCCGCCACCCCCTCCCACAGCAGCGAGCGAAAGTGCTCTGAAGGCTACAGGTCCTTCTTCCTGTCACGTCCCGCATCCTGTGAAGTAACTTCCTGTTTTCTCATAGGCAGGATGTGGCAGGAAGAAGGACCTGTGGCTTGCAGAGCAGTCTCTTTTGATCACTGGTGCCAGGCCCTCCTTGAAGGCTGGGCCCGGGGAATCTTGCCCCCCCCCCCCCCACCCCCTTTAGCAGCCCTGGGTCTCTGACCACAGTGGAAACCTGGCTGGTAAGCCCTGTGCTGAATTTTCTTACTAGAGGTACTGCCTGCTTGGTGTGCTCTTAAAAAGGACAGACCGGCCGATATTCAGCCCGCAGGAAGCAGGGCCGGCTAACTGCCACAATTGGCACTGAGCCCGGATATTCAATGCTGTGCCATTTCCAGTGACCAGCAATGAATATCCTGTGGGGGGGGGTGGGGGGGGGGTTAACCGGCTTAAACTTAACCGGCCAAGTTAATATTCAGCGCTAGTCAGTAAAATTTGTAGCAGCCAAAGATGGCTACTAAACTTAGCAGGCAAAGCGCTGAATATTTGTGACTAGCTGGTTATATCGCGCGATATAGCCGGTTAGCTGAATAGCATTTAGCCAGTTAAGTGCTATTTAACCGATCAAGATCTCTTCCTGGCCGGTTAAATAGCGCAGAATATCGACCGAAGAATGTCTGTGTGAACGTGATGGTAGATACAAATGGAATGCAAAAATTTGCAGGAGAAACATACAATTTCAGCCTTATTCACAGCGGCATTATTGTCATATCCAAAAGCATTCTGGTATTTAACTGGTTGTTTTTTTTTTAGAAAAAGAACAGGGCTGGCTGAGGGCACGAGGAGAACCCTAGAACAGGGGTGACTGGGGCAGAGGAAGACATAAGCAGAGAGAAAGTGAGGCTGGGGACTCCAAGGGGAAAGAATGAGAGGAGGTGACTGGAGGTAAGACCTTTTTATTTATTTATTTTCAATCTGTGATCCCTCAGCAAAGAGAGCTTTGGAATACGAAAGAGAAAAGACTGGGCGGGTAGGTGGGCTGTATTTAGAGAGCAAAAGGCTACTGTGAAGAAGGTAAAGGTAGACGAATTAGAAGAAGAAGGGAGACAGACAGACAGACAGGTGGATGGTCTATGTTCTTTCACTGATCAGCATGATTGTTGCTTGAGTGTCAGGCATTTTGAAGTCCCATGTTCTTTCCTTCTCCAGCCCTTCCATTCCCCTCCCCCTCCCATACTCTCTGCTTCTCCTTTCCATGCCAGTTCCAATCTCAAAATGACAATCTCATGAGACCACTGAAAGTCACGGCAGCCATTTTGACTGAGGTCATAGGATGGGCAGGGGCAATCGCTTCTGCACTGACTAGCTACTAGACCACCAGGTGATAAGGTAGGCTGGGGGAGGGGGCGGCAGCAGCAGCCTATGGGTGTGCCTGGAGAGGACGGCGATGGCAATTGCGGCAACCTATAGGTGAGCCTGGGGGCATGGATGGTGAAGGTGGTGGAGAAGTTTGATGGAGGGAGTGGGGCCCGTTCCAGGTTGGGAGGCTGGGCCAGTTCAGCTTCAGTTCTGGCCGAAACTGAGCATCAAATTTCAGCTGAATAAAAAAAAAAAAAGTCTCAGGTACCCTCTACCCATCACTACCCTTAAGTTCCTAGTGGTCAGTTATCCATCAACTTTGCGGTTTTTGAGCTTCGATTCCTCCTGTTCCTGGGATGTTCTCACCTCCACCACTTCCAAGGCTGCATACCAGTTCTTCAGTTCGACGGTAGGTGGAATCATGGTATCAATCCTGCAGGGTCTCGTGATCTGAGTCCAGTTGTCCTCTTTCAGCATAGATGCTTCATCCCCTTTGCTGGAGATCTTTGATGCCTCATGAAGCATTTCATTGATGTATTTCTCGTTCTCACAGACACTTCCTCCCTCAGTTCCTCCACTTCTTTCATGAGGGATTCAACCTGCAGACAGCTCACCAGTCCCCCTTCTTGGATCATGCTTTTCATCTGGACAGAGGCAAAAGCTTTAACAGGGACAACAGCTTTGATTATACAGTGTTTCCCAGCCATACTTCAATTGTAGGAGTTTTTGTCCGGTATCTAGAACCAGTTGGCCCCTAGCTAGAAACACAGCACAGAGATCACGTTATTCAACACTTACTCTGATTCCCCAAATCCAAGCAACCTTCAAGAGTTGCTTCTACTATTTACGACAGCTACGCTGCCTCTCTCCTTACATCGAGAAGGTAAATCTTATTCCAGTTGTACAAGCCATGATAACGTCAAGACTGGATTACTGCAATGCATTATAAAATGGTCTGACTACAAAGGGCAATGCAGCAGCAAGACTCATAGAAGGTTGCAAGCGACATGACCGCATTACACCATTTTTGCAAAAACTTCACTGGCTACCAGTACAATACAGGGCTAAATTTAAAACTCTATGTCTGATCTTCAAGGCCCTTAAAGGAAATGGCCCTGAGTACCTGAAGAATAGGATGATCCTCTACACACCTCCAAGGACACTAAGGTCCTCTCAAGGACTATCACTAACCACACCCTCTCCAAAAGACATTACACGATGTGATACCCGCAAGCGAGCCTTCTCCGGAGTAGCCCCCACACTCTGGAATTCATTGCCTGAAAGGCTCCGCTTAACACAAGACTATCTCGACTTTAGGAAGCAGGTGAAAGCTTGACTCTTCAACTAGGCCTTAAATGGAAGAAGTAACTAACTTGTTAGTCTCACTCACACACACAAGGAGTGACACGGGCTGCAGCAGGGCATGTTTATCCACTCCTACCCTAGCTGATATAACATTTAATTATCTCTGTGACCTCATGTACAACTTTCTTTAAATTAGTCACCTTATTTTCTAACGCTTCTTACTCTCTTACTTATCTATATTTTACATCTTTGCTTTACCCGTCGTTATCAATGAAAATGTTCTATTACGTATTGTGCCATACTTTATTGTTATTTGAATATTTTTACTGCTGTAATTGTCTGTTGCTCATGTTTGATTTATTCTTATTGTACACCACCTTCAGTGAATTCCTTCAAAAAGGCAGTAAATAAATCCTAATAAATAAATAATTAAAATATTCTTCTTGATTCTCTTTTTAGGTGTGTTTTTATAAAATAATAGCACCTGTTGGGGAGGGTCTATCTGTTTGCCCATCCATGTGCATGTATGTGTTTGCACATGCACACACAAACAGTATGTACTTTCTAAGCAAGCACGAGAGAAGAGCAGGTGAGGGAGTGATGGAGGAACTGGGAGTGGTGGAAAGGTCAGGCCCACCACCCAGAGAGGCGCAGTGGAGATGCTGAGAAGAAATCAGTAGTGTGCCAACAGAAACCCAACTCCCTCTGGCACAGGAAAAAAATCCTGAGCTGTGGCCGCGCTGAAGAAATCAAGAGGGTGAGCCAAGGTGGGTTGAGGGAGGGGAGAGAGTGCAAGGGAGGAGCATGGGTGGGGGGCTACCCCATCCTCTAATCCCCCGAGCTGCTGGCAGCCTCTGCAACAAAGCAAGCTCCCTTTCATGCTCCTTCAACTTCCTGTTCCCATGCAGGCAGGAAGCTGTAGGCGAGAGAAGGGCCTCCGGGGCAGGTCTAAAGGAGCATGTGTGCTGCTTTCGCTGAGGGTGCCGGCGGCTCGAGGGATTGGAAAACGAGGGAGGGTGATACCGGGCGCCTCTGGAAGACTCCAGTGCTGTGGTGGTGGCGGCGACGGGGGGAGGGGGCTTGAAGTAGATCGAGAGAGACACGCCCCTCCCTTTGCCCCCCCCCCAAATGAAACTGTCAAACTACGCCCATGAAGAGGATGAAATGGAAGAGTGTGGTAAGGGACAAAAGGGGGAGAGTATAAAGCATGGCAGAGAAAGGAGGGGGAAACTTGACATGCCCCCTCCCTACCCAGGAGTGGCCTAGTGGTTAGGGTGGTGGACTTTGGTCCTGGGGAACTGAGGAACTGAGTTCGATTCCCACTTCAGGCACAGGCAGCTCCTTGTGACTCTGGGCAAGTCACTTAACCCTCCATTGCCCCATGTAAGCCGCATTGAGCCTGCCATGAGTGGGAAAACGCGGGGTACAAATGTAACAAAACAAAAAAAATCTTCAAATCTCTGCTTAAAACTCACCTCTTCAATGCTGCCTTCGGCGCCTAACCGCTCGAGAAATATAAAATGCCCCAATCTATCCACCCTATCAGATTAACTGTTCACTCGTCCTCTAGATTGTTCACTTGTCTTTTAGATTGTAAGCTCTTTGAGCAGGGACTGTCCTTCTATGTTTAAATTGTACAGCGCTGCGTAACCCTAGTAGCGCTTTAGAAATGTTAGTTAGTAGTAGTAGTAGTATGGGAGAGGTAGTGGAAGAGAGTACAAGGTAGTGGCAGAGAAGGGATAAAGAGAGAGTGTAAGAGAGGTGAGAGGGCAGAGGAGAGCGCAAGAGGAAGGAAGCCCATAAGCCCACAGCCACACTGCCCACTTACATACCCTTGATTCACATACATTCCTTGACAAACAGAGACACAATCCCCTACCCCTGACATCCCATGCATATAACCCCACAAATAAATAGCTAAACTCTCCCTATAAATATACACCTCGTTACCCACCCACTCACACATCTCCTGCTGCCCACTGGCACTCATGCCTGGAGGAAAGAGGAAATGCACTGTTATGTCACATTATAGGTGTACATTTTGTAACTTATTATTTTATTAAAAAAAAAAAGTTGGAATGTTGCTTGGTGTGAAGAAGAGGCAACATATTTTTTAATAAACCAGCATCAGGCATTCTGCTGTTTTCCAGTAGGTACACAAAGAACCAAACCCGTCTGCTGCCAGTTGGCTCCCGGAAAGATCATAATGATAACTCAAATCTATTCTTATTTTGCAGTCCGTTAAAAAAACAAAAACAAAAAAAAAATACTGTCCCAAACTCCATATGGCCATCTTGTCTTTTTTTCTGTCACTCTTGGTTGTTGAAGATTTATGCATTTATTAGAAACCTCTTCTTGTTTTCCTGGTAACTTATTTAGGGGCCCTTTTAGGGGCTTTATGTGTGCGCGCCAAAATGAGATTACCGCCAGGCTACTGCACCCCCTCCCCCGGTGGTAATTTCACATTTGCTGCACACCCTTAACGCCTGAATGATTTATTGATTTTCTCCCATGTCCGGTGTTTCTGGCGGTAATCAGCAGTTGGCGTGCACCAACCGCTCACCGCGCATGTAATGCATGAGTTCTTACCCCTAGATCAGCAGGTGGCATTACGGGCTCAGGCTGGCTTTAGGCACGCTCTGATATCAGTTTTACTGCATGCCCTTTTCCCGTCCCATTAAAGAAAAGCCCATTTTTGTAGACGCGTTAAAAACTGGCCCGGTATGCGCCCAAAACACATGCCTACACTACCGCAGGCCACTTTTTACCACAGCTTACTAAAAGGACCCCTTAGAGAGGGAGAGAAAATAGGGCCAGGGGAAGTTTTCATGGAAATACACTGATGTCAGGCAACGGGTTAGGGAGAGATACAATGTGGGCTAAAGAACAGCAATTGGTCCCATTTGAACACTGCTGGCGCACCGAAAAATGGCCTGCGCTGGTGTAGGCACGTGTTTTGAACGCGCGCAGGTCCATTTTTCAGTGCACCTGTAAAAAAGGCCTTTTGTTGTGGTCAAAGATGGACGCGTGGCAAAATTAAAACCAACACACGGCCATTTTCAGCATTAGACCTTACCGCCACCCATTGACTTAGCGGTAAAGTCTCACACGTTAACTGGGAGGTAAACGTCAGTGTGCATAAATTGCCGATTACCGCTGGGTAAGCACCACACGGTAGACAATTTCTACTATGTGTTTTAGACGCGCATCAAAAATGGAATTACTAGCCGGGGCATGTGGTAGCTGGGCGGTAGTTTCAATTTGACATGCATTGTATGCGCATAGGTCCCTACATGAGAAGAGGCATGACCAGCAGGAAAAAGGAGGTGATAGTGCCGTTGTATAAGTCTCTGATGAGGCCTCAGTTCTGGAGACCGCACCTACGGAAAGATATAAACAGGATGGAGTCGGTCCAGAGGGTGGCTACGAAATTAGTAAGTCTTGAATGCAAAAATTATAGGGACAGGCTTATGAACCTCAACATGTATACGCTGGAAGAGAGGAGATATGATAGAGACATTAAAATATCTCAAGGGCATTTATGTACAGGAAGAGAGCCTTTTTCAAATGAAGCAGAGCTCTGGAATGAGGGGGCATATGACAAATTTAAGAGGGAATAAGCTTAGGAGTAACCTAAGGAAGTATTATTTCACAGAAAGGGTGGTGGAGGTGTGGAATTGCCTCCCGGTGGAGGTGGTGGAGTCGAGGACTGTTCCAGAATGTGGGATCGCTTAGGAACAGGAAGAATTAGGGGTTACAGAGGATGGGCAGACTGGATGGGTCATATGGCCTTTATCTGCCGTCATGTTTCTATGTTTCTAAGAACGGTGAAAAAAACCCTGGATCTGGATTTAATTCAAGACTGGTTTAGGTTTACATGAACATTCGCACTAGCCAAAGATTGCACAAACTTTCAAATTCAAATGAGAATCTGCCCTCGAACTAGATCACCAAGATGCAAACCAAAGGGAAGAGATCGGGGAACCAGAAGATTCAAGTCAAGCTGTCAATGGCCTGGATTTATACAGACAGACCTGTAACTTCTCTTGGTGTGACTCATTTCCAAATTACATAGACTAGGGGACACTCGAGGAACTTACATGGAAATACTTTTAAAACAAATAGAAGGAAATATTTTTTCACTCAATGAACAGTTATGCTCTGTAACATTTTGCCAGAGGAGGTAGTAATAGCGATTAGTGCATCTGGGTTTAGAAAAGGTTTGGACAAATTCCTGGAGGAAAAATCCATAGTCTGCTATTGAGACAGACATGGGGAAGCAACTGCTTGCCCTGGGATTTCTAGTATGGATTGTTGCTACTTTTTGAGATTCTGCATGGAATCTTGTCACTCTTTAGGATTCCAGAATCTTGCAATTCTTTGGGGTTCTACATGGAATGTTGCTACTCTGTGAGATTCTGCATTGAATCTTGTCACTCTTTAGGATTCCAGAATCTTGCTATTCTTTGGGGTTCTACATGGAATGTTGCTCCTCTTTGAGTTTCTGACCTGGCTTGGCCATTGTTTGGAAAACAGATGGACCCAGTATGGCTACTCTTATGTTCAGTTATTCAGGTCCCTCTTCCTCTGGTTTGTGTAAGGTTCACCCTTGATCTTCACCAGCGTGAATGACCATATATTACCTCATTCCATTAGCAAAATACCCCTAAAACAATGTAATTGCCAAAGTTCAAATATATCAACTCGGCGCATTCACTGTGCAAATATTTTACAACACAAGAGTTGATAGAGTTTTCTTTAAACAAAGACCTGTTTAATTCTTCTTCAAGGAAATCATATATGGTTATTTCCCCCCAAAATGCAGCTCATCTGAATTGCATTTTGTTGACATGGCTAAATTAGTGGCCTTGTGGACATTCCGTTCTTCCTGTGTGTATTTCAAATGCTTCCTTTGAGTCCTCTGATTTGTGTTTATCGTTTTATTTTGTGGACTTCTCCCCCTACCTCCTTTCAAACAGATTCCTCCACCCCCACCCCCACCCCACCCCACTCCACAACATCTCATTCCCTTTGCACACTGCAGAGTCGACTTTTGCAAGCTTGGCTACAGAAACATTCCTTCAGCTGGAAGAAGTTTGAGAAGTCAACCAAGCTGGAAGGCGTCCTGTGGGTGGACAGCATCTAAAAACAAAATTACTTGTTGCCTTCTCTGTAATTTGGCAGTTTAGAGTCTGGCAAGAGAGTTTGTATCCTTCTTTGGCAATACTTCAGCAAAACTGCAGAGCATCTTGAGAGAGATTCTGGATCCTGCCAGAGCTTCCTAACAGTACTGCAGTAACACTAATAGATATATGGAAAAGTTTTTACATTTTGGGATTTAGTTATCAAAGTGGGCTACAGTTAAGGTGTGTTATTTTACCAGTAACACAAGCTATTTTACCACAGGTCCCATTTTATGCAATAAGATCTAGTTACTATTAACTGGGGTTAACAGTAAAATAAAACTTCTTAACAGTAGCCCACATTGATAACTTCCCCCCTTAATTAAAGAAAACAGAAATGCATTCTAAACAGGGCTCTTAGCGCAATTAGCATGCAAATGCATTCTAAACATATTCCTCCCAAATGATCCGCAAGCAGCACAGAGCTGGCATTAGGGTTTGCAGACCATTGAGGAGCCCTGTCCAGCATGCATTTGCATGTTAGCAGGCCATCCATTCCTCCCAATTCAGCAGGCCTCCCCGACACTGAGCCAGCGACACAGGGGCCCCCCGACCGCCCCCCCTTGACACAAGTTCAGGGGGGATGGAGATGCAGTGGTTTCAAGCCCCCTACCACCCCAGCATCCCCCCAAGTAAAGCCCTGGTGACCCACTGGGCCGTGAATCAAGCCCCCACCCCCCAACCTGGTGGTCTAGCGGCCCTCTTCCCGCCCCCAATCTTTGTTGGAGGAGGGAAGTAGACTTCCTCCCTCCTGTTCCAGCAGCACTGCCTTGAAAATGGTGGTGCCCAGCCCTGCTCAGTGCGCTGGGCGGGGCTTCACACCCTTATATGGTGTGAAGTCCCGCCCTGTGCATCCCAGAATACACTGGGCAGGGCTGGACGCTGCTATTTTCGAAGCAGCGCTGCTGGAAGAGGAGGGTGGGGGAGAAGGCTGCTAGACCACCAGGTTAGGGGGGGCTTGATTTGCAGCCCACTGGAACACCAGGGCTTTACTTGGGGGGATGCTAGGGGGGTAGGGGAGCTAAAGACCCACTGGATCTCCAGCCCCCCCTGAACTTGTGTCAAGGGGGGATGTCATGGGGACTGGAGGTCCACAGGATCTCCAGCCCCCGTGTTGCTGGCTCGGGGAAGGGGTAGTAGGCTGCCAGCGCCATGCTGTTTGGGGTCTTGTGGTTCCACGGACCTCCAGCCCCTGTGTTTGTCAGGTCTGGGCTTTTGACAGCCCAGACTTGTCAAACAAGTGCAGGAGGATTGTGCCTGAGCGCATATTCAGGCACAATCCTCCCGCACTTTACCATATGATCAGAGGTAATACCACACATAAATTTGCATGCTATTATCTCTGATCATACGGACGGGAAAGCCCCGCACTGTTCCAGTGCTATTTTTGGAGTGCGGGGTTTTTGATCATCTGGGTATGAGTGAGGAATTTCCCTGCAGTGCACATTGCACTAACACTGAATGAGGACATTCCCTGCAGTGCACACTGCATTAATACTGGGGGCCAGATGCACTAAACTTAACGAGCCAACAACATGGTTTTTAAACTAGTTCTAGCCAGTTTAGCACACAAGTAGTAAACCGGGATATGAACAAAAGGGTTCTCTGAGCCATTTTCCTGTCATGGTAGCAGCTAACGAAAATGGAATGCAAAGCTATTTGTTAATCTGCTGGTGAGCCCTTGTGCCTAGGCCGAGACTTAGGAAGGACCTAGGGTAGACCAAACAGGTGCTAAGCAATACCACGGCCACAAAGCCCCACACACTCAGGACAATCAACAAGGACTACCAGAAAAGGGAGATAGACCACTCAGGCAGGCCTCACGACCAATACGGAACCCACTCTTACAGAGTCCAAGCGTACGGGCCTCACGGTCAAACTGGAACTGTCATACACTAGGGAAGGGAAAAGAACAACGAGGGGTCCCCAAAGAGACTGGAGCTCATGCAACGCACACAGCGCTAGCTAGACGCAAGGGAAGGGCAACAGACAAAAAGCTAGCAGGGACAGACTACGACCAGAGGGAGAGAATGCAAACAAAGGCTACACAGAAACACAGGTAGCAGAGGGCAAAGCCCACAGGGAAAAAGGGAAAGCCGGGGACAGAATGGGACACTGTAGACACGGACTCTACAAAAGCAAAGCTCCACAGGAATGGCTAAACAGGGAAAAACAGGCTGAAGGTAAAGGCTGCTCTCAAATAAAGACAGGAAAGAAGCAGGCACACAAGAGTACCAAAAGGGATAAGGCAGACAGCAGAGAAAGGCTGCCTAGCAGAGGCAGAGCTGCAGAAGGTAATACCAAGCTCTGCACATAAAGGGTTAACACTGAGGAAAAGGAAACAAACAAACAAACAGGAATGATTACAACAACGGATAGAGAGGCTGCCTAGCAGAGGCAGAGCTGCAGAAGGCAAATACCAAGCTCTGCATAGAAAGGGTTAATACTGAGGAAAAGGGGAGCTAAACAAACAAAGCAGGGACGATGAGCTTACCATGGACAAAACAAGACCAGAGCCAGGCAGAGGACAGACCCAGGTGCAGTGTAGTGAACCAATCAAGCACACGCCGGTAACAACCAGCACACACAGAAACCACGAGCAACGAGAAGAACAAGCAAACTCCAAAGCAAACACACTGTGCCACAAGCACAGACTGAGTGAGGGAATCAGGCTCAGCTGACAGGAATCAACGCTAGAGCAGAGGCTGTAGGGAGAGGGAAGTTTAAATAGATCTGACTTCCTATGTCTGCTGCTTCAGACGTTAGCTCAATCCCTGACAGGCCAGTCAGAAGTGAGTCCCAGTCTGCCTGTCTCAGCAGAATCATAACACTATTATAATGAGCTAATTACTATTATAATGTGCATGCAATGTGAATCACTACTGTTTCCGACCCCATGCACAAAAGCAGTCCCTACCTTTACCGTGGAAATTTTAATGGGAGGTCTGGACCAGCCGGTTCTTCATTATCGCAAGTAGGAGAAGGGGAGAAACAAGGCAGGGAAGATGGAGCAGAAAAAAAAAGTACACTGGCTTACACGCAGTTTTTTTGCGTGTATGAAAGCCATGCAATGATTATTTTCTCAAATGACATTTTACTGGCAAAAAATGGGGGGGGGGGGGGGGACAGTTAATGTAAAGCATAAAAGTGCAAGGGTCAAACAGGCTCTGCTAGAAAACAGCATCCCCCATGCTTAGAAGCACAACAGAGAGGGACTAAACCAATTGGGCAGACAGTGTCAGCCTGGGATGTCCTGCCCACTCACTACTGGAGGGGGACACCAGGAAGTTCGGATACAATCAGCTCACAGCTCTAGATTGATGTCATCAGGGAAGCCCTGCGGGAGGAGGAGTTGGGACAGCAGCCAGCCAATGAGAGTCCATCTTCAGGGAGATGGGCGTTCCAGGATGTCAGCAGGAACAGCTGGGGGTGAATTGCTGGCCATGGATGGGTAGGGAGAGCAGGGGAGAGAGAAGAGTTGCTATGGATCGATGGAGGAGAGGGTAGGAGAAATGCTGGACATGGATGGAAGTGAGGGAAGACAGGAAGGAGATGCACATGGATGGAGGGGATAGAGGAGAGGGCAGGGGACAGAGGAAAATCACTGGATGTGAATGAGAGGGGAGGACAGGGGTAAAGGACATAGATGGGAGGGGAGGGCAGAGGAGAAATGCTGGACAAGCATAGGTAGGGAGGGCGGGGGAGAGAGGAGAGTTGCTATGGATGGATGGGGGGGAGGAGAAATGCTGGACATGGATGGAAGTGAGGGAAGACAGGATGGAGGGGAGAGGAGAAATTCTGGATACGGATGGAGGAGAGGGGAGAGTTGAAATGTTGGATATGGATGGAGGGGAGGGAAGAGAGGACATGAGATGAACATGGATGGAGGGGAGGAGAGAGAGGATAAATGCTGGACATGGATGGATGGAGAGGGAAGAGAGAGGAAGGAGATGCATCCTGACGGAGATGAGGGAAAGGGAAAAGAGGAGAAAAACTGCACATGGCTGGAGAAAATAGGCAAAAGCTGGATCCACCTTATACCTCCTCCAGTCAAGTCCACGGAGGAGGAAAGTAAAGAAATAAATGGAAAGGAAACCCTGCAAGTGGAGTTAAGGGAGCAGGTAGAGAGCAGCAGAATCAGAGACTGGGACCAACATGATCTGAAAAACAGTCACAAGACAACAAAGGTAGAAAAAAAATCATTTTATTTTCATTTTAGTGTTTGGAATATGTCTAATTTGAGAATTTACATCTGCTGTCTTATTTTGCAATGTTCTGTTTTTCTGGTATTGTGCTGCATGCAGAATCTGTATGCTAATTTGGTTTCTGCCATTTTGGGTATACTGGAGCGGGTAGGGGTGGGTAGGCTTCAGCGAACTGGTCTGCACAGCTCCCTGCAGTTGCTAAGACCGGCCTTGTCCGTCGTCGACCGTCTGCCACCGGGCCAGGCCCCCTGAATTGAAATCACAGCGCCTCTCACCTCCGTGTGAAAGCGCTGCAGGCAGCAGCAGATCGCCTCCCTTCGGGCTTCCTTCCCTCTCTGTGTCCCGCCCTCACGGAAGTTACGTCAGATGAGGGCGGGACACAGGGAGGGAAGGAGGCCCGAAGGAGGGAGGCGATCTGCTGCTGCCTGCAGCGCTTTCACATGGAGGTGAGAGGCGCTGTGATTTCAATGCAGGGGCCCGGCCTGGTGGCGGGCGGAGGGGGAGCGGCGGCGAACTCGAGGGGGGGGGCGGGGGTGACCTTGTCCCGGGCCTGGCCCAGTCTCTCGGCGGCCCTGGACAGACCCCCATACTTTGAATGGGTTTCCGGTTTAACAGGGAGTCCACGCAGGAGAAAAAGAAAGACCTGTGAACACTGACTAACTCTCAGGCCACCATCCTGACCGCCACTGCAGGGAACAGGTTACAGGTCACAGTGGAATTCCAGAGGGAGAACGAGCAGCCTGGTTTCTGTGACACTTTTGATGTGACATCAGTTTGGGAACCACTGGTTTACTACTATCTGGAATTTCTGGTTTAGAAATAGAGGCGCCGACTGGTTCCAGTTTTGCCTGATAGGCCAGTCCTAGCTGTTGTAGTCTTGCTTTTTTGTTTTTTAAGCACTGCAATAGGGGAATCAGAACTACGAGTCCCTGCATGCAATGGGGTAATCCCAGGACTGGATCAAATTGACTGACAATTATGGAGCCAGTTGGCAAACCTACACCAAAAGTAAGCTTCATCTTTTTAATCGCCCACAGAAAGGAGAAAAAAGAAAAAAAATTAATTTTCAGAACTAAAGCATTGCAATGGAAAAGTGCATCAGACAGTGTGTGACCTCTTGGGCCGACCTGCCCTAGGCAGCTCTCTCTGCCATTAGTGAGGTCTGAGGTCACTCTAGCTGCCCCTGAGAATCCTTCAGCCCACACTCTCCACCGACAAATAGCCCTGTCGTTGACACCAGAGTTCAGATTTAACCATCTCAGAAGCCTTTAATGAACATTAATTTGATCTGAGTGCTTTTTTGCTTATCTTCAATCTCTGCTCTCCTTTGACCTCACATGGGCTCCAAGAGGAAAAGGGAGCAGGTCAAATCTCTATAACAACACTCTGTTTGATTCAGTGTGAAAAGGGCAACTTGAGTTGTTAATGGACATTTTCTATCCAGTCACTTTATCGACAATTCTATTACTTGGCATTTTAAGTTAGGTGCCATCAATTCTATAATGCATCTCGGTGTTTGATATAGAATACTAAGACAAGTTGGCATCGATTTGCCTACATTTAGGTGCCAGGTCTATGGCATAAGTTGACATGCCTAAGGGCACCATACAGTGTGCATAACTTATCGCATTCTATAAGTTACACAAATAGGATGGCACATGCCCATGGCCTGCCTATGCTCCACCTACACATGTGTCCCTCTCACACCGACACGCTACCTTTTAGAATAGCACTGAAAATATCCACATGGGTAGGGGTCCTTTTACCAAGCTGCAGAGCTCTTTTTGACGCAGCGGGTAAAAAGCCTTTACAAAACACATGGCCATGCAGTAAGATTATTCCTTGAGTGTCCCCTAGTCTTTGTACTTTTGGTATGCGTAAAAAATCGATTTACTTCTACTCATTCTACACCATTCAGGATTTTGTAGACCTCAATCATATCTCCCGTCATCCGTCTCTTTTCCAAGCTGAAGAGCCCTAACCTCTTAAGCTTTTCCTCATACGCACGGCAATTTTGATTTTGCCATACATCCATTTTCGGGGGGGGGGGGGGGGGGGGAAGAGGCCTTTTTTACAGGTGCACTGAAAAATGATTCTGCGTGCACCCAAAACTCACGCCTACACTACTGCAGCCATTTTTCAGCACGCCTTTATAAAAGGACCCCTATGTGATGTAAATGCACAGGAAGCGAGACATTTTCGATTACTAATATTTAATACAGTATTCAATACCTGTACTTAGGATTATTTTTCCCTACTTGTATCAATTCGTAGTAGTCCAATTTAATTTGCATCTGACATTTCCAGGTCCACCCTTCGTTTCACAGGGTCCTCTGCAGATCCTCCCAATCCATTTATGATTTAACAGCTTTGAAAGCTTTTGGGTCTTAACTTTGCTAGGATGTGGGTGTAAAGTACAGAGACAGAGGCAATGGCTTCTTCTTATTAAAGGATTCCTGCGGCTTTCCTACTCCTCGCAGGACTCAAACACATTCTTTCCGACCTGGAGTGAGAGCAAACCTGATGTCGACACAGAGCGACAAGACAGAGGAGGTGTGACAGGAGCGCAGGAGGAGATAAGAGAAGCAAAGTTAATAAAATGAAAAAATATGGTCGAAACTGACTTTATCTTTCTGCATCAGTGATTTAAGAAAATGGAAATAGGATAGTACGCTGCCTTGGGAAGTGGCGGTCAGTGTTTAAGTGTACTTTTTTCATAGATTAAGTGTTCAGTAGGTGACACAGGGCAGTGAAGACTCAGCAGCTTGTTAATTGAAAAAGGAAAAAAGCACTTCGCTGTGAAGAGCTGCTGACAGCACGCCTGGGTACCAGGGTTCAACATCCGCTCTTAGCAATGAATGAAAAGCCCTGCGGAATAATCCCAGAAACAAAAGATTTAGAAGAACATGTACAAATTCCTACGAAAGACTGGACGTGATATCTTTCTGCGGGTATTTAAATGCATTAGTGTTAGCTGGGAGTGAGGGTGGGCTTTGAGTAACATTATGGTCTGTGTTTAATTGTGAGGCCATTTGGTCCATCATCTCTCGTGTACAAAGTGAAAAATGCTCTGTGGGATAACTAGCAGCCTTGTTTTAAGATTTTTCTCTTTGGCTGGCATTGGAAATGCTTAAACTGGGAACTAGCTCCTGTTCCTGCATGACCATTGCGGCAACACAGAAACTTAGGTGTGCCGAAAAATGGCCTGCACTGGTGTAGACGCATGTACCAGACACGTGCAGGTCCATTATTCGGTGCACCGGCAAAAAAGGCTTTTTTTTGTGCGGCAAAGTAAAAACTGGCGAGCGTCCATTTTGGGCCTGAGACCTTACCACCAGCCATTTACCTAGCAGTAAAGCCTCATGTGTTAACCGGGCATTAATGGTCTACGTACGTACAATGTCGATTATCGCTCAGTTGGCGCGCTTAGTGGACATGCGTACAAAATAAAATTACCGCCCAGGCCATGTGGTAACCGGGCAATAGTTCAAAATTGACACACCTAAGCGGCTTAGTAAAAGGGCCCCATAGTAAGTGATGGCAGATAAAGACCTAAACCCAACAGTCACATTCATTATCAATTCATGATTAAATCAACAATGAACGTGAGATTATATATTTCATTGTGGTCTTTCTTTGTTGTTTCTGGGACATAGACCGTAGAAGTCCACCCAGCTCTGTCCTTATGTCCCAACTACTGGAGCTGCTGTCAAAGCCCACTCCAGCCTATCCAAATCTGTCATGTCAATTGCGGGACACAGACCGTAAAAGTCTGCCCGGCACTGTCCTCACATTCCAAATTATTTATTTATTATCCCCACAGACATGCGGGCTCAATGTGGCTTACATAAACCGGAGAGAGAGAGAGAACTCCGGGTGATATCAGATACAAATGAGCAGTGGCGATCCTAGCCAGCATGACACCCGGGGCAGATCGCCGATGCGCCCCCCCCCCCCCCGGGTGCAGTGCGGCCCCCCACGGCAAAATGACACCTCCCCCCGGCGAAATGACACCTGTTCCGGGGCACAGGAGCTGCAGAGAAGTTAGAGAACTCAGCTGGCAGGCGCGCGCCGCGGCACCCCCCAGCGGCGTGCAACCGGGGCGGACCGCCCCCACCCCCTTGGTACGCCACTGCAAATGAGAATAGTAGAGTAGAAGGGCAAGAAACAAAGGATACGTTACATTTAACAGTACAAAAGAATAGGACTAAACAGGATCCACGTTTGCCAGCTGGCAGAGACGATGGTCCTATATTGTTCCCGGGGAGAATGCTTTGGTAAACAGATGCGTTTTTAGTGCCTTGCGAAAGTCTCTGACTGGTGATGTCTCTAGGAAATGCATTCCATAGTTGCGCACCGATGAAGGGAAACCAGCCATACAAGCCAGCCCAACACCGGCTTGAGTTTTTGCAGCCAGAGTTGCCATCTAAGCACTACTTGACATACCATTCATTTTCTAAGTAGAGATCCTCGGTGTTCACCCCACACCTTTTTGAATTCTGCCACCATTTTGTTTTCTCTACCATCTGCCTCAGGAGGGCATTCCAGGCATCACCCTCTCCGTGAAAAAGAATTTTCTGACATTATTCCTAAGTCTACCACCCCGCAACCTCTTTCCCCCTGTACTCCCTATGGAGGGGAGAGGGGGAGGGAAAAGAGTGGTATAATGAAAACCGTTCTCCCCCCCCAGATTTTCTATAGGTTGCCCAAATTTGGGCAGAGAGCAGTATGTGCACATAAACTAATCAGTCAATTGTGTGGCGTTCATTGGCACTAATTTGCACATCTGTCTATGCAGTATTCTATAATGCTGGGCACCCAAAGTGTCTTGTATGCCACCCAAAAGGGGGTGTGGCCATAAGAGGGGCATAGTCAGGTCAGGAGGTTCCAAATATTTTGGTGCAGTTGTCATAGACTATCATGCCCAACTTGTGCACCAGGATTTATACCAGATTTCAGCAGATGTACTTACATAGGAATCTAGCGATAAGCGACCTTTCTAGAATTGGGACTTTCCCCCCAGATTCTATATATCGCACCTATATTTCCTTGTGGAAATCTAAGGGTAATCCATAACAGTGCGCATAACCTAATTGGTTAACAATCAGCCCAGTTAATTGGATTTTAACAAGCAATTATCATATTAATTGGCATTAATTAGAATTTACACTCGGAACTCGCTAAGCATATTCTATAAGATGATGCGCGTAAATTCTAATCACCCATTATTCAGCCAGCGACGATCAGCGTTTTTTTAAACACCGATCGTTGCCAGCCAAATTACCCCCGATATTCAGTGCTGGACCATGTGCAGTAGTGGCACTGAATAGTTTTGGGCGGGCAGGCTGCTGGGGTTTATGCGGACATGGCCGATATTCAGCCGAGGCCACATAAGAAAGTTATGCAGGCCCTGGCTGAATATCAGGCCGGGACCCACATAAAAAAAGGGATTTTCCCCCAATAACATCTACACCCCCCCCCCCCCCCCCCCCTCGGCCGCAGCCTCATGGCATCCCCACCTCCCAGGCAGGATAGGACCTACCCTCGGGGCCTACCTGATCTTCTTGCGCTGTGGATTTTTTTCTCCCTGGTGGTCCAGTGGGACGTTAAATTAGGTGCTAATTGGCAGTAAGTACCATCCTTTGGCCCTGCATGCACAAATGTGCACACTAACCCCAAGGTTTCCCAAGATGCACAAGCAACTTACATAGTAACATAGTAGATGACGGCAGAAAAATAACATCTACTATTCTAGAGAGTCTGCCCAACAAGATAAACTCATATGTGCTACTTTTTGTGTATACCTTACCTTGATTTGTATCTGCCATTTTCAGGGCACAAACTGTAGAAGTCTTGCCCAGCACTAGCCCCGCCTCCCAAACACCAGCCCCGCCTCCCAATCTCGGCTAAGCTTCTGAGTTAGTTAACTTAATTAGTTAACGAGGAGTGGCCTAGTGGTTAGGGTGGTGGACTTTGGTCCTGGGGAACTGAGGTGCTGAGTTTGATTCCCAGCATAGGCAGCTCCTTGTGACTCTGGGCAAGTCACTTAACCCTCCATTGCCTGCCGCATTGAGCCTGCCATGAGTGGGAAAGTGCGGGGTACAAATGTAAAAAAAAAAAAAAAATTTACAGTCGGTAATTGAATACCTATTAGTGCCTATGTTAATTGGCACTAATTTGGATGTCTGCACACTATTCTATAACCTTGGGCACCTAAATCCCATAGTGCACATCCAAACAGTGGGCGCGGCCATGGGACGGACATGGGCGGGTCAGGGGCATTGTGAAAACTGGGTGCAGTCATGAGCTAGGTGTCGACATTTACACCATGTTTCAGCATATCACACCATTTTTAAAACAACTTCATTGGTTGCCTGTAACTTGGTGAATACGTTTAAAAATTTTCATGTTGATTTTGTAAGATTCTTCCCGATAAGATCCCTTCCTGTTTAGCTGCTCCATTAAAGACTGATGTTCTATCCAGCTATTTGCGCTCTACCTCCCAAGCCTTACTTGAAGTCCCAAGTTTTCACCAAGTTAGACTCGATATATATAGGGAATTTATTTTCATGATTGCAGGTCCAACACTACGGAATTTATCGCCATCAGACTTGCGACATATTGAATCTTTCTCTTTGTTTCAACAGGCATACTGCTGAGGTTATAAGACTCTGAGTTATTTATGTTTAACTTTTTTAAGTGTGATGTTTTACTCATGTTACTCCGGTACATTGTCAAAATGTATTATGTATGTATTATTGTAAGCTACCTAGATTTATAGATAGGCAGGATCAGTGCATTTTAACTAGGGAAAAAGGTGCCGGTACTCAAATGCTAGGCCACCCTTCAGGGCCACCCCAGAATAGCCAGGCCCCTTGCAACCAGTCACAGAATCTATGACAAGGCAGAATTGGTGTGTAGAGCCAGGGCCATGCCAAGGGTCTCTGGCGCCCCCCTGCAGACTATCAGTTGGCGCCCCCCCCCCCCGATGAAAATGATCACATGGCAGGGGGGCGCCGTCCTTTGGGGGGCGCCACCGCACCATGCTTACCTCGCCCTCCCGCTCCCGCAGCAAGAAGATCCCTTTCCTTTTTTTCTTCTTTTAATTTTACCTCCGTCCGGCAGCGCAGCGTCAGTGAAGGAGGCGGGGCTCCCGACATGCCTACTGTCTAGCCTTCGCTTCACTCATGTTCCGCCTTCTTCTGACGTCAAGGAAATGACATCAGAAGAAGGCGGAACATGAGCGAAGGGGAAGGCTAGACAGTAGGCACGTCGGGAGCGCCGCCTCCTTCACTGATGCTGCACTGCCGGACGGAGGTAAAATTAAAACACTTAAAAATACTTAAAAGATTTGCCAAATCCCACTGCAAACTATACATATGCCCAAGCAACCTCATGAACTCAGCTCCTCAACAATTCAAAATAGACTTAACGAACCACGTAAACTTCATGCTACAAAACGGACTTTTCCCTAAAGAAAAAGGAAAAATTTTACTCACCCCAATACCCAAAGATACAAAGAAAAGCACAAGCGAAATAACCAATTACAGACCAGTAGCATCCATACCACTAACAACCAAAATAACCGAAGGAATGGTAACTAAACAACTCACAAACTATCTAAACAAACACTCAATACTGCATGATGCCCAATTAGGATTCCGATCGAACCACAGCACAGAAACAGTATTAATTACCCTCATGACTAAATTTAAACAAATGATTGCAACTGGCAACAATATACTCCTCCTACAATTTGATATGTCAAGTGCCTTCGACATGGTTGACCACGAAATCCTATTACACATACTCGAATATTTTGGCATTGGAGGAAATGTCCTAAACTGGTTCAAGGGGTTCCTAACCCAGCGGTCATATCAAGTCACATCGAACTCAACAACGTCTGCTGCATGGACACCTGAATGTGGAGTACCACAAGGATCACCCCTCTCACCAACCATTTTCAACCTAATGATGATCCCCCTGGCGAAACTCCTATCAAACCACAACCTCAACCCATATATTTACGCCGATGATGTAACAATATACATCCCTTTCAAACAAGACATTAAAGAAATCCTCAACAAAATCAACCAAAGTCTACACATCATGAACACATGGGCAGATGCATTTCGCCTGAAACTAAATGCAGAAAAAACTCAATGCCTGATACTCACTTCCCAGTACAACACGAATGAATTCACCGCTATAAACACACCTATACTAAACCTTCCAATCTCAGAAACATTAAAAATCTTTGGAGTCACTATCGACCGCCACCTAACACTCGAAACTCATGCAAACAACACAACCAAAAAGATGTTCTACTGCATGTGGAAACTGAAAAGAATAAGACCATTCTTCCCAAGATCCGTCTTTCGCAGCCTAGTGCAATCCCTCGTACTCAGCCATCTGGACTACTGCAACTCACTATACACAGGTTGCAAAGAGCATATACTGAGGAAACTTCAAACAGCCCAGAATACAGCAGCCAGACTCATCTTCGGAAAACCGAAATATGAAAGTGCAAAACCCTTACGAGAGAAGCTACACTGGCTCCCACTCAAGGAACGCATCACTTTTAAAGTATGCACACTAGTCCACAAAATCATTCACGGCGAAGCCCCAGCCTACATGTCTGATTTAATAGACTTACCACCCAGAAACGCTAAAAGATCATCCCGAACTTTCCTCAACCTCCACTTCCCTAATTGCAAGGGCTTAAAATACAAGGGGCTGCACGCATCAACCTTTTCTTACATGAGCACACAGTTCTGGAACACACTACCACGCAACCTGAAAACGATCTACGAACCAACCACCTTCCGCAAACTATTGAAGACCCATCTTTTTGAGAAAATTTACGGAAAGAACCAATACACATAAAGCCCACACTCATTGTTCAGTTATGCATCAATACAGCCACTCCTGAATTCTCATCCCCCGGAATCTTACCACACGCATACCTTTACTCACAGAAAATGTATACCAAGTGTTTTACTGTTATCATATATTGCCCCTTTCTGTCTCCCTTGTTTCCTTCCAATGTTTCAGTGCTTTTCCATGACTATACTCCTGATTGATACTTTAACTTTGACTCAAAAAACTCATCACAATGTAATCCATAACCAAGTTGTAACAAATTGTATTTCATGACTCATAATGTATTGTAAGCCACACTGAGCCCGCAAAGAGGTGGGAAAATGTGGGATACAAATGCAATAAAATAAATAAATAGACACGTCGGGAGCACCGCCTCCTTCACTGACGCTGCGCTGCCGGACGGAGGTAAAATTAAAAGAAGAAAAAAAAGGAAAGGGATCTTCTTGCTGCGGGAGCGGGAGGGCGAGGTAAGCATGGTGCGGCGGTGCCCCCCCAAAGGACGGCGTCCCCCCTGCCATGCTTACCCTGCTTACCGTATTGGCATGGCCCTGTGTAGAACCTGAGCTTTTTCATTAAAACATGGGGACTGTGGGTCAATTTTAGCAGACAATGGAAAAGGTGCCGGTACTCAGTACCCTCAATTACCCCCTCAAAAAAAGCCCTGGACAGGATTTAAGAAAGCTTTAAATAAAATAACACTAAAATTTGAGGGGGGGGGGGGGCAGGAATTGGCACTACATGCTGTCCTATAGGCTGCTCATCCCAGAGCGCCCTTTATAATGGAGTGCGTAGCAACGATTTTTTCAGTGCAGATTTTTGAGTGCCATGTACTGATTCCGGCGCTAAACCCCAGAATCTATATATGTGGCCTAGATTCTGCGCAGAGATAGGTGCGTAACCTAATTGGCGGAACAAGTTAATCAGCGTATTTAACATCACTTAAAAAGCAATAACGAGCACTAATTGGCAATAATTACAATTTATATGCAGAAGTCGCTGAAGCATATTCTATGAAGAACTGCACCTAAATTGCAAAGCACGCAGCTTAAAATAAATGTGCGTGGATTAAAAGGGGCATTTTATGAGTGTATTTATGGGCATTTCGAGGGTGTTCCAAAATTTCCGCACGTAATTACAGAATACGAGTCAGTGCACCTAAATCTACATGCACAGATTTACACCAAGTTTTTATTGGTGTAAATGAACGCATGTAGATTTAGGCACTATGGTATCGACTAAGCATATTCTATCTATCACACTTCCAAACCTTTTTTTAAATCCCGCTAAGCTGACTGCTTTTACTACATTCTCTGGCAATGAATTCCAGAGTTTAATTACATGTTGAGAGAAGAAATATTTTCTTTGATTTGTTTTAAATTTACTACTTTGTAGCTTCATTACGTGCCCCCTAGTCCTAGTATTTTTGGAAAGAGTAAACAAGAGATTCATTATACCAGGTTTCAGCTGGGTTCCTCATGCCCAAAGTTGGGCATGAGAATCCCCACTAGGCTCAGTGCTGATTTTTCCCATTGTCTATTTTTTGGCATCCTTTACTCAATCCGGCCCTATATGCAAATAGTGTGCACTCTTACCAGCGAATATTTGTTTCAAACAGCCCATCCCTCCCCCAGGCTAGATTTATTAAGCCCTGACACAGGTTTAAAACTAGAGAGTAGAAAAGCAGTACCTTTCCCATGAGTCTTTGCTGTAAGATCATCTAAATTTACAGATTAAAGAACCAAAGAGTCACGAAGACAACTCAACCAGTGGAAAATTATCAGGCAGAAAAGCCTCACTCCATTACAGCTTCTATCATTACTCAGTGCATTCGCCTCAGACACTGCAATAAATAACTGCCACCTTTTCTCGTGTCTCATTTGCAGAGGAGGAGATGTAGTAACTTTCACTGGTGGATAAGCAGCCCTGGCCGCATTTGAGAGGCTTAAATCATTCATACCTTCTTGGAAGGCACCGCATGTAGGGTGCCAGCTCAGTTCCTATCTTGGACTCCTTTTGACTAGCACAGAAAGAAAGGGGAATGGGACTGCCTTTCTGTGGTTGCATTATCAATAGAAATCAAACAAAATAAAACATGGAAAAGAAAATAAGATGATACCTTTTTTGTTGGACATAACTTAATACATTTCTTGATTAGCTTTCGAAGGTTGCCCTTCTTCCTCAGATCGGAAATAAGCAAATGTGCTAGCTGACAGTGTATATAAGTGAAAACATTCAAGCATTACTATGACAGTCTGACAGGGTGGGAGGAGGGGGGTGGGTAGGAAGTATGCATGGGGACATCAAAGCATATCATTGATATTCTAACAGGATGGGTGTGGATAGGTGAGGGGAGGGTGATCAACAGAGACATACAGCTTTATGGTTTATAATGGGCTAGGAACCCCAGATCCTTGTTAAGTCCTTTCTGTTGGGTGTTAAAATATTCAATCATTCTGACTTCAAAGGTCTTACGTTCTTGTATGGTTTTAAAGTTACTTTTCAGGATTCTCACTGTGAAGTCACTGGTACAGTGTCCTGGTCCTGTAAAATGTTGACCAACAGGCGTGGGAACCCTGCTGGCACCAGTATTGTTCATATGATGTCTATGTAAATTGAATCTTGTCTTAAGCATCTGGCCTGTTTCTCCAATATAGCATCCTTCATTACATTTTTTACACTGAATGATATATACCACATTGGAAGATGAGCAAGTGAAAGATCCCTTTATGTTGAATATCTTTCCTTTGTGGATGACTGTGGGGCCCTGTGAAATATTTTGGCATAGTTTGCAACTGGATAAATTACAGGGAAGTGTGCCCTTCTGTTCCTTTTCAGTCTGTGATGGAAGTTTACTTCTGATTAGCTTGTGTTTTGGTTGCATTTAAAGCAGGCACTTATTTTCTACCTGGGGCAATGGAGGGTTAGGTGACTTGCCCAGAGTCACAGGGAGCTGCAGTGGGAATTGAACCCAGTTCCCCAGGACCATAGCCCATTGCACTAACCACTAGGCTACTCCTCCACTCCCTAGGTACCCTCATTGTGGGGTGTATGTTTGGTTTATAAGCTGCGATAATTGCAGTAGTCTGGCAATCTACTGGGAAAAGGTGAGCGGGGCAATGCCCGAGGAAGACTATTGAAAAGCATAGTTCCTCACCAGCAAATGAAAAGTGACACCCCCTTTGTTTAGATTTGGGGTGGAGGAATCAGGAAGGCTTCCAGTTCAATTGAAAACCAGGGCTGATATCTGGCACCATGAGCACCCTATCACATATGAACTGTACAGGTCTTTATCTGCCATCATTTACTATGTTACTCACCTAGATCAGACATTGCAACAGTAAAGTGGAGGCTCATTTTCAAAGCACATAGACTTACAAAATTAACTTTCTAAGTCTATGTGCTTTGAAAATGAGCACCTTAGTAACAAAGTAGATGGCGACAGGAGCTATAGAATGAGTGGAGCGGAATGGGTAGATGTGAATCACTGGTTTTACTCTTTCCAAAAATACTAGGACTAGGGGGCATGCAATGAAGCTAGAAAGTAGTAAATTTAAAACAAATCTGAGAAAATATTTCTTCACTCAACGTGTAATTAAACTCTGGAATTTGTCGCCAGAGAATGTAGTAAAAGTGTAGCAGGGAAATAAGCAAATGTGATAAGCAAAGGTTTGGATGGCTTCCTAAAGGAAAAGTCCATAGACCATTATTAAAATGCATTGGGAAAATCCACTGCTTATTTCTAGAATAAGCAGCATAAAATGTATTGTACTGTTTTGGGCAGACTTACTATGTGCCGGGGCTGGTGGTTGGGAGGCGGGGATAGTGCTGGGCAGACTTATACGGTCTGTGCCAGAGCCGGTGGTTGGGAAGCGGGGCTGGTGGTTGGGAGGCGGGGATAGTGCTGGGCAGACTTATAAGGTCTGTGCCCTGATGAGCACAGGTACAAATCAAAGTAGGGTATACACAAAAAGTAGCACATATGAGTTATCTTGTTGGGCAGACTGGATGGACCGTGCAGGTCTTTTTCTGCCGTCATCTACTATGTTTTGGGATCTTGCCAGGTACTTGTGACCTGGATTGGCTGCTGTTGGAAACAGGATGCTGGCCTTGATGGACCTTCAGTCTGTCTCAGTATGGCAATACTTATGTACTTATGTAAACCCGCGCCAAGCTGAAAACCCTACACAAACCATTCCCTAATGAAAAATGATGCGGGACAAACCAGCATCAGTTCAAAAATTTAGAATTGCTTAAATGAAACTCACAGAACCCCACTAATGTTTGGTGAGGAAGGGTTTCCGAAATTATTTTTGAGAATAACTGATAAGTTAATGGACTCATTGAGAAAGCATCTCCGTTCGGTGCAGTCTGCTGTGAATTATTTCAATCATTTACCCTTCTCTGTAAAGAGGTGTGGCAGCCGTGTTAGTCCACTCTTAAAGGTTATCTCTTAAAGGTAACGTTAAAACAATACAGGAACGCAAGACCTTTGACGTCAGAATGATTGAATATTTTGACACCCAACAGACAGGACTTAAGGATCTGGGTTTCTAGCCCATTATAAACCATAAAGTTGTATTTCTCTGTTTATTTCTCTGTTTATCACCCTCCTCTCACCTACCCACACCCATCCTATTAGAATATCAATGAAATGCTTTGATGTCCCTATGCATACCCCCACCCTCCCACTCTGTCAGACTGTCAAAGTAAGGCTTTGATGTTTCTCTTATATCTACCTGCTACCACATTTGCTTATTTCCGATCTGACGAAGAAGGGCAACCTTCGAAAGCTAATCAAGAAATGTATTAAGTTATGTCCAATAAAAAAGGTATCATCTTATTTTCTTTTCCATATTTTATTTTGTTTGATTTCTATTGATAACCCTTCTCTGTAGAAAGCCTGCCCTTAGGCTTTTTATACTTTGTTAACTGCTTTATTGCATTCCAATGTGATCTGTGGTATATCAAGCTTTTGTAAATACATTAATTAAATAATTAAGTTATACAATATGCATCCAGTTCAGTAAAGGGGTGGCCATCACTCTGCATTACAGCTATAACGTGTGTTATTTGCCCTTTAACGCCTCTTGAAAGACACCAACACAAACTGTACTGAAATGCAAGGTTAATGAAGTCACTGCAGGTGATGAGATGCAAAACACACAAATGTGTTTAAAAGCTCATTAGTATGGAAATGTGCTTTACACTGCAAGCTGTGTTATTCCAGGAAAAATAATGCCAACAAAAAGCTGGGGTTATTTTTCCCTCCTGGGAACACTGAGGCACAAAGCCAGGGCTTGATGCCCCCAGGCACTGCTTAAAGGGGCCAGTCACAGTTGAAAGAAGCTGTCTCCTGAGCCCCACCCCACCATCACACAAAGTCCTCCTGAAGGCCTTCCATGTTAGATCCCCTCCCGAGGGTCTCCTCAATTCAACTTCCCCCTGCACTTCACATACCCCCAAACTGAAGACCATGCGCCCAGAAGTTCCCCCCATCCGGAAGATCCCTCCAAAGTCATGTCCCACTACCCGGAAATGCCACACAATTTGAAGCCTCTCCCAAACCCTTAGGCCTCTCAGGCCTGCCCTGCTTTTCCCTGGGGTCTAGTGGAGTTCGGAGAGAAGCAATCCCCAGTCGCACCTCCCCTTGCCAGCACCAGATTCAAAATGATGCTCCTGAATCACTTTCCCCCAGATTCTAGTTGGGTGGCTAAATCTGACATGAATCTCAGATGCGTGCTCAAACTAATTAGTCAATTAAGTGCTTAACTAATGGGGTTAATTGGAGTTAATTAGCACCATTTGGATTTGTGCGGGCATAGTAACATAGTAAATGATGGCAGATAAGGACCTGTACGGTCCATGCAGTCTGCCCAACAAGATAAACAAGATATACCCGAGTTTGATTTGTCCTTGCCATTCTCAGGGCATAGACCGTAGAAGTCTGCCTAGTACTGTCCTTGTACTAAGTTCTGAAGCTAACATCGAAGCCCCTTAAAATTTACGCTCCAGCCCATCCATATCTATTCAGTCACGATCAGGGCGTAGACCGAAGTCTGCCCAGCACCGGTTTTGTTTCCCAATTACCGGCGTCGCCACCTAATCGCCACTAAGATTCCGCAGATTCCTTCAAAACGCATGTTTGAATTCTCTTACCGTTTTCACCTCCACCACCTCCCGCAGGAGGACATTCCACATGTCCGCCACCCTCTCCGTGAAAAAATACTTCCTGACATTACTCCTGAGTCTGCCCCCTTCAACCTCAATTTACGTCCTCTAGTTCTACCACCTTCCCGTCTCCAGGAAGGCAGCTGCCCTCGTTGCTATTCTATAACATCTGTATGCAACTCAGAAGGGGCGTGGCCATGGAAGTGGCATGGGTGGGTAGGGGCATTCCCAGAAATTAGACTGGTGTCAGAGTACTTCGATTTGCGTGCCCAACTGTCATCAGTTGGAAATGAAGATTTTTATCAGGTTTCAGCAGGCGTAAGCGCTCACAGCCAACGTTGGACATGGCAATATGCTCTAAGCGCTATTCTATAAAGATCACTTAGCGCTAAGCGATCTTTACAGAATTGGCACTTATCCCCTAATTCTATAAAAGTCACCAACAATTGTGTATGCAATTTAATTAAATAATTAACTAATTAGTGACAATAATTGGCTTTTTAACCACCAATTATTGGGACTAATTAGATTTAATTGGAACTCATGCGTGTAAATGTCAGCGTGGGATCCCCACCTAAATTTTATATGAGTAAAAAAAAAGGGACATGGAACTGGGAGGGTCATGGGTGGAAGGGGAGGGGCATTCCTAGCATTTATACGTTATAGAATATGAGAGATACGCACCCAATTTAGACGCATACATTTCCGCCATGTTTCAGTAGGCGGCCACGCCTAAAGTTAGATGTGATCCCCGAGCATAAACCATGCCTAACTTTGTATAGCTTATAGAATGGCGCTTTTTTTGCGCCCTATATAGAATTCACCCCTTAGCGTGGATTTTAACAGTACCTAACTTTGGGTGTCATTTACCGAATCTGACTCTTTATCTCCCATTACTTAGATTTAAAGCTATTTAAGGGGCCCTTTTACTAAGCCGTGTTAGTGTCTACGTGTGCCCAACACGTGGCAAAATGGAGTTACTGCCCGGCTACCGCGTGGCTCTTGGAGTAATTTCATTTTTTGGCATGCATCCGAGAACGTATTTTTGGACACGCATATTAGACGCACGCCCAGTGGCATTTGACATGTGTAGGTCATTAGCGCCCGCTTACCGTGTCTTTACCACTAGGTCAATGGCTGGCTGTAAGGTCGGAGACCCAAAATGGATGTGTGGCAATTTTGAATTTGCTGCACGTCCATTTTTGGCAAAAATTTTAAAAAGGCCTTTTTTACAGGCACGTTGAAAAATGGATCGGCGCACACCCAAAACCCACGCCTACACTACTGCAAGCCATTTTTCAGCACACCTTAGTAAAAGGATCCCCCCAGGAAGGGTCATATTGTATTTGAATACTTTATTACCAGTGTTCAGTGCTGCATCTGTCCAGTAATGTTACAAAACTACCGTGTTTCCCCGAAAATAGGACATCCTCTGAAAGTAAGACCTAGTAGAGGTCTTGCTTAAATTTGAAAATATAAGGCCTCCCCCGAAAATAAGACCTAGCAGGGGAGGCCTTATTTTTCGGGGAAACATCGGGGTCACCCCCCCACCCGAGATCGCCGGCTCCCCCCCTCGATCAGCGGCTCCCCCCGCCCTCAGTCGCTCCCGGAACTAACCTCTTAACCGCTTCCTTTCACCTTCGCACTCGCCGCAAGCAGCAGGGCTGGCCACTCATTCCTTCCGTGTCCCGCCCTCGTCTGACGTTACGTTACGTCAGGCGAGGGCGGGACACGGAAGGAAGGAGTGGCCTGCCCTGCTGCTTGCGGCGAGTGTGAAGATGAATGGTGAAAGGAAGCATTTAAGAGGTTAGTTACTTCCGGGAGCGACTGAGGGCAGGGGGAGCCGCCGATCGAGGGGGGGAGCCGGCGATCTCGGGGGGGGGGGGGGTGACCCCGATGTTTCCCCGAAAAATAAGGCCTCCCCTGAAAATAAGACCTAGCAGGTCTTGGGGAGCAAAATTTAATATAAGACAGTGTCTTATTTTCGGGGAAACACGGTAGTAAGTATTGGGCAAAATAAAATAAAATGATCTTTATTTGCGTCCTAGTCTGTCTAAAAATACATTTATATAATAGTTATCCGTTGCATAATCTTCTCTCACTATCTACAGCTCTCACTGAACATTAGTTTGGAGAATGGCAGCTCATAAACAGGACAACAGATTTCCTCCGTTAATTACCACTGCATTTAATTTAATTAGGTTGGCCTTTATTTATTTTATTTATTGCATTTGTATCCCACATTTTCCCACCTCTTTGCAGGCTCAATGTGGCTTACAATACATCATGAGTGGTGGAAATATATTAGAAAAATAAAATAGACACTTAGTGTTATAGAAGGATCTTGGGCAACGTGATAAAGAAAAACATAATCATAGTGTAACAAGAAGGATTTTGGGTAACATAGTAATGATAAAACATGATATTAGTATATTAATCAGATATTATAAGAGTAATTCTGTATGTATGTGTGTCTTCACATTGGTTGATCTTCGTGATATGCCTTGTTAAAGAGATGGGTCTTCAGTAGTTTGCGGAAGTTCATTAGTTCGTAGATCGTTTTTAAGTTGCGCGGCAGTGCGTTCCAAAATTGTGTGCTCAAGTAGGTAAAGTTTGACGCGTGCATTAATTTGTATTTTAGACCTTTGCAGTTTGGGAAGTGCAGATCAAGGAATGTGCGGGATGCTCTTTTAGCATTCCTGGGTGGCAGGTCTATGTAGGCTGGTGCATCTCCGTGAATGATTTCATGAACTAGGGTGCAGATTTTGAACGTGATGCGTTCTTTAAGTGGGAGCCAGTGTAGTTTTTCTCGTAGGGGCTTAGCACTTTCATATTTTGTTTTGCCGAATATGAGTCTAGCTGCTGTGTTTTGGGCTGTCTGAAGTTTTTTGATAATCTGCTCTTTACAGCCGACGTAAAGTGCGTTGCAGTAATCCAGATGACTGAGCACCATTGACTGTACCAGGTTACGGAAAACAGTTCTTGGGAAGAAAGGTTTTACTCTTTTTAACTTCCACATTGAGTGGAACATCTTCTTGGTTGTGTTTTTCGCATGGCTCTCGAGTGTTAGGTGTCGATCGATGGTAACTCCAAGAATTTCAGGGTGTCCAAAATTGGAAGGTTTAGATTTGGTGTGTTAATGGCTGTGAATTTGTTCTTGTTATGTTGAGAGGTGATTATTAGGCATTGGGTTTTTTCTGCATTAAGTTTCAGCCGAAATGCATCTGCCCATGAATGCATGGTGTGGAGACTTTGGTTAATGTCACTGGAAATCTCCTTTAGATCTTGTTTAAATGGGATGTAGATCGTTACGTCGTCTGCATATATGTATGGGTTGAGGTTTTGGTTTGATAATAGTTTGGCCAAGGGTATCATCATTAAGTTGAATAGGGTCGGTGAGAGGGGGGATCCCTGTGGGACTCCGCATTCAGGTGTCAAGTTGGATGTCACTTGGTATGATCGTGTGGTTAGGAATCCCTTGAACCATTTGAGAATGTTACCTCCAATTCCGAAGTACTCAAGAATGTGTAGTAGTATTCCATTATCAACCATGTCGAATTGTAGGAGTAATATGTTCTTTCCGGTTGCAATCATTTGTTTAAAATTAGACATGAGAGTAACTAGTACTGTTTCAGTACTGTGGTTAGACCAAAATCCTGACTGGGAGTCGTGGAGTATTGAGAATTTATTTAAATAGTTTGTGAGTTGTTTGGTCACCAACCCTTCCGTTAGTTTGGTTATTAATGGAATGGATGCTACTGGCCTGTAGTTGGTTAGTTCACTGGCACTTTTCTTTGCGTCTTTAGGTATGGGGGTGAGTAGAATGTTTCCCTTCTCCTTCGGGAAGAGTCCATTTTGTAACATATAGTTCAAATGTTTCGTTATGTCTGTTATGAATTGTTTAGGGGCAGTTGTCATGAGGGTGTTTGGACATATATCTAGTTTGCAGTGAGATCTGGCAAATCTTTTAAGCGTTTGAGAGATGATATCCTCTGATAATGTCTCGAAATTGGTCCAGGTTCTGTCTGCTGGATAGATGCCAGGTCTAGACAATCAAGGAGTTCAGCATAGTCAATGGTGCTGAGTCGTAGTTGTATGATTTTCTCGTTGAAGTATCTCGCGAGATTGTCTGCTCCTGGTGCGTCTTTGCTGTTGGTTGTGACTGGTGTAGTATCTAGTAGTTTATTCACAAGTTGGAAGAGTTTATGTGTGTCTTTGTAGTTTGGTCCAATTACAGTTTTATAATGTAATCTTTTAGCTTGTCTTATGGTATATTTGTATTTTCTTTGGAGTTGTTTCCAGGCGTTGAGTGTGGGTTCTCTTATATAGAGCCCCCTCTCATACCCCGTTGCCATTCAAAAGTAGAATGGAGAGTTGCCATGTCAAATTCCCACCGAGATAGCAGCACATGTGTGCCACCGACACCGCAGAAAATGGCATTTTGCCCACTGGTGGCCCTGAAAGCGAAACGTCTTTTGGCAAAACCCGTCAAGAGAAATAAAGAAAATAATTTGAATTTCAGTCCCGTGTCCTTTAACAGACTAATCAGTTTCCAAAAGAGCGAACCACAAAAGGGTAATATTACAGTTACAATTACCCTAAAAGTCACACATGTGGGATTAAGGATGGGGAAAACAGAAGAAAAAAGAAAGTACAAACAGCAGGAAAATATATTTAATGACAACACTCAGGAGCAGAAAGGCAGCGCCCATGAAAACAGGACAAAAAGAAGACTCCCAAATTTGGATTCAACGTTTGTTTATTTGATTCCCGTAAAACTCAGACACTGTGGCACAGGAAACCAAACATGACATTTTTCCATTTTATTAGTTTTTAAGTTTGGCTTAGAGAGTCTATGCAACGTGAATTCAAAGTTAAAACTGCTGTCAACGGCATTAGAGAAAGCACAGGAAGCAATGGAAGGCCGAGGATGGGACAGAGAACAGAGACCGGGTAGTTTGGCAGATCTTGTGCATTTTGTTAAAAAGTTTGGACACTTTTTCACATCATTTTATTCTTTATGTAAGATGAATTCTAGGGGGAGTGTTAAGGGGACCATGCAACACTTGAGAATAACTGGAGAGCGAGGAAATGTTTGGCTTTACTAGAAAAAGCCGTAATTTGATGCGAGTTAGCCTGTCACTGGACGGAGCCTCTGGGATACCAGCGACCCTCCGACCAGCTTCAAATGACCTTTACTGAATGCCATGGAGTTTCTAATCAGACTTTTGGTTTATCCAAGTTTTGCCACCAGGGTATGACAGTCTGTCAGTCTCTTTTGGATTATTTGTCTCCACAGAATTCTGGCATCTGTAGTGCCGATTCCAAATTGGGAGATGGTAATCAATAGAAATAAATTTCTATTGATTACCTTTAAAAGTGGACTAACACGGCTACCACATCACTCTACTCAAATTGGGAAATGCAAAGCAATTTGGACCAAAATAGATTGGGAATAGTAACATAAACATAGTCAAAGGCACCAAAAAAGGTCAACTGGCCCATCCAATCTTCCCAATCTCTGTCCATAGTGCACAGTCGTATCCCAGTAACGAGCAAAATGCATGACTGCTCTTTGTCAAAATCAAATTTTGTTGTCTTCCTCATTGGTTGTTCCCCTCAGTGCTGCCAAGTTACCCAGTTGCAAAGAAGGAGATTTTAAGCCACGCTAGGCCCGATTTCTGACAACCCTATCCCGATGTGCTGTGGGACCTGCAGCACCAATTTCAGTGTGTAGAATCAGGGGCCTGATATTCAGACCACTGGAGTTAGCCAGGCTGACTCCCGCGGTCAGTGCCAAACTCGGATACTCAATGCCGGGTCATTTCCAGTGAACGGCGTTGAATATTTAACCAGTCAAGTCAATATTCAGCGCTGGCCGGTTAAGTTGAAACCAGCCAAAGGCCTATTTCGATGGCCGAATTTGGCTGCCAAACTTAGCCGGCGGCATGCTGAATATTAGCAGATAGCCAGTTATATCACACAATATAACCGTTTATCTGCTACCTGGCGATATTCAGCTGGAGATAACTGGCTATCTCCTGCTGAATATTGCTGGATAGCCAGTTACGTGCCATTTAACTGGCCAGAAGCCACTCCTGACCAGTTAAATTGTTTTAAATATCAGGTGGACATGCCTTTTGGATGTAAGTTCAAAACTAGGGCTGTCCAAAAAGTCTCCCTCCTGGAACTGGGTAATTTGGCAGTTCTGCTACCAGCCTGGACATGTGAACATACAAGATCCCATACTTAATCCAACCCCATTCTACCCTGTCTTACCACAAAGCTTTGTAATAAGTAAAACAGTTACCAAAGATAGTAAGGCTGTTGCCCAAATATCCAGATTTCAAGGTATCAATGTATCAAGGATGGTACCTGGACACCTGGCTGGTTTCTGGAAAGGTGAAGCATATTCCAGCTTGGCTTTAAGGAGTCACCAGTTGGTACCTTTCTTATCACCTTACAGGACACCACTGACTAGCCTTCCTGATGGCACAAGGTTACGTTTACATGCAACTTGCTTAAGAATATACCACCCTCTGGCCAGTGTAATGGCCTTCTTTTACGAGATCACAAATTTGTCTGCCTGGATTTTAATTGGGTTGACTCTTATCTCAGGAGTGGAAGGGGTAAAGCACTAAGATATCCAAGGTGGTGAAAACACAATTCATTTATTGAGAGCTGTACATTCAGTCTTAATCAAGGTTGAATGCACAGACCCAGTCCCAGACTCACTCAACAACACAGGCTGTGTTTCGGCTATTCAACCCTTCATCAGGAGTTGATTGCACTTTGAGACTGTGATTGAAATTTGTAGAAAACTTAAGAAGCAGCAGAGAAGAAACTGTTAAAAGCAGCTATGCAAGTTTGAAACTCCAAAAGCAATATTTATGTCACAGGTATTTAGTCTGTAGGCTTTTAAATGGTTTCTTTTTCATTGTTGCTCAAATTTTCTACAAACTTCAAATCACAGTCTAGAAGTGCAGACAACACCTGATGAAGGCTTGAACAGCTGAAACACAGCCTATGTTGAGTGAGTCTGTCTGGGATCGCATCTCTGCACTCAACTTTGATTAAGACCAAATGTACTGCTATCAACAAAGGAATTGGGGGGTTTTTCACCACACTGCATCATCTTGGCAGGGTCGCCGAGAGGGGGGGACAGGGGGAACAAAAGTCCCGGGGCCGGGCCTCCAGGGGGGCCCGGCGCCACCGCTGCCTGGCCTGCCCTCTGTCGCCGCCTGGCCCGCCCTCCGTCACTCCCAGAACTAACCTTAAGCCTCCTTTCACTTCGCAGCAAGCAGCAGCAGGTCAGGCCACTCCTTCCTTCCATGGCCCGCCTTCACCTGACGTAAGGAAGGAAGGAGGAGAGGTCTGCCCTGCCGCTGCGAAGTGAAAGGAGGCTTAAGGTTAGTTCCGAGGACCCAGCCTGATAGCGGGTGGAGGGGGGCCCCGCGACCTCGGGTGGGCCCAGCGATCTCAGGTGGGGGGGGGGGCCTGGGGGCGGCCTTGTCCCGGGCCTGGCTCCGGCTCTCAGCGGCCCTGCATCTTGGTGCTTTATTCCTTCCACCCCTGAGGTTTGCTTGTGCTTTTTTGCTCCTTGTGTTCTGGAGAATATGGTCTATCATTTCTTCAGCATTGTTAAATGCATTAACAAATCAAGCCTGGCTTCTTTGTTCCCAGACCTTTTGTTAAGATTTTATTTGCCAATCAAACAGGTAATGAAGGAGCCATTTTATTTAAGAGTGATGTCATTGATAATGTTATGCTTCACATCCAGTATAATCCCATCCCAAAATCAGAATTTTACTTGGATTTTTTTTTTAGTTTGTCTAGCAAATGCCTATCATATATAGAAATCTGTCTTAGGAAGCATGGAAGGGACATTTCATGAATGCCAGGTGATTCCATGGCATGGTGGGAAATGGAGGCCTGTTATTTATTAAGGAAATTGTTACTTCATCTCCCTTGCATGCCTGGAAACACAGCTAGGACTGGATCAGCCCTTCCAATAAACCATGGAGTCAGCCGTTAACCACAACTTGATGAAAACATGAATCAATACAATGTCTTGCTCACCTTGTCAGCTGAATTGCATAATAAAATCTAATAATAGATCAGGAAGTACTAACTGAAATATTTATTCTGGTTCTTTCCTTATTGTGTAGGCAAGTGGATAAGAAGCATGCATGATTACAGGCTGAATCAGAGGCAAGTCTCTGGTAACTGTGTTTCAAAACATGAATTCTGGCTCTGTTCCCATCCCTCCCCCACTTTCCTCCAAGAGTCTTAATATGTTGGTAAAACTCCAGGAAGGTCATGGAAGGGGTGTCAGCAGTAGGTAGCTCCACAGACCTTGGTTCATGCACAGAGATACGGTTCTGTGGGCCTAAGAAAAGCAGGAACTACACCTCAATGCATGAGCTGAACCAAAAACAGACCAGTCACTTTGGGTTGACCTGGAGAAGCTGGTTGTATGGGACATGCTGGCCTAGAGGTGGATGGAAAGTCATAGCACAGCTCCATGTGTTGGTGGTGGACCAGCCACAAACCACAGAGATTCTACGACTGGAGGTTGAGAAAAGACTAATTCAGGCCTTGCAGGCAAAATCAAGCTCTCTGAGGATCTTGAGCATCAATCTTGCATTTAGAAGAGACCCTAATTTTGGCAACACAAAAAGTCTGGACAGTTGTGTGAGTTCTCCACATAGCTCCATGTGTTGATCGTAAAATGGGTAAAGCCTACTTCGTAATAGTCCAAACTGGTGCAGTTCCAAAAGTACATCGACAGTGAGTGGCGGAAGGAGAAAGCCCACTGGCTGCCCGAGCTGTCCCACTGGCACTGCTCAATAAAAGGAGAATGACGAATAAGCTCAGAGCATTTTGTAAACCGGGAACAGGACTCGGCCCACAGCTACAGCTTGGAGACAGCTAATTTGAACATTAGTAATAGGGAAGGGGAACAAGCCAAGGTTATCCAAATGGGAACGCAGTCTCGCTCCCAAAGACATTAGGAGGACGTGTCTTCCACACCTACCCACTTGTATGCTACTATACGAAAGATAAATCAGATACCTAGAGAATTGCACAATCCTGTAGCTTTATTTAAAAAGGGAACCAAGGAGAATTCAGTATAGGCTGTAACCACAGCCGAGCTTAACTTCAGTGAGTTTAGCCGAGAAACGGCTCACTTGAAAGCTCTATACATCATTAATACTCACTGAGTTTGTATACCTTAATTTTTTTTTCTTTTTTTAATATATCAAACAGGGATTTCTGTTGCACATCTGGAACAGCCAGTGAAACAGCAACAGAACATGCGCTAAGATAAGTTCGCTCCTTTCTGCTCTTGAATAATCTGGTGCTTTGTTTAAGGGTTATGGACATTATTTATACTTTTTGATCACAGTTTTTCAGTCTACGGATTTTGGGGGGGTTGTTTATACAGATGCCTATTGAATTTTTCAAAATCCTGGTTCAATATAATATGTAAGACAAGTGTTTGATATATAAAACAAGAAATAAATTAAGGGATACAAAATTGGGAATATTAATGATGTACAGAGCTTTCAAGTGAGCCGTTTCTCGGCTAAACTCACTGAAATTAAGCTTGGCTGTGGTTATAGCCTATACTGAATTGTCCCTTGTTCCCTTTTTGACTAAAGTAACAGGATTGTGTAATTCTCTAGATATATTATATATCTTTCATATATTGAGATTGACTAGTTTTGAATTTTATTTTTGTCTGTCGATAACTGTATAGCTGACAGAGCAAGATGTGGTTTTGTTCTGGATTCCAAGCACCCCCACCCCCTCAAATTTGGAATTCAATCTAAATACTTACACTTTCTACTGTATATTGCAGAGTAGAGGTCCAGTCAGTACAGGGCATGGTGTGATCCCCACTGCTGGAAGCAGCGTTCGATCAGTCCTGAGAGGAAATTGTGCTGAACGGCATAGGGTTATGGCTTTACAAACAATGCAAAAGGTGCATTAGGAGTTTTGGCTTCAGTTGCGGACCACAAAAGGGGGAGGGGGCTTCCCTAAGACCAGGCATCTGAATGCCTACTCTTTCTACATTCCTGGGAAAGTTACAGCAAGGTCTGTGCTATTTCAAATCAGGCCTATGCACTTCCGAAACTGAATTCGAGTCAGGGCAAAGGAAGCTCACCCATCCCCTAGTCCCAAAGTCCATAACATACATCATTCTGTGTCCTTGAAAGGACAATTTGATTTTGAAACAGGGCCAGTTCAGAGTCACTAACTTTCCTTTTGTTTTGGCCCAGTAGTTCACTTCAGCGCATTTATTTGGGATTACAGCTCTAATTGTAACCAGCCTCTGCTGGGATACAGATCTATGAACCTTCATTAGTAATGACACTCTTCCTTTCGCAACCCAATTAGCCAAGACGCATTGTAATCCTTAGCCAAGTACCAGAAACCATAGCTCCATCTAGAACAGTAGTTCTCAACCCAGTCAGGTTTTCAGGATACCCACAATGAATATGAATGAGACAAGTCTGCATGCATTACCTCCATTGAAAGCACATCTATCGCATGTGTTCAGAAAACCTGATTGAGTTGAGAACTACTGCTCTACAACTTGGATAATGCTGATCCTAAATCTGGCCACCAGGTGTCACCATTGAGAAATGGACACAACCGCTCCTTCCCTGTCCCAATGCAGGGCTATGAATTCTATTTTCATCGCAGCCCCAGTCCTAGCTAACCAGAGAAGCAAGAGCTCAACCTGGGTCTTCCTTATGGTGATGCCCTGCACCTCTACCAAGCCAAATGGCTGGCCCTTTCCTTGGAGAATGAGAACTCCAAGTCCATAAGTGCAAAGAGAAGAAAATCAGGGCCAGCTCAGTCTGTCTCTGATGAGCGTAGAAAAAAATCCACAGCGCAAAAAGCCCAGGCATGGCTACTGGGGAGCTGGCGAGTACCGGTGACCTCAGGACATCAACAACTTGACCCTAGTTAAAGCTGGATTCCAGCAGATAAAAGCCACTGATTAGCCACTGATTGAGTGTGCAGACAGCCTGGACACCTCAAGGAAAGAAAACAAGATAAGCTGCAATTTTCCTGCCTTGTGCCTGGTGAGCAATTTCAGTACTTTGCTGCTAATCACAGTCTGTTGTCCTTTTTTTCATTCTACTATATGTACCGAATTATACAGCTGCCTGACTCATTCGACTTCCACATATTATATTGGGGGGGCGGGGAAGTGTGTGTGTGTGTGTGTGTGTTTATTGGTGAATGTATGTGTGTGTGTGTGTGTGTGTGTGTATATATATATATATATATATATATGTATATATATATATATATATATACACACAGACACACATTCATATACAGAGAAATATAATACATGTTAACACGTGCTTTGTATATATTTACATATAAAAGAAATATGTATATATATGTATGCATACAGAAAAACCCGGACTATTACCGAGTCCTACAGCATAAAACTGCTCCCCAAAGGAAGCAGTGAAGGCCAATAATATTGTCCCCCTTAAAGTGACAATTCCTTCCCAAAGGGCCAATAACTTTTCATGAGGGGGAGGGGGCAGGGGTAAAAGGGGGTAGAGGAACCACTATCTAGAATCCAACTGCTTCCACCCGCACCCCACCAAAAGCAGGTCGGATGGCATAATACTGACTATTGCCCAGTAAGTACCACACTGTCGCCCTCCATCTTCCTTATTGATTACAGAATCGGAAATGGATCTACGAAAGGTTATGTTTCAAAAACCCCTATAATTTCATAATATGTATAGACGCACAACCCCAGGATCACTTGTTTTCTACTCCTGGCACCATTTACTCACAAGCTTGGCAACACCTGAATAAGCCCATGGCTGATTGGCTCCTCTTCCAAGCAACCAACCTATCAGATGCACAACCTTCATGCAGGAAGGGGAGAGGGGAGAAGGAGGGCTACCTACGTAGTATCCCCCATTCTTTTATAGATTAGGTCTCATCCTCACCTCCTTCTACTCCATCCAGGCCTAGCGCATGAAATGAAGCTTTGGATACACACACTGGCCTTGCCTTCAGTACAATACCTTTTGTTCCCCTCCCCTCTTCACCAGTTACTGTACAAAAATGAACAATAAAACACTAATTATTTACAGTCCATTTTCTCGTTCTGTTGCTGGTTTGGTTTTTCACATTACAGAGCAGCTCTTGGCCCGGTCCTTCCGAATCTCTGTGCCCGTCAACAAATCAGTCCTGCCGGGCATCTGAGAGACCCGCTTCAGTCCCCTCTTGGAGTTGCTGCGCTTGAGGTGCTTGTGCATTCTGTTCACCGATGCTAGCGTGGTCACGTGGAACACATCCCGGACGCTGTTCTCCGATACTTTAGATGAGCATTCGGTGTAGGCGACTGCTCCTATCTGCCGGGCTAGCATGCTGGCCTATGAGGGAGAAGAGGAAGGAGACAAAAGCTAAAAAGATCAGCACTCTGTGTGGAAAGCAGCATTTTCTCTTCCCCACCAACCCCCTCCGCCCACCTCCCAACCTCTCCAGTTAGTGACTATGGCTGAGCTCAGAAAAATTAGCCCAGGTCCTTGGATTCACCAGCCACCCACCAACTTTAAATCCACTCGTTCTGAAAGATGAGCGGCCTGGCTCTGGGGATGTTGAAAGGCTCCGAGCATCCAATTACAGGCTCCTACAATTCCTGGCCTTCCCTAGCAGGCCCACATCACCTCTGCCTCCAGATGAAACAGCCTGCTATGGCACTTGAAAGCCACCACGGGCTCGGTGACAGCTTAATGTATGTTCTGCAGACAGCAGCTCTCAACACAAGGAGGGAGAGGCCCAGCACGGGTCAAAGAGCTTAACCTGTATCAGAGTGAGCAGGCCTGACTTAACCTTGTTAACATCCAAACATCATAAACAGAATGTCAAGGGCACTAGGAAGTAAATCTAGGCAAACAATATTTCCACCTATCTACATACATATAATCATATTAGCGGGGCTCTGCCGAAACTCTGTTAAGTAGTATTTGGACGTAACATACTGAAGTCAACTTTCCTGCTAGGTCTCTGAAGCAGGAAAGTCTCTTTTTCAATCATCTACTCTTGTCCCACTTCTCTCTCAAGCATCTACCTTCTGTCTGATCTCTCTCAGTCTCTTATCCAGACCACACTATATCTACTCTAAACCGCTTCAACCTTTTTTACAAAATTAAGGGGTATATCAAGATTTTAATAAATGATAAACGATTTGTGATGTGCAGGTGTACCTGCTCGGGAACACCTCATCCATCACGCATCCCCCAAGCACAGCTGCCAAGTTACCTAGCTCTAGGAGGGAGATTTCAGGCCACTCCTAGGTTTCTAATACCCTATCCTGGTGCATTATGAGATCTGCAGCACTGATGTCAATGGGTAGAATCAGGAACTGCTTTAGGATGTAAATTCAAAACCAGGCCTGACCAAAACATCTCCCTGTCAGAACTAGGTAACTGCACACACACCAGACTCCACCCCTCGCTCTTCACACATGCTACATCCAGAGGCATAGCTAGGTACAGTGCAAATGGAGCAGCCACTCCCCGTACAGGATTTTGAATGAAATGGTGCCTATGGAAACCTGGCTACGTTTCTGCCTTCACCCACCACAGGATCAACATACGGCGATGTTCCAGTCCTGGGTTTACACCATTGCCTTCCTGACTTGTGGTTCTAATTACCTCCCTGCATTTCCTAAAAAACCAAGACTACAGGTCCCTGCATGCAATGGGGTAAAGCCAGGACTGGATCAACCCTGTTGGGCAAATCCGGATCCAGCTGACAAACTTAATGATCATCTTAGGCTGCATAAATGCTTCTTAAGAGCGAAATCTGAGTGATGGGGCCATGGCAACAGCATAGCTATGGGTGGGCCTGATTCTTGGGTCAGCCCCACCCAGCGGCAGCACCCCAAATCAACATCTCTCCTTCTCCGCGGCATCCTGGCATCTGCCCGCCCGTTGCTGAACCCCGTCCCTCCCTGGTGTACCTTACAGGCATCCCCGGCAGCTGCAGTGATTCAATTATTGCTGCCTATGGCCCTGCAATCTTCCATCGGCTGGGTCCCGTCAGACAGGAAATGATGAAAGCGAGGGTGGGACCCAGCCGATGGAAGCCTGCAGGGCTGGTGCAGGCAGCAATCACTGCAGGCGCCGTACCCACTAGGGAGGAACGGGGTTCAGCGATGGGCGGGCAGATGCCAGGACACCGCAGAGGAGGAGAGATGTTGATGTGGGGTAGGTGAAAAAAGCCATAATTTTTTTTTTAATATATCTTGGGGGGGGGGGGGTGCTACGGAGTGCCATGCAAAATACTGGGTCTGGCTACACCACTGGGCCATGATTCAGCAGAGATAGCTCTGGGCCATCGCTGCCAAAAGGTACGGGGCACAGCCCTTCCTTGGCTGAAGCAGCAGAGCAGGACTAGAAGACATGGGCAATGGGGACCACAAGTGTCGATCCTGATGCCACCAGGAACAAGGACAAACACAGGCTGAGGCAGGGAGTCAGACATCAGTGTAGCCAGAAACCACTAGGTCCAGGGTACTAGTGTTAGTTATAGCTAGTTTTAGAAGGCAGACTAGGGCTAGATGGGTTTTGTTTTAGTTTCAATGTATTAGATATGCAATTGTAAATTCTCCTGAAGGACTCATTGTTCGTAATCCGCTTAGAATCTCTTTTGAACTTAGTGGAATATAAGAATCATAAAAACAGCACAGCAGATGTTGTAGAGGTGCCAGGGAAGGGTGGGAGAAGGGTTGACAGATTGAAAAAAAATTTCCCACACAAAACCCCGCCCCTGCCGTCATCACCCCGCCCCTGCCGTCATCAGCCCCGCCCCCATCACTAACCCCGCCCACCACAACCCGCAAAAATTTCCTGCAGTGGGTTGCGGAAAGCCGCCCAATTGGGCGGGAAAACCGCAACCTTGGCAACAGTGAGCATGTGCTTTAAGATATGACACACCTCTGCTTCTCTCTCACTTCATTGGTTAGATTTGCCTCTCTTCTGGAACTTGCTGTGCCAGGAGCCTCTCTGGGAGACTGAGCCTGGTGGGGTCAGTGGCGTAGCCAAGGGTGGGCTTGGGTTCAGGCCCACTCAATAACATCATACCTATGATGTGGCTGGCAGGGATCCCCAAGCCCCACCAGCCGAAAACTCCCAACAAATGTCCCTCTTGAATACCTTGTAAGTAGCAGATCTTCGCCTGCAGTGAGCAGTGACATACATACTGCTCGCACCAGCCCCACAGCCTTCCCTCTGATGTATTTCTGCCTAGGTGGAAACAGGAAGTTGCATCAGAGGGAAGGGTGTGGGGCCAACATGAGCAGTGTGTATTAGTTGCTGCTCACTACTGGTGAAAATATGCTATTTAAGAGGTATACGGGAGAGGGGGGATGTTTGAGAGACCATATGGCATGCAGGCGAGAGAAGGAGAGACCAAATCACCTGTGGGGCGGGGCGAGGTTCTTCTGCCCACCCATCTTGGGCCCAGGCCCACCCAAAATTGGGTGTCTGCACACCCCCATCTCCGTAGACATACAGATGAACACAAACCACTAAGGAGTGGAGGAGTTGCCTAGTGGTTAGTGCAGCGGACTTTGATCCTGGGGAACTAGGTTTGAAGGTATACTACAGACTGCCCCAGGTATTTATTCATACCTGGGGCAATGAGGGTTAAGAAGCAGCAGTGGGAATCAAAGATTGTTATTCTGGGCTCTGATTGGCCCAGGAGCTCATTTCATTTGGATTTTACTGGCTTTTTCCCCAGTCTTGGCCAGGAAGAAAAGAGAGCAGGCTCTCTTTGCTGAGACTCAGTGAACAATTATATGTCCTGATCGTCCCAGGTATTTTTAGAAAGTAAGCAAATGTTTTGTTAGTGTTATAATTGATCTATATTTCAGTTACCTGTTATTGTTCTGCTGATTGCATTTTTTATATTCATTGTTCAATATTTTTAAGACAATAAACACTATTCAGTTTATTGCCTCTGTTGTCTGGTCCGATAAAGAATCCTGGCAGTTTGTATGTTGGGTCTATGAATGCTTTCTGTGAACTGTGGGACCACTGGGAGTGTGGCCTCCAGTACCCTAGAAATCACTGGGGATAATTTGAGAGTGGGACACTTGCCCAGAGGCGGTTGAGACCCAGTTGGTGGGAGGAGGGTCTAGTATACAGCACAAGTGGCAGGTGCAGGTGGACCTGAGATGTGCTGGGGATAGACCCTCTATGTGGCTGTGGGGTAACCCCAGGCAGGTGTCTAGACTTTTTGTGTCAAGCCCCGAACAGACGATTCAACCGGCCAGGAGCCGTTTCTGGGCATATTTTAGAAGTGGCCCTTGTTTTGTCCAGTTTGTATACTGACAAGTAATACTTTGGCAATACCTCATGCTTAGCTCTTTCCACCATCAGGACGCTGAGAGACGCTGCTGGGCTTATCAAGAGCTTTGTGCAGCTGTTGCACTGATAAATGAAAAGCATGAATACACTGTACACTGCGAAAGAGTAGAGCTTCACCACAGCAACTGTAGAAGAGTGACCTTATTCTCAGCTCTCCTTTCTTTTATATCCTGGCACAGATATGAAATGCCAGAACCCACACACAAAAAAGGAGAGTTGGGAATAAGACAGAAAGAGAAAGCCATAGAACAAACAAAGATGAAAGTTATCAAAGAAGCCAGTTACCATTACTGCAAAGCTACAGATTGCTTTTGCAGTACAAGTGTATCTGCCATTTAATGCCTGTGCAGCCTATTTTTGGTCTTATTCCTGGGTCTCCTTTAATTTTGTCTTAATACATTTTACTTTTCATGTCTTCACCTCTTTTTTTTAATTTTTGGACTAAGGATATGCACCTTCTATTAGGTCCCTGTTTCAATTGCTAATAGTATCAATGAAATCATTCTTCAGCTATTCATAATGTATTAATGCTTCTCTTGCATCGATAGGATTGTGTGCATGGACTTCTAATGCCAAACAGTGCAGCATCACCTTTCACATTTTAAACCATGGTAACTACAGGACTTCAAAAAAAAACATCTCTCCTCAGGAAGTAAACGGTACTATTTATTTTATTTATTTTGCTGCATTTATATCCCACATTTTCCCACCTATTTGCAGGCTCAATGTGTCTTACAATATAATACAACTACAATCACATTGATGGAATAGAGAATCAGAGTATATATACTATAGATGCTGTAGGATAAAATTATGAACTGTCTGGGCTCATTAATTCCTCGATGACCTGTAGCCAACCTGGAAAGGAAAAGCAAAATGCAACTTTCCATTGATTTACTGGGTGGGGGAGGGGTGCAGCTAACAGGCCATTGGGACCCTGATCACAGGTGACAAAATGTGGAAGCATCCTTTTAAATCCATGTTGTGAATCACTCTGCTGCCAAAATACTAAGCTGTACATAGGGCCGTTGAGAGACTGAACTGGGCCCGGGATAGGGCCACTGCCCCCGGGCCAGGGGCAGGGCTGCTACTGCCCCCCCCCCCAATCATCATCTGCGGCCGCCCCCCCCCCCCCCCCCCCGATCACTGCCGCTGCCTAAATACCTTGGCTGGCAGGGATCTCGGGGTCCTGCCAGCAGAAGACATCTTCTGCGCTGACTGCCTGCCCCTGCGGCTGCTTTTCCTCTCAGGGCATTCTCGGTTTCAAAACCGAGCATGTGCACCTGAGAGGAAAAGCAGCCACTCAGCAAGCAATGGGCAGAAGAGCAGCACTGGAAGAAGCTCCGGGTCTTCCCCAGCCTCCAAGGGGGACCCGGCGCCAGAGTTTTCTCTCTCCTGCTCCTATCAGGACACGATCACTCGGGTCCCGTCAGGAGCAGGAGAGAGAGAGACCCTCGTGCTGGGCTCCGCTTGGAGGCCCGGGCACAAGGAATTTTGCCTCCCCCCCCCCCCCCCCCCCGGGCTTCTACAACCAGAAAAAATTGGCGGGTTTCAGTCCCAATTTACAGGATTCATCTCGGGGGGGAGGGGGGTGAATCAAATCAGAGACTTATCAGCTCTGTATGTAAAATGCTATCACCCAGTGACAAAACAATGCAGCACAAAACTCTGATGACTATTCATGTTCTTCAGCTGGTCTTTCCAGATTTTAATTCCTACTACAGATACTTGTGACTCCATTGCCCCAAGTACAAAACAAGTACCTGTATATAATATGTAAACCAGCTTACCAGGTACTTCTGTGCCCTTTATTTTCAAAAATAATGGGAAAAAAACAACACACCACTAATTTTAAAAAAGGAAACAGGCAACACAAGGGCCAGATTTTTGCTCCTTTGCTTTTTCTCCACCCCCCTGTTCGAAAATAAGTTGAAGCCTACAGTGGAGCAGCCATTTAGCGGATGAACCCTCCCGTCTTCCAATTCTGGGAACTGTCTGAAGGTTCGCTCTGTGGCTGTGCTTCCCCTGGTTATGGCCCAGAACGCCTCACACATTACAGAACAGTGCCACAGGGGTTCTCTTGCTTCTGAAAGAGACATTTTTGCTGAACCAACAGATGTACTATATACTTTGTACTAGCCATGCCTGGGGGCTAAGTAGAAGGAGGCTAGTTACAAAAACTGGCCATTTGGCTCCTGGTAAATGTACCAGAGAAAACAGCTACATCACAGTCACCCTCTTATGTCTCTTTATGAAAATATACTTAGAACTAGCTAAAGACCATTCCGACATACAAAATATTCCTATGTCAGGATTTACAATGGAACCTGTCTTCTTAACCACGTCCCAGTGCTCTGTTAACATACTGATGCTTAGTATCAGGAAACTTTGCCCCAATTATAAAAATGGGCAATCCGATGGATTATTCACATGTACCAAGGTTCTTTAAGGGTGTATGCAAATTATTTTATTAGTAAATATCTAAGTTTTGAATCCAAATACCTAGAGAATAGAGGACATTACAAAAGACACTTGGATGCTTAAAGGAAAGAAAACTATATCAGTACATAAGTATTGCCACACTGGGACAGACCAAAGGTCCATCAAGCCCAGCATCCTGTTTCCAACAGTGGCCAATCCAGGTCACAAATACCTGGCAAGATCCCACAAAAGTTCAATACATTTTATGCTGCTTATCCCTGAAATAAGCAGTGGATTTTCCCCAAGTCATTTTAATAATGGTCTATGGACTTTTCCTTTAGAAAGCCATCCAAACCTTTTTAAACCCCACTAAGCTAACCGCCTTTACCTCATTTTCTGGCAATGAATTCCAGAGTTTAATTACACGTTGAGTAAAGAAACATTTTCTATGATTTGTTTTAAATTTACTACTTTGTAGCTTAATCGCATGCCCCCTAGTCCTAGTATTTTTGGAAAGAGTAAACAAATGATTCACGTCCACTCCACTCATTATTTTATAGACCTCTAGCATATCTCCCCTCAGCCATCTTTTCTCCAAGCTGAAGAGCCCTAGCTGCTTCAGCCTTTCCTCATAGGGAAGTCGTCCCATCCCATTTATCATTTTCGTTGCCCTTCCCTGTACCTTTTCTAACTCCACTATATCTTTTTTGAGTTGCGGCAAACAGAATGGAAAACAATATTTGAGGTGCAGTCGCACCATGGAGCGATACAAAGGCATTATAACATCCTCATTTTTGTTTTCCATTCCTTTCCTAATACCACCTAACATTCTATTTGCTTTCTTAGCCACCGCAGCACTGAGCAGAAGGTTTCAACGTATCATCAACGACGACACCTAGATCCCTTTCTTGGTCAGTGACTCCTAACGTGGAACCTTGCATGATGTAGCTATAATTCAGGTTCCTCTTTCCCACATGCATCACTTTGCACTTGCTTACATTAAATGTCATTTGCCATTAAGAACAGGTTGTCAGGTTATGAAACTGTGAGGGGGTTAGACTTGGGAAGAACATCAGAAAATATTTCTTCAAGGAAAGGGTAGTGAAAGCATTGTTTGGCTCCCACAGGAATAGGAGGGGGTGCACAAAATTAAAGAGAACCTTTTTTTTTTTGTTTGTTTTTGTTACATTTGTACCCTGCGCTTTCCCACTCATGGCAGGCTCAATGCGGCTTACATGGGGCAATGGAGGGTTAAGTGACTTGCCCAGAGTTACAAGGAGCTGCCTGTGCCTGAAGTGGGAATCAAACTCAGTTCCTCAGTTCCCCAGGACCAAAGTCCACAACCCTAACCACTAAGCCACTCCTCCACTCACAAGCAGGGGGGGAAAAAACAGAAAGCAACAAGGACCTATGGCATTTTAACTGTAAATGAATTGGAAAGATGCACCCTACATGATTTGTAAACTCACTGGAACTGAATCCTGCGAGTTAATTACACTCTGCCGTGGTGTGAGCCTCATAATCAGCAGGTTGGATCGCACTTCGGTGCTGGTGTGAAATGCACTTCTGTTCTTAGTCAGGGAGAGAGCATAATGGGAAAAGGATGAAAATACAATGAGCTGTAACTCCTAAAGCCCTGTGTAAATATTACAGCACCTGCGGAAGTAAACAGCTTGGCCTGAAGCCCATTTCCTGGCTCTGTGCCATCCTCTTTGATTCCTCTAGGCCACTTGCGTTAAGATCTGAAGCTACACAGGGCAGCTCCAGGCTTGGAAGGCACAACCAGCCTTTAAATGCTCTTTAACACATGACAAACAAAATGGAGCTGAACCCATTGCAGAAATACAAGTGAATGTGCCTTATAACTGTAAAACAATGTGCACAAGGGTCAGCTCTTGACCTGAGCTCGTTGTTATCACGCCATTGGGCCTTAATGAGCAAAGCTTAGGGAAGCATCTCACCTGTTCATGCGTGACTGGAATGAGCCGCTGCTTGGAGAGTTCACGGAGTGTGTTGAGGTCGGTCCTCATGTCTAGTTTGCAACCCACCAGCACAACCTTGGCATTGGGGCAGAATTCTTGCGTTTCTCCCTGCCACTGAAGGGTGAGAGACAAAACAGAGTCAGTCTTAGAAAATGGAGCCAATGATTATTTGTAAAAGCTCAGGCCAACACCAGAAGCCTTGGTTTTAGGCTGTTCTAGGCCCTTGGTCTTCACTCCCAGTCCTCTAGGGTTGTCAACAGGTCAGATTTTCAGGATACCCTAATGATTATGCATGAAGAGATTTGCATAAAATGGAGGTAGTATAGGTGTACAATAGTTTCTCATGGATACTTATTAGGGAGATCCTGAAATCCTGGCCCATTGGTGGCTCTTGAGGACTAACATAGTTACATAGTAAATGACGGCAGATAAAGACCTGCACAGTATATCCAGTCTGACCAACAAGATAAACTCATTTTACATGGTATGTGATACTTTATACCCGAGTTTGATTTTTCCTTGCCATTCTCAGGGCACAGACCGTAGAAGTCTGCCCAGCACTCTTCTTGTACTAAATGTTCTGAAGCTGACGTCAAAGCCCCTTAAAATTTACACTTAAGCCCATCCATATCTGTTCAGTCACTGTCAGGGCGTAGACCATAGAAGTTTGCCCAGCACTGTTCTTGTACTAAGTTCTGAAGCTAACGTTGAAACCCCTTAAAATTTACACTCCAGTGTAGGAGACAAGACTGAGATTCTAGGGGGTCTGAGCGCTCAGAAGAGAAAAACATTTTTTTTAAGCCCCTTAACTCTTGTAAGTGGAGGAAAAGCATCTTATGAATAGTATTCCTTATTTTACAAAACCTCAAACAGGCAAGAGCTATCGTGTCGACAATACAGAGAACCTTCCACAAACAGGTTTGTCACCTCATCAAATCAACACACAGAAGCTGGCCCAGCCCTGGTTTTGCCCCACTGCATGCAGGGAAATGTAGTCTTCTTTTTCTGAGGGAAATCAGAACTTACAAGTTAAGGCAGTGCAGTGTTGAGAAAAAGCCAAGCCTGCAGCAGCCCTTATGGATTGGCCTGGGAGATGGCAGTCCTACCCACAAAGTGGATTTCTTATCTACAGGTATATTATAAGTTAACATACTTTATAATATACTTGTGGAAAGACCCACATCCCTGCACATATTTCCAACAATTGAACAATATAATACGAAAAGCAAGGGCATACGGGGAGGGGGTGGGGGCAGGCAATATGCCAGCCCACACAGGTAGCCAACTGGCCTCTGACATTCCCAATACCACAATACAGGGGGTGGATTTTGCTGAAAAATCTTTTATATGCAAAATTTGAATTATAATTTGCTAAGGGATCCTTTTGCTAAGATGCGCTGGAAAATGGCTTGTGGTAGAGTAGGCATGGGTTTTCTGCGTGCGCCAATCCATTTTTCAGCGTGCCTGTAAAAAAGGCCTTTTTAAATTTTTGCCAAAAAAGGACACGAAGCAAAATCAAAATTGCCGCACGTCCATTTTGGGTCTGCGACCTTACCACCAGCCATTGGCCTAGCAGTAAAGTCTCACGTGGTAACCAGGCAGTAATGACCTACGCACGTCAAATGTCACTTGGCACGTGTCCAAAAATCGGATGCGCGCCAAAAATGAAATTACTGAAAGAGCCACATGGTAGTCGGGCGGTAATTCCATTTTGGCCCACGTTAGGCCCACATTGACGCTTACACAGCTTAGTAAAAGGGCCCCTAAGCTCTTTGACTATCACATTTTCACAACCTGGTAGAATGCTCTACACAGACACGGAAAGTCACCTGACTGAGGTGTAAAAATTGATTGCACAGGTGAAGAGTTTTGCATGTAATGTCCAAAATTGGTAGAAGAGACCCCTGTGTACAGGAAACAGCATGACTAACATGCTGGACAGGACTGTGGAAAAGCAGAGAGCGCAGTGGGGCTGGAAACGCTAAAGATTTTGAGATGGGCAAGTAAACTAGAGCAAAAGTGAAAGGCCTCTTTGCCCCAGAGCAGGTACTATACAGCCCCAAAATCAGAGCTAACAATTTATGCAGAGGAGAAGCCCAGTGGACTTTGATCCTGGAGAACTGGGTTCAATTCCCACTTTGGCCAAGTCATATGTGTGCTCAGCAGTAATTTCAATTTTGGCGCACGTCTGAAGAAAATAGTTTTTTTATTTTCTGACACGCATAGACCATTACCGGGCCGGTTACCGTGTGAGACCATACCGCTTCAGACCCAAAATGGACATGCGGCAATTTTTGTAAGTGAGCTAAAAAATAATTCTGCATGCACCCAAAACATGTATCATTTTTCAGCGCACCTTACTAAAAGGACCCCTTAACACTCCATTGCCCCAGGTACAAATAAGTACTAGTACAAATACTATGTAAACTGCTTTGAATGTAGTTGCAAAAACCAGAGAAAAGCGGTATATCAAGTCCCATCTTCCTAGCCCTAGTCCCCCTAGACATTTGTCCACTCCTGCATTTACCCCATTGCATATTGGGACTTGAAGTCTTGCTTTTCTTAGGTACTGCAATGGGGAAATCAGAACTAGAAGTCTCTGCATGTAATGGGGTAAACCCAGGCCTGAATCGACCTACTGGACAAATGTGAAACCAGTGGGCAGCCCTAGCTCCCTGCCCTCAAGCAAAACTACAAAAGGTAATTTTTCAGAGCTGCCAAGTTACCCAGTTCCAGACTTGAAACTTTTTTTGGGCCAGGCCTGGTTTTGAACTTACATCCCAAAGCAGTGTGGGATTTGTAGTGCCTGATCCTACCCAATGAAATCAGTGCTGCTTGTCCAATACAGTGCAGTATTTTTTTAATCTACACCTCTTCCCTGGGTTCGCTGATCTCATCCCATGGTTTCCAATATCATCTTTATGCTGACGACACCCAGCTTTACCTCTCCACACCGGACATCACTGCGGAAACCCAGGCCAAAGTATCGGCCTGCCTATCTGACATTGCTGCCTGGATGTCCAGCCGCCACCTGAAACTGAATATGGCTAAGACCGAGCTCATTTTCTTTCCACCCAAACCCACTTCTCCTCTCCCTGCTCTCTCTATCTCAGTTGATAACACCCTCATCCTCCCCATCTCATCTGCCTGCAACCTCGGAGTCATCTTTGACTCCTCCCTCTCCTTCTCTGCGCATATCCAGCAGATAGCCAAGACCTGTCGCTTCTTTCTCTATAACATCAGCAAAATTCGCCCTTTCCTCTCTGAGCATACCAACCGAACACTCGTCCACTCTCATTACCTCTCGCCTTGACTACTGCAACCTACTCCTCACTGGCCTCCCACTTAGCCATCTATCCCCCCTTCAATCCGTTCAGAACTCTGCTGCACGGCTTATCTTCCGTCAGGACTGATATGCCCATATCACCCCTCTCCTCAAGTCACTTCACTGGCTTCCGATCAGGTACCGCATACAGTTCAAGCTTCTCCTACTAACCTACAAATGCACTCGATCTGCAGCCCCTCATTACCTCTCTACCCTCATCTCCCCTTACGCTCCTACCCGAAACCTCCGCTCACAGGACAAATCCCTCCTCTCAGTACCCTTCTCCACCACCGCCAACTCCAGACTCCGCCCTTTCTGCCTCGCCTCACTCTATGCTTGGAATAAACTTCCTGAGCCCTTACGCCAAGCCCTACCCATCTTCAAATCCTTACTCAAAGCCCACCTCTTCAATGTCGCCTTCGGCACATAACCATTATACCTCCATTCAGGATATCTAGACTGCCCCAGCTTTACATTTCGTCCTTTAGATTGTAAGCTCCTTCGAGCAGGGACTGTCCTTCTTTGTTAAACTGTACAGCGCTGCGTAACCCTAGTAGCGCTTTAGAAATGTTAAGTAGTAGTAGCCGGGGAGCCGGTTGATATTGTATATCTGGATTTTCAGAAGGCGTTTGACAAAGTGCCGCACGAAAGACTCCTGAAGAAATTGCAGAGTCATGGAATCGGAGGTAGGGTATTATTATGGATTAAGAACTGGTTGAAAGATAGGAAGCAGAGATAGGATTGCGTGGCCAGTATTCTCAGTGGAGGAGGGTAGTTAGTGGGGTCCCGCAGGGGTCTGTGCTGGGTCCGTTGCTTTTTAATGTATTTATAAATGACCTAGAGATGGGAATAACTAGTGAGGTAATTAAATTCGCCGATGACACAAAATTATTCAGGGTCGTCAAGTCGCAGGAGGAATGTGAACGATTACAGGAGGACCTTGCGAGACTGGGAGAATGGGCGTGCAAGTGGCAGATGAAGTTCAATGTTGACAAGTGCAAAGTGATGCATGTGGGTAAGAGGAACCCGAATTATAGCTACGTCTTGCAAGGTTCCGCGTTAGGAGTTACGGATCAAGAAAGGGATCTGGGTGTCGTCGTCGATGATACGCTGAAACCTTCTGCTCAGTGTGCTGCTGCGGCTAGGAAAGCGAATAGAATGTTGGGTGTTATTAGGAAGGGTATGGAGTCCAGGTGTGCGGATGTTATAATGCCGTTGTATCGCTCCATGGTGCGACCGCACCTGGAGTATTGTGTTCAGTACTGGTCTCCGTATCTCAAAAAAGATATAGTAGAATTGGAAAAGGTACAGCGAAGGGCGACAAAAATGATAGTGGGGATGGGACGACTTTCCTATGAAGAGAGGCTGAGAAGGCTAGGGCTTTTCAGCTTGGAGAAGAGACGGCTGAGGGGAGATATGATAGAAGTGTATAAAATAATGAGTGGAATGGATCGGGTGGATGTGAAGCGACTGTTCACGCTATCCAAAAATACCAGGCCTAGAGGGCATGAGTTGAAGCTACAGTGTGGTAAATTTAAAACGAATCGGAGAAAATTTTTCTTCACCCAACGTGTAATTAGACTCTGGAATTCGTTGCCGGAGAACGTGGTACGGGCGGTTAGCTTGACGGAGTTTAAAAAGGGGTTAGATAGATTCCTAAAGGACAAGTCCATAGACCGCTATTAAATGGACTGGAAAAATTCCTCATTTTTAGGTACAACTTGTCTGGAATGTTTTTACGTTTGGGGAGCGTGCCAGGTGCCCTTGACCTGGATTGGCCACTGTCGGTGACAGGATGCTGGGCTAGATGGACCTTTGGTCTTTCCCAGTATGGCACTACTTATGTACTTATGTACTTATGTAGTAGTAGTAGGATGGAGTGGTCAGAAATCCAGGATTGTTACAAAATCTGCAGTCTGAAACTGGGTAACTTGGCAGCTTTTTAAAAAAAATATATAAGACCTGCAGCAGCAAGGGAGGGCGGGAGAGGGGGAGGGGCAGAGCAAGGATATCTTTGTTCACCAAGCCCCCCAACCAACTGAGAACATTACTTTTTCTTTAATAAAAATAATAGCTAATTTTTCTCCATCTACGAAGTGCAGCAGAAGAGAGATTGTACCACGCTATGCCTGGGGACATTTCACTTTGGTCGACACTTGAATTTGCTCACGATGAAATACTCTCTTTAAAATGGCAACATGAATACCCAGTATTATCTGGCATCACCAGTCCCTCCAAGCCACACTTAATAACTGAAGTAAACAGCTCAAATCCTGCCCACTCTATGTCAGGAACAGTGGAGGAGATTTCTTAAGTCATAGATCACTGAAAAGGACACTGAACTCATTTTACAGTTTACCTCACACACAGAGAAAGAAAAGTCGGGTTGTGCTACCAGAAATTCCAGCAACAATCTCACAGTTTGGACGGGTAACTGGCAGGCTCCCTCCTCTTTATATGCTTTAAAGTAAAAAAAAAAAGACCCAGACTGTATTTCTCCTGTCCCCAGGGCCAGTGTTACACATGCTGTGGTCCGGGGCAGATATTTCAGGAGCCCAAAGCCCACCAGCAGGCTCTGGCACCTTCAGCTTAAGGCAAGTTCGGGGGCACAGAGGCCCATGAAAATTGCTCTGTCTGCATTAACACCCCCCCCCCCCCCCCTCACCACCACCACCACCATGCCAGCCCTGTCTCTCCCCTCCCCCCACAAATAAAACCTCTCTGAAACAGAAAAGCAGTTTCTGTCTTTTGCACCAAAAAGTCAGCGCCACCCTTCACCTTGGCACACAGAAGACCTAAATGTTTAGTTCAAGTTTCCCTGCCCTCTGCTGGGATTAGAGAATGACACAGAGATAAAATTTGTTCCTGTCCCCGCCCCGTTGGTTCTATTTCCGTCCCCAAAGGCCCAATCTCCATCCCTGTCCCGTCCCCATCTCCATCCCCGCAGGTTCTGTCCCCGTCTCTGCCCCGTGGACTCTGCTCTCATCTGCAGAAGCCTCAAACACGATTTTATATTTAAATCTTTTAATTAAAGTATAAAAAAAGAATGTGCTGTGTAACTGTTGTGTATAAATTACAAATAGAAAACAATAATAACAATGAGCAACTATAATAAACCTTCCTACCACCACCACCCTCTACCCTTCCAACCCCAACTATCCCAAGGAATCCTAATCCACCCTGTTAAAATGTCCAGTTCTGTATGCCCTAGAGGGGAGAAATATGCCCTATGTAGCACTGTTATGATTTTTTAATCTGTGGATGAATAAGAAGTCATCAACGCTCTCAGGATTCAGTCTAGCTCTCCTGACTTCCACAGTCCCTCCTGCAACAGAAGATGTCTTCTTAGAAGATGTGCTGGTAGCAGGATTACAGGATCCCCCATGCAAGTTTTGCTAGCTATGGCTACCATGTTTGCTTGTTTTTTCCAAAAATAAAAATATAGTCGTCTGCATCAATCAAACAAACAACAGTCCAGTTCATTAACAGGCTTCTAAGTAGAAAGTGACACGGGGACAAAGTTTGTCCCATTCCCACCCCATCTCCGTGGGATTTCTCCCCATTCCCGTGGGCTCTGTCCCTGTCCCCATGTCACTTTCTAGCTGGGACCTCATTTTCCTCAGCAATGCTCTCTAAAACTACACAGTGCAAAATAGGCTTGTCAGCCTTGCACAACCCAGACTGAACAGGCTTCCAGAGACCAGGGGCGTAGCCAGGCTTCGGCGGGAGGGGGAGTCCAGGGCCCAGGGGAAGGGGCACCTCCCCGTCATTGCCAACCCCTCCCCACCAATTTTGCCCACCCCCCCGCCACCGACCCTCTCGATCCCCCCTCCCACCGCCAACCCTCCCCCACCTACCTTTGTTGGCGAGGGACCCCAATCCCCGCCAGCCGAGGTCCTCTAGCTTCCCGCGCAAGGCTTCGTTCTGTTTCTGACGTCCTGCACGTACAGGACATCAGACTCACAGAAACAGAACGAAGCCTTGCGCGGAAAGCAAGAGGAGTTCGGCTGGCGGGGGTTGGGGTCCATTGCCAGCAAAGGTAGTAGGCGGCGGCGGGGAAGGGGTCCAGGACCAAATCTACGGCCCCACGTAGCTATGCCCCTGCCACAGACAGAGGCCGTACCATCCTGGAAGGAGGAAAAAACATCTTTAGAAGTTAAAAAAGTGCCCTCCCCCCCTTCAGAAAATCAACTACAGTTATCAGTCTAAGAGATCTTTTAAAAAAACAAAAAGACTGAAAAACCAAGAGAAATATTTATCTCACATATCTTAAGCACATAAATCTATCTGGACTTTTCGGGAGAAGAATGGGAGCAAATATCTAAGGCAAAAAGGAAAAATACAAGGCAAGATGGGAACCCATAGTCACCCCCAAATCTGGGGTAAATGAGGTTTCCATTCAATGGGACTTTGTTGTAGGTCTTTTGAGGATATTATTTGCAAGTGAAGAGGTAAAACAGTCTTCTCCTTGATCCTAAATCACCGTTGTCCAGTCTTGCCTTCAGTTAACATTTCGACAGCTGGATCTGAGCAGCCTACCAGCCCTGTGAAAGCCGAGGACATATGGCCTCTAATGCTAAATTGACTTTAAATGTGTTTACTCCCCCACAGGTTGTCCACAGTGGCATTATGGATCGATAGGCGCAGAATTAATGCTCTGTGGACACAACTGAACTGTATAGGCAGACCTAGAGGGAAAAGCTAGAAGGGGCACGCTAGGTGAAAATTGTCATTTTTTTAAAATACATCGCTGGCAGAAGGCACCGTGCCCAGTAAACTGAGTCCTCGATACAGGGAGACAATTTATTATCAGGACAGTGGTAGCAGAGTGTGTTTTGTTGCTTTGTCATGGCTCCAGTATTCCCTCCCAGACCAGACTCGGTTTCTCAGGCCAACCAGAGCGCTGAGGGTACTGTGGACATGGTGATCACAGCCGCTCCTCCCCATCTCTTCCTCCATCCCTCAAAGGTTTGTGGTAGAATAAAATTCTACAGTGAACCTAGAACAGCAAAAGTGCCATGGCATGACAAGAATAATAAGCATGCAAATTAATATCATGTTGAAATTGTGGTAATTAGCTGCTCACTATTCTGCGCTAATTTTACTATCAGTGCCTGAGCTGACAGGAAAGTTGACGTTTCTTAAAAAAAAAAAGGTATACCACAGTGTCCCTTACCCCAACCCCTTCTCTATTAATACATTTATTTTAAACCTGGCCCATGGCATTCTCCCCCCCCCCCCCCCCCCCCCCAAGAATCGGCTCAACCTTTAAAATAAATCACTGAGAGTCCAGAGAACACTGACCCCCCAATTTTTTTTTGAAAAAGCCCTGGTGGTCCAGTGTGACCCTAGCCCAGCCCAAGATCCCCCCCCACCCCCCGGTCTACCCTGGTGGATGACGCCCCCCCCCCAAACCCCTTCATATCTGATACGATGCAGGAGGGAAGAGATGAGGATGTCATCACAATGGCAGAGCCCTGCCCCACACAGTGCCTCTTGGGATGCTTTGAGTGGGGCCTAACTACCATATAAGGGAGTTTTTCTCTTCTATGGTAGATAGGCCCCACCCAGTGCATTCTAGGATGCACTGGGTGGGGCAGGGTCATAGGCGTAGTTTGACTGTTTCATTTGGGGGGGGCAAAGGAAGGGGCGGGGCATATTAGCATATTCATTTGCATATATGTATATGCAAATTATGCTAATATGGAGGAAGGAAGGGAGCAAGAGCTGGCTTTTTTGGGAATAACCAGTGTTCGTTTGCCAATGGATAGCCACTGAATCAGAGAGGCAGCGGGTTTGGCGACAGGCAGTGGTGTGCTGGCAAATGTTTAACAACAGGCTCTCCCCCCAGTCCCCCTCTGCGCCCCCCCCAAATTGCAGAGCTGGCTATAGCCGGGGAGAGAGCCTGGGGGGGGGGGGGTATAAATAAGTAAATATAAACTTTTAATGTTGAGCACCTGATTCTCAAAGAACATATTGCAAACACTATAATGAAAATAAAATCATTTTTTTCTACCTTTGTTGTCTGGTGACTGTTTTTCTGATCATGCTGGCCCAGTATCTGATTCTGCTGCTATCTGTCCTCTTAACTCCGTTTCCAGGGCTTCCTTTCCATTTATTTCTTTCCTTTCCTCCTTTCTTCTTCATTTCTGGTCCTCAGCTTCTGCCTATTTTCTTCATCCATGTGCAGTTTTTCTCCTCTCTTCCTTTTCCCTCATCTCATCTCCTTCCTCACTCTTTCCTCCCCTCCATCCATGTCCAGCATTTCTTTTCTCTCCCCTGCCCTCCATCCACCCAGTCCAACAGTGACCCTCCTCTCCCCTGCCCTCCATCCACTTAGTCCAGTAGTGACCCTCCTCTTCCCTGTCCCCATACCCAGTGGCCCTCCTTTCCCCTGCCCTCCATCCACTCAGTCCAGTAGTGACCCTCCTTTCCCCTGCCCCCATGCCCAGTGGCCCTCCTTTCCCCTGCCCTCCATCCACTCAGTCCAGCAGTGACCCTCCTCTCCCCTACCCCCATACCCAGTGACCCTCCTCTCCCCTGCCCTCCATCCACTTAGTCCAGTAGTGACCCTCCTCTTCCCTGTCCCCATACCCAGTGGCCCTCCTTTCCCCTGCCCTCCATCCACTCAGTCCAGTAGTGACCCTCCTCTCCCCTGCCCCCATGCCCAGTGGCCCTCTCCCCGTTCCTTCCCCCCCCCCCTCAGCGAGCCAGTTCTCCTCCCTCCCTCCGGATCCGTCCCTCACCAACGACCTTCGAATTTTTCACCTGCCCGGCCCGCTAGCGCTGACTCTCCACTGCCGGTTCACGCTTCAAAATGGCCGCCGAGACTTCTCGCGAGGCCGCCTCTGAAAGTCTCAGCGGCCATTTTTAAAGCGCGAACCAGCAGGGGAGAGAGCGCTAGCGCCTAGCGGGCAGGCAAAGGATTCGAAGATCAGGTCGGTGAGGGACGGATACGGAGGGAGGGAGGAGAGCCGGCTCACGGGGGGGGGGGCCAGGGGGGGAGGAGAAGGAACGGGGAGAGGGTGGGGTGAAGGGAGAGCTGCCTGTTGCCGGCCCTGCATTTGGGGGGGCATTGCCCCCCCTCGCCCCCCCAGTCTACGCCCATGGGCAGGGTGCATGCACCCAGAGCGAGGAGGCATCCCTTCCCTGGTATGAGGGGTTGAGGGTGTCACCACTAGACTACCAGATAGATTTGGAGGGGGGGCAGACTGGGCCAGGGGTCCCACTGGACCACCAGGGCTTTTTCAAAGTTTATGGAAAGTGGGGGGGTCAGGGCTCCACTGGACCACCAGGGCTATTTCCACTTTTTTTTTTTGGGGGGGGGGGTTGGGGGTCACAGCATGTCACAGGGGCACAGCAGCAGGAAAGCCTGTTTGGGGCAGGTGGTCGTGTTGATGGAAGAGGTGTCATTAGATGCCCCTTCTCTCAGAAAAACCCTTCTAACGCTGTCCTGGACCTGACATTTTTTCTGGCGCTAAATGCACCTCAGAGGTTTTTATTTTATTTTTGTGTTTTTAAAAGAATTCCGGTGGGGTACTAAATGACCACATTTAAATGTGTCAGTGGCGTAACTAGTTGGGGCCATGGGGGCCTGGCCCCCCCCCCCCCCCCAAAATATTTGTGCGGGCCCCTGGTTTTCTGGCAGGGGTCCACAACCCCCGCCAGCCGAAGCCTTCTTCAGCTCCGGTCTCTGGCGCGCCACATTCCCTGTCCTGTGCTCTTTCTTCCTCCTGACATCCTGCACGTTTCACGTAAAGGAGCATGCACAGAACATCAGCAAGAAAGGGCAGGGCAGCGAACGCGGCTGCGCCAGAGACTGGCGCTGAAGAAGGCTTTGGCTGGCAGGGGTTGGGGACCCCCATCTGCAAAGGTATTTGCTTTTTCGGGGGGAGCAGCGAGGAGGTGAGGGGGAATGGCGAGGCGGCAGACCCACCTCAGGCTCTGGCCCCTCCCACTGCAAGGTCTGGCTACGCCTCTGGTCTGTGCTACTGGTTTCAGCTCCTGCACTGAAACCATAAGAGCACTGGGCGGCACACTAATACCAGCGCTAATTGTCTTTAGCGCTGGCAATAGGTTTTGAGCATTGGCCCACAAGTGGTGAATAAGGGGGAGCAGAGGGAGTTCCCAATCTCAGATCCTCAAGAACACACTACTGGCCCAGACTGGGGGTGCTCAGGGGCTGCTGCAAACGTACAAGCCAGCTCTGTGGATGCTGAGCACACTCAGTATGGAGCAAGCATCGTATCTAGGGAAGGGTGACTGGTACTGTGTTTAGCACCCGCATGGCTGCAGTCTGGTTATTAGCCAATGGCTCAGCATTTTCCACCAGTGTGCCACAACTGATCCTCAGGTGTGCCACGGGAGTTGAGCCAGCTTAATTTGTGCCAGAATGGAGCAGGGGCGGGCCTGGATGGGCCCAGGCCCGCCCAGTTTTGTCTCAGGTCCATCCAGATTGAAGAGTTCCTCACCTCCATCACCGTGTCTCCTTGCTCTCTCCCACCCCTCCGCCGTAGCGCCTGCATTTAATGCTATCGGCGCTGCCTCCTCCTGTACCTCACAGCCTCCGTCTCCCACCCCTGTGGCAGCGCTTGTAATTTGCTGCTGACGCTGTCCAACATCAACTCACAGATGCAGCGCCGACGACCTGCTCCGGGGCCTTCCCTCTGCCGCACTGATTCAACTTCCTGTTTATGCAGGGCAGAACGCACGCGGCAGAGGGAAGGTCCCAGAGTAGGTCGTCGGCGCTGCATCTGTGAGTTGATGTCAGGCAGCGTTGGTAGCAAATTGCAAGCGCTGCTGCGGGGGTGGGAGACGGAGACTATGAGGTGCAGGAGGAGGCAGCGCCGATAGCGTTGAATACAAGCGCTGCGGCGGGGATGGGAGAGAGTGAGGAAGACAGTGGTCTCTGCTGGCCCTGCAAGGGGAGTGGGCTGAAGGGAAGGGTGCTGGACTTGTGTGGGGGGGGGGGGGGGGGAGGTGAGGAAGACCTCTGGCGTCTGTCCATCAACCAGTTCCTAATCCAGTTCACCACGTCGGGTCCCATCTTCAGCCTGTCAAGTTTATTTAAGAGCCTCCTGTGGGGAACCGTGTCAAAAGCTTTGCTGAAATCTAAGTAGATCACGTCTATAGCACGTCCATGATTCAATTCTCCGGTCACCCAGTCATAGTAACATAGTAACATAGTAGATGACGGCAGAAAAAGACCTGCATGGTCCATCCAGTCTGCCCAACAAGATAAACTCATATGTGCTACTTTTTGTGTATACCTTACCTTGATTTGTACATGTCCTTTTCAGGGCACAGACCGTGTAAGTCTGCCCAGCACTACTCTGGGACAGACCGCACCTCCCAATACAACACAAACAACTACCCTACCATAACCACACCATACTGCACATTCCCTATCTCAGAGAATCTGAAAATTCTTGGAGTCACCATTGATCGATACCTCACACTCGATACCCACGCGAAGAATACAACGAAAAAAATGTTCTACTCAATGTGGAAACTCAAGAGAATAAAACCTTTTTTCCCAAGAAACATCTTCTGTACCCTAGTACAATCATTAGTAATAAGTCATCTGGACTACTGTAACACTTTGTATGCAGGCTGTAAAGAACAGACCATTAAAAAACTCCAAACAGCCCAAAACACCGCAGCCAGACTCATCTTTGGCAAAACTAAATTCGAAAGAGCAAAACCACTAAGAGAGAAACTACCCTGGCTACCACTCAAGGAACGAATTGAGTTCAAGATCTGCACAACCGTCCACAAAATCATCCACGTAGACGCCCCTCTTTATATGTTAAACCTAGTGGACCTACCACCTAGAAATGCCAAAAGATCGGCCCGCAAATTCCTCAATCTGAACTTCCCCAGCTGCAAAGGAATTAAATACAAACAGTCATACTCTACTACTTTTGAGTACAAAAGCACACAGATTTGGAACGCACTACCCATGGCCCTGAAAAAAAATGGATAACCTAACCAGCTTTCGCAAACCTTTGAAGACACATCTCTTCAACAAAGCCTACTAAGGACATCCTCACTAACTATTCCCCAAACTACTCAGATGCATCTAAATTACCTACCTTAGTTTATTATTGACTGTATCTAAGATCATGTAATGACTGCATCATAACAACACTCTGTAAGCCACATTGAGCCTGCAAAAAGGTGGGATAATGTGGGGTACAAATGCAATAAATAAAATAAATAAATAAATAAATATGCTTCTGAGGACCACCCTAGACAATCTTGATCAGTTTTTTGGAAAAGGGGAACAAGAAAAAGTGTGGGCTTAATGACGTGCCTTCCATAGACATAAAGTGAATGCTACATACCTGTAGAAGGTATTCTCCGAGGACAGCAGGCTGATTGTTCTCACTGATGGGTGACGTCCACGGCAGCCCCCTCCAATCGGAATCTTCACTAGCAAAGGCCTTTGCTAGCCCTCGCGCGCCTATGCGCACTGCGCATGCGCGGCCGTCTTCCCGGCCGAACCGGCTCGTGTTCGTCAGTCCCGTATGTAGCAAGACAAAGACAAGGGAAGACACAACTCCAAAGGGGAGGCGGGTGGGTTTGTGAGAACAATCAGCCTGCTGTCCTCGGAGAATACCTTCTACAGGTATGTAGCATTCGCTTTCTCCGAGGACAAGCAGGCTGCTTGTTCTCACTGATGAGGTATCCCTAGCCCCCAGGCTCACTCAAAACAACAAACATGGTCAATTGGGCCTCGCAACGGCGAGGACATAACTGAGATTGACCTAAAAACTTATCCAACTAACAGAGAGTGTAGCCTGGAACAGAATAAAACATGGGCCTAGGGGGGTGGAGTTGGATTCTAAACCCCAAACAGATTCTGAAGCACTGACTGCCCGAACCGACTGTCTCGTCGGGTATCCTGCTGCAGGCAGTAATGAGATATGAATGTGTGGACAGATGACCACATCGCAGCTTTGCAGATCTCTTCAATAGTGGCTGACTTCAAGTGGGCCACTGACGCAGCCATGGCTCTGACATTGTGAGCCGTGACATGACCCTCAAGAGCCAGCCCAGCCTGGGCGTAAGTGAAGAATTAAATGAGATTCGTTTGGCACGATTTCCCTTTGGTAAAACCATGTTGTCTCGGATCTTGCAACTTATTGGCTTCCAGTAAATTCATTACTTTTCCAATACCCGAAGTGAGGCTTACTGGCCTGTAGTTTCCAGCTTCACTTCCTTTTCATAGGTAGGATCCTTGTTTTTGGAAATTAGTGCTGGCATTACAGATTTGCTGTGGGTTCTGAGTGACTTTTGTTTTATAGATTTTTTTTAAAATTAATTTATGTCTGTTATTGAGATTACACTAGAAACCAAAATTTCTTTGTATGATGAGTTTTATGGGGAAATGTCCTTGCTGTGCTCTGTATCCATTGTTGGTGGAGGGCCAGGAGGTTCTCTGGATACAGAATGTGTTTGGCTTCAATACCATATGTGTGTTGGAGGACCATGGCTCAATGGGGCTGACGTGCAGTCTTTTGTACTGCCCTTAGCTCTCAAATGGTCTGCAGCCACTGAAGCCTGCACTGCAACCCTCATTGAAGTTATGGGGAGCGGGGTAGGGACAGAGCATGGTTGCTGTTTTTTCTCTTTCAAAAAAGGTGTAAGTAATGCCCACCCATCCAACCTGTTGGCCCACCCAAAAATTGGGTTCTTGACTCTAGTGGTTGGTAGCAGAGATTCATACAGCCTTTAATCTGACGCTTCCCGCCTATATGGAAGCAGGAAATTATATAAGAGAGAAGGCTCCGGCATTGGCACAAGCAGGCTGTATAAATCGCTGATCCCTGCCACAGACCGCTAGAGATGAAAGCTTTTAAAAGGTACATATTGGGGAGGGCGGTCAAGAAAGACAAGGGGAGATGCCTGGTTGCTGGCTGAAGAAGGAGACAGGAGGGAGAGATGCTGGACAATTTTGGTGGGATTGGGTGGAAGACAAGGTAAATGCTGTGGGGGTGGGGGAAGGTAAAATGCTGGACTCTTTGGGGTCCTTTTACAAAGGCACACTGAAAAGTGGCTTGTGGTAGTGTAGGTGCGGGTTTTGGCCGGGCGCAGAATCATTTTCAGGGCGCCTGTAAAAAAAAGGCTTCTTTTTTTCCCCCCAAAATGGACGTGTGGCAAAATCAAAATTGCCGCGCGTTCATTTTGGGTCTCTACCACCCAAATTCTTTACCTCTAGGTCAATGACCTACGTGCGTCCGAAAATAAAAAATATTTTGTGGATGCACGCCAAAAATGAAATTACTGCAAGAGCCACGCGGTAGTCAGGCAGGAAGTCTAGTTTGGCGCACGTCGGGTGTCTGCGTAGGTACCTACGTGGCTTAGTAAAAGGGGCTCTTTGTGAAGGGGATATGCGTTGACAATTTTAGTGCCGTATAGGTGTGATGTGAGGTGAGAAAGGTTGAAAATCTCTGCCCTGGCTGGCGTCTGTCAGTGGGAAGGCTGGAAAAGGGAAGGGGCGAATCCCAAGGGGAGAAGGGGGAGTTGCAGATGTCCTCAGTATAGGCCAAGTCTGATTGAACTCAAAGCTCCAAAGAAGCATGAGGAGAATGCTGGCCCGGAAATGAAAATCAGATTACAAGGTTGTAGGAAGAGCTGAGATCTTACTGTTAAAGTAATCCAGTGTTAAATCTGGGGAGACAAGTCACTCTGTAAAAATAAGGTTCTGTACTACAGCCCTTGTGACATTCAGCCCCTAACTTCACTTTATTGGTCACAACCCATTGTTCATACTTTAAGGGTAATTTTATAAGGAATCACCTCATTTTAGGAGTTATGAAGGTTTGTAGATGGTATATGTTTTATTTTGAGTACTATACTGCCCTTCCTACAAATATCACAGGGCGGTGCAGAATCAATTGAATAAAATCAAGTACAATACAATGCAGAAAGGAACCCCAAATGTCACAGGACAGCCAACAATCATTCAAAAAGAGTACTGTATTCAGTTCTGGTCACCATATCTCAACAAAGATAGAGTGGAATTAGAAAAGGTTCCAAGAAGAGCGACTGAAATGATAAAGAGGGTGGAACTCCTCTCGTATAAGGAAAGGCTAAAGAGGTTAGGGCTCTTCAATTTGGAAAAGAGACGGACGAGGGGAGAAATGATTGAGGTCTACATAGAAGTACTTTTAAAACAAATAGGAGGAAATATTTTTCCACTCAACATATAGTTAAGCCGTGGAACTCTTTGCCGGAGGATGTACTAACAGCGGTCAGCATATCTGGGTTTAAAAAAACTTTGCACAAATTCCTGGAGGAAAAGTCCACAGTCTGCTATTGAGACAGACATGGGAAGCAACTGCTTGCCCTGAGATTTGCATTCTAGTGTGTCATTTGAGGTTGTGTCTTCTAGGTGAAGGTTTATATCTCCTATTATTATTACGTTAGGATTTGCAAGGCATGAGGTTGGGCATCTTTCCAATTTCCTGGTGGTCAATATAATATGATGCAAGTCAGGTGAGCTGGAAGGGATTTGTTTTGTAACCTGATTTCAAGTTGTGTATTAATGGATTCTGCAATGGGTTCTGAAATGAATTCGTCTTTGTAGATTAGGGCTATGCCTCCTCCTCTTTTACCTGTTCTGGTCCAGTGGTTGATTTTGTATCCTGGAGGGCAGATGTCAAGGTTTATGGGGCCATCTTGGTTATGAATCCAAGTTTCACTGATGAATATTAGGTCTAGGTTGTCATGAGTAATCCAGTCTGTTAAGGTTTCCATTTTGTTTATTACTGATGTAGCATTTATATATTCTATTTGGATCTGTTTAAAGGTTTCGTCTAAGGCGGGTATTAATGGAATATTTATTAGTTGACGTGTGATCGATGTGTTGGGTGTGTATGGGTTCTTTTCTCCTGTTTTCGGTTTTTGTTTGTGTGAAATGCTAAAAGATCATCCCGAACATACCTCAACCTCCACTTCCCTAATTGCAAGGGCGTGAAATACAAGACGCTACACGCGTCAACCTTTTCTCACATGAGCACGCAGCTTTGGAATACACTGCCACGCAACTTAAGAACAATTTACGAACAAGCTTCCTTCCGCAAATTATTGAAGACCCATCTGTTTGAAACAATTTATGGAAAGAGCCAAAACACAGAGTCTACACTCACTGATCATCAATGCTTCATACATCAACTTCTGACCCTCATCCCCGTAATACCACATCACTCATACATTTACTCACAGAAATATGTACACCATATGTCTTAGTGTCTTAACACTGCCCTTTAAGCTTCCCACTGTCTCTTTCCAATGTTTCAATGTTGATGTCCCATTGTTATACTCCTAACGATACTTCGATGGTCTCGCATAACTTGTACAATGTAACCCATAACCAAGTTGTAACAAATGTATTTCCATTATTCATATCTTATTGTAAGCCACACTGAGCCCGCAAAGAGGTGGGAAAATGTGGGATACAAATGCAATAAATAAAGAAAGAAAGAAATAAATAAGTAATGCCACACTGGGAAAAGACCAAGGGTCCATTGAGCCCAGCATCCTGTCCACGACAGCGGCCAATCCAATTCCATGTAGTTTAATCTGTTTGTCCTATGTTGGGAGTGTATTATGGGAATGATATTTTGTTCTTCTTGGGATAGGGCATCTATTGTATATACTAGGGCCAGGACGTGTAATCCTAGGATTAGTTTTGTATGGTTCAGATTTTTATTTTTTTTATGAATTCTGGATTTATGGCCGATTCCGGTCTGTGAAACTGAGGTTCAGGAGAGGTAGGATATCTCCAGCTCCTTTTTTGTTTGCAGTACTGTTTAAGTTTAAAGATTAGATGTATTTCTCTGGCTGCAGTGTCTTGCCTGCCTTGTTTGCTTGCAGCACTTTTTGCTTGTCTTTTTATTTGCCTTTTGTTTGTTTTTTTTGCTTGTAGCATTGTTTAGGTTAAAGATTAGATCTGTTTCTCTGGCTGCAGTGTTTTGCCTACCTTGTTTGCCTGCTGCCTTCTGTGTTGTAGGTAGTGCCAAATTTGGGGTGATGACTTCTGGTTGTCGTATACACGCAGTGGTTTCTATATTATTTCCAGTTAGCTCCTACCTCTTTTGTTTGTCGTATGTCCTGCAGATGCTTGATTGTTGGTCTGCGTTGATGCTGGGGTACAGAGAGCTGGTTTTCCTTGTCGGCGGCCTGGAGGGGTTGGTTGCTGTTTGCTCTGTGGTGCTGCGAGCGTGAGGTCAGCTGGTCCTCCTCGTTAACGGCTTCTACTACTGTTCACTCTGAGCTCGTCCCGCTGCTCTCCCTCAATCCAGTAAAGGGAAAGTGTGGAAAAGTGGTGTGAGGATGGTTTGAATTCCTTTGATAGTGGTCTCGGTGGTTGCACGTCCCATGTTCGATCAAGAGTTCTTATGTAGAGTCCTACTGTGCTCCTTGAGGTACTTAGCTCAGAATGAGCTGGAGACCGTGTCTGGTAGGCCCATGGACCCGATCCAGCAGTTCCCTAAGGTCTGTGAGAGTGGTGGATTGCGGTCCGGTGGTGTCGCTACTCACAGCTCCCAGTTTGATATAAGTTGAGGGGCACGGTCCAGCAGATCCAAGACTGTGATCTGGTGGTTCCCAGTGTCTGGTTTAGATAGGCCGCTTTCTTCTGTCTTGAGTGCTGGAAACTGCTCTCTCAATATACAAAGGAGCAGACAGAGGACTTGGAGCAGGTGAAGAGCTCAGGAGGCAGCACACATTCAAATAACAATACAGTTAATGATGTCACCCACCAGTATCTGGTTTACAGAGGCTGCTTTCTCCCTGTTCTGAGTGCTGGAAACTGCTCTCCCAATGTACAAAGGAGCAGAGAGAGGGAGCAGGTTTTTTGAGGTTTGGAGGTATAGAAAGTGTTCCAATTAAGATAATAAACAGGAAAAAGTAGAGACCGATCAAAGGATGAATCTAACACGAGCAGACCCCACAGAGTTTGTCAGTGTCAGTCAATTTGCGTGTGTCTGTTGATCAGCCCGAGTGAATCACAGTGCTTTGGTTTGACATTAGCAGAGTTTGAGCATAGGCTCCTTTGGATGAATTATTAATTTGACCCCAATATAAGCGGTGCGATATGCCGAAACATGGACTGCCTTTAATATCTGCATCAATAAATTATTTCTCCATAACAGCCCCACTGTTGGATTCGTCCTTTGATCAGCCTCTACTTTTCCTGCTTGGTCTTTCTTGTGTAGAGGTTTTTCCTGTTTGTGCTTCCAATTAAGATACTACCATTTGACTTCCGGTAAAAAGTTGGGAATTGAGGATCATTCCAGAGTACTGCGGATAATTCTGGATTCTAAACTGTCATTGGAGAAACAGATTAGTGCTTTAAGGGACCCTTTTACAAAGGCAACTAAGGGCCTACACATGTCCAGCATGCGCCAAATCGGCATTACCGCCCAGCTACCGCGTGCCCCGGGCAGTAATTCTGAATTTGGCACATGCCTAAAACAAGCAGTACGTGGCGCTTACTCAGTTGTAAATGGCAATGGATGCGTGCTGCATGCTTACCGTCTGGGTAGCATGTGAGACCTTACGGCTAAGTCAATGGGTGGCAATAAGGTCTCAGGCTGAAAAAGGACACTTACTGGTTTTTATTGTGCTGCATGTCCATTTTCTAGCCCCTTAAAAAAGTTCTTTTTCCAGAACAAGCAAAAACAGGCCCGGAATGTGCCCAAAAGTCATGTGCCGCAGCTTAGTAAAAGGACCCCTAAGTAAAAGATTCTTTTTTAGACTCAGGCAACTGCAATCAACAAAGGTCACCCTTACAATGTGAAGATTTTTGGTGTTTGGTCCAGGCAAATTCTTCTTCCTCATCTGGATTATTGTAATTCTGTCAGATTTCTAGTAAACTGTGTAATCGTTTACAGTTATTACAGGCTGATATATGGATTGGGCCGTTTCGACAGTACACATCTTTTATGAAAGACCTTCAATGGCTAATGGTAAATCAGCGAATGAGATTTAAAATACCTTGTTTGGCTTTCAAATCAATTTTTGGACTTAATTCAGATGGGCTCGGAGAGCTGCTTGAGATTCCCTCTTCTGGTAGCAGTTTGTGTTTCCATCAAACCCTAAATCTGAACTATCCCATTTTAAAAGATGTTCGGTTAAAATCAATTTATGAGGGTTTTTTTTTCCCCTTTTCAGAGGGCATGATTTTGGAATATGCGACCCAAGACTATGAAGAATCTACCATCTTATGTACTTTTTAGGAAGGCTTTAAAAACTTAGGGGGTCTTTCACAAAGGCAAAGCAGTGTTTTTAGTGCACACTAATGATTAGCACACACTAAACGCTAGAGACGCCCATAGGAATACATGGGCGTCTCTAGCTTTTAGCGTACTCATATTTAATGCATGTTTAAAAACGCTAGCATGCTTTTGTAAAAGGACTCCTAATTTATTTGGTAAGCAAGTTGAGAAATTTCAATTTAGACTTGATGATGTTACTTTTACCCAAAGATCATTTTTGTGACTCCCTCTAAAGTAGAGAGTAACCGCTGTGAATCCTTTTTGGAATAACGGGCAGTATATAAAACCTGTAACAAACTCCTCTATATCCAGGACCTCTTTATCTCACGTCACCTCCATCTGCTCGCCATAACTGAAACCTGGCTCTGCCCTGATGACTCTGCTTCAGTCGCAGCCCTGTGCCATGGCGGTTATCTATTTTCACATACTCCTCGCCCTGCTGGCCGTGGCGGCGGTGTTGGACTACTTCTCTCTCCCTCCTCCAAATTTCAACCCCTTCTTCCACCTCAATCTCACTGTTTTTCTTCCTTTGAAGTCCACTCTATCTGCCTTTTCTCTCCTCTGCCTCTTCGAATAGCTGTCATTTATCGTCCCCCTCATAAGTCTCTTTCATCCTTTCTCAGTGACTTTGACGCCTGGTTTGCCTTCTTCCATGATCCTTCCTCCCCCTCTCTCATCCTTGGTTACTTTAATGATCCTTCCAACTCTTATATTTCCAAGTTACTTGCTTTAACGTCCTCCTTTAATCTCCAACTATGCTCCACCTCCCCCACTCATCAAAATGGTCACTGTCTTGATCTCATCTTCTCCTCCAACTGTTCACCTTCTAGTTTCCTTGCCTCTGATCTTCCCTCCTCTGATCACCATCTTATAACTTTCACACTTAAATCTCCTCCCTCCCAGTCCTGTCCTATCATCTAATTTATCTAGGAATCTTCATGATATTGACCCTTCATCTCTATCCTTCCATGTTTCAAACCTCCTCTCTACTGTGGCACCATCCATGTCTGTCAATGAGGCTGTTTCTTCTTACAACAATACTCTATCCTCTGCCTTAGACACTCTTGCACCTTTGATGACCCGCCCTGTAAGGCATACAAAACCCCAACCTTGGCTGACTTCTAATATCCGCTACCTACGTTCCTGTACCCGCTCCGCCGAACACCTCTGGCGGAAATCTCGGGCCCTTGCTGATTTCTTACACTTTAAGTTCATGCTGACCTCCTTCCAATCTGCTCTTTTACGTGCCAAACAGGATTATTATATCCAACTGACCAACTCTCTTGGCTCTAATCCTCGACTTCTCTTCACCACATTGAACTCTCTCCTCAAGGTGCCCCCTCCCCCAACGCCCCCTTCATTATCTCCTCAGACCCTTGCTGAATTCTTTCACAACAAGGTTCAAAAGATAAACCTTGCTTTCTCTACCTCACCACCTTTCCCTCCACTAGTCCGTTCCCCTCTCTCTCCTTCCCCTCATTCCCTTTCCTCCTTTCCTGAAGTTACTATTGAAGAAACTACACTTCTCCTTTCTTCCTCAAAATGTACCACCTGTTCCTCTGATCCCATTCCCACCCACCTTCTTAATGCCATCTCTCCTGCTCTTATTCCTTTTATCTGTCACATTCTCAACCTCTCACTTTCCACTGCGACTGTCCCTGCTGCCTTTAAACATGCTGTGGTCACACCTCTCCTTAAGAAGCCTTCACTCGACCCTACTTGTCCCTCTAATTACCAACCCATCTCCCTCCTTCCTTTTCTCTCCAAATTACTTTGAGCGTGCTGTTCACCACCGCTGCCTTGATTTTCTTTCCTCACATGCTATTCTTGACCCACTACAATCTGGTTTTCGCCCTCTCCACTCAACCGAAACTGCACTTACTAAAGTCTCCAATGACCTATTACTGGCTAAATCCAGAGGTCAATATTCCATCCTCATTCTTCTTGATCTTTCCGCTACTTTTGACACTGTCGATCACAGCATACTTCTCAATACCCTGTCCTCACTTGGATTCCAGGGCTCTGTCCTTTCCTGGTTCTCTTCCTACCTCTCCCTCCGCACCTTTAGTGTTCACTCTGGTGGATCCTCTTCTACTTCTATCCCTCTGCCTGTCGGCATACCTCAGGGTTCTGTTCTTGGTCCCCTCCTCTTTTCTATCTACACTTCTTCCCTTGGTTCATTAATCTCATCCCATGGCTTTTCCTACCATCTCTATGCTGATGACTCCCAAATCTACCTTTCTACCCCTGATATCTCACCTTGCATCCAAACCAAAGTTTCAGCGTGCTTGTTTGACATTGCTGTCTGGATGTCTCAACGCCACCTGAAATTAAATATGACCAAAACCGAGCTTCTCATTTTCCCCCCCAAACCCACCTCCCCGCTCCCCCCGTTTTCTATTTCTGTTGATGGCTCTCTCATTCTCCCTGTCTCCTCAGCTCGAAACCTTGGGGTCATCTTTGACTCTTCTCTCTCCTTCTCTGCTCATATCCAGCAGATTGCCAAGACCTGTCGTTTCTTTCTTTACAACATCCGTAAAATCCGCCCCTTTCTTTCCGAGCACTCTACCAAAACCCTCATCCACACCCTTGTCACCTCTCATTTAGACTACTGCAATCTGCTTCTTGCTGGCCTCCCACTTAGTCACCTCTCCCCTCTCCAGTCGGTTCAAAACTCTGCTGCCCGTCTCATCTTCCGCCAGGGTCGCTTTACTCATACTACCCCTCTCCTCAAGACCCTTCACTGGCTCCCTATCCGTTTTCGCATCCTGTTCAAACTTCTTCTACTAACCTATAAATGTACTCACTCTGCTGCTCCCCAGTATCTCTCCACACTCGTCCATCCCTACACCCCTTCCCGTGCACTCCGCTCCATGGATAAATCCTTCTTATCTGTTCCCTTCTCCACTACTGCCAACTCCAGACTTCGCGCCTTTTGTCTCGCTGCACCCTACGCCTGGAATAAACTTCCTGAGCCCCTATGTCTTGCCCCATCCTTGGCCACCTTTAAATCTAGACTGAAAGCCCACCTCTTTAACATTGCTTTTGACTCGTAACCACTTGTAACCACTCGCCTCCACCTACCCTCCTCTCTTCCTTCCCGTTCACATTAATTGATTTGATTTGCTTACTTTATTTATTTTTTGTCTATTAGATTGTAAGCTCTTTGAGCAGGGACTGTCTTTCTTCTATGTTTGTGCAGCGCTGCGTATGCCTTGTAGCGCTATAGAAATGCTAAATAGTAGTAGTAGTAGTAGTAACCTAGATAGAACAGAATAGTATAGAAAATGTATTATGGAGCCTGTTGCATTATGGGGGTCTTTTACGTAGGCGCAATGGCGATTTTAGCCCATAGGAATACATTGGCGTCTTTAGCGTTTAGTGCATGCCTATTTTTAACACGCGCTAAAAACGCCAGTGCGCCTACATAAAAGACCCCCTACGGGATAAAAAAACACAGTGACACACAGCAGAGGGGCCTAAACTGCAGCAAATCAAACATGCAAGAAGTAAAATGGCAATAGTTTTATAGTTTATTTCACTTTCCATACAGCCAGGCTCAAAACAAGATCTCAGTGGTTCACAATCTCAAAGCAAGAAGAGCAGGACAAAAAAAAGAAAAGGAACTCCAATTTAAAATAGTACAGACAATTAAACAAGACCACTACACCCTAATACAAGTACAATCAACAACCTCAAGATAAAAAAAACAACAAAACAAAAGCCTACTGTTATCAAAACTCATCCCTAACCTCAATCCCCACTAACTCTCTGGGAAAGCAACAGCAAAAAAGGAGCTTTCAAGAGGCGTTTAAAACACCTGTACTCCCCTTAGAGACTCAAAATCATGCCCCCTAAAAAGGAAAAAAAAAAACTCAAAATGCCCCTTTCTAGTGGACATCCTCCCTGACTGAAGGAACCAACAAAGGTTACTAAAAATGTAAAAAATATTTAAAAGTTCTTATATAATAAATAACCTTGTGGAATTACAAAAAGTGTACCATCTCTGCCTCTCTGTTAAGCCCCTGTGGAAACACTGTGCACAATTCATAAACGAGTCTTTATTCCAGTTGTAAGAGTGCAAGATCATCCTCCTCTCCATTTCTTCCTAAGTGTCTTGAAAACAAAAAACTTAAGATCTTCAATCTCATGATGTTTCTCTATCCAATGTTCAACAACAGGTGCAGAGCGGACCTGTCTGTTGATGCAACTTCTGTGTTCCACAATCCTAGTTCTCACATTTCTCTTTGTTTTCCCTATACACAGAAGTTGACATGGGCAGATAATTATATATAATCACACCACAAGTATTGCAGGTTCTATCAAATCACAACCTGTATTCTTTGCCTGAGAAGGGATGGAAAAAAGTGCTCATAGTCAAAGAATGTTTACACACAGAACAGTTTCTCGAGCCACAGGGTTGTTGAGGTATATAATCCTTTTCTGGTAATGCTGTGGGTACTAACCAGTTTTCAAGGTTAGGATTACGAGAAAAAGTATATGCCAACGTTTGTAGATAATTTTACGAATATCAACTAAGAGATATGAAAACCTGAGGGGACAAACAAGATCTGGGCAGATACCCTGTTTCTGACTGGTTTTTAACAATTTGTCCCGCAGTTGTTTCCTGGTTTTATTTAAACTGGTGTTCATACACTGTACTGGGTATCCCCTATGTCTAAATCTGTCACTCTATATGATAGGGAGTGGGAAGTGGACCAATGACTCCAGGGAAATAGGACTATGGTGATAAAAGAAACAACTTTATTCACAGACTCGACACAGTACCGTGTTTCGGCCACAGGCCTGCCTCAGGAGTCTAAAATGTGTAAACGAAAAATAAGCAAACAATTTTAATTATACATGCATAAGCATAATAAATAAAAAATAATTTTGATCATACATGTAAAATCATACTAAATAATTCTAAATATACATACCAAAACATATATTCAAAAAACTTTTTGACCACACATGTAAAATCATGTCAAATAATTTTAAATATATTTTTTGAGTCATTGGTCCACTTCCCACTCCCTATCATATAGTTTTGTTTTCCATGGGAGTTTGTGTTCATCTACCTACTAAATCTGTCACTCAAAATCCCAGATTGTATTGTATTCTTTTGGTGCTGTGCACAATCGTTTAATCCTGAGAAATTAACTATATGATAAATTGTCTTTAAGTAATCTATTATGATCACTTGTGTGTAATATAAATAATTGTTCTTGTTTGTTGGTTTTCAATATAATGTGGTAATGAACCAGTATCTGTCTTTTTTAATAAGAAAATCAAGAAACGGGATCTCGTATAAATCATTTTGAATTTCAAATTAGTGTCTCTACTATTCATCCAGTTGTGAAATGCAAGTAGTGAATCTTCATCTCCTTTCCACAGGATAACGATGTCGTCTATATAGCATTTATACATGCGTACATTAGATTCAAAGGGATGTGTAGCAAGATGTATTTCTTCAAATTCAGCCAGGTAGAGATTCACTATATCAGGGGCCATGGAGGCCTCCATAGCTGTACCTTTAATCTGCTTATAGAAGCAACCATCAAAGCAGAAATAGTTTTCAGTGAGAGCAATAGTTGCTAATGTCAAAATAAGTCTATTAGGAATTTGTAGATGTGTAACATGACTAGAAAGAGTCTTCTCAATAATACTTAAAGCCTGAGGTCACAATCAAAATCATCTAACATCAAGATCATATGTGAGGAATCACGAACATATGACTTGATGAGAGGTACATAAGGTCTCAAAAACACATCAACAAAATTGGGAAGTGGTTCAAGAACCGAACCTTTCCCTGAAATGATGGGCCTACCCAGAGGGTCAGTAACAGACTTGTGTATTTTTAGGTACAATGTACACAGTTGGGATCACTGGATGTTCTACTGTGAGATAGTGCTTTTCTTTTGTGATTAAATATCTCGTGTGTAGTGTATTCTAGTATCTCATTAATCTCACTCTGTAACCCTGGTATCAATTCTTCATCAAGGGATATATAGAAATTCCTATCAGTTAGTTGTCTTAATATTTCATTGACATATTGCTGTCTACTCAAAATAACTATGCCCTCATATTTATCCACTGGTTTAATTACAATTAAATAGTCTCAAAACGCTTGACATTCAGCTTTATTTAAATTTAAAAAAAGGTCGTTTAATACTGCTAATGCCTCTATGCCTTTAAGTACTAATGTATTAAATGTTGTAATTAATGGATCCACAGGACCAGGAGGAACCCATCTGAGGTCTCATTTTATTACAGACAAATCTGGTACTCGGGTCTCATTATTCACAAAGAAATGTCTAATTTGTAATTTTCGAAAAAAAAATTTGTAAGTGTCAATCCGAGTTTGAAAGGAGTCATAAATACATGTGGGGAAAAATGATAACCCTTTCTTCAAAGCATCTATCTCTACGGTGGAGAGAGATACTATAGATAAATTAAAGATGGGCACATCTTCTACCACTGGGTTCGTTGAGGGTATTCCTTTTTTAGTCTGCGTTTTAGTAATTGGTTTAATTTCCAGCATTATTTGAGTTTTGTTTATTATAGCCATTTTACACATCGTCACCACTGTAAATAGTTTCAAAGGTTGGACACTCTGGAGGGTGTGAATGACATGAGGAAGGACCTAACAAAGCTGAAGGAATGGACCAATATTTGGCAACTAAGATTTAATCCCAACAACATAGTAACATAGTAGATGACGGAAGAAAAAGACCTGCACGGTCCAGCCAGTCTGCCCAACAAGATAACTCATATTTGCTACTTTTTGTGTATACCCTACTTTGATTTGTACCTGTGCTTTTCAGGGCACAGACCGTATAAGTCTGCCCAGCACTATCCCCGCCTCCCAACCACTGGATCTGGCACAGATTGTATAAGTCTGCCCAGCACTATCCTCGCCTCCCAACCACTTGCCCCACCTCCCAATCTCGACTAAGCTCCTGAGGATCCATTCCTTCGGCACAGGATTCCTTTATGCTTACCCCATGCATGTTTGAATTCCGTTACCGTTTTCATTTCCACCACCTCCCGCGGGAGGGCATTCCAAGCATCCACTACTCTCTCCGTGAAAAAATACTTCCTGACATTTTTCTCGAGTCTGCCCCCCTTCAATCTCATTTCATGTCCTCTCGTTCTACCATCTTCCCATCTCCGGAAAAGGTTCGTTTGCGGATTAATACATTTCAAATATTTGAACGTCTGTATCATATCACCCCTGTTTCTTCTTTCCTCCAGAGTATACATGTTTAGTTCAGCAAGTCTCTCCTCATTCGTCTTGTAGCGCAAATCCCATACCATTCTCGTAGCTTTTCTTTGCACCGCTTCAATTCTTTTTACATCCTTAACAAGATACGGCCTCCAAAACTGAACACAATACTCCAGGTGGGGCCTCACCAACGACTTATACAGGGGCATCAACACCCCCTTTCTTCTGCTGGTCACACCTCTCTCTATACAGCCTAACAACCTTCTAGCTACGGCCACAGCCTTGTCACACTGTTTCGTCGCCTTCAGATCCTCAGATACTATCACCCCAAGATCCCTCTCTCCGCCCGTACCTATCAGACTCTCCCCGCCTAACACATACGTCTCCCGTGGATTTCTATTCCCTAAATGCATCACTTTGCATTTCTTCGCATTGAATTTTAATTGCCAAACCTTAGACCATTCTTCTAGCTTCCTCAGATCCTTTTTCATGTTTTCCACTCCCTCCGGGGTGTCCACTGTGTTACAAATCTTAGTATCATCCGCAAATAGGCAAACTTTACCTTCTAACCCTTCGGCAATGTCACTCACAAATATATTGAACAGAATCGGCCCCAGCACCGATCCCTGAGGCACTCCACTACTCACCTTTCCCTCCTCCGAGCGAACTCCATTCACCACCACCCTCTGGCGCCTGTCCGTCAACCAGTTCCTAATCCAGTTCACCACTTTGGGTCCTATCTTCAGCCCATCCAGTTTATTTAAGAGCCTCCTGTGGGGAACCATGTCAAAAGCCTTGCTGAAATCTAAGTAGATTACGTCTATAGCATGTCCACGGTTCAATTTTCCGGTCACCCAATCAAAGAATTCAATGAGATTTGTTTGGCACGATTTCCCTTTGGTAAAACCATGTTGTCTCGGATCTTGCAACTCATTTTCTTCCAGGAAATTCACCTTACGAGACTGGGAGTCTAAATGGCAGATGACTTTTAATGTGAGCAAATGCAAAGTGATGCATGTGGGAAAGAGGAACCCGAATTACAGCTACGCAATGCAAGGTTCCATGTTAGGAGTCACAGACCAAGAAAGGGAATTAGGTGTTGTTGTTGATGATACGTTGAAACCTTCTGCTCAAAGTGTGCTGCGGCGGCTAAGAAAGCAAATAGAATGTTAATTAGGAAAGGAATGGAAAATAAAAATGAGGACATTATAATGCCTTTGTATCGCTCCATGATGCGATCGCACCTCAAATACTGTGTTCAGTTCTGGTCACCGCATCTCAAAAAAGATATAGTGGAATTAGGAAAGGTGCAGAGAAGGGCAACGGAAATGATAAAGGGGATGGGATGACTTCCCTATGAGGAAAGGCTAAAGCGGCTAGGGCTCTTCAGCTTGGAGAAAAAAAACGGCTGAGGGGAGATATGATAGAGGTCTATAAAATAATGAGTGGAGTTGAACGGGTAGATGTGAAGTGTCTGTTTACGCTTTCCAAAAATACTAGAACTAGGGGGCATGCAATGAAGCTATAAAGTAGTAAATTTAAAAGAATCAGAGAAAATCTTTCACTCAGCGTGTAATTAAACTCTGGAATTTGTTGCCAGGGAATGTAGTAAAGGCGATTAGCTTAGCGGGGTTTAAAAAAGGTTTGGACAGCTTCCTAAAGGAAAAGTCCATACACCATTATTAAACTGACTTGGGGAAAATTCACTGCTTATTTCTAGGATATGCAGCATAAAATGTTTTGTACTTTTTTGGTATTTTGCCAGGTATTTGTGACCTGGATTGGCCACTGTTGGAAACAAGATGCTGGGCTTGATAGACCTTTTGCTCTGTCCCAGTATGGCAATGCTTATGTACTTATCTGACATCCAGTGATCACCAAATGGTGTGGTTTAATATTAAGATAGATGTGGAGAGGATTCATTCAAAAGTGAAGGTTCTAGACTTCAAAAAAAATAGCTTTACTGAGATGGGGACTTACCTCAAGGAAATGCCATCTTGATGGAAACATCTGGAAGAAGCTGGAAAGCAGTGGACAAAACTGAAAAAAGCTACAGTAAGGGCAACAAACCTTTTTGTAAGGAAAGTAAATAAAAGTAAGAGGAAAAGTAGGCCACTTTGGTTCTCAAAAGTAGTAGCTGAAAACGTAAGGAAAATGTGGTTAGCCTTTATAAACTACACGAGATAGCAGAAAGAAGAAGACAGGCAACAATATCTGGAAAAGCTAAGAGAAGCTGGTAGAGTAGTCAGGAAAGCAAAGATGCAAATGGAAGAAAAAAATAGTCAATACGGTAAAATGTGGGAACAAGACATTTTTCTAGATATGTTAGTGATAGGAGGAAGTGCAAAAGTGGATTGTGAGACTCAAAGGTGAAGGGGGGGAATTTGTAGAAGCTCATAAAGATAAGGTGGAATTGTTAACGAATATTTCTGTTCTATGTTCAAAGCTGAAGAGCCGGGAGCCACAGAAGACAAACACAAATAGGAATGGAGGGGTGATAGTCCCTGAATGATTTTCAGAGGACTGTGTTCGTGAAGAGCTGGCTACACTAGGTGGAGAAAAGTGATGAGACCCAGTTGCGTAGCAAGGGGGGGTGTGGGAGGGCCGGTCCGCCCCGGGTGTCAGCACGAGGGGGGGGGTGCTCCCTGCCAGCTCCCCCCCCGGGTGCAGCACGACGACACCCCCCCGACCCAGTGCCTACCCTCCTCAGCTCCCTCCAACCAGCTTTAAAGAAATTTCGGAAGCCGTGGAGAGGCGAGGCGCAGCGCCTCGCGCCTGCAAGTAAAAGAAGCGAGGATCGTCATCGGGCCTTCCCTCGCGCTGTCTGTCCCGCCCTCCGCTGACACAACTTCCTATTTCCGCAAGGGCGGGACAGACAGCTTGAGGGAAGGCCCGATGACGATCCTCGCTTCTTTTACTTGCAGGCGTGAGGCGCTGCGCCTCGCCTCTCCACGGCTTCCGAAATTTCTTTAAAGGTAGGTTGGAGGGAGCTGAGGAGGGTAGGCACTGGGTCGGGGGGGGGGGGGTGTTGATGCGCTGAGGGGGGCTGTCATCGTGCTGCACCCGGGAGGGGGTGCAACGGCGAACCGCCCCGGGTGGCAGCCCTCCTTGCAACGCCACTGATGAGACTGGATGGCATACATCTGAGGGTACTGAAGGAACTTAGGGAAGTTCTAGCAGCTCCGCTGGCTGAACGTTTCAATGCTTCTCTAGAGTCAGGAGTGGTCCCGGAGGACTAGAGAAAAGCAGATGTTGTCCCGCACCAGAAAATCACCAGGAGAGATATGATAGAGACATGATAGAGAGATAAATACTTATGCGGCATAAATGCAGAGGAGGCGAGTCTCTTTCAATTGAAAGGAAGTTCTGGAATGAGGAGGCATAGAATGAAGGTACTACTACTACTTAACATTTTTAGAGCGCTACTAGGGTTACGCAGCGCTGTACAAATTAAACAAAGAAGGACGGTCCCTGCTCAAAGGAGCTTACAATCTAAAGAACGAAATGTCAAGTTGGGGCAGTCTAGATTTCCTGGGTAGAGGTGTAGTGGTTAGGTGCCGAAGGCGACATTGAAGAGGTGGGCTTTAAGCAGTGATTTGAGGATGGACTAGAGGTAACCTGAGAAAATACTTCTTCATGGAATAGGTGTTGAATTTGTGGAACAGCCTTCTAGAGGAAGTGGTGCCAATGAAGACTGATCTTAGACATGAAAAAAATCTCTAACTACAGTACGTTCTCCACCATGAAAAGGGACAGATTGAAATGAAGACACCATAGAAACATATATTGCAAATGTTGTCAAGTTGGGGAAGGAGTAAGAAGCCCTCACAGCTAATAAATGGTTAGGAGAAATGTTTTTAAAAACTTTTGAATGGCAGGGAAAGTAATCATTCTGCTCAGATACTGATTTAAGATGGATTTTCTCCCTCCCTACCCCCAAAGCGCTCTTTCAGCCTTATTCAGAAATGGACATTCTGTGTCTATTTGAGAAAATTTTTCTTGATGGAGGTTCCCCATGAGTGCAGAGAGCTGGATGCAGGACAACGAATCTTTCAATCTTCCAAAAAAAAAAAAATTGTTCCTTTTTCTTCAGAGTGAAAACGGGCGTGGGTTGTTGGGTGGTTTTCAGATTTCTGTTACAGGAAGTCTTCCAGCTCTCTCCGTGAAAAATTACTTCCTGACATTTTTCTTGATTCTGCCCCCCTTCAATCTCATTTCATGTCCTCTAGTTCTACCGCCTTCCCATCTCCGGAAAAGGTTCGTTTGCGGATTAATACCTTTCAAATATTTGAACGTCTGTATCATATCAACAAAACGTAACAGCACTACATATGTTGCTGGGTTTTATACACAAAATCTGAAAATTTTAAAGCAATTTATTGCCTGCTAATTCCATGGAGCAGGATGCCAACCACTTCCAGTGCTGAACATAGGGTCAACTGCCAGGTAATTCCCCACCCCGTAGGGAAATTCACAGCTCTCCCTCATGCCTCTCAGACTGAGTTACTTTGTTCTGTAATTCCCTCAGTTTGCCTCCAAGTGCCCTCACCCTCCTAGCAGGTTTATCAGAGAAACAGTAAACAAATGCTCTGCAGAGGCAGGGTGAGAACAAGGCTTTTCCGGGCATTTGCATGCCATTCACCAAACAACAAGGCTTCTCCTGTGCAAGGCCAAGCTGTGAATTACAGAGAACAGAGAGATAGATGCTGGGTGAGGGGTGTTTTTACTAAGTATGTAACAGGTGCATCTGCCCAGGATGACTTCGATAAAGAAGTGAAGGAGGGTCTAAGAACCAGGGTCCCCCCCAAACTCGCCTAACCAAGAGTCAAGTATGCACATAATTTTCACCACAGTCCACATTACCAGTCCTTGAAACCAGACATAATCAAAGTCCCCTCAAAGACCAAAGTTTGAGAAACCCTGGACAAACCCGTCCCCCTAATATCCTTCCCAGCCCTATGATTCTTTGCTCAAGGTGGGACCTAAGGGCCGAATTCAGTCTTTGAAAGCCGTGGTCCATCTTTGGACAGTCTTCATTATGAAACACAAAGCCTACACGGAGCTTAATACCGAAGCCAGTGCCAGATAACAAGGGATCCTGCAAATAGATGAATTACAGGCAGACCCAGAATGGTTAAAAAGTACATACTGTAATGGTAAACCATTTTTCAAAGCAATGCGGTTTTGTAAATCAGATCCGTCTAAGGGGAAAAAAATAATCATTTTAACAGTTCCCAGCTGATCAACGAAGAATTGGCAGGTCAATAAAGAATATCAGATTTATAACCCCTATTATACCAAGGATGGCAAGATGGTGATAAATCTTCGCACAGGCCTCCACACTGCAGCCATTCCCTCCTCTCACCTCCCATGCCCAAATTTCGGGAAATATTTCTTTTCCTGACATGAAGTCATTGAATCGGCAATCTGAAGGTTCTTTGTCTGCTTAAGCCGGTAAGGGAAGGTCAGAGGGAGGGAGGACGGGTGGGCATCGCAACCTCCACCCAACACAGAAGCATTTCCGACCAGACAGAAGGAACTGTACAAAAGAGTTAAGGTCTTCACTGCTGTGGTTTTCGCCATGATTTTTGCAGGTCAAGAGGCCAGGAGATCACAATGCAATTTATTCATAAGGATGCAGCCCAGGCCTGTAACAAACGACTGCTTTGGCTGCCTCGTGGTGGGGGAGGGTTATTTAATCGCTCGCAACCGACAATAATTTGCATGGTGCTATTTACGAGCTCTAGGCTGGGCTCACTTGAAACCGAACAAAGGAGATTTGTCGCAAAAAAAAAAAATCTGATTGTGTTTTAAGCTGGGCAGAAAATGCTGGCAAGTAATTACTTGGGGGAGGGGGTGCTTAAGAAGAGTTCTGTCTTACAAAGAAATCTTTTTGGAAGAATTTATTCATAAGCTCATGAATTAAAAAGTAAAATAGAGGGCTGTATGTTTGAAACAGAATCTTCTTCTGTGAGGGATTTTAGCTCCAGAAAGCTTTGTGATAGCACATTCAGTTTAATAATACATAGTTTTATAACCCGCCATGTTCAGCTTAACAAACCGTATCGAGTGGGTTACAACATAAAGCATTCATCGTAAAAATAAAAATATATAGTATCAAACCACCCACCCCTTCCAATCTCAAGCTAACCTGTAATCATCTTCCTTTATCCCTTAAGAAGGAGCTACAACACTCCTTAAAATCCAAGTTTTCAATTTTTTCCTGCAAAGTCATACAGTATTTCAACTCTGCCGAAAACTTGCTCCACATTTAGGCATGCGTTTCTGCTGCTTTAAATTCCTTGACTGATGGAAGGTTCAAATTATGAGCATTTTGAGAAAAGTGCCCATTTTTGAGCATAAATTTTCAGATGTTTTTTTCAAATCGGCTAGCCCTATATCATACAAGGCCTTAAATATCATTCTAGACTCAACTGATGACCAATGCAATGTATATAATAATAAAGGACTGGCATTCACCCCACAATTTCTTATATGTAATCTCACCAGTTATATCCTGCAGGCTCATGCCTCCTTTTTCTCACACTCAGCACTTTTCTGGAACTACTAGAAAGATGAGCGTTGAGCCCCTACAAGGAGGTGTCAACACCTCTGCACAAACTCAGAGGCACAGGGGAAAGGCAGAAAGATTAAAGAACTATTTCCCATTGTTTTGGTTATAAAGAACTTTCAAGCTCACCTTGATAGATTACATCTTACGAAGCTGTCTTTGACACAATGGAAGTAGTGCGCCAATTAGGAGCAGTAAATCTGAAAGACTGAAATCACGCTTCACATACCCTGGTTTAGAAGTGAGGTTCATTACTGTCAGACAAGAGTGGACTGAAGGTAGTCTGGGCCCATGGGCACTGCGGGTGGTCTGGGCCCCCAGCTCCGCTGCTGTCCGACACCCCCCCCCCCCCGCCGCTGCCCCGGTCCTACCTGAGGGGTCCTGGTAGTCTGGTGGCCTCTGTGGGGGAGGGGGCCAGTTCCTTCCTGCCCGCTGTGCAGCCACTATTCCCCCACCTGCCGGCACCGCCGTGTTTTGAAAATGACGGTCAAGACTTCATGCAGTAGTCTCGCGAGACATCTGCAGGGAGTTCTGGCCACCAGCGAGTCGGGCAGAGCTTCTGGGCCCCCTAGAGCCTCTGAGCCCTTTGGCACTGCCCGGTTACCCAAATGGTCAGTCCGCCCCTGCTGTCAGAGTACATAGAAAACTAACCCATTTGGAGATACTACCTCTCAAAGAAGCTGCCAGGCTTGTGAAAATTAAATACAGCAAAATCAACTTAAAGGCAGAACTGAAAGATCAAGCGTTAACAGAGAGATGTCATTCCCTTCACTGTCAAATCAGAATGAAAATCCTCACCTCCAGTTATGATCCACCATAACCTACTGTGTGAAATTCCCAAAAACCATACACCCAACCAATTATGGAGGAGAATAAAAACCGAGAATATCATTATGTGTCTATACTGATCCATGGTACAGCTGCCCCTTCAGTATTGTGAGCAGATGTGGTTTCCCCATCTCAAAACAGATATATCGTAATTAGAAAAAGTTTTCTGAGAAGGGCCACAACAGAGGAGACAAAACAGTTTCCTATGAAGAAAGGCCAGAGCGCATTGGGGCTCTTCAGCTTGGAAAAGAGATAACTGAGAGAAGATATAATAGAGCTGGTCAATATTCAACCAACAGAAGTCACCATTTAATGTTTACCGTCGCTGGTTAAGTTAGACCCACACATTCAATACCGGACATTGTGCGGACTCAGAATTGAATATCTGGGCCTGACTGGATAAGAAGCAGCCACCAGCATGTGGGAGTGGCTGAATATCGACTGGGCCCCGCCTAAGTGTCTTATTCAGCTGGAACCCGATTCCAATTCCCCCTCCCTCCGAATGGCAATCAGACCTCTATTCTAATCATCCCTCAGAACAAATTCTGGCTCCTCCTTCTCACCCCACTGGAACAGTATCTGACCATACCCATTCTAATCCCCCCCTCCTTCCCACCCCCACCCATCTCCACTATGTTCAGTTTTCTTGTACCTAGCTTTTTATCTGTCAGGTTGGAGATTAAAGGCTCCAGCATAGTGTGATGCAGCCTAGTACTTCAGGGAAGGGAGATCCATTTATATCTTTCCAGGCTAATGAAGGTAAAGTTAAGGGCCCTCAGAAGGCCTCACATTTAAGTGAACCCACCTCTGCCTGGCCTAGAACGCTTCTGTTTGTCAAAGAAGCTATAATGGACACCCCTCCTAGCAAATACACACAGTAATTGTTCAAATGAGCAGTAAAGGCCTAATATTTGGTCTGGTAAGATCCAGAAAGGCTCCTCCGCTCCACCCTGCCTCCCTTTTTACAAGCCAAGTATGTATGTAGGGTTACCATATCTGCTCCCCCTCAAAAAAGAGGACACATGCCCTGCCCCACCCCTGTTACATACCGCCCCACCCTTTTCACACCCCTGTGTCCTATCCTCCCCTCCCCTTCCCTTACTGTTCTGCCCCGGTCTAGTGACCTCTTAGGGGCAGGAAAGAGCCCCCTCTTTCCTGCCCAGAACAGCTGCAGAAACTGTCTTGCTCCCTCCTGTATCAGCGCCAATTCAAAATGGCCACCAAGAGTGACCTTGCAAGACTTCTGCAGAAGTCTCGCAAGGCTGCTTCAACTCTCAGCAGCCATTTTGAATCGGTGCCGGGACCAGAGTCAGCAAACAACAGTCTACAGGCGCTCCTGGCATGAAAGAGGGGGCTCTTTCCTGCCCCGAAGAGGTCACTAGACCACCAGGGCAGTACAGTAAAGGAAGGGGAGGATAGGACACTACTAGGCCCGCCCGCCTGTTTGTCTGCAAATCCAGACAAACGAGCAGGCTGGCAAAACCCTCCCGGTTGCCCGACCATGTCCTCAAAAAGAGGACATGTCTGGGTAAAACCGGACATAGGGTAAACCTACAAGTACGGATATAAAAATGGTCCCAGGGGACAAATTCAAAGATCCAGAACAACCTACAGCTATGACTAGCTCCTCACACTCAATGTAAAACTTTGACAGAAAGTCCCAAGTGCCTGCCCTTGGCCTGTGATAAAAGAAAAGAACACAGAGGACCAGAGTCTGGAGCCTGGGAATGTCCTGCAACTCTGTTCTGGCTCAAGGCCTTGTGGGCAGAGAGAAATTTTGCTATGAATTAAAAATATCCACTGACATTAAATATTTTAAAGCAGAGTCCATCGGCATACACTTCAGCTCTTTTGGTCTGGCTGTTTCAGCACTGTGGGATTTCACTGCCACAAGCCTCAGCCGGCTGGACATCCATCTGCCCCCTACTAGTTCAGCTAAGTGAGACTCCATGATGGGATTCCGAATTCCAAGCCAAACCCCATCTGCTCCATTCTGAAACTGGTTTACAATGTATGAGTTCAGAGATGCCAACTTACCCAGTTCTAGGCTGGAGATTTTGGGACAGTCCTGGATATCTGACCAATCCATCCTGGTGCACTATGGGACATGCAGCAGTATTTGCAATGGGCAGGATCATGGACTACAAACCCCACATAGTGCTTTGGGATGTAAGTTCGAAACCAGGACTGGCCATAAAGTCTGCAGCCTGGAACTGGGTCACTTGGCACGTCCAAGCATTACCAGATCTGCTACCATATAAAAGGAAGGAAAGGTGGTGTGAGTTCGGGGGAGTCATGCTGGGGAAAAAAAATGAAAACACTAAACCTTTTTCAGCACGCTGTCCAGTGTTTCCGGGCGACTGATGTCAAAACAAATGAGAACAGCATCCGAGTCGGGGTAGGCCAGTGGGCGAACATTGTCATAATACGCAGACCCTGCAATGGAAGAAAGGAGAGAAAGGTAAGGCAGGATGACACGGATAATCACCAATACCTGCCGCCTTGAGCAGAGAAAGAAGACTTGAATTGGTCAAAAGCCAATGATTATGCAATGGCAGGAGAAAAGAATAAAACTCACCAAGTTTACTGAAATAAAAATATGTTAAGAAAGGCATCAAAACAATTTACAAAGAGCCTTAGCTGTGAATGTTAAATTCTTAAACAGAATATAGGTCAGTACATAACCACTGGCAGACTGTCTCATCTGCCCGTTCTCAGTGCAATACCAGAGATGCCAACTTACCCAGCTCCAGGCTAGAGATTTTGGGACAGTCTTGGATTTCTGACCACTCCATCTTGGTGCACTATGGGACCTGCAGTATTTATTTCAATGAGCTGGATCAGGGACTACAAATCCCACACTGCTTCGGGAAGTCAGTTCAAAACCAGGACTGGCCAAAACATCTCCAGCCTGGAACTGAGTCACTTGGCATCTCTGCAATACCACACAGCTTATTCAAGCTACAATCTCACCTGTCTCTACCTTCATCCCCCTGAGTGGGGCCAGTGACCAGCATTAGACTAATAGGGTTGCCAAAAGGATCCAGGTTCACTCAACAGGGTTGATCCAATCCTGGTTTTAGCCCACTGCACACAGGGACTTGTAGTTTTGATTTTCCCACTGCACCCCCTATGAAAAGCAAGACTACAGGTCCCTACATGCAGTGTAGGGGGGGAAAAAAAACAACAACTCAGGACTGGATCAACTCTGTTGGGCAACTCTGGATCTAGTTGGCAACCTTACTGACAGTCCTATGATTCCTATGTAACAGGTTCCTTCCCCTTCCCACACTGCAGTCCTTTAACACATTCTCCAACAAATCCACAGGACAAGGTTCAACACAGCACAGCAAAACCAGTTGTATCAAAAAAAGTCTGAGGCGAGCGTTTTTTGTGTCATACTGTGTGATGCACTACCACACATTAGAGATGCATTTGCCCAGCTGTGTGGCTTGCTCATATGAGCCTCTGCCAGTGCAGGTGTCACCTGCACAGCTGCTCAACATCTGCATCAGACCCTGCTTTGCTTCTTGAAGTCAGATCTGCATTCATTCCAACAACAGGGCACAAGAGGGCCAATGGATAGGTGAGTGGAGTGGAACAGGTGGATGTGAAGCATCTGTTCACGCTTTCCAAAAATACTAGGACTAGGGGGCATGCGATGAAACTACAGTGTAGTAAATTTAAAATAAATCTGAGAAAAGTTTTCTTCACCCAACGTGTAATTAAACTCTGGAATTCGTTGCCGGAGAAGGTGGTGAAGGCGGTTAGCTTAGCAGAGTTTAAAAAGGGGTTGGACGGTTTCCTAAAGGACAAGTCCATAAACCGCTACTAAACGGACTTGGAAAAATCCAAAATTCCAGGAATAACATGTATAGAATGTTTGTACGTTTGGGAAGCTTGCCAGGTGCCCTTGGCCTGGATTGGCCGCTGTCGTGGACAGGATGCTGGGCTCGATGGACCCTTGGTCTTTTCCCAGTATGGCATTACTTATGTACTTATGACTAAAGGGGACTCGAAAAGCAGCAGAACATAGGAGGTGGCAAAAAAAAGAAATGCGGCACAGAACAGGCAGAGCTAAATTGCCCACCTTCCCTCCTCGAGTGCCACTTCTGTAACAGGATAAGAGACAAAGTCACAGGGGAAAAAAAGGAGGTCTAAAAAATGCTGCCCACAGGATATCAATAAAATACAGAGCAGTGTACACAGGTAGTATCAATTAACTTCTGTTTCTATTTTATTAAAGAAATGAGATAAAAGTGGGACAACGACCAAGGATTCCAAAGACTGAAAGGATGTATAATAATGAAAATATTTATTGAAGTATCAAGACACAACGTCGTGTTTCGGCCGTTAGGCCTGCATCAGGAGTCTTAATGCCAAATGCCTTTGGGAACTATTTGATGACGGCAAATCCTCAACAAAAGAAGGTTGTAAAGTTAAACGCGCTTCGTTGTCTCCTCGGACACAGCGCTTGTAATGGAATGCTGCAATAAGCTTTACAACGGTCTTTCTAAAGACCTTCTTTTGTTGAGGATTTGCCTTCATCAAATAGTTCCCAAAGGCATTTGGCATTAAGACTCCTGATGCAGGCCTAACGGCCGAAACACGACATTGTGTTGAGTCTTGATACCTCAATAAATATCTTCATTATTATACATCCTTTCAGTCTTTGGAATCCTTGGTCGTCCTCCCACTTTTATCTCATTTCTTGTTGTTGTCCGTGGGGTGTCTAGAGTTCTCCGTCCTCTGGCGGATTTCTCCTCTATTTTATTAAAAGCAGCCATAAATAAAAGTGGAAACTGTAAATGTAGTTAAAATGCCCACACACCCAACATGTTTCGGCACTTCAGTACCTGCTTCAGGGGCAGTTTTTACAATTGCAGACAGTAATTCCATCTACGGTGACCACGGAAAAAGATGTAAGAGATTGATCTGCCTGTACCGGAAATGGTTTTCAAGGGTGATGATGCGGAGGAACTGAAAGAAATCTCGGTGAACCTGGAAGATGTACTGAGCCAAACTGACAAATTAAAGAGTAGTAAATCACCTGGGCTGGATGGCATACATCCCAGGGTACTCAAAGAACTCAAGCATGAAATTGCTGATCTGCTGTTAGCAATATGTAACCTGTCCTTAACATCATCCGTAGTAGTACCTTAAGATTGGAGGGTGGCCAATGTGGCACCGATATAGGAACTTACTGCACACCGCCTTGAGTGAATTCCTTCAAAAAGGAGGTAAATAAATCCTAATAAATAAATAAATAAATAAAGTGGAAGAAAGTCTGTGCAAGGTTTAAGCGCTTACAGTGAGACAAACAGGTGCGCGAATCTGAGCAAATGAGAAAGCACACCTTGGCGCCCGTTTTTCTGTGCTTAAATATGAACTTTCAAAAATTTAAAGTGCAAATAATTTTTGAAAGGTTCATATCTAAAAGTGCAAAACAGTGCCAATGTATGCTTGCTTGCAACGTCTGGTTTTGTCTGGACAAGCGCACGAGAGCTGCACGTTCCCCAAAACTTTTGCGTGCATCTACCAGGCACATTCCTCCCCTTCCTTTGAGCATCGCTTAGCTACTTCTTGTGTCATGGGCTTTTGTGCCCGGCTTTGAGCATCAGCCTCTAAGGTGTAGACCACCCTCCCCTTCTTCTCCAACCCCATGCCATACTAACTCTGCCCTACCCTTGAAAGATGAGTTAAGGTTTGTTTAACTGAGTCATTGCGTTATATTTGAAATAAAATAGGAATGCCTTTAAAAAAAAAACCCAAACAAACCTGGAAGCTCTTCCAAAGAATAATAAAATGGCTAATTAGATTGTAAAGAAATCAGACGGCATGCTTACAAGGTACTTAGGAGTTCAGTGGCTGCCATTAATTTTTGGAACGGAGATTTTACAGTCCATCAGTCCACACCTCCTTCCATCATTACTTAATGGTGTCATTATTTGTACCCAAGTATGGACAGCTCGCTCGCAGCCCAGACTGATGTGCAAACCAACTCCCAGTTAAAGAATCTTTCATTTCACGCTTTAAGCATTCCAATAGCCAGCTTTATGCAAACAAGAATGAGCAATCGGATCTTTCTAGAGAGATCTTTGGCACAGGTGCTCAAGTATGGCTGCCTTGAACTATGGGGATCCTGGTACCTATTATACACAGGGCTCAAAAGGACTTTTCTAAATGGTTCCAGAGTTCTGCCAAGTTCCGATCCAGGTTCCCTACCAGGGATTTCCCAGCAGACTATGTTGCATTACAAATGTATCCTGGAGACCTGTTACGGACGGTGACGAGGTCTGTGCAGTTCATTCGGAAAAGGTTGAGCCAGTATTGGGATTTGCCAGACCTAGAAGTCCAAAAGCACAGGGACCCTTTCACTAAGCTGTGTTAGACGCTAATGTGTGTTCAACACAGCAAAAATTGCCTCTCGCAGGACGTGCTAAAGCTAACCGCGGAGTAATTATTTTTTAGGGAGGGGTATGTCAGGGGCTGAGAACAGGGCCGGGTCCGGGGCAAGGCCGCCGCCCCCCCCCCCCCCGAGGTCGCCGCTGCTGCTCCCCCCTCCACCCCCTGAGGTCGCTCCGTCTGCCACCAGGCCGGGCCCCCTGCATTGAATCGCAGCGCCTCTCACCTCCGTGTGAAAGCGCTGCAGGCAGCAGATCGCCTCCCTTCGGCCCCTCCTTCCCTCCTTGTGTCCCGCCCTCGCGGAAGTTACGTCAGATGGCAGACGGTCGACGACGGATGGGACTGCAGCACCGGGCCCCCCTTGGAACTTTGTCCCCCCTGCACCCCCCCCCCCCCCCCCCCCCGGCGGCTATGGCTGAGAATGGGCATGGATGCACTCATCCATACTGACATCACCAGCTCGCTAACTGCCTAGCATAGGGTTACCATACGTCTGGCTTTACCTGGACATGTCCTCTTTTTGAGGACAAGGCCGGGCAACCAGGTGAGTTTTGCCAGTGTGCCCGTTTGTCCAGATTTGCGGACGAATGGGTAGGCTGGCAGGTGTCCTATCCTCCCCTCATTTAACTTAGTGTAGTACCCTGGTGGTCTAGTGACCTCTTTGTAGTGGAAAAGAGTCCCCTCTTTCCTGCCCGGTGCATCTGCAGACTGTCTTTCTCCCGGCGCTGATTCTAAATGGCTGCTGAGAGTACATGCAGCGGCCTCACAAGACTTCCGCAGAAGTCTTGCAAGATCACTGCTTGAACTCCAACCGGAGAACATGGCACTACTTGGCCTAGCAACTTTGTCAAATAACTAGCGACTTCAAGCCTCTTTATATTCGGACAACTCCAAAATGCATGATAAAATGAGTTCTGACCCATCTTAAAAAGTTGTTCCTGCGTTATGTACGCTCTATGTAAGGTACGATATTGACATTCGCTCAGTCCCACACTTAATAAAATCTCTGGTTTAACAAGAGTACGTGGGTCCACAAAGGCCCCTGACCTCCCCAAGTCGCGACGCCATTTAGCAATAAGATCTCCGTAATTCGGAGCAGGTAGGATAGCCTGCACCGCTTTACATAAGGCAGACACTGACAGTCCCCCCTCTAAGAACCTATCAAAAAACGCCTGAAGACAACCACCCAGAGAAGAAGACAGGGCGGACCCATCTAAGGAGCGAACAAACATAATGCTGCCAGGACCCAAGTTAAGATGAGTTTTAAATTCTGGGCAGCAAGAAGGCGGGGACGGAGGACTGTTGAGGGAGAAGAGGGCAGGCAGGCAGGTCGGGCTGGCTGGCTGGGGTTGGAACCAGAACTTCCGATGGAGGGTTAAAATATTGGGGGTGCTCGAGCACCCATGGAGTCGGCACCTATGCTTCAGCCTTTCATCTCTCAAGGGGTAGGGGGTAAGGCTAAAGCAGTGGCGTAGGAAGGGGGGGGCGGTCCGCCCCGGGTGCACGCCGTTGGGGGGGGTGTCGGCTCCATTGGTTCCTTGCTCCCTCTGCCCCGGAACAGGCTATTTCCTGTTCCGGGGCAGAGAGAGCAAGGAACCAATGGAGCCGACGCAGCTCCCAGCGACGTGGACTCGGGGGCGGATCGGCCCTCCCGCCCGCCCCTCACTTCCAAAGTAAGTAACAATGCGCTCCGGGGGGGGGGGAAGGGTGTGCAGCGGCGACCCGCGCCGGGTGTCAGCCGCCACCGCTACGGCACTGGGCTAAAGCCTCCCCTTTCTTTATTTCCCTCTCTGATACTTGTCCTGTACAGAAAAGGAGAGAAGAGGGTGAAGTTGGCAAGGCTAAGAGTACCATTTTTGTCAATATATCTGTTTCTAATTTGCTATCCACTTATTTGGTATTTGCAGATTTACTTTGCTATAAGGCTGTTAATGTGAAGTATTCTAACATCTGGCTAGTTGATCTGTTTTCCTATAAAGCGTTATATTGCTAATAAATTTGGGGTCTGATATTCAAAAAAGCTGAGCTCCTAAGTTATGCTCCTAAATTTGTAACCTATTTTCAACCAAACTTAGAAGCCAAAGAGGGGTATTTTTGATATGACGTCTAAGTCAACTGTGGACGTTTTGCTCAAAATGTCCAAAATTCAAGTGGGGAATGTAGCCATTTTCAAAACAGAAAAATATCTATCTTTTTTTTTTTTTTAAATGGCTATTTGCTAGATGCTTTTGTGCTCTGTGCGTTTATCATTTTGGTCCATTTTCGAAAAGAAAACACGTTCAAGTGAAAAACACACAAAATCAAGCCATGCATTCTTAGTAGGCCGGCCACCCAGACATCCCAGGAGAGCAATGGGGCATCCTAGGGGGCACTGCAGTGGACTTCAAATAAATGCTCCCAGGTACACAGTACTACTACTACTACTACTTGACATTTCTAAAGCGCTACTAGGGTTACACAGCGCTGTACAACAGCTCCCTTATCTTGTCTGCTGAGCCCTCCAAACCCCCCTACCCTCAACTGTACACCACTACAATAGCCCGTATGGGTGAAGGGGGCAGGTGGGGGTACAATAGATTTCTAGTGAGTTTTGGAGGGCTCGCGGTTTCCACCACAAGTGTAACAGGTAGGGGGAGGTATGGGCCTGGTTCCACCTGTCTACAGTGCACTGTACCCACCACTAGACTACCCCGGGGACCTGCATACTACTCTAATGGACCTGAGTATTATATCTGGGGCTGGCACAGAGGCTGGTAAGTAGTGTTTTTAATCACATTTTTGGGGGGTGGGAGGGGGGTCAATGACCACTGGGAGAGTAAGGGTAGATCATCTCAGATTCCCTCTATTGGTCATCTGGTCATTTAGGGCACCCACAGGTCTAGCTCAAAATGTCTTGTTCCACTATGGCAGAAAAATGTCCCAATAGTTAGGAACGCCCACAGCCTGCCCTTAACAAGCCCCTGATTTGAACGCACTTCTGCAAGACTTCATAGAAAAACATCTAAAATTGGCTTCAAAAATACCAATTTGGATGTGTTTGTGAGAAAAATGTCCAAATACAGATTTATGCCACCTTTTGGACATTTTTCTCTTTTAAAAATGAGCCCCAAAGTTGCATTCATATCTTATATGTGTATATGTGTGTGAGAGAGAGAGAGAGCGCTGCTAGTGGAGGGTCATTTGCTCCTTAGCCAGTTCTTTGAGGCAGCAAAGCAGGGCTCGTTTTTGAGTAGCCTGCCCCCCTCCCCCATACATCTTCCTGTAACCTATATGGGGTATAGTGCGGTATTGTTGGACTTCAATGAGTTCACTGTATGTGTGGTGTGTGTGAGCGACGTGCCTGGGATACATTCCCGTTGTCGCTGTCCCGCTCTGTGTGTGTGTGTGTGTGTGTGAGAGAGAGTGTGTGTGTGTCTGTGTGAAAGAGAGAGAGAGAGTGTGAAAGTGAGTTCAGAGAGAGATAGAGACAAAGTGTGTGTGTCTCGGGCCCCCCTCCCTCCCTCCGATTTCCAGGCCCCTCCTCCCTCCCTCCGAGTTCCAGGCCCCTCAAAGTTCCAGGCCCTCCCTCCGAGTTTCAGGCCCCTTCCCTCCCTCCCAGTTCCAGGGCGTCTTCCTCCCTCCCAGTTCACTACCGCCCCTCCCCCCAAGGTCATCGCTGCCGCCCCTCCCCCTGCTCCCCCGAGGTCGCCGCCGGCCCTCTCCATTGAACTCACAGCGCCTCACCTCGGAAAGCGCAGCAGACAGCGGCAGATCACCTCCCTTTGGGCTTCCTTCCCTTCCTGTGTGCCGCCCTCGTGTGAAGTAACTTTGGCGAGGGCGGGACACAGGGAGGGAAAGAAGGGCGAAGGGAGGCGATCTGCCACTGTCTGCTGCGCTTTCGGAGGTGAAGCGCTGTAAGTTCAACGGAGAGGGCCCGGGTGGAAGGGGGCCGGCGGCGACCTCGGGGGGGGGGGCGCGGTAGCGACCTCGGCGGGGAAGGGGCGGAGCAGCGATCCCGGCCACTGGGGTGGTTGGTAACTGGCTTTCTGCCCCCCTTTGTTCGCGTTGTAAAAGTGCGGGGCGAGCGTATGAGGTGGCCTCTACGTGCCGCTTACTGCTTCTAACAATGTAGGGAGAGATTTGTGACCAGCTGTGTTGTTCTGCGCATGCGCGGCACGTCGGTCACTCTTCATTTATAAGTAGGATTACATTTGTACCCCGCGCTTTCCCACACAAGGCAGGCTCAATGCGGCTTACATAGTAACAAGATAAAGAATTACAAAGTCATAACAAGAATAAACAGTTTGTAGTAAACGCAGAATAATGGGGTTAACAGATAAGTAAATTGAACATGGAAGGAATTGGGTGCAGAAGGAACAAGCATTGGGAGGTATCTTAATTTAGGAGCTTAAAAGTTATGCTTATAAATTTAGGCCTGCCGTTCATTGGCCTAGATTTATGAGTAATTTATTTTTATTTGTTACATTTGTATCCCACCTATTTGCAGGCTCAATGTGGCTTACATAGTATCGTAAAGGCGTTCGCCAATTCCGGTATGAACAAATACAGTAATGTTGTGGTAGAATAAGGTTCATGTGTACAGACACATTAGGGAATCATAGAGAGGAAGAGTTATTACATGTTAATTACGAGCTTTGGTTTCGTTGTGTTGCAGGGTACAGGCATTTAAGTTGAGTCGGTAGGGTATGCCTTTTGAACAGGATAGTTTTTAATGATTTCCGGAAGTTTAGGTGATCATAAGTTGTTTTCACGGCTTTTGGTAATGCGTTCCATAGTTGTGTGCTTATGTAGGAAAAGCTGGATGCATAGGTTGATTTGTATTTGAGTCCTTTGCAGCTTGGGTAGTGGAGATTTAGGTATGTTCGTGTTGATCCTGTTGTGTTTCTGGTTGGTAGGTCTATGAGGTCTGTCATGTATCCTGGGGCTTCACCATAGATAATTTTATGAACCAGGGTGCAGATTTTGAAAGCAATACGTTCTTTGATTGGGAGCCAGTGCAGTTTTTCTCGGAGGGGTTTGGCGCTTTCGAATCGCGTTTTTCCAAATATAAGCCTGGCTGTCGTGTTTTGAGCGGTCTGAAGTTTCTTTAGAAGTTTCTTTATAATTTGTGCTTTGCATCCCGCATAAATTCCGTTGTAGTAGTCTACATGGCTTAGTACCATTGATTGTATCAAGTTGCGAAATGTTTCCCTCGGGAAGAATGGTTTCACGTGTTTGAGTTTCCACATTGAGTGGAACATTTTCTTTGTTGTAGATTTCACTTGGTTCTCTAGTGTGAGGTTACGGTCGATTGTAACGCCGAGAATTTTCAGGCTGTCTGAGATAGGGAAGGTACAATCTGGGGTGTTTATGGTTGTGGGTTTGTTCTTATTGTATTGGGATGAGAAGATGAGACAGTGTGTTTTTTCTGTGTTGAGTTTTAGTTGAAATGCGTTTGCCCACGAGTCCATGATATTCAAGCTGAGCTTGATTCCGTTGGTGATTTCTGTCAGATCACGTTTGTAAGGAACATATATGCCTAGTGCTGAAAATCAGCGCTAAAGTTCCTGATTTTTTTTCCCTGTCCTAAATCCACCCCCATTAGCACCCACGTTTTACACTCCTCAATTTAGTAAAACTTTGAGTATTAAGGGGGTCTCAGCTGCAGTAGCATTTTTAGCTCACCGTAGAAGTCAGCTGGCAGTATTGGGCGCCTCGGCATTTACTGCCAGTTGATTTCTACCGCAAGCTGAAAACTCTACCATGGCTTAGTTTATTTACTGTATTTGTACCCCACATTTTCCCACCTTTTTGCAGGCTCAATGTGGCTTACAGGGTATGGAAATGAAAACGTCGTTACATGATTTGAAAGAACAAAAACAGTCAATCATAAGCTGAGGTGAAAGAGGAATTCAGATGGAAAGGTGTTAGGTAGGGTCGTGTGAGAGGTGTTTTAGGTGCCTTATGTAGTTTAAGGAATGATATGTTTCATTGAGGGTGACTTTTGTAGGCTCTGTTGAAGAGATGTGTTTTCAGAGCTTTGCGAAAGCTTGTTAGATTGGTTATGGTTTTCAGGGCCATGGGTAGTGCGTTCCAATATTGTGTGCTTTTGTACGCAAAGGTAGTAGCATACGCCTGTTTGTATTTCATTCCTTTACAGCTGGGGAAGTTCAGGTTGAGGAATTTGCGGGCCGATCTTTTGGCATTCCTTGGCGGTAGGTCCACTAGGTTTAGCATATAGAGTGGGGCATCTGCATGAATGATTTTGTGTACAGTCGTGCAGATCTTGAACTCAATTCGTTCCTTGAGCGGGAGCCAGTGCAGTTTCTCTCTGAGGGGTTTCGCACTTTCATATTTAGGTGTTCCAAAAATGAGTCTGGCTGCGGTGTTAAAGACCCCCTTCATTAGGAACTCACTCTAGTAAATTTTCAAAGAGGCTAATTTAGGAGCCGCGGGGGGGGGGGGGGGGGGGGTCAATATTCAAAGTGATGTAACTTTATTATTTTATGAACATCCTACTTCAGTGTAAGCCCTCTGGAAAACACCATGTTTCCTGCTTGTAGAGAGACAGGGCGGGGAAGGGATGTGGAGAAGAAACTCTGAAACCTGCCATGATCCTGGTGACATCCTCTTTACAAACCTAAGAGACAGCAAAACCACCATAGCCGCACCTTCAACCAAATTTCTATGCACCTTTGTTTGATCTCTGAGTCACAATCTGAGGCCTTCATTCTGATTTGTCTCAATGCACTACTATTGCCTACGCTTTTCAACAGGCTATTTTTATTGATTTTGAATACCGATTCTCTGTTTTTAAATTATTCCCCCACTGCTCTCCTGACTCCAATCTTCAGTTCTAAATGCAGTGTTCAGAACGACACATACACGAGGCTCTTACGCAGTGGCTTAGCCACAGGTGGGCCTGGGCCCACCCACTTTGGACACAGGCTCACCCAAAATTTGTGACACACTTGTTGTAGCTAGTGGGGATCCCCAAACCTTGCCAGCTGAAGATTCTCTCTCCTTGGGTAGCCAGCAGCATTTGCCTTGAGCTGATGCCGAGACCGGCCCTTCTGCACATGCAAAAGCACTGAGCATGCACAGTTTAAGGTAAGTGCTGCCAGCTGCAGCTTGGAAGAATGCTGGCTGCTCCAGGAGGAGGAAATCTTCAGTTGGCAGGGTTTGGGGATCTCTGATGGGGGCGGTCCCAATTTGACCGCCCCCATCAGACTCACTGTTCACGTGTCCTTTAGATTGTAAGCTCTTTGAGCAGGGACTGTCCTTCTATGTTAAATTGTACAGCGCTGGAGGAGTGGCCCAGTGGTTAGGGTGGTGGACTTTGGTCCTGGGGAAATGAGTTCAATTCCCACTTCAGGCACAGGCAGCTCCTTGTGACTCTGGGCAAGTCACTTAACCCTCCATTGCCCCATGTAAGCCGCATTGAGCCTGCCATGAGTGGGAAAGCGCAGTGTACAAATGTAACAAAAATAAAATAGATACTATTGGAGATTCTACATGGAATGTTGCTACTACTGGAGATTCTACATGGAACGTTGCTATTCCACTAGCAACATTCCATGTAGAAGGCTGCGCAGGCTTCTGCTTCTGTGAGTCTGACGTCCTGCACGTATGTAGAATGTCCAATAGTAGCAACATTCCATGTAGAAGGCTGCGCAGGGGTCAGACTCACAGAAGCAGAAGCCTGCGCGGCCACATTGGTGATCTGCAAGGGCCGACTTCTAGTGGAATAACAACATTCCATGTAGAATCTCAAATAGTAGCAGCAGTGGAGGAGTGGCCTAGTGGTTAGGGTGGTGGACTTTGTTCCTGGGGGAATGAGGAACTGAGTTCGATTCCCACTTCAGGCACAGGCAGCTCCTTGTGACTCTGGGGAAGTCACTTAACCCTCCATTGCCCCATGTAAGCCGCATTGAGCCTGCCATGAGTGGGAAAGCGCAGGGTACAAATGTAACAAAAATAAAATAGATACTATTGGAGATTCTACATGGAATGTTGCTACTACTGGAGATTCTACATGGAACGTTGCTATTCCACTAGCAACATTCCATGTAGAAGGCTGCGCAGGCTTCTGCTTCTGTGAGTCTGACGTCCTGCACGTATGTAGAATGTCCAATAGTAGCAACATTCCATGTAGAAGGCTGCGCAGGGGTCAGACTCACAGAAGCAGAAGCCTGCGCGGCCACACTGGTGATCTGCAAGGGCCGACTTCTACAGCAACATTCCATGTAGAATCTCCAATAGTAGCAACATTCCATGTAGAATCTCCAAAAGTATCTATTTTATTTTTGTTACATTTGTACCCCACGCTTTCCCACTCATGGCAGGCTCAATGTGGTTTACATGGGGCAATGGAGGGTTAAGTGACTTGCCCAGAGACACAAGGAGCTGCCTGTGCCTGAAGTGGGAATCGAACTCAGCTCTTCAGTTCCCCAGGACCAAAGTCCACCACCCTAACCACTAGGCCACTCCTCCACTGTTGCTACTAATTGAGATTCTACATGGAATGTTGCTATTCCACTAGCAACATTCCATGTAGAAATCGGCCCTTGCAGATCACCAATGTGGTCGCGCAGGCTTCTGCTTCTGTGAGTCTGACCCCTGCGCAGCCTTCTACATGGAATGTTGCTAGTGGAATAGCAACATTCCATGTAGAATCTCCAATAGTAGCAACATTCCATGTAGAATCTCCAATAGTAACAACATTCCATGTAAAATGTCCAATAGTAGCAACATTCCATGTAGAATCTCCAATAGTAGCAACATTCCATGTAGAAGTCGGCCCTTGCAGATCACCAATGTGGCCACGCAGGCTTCTGCTTCTGTGAGTCTGACCCCTGCGCAGCCTTCTACATGGAATGTTGCTAGTGGAATAGCAACATTCCATGTAGAATCTCCAATAGTAGCAACATTCCATGTAGAATCTCCAATAGTAGCAACATTCCATGTAGAATCTCCAATAGTATCTATTTTAATTTTGTTACATTTGTACCCCACGCTTTCCCACTCATGGCAGGTTCAATGTAGTTTACATGGGGCAATGGAGGGTTAAGTGACTTGCCCAGAGTCACAAGGAGCTGCCTGTGTCTGAAGTAGGAATCCAACTTAGTTCCCCAGGACCAAAGTCCACCACCCTAACCACTAGGCCACTCCTGCACTCGCTTTCCTTGCATTTTCTATTTTGGTCCTTTATTGTGGAATTCCCTTCCCAAATATCTTAGGCTGGAATCTTCCCTATCTAAATTCTTTTTTTGAGCTGGCATTTGCTGATGAGCTGGAGGTTCTTGGCATTAGTGATAGGACTGGCACAGTTCCTCTTGCTTTCTCGGTTTATGTAACTTCGAGCTTGTGATTACTCATCGTAAACCACTTTGATGGTGTTTGAATTGCAGTAATACCAAGCTCTAGAATAAACAAAAACAGAAACTGTCGATTTACTTTTGCCAAAAAGATATGGTCAAATCATGGGTGGAGTGGGGGCGGCTTACGTAGATTGTGAGTTTTCAAAGGGAAGTGCGAAAGAAATGCAAAGCAATGTACTGTCCTTAGCAGGCAAGGCCCCCTTTGAGGTTACAAGGTCACACCCTCTCTGTCTTTCTGTCAGAAATATTGGCACCACTGTCGGGCCCTGCCAGGGTACCTTCCTGGCTAACCCTCTTTGCTGGGGCCACAATAAGACACCTGAATCATTTAACCTCTTCCATTGTGAGGGTGCAGAAGATCTGGTAATGCCTTTCCCCATTCTGCTGCCCCCACCCCTCCCTTTTACTAAGCCGCGTAAGCGTCTACGCATGCCAAAAGTGCGCCAAAATGGAGTTACTGCTCAGCTACCGCATGGCTCTTACAGTAATTTCATTTTTGGGGCACATCAAATACGCGTGTCCGGAAAATAACTTACTTTCTGCCACACACATTGGCCACGCACCAAGTGGCTTTTGTCACGCATAGGTCATTACTACCCGGTTACCGCATGAGACTTTACCGCTAGGTCAATAGCTGGCAGTAAGGTCTCGGACCCAAAACGGACGCGCAGTAATTTTCATTTTGTCGCACATCCATTTGTAGTAAAAATTTTAAAAAGGCATTTTTTGTACGTGAGCTGAAAAATGATTCTGTGCACGTCCAAAACCTGCATCTAAACTACTGCAGGCCATTTTTCAGCGCACCTTTGTAAAAGGACCCCTTACTTTTCCACCCCCACTCCATCAGACTTTATCAGCACCCTGGACCTTGGGCTCCCCTTTGCTTTCCTAAGTCAGTTGCTTTCTGGACGTGATAATATTCAACCCACAAAGGGAATTATATAGCAAAATCTATAGATTTCATACCACATCCCCCAAGCTAATAGCAATAAATCTTTGATCTATTACTGGAGTTTCCAGTAAAACTGGCAGGGGCACCCACCAGAATTGGCCAGACCAGACTTCCACCAAAATGTACCGTAAAATAAACACAGACAATAACTTTTATAGTACATTTCAATGCCTTTCAAATCAGTGGCATATCCAAGAACCGCAAGCTGAAGGCTCCTGGAATCTCTCCCCTCCCCTCCCCAGTTGAAAACCTGGTGTTTTGTTTGAGGGGAGGGTTTCCAGGTGTTTCTGGGGCATTGACTGTTTGGTGTGTTTTTTAGGCATGTTTTTTTAATTTTTTAATTTATTTTTAGTGTCATGTTGTACCCCACCTAGATGGCGGGTTACAAATATATTAAATAAACTGCACTCCCTCAACCTTCTTTCCCCCCCCCCCCCCCCCCCAGCTCAGTTTAAATCCTTCGGCTCTTCACCAGCAGCGACTCCTACCCACTGCTCGCGCTGGCTCCAACCCTTTTTTCTGACCCAACTTCCTGTTTGCAGAACCAGGAAGTTGTGTTGGAAGGAAGGCCTGGGGCTAAGCTGCTGCTGCTATAGCAGCCAACTTTTCAAGAATTATTGGGTGTGCTAAACCCAATGGAAATCACCTCTCCCTGGATACAGTCAAGTACATAAGTACATAAGTAGTGCCATACTGGGAAAGACCAAAGGTCCATCTAGCCCAGCATCCTGTCACCGACAGTGGCCAATCCAGGTCAAGGGCACCTGGCACGCTCCCCAAACGTAAAAACATTCCAGACAAGTTATACCTAAAAATGCAGAATTTTTCCAAGTCCATTTAATAGCGGTCTATGGACTTGTCCTTTAGGAATCTATCTAACCCCTTTTTAAACTCCGTCAAGCTCCGTCAAGGAGTCTGTTCAATATTGGGGGTGCTCAAACACTCACAGCACCCACAGAGCTGGCTGCTATGGTGGTAGCTGCTCACTCTCAGCGCAGAACCAAAGAACTAAAGGACTTCAAAGGTACCCGGGGGTGGGGCTCGAGAGAGTGCAGTTAAGAGACAACCCCCTGATGGTACCCTGTTTCCCCGAAAATAAGACATCCCTCGAAAATAAGACCTAGTAGAGGTTTTCCTGAATTGGTAGATATAAGGCCTCCCCCAAAAGTAAGACCTAGCAAATTTTTGTTTGAAAGCAGGGCTGCCGAGAGCCGGACAAGGCCCCCCCCCCCCACCCACCCAAGGTCGCCGGGCCCCCCCTCCACCCACCCTCCGTCACTCCCGGAACTAACCTTAAACGCCTCCTTTCACCTTCGCAGCAAGCAGCAGCAGGGCAGACCTCTCCTTCCTTCCATGCCCCGCCCTCGCGGACGTTACGTCAGGCGAGGGCGGGGCACGGAAGGAAGGAGTGGCCTGCCCTGCTGCTGCGAAGGTGAAAGGAGGCGTTTAAGGTTAGTTCCGGGAACGACGGAGGGCGTGCGGGCCTACCCCAATCCAAGCCCGATGTTTCCCCGAAAAATAAGACAGCCCCTGAAAATAAGACCTAGCACATTTTGGGGGGCAAAAATTAATATAAGACAGTGTCTTATTTTCGGGGAAACACGGTATTAAGGATGTACTATGAAAATGATAGCACCCCCAGCTCAGAAGGGAATATCAACAAGGCCTACTACGAGAATCCAGAGCTTAACTATTACACATCACCACCCCACCCTTATTCTGAATGTCTTCTTTCTATAACTGTCTGCTTAGTTCTTCGTTGTCATCCTTGATCTCATTGTAATTCCAACTGTATTTCTCTATCCTGGCATGGCGTTGCCATAACAGGTCTTTGTAAGCCACATTGAGCCTGCAAATAAGTGGGAAAATGTGGGATACAAGTGCAATAAATAAGAGAAACATTAAAAATGTGAAACTGAGATCATTCTAAGACAGAGCAGCACAGATGCATTTAACCTAGTTACAGATTGTTGCATTAACAGTTTTGTTCGGATTCTGGGAAGTCACTAAAAACACGCATGTTTGAAAGGGAATCCTCTTCTACTTCTATCCCTCTGCCTGTCGGCGTACCTCAGGGTTCTGTTCTTGGTCCCCTCCTCTTTTCTATCTACACTTCTTCCCTTGGTTCATTAATCTTATCCCATGGCTTTTCCTACCATCTCTATGCTGATGACTCCCAAATCTACCTTTCTACCCCTGATATCTCACCTTGCATCCAAACCAAAGTTTCAGCGTGGTTGTCTGACATTGCTGTCTGGATGTCTCAACGCCACCTGAAATTAAATATGACCAAAACCGAGCTTCTCATTTTCCCCCCCAAACCCACCTCCCCGCTCCCCCCGTTTTCTATTTCTGTTGATGGCTCTCTCATTCTCCCTGTCTCCTCAGCTCGAAACCTTGGGGTCATCTTTGACTCTTCTCTCTCCTTCTCTGCTCATATCCAGCAGATCGCCAAGACCTGTCGTTTCTTTCTTTACAACATCCGTAAAATCCGCCCCTTTCTTTCCGAGCACTCTACCAAAACCCTCATCCACACCCTTGTCACCTCTCGTTTAGACTACTGCAATCTGCTTCTTGCTGGCCTCCCACTTAGTCACCTCTCCCCTCTCCAGTCGGTTCAAAACTCTGCTGCCCGTCTCGTCTTCCGCCATGGTCGCTTTACTCATACTACCCCTCTCCTCAAGTCGCTTCACTGGCTCCCTATCCGTTTTCGCATCCTGTTCAAACTTCTTCTACTAACCTATAAATGTACTCACTCTGCTGCTCCCCAGTATCTCTCCACACTCGTCCTTCCCTACACTCCTTCCCGTGCACTCCGTTCCCTGGATAAATCCTTCTTATCTGTTCCCTTCTCCGCTACTGCCAACTCCAGACTTTGCTCCTTCTGTCTTGCTGCGCCCTATGCCTGGAATAGACTTCCTGAGCCCCTACGTCTTGCCCCATCCTTGGCCACCTTTAAATCTAGACTGAAAGCCCACCTCTTTAACATTGCTTTTGACTCGTAACCACTTGCCTCCACCTACCCTCCCGTTCACATTAATTGATTTGATTACTTTATTTATTTTTTGTCTATTAGATTGTAAGCTCTTTGAGCAGGGACTGTCTTTCGTCTATGTTTGTGCAGCGCTGCGTATGCCTTGTAGCGCTATAGAAATGCTAAATAGTAGTAGTAGTAGTAGTAGTAAGAGAAATATGCAGATGTCTGTGCATGCAGTTAGTAATATGGAAAAATGTATATTTCCGCATTTCTATAAATGTTAGACTTTACTGGAACCACTAGCAGTTTTGGAAAGTACCCTGAACCCCTGAACTTGCAGATGTAAGCAGAATATAAACTAGCCAATGGTCTTTCAAAGTTTGTGTCCCATGATTTGTGATGTAACCAATTAATTTATGCTGTGAGACAGTTCTGAGTGGCCTCACTGCCATTCTGCGAGACCCTCTGTTCTCTCTCCCAAAGGCCTTTGTATATAATTTTTTTATTGTGTATTTCTTTCCCTTGGTCACCTAGAGCTGAAAATAAAGGACCAGGTATGATTTTGTTCTGGGCAGGGTCTCAGACAATCCCCCCCCCCCCCCCCCCATCGCCTGGGGGAAAGATGCCGGGTGGGGAGGCAGGCAGGGTTTTCGTGCCCACTCGCTTTCAGCTCAGGCCTGGCCAATATTGGATGTCTGGTTACACCCCCCCCCCCCCCCCCCCCCCCCCCCCGTTTCAAATACATCTCTAAACAAAAGACCGAAAGATGTGCACATTTCGGGCTACTGTTTATAAAAAGTAGAAAGATCATTCTGAAACATTTCTCAAGCACAATGAAACAATTGTGTGAGGGGGCAGGAGAGCTCCAATTCTCATTTGAATTAACTGTACTTAAAACAAAAACAATCAATTTTACACGGAACCAAGGGCATCAATTTTCTGGGGTGTGTGCGTCCACAGTTCTTGCATGTATGCGGATCAAAACAATACCCCTCCTGCCACCAGAGTCCCTCCTGTCCTAAAACGTGGGTGTGGGTAGGTAGGACACAAAATAAAACCAGATGTTCGGGGGTACCCCAACATATACACATCTCATAAACCACCTTTTCCTTCAGAAAGTAAGCTAGAATCAGGAGGTCTGGAGAACACATGAACATAGGTTTACCATACGTCCGGATTTCCCTCCTTTTGAGGGGACTGTCAGGGGTCCAGATGGTTTTTCTCCAGCCAGCCCATCTGTCTGGGTTTCTGGGCTGACGGGTTGAGTGGCAGGCCGGCGGACAGGCTTGCCTTCTCCCCCCCCTCCCCCAGCCTACTGTAGCACACTCTGGTCTAGTGGCCTCTTTGAGGGAGGAAAGAACTCCGCTCTTTCCTGGCCGCCGATCTCCTCGCTACCTCTGCTTCTTGAAAAGGGCTGCCGAAACTTTGCAGAAGTCTAGCAAGGCCACTGCTTGAAGTCTCAGCAGCCATTTTCAAGAAGCGGCGGTAGCGGGGGGGGGGGGGGGGGCGGGGGGAAGAGTGGGGTTCTTTCCTGTCCCGAAGAGGCTACTAGGCCACCAGGGCTGCAAGGTCAGCCCAGGAGGGGAGGGAGAAAAGGAGGCAAGCTGCTCTTGGATAGGAGGGTGAGAAGGGGTAGTTGGGAGGGGAGGGAAGGGAAGGGAAAAGGGGGAAATGCAGCACATGGATAGAAGGGAGGTGGACAGGAGAGGGGAATATGCTGCTCATGGATGTTTGGTTTTTTTTGGAAATGTATATTCTTTATACATTTATATATAGTGGAGGAGTGGTTAGTGCAGGAGTAGTCTAGTGGTTAGTGCAGTGGACTTTGATCCTGAGTTCGATTCCCACTGCAGCTCCTTGTGACTAGGCGTCACTTAACCCTCCATCGCCCCTGGTACAAAATAAGTACCTGAATATATGTAAACTGCTTTGAATGTAGTTGCAAAAACCTCAGAAAGGCGGTATATGAAGTCCTATTTCCCGTCCCTTTCTAATTTTGTATTTAGGCTATGGAAGAAAGTGCATTTCTGTTACTTTTACCAGTATTTTCACTGCTTATAGAATCTGGCTTCCTTGGGGGAATCAAGGTGACTTTGCAGGTGGGGCAGGGTAGGACAGGAGCAGGGCCAGGGAAGGTCTGGGGCGGCACGTCATTTTTTTGTGTGTGTCCTCTTTTTCGTCTCCGCAAATATGGTAACCCTAGATGAACACACGTCAGGTCAAAAAGCGGCAGGGAAAAAAAAACCCACTTCAATTTCTAAACAAGAACACCTGGAGATCCTTAAATATCAATTAACCAGCCTAACTGCTTACATCAGCTAGAAAGTTTTCTCCAGTTTGCCCCAAAGGTACAAATTACAGCAGGAATGCAGCATTTCAACAAAAGATGTGCATAAATTGACTTCAACTGCTTCCTTGGCTGATTAAAATTCATGCTCTCTGAACAAAGTTTTTCAGCGCTTTGCTGGAAAAGGTTCGGAGAGTCTACTGCTTGTGCTAGGCTGGGTTTTGTTGGGGACATGGTGATGGGGGTGGGGGACCTAGACAGGCAGGATGGTGCCACAGAAGGCCCAAGAACAACAGGCAGACAGTACCTGAAAATGCCAAGGAGTCAGGGGAAAGGGGCGAAAAAAAACAGCCCTACCACTAGACAGAATAGGCACTTGCCTAGGGCAGCAGGAGAGCAGCATTCGAAAGCTGCTGTCAGCATGGCAGAAGCTATCCAACACAGGCATACACTCCAGTCCTGCCACATCCTGCCCACTGTGAGCCCAGTAGGGACAGAGACAGTACCGTACCTGTGCATAACAAAAGTGTAAACTGTTTTGATTATAACAAAGAAAGGTGGTATATCAAAGCCATACCCTTGAACCTCTACCCTCTGACTGGAAGTTTGTGTTAGATGTGGTAGGATGCATACTGTAGTGCTTGAATGCAGGCCTGTGCTGAGAGGCCTTGGGCCGTGCTGATTTACCTTCTGGCCTGGGCGATCCAGCAGGAAGAACAGAAGAGAGGGTAGATGCTAAATACAGTGGGAGTCAGGGTAGAAAAGGAGAGAAAGGAGGAACAGGGGTGATATGATACAGACGTTCAAATATTTGAACGGTATTAATCCGCAAACTAATCTTTTCCGGAGATGGGAAGGCAGTAGAACGAGAGGACATGAAATGAGATTGAAGGGGGGCAGACTCAGGAAAGATGTCAGGAAGTATTTTTTCACGGAGAGGGTGGTGGACGCTTGGAATGCCCTCCCCCGGGAGGTGGTGGAGATGAAAACGGTAACGGAGTTCAAACATGCATGGGATATGCATAGAGGAATCCTGTGCAGAAGGAATGGATCCTCAGAAGCTTAGCTGAAATTGGGTGGCGGAGCAGGTGGGGGGGAAGAGGGGTTGGTGGTTGGGAGGCTAGGATAGGGGAGGGCAGACTTATAAGGTCTGTACCAGAGCCGATGATGGGAGGCAGGACTGGTGGTTGGGAGGCGGGAAATACTGCTGGGCAGACTTATACGGTCTGTGCCCTGAAAAGGACAGGTACAAATTCAAGGTAAAGTATACACATATGAGTTTGTCTTGGGCAGACTGGATGGACCATGCAGGTCTTTTTCTGCCATCATCTACTATGTTACTATGACATACTGGACTTGGTGGGAGTGGGGGGAAGGGTGGTTTAGAAAAGGGAAGATGCTGGCTACAGGTTAGGGGAGTAGGCAACAGAAGCGAAATGTTGGTCTACAGGGGGCAGGCTCTTGAGACAGCCCTGACGTTCATCAAGGAAAAGTTAATGGTGGTTTTCTGGTGAGGCAGATGTCTGTGGGGAAAGGGAACGAGGAACTGCATTGAGCTCACATCTTTTCAGTAGACTGTGGCTCAAGGTAAGTTACATAGATTATTTCCATGTCCCTGAAGAGCTGAAGTTTGTATCTGAGGCAATGGAGGGTTAAGTGAATTGTCCAGGGTCACAAGGAGCAGCGGTGGGATTTGAACCCTGGCTTCTCTGTTCTCAGCTCACTGCTCTAAACCTTCTCCCCTGGAGGCCTTTCCCCTGCCTTCTCTCTAAATCTTCTTGATTGATCTCTGAGCTTTCGTAATTAATTTCTGTACTTACGACCAGTGATAGCTGTAATTCTTTGGTGACAGTACCTATTAAAATTTGATATTCCTGCCGAAAGACCTCGATTCAAAATTCTATCTAACATACCTTTCATTATTTTGTGAACAAAGGGACTTGTAGAAGGGGTGGGGAAGGGAATGTAGCGAGAGTTTGAGACACTATTTCTACAGCATAGTGTATTCAAAGAGCGGGGAAACACCGATTGCCAGCCTATGGTGAAAGATAGGACTCTTTCTGAGAAGAACTTTGTAGCAGTGGCTTATTGTAGATCATCCATAGGCCATTATGAGCTGGATCCAGGCACAGGATTATGCCAGTTTGAGGGCAGATATACTATTTAACATTTCTAAAGCGCTACTAGGGTTACGCAGCGCTGTACAATTTAACATAGAAGGACAGTCCCTGCTCAAAGAGCTTACAATCTAAAGGACAAATGTACAGTCAGTCAAGTGGGGGTCATTCCTACTTTGTCATTATTTTATAGTCCTCTCTCGCTGTAAAGCAGGGCTGGGAAACCTGCAGGACACTTCCATCTGGCATGCAGATCAGTTATGGTTACACGCTTATGCCAGTCTCCAACACACACTGCCATGCCCTGCTGAGGAAACAACTGTGGCAGGAAGAAGAGGAGAACCCTAGATAGGGTTACCATATTTTGTCCCCCAAAAAGGAGGACACATGCCCCGCCCCCTTTCACGCCCCACTATGCCCCCTTTCACGCCCTCCCTCCACCCCCTGTCACATTTCCCCCTCCCCCCTCCCCTTACCACTGCCCTGGTGGTCTAGTGACCTTTTTGGAGCAGGAAAGAGCCGAGAGTTGAAGTCTCACGAGGTCACTTCAACTCTCGGCAGCCATTTTGAATCGGCAGAAGAGGCATGGGAAGATGACTGGCTTAATTCACTGGGATGCTGGAAATCTGAGTTTTGGTACTATTCCTGACACTAGCTGTGACCTTGGGCAAATCTTCCCAGGAGGCCTCAGGAGTTGTCTAGTAGGTTGCCAATCATGACAATGGCTGAATCCATCTATACTCAACATCCTCATGTCATCTAGTGATCCTAGATCAGGAGTTGGCCAACCACAGTCCTTGAGGACCGCAACCCAGTCGGGATTTCCAGATTTCCACGAGAAATATGCATAAAATCTATTTGCATATGATGGAAACAGTACATGCAAAGCAATCTCATACATATTCATTGTGGAAATCTTGAAAGCCTGCCTCGAGGACTGTGGTTGCCCACCCCTCATCTAGATAAATGACTCAAACCACAAAAGGAGGTGATATTGGACTTGGTGATGAGTGAAAAGCAGTTTTTATTTGGGTTGCTGTAATTAGAAGGTACCACGGCAGAAGAGAGATCTATTCTAAACACAATCAGGCTGATATTCCAAGATATTTATCTGCTAGAAGACACTGGCACTCTGATAACATATTAAGTAGAGGAGTGGCCTAGTGGTTAGGGTGGTGGACTTTGGTCCTGGGGAACTGAGGAACGGAGTTTGATTCCCACTTCAGGCACAGGCAGCTCCTTGTGACTCTGGGCAAGTCACTTAACCCTCCATTGCCCCATGTAAGCCGCATTGAGCCTGCCATGAGTTGGAAAGCGCAGGGTACAAATGTAACAAAATTAAAATAGATACTATTGGAGATTCTACATGGAATGTTGCCACTATTGGAGATTCTACATGGAATGTTGCTATTCCACTAGATTCTACATGGAATGTTGCTACTATTGGAGATTCTACATGGAATGTTGCTATTCCACTAGATTCTACATGGAATGTTGCTACTATTGGAGATTCTACATGGAATGTTGCTATTCCACTAGCAACATTCCATGTAGAAGGCTGCGCAGGCTTCTGTTTCTGTGAGTCTGACGTCCTGCACGTATGTGCAGGACGTCAGACTCACAGAAGCAGAAGCCTGCGCGGCCACATTGGTGATCTGCAAAGGCCGACTTCTACATAGAATGTTGCTAGTGGAATAGCAACATTCCATGTAGAATCTCAAATAGTAGCAACAATGGAGGAGTGGCCTAGTGGTTAGGGTGGTGGACTTTGGTCCTGGGGAACTGAGGAACGGAGTTTGATTCCCACTTCAGGCACAGGCAGCTCCTTGTGACTCTGGGCAAGTCACTTAACCCTCCATTGCCCCATGTAAGCCGCATTGAACCTGCCATGAGTGGGAAAGCGCGGGGTACAAATGTAACAAAAAAAAAAAAAAAAAAAGACCTAGAGATGGGAATAACTAGTGAGGTAATTAAATTCGCCGATGACACAAAATTATTCAGGGTCGTCAAGTCGCAGGAGGAATGTGAACGATTACAGGAGGACCTTGCGAGACTGGGAGAATGGGCGTGCAAGTGGCAGATGAAGTTCAATGTTGACAAGTGCAAAGTGATGCATGTGGGTAAGAGGAACCCGAATTATAGCTACGTCTTGCAAGGTTCCGCGTTAGGAGTTACGGATCAAGAAAGGGATCTGGGTGTCGTCGTCGATGATACGCTGAAACCTTCTGCTCAGTGTGCTGCTGCGGCTAGGAAAGCGAATAGAATGTTGGGTGTTATTAGGAAGGGTATGGAGTCCAGGTGTGCGGATGTTATAATGCCGTTGTATCGCTCCATGGTGCGACCGCACCTGGAGTATTGTGTTCAGTACTGGTCTCCGTATCTCAAAAAAGATATAGTAGAATTGGAAAAGGTACAGCGAAGGGCGACGAAAATGATAGTGGGGATGGGACGACTTTCCTATGAAGAGAGGCTGAGAAGGCTAGGGCTTTTCAGCTTGGAGAAGAGACGGCTGAGGGGAGATATGATAGAAGTGTATAAAATAATGAGTGGAATGGATCGGGTGGATGTGAAGCGACTGTTCACGCTATCCAAAAATACTAGGACTAGAGGGCATGAGTTGAAGCTACAGTGTGGTAAATTTAAAACGAATCGGAGAAAATTTTTCTTCACCCAACGTGTAATTAGACTCTGGAATTCGTTGCCGGAGAACGTGGTACGGGCGGTTAGCTTGACGGAGTTTAAAAAGGGGTTAGATAGATTCCTAAAGGACAAGTCCATAGACCGCTATTAAATGGACTTGGAAAAATTCCGCATTTTTAGGTATAACTTGTCTGGAATGTTTTTACGTTTGGGGAGCGTGCCAGGTGCCCTTGACCTGGATTGGCCACTGTCGGTGACAGGATGCTGGGCTAGATGGACCTTTGGTCTTTCCCAGTATGGCACTACTTATGTACTTATGTACTTATGGTCCATGTAGTTTGCCCAGGAAGGTGGCTAGGATCTACCCGCCGCTCTGTGCAGGTAATACCCTTCTATGCCCCATTTAAATGTGAAGGCTCTTTGCTCCAAATTCATGCTCTTTCTATACAGGAATCTTCCATGCTTACCCCTCAGGTTTCTGAATTCTGTCCCGCCTACTGTAATAGAACTTCCTGTTTTCCGCAGAGGTGGGACACGCCTGAGGAGAGGCCACGACGCTTGCAGAAGGCTGACCATGGGAATCGCCGCTGCCGGAGGGAGAACAGCACTTCAGGGCAGTAAACGTGACCACGCGGACGGGGAGAGTGGGCAGGCATAGGCGCTATTTTTTCTAACAACTTCGGGGGGGGGGGGGGGGGGGAATGGAGAAGACCAGAGTGGAAGTGAGCCTATCTAGTCCACAGTAAGCAAGGACAGCTGCGTGGGGAAGCGGAAAGTGAGATTGGCCTAATTGGTTTCAACATTTTGATGTCACTTGGTCTCCTGTCTATTAAACCTCCTTGGAGCTGCCAGAGGATGGACCGTGGGAACAGGCCAGGGAGAGGATGGGGAGCACTGAAAGAGACAGGGAAGAAGGTTAACATGGGGAAGGAGAAGGAGTCAATATTGGACAGGGAGAGGAGAGGGACATTGGAACGCAAAGAGGCAGTGCTGGAAAATGAAGACATGGGGACACAGAGGGGAACTACTGAAATGGGGAGGAGGAGGAGATAGGAAATGCTGGAAAAGAGAGAAGATGGTAACACAGGGGTAGTGCTGGAAAATGGGGACACAGGGCAATGCTAGAAAAAGGGAGAGATGGGGACACCTGGACGGCAGATGCTAGAAAAGGGGGAGATGAGACCAGGTAGGCTTGTGCTGACAAAGGGGGGGGGGGGGGAGATGGGGACACAGAAATGGCAAATGCTGGACAGGACAAATAGTGGTGCAGAGGAAAGAAGGTTGGTGCACTTGGAGACAGAAGAAATGTCAGATGGGCAAAAGACCCTGTAAAGGCAGAAGAAACAGAGAAAAACAGAAAAGAGACAGCGGGACCAAAGCAAATCTCTATATATAAAAGGCACCACCAACGTTCTAAATGAAGCCTCCAGCCGGAAGTGTGAAGGGGGAGAGATATCCGGTTTCCCCATGAGTGTCTGCCCCGCCCTCGCTCTCTCTGTAACACAAACAGTGAAGGAAAACACAGCAAAGCACGAAATCAAATCGCTCTCTCTGTAACAGTGAAGGACTCAGAGGGGGGAGGGGAGAGAGGGCAGAAGCCCTCACTATCTCTGTAACACAAACAGCACAGCAAGAAACTTAACACTGAAGGACTCGACTCCGAGGGGGGAGGGGACACACACACTCCCACATGCACACAGAAGAAAACCTTGCTAGCCCCCGTTTCATTTGCATCAGAAACGGGGCTTTTTTACTAGTGAGAAAATAAATTGTTCAAACAACAGTAGAGGGGTCCGAGTGCATTTTCTTAAGTCATTTTGGATGTACTGCAGCACAGATTTTGATGGGTAGAATCAGGGACTGCAAATCCCATATGAATTTGGGATGTGAGTTCACACTAGGACTGGTTGAAAAATCTCCCTTCTGGAACTGGATCACGTGGCAGCTCTATATCCAGCTATTTGATAGTGGGGATGTAAAATGCAAGATCAGATGTAGAAAACAGATGTAGAGAATGAAAGGAAGAAGACAAGAGGCGAGAGAACAAATGGAAAGACCAACCTGGAAAAGAATTTGTAAGGCTGACTCATGGAACATGGAAAAAAAAAAAAGACTGGGACCAGCCAAATTCCCAGACAACAAAGGTAGAAATTTTTATTAAATACTTTGTAAGAACTGAGATGTACCTGCTTTGTAAAATGTACAGGAGAAAATGCATTTCTGTTTCTTTTTTTTACCAGTATTGAACTGTTTATAGAGTCTGGCTTCCTTGGACAGAGAGGGGGGGGGTCTCTATTTCAATTCTGTTGTTGGGTTTTGTTTTGGGTGTGGGGGGGGGGTTCTGGCTCCCTATTCTGTATTAGATTGGTAAGCATGGAATGTTGTCACAATTTGGGTTTCTGTCAGGTGCTTGTGACCTGGGTTGGCCACTGTTGGAAACAGGACACTGGGCTAGATGGACCATTGGTCTGACCCAGTATGGTTAATCTTATGTTTATATAGATGAGGGTCTGTCCATGTTCTGCATGTGTGACTGAGGGGAAGGATTCTGCTAGCATGTAGTGTAACAGTGCAGTTTGTTCCAGTTTCCCCAATAGTAGGTATATTGGTGCTCCACAGTCCAGTATAATATATATAGCACTGTCTTCTGATAGGTGGGTTAGGGCTGTTATGGTATGGTAAGTTTTGTGTTCTAGGGCAGTGCTGGAGTACCCCCTTGCCAGTCACCACACAAGCTGCGTACGACTGGTAGCGCTATAAAAGTGATTTATAGTTGTAGTAGTGATTTAAACAAGGTGTCTAGCAGTGGAAGGAATGTGTGTGCTATTCCTGAATATTTGTAACTTTGTAGTTAAGAAGACAGGTTGCCTGCTCTGGCCAGTCCAGGGACTTCTTCTGCGTCCTGCCTCCTGATGTAACTTACTGTTTCCTTGTAGGCAGGACGCAACAGAGACAGCCTGTATTAATCATTGCCCGCCATAGCACCTGAGCAACAACACAGACACTGCTGTCTAGCTGACACCAACCGGCACCTATTTTATAAAAGTCTGCTCCCCCCGAGATCAGAACCTGGCTACGTCTCTGCTTAGGTTATTCCTAACTGTGAAGGCAGGACATTGAGAGAGGGAGGGGACAGGTGTTGGATTAAGGGTGGAAGTGTGGATGTTTACCCACCCAGGTCAGAAGAGGGGCAGCGGGAAAGGGCTTGGATAAGCAGCTGTATCCTACCCACAGTCACCCTCTATACCCTTCACAGTATGGGCAGGAATAACTGGTCTGACTGGAGGCTCGACTGGCTTTTTCTACCATCATCTACTAGGTTACAAAAGAAGCAGGACTCAGATGTTTGGGGAGACTAGGACGGAGTGGGGTGGGGAGGGGATAGAATGTGGCAAGTTTCAATCCTTGGGGTGGCAACACCTGTGTCAGCAGTTCTGAACATAGCAAGGAAGGACCCCTTCACTATGTCCCTCTGCCCTTGTCTCCCCCCCCCCCCCCCCCCCAATATCTCTGTTAATAATTGTAACATGCAAGCTAAATACACTCAAGAGAATTATCTGCCCCCAAAACATTCCCTCATCTCTCTCCTCCCCTCAAAATCCAGCATCACCCCTGTCTCTTTCCCCTCCCACCATCGTCCAGTCTCTTCCCCCCAACCCCAATCAAGTACTACCTCATTTCATTTCCCCTTACCCTACCACCCAGCAAAACCTTATCTTTCTCTGTGTCCTCCATCCAACCAGCACCATTACCCCCCCCCCCCCCTCCAATATTCAGTCCTTCACCGGCACCTCTGCCAGACCTACTACTCAACAAGAAATACCTTCCCCTCCATGCATCCCACCCGTTTCCTCACTTGCTCACTCTGCCTGCCGGCTGCTGACTCTCAAACTTCGTAGTTCCAAATAATGAGAAAACGCGGGACCATAGCTCTCCGTGCGCCACTAGCGGCTCAGTAGGTTGCACGCACCCCCCCTATGATGCAACTTCCTGTATTGGAGGGCGGGATCAAGAGCTGCTGCGACTGCTGCTTAGAGAGCTATGGTCCCGCGGTTTTACATTGTTTGCAGATACGGGAAGTTGAAGAGTCAACGGCTGGCAGGCAGAGCGAGCAAGTGAGTGAGCGGGTGGAACATATGGAGGGGAAGATTGTGATTTATTGTTGCCCTTCAAGGAGAGCAAGCGGCCACAGGGATGGGAAGGTAGTGGTTGGGGCTAGCCTCTTATATGGGGCGCCTACAAAGCAGGAGCCAATTCACTTTTACACCCCTCCCCTGAAGGGGAGCCAGGAAGAATGGCTGGGGAATTTGATGGGGCTCAGAGAAATTCCAAGAAGTGCAGCACAGCAGAGGAAGATGGGGGACATCAGACATGTGAAAAATCAAAAGGAGCTCCTGTGCGGACCTTACGAGACTGGGAGACTGGGCGTCTAAATGGCAGATGACGTTTAATGTGAGCAAGTGCAAAGAGGAACCCGAATTATAGCTACGTCATGCAAGGTGCCACGTTAGGAGTCACGGACCAAGAAAGGGATCTAAGTGTCATCGTTGATGATACGTTGAAACCTTCTGCTCAGTGTGCTGCAGCGGCTAAGAAAGCAAATATAGAATGTTAGGTATTGTTAGGAAAAGAATGGAAAACAAAAATGAGGATGTTGTAATGCCTTTGTATCGCTCCATGGTGCGACCGCACCTCGAATATTGTGTTCAATTCTGGTCGCCGTATCTCAAAAAAGATATAGTGGAATTAGAAAAGGTGCAGAGAAGGGTGACGAAAATGATAAAGGGGATGGGACGACTTCCCTATAAGGAAAGGCTAAAGCGGCTACGGCTCTTCAGCTTGGAGAAAAGGCGGCTGAGGGGAAATATGATAGAGGTCTATAAAATAATGAGTGGAGTCAAACGGGTTGATATGAAGCGTCTGTTCACGCTTTCCAAAAATACTAGGACTAGGGGGCATGCGATGAAGCTACAATGTAGTAAATTTAAAATGAATCGGAGAAAATGTTTCTTCACTCAACGTGTAATTAAACTCTGGAATTTGTTGCTAGAGAATGTGGTACAAGCAGTTAGCTTAGCGGAGTTTAAAAAAGGTTTGGATGGCTTCCTAAAGGAAAAGTCCATAGACCGTTATTAAATGGACTTGGGGAAAATCCACTATTTCTGGGATAAGCAGTATAAAATGTTTTGTACATTTTTGGGATCTTGCTGCGTATTTGTGACCTGGATTGACCAATGTTGGAAACAGGATGCTGGGCTCGATGGACCTTTGGTCTTTCCCAGTATGGCAATACTTATGTACCAATTCTCATCTAACACCCATAAAGCGTGACTACAGCACAGACAGCTGAACAGCAGAGCCCCGTGTAGGCATCACACTACAGGGGAACCAGGCTCGATTCCCACTGCAGCTCCTTGTGACTCCAGACAAGTCACTTAACCCTCTATTGCCCCAAATACATATAATATGTAAACTACTTTGACTGTAACCACAGAAAGATGGTATATCAAATTCCATCCCCTTTCCCTTACTACAGCACGGACAGCTGAAGAGTGGACTCTGGGGAAGAAGATGTTAATGACAAAGGGATGCAGCCATAAAAATAGCAAACACTTTCTAATCCCAGGAAAGTCCACAACCAACCAAAAACATTAGGACTGTCACTTTAAATTTCAACTGCTTAAGATTGAAAAGAAAAAGCTGAAGAATGCCTGAAACTTAAAACCCATGATAAAAGAAAAACCACGGCACTCCCAAAAACTGTGGTAAATCTCATGGGAAGCATCCAACTGTACAACAGGGCACATCGCTCAAACAAGCATAAAAAAAGTCACCTCAGCTGCAGAGAGATTTAGCACTACCGGGCACAGCAAAAACTATAAACCTGGAAGATCCACATTCAAATCCACCCCCCCCCCCATGGCAAATCACTTAACGTCACTAGTGAGAAGGCCTGCGGTCTCCAAGGGAGTCTTTCACGTAGACGCGCTGGTGTTTTTAGCGCGCATTAAAAACAGGTGCACGCTAAATGCTAAAGACGCACAATTTTTTACGTGCGCTAAAAACACCAGCACGCCTACATAAAAGACCCCCCCCCCCAAGTAAATGATCTCGTATTACACAGTGCTTAAGCGTCAATATGATGCCGTGTTTCATTTTCGGGCAATCTCACTCTTCCCTTGCGGTCCGGTCTGTGACGAATTATATGCAACTACGTAAGAGTTTGAAAACATTTTTGTTTGATAAATTTTAAAGATGTTTTAGCTGATCCCTAGCTGGGATTAGTGCAGTATACAAACTTTAGATCAGATTAGAGATTAAATAAATATGTACATTTTTAAGTTTCCACATGAGACGCTACAATAACTTTCACTTGGGAACAGACAACAGACACTGGGAAGCTAGTGAGAACTGTTTCAAGCTAAGGACAGAGAATGTTATGCTGCCTCCTGAAAACTAATTTTAGGTTGGCCAGATGGTTCCCATCTAGTGGCTCAGTCTCAATACAGTCGGCTATTGAAGTGGACAGCTGCAGGGGCCCAGAACACAGATTCTCTGCTCTTTACATCTCTAAATAATCACCCGTGATAGCAGGCAACATTTAAGATAATGAGTATGTTTATGTGAAATGATGAGTGAATTAAGATCTTCCTGAATTCTCCCCATGTGAGGCAAGAAAAGTGTGTTAGCGTTGGACAGCTTTTCCCACACAGCCATTCTCACTGTGCTAGGCCTGAGGAACTTGGGGATGCTGTTTTGCTCATCAGAACCTCCCTGTCCACCATCATGCAAGCATCACACATCTACTATAATAAAACTCACCCTCAACGTTCTGAGGACACTAACGTCAGTGAAGTCAAGCCCTGACTTCCTTCAAAAGGTTCGAAGGTTCGTGGTGGTGAAGCCACCAAAATCGCTCCGGGCCCCGCCCTCGAGGGCGGAGCAATGGCAGAACAACGAAGGGGTTGGCAGGGAGGGAGGCAGGGAGGTGGGGGGGGGGGAAATCGCTCTAGGCCCCGCCCTCGAGGACGGAGCAATGGCAGAACAATGAAGGGGTTGGCAGGGAGGGAGGGGGGTGGGAAATCGCTCCAGGCCCCGCCCTCGCGTCAAACGTCATGACGTTGGGGGCGGAGCAATGGCAGAACAACGAAGGGGTTGGCCAGGGAGGGAGGGATTGGAGACAAAAACCTTGCTAGCACCCATTTCATTTGCTCTGAAACGGGCCTCTTTTACTAGTAGAACATAAATGCCTACACTCAGCAACACATCAAAACCAATGATCATACTGGACCATACACAACCTTCCCTCCCTTAGACACCCATTGTGCTTGAAACACACCTATCTTACCCAACCACAACATAATCTTGTATTTGTTTCTCTACCGGACTTGGCGAACGCCTTTACGGTACTATGTAAGCCACACTGAGCCTGCAAATAGGTGGGAAAATGTGGGATACAAATGTAACAAATAAATAAATAAACATGAATACAGCACAGACAAGAGCAGAGTGAGCCTCATGCAGGCAGGGACAGTGATCTGGGACTCCTGGCAGTAAAGGTCATTGGCCTCCCCCTGGCAGCTGCCTGCCACCTGCCCACCACTGTGCTGTAACTGCCCCCCTCCCACACACTATGGCCCCCCCCTACTGCCCCCCCACACTCTTTCCTGCCCGCTGCTGCTAGCCTGCCCAGTACTGCCATGTCATTTACTATGTTACAATGTTTTCAAAATGGGTTCCAAGACTTCCTGTGGTAGTCTCATGAGTCTTGACATCCCATTTTTAAAACACGGTGGCACCGGGCAGAATAGCAGCAGTGGGCAGAAGTGTTGTTCTTTTCTGCCCCCGCAGAGGCCACTAAACCACCAGGGCCCTTCAAGATGGAACCAGGGAGGGCCCACTAAGGCTTGGGAGACTGTAACATGTGGTGGGGGAGCCTCTGGGCCCCCTGGAGCCTGAATGGTAAGTCTGCCCCTGTGTGCCGATGTCACACACATACATTTATTTATTCATATCTTCCTCTATCCATCAATCTAGGCAGGTTACAATCTCACATATGTTGAGGGGCACTTTCAAAAGAATAGAGACATTGAAGAGTAGCAAATCGTCTGGACCAGATGGTATTCATCCCAGAGTACTGATAGAACTGAAAAATGAACTTGCAGAACTATTGCAGAACCTTGTCTGACCAATGATGCAACCCTTTTAGAATATGTTGTGATCCTATTTGACTCATTATTGTAACCCCCACTGATTCTCTCCTATGAACGTAAACTAGCTCTATACTCTCCACGAGACAACCCCACGCTCTCACTACTAACCTGCTCGATATCTTGTAACCCGCCCCCTTTGTTCCCCTTTGAACCTACCAAAAAGGTGGGATAATGCGGGATACAAATGCAATCAAGCAAGCAATAAATAAATAAATAAATATTGCTAGTAATATGTAATTTATCTTTAAAATCAAGAATGGTACCGGAAGACTGGGAGGGTGGCCAACGTAAAGCATCTGTAAGGCATTTGACAAAGTACCTCATGAAAGACTCCAGAGGAAATTGGAGAGTCATGGGATAGGAGTGTTCTATTGTGGATTAAAAACTGGTTAAAGGATAGAAAACAGAGAGTAGGGTTATATGGTCAGTATTCTCAATGGAGAAGGGTAGATAGTGGGGTTCCCCAGGGGTCTGTGCTGGGACCGCTGCTTTTTAACATATTTATAAATGGACCTCTGCCTCAAAAATGAATTCCCTAATATAAGCACAATAATTAAAATGACACAATTGCTAAAAACCACAAACACATAAAAACTAAATAAATTTCAACACAAAATCTATAAACTAACCAAAAATAATAAAAAAAAAATTTAAGAATACATAGCTGAACCTACTGTAGAGTATTATTTACAGCACAGACAGCTGAAAGCAGACTTGGGGAGGGAGGACAAAGTTTTACAAACAGGGGCAAGTGGCCAGGAAAAGATCTCTCATTTTAATTACAAACGAGGCACAAAGGGGCCAATATTCAGAACACAGGAGGTAGTTGGGCTGGATATTCAATGCCTGGCCGTTTTCGGTGATTGACATTGAATATCCGGTTTATTCAAAAGGCGTTTGACAAGGTACCTCATGAAAGGCTACAGAGGAAATTGGAGGGTCATGGGATAGGAGGAAATGTCCTATTGTGGATTAAAAACTGGTTGAAGGATAGGAAACAGAGAGTGGGGTTAAATGGGCAGTATTCACAATGGAGAAGGGTAGTTAGTGGGGTTCCTCAGGGGTCCGTGCTAGGACCGCTGCTTTTTAATATATTTATAAATGATTTAGAGATGGGAGAAACTAGCGAGGTAATTAAATTTGCTGATGACACAAAGTTATTCAAAGTCGTTAACTCGCGACAGGATTGTGAAAAATTACAAGAGGACCTTACGAGACTGGGAGACTGGGCGGCTAAATGGCAGATGACGTTTAATGTGAGCAAGTGCAAGGTGATGCATGTGGGAAAAAAGAACCCGAATTATAGCTACGTCATGCAAGGTTCCACGTTAGGAGTTACGGACCAAGAAAGGGATCTGGGTGTCGTCATCGATAATACACTGAAACCTTCTGCTCAGTGTGCTGCTGCGGCTAGGAAAGCGAATAGAATGTTGGGTATTATTAGGAAAGGTATGGAAAACAGGTGTGAGGATGTTATAATGCCTTTGTATCGCTCCATGGTGAGACCGCACCTTGAGTATTGTGTTCAATTCTGGTCGCCGCATCTCAAGAAAGATATAGTAGAATTGGAAAAGGTGCAGCAAAGGGCGACTAAAATGATAGCGGGGATGGAACGACTTCCCTATGAGAAAGACTAAGGAGGCTAGGGCTATTCAGCTTGGAGAAGAGACGGCTGAGGGGAGACATGATAGAGGTATATAAAATAATGAGTGGAGTGGAACAGGTGGATGTGAAGCGTCTGTTCACGCTTTCCAAAAATACTAGGGCTAGGGGGCATGCGATTAAACTACAGTGTAGTAAATTTAAAACAAATCGGAGAAAATTTTTCTTCACCCAACGTGTAATTAAACTCTGGAATTCATTGCCGGAAAATGTGGTGAAGGCGGTTAGCTTAGCAGAGTTTAAAAAGGGGTTGGACGGTTTCCTAAAGGACAAGTCCATAAACCGCTACTAAACGGACTTGGAAAAATCCAAAATCCCAGGAATAACATGTATAGAATGTTTGTACGTTTGGGAAGCTTGCCAGGTGCCCTTGGCTTGGATTGGCCGCTGTCGTGGACAAGATGCTGGGCTCGATGGACCCTTGGTCTTTTCCCAGTATGGCATTACTTATGTACTTAGTTCAAACTTAACCAGCCAAATCGATATTTAGCACGCTGTCTTACGTTTAAACTGGCCAAAGATAGGCCTGCTGTTTTGGTGGCCCAATTTGGCTGCCAAACTTAACTGGTGATGCGCTGAATATTTGCGATATAGTCAGTTATCCACTAAGCTCTGACCGCAAATATTCAGTGGGAGATAACCTGCTATCTCCCACTTAAATATTAGTGGATAGCTGGTTTTGCACTATTTAACTGGCCAGGAGCTGTTCCTGGCAGTTTAAATAGTGCTCAATATTGGGCGGCAAATGTTAAAGAAGACTAAAAAAAAAAGGTTTGGACAAGTTCCTGGAGGAAAAGTCCATAGTATTGAGATGGACACGGAGAAGCCACGTTTGCCCTGGGATTGGTAGCACAGAATGTTGCTGCTATTTGGGATTCTGGAATGTTGCTGTTATTTGAGCTTCTACATGGAATGTTGCTAGTATTTGGGATTCCGGAATCTTGTTATTGTTTGGGATTCTGGAATGTTGCTGTTATTTGAGATTCTACATGGAATGTTGTTACTATTTGGGTTTCTGCCAGGCAGGGGTAGACTGAAGGTGGTCAGGACCACTGGGCAGTAAAGGTCATTGGAGCCCTCCAGTCACTGCCCACCCCCCTCCCCTCCAACACACTACAGACCACTGAGCCAAAGTAGGCCCTCCCCGGTCCTACTTGAAGGGCCCTGGTGGTCTAATGGCTTCTTTGGGGGCAGGAAACACCGCACTCTTTCCTGCCTGCTATCGCTACTATGCCCGGCACCATTGCGTTTTCAAAATGGCTGCTGATAACTTTCCACCGCAGTCTCGCAGGTCTCAGCAGCCATTTTTAAATCACAGCAGCGCCGCCAGGCAGAGTGATGGCAGTGGGCAGGAAAGAATGGGATTTTTTCCACCCAAAGGCCACTAGACTACCAGGGCCCTTCAAGGTAGGGCAGGGGAGAGCCCACTGAGGCTGGGGGGGGGGGGGCTGTAATGTGCAGCAGCGGCAGGCAACCAGGCAGAGCCTCTGGGTACTTGGGCACTTTCCGGTTGCCCGAATGGTCAGTCTGCCCCTTCTACTGGATTGGCCACTGTTGGAAATAAGATACTGGGCTAGATGGACCATTGGTCTGACCCAGTATGGCTATTCTTATGTTCTTAGACCTAGGCACTAAGCAGCAGATGATCCTCTACAAGGAAAAGAAAACCGTCAGCGTTTGGTCCTTGGCAAAAAAGGGAGAATTTTCTCTCATACCCCAGAAGATTTTCAAGACAGAATAAACCCAAGTCCTGTTGCATGTACTGCGTCACTAGGCAGCTGGCATTCTGCTGTGCTACACCTGTGGGCATGCAACATTCTGCCAAACAAACAAGGGTATGCCAACATGAGGCCACTTTTTTTTTTTTAAGCCCAGTTATTCATGTGGGCTTTCACAGCCTGTACATCAGACTGGATAAGACACCAATGGCTTCATTTGTCTTCACCTGTAACCGTGTACAGACGCTTTATTTTATTTCCTCACATCTAGCAATTAGCACTTTGATTAGTTCTGTTCTACATTTCCCCTGTTATTTAAATTGTGCTTTTATTATTATATTTCATATCCTCTGTATTAAAAGAAAATTATCTGGGAGTTTTGTTCGCTACAAGAAAAAGCATTATAGATCCTATCATAAAATAAAGAAACTCTCGGCTGGTTTCAGTCCTCCTGTAAAGCTTCTATTAAAATTATTCAACAGCATCCTTCAAAAAATCCTCTTATCTGGGAGGGAGGTCTGGGGTCTACCTTTAATCCCAAAGTATACAGCATGGGACAGAGCACCAATATAAACCATACAGCTCCAGTTTTGTAAAACACACTGTGAGGTCCTTTTGCTAAAAGACCGCTAAAGCGGTTAGCGCACCTTACTAAAAGTACCCCACAGTGTGCGCACCAAAACACCTTCCACTGCCTCCTTCCCCCAGCAAAGGGATCATTAACAAAAACCCTGAAAAAATATATATACCCAACAACTGCCTAGCGAACGTTTCCTCCTAAAACAATATTAGCTCACACAAATCACACAGCAGAACCTTCTACCTTTGAGGAAGTAGCACTACAAATATTCCACCTAGGGCTGGTTTTGTGGGGAAGGGGAGAAGAGGAAAGGATGGAAAGCAAGAGAATTGTTGCTCATGGCCCCATAGCCTCCACGGGCCTTCTTGGCAAAGCTGAGTGATGCCACGCACTCACAAAATTCCTCAGCTCAGGCGTACTCACAGAACATGGGCAAACTCTTACCAAATACAGAGTACGGGATCACAGTTAGCGGTAAACCAAAGTGGGAGCCCTGAGAATCCATAGTACTAACACCAGCATGTGTTACTGTAGAGACGGTGTTAGCACAGGCGTGTGCTGTGTTTGTTTTATGCCACGCATATTGCTTAGAATCGAGACCAAAAGTTCCACTTTAGTCATAAGTGTTGCCATATTGGGACAGACCGAAGGTCCATCAAGCCCAGAATCCTGTTTCCAACAGTGGGCAATCCAGGTCACAAGTACCTGTCAAGATCCCAAAACAGTACACTACATTTTATGCTGCTTTTCCTAGAAATAAGCAGTGGATTTTCCCAAAGTCCATCTTAATAATGGCTTATGGACTGCCAGAGCCGGTTGTGGGAAGCGGGACTGGTGGTTGGGAGGCAGGGATAGTGCTGGGCAGACTTATACGGTCTGTGCCAGAGCCGGTGGTGGGAGGCGGGGCAGACTTATACGGTCTGTGCCAGAGCCGGTGGTGGGAGGCAGGGATAGTGCTGGGCAGACTTATACAGTCTGTGCCAGAGCCAGTGGTGGGAGGCGGGGCAGACTTATACGGTCTGTGCCCTGAAGAGCACAGGTACAAATCAAAGTAGGGTATACACAAAAAGTAGCACATGTGAGTTTATCTTGTTGGGCAGACTGGATGGACCGTGCAGGTCTTTTTCTGCCGTCATCTACTATGTTACTATATGAGTTATCTTGTTGGGCAGACTGGATGGACCGTGCAGGTCTTTTTCTGCCGTCATCTACTATGTTACTATGTTTTTTTAAACCCCGCTAAGCTAACTGCTTTTACTGTATTCTCTGGCAACAAATTCCAGAGTTTAATTATATGTTGAGTGAAGAAATATTTTCTCCAATTTGTTTTAAATATACTACTCATCGGGCCATAGAACCTTCTCCCACATGAATGAAGTGTCCCTAGGCGTTTCTTTGAAGATGTCATTCAGCACATCGTATATCTTTTCTTTTAGGACATATCCAAACCAAGAAGGAAGCCACTGCTGAAGAAAAGTCCATAAGCCATTATTAAGATGGACTTGGGGAAATCCACTGCTTATTTCTGGGATAACATAGTAACATAGTAGATAACGGCAGAAAAAAAGACCTGCACAGGCAGCATAAAATGTATTGTACTGTTTTGGGATCCTGCCAGGTACTTGTGACCTGGATTGGCCACTGCTGGAAACAGGATACTGGGCTTGATTGACCTTTGGTCTGTTCCAGTATGGCAATACTTATGTACTTGGGATTCTGAATGGAATCTTGCTACACTTTGGGGTTCTACATGGAATGTTGCTACACTTTGAAATTGTGCATGGAATCTTGTTCACTAGAATTCTAGAATCTTGCTGCTCTTTGGGGTTCTATATGGAATGTTAGTACTATTTGGGTTTCTGCCAGGTACTTGTAACCTGGATTGGCCACTGTTGGAAACAGTGCTGGGCTTGATGGACCTTCTGTCCTGTATGGTAATACTTTTGGACTTGTATGTACTTCTGTACCAGTCTCCAAGAATGTTTTGGACCAATTTGGAGGAAGTGGTAGGAAAGGGTTGAAATCTTGATTAAAAGATAAGGGTGGGGAGCTGGTGTAAGGTTGAGCGTGAGACTTTATGCGCTCATCTACCCAAAGTGAATCACAATTTGGAAGACGGGAAGGATCAATTTGGTCTTTTTCCTACTGTCATTTACTGTCTTTTTCTCTATTGGAACAGACACTCTTTACTTTTTGCAATTGCCCTAGATTTACTCGGAACATTTTGTTCTTTTTGAGAGGGGAAGGCGATAACCCCTCGGCTGAACTCATTCGGAGGAAAGAACAGAAGGATAGGGGGGAAAAACAGAAAAACAAATCAGAGAGCAGAGATAGACTGCAATACTTCAGAAACACAAACAGAAAATCCACATTTCTATTTTCTGGTGAACTCAATGCTGGTGGACAGAGTGAAGAAAGGGCAGTCGCACAAATTGAAATCCCTCAGTTGTGTAAAGAGCAGGTCCCACATTTGCAGTGACAGAACAAGCGTCACACTGCAACACACTCACAAGCTCCACAAAGCACCAGACACAAACCTATCACTGAGCAACTGTGCTTTTCTGCCCGGCTTTCCAGGCCTTGCTGGCTTATACAAATGTGGTCTAGCAATCAGTCTCAACGTTGCCTTGCAACCCTTTCTATTCCCACAGGCCACCCTGTCAAGCACAGGTACAAAGCAGGTAGATGTGTGTCTGCAAAGCAGTGAATTTCACTCGTAAGCCAGGCAAATTTATGTTAATACTTACTGTGGTACTTGCATCATGCCAAAGACAGCTTCCTTCTGGGATTCAGAGGAGGTAATACATGGGCAGCCCCATTTTAGAAAGTTGGAATTGAGCTGTCCAGGTCAGGATTTCTCAAGTTTCACCAGCATTTTAGAACAGAATACCATAAGTATTTACATACTGGGACAGGTCCATCAAGCCCAGAATCCTGCTTCCAACAGTGGCCAATCCAGGTTACAAGTACCTGGCAATATCCCAGAACAGCACAATACATTTTATGCTGCTTATCCTAGAAATAAGGAGTGGATTTTCCTTATGTCGGCTTATGGACTTTTCGTTTAGGAAGATATCCAACCCTTTTTTAAACCCTGCTAAGCTAACTGCTTTTACTACATTCTCTGGCAAAGTAGCACATATGAGTTTATCTTGTTAGGCAGACTGGATGGACCGTTCAGGTCTTTCTCTGCCGTCATCTACTATGTAGACCTATTTTCTTCTGGAGTTTTGCCTGGTGATCAGGAACAGAACTCAATGAGTGAAATTCGCTCCTGGCTTCAAGAAATTAAAATGGATTTGAAGGATGTCCACACGGAACTTACAACCCTAGGAGACGATCTCTGCGGTGAGATCAATGAGCTGGGGACATCGGCCAGAAGAAGCAGAGTTGAAGCTTGACGAGCATATGGAAGTAATGGACAATATAGACAAACAACTTCATTGAAATGCAAGAGGGAACTCAACCAATTTTCGGAGAAGTTAGAAGATCTCAAAAATTGGAGCCACCATCAGAATCTGCAGTTTCAGGAGATACCCGACACCCCCACAAATGCAGATAGTGAGACTGGTACAAAAACCTTTTAGTACCCTACTTTCAGATGAGACTCATACAGTAGATCTGGTGACAATACCTCTGGAAAGGGTGCATAGGGATCTGGGCAGCCCGAGAAATAAAGAATATAAATCGTATGCTTCAGCGATTACAAGCCGAAAGAAAAGGCAATCCAGGCAGCTAGGGGTGCAACACAATTCCAACAGGATTCCTATCCAATTGAAGTGTATCAAGATTTAGCCGCAACCTAAAGCGGCATTCGGACTTGCGATCTTTCACAGCGACTGTACGTGTTCAGGGCATAAAATACAAATGAAGCACCCTTTCACTTTGATGTTTTACAAAGATGGGAAGTTGTACCAAGTTTGTTCCCTATCAGAGGCTTGGGAGCTATTTCCAGCAGCGGAGGAAATCAGGTCCACTGTACAACCACCATGACCTTCCTTGGGGCTCTGCGGCAAGCCCAAATGGCAGCAAGCGGAGAAAGAAAATAAGCGTTTGCAGCGCCAGCACTCAGACACTAAATTGATATGACTTGCACCTTGCTTTTATCCTCTGGGAGAACCTGACTGTTCTGTGACTGATACAGCTTTGTATCTGGAACATGAGGACATCGTCACCAACTAGATGTCTTGCGGGAATGTTGATAAGAGTTGAGCGTTGCTGAGATGATAATTTATAGAAAAATTCTGGCCCAAGCCTAGGCAGTTTATACGTATAGAGGCTTCTCTGTTATCAGGAGCACACTTCCTGCTTTGCTCTCGTGAAGAGGAAACCGCCAGTTCAGGGGGGTTGGGGTGGGGGGAAGAGTCATCAGGAGACCAAGGGGGCAGTTCATTAGCTCAAGGCTATTGGGTTGGCTGGCTGTTTCTAGATGATTGCCTTTTTTTGGATTAAGTATTAGAGCCCACAATGGGTGATTGTACACTAGTAACTTTAAACATTAGGGGGTTGAACTCTCCAATGAAGTGGCAGCTTCTCATTTGGGAGTTCTTCCGTCTAAAAGCAGATATCGCATTTATTGAGGAGATCCATGAGGAAAGGCTAAAGCGGGTAGGGCTCAACTTGGAGAAAAGACAGCTGAAGGGAGATGTGATAGAGGTCTATAAAATAATGAGTGGAGTGAATAAGCATGAGATATGTTTGCATTCACCAGTGGCACAGCAATGGGTGGGCCCATCCATTTTTGCCTCAGGCCCACCCAGCAGCCCGACGCACCTTTCTGTAGATGGAAAAGATCCCCGTCCCTCCCAGCTGCATAAATTCAGAGCCATTCAGCTGTCAGCGGCTCAAGGTACTGCCACTGAAGCAGGCATCGTGAACATGCCAACTTCTCGCATATGCTCAGTTCATGCAAGTAAAAAAAACAAAACAAAACAAAACTTAGCATGCTTGCAAGTGCCCGTGTCAGCAGCAACACTTTCAGCTGCGCCAGCCACAGCTTAGGGATTAGGCAGGCTCCGAATTTCTCCAGCTGGCAGGGCTTGGGGTTCCCCATCGACATTTACGGTATTGTTAATTTTAATTTAGGAAAGAGGAGGGGGTGGGGCAGGGAGGGAACAGCAGTGGAGTGCCTAATAGTAACATAATAGATGACAGCAGAAAAAGACCTGCACGGTCCACCCAGTCTGCCCAACAAAATAAACTCACATGTGCCATTTTTTGTGTATATATACACAATGTCCACCCATGTTTGCTACTGGCCTACCCAACATTTTGTTCTGGCTATGCTGACACACACTGCCTATATTGTATGCAAATACATCTCATGCATTATTCAGCGTGGATATATGTTGAAAACGTGACTGGCCTGAGGCACTCAAGGACTGGATTTGCCTTCCATTAGACAATTAAAATTAGACCTTAAAGGATATGCAACCGGCCCAAAGAGGCCCTTTAGACAATTAAACTTAGGCCTTACTTAAAGGATATGCAACCGGCCCAAAGAGGCCCTTTAGACAATTAAAATTAGGCCTTACTTAAAGGATATGCAACCGGCCCAAAGAGGCCCTTTAGACAATTAAACTTAGGCCTTACTTAAAGGATATGCAACCGGCCCAAAGAGGCCCTTTAGACAATTAAACTTAGGCCTTACTTAAAGGATATGCAACCGGCCCAAAGAGGCCCTTTAGACAATTAAACTTAGGCCTTACTTAAAGGATATGCAACCGGCTCAAAGAGGCCCTTTAGACAATTAAAATTAGGCCTTACTTAAAGGATATGCAACCGGCCCACAGGAAGCCCTTTAAACAGATTTTATGTCATCCGAGGCTTATGAGATTAATTTTCCCTCTCTACCATCATCCTGCCACTCTCCCCTCCTTAACATAGCGTGCCTCAGCCTCCCAAAGGAAGAACACAGAAATATGTGTTTGATGTGGGGAGGGAAAGAGGAGAAAATGGTATTTTTCTCTCTCATTGCAAAGCAAACAACCATTATTCCCATCAGCTGCTTGTGACTCTCACATTTTTTAGGAGGAGGGGGGGTGGTTTGTAGGCCTTTTGAGTGCAGAAATTTCACCGGAAACCTGTATCATAGCAACATCTCCCATTCAGTACGTGTAAGGGTTGTGAGTGGCCTGTGAATAGCTTTATTGATTCAGCAATCAGAACAAGAGACAAGGTCAATTTTGCTGCATAGATAGATTGAGGAGTATTTTTAAAGCATGTTCCCCTCTTATTTTCTCTGCAGCTCTTTCCAAATCAGCGCTCTTCTCCCCTTTCTACCTCTCCTAGATTGCAAATATATTTCCATAGTGCTTTTTGAGTACTATTTTTATGGATGGACATTTAGGCCAGAAAGGTATTAGACAAACCAAACAGAGTAAGGAATTCAAATCATAAAAAGACACTCTGCTCCTTCCAAACGCTGTTCAAATACATCAAAACTAAAGGACCTCTGAACTCTGAGTTTACAGATTTCAGTTCAGTAACTGTTATACTCCCACATCCCAAAAGACACTCTCTACTTCAGGAAGCAAGTTAAAGCTTGGCTCTTCAACCAGGCCTTTAATGGAAGAAGTAACTAACCTGTTAGTCTCACTCACACACACAAGGAGTGACACAGGCATCCACTCCCACCCTAGCTGAGATAATATTTAACTATCTCTCTGACCTCATGTGCAACTTTCTTTAGTCACCATATTTTCTAAATCCTCTTAATCCCTTACATATCTATAGGGTCCTTTTACTAAGGGATCCTTCAGGTCGTGTGTTTGGTGGCTACCAGTAGGTTTTTTTGTTGTGTGTGTGTGTGTGTGTGTGAATGTTTGGGGGGGGGTGCAAATGAAACAGCTTCACAGTTGTTACAGATGGAGCAATAATAAAGAACGACAACCTGGATGCAGCAGCTCATACGTTTGGTTGCTTTATGTTGAGTGTATAGCAATGACGGCTGCTCGGGACAGTGGAAATAGAGATCAACCAAATTGGCTTCTTTGCTTACAGGGAACTAAATAGGTTTACCTGTTTGTGGTGGGAGGAGCTGTGAAGATGCTGTGGCTTTCTTAGTGTAGTAGTCGGTTGGACTCGGAGAGGGCGGGGTGGGAGGTGCAGCGACGGTGGGGGCGGCCCCTCACAGTGCCTTTCACCTCCGTGTGAAGGCGCTGCAGCAGAGGCAACAGGTGATCATTTCCCCTGGGGTCTCCCTCCTTCCCTCCCTGTCCCGCCCTTGTCTGAGTAAATTCTGCGAGGGCGGGACACGATCATCTGTTGCCTGCTGCAGCGCCTTCACTCTGAGGTGAGAGGCGCTGTGAGGGGCAGACGGAGGGGGGCGAGTGAAGGAGGGAGCGACGGCGAGATGGACGGGGCTGTTGGCGCGTCATGCTTGAGGCGCGTCGTTGGCCCGCCCTCAACGTCATCACGTTGCGACGCAAGGGCGGGGCACACAGTCTGTGGCAAACCGGATATCTCGCCCCCTTCAAGTTTCCGGTGAGGCTTCATTAGAACATTGGGGTTGCCTTTTATATAGAGAGATATACAGGTACTGATTTTATACCTGAGGCAATGGAGGGGTTAAGTGACTTGCCCAGAGTCACAAGGAGCTACAGCGGAAATTGAACCCAGTTCCCCTGAACCAAAGTCCACTGCACTAACCACTAGGCTACTCCTCCACTCACAAAACAAAAGGACTTTTTCCTGTAAGCGTTTAAAAAAAAGCATTTGGCAATATATTAGTTTATTTTCTCATCTGAAATTCCAGGGAGAGTTAAGGAATTAAAAACTCATTTAGACCAAGTGCACAGCAAACCTAACAACCAAATCAAAATTCTAGAAGTGACACAGTCCTAGGTAATACATTTTTTTAGCAGCCTTATTTCTCCTACTGGTTTTAAGCCAGGGCTGATCAATTATATTTGAATCATATTTCCTTGAAGATTTTTGCTTTTTTTTTCCCCAGACTTTACTAATTTCATTCTGCTTCACAAGCAGTAATTACTGATGCTTGTTTTTCTAGGTCCCACTGCCAACAGCAGTCACTATGTAAAATTTAGGTGTTTGGATGATAAGCTTTTAGCTCATTCATTCCTGCTTGATTACTCCCATGACTGCAGAAAGGGGAAAAAGACCACAGGAGTGCATGGTTTGGAGTGAGGTATCTTTGAAGGGTACTATCAAAACAGGAAAGCTAGGGCACCCCAACAGACAGGGTTGCGACACAGGTAAAAAGTCAGTCAGGTGTCTAAGAGGCGAGCAGACTGCAATTAGCCCTGTTAACTACTAAGCAGCTCATGGATATCACATTTTGAAATGTCTGTACACAGATGCTAAAAGCCTAAAAAATAAAATGGGAGCTTACAAAACAAAACAAAAAAAGCCAAAAAGCATCATAAAGGTGGTAGATGAATGTTTTTGAGAGAAAAGCATTTATGTTGTGATTTTGACACTCTGATTTTAGACATTTTTCTCCACAGTTTGTCCAAATTTCAAGGGGGCATTTTGGGAGTGTGTTTTGATGGGCAGCACCAAAATATAGACTTTTTCTGCAATAAATGAAACAAAACGAAAATGTCTAGGGGCAAAATTAAGACTTTTTGGTTAGATCTGTTTCAATCATGAATAAATTACCAAAAGCTGCCCTAAATGACCAAATGACCACTGGAGGGATTAAGCCATACCCCCTCCTTACTCCCAGTCACAGAACCCCATAGTACCTACCAGGCTCCATGACAGCTTCAGATATGATGGCCACTCTTGTTAGAGCAGCAGGTAGGTCCCAGAAGTAGCCTAGTGGTTGGAGGAGTGGAGCAGTAGAGAAGGGGACCCAAAACCAAATCTCACTCCTCACTGGTACACCTATGGTGGAAAGTGTGAGCCCTCCAAAAACCACTAAATGTCTACTGTTCCTAAATATAGTGAACACCTGCAAGCTTGAGGGTTATTGTGCTATACAGTAAGGTACAGTAGATTTTTCTCTGTTTCTGGAGGGCTCACCATACAATATAAAGGGGTTATGGTAAGATGTATACCTGGGACTTTTTACGTGACGTCCACTGCAGTGTCCCCTAGACTGCCCCCACTGCTCTGCTGGGATGATTGTGTGGCCAATATGCTAAGAATGATGACCACCAGACATCCCAATGGTTGGTTTTTGGGTGTTTTTCTCTTAGGATGTCTTTTTTCTAAAATAGTCCCAAAAAAAAAATGGACTGAGCACAAAAACATTCAGAAAAAGGTGATTTTTGAACCAAAAAAAAAAGAAAGCCATTTCTGAACCACTCGATTTTTGGGCATTAGATGTTTTATCGAAAATGCCCCTCAGCGTATAGAGCATTAAATGAAGAGGTAGATATAATAGGCATCTCAGAGACTTGGTGGGCGAATGACAAACAAACAATGGTACACTTGTTACCAGGGGACAAATTATATCATAATGAAATGATAGGGCAGATCAAATTGGAAGGGGGAGGCATTGGCTCTATATGTTAAAGAGGGAACTGAGTGGAGTCAGCAAGAGCTAATTCAAGATGGCCGCTTAAAGCGAACGTGTGGAAGCAGCGCTCTCGGCGAGTTAATCCTAGCTTTCGCTATGCCGAAGCGAAGGGACAAATCGGCCAGTGTTGTGTCTTCTGGCCGACAAGCAGTCCCTGTGATCGGACCTATGGACTCATTCGTCCAGAATGTGCAAGGAATTGGGTCTGTGAGCAGAACACTGGCGTCGGCTGGAGCAGTTGGAGGCCTAGATCCGACGCCTGTGCTTGAGACAACATTAAGTCCAGACCAGAGGACCCCGCCCCCACAACCACAGCGAGCGAGTACTCCCAGGACAGCGTCTACCATGGAAAGCCTTGATAGACTCGAGACACGGGAACAACTCGGAGAGCCCCGCAATCACGGAGGTTGGAACCGCTGCGAGACAAATAGCTTTATCGGCGGGGGAATCCTTGGCTGCGCGAACCGAGATAAGTACTTCTTTGAAAACTAATCTACCTATGCAAATGTTTGCTTTGTTAGAAAAACCATCTGAAGTAACTCTTGACTCACTGTGGGCCTTGACTGCCTCATTCGGTAAGGCGTTATGCCCTCAAATTAATCAGTTAGAACTGAAAACAAACTTTAACGGAAGATATGATTAAAATAAAGACTGAAGTTAAGTTATTGGATGAGAAAATACAGAATTTCGACCAAATGGGGAAAAAAAACTGAAGATATTCAAGCGATGATGGTTAAAGATTTGACGAACTTGCGCAGGAAAATTGAAGTATTAGAAAATAATCAAAGAAGTAAAAATCTTAGGTTTGTTCATTTCCCAAGAATAAAAACAATTAAAATATATGAAAGATATACTTCAAATTCCAGCGGAAGCAACTCCTCCGTTTTTACAAATATACTAGGAAAAAATGCCCGTTTCTGAGCGGAATGAAACGGGCGCTAGCAAGGGGCCCCCTCCCTCCGTCCCTCGAAGCTACTTGCCTTGTTCGCTGTGGGCCGTTTCGGCCGTCGAGGGTCATAGCTCCGCCCTCGACGTCATGACGTTTTGACGCGAGGGCGGTGCAGACACTCCAGGGCACACCGGATATCTCGGGCGCCTCAACTTCCGTGGAGGCTTCAGAACGTTGGGGTTGCCTTTTATATATATAGATTACTTGCCGGTGAAAAATCCCCTTTGGATGTGTCAGCATTACTCGAGACTTCGGACTCTGAAAAAGTTTTTCCTTCTACTTTAATTGCTACGGTGGTTTTGGCACCTGACAAGGCGTGGATGATGAGACTTTTCTTTAAAAATAGAAATAAAGACTTCTATGGATTAAAAGTAAGAATATTTCCGGATGTGACATGAGAGATCCAAAAAAGAAGACGTCAATTTCTTCTAAGTAGACCTGGAGTACAACAGATGGGTGCTTCTTTTTTTTTCTGCATTACACATGTAAATGCATAGTTAGATATCAATCTATCAAATATGTGTTCTTTGAACCTAAACATCTCACTGAATTCTTAGCAACCAAGAGAACTGAGAGACTCAAGTGTCCTGAGAGAGAAATATTCCTTGCAGCTCCACAGTTTTTGCTCTTTTTTACCTCTGTTAATACTATTATTAGAACTAATTCTCCAAGTTGTAAATCTTGAATCATATATTTTTTTTGTTTTGTTTTTTGTTACATTTGTACCCCGCGCTTTCCCACTCATGGCAGGCTCAATTCGGCTTACATGGGCAATGGAGGGTTAAGTGACTTGCCCAGAGTCACAAGGAGCTGCCTGTGCCTGAAGTGGGAATCGAACTCAGTTCCTCAGGACCAAAGTCCACCACCCTAACCACTTGGCCACTCCTCCACTGTTGCTACTATTTGAGATTCTACATGGAATGTTGCTATTCCACTAGCAACATTCCATGTAGAAGTCGGCCCTTGCAGATCACCAATGTGGCCGCGCAGGCTTCTGCTGCTGTGAGTCTGACGTCCTGCACGTACGTGCAGGACGTCAGACTCACAGAAACAGAAGCCTGCGCAGCCTTCTACATGGAATGTTGCTAGTGGAATAGCAACATTCCATGTAGAATCTCCACTAGTAGCAACATTCCAAGTAGAATCTCCAATAGTAGCAACATTCCATGTAGAATCTCCAATAGTAGCAACATTCCATGTAGAATCTCCAATAGTATCTATTTTATTTTTGTTACATTACTCTGCGCTTTCCCACTCATGGCACGCTCAATGCGGCTGGAGGGTTAAGTGACTTGCCCAGAGTCACAAGGAGCTGCCTGTGCCTGAAGTGGGAATCGAACTCAGTTCCTCAGGACCAAAGTCCACCACCCTAACCACTAGGCCACTCCATTTAAATATAAATGAGGGAATGAATATGATTCACTCCTGTTTTTTCTTTTTTCTTTTTAATTTTCCTTAAATGATTCTGTATTTAACTACTTTCTGTACAAGCGTGTTTTGCTTGGTATGTAATAATTAAAAATTATAAATAAAATAAAATAAAGAGGGAACCGAGTAACAGAATAAAAATTCAGCAGGAAATCTAATCTAATCTGCAGCTTCTATACCGCACAATTCCCAGCTGGAGGTTCGAGGTGGTTTCCAGGAGAGTGGTCAACGAGTGGTTAGAGGGGGGAGAAGATGGACATATTGGTTCAGGAGTTGAAGATCAGTGAGGCAATCTGGTTACAATTTGTTGAATAGGCGAGTCTAGTTTTTGTTCATAGCTGTAGGTAGTTTGAGTCTTAGCACACTGTAGTCGGTAGGGAGTTCCATTCATCAACAGCTCAGTAGGTGAACATGGAATTGATTCAACATTTGTATTTTATGTTCTTTATACAGATAGCAACATGGAATACTGATGGATAGAAACCGCATGTACGAAAGGAAAGAGATGACTGGTAAGACTGTACTACCGACCACCTGGCCACAACGAACAGATGATGAAATGTTAGCAGTAATTAGGGAAACTAGCAAATTTGGCAACGGTGTAATAAATGAGCAATTTCAATTACTCAACTATTGACTGGATAATGTCACATCAGGAAACGCTAGGGCGGTAAAGTTCCTAGATGCAATAGTGCCTCGTGGAGCAGCTGGTTCAGGAACCAACAAGAGGGGCTGCCATTTTAGATGTAGTCCTTAGTCGAATGTAGGACTTGGTGTGAGAGGTAACGACATCAGGGTTATTTGGCAATAATGATCATAAGAGCATCAAATTTGAGTTAATAACTGAAAGCATTAACTTTCAAAAGGGCAACTATGACAAATGAAAAGGAGCAGCTGCAAAAGATTAGTAATTTACATCAGCACACGTTTCACTTTAATAAGGTCAGACAACGATGTGCTGAAGGACTCAGAACCTATGATGGAATGTGGGAGTTTGAATGACAGTTAATCGGACCTATAGAATCGGTGCCCTCTTTCCTCATTAATATTAATTGGTAGGTCACACATACATCACTTTTCCCAAAACTGTTAACAACTCTGTTCACATAATGTTACAACTGAATTAAAAAAAAAAAAAAGGTTTTACAAAAGGTTACAACCGCTTAGCTTTTTCTTCTTTCATGTTTTAACATTAGCAATTAACGCATTGATATTCAACTGGGCAACTACGTAGGGGCAGTGTTTCAGAATCTTTTTTCAGTTGGCACTCACCAGATGGATGATGCTTATTGCTTGCATATGTAACACACTGCATACATGACCATCACAGTCCTTCTGCAGCATCTCACCCTTGCAGAAACAGGAAGTTGCATCAGAGGGGGCAGGATGCTGCAGACAGAAGGCTCCGGGCCAGCATCCAGAAGCATAAGTAAATTGCTGCCGTTACCGGCAAGCTCTAGACTTAAGAGACACTGTTTTAAGGTAGAGTGGAGGAGGAGGGATGGTTGAGAGAGAGAGAGAGAGAGAGGGGGAGATACTGGACCATGGTTGGGAAGAGGATTGAGAAGGAAAGATGCTGGACCTAGGGGTGGAAGGGAGAGGAGGTATGGCAATGGCCACAACCACAAGGGCAGCAGCTAGAGAGGAAATTGGGTGCATCCCTAATGTGGCAGGGCCAGAATAACAGGCAATGGTTTATGGCAGCTTTAGGCACCCTCCAGAAGCTAGCACTCCTCTGCCATGTTTATCTCACTTACTGATTTACCCTGAACATCAAAGGTTGGGAATTTTGATGACCTTTATTGCTGGAACCCTATATGCCAGTGCTCCTCACCTGGTCCAGGTATTAAGCCAGCTGTAGGACAAGGCCACAGCAGGAAGACTAAATTAATTCTTTGCCCAGTCTTTACCAATAAGGATGTAAGGAAGCTACCTGTGCCAGAAATGGTATTTAAGGGTCATGACACAGAGGAACTGAAACATTTTGATGAACTTGGAATGTCTAAGCCAAACTGACAATTAACTAGCAGAAAATCACCTGGACCAGATAGTATACATTCCATGGTACTGAAAGAAAAACACCTCAAAAATGAAATTGCAGATCTACTATTAAAATCGCTCATGGTAGAAAGGTGGCCAATGTATAGTCAATTTTTAAAAAGGGTTCCAGGGATGATCCAGAAAACTACAGATTGGTAAGCCTGAACAAAATTACTGAATACGCATGGTTTAATGTGACTGAGTCAACATGGATTCAGCCAATGGAAGTCTTGTCTAGCCAATTTGGTGCATTTTTTTCAAGATGTGAATAAACATGTGAATAAAGGTGAGCCAGTTGATGTAGGTTATCTAGATTTTCAGAAAGCTTTTGACAAAGTCCCTCATGACAGATTCCTGAGAAAATTAAAAGCCAAGGGTTAGAAAACAATGTTCTGTTGTGGTTTGAGAACTGATTTAAAAATAGTAAACAGAGAGAAGGGTTAAATGACCAGTTCTCTAAATGGAGGAAGGTGAATAATGGAGTGCCACAAGGATCTGCACTGGAATCACTGCTTTTTAAATATCTGGAAATGGGAATGATGAGCGAGGTGATAAAATCTGCAGATGACACAAAACTATTCAAGACTGTTAAACTGCATGTAGACTGCAAAAAAACTGTAGAAGAGTCTGGAAGCCTGGGCATCCAAATGGCAGATTAAATTTGACGTGAACAAGTGCAAAGTGTTACACATTGGGAAGAATAACTCAAATCATAGCTACCTGCTGCTATGTACCATATTAGGAATCACCACTGAAGAAAAGGATTTTGGTGGCCATGTGGATAATGCACTGAAATCTTCTGTTCAGTGTGCGACACTGACCAAAAAAAGCAAACAACGTTAGGAATTATAGAAAAGCAATGGAGAGTAAAACAAATTCCTTAATGCCTCTGTATTGCTCCATGGTGAGACCACACCTTGAATATCGTGTGCAATTCTGGTTGCTGCATCACAAAAAGATTTAGTGGAACTGGAAAATGGTACAGAACAGCAACCAAAATGATGAAAGGGATTGAGGGATTCTCATGAGGAAAGACTAAGAGGCTCTCAGCTCAGGAAGTGCTGACAGAGGAACATTTCCCCTTTTAAGACCCATTCAGTCCAACCCGTTCCACCTGGGGAAGAAGGGAAGGGATTCTATTCCAGATAATTCCTTCTGCCCAAAAAGACAATGGGTTTCAACCCATCCTAGACCTAAGGGCCCTGAACAAATATCTGGTCAAAGAAGTTCAGGATGACTTAAGGATCTGAAAAAAATATATAGTGGAATTAGAAAAAGGTTAAAAGAAGAGTGACCAAAATGATAAAGGGGACGGAACTCCTCTCGTATGAGGAAAGGTTAACGAGGTTAGGGCTCTTCGGCTTGGAAAAAGAGACAGATGAGGGGAGATATGATTGAGGTCTACAAAAGTGGTGTAGAACGGAAAGACTAGGGGACATACAATGAAGTTACATGGAAATACTTTTAAAACAAATAGGAGGAAATATTTTCACTCAACGAATAGTCAAGCTCTGGAACTCATTGCTAGAGGATGTAGTAATGGCAGTTAGTGAATATGGGTTAAAAAAAAGGTTTGGACAAGTTCCTGGAGGAAAAGTCTATAGTCTGCTATTGAGATAGTCATGGGGAAGCCACTGCTTGTTCCTGGGATCATTAGCAAGGAATGTTGGTACTATTTGGGTTTTTGTGACATGGATTGGTCACTGCTGCAAACAGGATAGCGGGCTAGATGGACCACTTTGATCAGACTCTGGTTTAGCGGTATATCAAATTTGTGAATAAGTATAATTACAAACATGGGTCTGACCCAGTATGACTATTTTTATGTTCACATGCTTGGCGTGTATGCAGACGAGTTTCTCAGTCAACGCAGCTCTTGTGCGCATGTGCCAGGCAAACCTGAAAGCAAAGAACACATTGGCACTGCTCTTCTGTGCCTTTAAATTTAGAAAACATGCGCCAATGTATGCTTACACTTTTGGGTTTGCTCAGACTTGTACCCATTTGTACCGGTACATAGAGGCTTGCAAAGGCCAGTGGTGTACTGAGGGCAGGGCGCTGGGGGCACACTGCAAGAGGTGTGCAGGGAGCGGTCATGTGGCTGTTGGCTTCGCCGGTTCCCTGCTCCCAGTAGCCCAGTAGGTAAGAAGGCAGAACCCAGGGGGAGGGTGACATTGTACCGGGGGGGGGGGGGGGGGGGGCAGCGGTGATCTGCCCCGGGTGACATATGAACAAGGACCACCACTGGCATGGACTTCCTTCTGCTTCTGAAGCAAATCAAAACCAGCAGAAAATCATAAGAAATCCTCTCTTCAAACTCCCCAATGCCAGCTCTGAGCTGGTATTTTTCCAGCGGTAAGAGGGTTTGCTTTTGTGCTGTTCTCCGAGCAATGGGAGGGAAAAGCAAATGACCTCATTAACATCCATTTGACTCCATTTAAATATAATTTGCGGCCATCTCTGGCGTGCTCACTGTATCCTGCGCTAGAGCCCTCTGAGCATTCTGCACAGATTAGTACCGGCGCTAGTCCAACGCAATTCGAATTTCACACCGGAGTTAAGTTTTGAGCATCAGGACCTAGTCTGCTCATTGCGGCAATGGTACTGAGTCTGGAAGCCAGGCACTATGGTCCCTTATGGGACATTGTATCAGCCACCAGGTGTCACCCTTTTTAATCATCACGACCCTCACCTCTACTTCCCACCAAAGCAAGCGGAAGTGCATGTTGTATCATCAACTCCCGCTAATTCAGGGTGCAGAAGGATCAGTCTGGGAACTGAACCCAGGACCCTCCACATGGCAGAATACAGCATTGCTACTGCAGTTCAAGGTCAGCCCAAACAGTCCTCTAATATCAGGTCATGTTAAGAATGATGTGGACAAAATCCCTCAACAAGGATTCCTCTGGCTAATATGTCAGGTCATTTTGTCAGGGCCATTGTGGGCGGGCTGTTTTACATAAGTACATAAGTATTGCCACGCTGGGACAGACCAAAGGTCCATCAAGCCCAGCATCCTGTTTCCAACAGTGGCCAATCCAGCTCACAAATACCTGGCAAGAACCCGAAAAAGTTCAATACATTTTATACTGCTTATCCTAGAAATAGCAGTGGATTTTCCCCAAGTCATTTTAATAATGGTCCACATTCTATGGCAACTAATTCCAAAGTTTAATTACACGTTGCGTGAAGAAAACGTTTCTCCAGTTCATATTAAATTTACTACTTTGTAGCTTCATCGAATGCCCCCTAGTCCTAGTATTTTTGGAAAGAGGAATCATATCTACCCGTTCCACTCCACTCATTATTTTAGAGACCTCTATCATATCTCCCCTCAGCCATCTTTTCTCCAAGCTGAGCAGCCCTAGATACTTCAGCCTTTCCTCATAGGGAAGTCGCCCCATCTCCTTTATCATTTTTGTCGCTCTTCTCAATACCTTTTCTAATTCCACTATATCTTTTTTTGAGATGCGGTGACCAGAATTGAACACAATATTCAAGGTGCGGTTGCACCATCGACCAATACAAATGCATTATAACGTCCTCATTTTTGTTTTCCATTCCTCTCTTAGCCAACGCAGCACACTGAGCAGAGGGTTTTCTCATAGACTTATGTTGGGGGCTATTTTGCCGAGAGCTTTTTTATTAGTTTTTTTTGTGGGGGCAGGCATTTGACAGGGGGTTTTTTTTTGACAGGGCTGTTTTGACTTGGTACCCATTGCAGAGGCTTACACCCTGGGCTCCCAAATGCAAGTACCTTTGACGTTCCATCCAGGGGCATATTTGCGTGGGGCCACAGGGGCCTGGGCCCCCACAGATTTCTCCCTGGACCCTCCTACCGGCGTCAACCCTCCCCCGCCTACCGCCATCACCTACCCCCGCCGAGGTCCGCTTCCTGCTGCCGGTGCCTTTAAAAATATTACTTCAGCTGGCGAGGGACCCCAACCCCCGCCAGCCCAGCCGAGGTCTTGTTTTAAGTTCTTCTTCCTCGTGCTGTTGAAAGCTGCATCCCTTCCAGTTTCGGACGGAGTCTGACGTCAACGTGCTGCGACGTCAGACTCTGTCCGAAACTGTAAGGGATGCAGCTTTCAACAGCACTACTACTACTTAACATTTCTAGAGCGCTACTAGGGTTACGCAGCGCTGTACAGATTAAGAAAAAGGCCAGTCCCTGCTCCAAGGAGCTTAGCACGAGGAAGAAGAACTTAAAACAAGACCTTAGCTGGGCTGGCGGGGGTTGGGGTCCCCCGCCAGCTGAACTAATATTTTTAAAGGCACCGGCAGCAGGAAGCGGACCTCAGCGGGGGTAGGTGACGGCGGTAGGCGGGGGAGGGTTGACAGCGGTAGGGGGGGTGGCGGCCGGGGGGGGGGGCTATAATGTGCCCTCTCACTCTAGCCCCTGCCCCCCCTACCGCCGAACCTCAGATACGCCCCTGGTTCCATCACCGATATTTACAATTTTCGATCGACAGACTGCGAAGCTTGTTTCCAGGTGGAATGCAGACTTGCAGTTTTCCCTCACCAGTTCCTAGTTTCAAGCATTCGTGACAAAATGGTAAAATGAGGGACAAGACTTTTTTTTTTTTTTTAGATATGTTAATGATAGGAGGAAGTACAAAAGTGGCATTGTGAGACTCAAAAGGGGAAGGAATATGTAGGAGCTGATAAAAATAAAGCAAAATTGCTCTACAAATATTTTTGCTCTGTGTTCACAGCTGAAGGGCCGGGAGCAGGACCACAGAGGACAAACAAATAGGAATTGAGGGGTGGTAGTCCCTGAATGATTTCCAGAGGACTGGGTTTGTGAAGAGCTGGCTACACTAAAGGTGGACAAAGCAATGGGGCCGGATGGCATACATCTGAGGGTACTGAGGGAAGTTCTACTGGATCTGCTGGCTGACCTTTTCAACACTTCTCTAGAGCCAGAAGTAGTCCCGGAGGACTGAGGAAGAGCAGATATGGTCCCTCTCCACGATAGCGGAAGTAAGAAAGAGGTTGGGAGCTACAGGCCGGTAAGCCTGACTTCTGTGGTAACTAAGTTAATGGAAATGCTTTTACAACAGAGTTTTTGGAATCCAGGACTCAAGGCAACATGGTTTCACTCGAGACAGGTCTTGTCAGACAAATCTGATTAATTTCTTTAGCTGGGTGACCAGAGAGTTGAATCAAGGGAGAGAACTAGACGTGGGGTATGTAGTATTTAGCAAAGCCTTTGACATGGTTCCGCGTAGGTGACTAGTAAAATCAACTGAGTGCCCTCGGTATGGGTTAGCAACTGGTTGAGCTGAAGGTAAGAGGGTAGTGGTGAATGCAGCTCAATACTGAGAAAAAGGGATGGCCTCTTTTCTTGCAAACCGGTCGTTTAAAGTAGTACAAAACTGTTCCACTTCAAAAGCATATCCTGTCTCTTGTGGGGTACACCCATAGGCATAGACTGGGGGGGGGGGGCGAGGGGGGGCAATGCCCCCCCCAAACGACGATGAGGCGCCGCCGCGCCATTAGTTAAAAAAAAAAAAAAAACACATGCACGCACGCGCTCCTCTCCATCCGCTTGGCTTTCCTGCTCTCTCTGTCTGCGTCCCGCCTTCCTCTGACGTCAGAGGAAGGCGGGACGCAGACAGAGAGGGCAGGGAAGCCAAGCGGAGTAGCGGACGGAGAGGAGCGTGTCCGTCTACCCCTCTCTCTTCCTCCCTCCCTCCCTCCCTCCGCCGCAGGCAGCAGTCTTTTCCAGCGTTCCTGGCAGCGGTAGCAATGTACACGCTGCCTTTGGCTCTGCCCCGAAGCCTTCTCTTCAAGTTCCTGTTCCCGCATAGGTGGGAACAGGAACTTGAAGAGAAGGCTTCCGGGGCAGACCGAAGGCAGCGTGTACATCGCTACCGCTGCCAGGAACGCTGAAAAAGCTGAAGACTGTTGCCTGCGGCGGAGGGAGGGAGGAAGAGAGGGGGTAAACGGAGTCACCATCTTGGACCTCGCGGGGGGGGGGGGGAGCAGAGGGAAGATGGATGGGACTGGGAGGGGTGGGGAGCAGAGGGAAGGAGCAGGAGATGAATGGGACTGGGACGGGTGGGAAGCAGAGGGAAGGAGCAGGAGATGAATGGGACTGGGAGGGGTGAGAAGCAGAGGGAAGGAGCAGGAGATGAATGGGACTGGGAGGGGTGGGAAGCAGAGGGAAGGAGCAAGAGATGGATGGGACTGGGAGGGGTGGAAGCAGAGGGAAGGAGCAGGAGATGAATGGGACTGGGAGGGGTGGGAAGCAGAGGGAAGGAGCAAGAGATGGATGGGACTGGGAGGGGTGGGGAGCAGAGGGAAGGAGCAAGAGATGGTTGGGACTGGGAGGGGTGGGGAGCAGATGGAAGGAGCAAGAGATGGATGGGACTGGGAGGGGTGGGGAGCAGAGGGAAGGAACAGAAGATGGATAGGACTGGGAGGGGTGGGGAGCAGAGGGGAAGGAGCAAGAGATGGTTGGGGACTGGGAGGGGTGGGGAGCAGAGGGAAGGAGCAAGAGGGATGGGACTGGGAAGGGTGGGGAGCAGAGGGATGGACCAGGAGATGGATGGGATTGGGAGAGGTCAGGCACAGCAGAGGGAAGGAGCAGAAGATGGATGGAAGGAGGGATGGTGAGCATAAGGAAGGAACAGAAGATGGATGGGACTGGGAGGGGTGGGGAGCAGAGGGAAGGAGCAAGAGATGGATGGGACGGAGGGTGGGGAGCAGAGGGAAGGAGCAAGAGATGGATGGGACTGGGAGGGGTGGGGAGCAGAGGGAAGGAGCAAGAGATGGTTGGGACTGGGAGGGGTGGGGAGCAGAGGGAAGGAGCAAGAGATGGTTGGGACTGGGAGGGGTGGGGAGCAGATGGAAGGAGCAAGAGATGGATGGGACTGGGAGGGGTGGGGAGCAGAGGGAAGGAACAGAAGATGGATAGGACTGGGAGGGGTGGGGAGCAGAGGGAAGGAGCAAGAGATGGTTGGGACTGGGAGGGGTGGGGAGCAGAGGGAAGGAGCAAGAGGGATGGGACTGGGAAGGGTGGGGAGCAGAGGGATGGACCAGGAGATGGATGGGATTGGGAGAGGTCAGGCACAGCAGAGGGAAGGAGCAGAAGATGGATGGGACGGAGGGATGGTGAGCATAAGGAAGGAACAGAAGATGGATGGGACTGGGAGGGGTGGGGAGCAGAGGGAAGGAGCAAGAGATGGATGGGACGGAGGGTGGGGAGCAGAGGGAAGGAGCAAGAGATGGATGGGACTGGGAGGGGTGGGGAGCAGAGGGAAGGAGCAAGAGATGGATGGGGACTGGGAGGGTGGGGAGCAGAGGGAAGCCTACTGGAAAGAAGACACTGAATAAAACAGAAGACACTGGGACCAAAGCGAATAGAAAAACTAAATGATCAGACAACAAAGGTAGATAAAAGTATTTTATTCATAATTTATTAATTGAAATGTGTCAGCTTTTTGAAATGTGCATCTGTGATATTTTGCCTGTAAATTCAATTCCTTCCTCCACATTAGCATATTCATTTGCATATGTATATATGCAAATGGTATGCTAATATGCTCCGCCCATTCTTTGCCCCCCCAAATGAAACAGTCAAACTACGCCTATGGGTACACCGCAAGGATCTGTTCTATTGCCAATTTTGTTTAACATTTATGTCAGCCCTCTTGCTTTATGTCAGTCTTTGGGTATTAGTTTCTATTCGTATGCCGATGATTTTCTTTTAATTCACTATGTAAAACCGTTAGATATTGAACTTACACAAATTCAAAATAGCCTTGATGACGTAGCTAGCTGGCTTAAAAGACAACTGTTACTTCGTGGATTACAGGTCGTGAAACAATTCCTCCTGTTATACCTATTTTATTTGATAAGCCGATACCAACAGTGCAATCCTTTAGATACCTAGGAGTCATTATTGACTCAGCTTTATCATTCAATGAACAAATATCTGAGGTAGTCAGGAACTCTATCACCTTCAAAAACTACGCTCAATTAGAAATTCAGTCAATAAAGCTTCTCTATGTACATTAACACATGCATATATTACAACACGTCTGGACTATTGCAACATCACTTATGCAGGACTTACTAAGATGAATACAGATGATATAGAATACTGCAGCTCATGTCATCTGCAGGGTCTCAAAATATGACAGGATTACACCACTCATTCCAACTTCACTGGCTCCCAGTAGAAGCCAGAATAAAATTTAAAATCCTTACCCTGACTCATAAAGCATTACATCTATTAATTCCATGGTATTTAGCAAATCTTATCCTGCCTTATTCGCCTAGGCGAACACTTCGATCATTTACAGACAACAGATTAGTTATCCCATCACCACAGAAGGCCAGATGGGAATCCACCAGAAACTCGGCTTTCTTTTGTTTAGCCCCTTCTCTTTGGAACTGTCTCCCAAAAAATCTTAGATTGGAAGAGTCCTACATTCAATTTCGAAAAGTTTTGAAAACATATTTGTTTCAGAATACGTTTGAAAATAATCTGTGATGAAAGGCAGTATTAGGCAGAATGAATTTACAGCACAATTATACGTTTAAGTTTATGTACTTGTTATGAATGGTTGTTCAGTAATGCATTGGTGTCTCTTATTTTTAGAATGGTTGTTTTAGCTTGCTTTCCTATCAATTCGATGAAGTTCTTTTATGTTTGTTTTTATTATGATTTTTATATCAATATGTAAACCGTTCTGTTTTGTGAATACAATTTGAAACGATATAGTAAATGAATAAACGATAAATGGTATTAGTGGTCTGCCAAAGAAACAACAAGTCAAGCGGAAGATATTCAGAAGGACCAGACTGAAGTCACAGATGTTGACAGTCAAAAACGATGGTTTATTAAGACCCTACACGGTCCGTGTTTCGGCCAAGAGGCCTTCTTCAGGGGTCTAAAACAAAAATATAAATACAAATATAAATAAAAATAAAAATGAAACACTTGTTCCATATATGGTGCGATGTGTAAAGTTAAAAACACAAAAGTTACATATGATAAACCATCGTTTTTGACTGTCAACATCTGTGACTTCAGTCTGGTCCTTCTGAATATCTTCCGCTTGACTTGTTGTTTCTTTGTGTGTTTTTGCGGGAGAATTGGACTCTCTTTGTTGTTCTTCGGACATTAGTGGTCTGCCACCAGGTTTGGTTCTTGAGCAGCCGGTTCTTTTTAACATTTTTGTAAGTGATATTGCTGAAGGGCTGTCTAGTAAGGTTTTGCCTCTTTGCGGATGATAACCACAACCTGCAATATAGTAGACACCCCTGATGGTGTGGAAAACACCAGGAGGGATTTAATGAAGCTAGAGGAATGGTCTGGAATTTTGCAGCTAATGCTAAAATCATGCAGGTTCATGTAGTAGTTACTATTATAATTCACTGTCCAGGACTGTCCAAAATGTGCATCTGCCGCCTCCTTCCCACCCCCCCCCCCCCCCCCCACAGTAAGTGATTCACTTGCTCAATGACACCATTGAGAAACTGAGGCCATCACTAGAGGGGTGGTGCAGGTTTTCAGAGTTGATGTCCTTTAAAAAAAAAAACATGTGAAGGGTTACAAAATATCAAATATCAATTATCAAATTTATTCCTATTGGCCGCTAAACTCCCCTTTTTCAGGGTTCGGTGCAGTTTACAAAAGAATCTAAACCAAAAGCTTACAATAACAAGCTGAATTACATAATATAACAGCCTGGGTGCACCTCTCACCTCTATGCCCCCTGGAAGGCCTATATCCTGGCATCTCACATTCTCAAGGAAGACGGGCCTCACTCACTCACAAAACTGGCTCACAATTCAGAAGAACACACATGGCAGGACCCAAACAACTCAGACTCCTAAAAGCAGAAAAGAACATTGATCTTTCTTGAACGACTCCCGGGGGACGGCTTAGGTCCTCATTACAGAATGCCAAAAAGCTAGAATATTACTACTACTAATCATCATTTCTATAGCGCTACTAGACGTATGCAGCGCTGTACACTTGAACATGAAGAGACAGTCCCTGCTCGACAGAGCTTACAATATAATCAAGACAGACAAACAGGACAAATAAGGGATAAGGGCAAAGAGTAGCAAGATTCCAGAACCCCAAAGAGTAGTAAGATTCCGTGCAGAATCCCAAAGAATAGCAAGATTCCGGAATCCCAAACACTACTACTACTACTTATCATTTCTAAAGCGCTACTAGACGTACGCAGCGCTGTACACTTGAACATGAAGAGACAGTCCCTGCTCGACAGAGCTTACAATATAATCAAGACAGACAAACAGGACAAATAAGGGATAAGGGCAAAGAGTAGCAAGATTCCAGAACCCCAAAGAGTAGTAAGATTCCGTGCAGAATCCCAAAGAATAGCAAGATTCCGGAATCCCAAACACTACTACTACTACTTATCATTTCTATAGCGCTAATAGATGTATGCAGCGCTGTACACTGAACATGTAAGAGATGTAAGAAATGTAAGAATATGACTGTAAGACAGAGTTTCCCAAACTGTGTGCCATGGGGCGCCACGGGGCAGATGGAGGTTCGAGACATGGAGCCTGTCTGGCTCCTAAAAGGGCGATCCTGATTGGGAAGCAAGGAGTGAGGCTCTTTGTTTCCAAATCAGGATCACTCTTTTAGGCGCGACTCCGGTGACCAATCGCAGCTGTGATCGGTAGCTTGCTCCAGCCATGTGTGGCAGGAAAACAGCAGTCCTCGGTTAGTGAGAAAGATTTTGTATGCAGCTGGCAGAGAGAAAGAGATAAAAGGTAAGCACAATTAATCCTGACCCTGTAAGAACAGCAAGTTAAAAACAAAAATCATGAAACCAAGGGGAGATTTCTGGATTAGCGACAGGCACCTGTCGCTGCCAGGGACCCATTCAACAGAGGGAGAATTGTGGGTGGCGTGATGGAGGGAAGGAGAGATGCTGCATGAGTAATGAGGGGCATAAGTGTTGGACATGAGTTAGAGGGGGAGGAAGGGGTGAAATATTGTATATGGGGGGAGAGGGGCCAGAGAGGGAGAAATGTTGGATATGGGGGTGGAGAGAAGGGAGAGATGGTGCTTGAGAGAAATACTGGACATGATCTGTAGCGGGGTGGGGGTAGAGACCTGTGTGGCGGGAGGGGGGGGGGACAGAAAACATTTCTCGGACACTAAGGGTGCCTTGAACCGAAAAAAGTTTGGCAACCACTGCCTTAAGAGAAAAGCCATTCTTGCACTGTTTTTTTGGTTTGTTCGATTTTACAAAAGGAGGAATTTTCTCCTTCGTGAGCTTACTTAGAACTAGAGCTGGGATATGGAACGGGATGGTTCTCCTGTTTTACATCCAGCTTTGCAGTGACAGAGCCAGTGTTAGCTGGGACCCCGTGCAGGCTGTTTCATCTTCAGATTTAGGCTGGCCCCCTGTCACATGGAGAAACAGGGCAACTGCCCTGTTTACTCTCCCCCTACCACCCGACAGTCCTCAGCCAGGGATCACACACCAGGAACCTTGCAGTCATGGGACTTAATCAGCCACTAGGTGTCACCATTACAGGACTGAGGCTACCTCGCGCCTTCCCCTCAGGACTGTGAACACTGCTTCCACAGTCCTGTCTAGAGAATGACACAGAGATGGGGACAGAGCCCTGGAGACGTGGACAAACTTTGCCTTGCAATTTTCTACTTTGATGCCTGCTAATGAACTGGACTGTTATTTATGTTTGAGTGATGCAGACCATGATATTTTGCTTTCTGGAAAAACAAGCCAACATGGTGGCCGCAAGTAGCAAAATTTGCATGGGGGATCCTGTACATCTTCTGAGAACACATCTTCTATTGAAGGAAGGACTGTGGAAAACAGGAGAGCTAGACTGATTCCTGAGATTGTTGATGACTTCTTATTCATCCACAGATTTAAGAATCGTAACAGTGCTTCATAGGGCATATTTCTCCCCTCTCGGGCATACAGAACGGGTTGTATTTTGTACCCCTGGACATTTTAACAGGGTAGATTAGGACTCCTTGGGGTAGCAGAAGTCAGCTTTGTTGGGTTGGAAGAGTAAATGGGGGGGGGGGGGAAGTTATTATATTTCTCGTCGTTATTATTGTTTTCTATTTGTGATTTATACACAACAGTTGCACAGCATATTGTTGCTTTTTATACTTTAATAAGATTTAAATATAAAATCATAAAATGTTCAAGGCTTCTGCAGATGAGAACAGAGCCCACGGGGAAGGGACTCCACTCCGCAGCTCCTCAGTACCTTTCCGCTCTCATCTCTCCCTACACTCCTCCCCGTGAACTCCGTTCGCTGGGTAAATGTCTCCTGTCGTCCCCCTTCTCCCCCACTGCTAACTCCCGGCTCCGTTCCTTCTATCTCGCTGCTCCCTATGCCTGGAATAGACTCCCTGAGCCGGTACGTCAGGCTGTCTTCAAGTCTAGGCTTAAAGCCCACCTCTTTGCTACTGCTTTCGACTCCTAACCATGACTCTCTTACTCAACACCCTCACTTATCACCCCTAGCTGTCTGTTCGTCTGTCCAATTTAGATTGTAAGCTCTGTTGAGCAGGGACTGTCTTTTCATGTTCATTTGTACAGTGCTGCGTAAGTCTAGTAGCGCTATAGAAATGTTTAATAGTAGTAGTAACAGTGCTGGGCAGACTTCTACGGTCTGTGCCCTGAGAATGGCAAGGACAAATCAAACTCGGGCTGGTGGTTGGGAGGCGGGGATAGTGCTGGGCAGACTTAAACGGTCTGTGCCCTGAAGAGGACAGGTACAAATCAAAGTAGGGTATACACAAAAAGTAGCACATATGAGTTTGTCTTGTTGGGCAGACTGGAGGGACCGTGCGGGTCTTTTTCTGCCGTCATCTACTATGTTACTATGTTACAATGTAAAATGAGTTTATCTTGTTGGGCAGACTGGATGGACCGTACAGGTCTTTATTTGCCGTCATTTACTATGTTACTCTTTGGGGTTCTACATGGAATGTTGCTACTAATTGGGATTCCAGAATCTTGTAACTCTTTAGGATTCCAGAATCTTCAGAACTTTTAGTATCTCGCTGCTCTCTATGCCTGGAATAGACTCCCTGAGCCGGTACGTCAGGCTCAGTCTCTGGCTGTCTTCAAGTCTAGGCTTAAAGCCCACCTCTTTGCTACTGCTTTCGACTCCTAACCATGACTCTCTTACTCAACACCCTCACTTATCACCCCTACCACTGCAATTTCCCCACCCCTAGCTGTCTGTTCGTCTGTCCAATTTAGATTGTAAGCTCTGTTGAGCAGGGACTGTCTTTTCATGTTAATTTGTACAGCGCTACGTAAGTCTAGTAGCGCTATAGAAATGTTTAATAGTAGTAGTAGTAGTATGAGCCAAGTATAGGACAGTCAAGCCATTGTGACATCACTGATGAGGTTGGCTCTTAGGCATTGGTGGACTGAGGCATTATGACATCACAATGTAAGCTCTGGTTAAATCACCGCAGCTCCTCAGTACCTTTCCGCTCTCATCTCTCCCTACACTCCTCCCAGTGAACTCCGTCGTCCCCCTTCTCCCCCACTGCTAACTCCCGGCTCCGTTCCTTCTATCTCGCTGCTCCCTATGCCTGGAATAGACTCCCTGAGCCGGTACGTCAGGCTCAGTCTCTGGCTGTCTTCAAGTCTAGGCTTAAAGCCCACCTCTTTGCTACTGCTTTCGACTCCTAACCACGACTCTCTTACTCAACACCCTCACTTATCACCCCTACCACTGCAATTTCCCCACCCCTAGCTGTCTGTTCGTCTGTCCAATTTAGATTGTAAGCTCTGTTGAGCAGGGACTGTCTTTTCATGTTCATTTGTACAGTGCTGCGTAAGTCTAGTAGCGCTATAGAAATGTTTAATAGTAGTAGTAACCTTTGTCCCCATGTCATTCTATAGTCCTGACCTGAAAGTTTCTCTTTCTAAAATCAAAAACATCCCCTCCCTCCAAATCCCCAGAGGCGATGATGCAAAATTCATAGTTTGCCCCATTTCAGCTCAGCTGAGAACTGGACAGCAAGACCCTAGGCCCCTCCTCCTTCAGTTTCATTCTCTTCCCCAAATGTCAAGGCCCAGAGGCCTTCTTAGGCCAACAACAGCCAAGGCCTTTTTCCTTCCAGCAACACAAAAACTCCCCCCCCCCCCCCCCCCCCCCCCCCCCGGACTTTCACAGATCCTCTCTTGAATCCCATCCAACCTACCAACAAGTATCTCCCAAATCTGCATGAGAAAGTGAGAGAGCAGGCCACACAAGAGACCCAGTATTTCTTCCCTCCTCCCCAAACTCCTGGTCCAGCGCCCAGGATGGAAATAATCAAAGAAATGGACACAAAAAGAAAGCTAGTGTGGAAACCTGACAAGAAAAAGTGAAAGAGGAGATGGAAATATTCCCAGAAACAAAAGCTTCTCCGTAAACAAAACCAAAAGACAATCACTGGTTCCCACAGAGAACCTGGGAAACTTCACTTCAGTTACAAGAAAAATGTAGGGTCCACTTCACCTCGGTCCTCTCTCATTTTTATCAGGATATGATTGGACTCGAAGGTAACCCACTTGAAAATAAAAGCCCAAACTTGCCTTTTCACTGTGTCACCCCACCTCCCCCCTTCCCAGGACTTCCAAACACTAAGAAGGGGCTACAACATCACTCCTTGGTGGCTTCCCAGACGGAGAGAGATTTTTGAAAAAACGTTCTCCACTGGAGAAAAGAAAATGAACATAGTAACATAGTAACATAGTAGATGACGGCAGAAAAAGACCTGCACGGTCCATCCAGTCTGCCCAACAAGATAACTCATATGTGCTACTTTTTGTGTATACCCTACTTTGTACCTGTCCTCTTCAGGGCACAGACCGTATAAGTCTGCCCAGCACTATCCCTGCCTCCCAACCACCAGTCCCGCCTCCCACCACTGGCTCTGGCACAGACCGTATATCTGCACAGCACTATCCCCGCCTCCCAACCACCGTCTCTGGCACAGACCGTATAAGTCTGGCCAGCACTATCCCCGCCTCCCAACCACCGGCTCTGGCACATACCGTATAAGTCTGCCCAGCACTATCCCTGCTTCCCAACCACCAGCCCCGCCTCCCACCAACGGCTCTGGCACAGACTGTATAAGTCTGGCCAGCACTATCCCTGCCTCCCACCACCGGCTCTGGCTCAGACCGTATAAGTCTGGCCAGCACTATCCCCGCCTCCCAACCACCAGCCCCGCCTCCCACCACCGGCTCTGCCACCCGATCTCGACTAAGCTCCTGAGGATCCATTCCTTCTGCAGATCAAAATGAGTTACATTCAGGCACACTGGGTATTTCATGAGGCAATTGAGGGTAAATAACTTGCCCAAGATCACAAGGAGCAGCAGTGGGAATCAAACCGGGCATCTCTGGATGTCAAGAACAGTGCTCTAATCACTAGGCCACTCCTCCACTCTACTTATAGAAGCCTCAGAGTTCAATCCTGGCACCTCCAAATGTGGGAAAGCACTCCTTCAGAGTCACAGACAGACAATTTCATTTCTATGAATAGTAAGGAATGGATTTAATCCAATAAAGCTACTTTCTGTAGTACACCTCATATACAAAAAGCTCTGGGTTTAGAACTGCCTTTGAGACATATAGGGATTCTGGACTAGAGAATGACATGGGGACCCGTAGTAACCGCAAGGATGGGGACAAAGCCCACGAGGACGGGGCACGGATGGGGACAGAGCCCACGGGGACAGGGACAAACTTTATCCCAGTGTCACTTTCTACTTTGAAGCCTGTTAATGACTGCTATTTATGTTTGATTGATGCAGATGGCTAGTTCAGTTGCTCATTTTGGTCTGAGGAAATCTGGAACCTCCAGTTCCCTCTGGAGCATTCAGAACGGCGGGGGGAAACCACAGCAAAACCTACTTATTCTGGAAAAAAAATGGGAATACTCAGGGTGGGTGGTCCAGTGGACCCGAACTCTACCACCACCCCCCCCCCCCCCAGAACACTCCCCAAATATTTTTTTAAATATTCTCAGATCACCCCCAGACCAGCAAAGATTTACCTCATGGTCTAGTGACATCTCCTCCCCTCCCCCTTTCCTCCCTGTACCTTAACAAGTTGGAGACAGGAGGGCAGGAGCAGCGCTTCCTCCCTCCTGCCTCGGGCCTTCCCGGAACAAACTGGTGGCACACAGCCCTTGCCCTGGGATGCCATAGGCAAGGGCTGGATTCTGCCATTTTCTTCCAGGTGGGCCCTAGGCAGGTGTTGCTCCTGCCCTCCTGCCTCCAACTTGTTAAGGTACAGGGAGGGGGGTCACTAGACTAACAGGTAAATCTTTGCTGGTCTGGGAGGGGGGTCAGGTCCATGAGGGTATCCAGTCCACTAGATCACCAGGGTGATTTTGCCTGGGGCGGCTGGAAGAGGGTGGGGGGGGGGGTCTGTTGGGATCAACTGGACCACCACGGAATATTTTTAAAATATTTGGGGGTTGCTGGAAGGGGGGGGGGGGTTGGAAGGTGGTCCACTGGACCATCAGGGATTTTTGGCAAGTAAGCTTGCATTTGACAGCTTGGAATCGTAAACAGCAGCCAATGCACAAAGGGAGATCCGTGCATCTCATTTGCATGTGGTCCCCTTTATGCACTGGTTGCCGTTTGTGACTCGGTAATTTTTACCGCGGCACCCATATTTAGTTGGTGCCACTGTGCTTCAGCCCCTTAGTGCGAAGTGTTTCAGTCTTTGGGAACCAGATTGATATTGTGATGTCATAATGCCTCATTCCACCAATAAAAGCCAACCTCATCAGTGATGTCACAATGGCTTGATTGTCCTATACTTGGCTCACTTGTATTACATAGAGCAGTAATTTCAATTTCTAGAGACATTTCTGTTTTCTTTAATTATGGGGGGAATTTATCAATATGGGTTACTGTTAAAATGCATTATTTTACCACCAACTCGTACTATTTTAGCAGGTCCCATTTTATGCAATGAGACTTAGAGGGTCTTTTACAAAAGCACGTTAGTGTTTTTAGTGCGCACTAAACGCTAGAGACACCCATAGAAATATATCGGCGTCTCTAGTGTTTAGCGCATGCTTATTTTTAGCACGCGCTAAAAACGGTATCGTGCCTTTGTAAAAAGGACCCCTTAGTTACTAATAACTAGGGCTAATAGTAAAATAGCACTTCTTAACGGTAGCCCACATTTTTATTTTTGTTGTATTTGTACCCCGCGCTTTCCCACTCATGGCAGGCTCAATGCGGCTTATATGGGGCAATGGAGGGTTACGTGACTTGCCCAGAGTCACAAGGAGCTGCCTGTGCCTGAAGTGGGAATCAAACTCAGTTCCTCAGGACCAAAGTCCACCACCCTAACCACTAGGCCACTCCTCCACTGTTGCTACTATTTGAGATTCTACATGGAATGTTGCTATTCCACTAGCAACATTCCATGTAGAAGTCGGCCCTTGCAGATCACCAATGTGGCCACGCAGGCTTCTGCTTCTGTGAGTCTGACATCCTGCACGTACGTGCAGGACGTCAGACTCACAGAAACAGAAGCCTGCGCAGCCTTCTACATGGAATGTTGCTAGTGGAATAGCAACATTCAATGTAGAATCTCCAATAGTAGGAACATTCCATGTAGAATCTCCAATAGTAGCAACATTCCATGTAGAAGTCGGCCCTTGCAGATCACCAATGTGGCCGCGCAGGCTTCTGCTTCTGTGAGTCTGACATAAGCCTGCGCAGCCTTCTACATGGAATGTTGCTAGTGGAATAGCAACATTCCATGTAGAATCTCCAATAGTATCTATTTTATTTTTGTTACATTTGTACCCTGCGCTTTCCCACTCATGGCAGGCTCAATGCGGCTTACATGGGGCAATGGAGGGTTAAGTGACTTGCCCAGAGTCACAAGGAGCTGCCTGTGCCTGAAGTGGGAATCAAACTCAGTTCCTCAGGACCAAAGTCCACCACCCTAACCACTAGGCCACTCCTCCACCATTGATAACTTCCCCCCTCAAAATTGCACTCATTATTTCTCTGTATGTGATACACACACCCAAAGTTTATTTAAAACCATGTTATCTCTGGGGGTAGGGGAAGATTAGGAGCACAAAATTTAATTGAGCAGGGGTGGCGAAGGGCATAAGGGGCACCCAAACCCTTGCACAGACCCTCATAATACTGGAAAGATGCCAGTCTCAAACGACAGCTGGAAAAAAAATAGACAAAGAGCAGCCAGTCGGCAAGCAGAAATCACTGCTTGGATGACCATTAAATCTGTCTGCGTGACAACCACCAAGCTCCTTGTCTTGTTGCCAGTTGTGCTTCCCGGATGTACTGGGAACCCTGCTGGCAACTGCACCCTTCTCTAAAGAGAGTGGGGAGAGGGGAAGAGAAAGGGGCATCTGATCACCAAGGCTGAACTAGAAGCCCCTTACTGCTGAAGAATAACTAAGAACTAGAACGCCTTCACACCTCATCCAAGCTGTTTGAAAGGTGATCTGTCTGGGGAAAAAAAAAAAACAAGCTCCCTAAAGACAACTGACTTACCATTAAGACAAAAGCAGTAGTGTTCCTTGGTCGGCTGACACCCAGGGCAGACCGCCACTGCACAACCCCCCAATATAGCGTCATCCCCCCCAGTGTCTCATGTCAAGACCAACCCCGGGTGCATTCCTCTTACCTCCTGGGGTGCTGGGAGCAGCCGTGCGGCCGTCGGTTCCGCCAGATCCCTGCTCCCTCTCCCCTGGAACAGGAAGTAACATCAGAAGAAGCAGGGAACCGGCGGAGCAGACAGCCATGCAGCTGCTCCCTGCACCCGGGGCAGACCGTACAGAAGTAATGACTGAAGGAGGTCTCCCAGCTGCCAGTGATACAGGCCTGACCGCCTGCAGGAGATTGCTTCCTGACTAAACCCATTTCTGTAGCTTTTTCTCCTCGGTCCTCTTCCATTCTGGGCAGAAAACATACAAGTTCCCAGACTTAATGGGGCACCCATGAGACTCTGCGTGGAAAAAGTTCACTACAGATAAGGAGAAAGCTGTCCTTTTTCCAGATTTTTTTAAAATAGCCCTGACCTTACCATAAAGCCTGCCCGACATCTGAGTGAAGGGTCTATGAATTAAGAAGAAGTGACGGCAGGGACTGTCCATTCATCCTCACCAGCTTTTGCCCAGTTAAATCACGCAGAGCAAGTGGCAGCCCAATACCAGTTTGTGAATGCGAGGGGGCGTAGCTAGACCTACTACTACTACTACTTAACATTTCTAAAGCGCTACTAGGGTTACGCAGCGCTGTACAATTTAACATGGAAAGACAGTCCCTGCTCGAAGAGCTTACAATCTAAAAGACAAATGTACAGTTAATCTGAAAGGTCAGACAGATTGGGGCAACCTATATGTTCGAAAGGTTAGGTTCCGAAAGCAGCATTGAAGAGGTGAGCTTTAAGCAAGGATTTGAAGATGGGTAGGGAGGGGGCTTGGCGTAGGGATTCAGGAAGACTGTTCCAGGCATAGGGTGAGGCAAGGCAAAACGAGCGGAGCCTGGAGTTGGCAGTGGTGGAGAAGGGTACTGAGAGGAGCGATTTGTCGTGTGAGCGGAGGTTACGGGCAGGAACGTAGGGGGAGATGAGGGTAGAGAGGTAGGGTGGAGCAGCAGAGTGAGTGCATTTGTAAGTAAGGAGGAGAAGCTTGAATTGGATGCGGTATCTGATCGGAAGCCAGTGAAGTGACTTGAGGAGAGGGGTGATATGCGTATATCGGTTCTGACCTAGAGGTCGGAGGGGGCCAGAGCCCAAGATGAGGGGCACATTTTGGTTTCTGCCCCGCCGCCGCCCCCCCCCCCCCCTCCACCACTGTACATTTTGGTTGGCGGAGGTCCCCAACCCCCACCAGCTGTTGTCCAGCGCATAGGAGCCGACTCTGTGGGAGCTGTGGGTGCTTGAGCACCCCCAATATTGAGAAAATTCCTTGTATGTGTCCAGGGAGGGGTTATTTCCACTGGGTTTAGCACCCCCAATAATTTTGAAAAGTTGGCTCCTATGGTCCAGCGCTGGTCTCCGGTGCCACCGCATTGCCTGCCCTGCTCTCTCTTCCCCTTACGTCCAGCATGCTCCTTTTTGTGAAACCGCTCAATTTCACTAAAAGTAGCGTTCCCAATGTGAGGGGAAGAGAGAGCAGGGCAGGCAATGCGGCGGCACCGGAGACCAGCGCTGGACGAAGTCTTCAGCTGGCAGGGGTCAGGGACCCAGGCCCCCGTGGCCCCACCTAGCTATGCCACTGATCACAGCTAACTGGGCATCCCCCGATCGGATAGGTTAGGGGTGGGCTGAGGGTGGAATTAGGGCCAAGCAGCAACTTAGCCGGTTAGGAGGAGATTCTATATATGGTGACCAACAAAAAAAAAAAATTAGCGCTGAATTCGGTGCCGACTAAGCGTATTCTATAATCGGCACCTAGATTTAGGCGCCAATTATAGAATACGCTTAGTTGATATTTCAGCGCCTAAATCTGTGTGCATCCATTTACACCAACAAAAACTTGGCGTGAATCCCGTCACGTAGATTTAGGCTCACTGGGCCATATTATATAACTAAGTGCCTAAATTTCAGAACGCCCACGAAATGCCCATTTTCCCGCCCATAACCATGCCCCTTTTTGTCTGCATGCATTTGGCGTTTGGTGCACATCCTTACAGAATTCGCTTAGCGAGTTGTGCACCTAAATTCTAATCAGTGCCAATTAGTGCTTATTAATGCTTGTTAAGTGCCAATATCAGTGCTCACTAGCTCGTTAAGACAATTAAGTTATGAGTGGTGTTATGGAATCAGCATAGATTTTGGTGCCTAAATCTAAGCGCGATTTTCAGTCTGCTAATCACTAACAGGGGCGTAGCCAGACTTTGGCGGGAGGGTCCAGACCCCAAGGTGAGGGGGCACATTTTACCCCCGCCCCCCCGGCGCCATTGCTGACACACCCTGCTGCCGCCAGCACCAACAACAACAACTTTGCCCCCCCCCCCAACGACCCTCTCGACCCCCCCCCCCCCGCCCACCGTCCTTTGCTGGAGGGGGACCCCAACCCCCGCCAGCCAAAGTCTTCTTCCTTCATTTGGTTTCTGAGTCTGACGTCTCACAGAAACAGATCGAAGCCCTGCAGATCGCAAGGCTTCGTTCTGTTTCTGCGAGTCTGACGTCCCGCACGTTGTGCGTGCAGGACGTCAGACTCAGAAACCAAACGAAGGAAGAAGACTTCGGCTGGCGGGGGTTGGGGTCCCCCGCCAGCAAAGGTAGCAGACGGCGACAGCGAGTGGGCGGCGGGAAGGGAGGTTGATAGGGTCGTCGGCAGGAGGGTCCAGGACCAAATCTACGGGGGCCCAGGCCCCCGTGGCCCCATAGTAGCTACGCCCCTGCTAAGTAACCACATAAAGTTAGGACAGCAAAACAACTGTCCTAACTGTAATCGACTAGTGAACTGGGCATTGGTCGTATTATCAGCCAGTGCTCGGTTAACTTCCAGGTTTGCGTTCATATCCGAAAATTCAACGCCAGAGCTACACAGTAGTAGCTCAAGGTGAGTTACATTCAGGTACACTGGATATTTCTCTGTCTGAGGAGGGCTCACAATCTAAGTTTGTACCTGAGGCAATGGAGGGTTAAGCGACTTGCCCAAGATCACAAGGGGCAGCAGCGGGATTTGGACCCGCCAAGACTGCTGCTCTAACCTCTAAGCCACTCCTCCACTCCAATCCAGGATTAGTTCAGCCTATGTCTGGAAGCGGCTTACCAGCTGCAGGGTCACCTCCATGTTTCTATCTTAGAGCACTGGTTTCACTTTGCAGCAACTCATCTTCCCTCCCTCTCTCCTCCACCATCCTTCTCCTGCTCACCCTTCTGGCATAATCATCTGAGCTCCTTCTCTTACTTTGTGGCATAATTACCTTCCTTCAACCTTTTGTAGCCTCCCAGCAGAATCATGACTTGTCTGCCAGAAGTCCATTTAGTAAAAAGGTCCCATTAATGGTGAATTCAGCTGATCACACACGGAGCCATTTTTAACACCCACAGTTAGCCGGTTAAGTCTTGTAAACGTTCTTTCCTCTTTGGATTCTCTCATTTAGAAGAATACCCACAATCTTTCCCCAACACTACCATTCCACATCAGGAGATGCGCCAGGTTATCCTTACCATTCGTCAAACTAATGGAAGGACTGGTGACCAAACAACTCAGCGACTACATAAACAAAATTTACTATATTACATGAGTCACAATCAGGATTTCGACCCCTACACAGCACCAAAACAGTACTACTCACTCTACTAACCAAATTCAAGCAGGAAACAGCACTAGGCAAGAGCATTCTCCTCCTCCAATTTGACATGTCAAGTGCGTTCGACATGGTTAACCATAACATACTGCTAAGACTCTTAGACTTCTTCGGAATCAGTGGTGGAACTCTCAATTGGATCAAGGGTTTTCTAACCACAAGAACATATCAAGTGTAATCAAAAACGAACATATCGTCACCATGGAAACCAGGCTGCGGAGTACCGCAAGGATCACCACTATCACCGATCCTTTTCAATCTCATGATGACTCCACTAGCCAAGACCTTATCCACCCAAGGCCTTAACCCATTTATCTACGCTGACGATGTAACATTATACATCCCCTACAAACATGACCTGGCAGAAATTACCAATGAAATCAAGCTCAGCTTCAACATCATGAACTCAAGGGCAAATGCATTCCAACTAAAACTCAATACAGAAAAAACTGTCATCATCTCATCGCAATACAATACCTACAAACATCAACACCCCAGGATACACCCTCCCAATCTCAGACAGCCTGAAAACTCTCAGCGTAACAATCGGGCGTAACCTATCACTAGAGACCCAAGCGAAATCTACCATAAAGAAAATGTTTTTCTCAATGTGGAAACTCAAACGCATGAAACCATTCTTCCCGAGGGAAATATTTTGTAACCTGATACAGTCAATGGTACTAAGCCATGCAGACTACTGTAATGGAATCTATGCAGGATGCAAAGATCAAATCAAAGAAACTTCAGACCGCCCAAAACACAGCAGCCAGGCTTATATTTGGAAAAACGTGTTTTGACAGCGCCAAACCACTCCAAGAAAAACTGCATTGGCTACCAAAGAACGTATCACTTTCAAAATCTGCACGACTGTTCACAAAATTATTTACGGTGAGGTACTGGGATACATGACAGACCTCACAGACTTGCCAACCAGAAATACCACAAAATCTGCACGATCATACCTAAATCTCCACTGCCCAAGCAACAAAGGACTCAAATACAAATCCACCTATGCATCCAGTTTTCATACTTAAGCGCACAACTGTGGAACGAACTGCCAAAAGCAGTAAAAACTACGCTCGACCACCTAAATTTCCGGAAAGCACTAAAGACAGAACTGTTCAAAAGAGCAAACGCCACCGACCCAACATAAAATAACTGGACATCTGCCACACAGTGTAACCAAACCCCTCTCCCTATCAGTTCCCCCCAACTGTACCTACCATATATGTACCTCATTTTACCACAATATCGCTTTGAATTAATCAAAACCACGTATTTGTTCAGACCGGAATCGGCTAACGCCGTTTACGGTAAAATGTAAGCCACATTGAGCCTGCAAAATGGTGAGAAAATGTGGGATACAAATGCTACAAATAAAAATAAAAACCAAAGCAAAATGCCACAGAATTTCCATTTTGTCCGGCATGAGATAACACAGGATACATTTCAAAAATTGGTTTGACACAACTGGGAAGAAAAGCAAAAGAACTTTCAGGCATTCTTTAGTACCAGGGGCCCGACCTTCAAAGGATTTATTCTCCTAACTTACCCCTACCCTTTTGAATGGGCTGTGTCAGCATTACTGCACCGGCAGCCGCTAGCTTTGGAAAAGGGAGCCTTTGAGAGTTATGCTCATAAATTGGCCTCTTTGAAAATTTACCAGGGCCGAGTGCATAGATTTTTACTTAAAATTTCAATAAACTTAAGTATTGGGATTTATTAATTGCCTTTAAGAAGAGATTCACCTAAGGCGTGTACAGCAGGTACAGTTTAACAGTGGTGTTCTTTGGTTGGCAGCCACCCCCCCCCCCCCCCCCCCCCCGGGTGCATCATCTTTGTTTTGTACAGTTCAACAAAATATAAGGAACTGGTCTAAGTTACAGTGAGTGTAGCAAGCTAGAATGAGCGTATAGTCAGTCACCCTACGTATCAAAGGCTTGAGAAAGAGCCAAGCTTTCACCTGCTTCCAGAAGTTGAGGTAGTCTCGAGTTATATGCAGCCCTTCTGGGAGCTACTCCTGAGAAGGCTCGCTGGTGGTTATAACATCGTACAGTTTCTTTTGATGAGGGGACAGATAGTGATGATCCTTGAGAGGACCTTAGAGGTATTCTTTAAGTACTCTGGCCCATTTTGTTCCAGGGCCTTGAAAATCAGAGTTTAGTTTTTAAAGTAAGGATGTGATGTGGTCATGCAACTTGTAGACTTCTATCAGTCGTGCTGCAGGATTCCCTTTTTGGTTGGACCAGTGTACAGGACATTACAGTAGTCTAGTTGTGATGTTATCATGGCACGGGCCACTGATCAGACTCGTCTTTTCAATATACATTTACATTTAGGAGAATAAAAAAATATTTTTTTTGGGGGGGGGGGGGGGATATGAATAGAGTGTTTGGATTCTCAAAGTGAAGAATAATGGTCATTTCACTGTTTTGTGAATTGAGTGAATACTATTAGTGCAAGTGGAACAGATTCTCCAGTTGTTGAGAAGTATTAGTATGTAAGGGGGGAAATGGGACTTGATATACTGCCTGAGGTTTTTTTGCAACAACATTCAAAGTGGTTTACACATATTCAGGTACTTATTTTGTACCAGGGGCAATGGAGGGTTAGGTGACTTGCCCAGGGTCACAAGGAGCTGCAATGGGAATTGAACTCAGTTCCCCAGGATCAAAGTCCGCTGCACTAACCACTAGGCTACTCCTCCGCTCCTGCTCTGCTTATTTTGTATTAATGTAGCCATTAATACAAGCCATTAATACAAAAAATTGAAAGGCCATTTTTACAGCTGAAGTACAAATGGCCTTAAGAACACGGGAAAAACCTGCGCAAGGGTGTGCTAATGCCACTTTTACCGCTGCTTAAGACCCCTTCATTTTCTACAATTGTATTATACGTTCGCCAGAGGAATTCTGAAGGACGGTCACACAAGCGGAATAGACTTTTAAACAAGGATTTTAAGAAAAGACATAAAATTCTTCCTGCCACTTGGGACCACAAACAGTTTTTCATATGTAAAATAAAACCAAAGCACAGAACTGATGTCAACTGATCAATGAGGCATGACGCCATAATCCCAAAAGCAGGTTGCTGTGTGCCCCCACCTGACCCCAAGCCCTCATCAGGCCACAGGGTGCATGACCTCCAGCGAGTCAAAAGCTACTATGATCTGTCCATCTCCTGGACAGGAAAGCCCTGTGAACATCTGACACGAGAGAATGGGGGGCGCACCCCCATAGAGAACAGACAGGCTCGATTCAATATCCCACACTCAAGGCAGCTTATTAATCCTGAGTTGTGGGGGAAAAGTGAACCCGGGATACTAGGGAAAGATCATAATAGCAGAATCGTGGGAGCGGGAGAAAGAGCAAAATCTGAAGCAAGGGTGAAGAGCCATTTATATCGAAAAAGAGATTTAACGTCTGGGCTGCTCAAGGCAGACTAGGAAGGCAACAGAATTTCAAACTTGTAAAAAGGGCATTTGTTTCACCTCAACCTTCTTGGACAATGGACTGGCTCTGGCGTACAGGCATTATTGTGCATGGACTCTTCATGTAAGTTCGTAATTTGGGTTCTTTATTTATTCGGCTTGTTTAAATTGAAGCAGTGATGTAAATTGCTTTGATTCACAATGAGCAAAGGACGGTATACCAAGCCAAGGGGTCCTTTTACTAAGGCGTGGCAAAAAAGTGGCCTGCGGTACTGTGGGCGCATGATTTTTTTTTTTTTATCTTAAGTTTTATTTATTGTTATAACAAAGGTAAACAACTTAACATACTCATAACATCTTACATACAGTCAATAGAATATCGCGGTTAAAACATACAACGTGTAAAGTTCCCTTCCCCCCCACACCCCCACACCCCCTCCAACCCCTCCTCCCCCCTAGTACTTAGTCTCGGGAACCTACTTACTTGCTAACTGAGTGGTTACAAGTAAATACATCAGAACCAAAATTACAATACTTCGGGGCACCCCACAAACTAAACAGCAACCAGGCCCTCACCTCCCCCCCAAAAGCTGCACTAGATTTTAGATTTTAGTTGAGAAGCTGGAGGAGGGAGGGGTGTACGCGCTCTTTATGCCTGATCACTGGGAATTAATACAGCTTCCCCTACCATACCATCCTCAATGAGCATTAATAAGCAAACTTCTACCCCTTGGGCTGAGCACCTGAAGATAAGGCATCCATATCTGAAGAAATTGTTTCCTACGTTTAGGCGATAATTTTGAATCTCTAGCCTCCCAAGAAGCTAATTGGTGCACCTGATTGCGCCAATGCCAGTAGGCGGGCGCTTCCGGTGAGGTCCAATATTGCATTATACACTTTCGAGCCACCAAACACAACTTTCTACATAACAGAGTTGCTGGAGCACACAAAGGGGAAAAAGCTCTTGGTCGATCAAGCAAAAACTGGCCCTCCGTTCCCTGTATTTTATATCCTAGTCTGATCAGAAACCCTCGTATCCGCTGCCAAAATGCACACACTTTTGGGCATTGCCACAATGCATGGTAGAAGGAGCCTGGAACCCCCCCACATTTGGAACAGGCAGTACTAACCAAACCCAACACATGAGCCCGCTGCGATGTGGACATATAACCCCGAAAAACTATCCTGTACCCACATTCTCTTAACCTTTCATCCTTTGCTAACCGCCTTAATCCTATTAAAGTAGCCTCCACATTCCATGATGTCAAGGAGTATCCCAGATCTTGCTCCCATTTATGCTCGAGGCCCTCATATCTTCTCTGTGGTATACGCCGAAACCAGGGCCCCATACAAATCAGAGATCAAATGCCTATCAGTTACCAGCTCTTCAAAAAAACCACGGATCCGGTCCCCCCATTACTGCTGAGTACACTCCAGTAAATAAATTTTTGTAGCGCCGGAAATGACGATGAGCTAGGGGTTGGAAATACCGCCGTGCTTCTGTGGCAGCCCGGTGGTACTTCCTGTACAGCGAGTGGTAAGCCCCCTTTGGGCTTACTGTCGCTTAGTAAAAGGAGCCCTTATAGTTTATTAAAAATTTACTATATCGGTCAAATTGACTTTCAGAACTGAGCGGTCTACAAACTAACAAAATCACTGAAAGGAACTCCAAATTACAAAACAGGATAGTTAACCAATCATACTCACAACCTCTATCATACCAAGGGCGGGGTGGTAGGAGTGATTGCTTCGGGCGTAGGTAGCCAGGGGGTGAGCGGAGCAGGTGCGCGGCCATCTGCTCTGCCCGAGAACAGGAAGCTGACGTCAGAGGGGGCAGGGGACTGGCAGACCCTGCTCCGTGCAACCCCTTGCTCTGAGGAGGAGCCCTGCCTGGGGCGGCAACAAAGGGGCGTTGTGTGCCACTGCTCACAACGGAAAAATTAGGGAGAGAAGGGAAATGGGCCTTTCTGAGGTTTTTGCAACTACATTCAAAGCGGGTTACATATATTCAGGTACTTATTTTGTACCAGGGACAATGGAGGGTTAAGTGACTTGCCCAGAGTCACAAGGAGCTGCAGTGGGAATCGAACCCAGTTCCCCAGGATCAAAGTCCACTGCACTAACCACTCGGCTACTCCTCCACTCAGAACAGAAAGAAAAGAAGGAAATTAAGGCAAAGACAAGTACAGTGACCAGAAATGGGAGACCCTGAACCTACCCATTACTAAACGATGGATGGAATAACCAAGTCTTAACTGCAGACTTTAAAGTTTTTTAAAAAAAGAGCTCACCATGAATAGGCATTATTCCAGGTAAAAAGGGAGATAAAAAAATAAAAAAGGTGCTACATCCATAACTTCAAGTTGAGAAGCACAAATTTAAAAGGGGGCTGTGTCCTAGGAGAACCTTAATTATATGTGCATTTCCTATTTTACAATGAAAATACCCATATACTTAAAATAAAATTCCGTCCTCAGCAATTGCACCTATTCAGTCATCCATAACTATTAGCCAACTGCTCGCTTAGACTTGGCCTTTGGCAAGATTGAAGGGGGGTGGAGTGGGCTTACCTCTCCGCGGTTCAAACTTACCTTAGGCAGCAAAAACTGATTTCCCTTGCATGTGCAGTTTCGCATATAAGCGCATAACATAAGTGTTGCCATACTGGCACTGACCGAAAGTCCATCAAGCCCAGAATTCTGTTTCCAACAGTGGCCAATTCAGGTCACAACTACCTGGCAAGATCCCAGAACCGTACAATACATTTTATGCTGCTTATCCTAGAAATAAGCAGTGGATTTTCTCAAGTCCATCTTAATAATGGCCTATCAACTTTTCTTTAAGGAAATTACCCAAGGCTTTAAAATCTAACTGCTTTTACCACATGAGGCCCAGATGCATGAAAGACATTGGTAATTCCCGTTCCCTACCGATTCCATAGCGAATCGGTAGGGAACGGGAATGCATCAACGATAGGGAATGCAAATGAGCTACTCGTTGTAGCTCACTTGCATTCTCTAGTCCTTCGGTACCTGAGTCGGAGAATCGGGACGTCCCTTTAGATTAGGTTCCTCTTCCTGGTCTCTTCAGCCAATCAAAGCGGGCTTAGCTGGCTGTTGTCAGCGAAACGCGCTCCGATTGGCTGAAGAGACCAGGAAGAGGAGCCTAATCTAAAGGGACGTCCCGATTCTCCGGCAACCAGGAAAACATAAAAGTTTTGCTGTGGAGGGGCGGCAAAGACAAAATAGAAGGGGGAAAAACACTAGCGCCGGCAGAGCTAAAAAAAAAATGCGAAAAAAAAGACGTCTCTCAGAAGCGCAGGGAGAGTACGTCCTTAAAGGACGCCCCTCACATGCGCTCCCTGCTTTATTTTTTTTCTTTTTTACCTTTTTTGGGGGCCCTTTTCCTTTCCGATTCCCTCACAGGAGCCCTAACAAGAGGTCAGACATCTCGTTAGGGTTCCTACGGTAAGGGAATCGGAAAAACGGTACTGCAGCTCATTATAATAGCTTTTCAAACATTTGCATTCCATTTTCGTTGCCTGCTACCGTGGCAGGGAAAATGCCCTTAGTGCATGCCCGGGGTGAACTACTTGTGTTTTAAACTGGCTGGAACCAGTTTAAAACGCAAGTTGTGGGCTCGTTAGGTTTTGTGCATCTGGGCCTCACTGGCAACGGATTCCAGACTTTAATTACATGTCGAGTGAAGAAATATTTTTGCTGCTTTGTTTTAAAATTTACTACTTACTAGCTTCATTGTGTGCCCCTAGTCCTAGTAGCCCCGCCGGAGATAGCCGGGCTGTCTCACGCGGTCTGTACTGAACCCAGATATTCAAGGCGGGCCATTTCTGGTGATTGGCATTGAATACCCGGGAGGGGGGGGGGGGGGAGGTTTCAGCCGGTTTAAGATAAGTGGCTATGTCAGACATAGACGGTTATCCCAGAGTACTGATAGAACTGAAAAATGAGCTTGTGGAGCTATTGTTAGTAATATGTAATTTAGCCTTAAAATCGAGCGTGGTAACGGAAGATTGGAGGGTGGCCAATGTAACGCCGATTTTTTAAAAATGTTCCAGAGGAGATCTGGGAAATTATAGACCAGTGAGTCTGACGTCGGTGCCGGGCAAAATGGTAGAGACTGTTATTAAGAACAAAATTACAGAGCATATTCAAAAGCATGGATTAATGAGACAAAGTCAACGTGGATTAAGTGAAGGGAAATCTTGCCTCACCAATCTACTACATTTCTTTGAAGGGGTGAACAAACATGTGGATAAAGGGGAGCCAGTTTATCTGGATTTTCAGAAGGCGTTTGACAAAGTACCTCATGAAAGACTCCAGAGGAAATTAGAGAGTCATGAGATAGGAGGTAGTGTCCTATTGTGGATTAAAAACTGGTTAAAAAGATAGAAAACAGAGAGTAGGGTTAAATGGTCAGTATTCTCAATGGAGAAGGGTAGTTAGTGGGGTTCCCCGGGGGTCTGTGCTGGGACCGCTGCTTTTTAACATATTTATAAATGACCTAGAGATGGGAGTAACTAGTGAGGTAATTACATTTGCTGATGACACAAAAAGTTATTCAGTCGTTAAATCGCGGGAGGATTGTGAAAAATTACGAGACTGGGAGGCTGGGCGTCTAAATGGCAGATGACGTTTAATGCGAACAAGTGCAAAGTGATGCATGTGGGAAAGAGGAACCCGAATTATAGCTACAACATTCAAGGTTCCACGATAGGAGTCACGGACCAAGAAAGAGATCTAGGTGTCGTCGTTGAAGATCCATTGAAACCTTCTGCTCAGTGTGCTGCTGTGGCTAAGAAAGCAAATAGAATGTTAGGTATTATTAAGGAAAGGAATGGAAAACAAAAATGAGGATGTTATAATGCCTTTGAATCGCTCCATGGTGCGACCACACCTTGAATATTGTGTTCGATTCTGGTCGCCACATCTCAAAAAAGATATAGTGGAATTAGAAAAGGTGCAGAGAAGGGCGATGAAAATGATAAAGGGGATGGGACGACTTCCCTATGAGGAAATGCTAAAGCAGCTAGGACTCTTCAGTTTGGCGAAAAGATGGCTGAGGGGAGATATAAGAGGTCTATAAAATACTGAGTGGAGCAGAATGGGTACATGTGAATCACTTGTTTACTCTTTGCAAAGATATTAGGACTAGAGGGCACACAATGAAATCACAAAGAAGTAAATTTAAAACAAATTGGAGAAAACATGTCTTCACTCAACATGTAATTAAACTCTGGAATTCACCGTTAGAGAATGTGGTAAAAGCCATTAGCTTAGCAGGGTTTTAAAAAGGTTTGGATATTTCCTAAAAGTCCATAAGCCATTATTAAGATGGACTTGGGGAAAATCCACTGCTTATTTCTAGGATCTTGCCAGGTACTTACAACCTGGATTGGCCACTGTTGGAAACAGGATGCTGGGCTTGATGGACCTTTGGTCAGTCCCAGTATGGCAACACTTATGTACTTATAACCCCCCCCCCCCCTCCAGATTCCATATATGGTGCTCAAATTTGGGTGCCAAAATTTCAGTGCGGAACAAATTTGTGCGCTCAAATAAATTGTTTAACGAGCTATTAACTTGCAATTAATTGGCAATAATTGGAATTTGCACATGCATGAGTCTGCGACAGGAGCGTTCTGAAAGTTGTATGTGGATGTATAAAATAGTGCCATTTTCGCGCCCAAATGTCATGAGTTGGGCGCTGGTATTTACACCCTTCGGCTGACGTAAATACTGGCACCCAACTATGGGCATGAGAACTGGCTCTAAGCACTATTCTGTAAAGGACATTCAACCCGGATCGTCCTTTATGGAACAGCACTTAACACAGATTTTTTTTCTAGTGCCATTTATAGAATCCCCCAATCCCTTGCAGGGTCGGTCTTAGGCCGAGGCGACCGCATAGGGCCTCGCACTTAAGGGGGCCCCACGCGGCGCGGCGCGCCTCAGCCTCCTCTGCTCTTTACCTCGCTCCGAGTCAGACATCGTAGCAGCTCAGCGTCAGTTAAAGCGCTGACATCTCTCCACCAGCCCAGCCTTCCCTTCGCTGGTTCGTTCCCTCTGTGTCCCGCCCTCGCAAGGAAATGATGTCAGAAGAAGGCAGGGAACTGAGAGAACGAACGAGCGCGAAGGGAAGGCTGGTGGAGAGACGTCAGACAGCGCTTTTACTGAGGCTGTGCAGCTGCTGCAACGGAGGTAAATTTAAAAAGTAGAAGATTTGAACCAGAGAGGGCGGGCAGGTGGACATGGGAGCGGGAGGGATGGAGAGAGAGGAGACACGCGTGTGGTCGTCCACGAACACCTGAAACAGGTAACCTCGGTCCTCCCTGACTTGTCCTTACCGTTTCGACTGGATGAATGTAGGCGAGACGGGTTAGAGCGCTCCCCAGTCCCCAGGGGGCTGTTAGCTCTCGCCAGCCCAATGACTCGGCCCCTAGAGCCTCCCCGTGTAGCGTTTCTATCCCTAAAGCAACAGGCTAGGGCCGAATGCAAACAGTGTAACCATGGGAGCGGCAGGCAGAGAGGGAGCAGCAGGCGACAGCATGGAAGAAGCGGCCGAAGAGATGCCGGCCTGGGAGCGGAGGGCCACCTTCCTCCAGAACTACGTGCTGCGCACGCTGCGACTCAAGCCCAAGCGCTGGCAAACATGCTTCTCAGAGGAGCCGCACTGGGAGCAGTTAAGGGAGTTCATAAGCGGGCAGAGCCCACGACGCTGGTGCTGGCCCTGAGCCCCGCCGGCCAGCTGCTACCCACCATATCAAATGGAAAGAAGACTGCATAAAACAGAAGACACTGGGACCAAAGTGAATAGAAAAACTAAATGCTCAGACAGCAAAGGTAGAAAATATTTTTTTTATTCAGAATTTATTAATTGGAATATGTCAGCTTTTGGAAATGTGCATCTGTGATATTTTGCATGTAAGTTTCAATTTTTCGAGTATTGCTGCATGCTGAGTGACTTCTTGAGGTAACTTTCCAGTTCAGTATTTTGCTTTCATATCTGTTGTGTCATGTGTTTTTCATGTGTGATCAAGGTGCCATATTCTGCTAGCGTATAGTATTTGCAGCCCTTTTTGTTTTGTTTTTCATTAGGTAGTGTATTGGTGTTTTAGAGCCCGGTGTAATTATAGTGCTGCCTTTCCACGCATAAGGTTGTAGCTCGTCCTGTCCTTGGAATTAGTGCTGTTATGGTTTGGTAAGGTTATGAGTTTGTGTATAGTGTTTTGCAGTGGAGAGACTGTGTGTTAGTGCTACTGAAGTGGCACCAAAACATCAGAATAATGACACACTACCTCTTGAAGGATCTACATATGGTCGTTAATACAAGGAGCTCATTTGTTGCTTGTATCATATTTTAAAACAATTGTAATACCTTGGGGTGGAGCTAGGGTGGGGGCGGAGCTAGCTATCTAGGGTGGGGGCAGGGCGGAGCTAGGATGGGGCCCCACCAAGTTGGTCTGCACAGGGCCCCGCACTTGCTAAGACCGGCCCTGATCCCTTGAATCTATATAGCGTGCCTAGCATTATGCGCAATTCCACACATAAAGCTAGGCGAATTTTATAAGTATGCGTGTAGATTAAATGTTAACAGCTCTTAACAAGCAATAACGAGCACTAATTGGCATTAGAATTTACACGCGTAATTTACTGAACTTAAATTCTAACACACACAGGCAAAAAGGGGCATGGGTAGGGTCATGGAAATGGGCATTTTGTGTGTGTTCCAAAATCTATGCGTGTTATCATAAAATATGGGCCAGTGCGCGTGAATGTACGCAAAGGGATTTACACCAGCTTTTCACTGGCGTAAATGGACGCACGTAGATTCAGTCACATTAATTACGCCTACGTGTATTCTAAATACTGAAAGTAAATCTACACACGGTATTTAGAATACACTTAGGTGTAACTGCCTAGCACATGTTAATTTTAGGTACCATATATAGAGTCGGACCTTATATGGGTCCGATCACCCAGCCATGTCCGTCTTAAAGGAGGCCGAATGCTTAGTGGGCTGTGATAACTTTCATGTGTAACTCAGCACTGCACATATGGTTAGTTAGTGCACCTTAAATATTTCAGGGCCCTTTTACGAAAATGTTGTTACATTTTTGCATTTACTATGCATTAGATGCAAAAACTAGAACACAGAAAGTGCAAAGACTGCGCAATAAAAGCGGATACAGACGTACTACAAGGCACCTCACTACGTGCACCTGCCACTGCATGTAATACGATGCGAGTCCACTCAAAATAAACACAGACTGCCATGTTGGCAACCTCCCCCCCCCCCCCCCCCAGAATGTGTCCCCCCGATCCATTCCCCCCTTAGTCAGAACTCCCTGACATCTCTCCCATCCCGATCCCCTGCCACTCTGCTCATCCCAAGATCTCCCCTCCCAAAGATATGATTCCCCCTATAAAGACCTTACTCACCCAATAGGATCCCCCAAACCCCCTCCCCCAAACTCAAAGATTGTATATAGTCCCATCCCTTCCTAAAAGCCTCTTCCCTAAAATCAAGCTCACCTTCCCCACACCCACTGCACCCCTCCAACCCCTAGGACTTACTCTGGGCCCATCCATGGAAGGGGGCAGGAGTGGTTTCCACGCCTCCCACCCCATCAGGCTCCACCAATAAAATAACACCTGCCAACAGTAGTCTAGTACTACCACTCATAGGCGCCAACTAAGGGGGGTGCTCGAGCACCCCCAATATTTTAACCCGCTGGAAGTTCCCAGCCAGCCCGACCTTCCTGCCCTCGGCCTCAACAGTCCTCCGTCCTCGCCTTCCTGTCGCCCAGAATTTAAAACATCTTACCTTGGGTCCCAGCAGCAGTGAAAGGCGAGCAAGGTCGGCACTTCAGCCTTCCCTTCTCTCTCAACTCTGGTCCCGTCCTCATTTCCTGTTTCCGCAAGGGCGGGACCAGAGCTGAGAGAGAAGGGAAGGCTGAAGCGCTGAACCTGCTCCCCTTTCACTACTACTACTACTAATAGTATTTATAAACTGCCGGGACCTGAAGTAAGATGAGTTTTAAATTCTGGGCGGCAGAAAGGCGAGGAGTGGACGGAGGACTGTTGTGGGAGGTTGGGCTGGGGTTGGAACTGGCATCGGAGGAGCGGGAGAGGGGAAATGCAACACCTGTTAAAAAAAATAATTTTCAGCACCCCTAATCATTTTGAAAAGTTGGCTCCTATGTCTGTTATATGGAAGGCAGCCTGGGGAGGAACGTTGAAGGCCTGTCACAAGCACCATCCAAAGCCACAGACAACCGCTGAACTGAAGGAAGTGCAGCAGTAACTGGGATCAGGCAGCCATAGGGACCAATCAACAAAGCAACAAAGCTGTTCAGAACTTCCCAAAGTGATTGAAGGCCTGCGTTAAAGCTGGGGGGGGGGGGGGGGTGGACACTGAGCACTCACCGTGACTGCAAAATTCTGACACGTTGTTAATTGTAATGACATTATTTTACTGTGTTCTCGCTCAAACATTCTTAAACAGACAAAAATCACTAGGTAGTAGCACTAAACTGTCAATAGTAATACGTTAAGTATAATGATTAAATAAATATGTAAAATTTCTCACTGAAATTCAAAGTGGTCGCTGAGAAAAGAGCAAAAAATATAGGAGGTTACTTTTTTTTGCGTGTGTGTGTATATATACACATACACACATACATATACATGCATATTCTCACACACAAACCTTTCATCCCTTTACTCGTGCAATCACAATAGTTTTCACACTTTAAGTACATAAGTACATAAGTCTTGCCATACTGGGAATGACCAAAGGTCCATCAAGCCCAGCATCCTGTTTCCAACAGTGGCCAATCCAGGTCACAAATACCTGGCAAGATCCCAAAGAGTAGCAACATTCCATGTAGAACTGCAAACAATAGCAAGATTCTGGAATCCTAAAGAGTAACAAGATTCCATGTAGAACCCCAAAGAGTAGTAACATTCCATTCAGAATCCCAAGTCCCAAGTACAGAAGTATTGCCATACTGGGAAAGACCAAAGGTCCATCAAGCCCAGCATCCTGTTTCCAACAGTGGCCAATCCAGGTCACAAATACCTGGCAAGATCCCAAAGAGTAGCAACATTCCATGTAGAACTGCAAACAATAGCAAGATTCTGGAATCCTAAAGAGTAACAAGATTCCATGTAGAACCCCAAAGAGTAGTAACATTCCATTCAGAATCCCAAGTCCCAAGTACAGAAGTATTGCCATACTGGGAAAGACCAAAGGTCCATCAAGCCCAGCATCCTGTTTCCAACAGTGGCCAATCCAGGTCACAAATACCTGGCAAGATCCCAAAGAGTAGCAACATTCCATGTAGAACTGCAAACAATAGCAAGATTCTGGAATCCTAAAGAGTAACAAGATTCCATGTAGAACCCCAAAGAGTAGTAACATTCCATTCAGAATCCCAAGTCCAGAAGTATTGCCATACTGGGAAAGACCAAAGGTCCATCAAGCCCAGCATCCTGTTTCCAACAGTGGCCAATCCAGGTCACAAATACCTGGCAAGATCCCAAAGAGTAGCAACATTCCATGTAGAACTGCAAACAATAGCAAGATTCTGGAATCCTAAAGAGTAACAAGATTCCATGTAGAACCCCAAAGAGTAGTAACATTCCATTCAGAATCCCAAGTCCCAAGTACAGAAGTATTGCCATACTGGGAAAGACCAAAGGTCCATCAAGCCCAGCATCCTGTTTCCAACAGTGGCCAATCCAGGTCACAAATACCTGGCAAGATCCCAAAAAAGTACAAAACATTTTATACTGCTTATCCCAGAAATAGTGGATTTTCCCCAAGTCCATTTAATAACGGTCTATGGACTTTTCCTTTAGGAAGCCGTCTGAACCTTTTTAAAACTTCGCTAAGCTAACCGCCTTTTCCACATTCTCTGGCAACGAATTCCAGAGTTAAAATTACACATTGAGTGAAGAAAAAATTTCTCCAATTCGTTTTAAATTTACTACATTGTAGCGTCATCGCATGCTCCCTAGTCCTAGTATTTTTGGAAAGCGTGAACAGACGCTTCACATCTACCCGTTCAACTCCACTCATTTTATAGACCTCTATCATATCTCAGCCGCCTTTTCTCCAAACTGAAGAGCCCTCGCCGCTTTAGCCTTTCCTCATAGGCAAGTCGTCCCATCCCCTTTATCATTTTCGTCGCCCTTCTCTGCACCTTTTCTAATTCCACTATATCTTGAGATGCGGCGACCAGAATTGAACACAATATTCAAGGTGCGGTGGTTGCACCATGCACCATGGTGGTTGCACAAAGGCATTATAACATCCTCATTTTTGTTTTCCATTCCTTTCCTAACAATACCTAACATTCTATTTGCTTTCTTAGCCGCAGCAGCACACTGAGCAGAAGGTTTCAACGTGTCATCAACGACGACACCTAGATCCCTTTCTTGGTCTGTGACTCGTAACGTGGAACCTTCCTTGCATGACGTCTGAAGTATCTTCAGAAAGAAAAGATTTCATTAGCACAACGGTTAAAGCTGCTTTAACAGTGTATATTTGTCTCGGACTTTGAAGGATTACTGTGGTAAGGGCTCCTTTTACAAAGCCGCGCTACCGAATCCAGTGCGGCAAATTCGACGAAGCCCAAAGAAATTGAATGGGCTTCGTCGCATTTGCTGTGCCATAAATCGCTAGTGCAGCTTTGTTAAAGTAGCACTAAGATTCTAAGGGGTCCTTTTAGCATGCTGTGGTCTTTGCACGCCCTTGTGTGTGTTTTTCCCGCATGTTAAGGCTGTTTTTCCCACTGCCAGAAAATGGCCAGTTTTCAATTTTTCAAATTAATGGTCACGCACTAATATTGCCAGCCATTTTGTAGGTGGTAAGGGCTCATGTGGTAATCAATTAGCGTATGGTAATGTACAAGGGCTAACTGATTAGCTCAGAAACATGAACTCTCTGCCCTGAATGGGAAAAAAATGTTTTTAATCTTTTGCACATGGTTCACATGCACTAATGCCAAAATTACTGCAGGATGGCTACCTGCAGGCGTGCTAAGCCCTTCATTAGACACAGGTTAGCACCTAATGCAGCAGTAAATGGGCCCCTATGAGATTCCCACCCCTGGACTGTGATAAACGAGATACCTGCTCACCTATTCTTAAAATAAAAGGAGGGGGAGGGGTTACCTGTGCCAGTAAACCAAAGCCAATAGGAAGTGCATGAGACGACCCTCATCCCCTTCCCCCCCTCATTGAAGACTTCGCAAAGGGAAACTTAAGCTCTCTAGGACCCCGAGGAATCCCAATATGTCAAAGACTCAAACTATCATTTCTTTTTCTCTTTACTGTGTTTTTTTTTTGGGAGGGGGGGGGGGGGAATGTCTTTCCACATTAGAAACCCAATCACAAATGCCACTGGTGTTTTAAAGAATCACACATCTCTTTATCAAAACACTTCAATACATTAAAGGTGGAAAACAGCACAGAAAATGCATATAGGGTCATGATCTACCTAACCAATAGTATATTTCATGTGTCTGTTTCCTGTAAACTTTACATTTTCAACTAGGCTGGCAAAACTATTTCAGATGCAAGCCGACAAACTTAAGTTACACCAGAAGTCTATATTCTGTACTGCAAAAGCTTAGCTGGCTTTCATAAGAACACATCAATAATCTTATCAAGTAGAAAATGTGTAAAAACAAGGCATGTTTTCACTGGAGAAGTGAGGCTTAGAAAGGGCTCTTTAACACTCAAACCAGTCTTAGCTAATCCAGACTCCTGAAAGCACCAAGCGGACTCCCGATGAGGTTTCATGTCCACATTGAAACGATGGTCTAAGCAACATTTGACTCTCATAAATAAGGCAGAAATATCTTTTTGTTAAAAAAGGACATACTAGCAGTTTTAAGATTCGTTGTGAGATGCTCACAGGGAAAAGAAGCTAGGGGGTTGGGGGAGGGGAGGAGAGGGATTTCATAAACTCAGTTTCTGATGATGAACTGCAATGCTGCACCCTTATCCTGTAAACTTAGTCAGAGGGAACTTTCAAAACAAACTTTACGCATCCATCTATTTCAGAACAAAAAAAAAATCACAAGCCAGAACAGAAAAAATAGAAAAGAAGGGAGGGACGGTTCTTAATGCGTTATCCTTCAAAATAAATTGAGCTACAATATAAAAGTTTACAGGTTTTGTCTTGCTATTGCTGCAGCAATCAGTTGAAAAACATCCCTTCACTATTCCACCGCGGTGTCAGCCGAACGCGTCTGCTATAAGATGGACCGTCTATGACAGCAAGCAAACGGGACACACGAGAGTCGCAATGCGGGCATGCTTTGATGAATTAATCCTGGGTTAAAGTTTTGCAGGCTTCCTTTTCCACATTCCTGTGCTAAGAAACAGACAGACAGAGAATGTTTTCCTAATGCATAGTTTCAATGGGAAGAAATGGGGTCTGGGAACCCAGAACAAGGTCAGTGGAGCTAAACCTTGCTGCCTGCCCACCCTAGCCCCCCCCCCCCTCCTTTTAATCTCATCCACATTCCTGATGACTCTTTGCTGAAGAGGGGGAGATTCTGTCATCCAAGATATTGTGGCTTTCCCACACTCTGTCACCACTGCAAGGAAGGGACCAGGCCAGGGAAAAGAGGCATTAAGGGACAGTCTGCTGGAAGCAAAATTTTGTAACATCCAGTACCCCCCCCCCCCCCCCCCAAGTCACCATCTTTTAGGTTAAGACAGGAAAGGGGGTGAGAGTGATTCTTATTCCAGTTTGCATCGGGGTGATAGGAAGAAAGCTTTTTTTCCCCCTTTTGCGAAATCCCCAAGTTTCATGAGGACTTCTGCCATACCCACAAGACAGAGCATGGCAACTTCAAAAACTAATAGCAAATGTCATATGGGGAAAGGTCATGTCAAGGTACCCAGATTACCTGGAAAAATCTTTCCCTTTCCCAAAGATGGGACAGTAAGGGTGCATAGCTATTGACAGGATATACACACCTGGGGGGTTTCAGTTTTCTACTGGAAGTCATTCGTGTTTTTGAGAGGGAAGAGGGTGGGGGCTCAGGAGATGGGTACAGGGATACAGAGCTTGTCACCACCAGGCCTGGAGGGTTCAGGGGATGGACACAAGGATACACAGCTCATCACCTCTAGGACTGGAGAGCTCAGGGGATTAGCACCCACCCTAAACTTTCCTCTTTTGAATAAGGGTTTCAGGTCTTGCATGTCCCAAGGCATTCGACATAGCTTTCCCAGTTACAGAATTAAATGCTCCTTCAGAAGATGCATCTCAAACCCAGAGCAGAGAATAAATGAGACTTTGCCCCGTTCGACTGCTGGGCTCTAATAGAATCATCAGTGATCTGGAAGGAGATGCAATTGAGAGAGACAGACCAAATATGTGCGAACACTTCCCCAGTGGTTGGGGAGAAGTCATTGCGGGGTCCTTTTACCAAGCTGCAGGAACAAAGGCCCTGCACTAGTGGTGGGGGCCATTTTTCCCATGTGCCAGGGCCCAAGACCCCGGGCACACATGGCTATGCAGTAAGAGAACTCTTATCGCACGGCCATGCGATGGGCAGCCTTTACCACTACCCACTGAAGTGGCGATAAGGGCTCCCGTGCTACCCCAGCGGTAACCGGGCAGTGCGCGGTGATGCCTGATTACTGCCAGGTTACTGCCACGCAAACCATTCCCCAGAAATGGCGCATGCTCAGGGCGGCAGTAGTCTGTAGAGAAGCCCCTGCGTCTTTCATCTCCTGCTACAAACCTAAAAACACAATCAAGGAAAATGGAACGCACATGAGAAAGAAAAAAAAAGAAAGATGAACACAATCTCAACGCATGGAAACAAATACGCAATAAGACAGACTAAAAGGTCGTACTACAGAACTAAAATTGGGCAGGACTACAAAAAAAACACGAAGAAACTATGCCACCTCGTGAACAAATTACTAGACACAACGCCAGTCATCACAACCAACACTGACATCCCAGCTGCAGACAACCTTGCTAAATATTTCAATGAAAAAATCGTAAACCTATGCAAAAAACTCTACATCAGGACAACACGGACATAGAAAACTTCTTTAATGGACTAGACCCAACCGCCAGTCAATACCCTGCGGACCGAATATGGTCAAATTTCGCTCTCCTCAGCGCCGACACAGTTACCCAGGCGATTAAAAAATACTCCAATAGCCACTGTCAACTGGACACCTGCCCCAGCTACCTAATACAATCTGCCCCCCACCGCTTCATAACAGATCTCAAATCCCACTTAAACGTCATGCTTCAGCAGGGTATTTTTCCTAAAGATAAAGGCAACATCGTGCTCACCCCAATACCAAAAGACACCAAGAAAAAAACAAAATAAAAAACATAACTACATAAGTAATGCCATACTGGGAAAAGACCAAGGGTCCATCGAGCCCAGCATCCTGTCCACGACAGCGGCCAATCCAAGCCAAGGGCACCTGGCGAGCTTCCCAAACGTACAAACATTCTATACATGTTATTCCCGGAATTGTGGATTTTTCCCAAGTCCATTTAGTAGCGGTTTATGGACTTGTCCTTTAGGAAACCGTCCAACCCCTTTTTAAACGATATTACTAACTACCGCTCAGTGGCATCTATCCCATTAGCAGTCAAACTAATGAAAGGACTGGTGACCAAACAACTTAACGACTACATAAACAAATTCACTATACTACATGAGTCACAATCAGGATTTCGACCCCTACACAGCACCGAAACAGTACTACTTACTCTCCTAACCAAATTCAAGCAGGAGATAGCAATAGGCAAAAGCATTCTCCTCCTCCAATTTGACATGTCCAGTGCGTTCGACATGGTTAACCACAACATACTGCTAAGACTCCTAGATTACTTCGGAATCGATGGTAACACTCTTAATTGGTTCAAGGGTTTTCTAACCACCAGAACATATGAAGTGAAATCAAGCACAAACATATCGTCACCCTGGAAACCAGACTGCGGAGTACCGCAAGGATCACCACTATCACCGATCCTTTTCAACCTCATGATGACCCCACTAGCCAAGGCCTTATTCACTTTATACACCCCCTACAAACATGATCTGACAGAAATCACCAATGAAATCAAGCTCAGCTTAAACATCATGAACTCATGGGCAAATGCATTCCAACTAAAACTCAACACAGAAAAACCACACTGTGTCATCATCTCATCCCAATGCAATACATACAAACCCACAAACATTAACACCCCAGGATACACCCTCCCTATCTCAGAGAGCCTGAAAATTCTCGGAGTAACAATCGATCGAAACCTCTCACTAGAGACCAAAGCGAAATCCACCATAAAGAAAATGTTTTTCTCAATGTGGAAACTCAAATGTGTAAAACCATTCTTCCCGAGGGAAATATTTCGCAACCTGATACACTCAATGGTACTAAGCCACGCAGACTACTGCAATGAAATCTATGCGGGATGCAAAGATCAAATCATAAAACTTCAGACCGCCCAAAACACAGCAGCTAGGCTTATATTTGGAAGAACGCGTTTTGACAGCGCCAAACCACTCCGAGAAAAACTGCACTGGCTTCCAATTAAAGAACGTATCGCTTTCAAAATCTGCATGACAGTTCATAAAATTATTTACAGCGAGGCACCGGGATACATGACAGACCTCATCGACCTGCCAACCAGAAACACCAGAAAATCAGCACGATCATACCTAAACCTACACTACCCAAGCAGCAAAGGACTCAAATACAAATCCACTTATGCAATCCAGCTTTTCCTACTTAAGTGCACAACTATGGAGCGCACTACCAAAAGTAGTAAAAACTACGCTCGACCACCTAAATTTCCAGAAAGCACTAAAAACAGATCTGTTCAGAAAAGCTTACCCCAGCGACCCAACATAAAAAACATGGATACCAGCGACATAATGTAACCAAAGACCGTAAGTGGACATATCCTAACCCTTCCTCTCCCTCTCTAAGGTCTCCCCAATGGACTTTACCATATATGTACCTTATTCTACCACTAGGAGGCTCATTTTCAAAGCACTTAGACCTACAAAGTTACATACCAGCTCATTTTCGAAAGAGAAGAGCGGCCATCTTCCGCCACAAATCGGGAGATGGGCATCCTTCGCTCAGGGTCGCCCAAATGGGCATAATCGAAAGCCGATTTTGGGCATCCTCAACTGCTTTCCGTCGCGGGGACGACCAAAGTTCAAGGGGGCATGTCAACAGTGTACCAAAGGCGGGAGGGGGGTGGTTAACAGATGGGCGTCCTCGGCCGATAATGGAAAAAAGAAGGGCGTCCCTCACGAGCATTTAGCCGACTTTACTTGGCCCCTTTTTTTTCACGACCAAGCCTCGAAAAGGTGCCCGAACTGACCAGATGACCACCAGAGGGAATCGGGGATGACCTCCCCTTACTCCCCCAGTGGTCACAACCCCCCACCACCCAAAAAAAAAAAAAAACTTATAAAACATTTTTTGCCAGCCTCAAATGTCATGCCCAGCTCCATCACAGCAGTATGCAGGTCCCTGGAGCAGTTTTTAGTGGGTGTAGTGCACTTCAGACAGGCGGAACCAGGCCCACCCCCCCCCCTACCTGTTACACTTGTGGTGGTAAATGGGAACCCTCCAAAACCCACTGTACCCACATGTAGATGCCCCCCTTCATCCCTAAGGGATATAGTAATGGTGTAGAGCTGTAGGTAGTGGGTTTTGGGGGGGGGGGGGGTTTGCGGGGCTCAGCACACAAGGTAAGGGAGCTATGCAGCTGGGAGCAATTTGTGAAGTTCACTGCAGTGCCCCCTAGGGTGCCCGGTTGGTGTCCTGGCATGTGAGGGGGACCAGTGCACTACGAATGCTGGCTCCTCCCATGACCAAATGCCTTGGATTTGGTTGTTTTTGAGATGGGCGTCCTCGGTTTCCATTATCGGCGAAAACCGAGGTCGCCCATCTCTAAGGTCGACCTAAATGTGGAGATTTGGGCGTTCCCAACCGTATTATCAAAACGAAAGATGGACGCCCATCTCGTTTCGATAATACGAGATGCCCCGCCCCTTCGCCGGGACGTCCTTAGAGATGGGCGCCCCCATTCGATTATTCCCCTCATAGTGACCTATGGAACTTTGTAAGTCTAAGTGCTTTGAAAATGAGCCTCAATTTCACCTTGGAACTGTTCATACCTTGTATTTGTTCATACCGGAATCGGCTAACGCCGCTTGCGGTGATGTGTGAGCCACATTGAGCCTGCAAAGAGGTGGGAAAATGCGGGATACAAATGTAACAAATAAATAAAAACAAATATATCCCATACTGGAAATTCACATCTAACCACACTCCTGTCAGAAGCACAAGACGTGCTGAAATTAATAAGACAAGAATGCCTGTCACCCCATCATGAAGTAAATTTTCAACTACTCGCCCGCTTTACAGGAGCCATCGGTCACCAGGGTCTGTCCCGCAATATAATTACTCAGGCAACACGTAAGCAACTTCCGTGGCTCTGACTTATTTGTGGCAAGGAGAGCTGCAAGTTTCACAGATGCAGCTGAATTCCATCAAAGTCCATTCATAAATAAAGTGCTGAACATTTCTGGACTTTTTTTTTTTAAGTAAAAAATCTACAAAATTTGCTAGTAATTAGCTTTTTGTTAAATTTTAAGTTGAAGGTTGAATTAAAAATGGAATGTGATGGATCGATAAAAATTTGCACATCGTTGCTCTGGAAAGTTGTTGTAAAGTGTCGCTGATCCTGTGAACTCTGATGGTCCGTATAAGAGCAATATTCAAATGTTGGGCAGACTGGATGGACCGTACTAAGTTACTTTATGAAAATATGCTATAAAATATTGCAAAATGATTAGAGAAGCATATGAAGGTATTTTGAAATGCGAATAATTTTGTATATAAGTACATAAGTACATCAGTAATGCCACACTGGGAAAAGACCAAAGGTCCATCGAGCCCAGCATCCTGTCCACGACAGCGGCCAGTCCAGGTCAAGGGCACCTGGCAAGCTTCCCAAACGTACAAACATTCTATACATGTTATTCCTGGAATTGTGGATTTTTCCCAAGTCCATTCAGTAGTGGTTTATGGACTTGTTCTTTAGGAAACCGTCTAACCCCTTTTAAAACTCTGCTAAGCTAACCGCCTTCACCACGTTCTCCGGCAACGAATTCCAGAGTTTAATTATACGTTGGGTGAAGAAAACTTTTCTCCGATTTGTTTTAAATTTACTACACTGTAGTTTCATCGCATGCCCCCTAGTCCTAGTATTTTTGGAAAGCGTGAACAGACGCTTCACATCCACCTGTTCCACTCCACTCATTATTTTATATACCTCTATCATGTCTCCCCTCAGCCGTCTCTTCTCCAAGCTGAATAGCCCTAGCCTCCTTAGTCTTTCTTCATAGGGAAGTCGTCCCATCCCCGCTATCATTTTCGTCGCCCTTCGCTGCACCTTTTCTAATTCTACTATATCTTTCTTGAGATGGAGCGATACAATGGCATTATAACATCCTTACACCTGTTTTCCATACTTTTCCCAACATTCTATTTGCTTTCCTAGCCGCAGCAGCACACTGAACAGAAGGTTTCAGTGTATTATCGACGACGACACCCAGATCCCTTTCTTGGTCCGTAACTCCTAACGTGGAACCTTGCATGACATAGCTATAATTCGGGTTCTTTTTTCCCCCACATGCATCACCTTGCACTATAAGGATGTATATGCCTGGGACAATAAGTTCAAAGTCCAAAAATACCTCCCCTAATCCTGGCAGTACTGTGACCCTAGACACAACCTAAATGCATCACCTTAGGAGGCCTATTAGTGTGTTCCGGTGCAAACTTAAGGGTCCTTTTACTAAGCTGCGGTAAAACGGCCTGAGCTAGCATCAGCGCGTGTTTTTGACGCATCCCGAAGCCCCCTTTTACCACAGCGAGTAAAAGACTGTTTTGGTTTTTAAAGAAATGGCTGTGCGGTAAGTGAAGCACTTAAACCATTTCGGGGGAGGGGGAGCACTTATTGCCACCCATTGAGGTGATAAGGGCTAGCACCAGCACAAAAATAGAAACATTTTTGCAGCAGCGGAAATGGCACACACTGGGGGGTGTGGAAACTTCTGCCGGACACCTGCGGTTGTTCCGGATTGACGCGTGACAACCCTTTAGTAAAAGGGCTCCTTAGTTCAGCACTGCTCTCCAGCTGCATATCACATCTGGACATAAAGTTCTGTGCTGCCCCATCACTAAATGAAATGTTGCAGCCTGACCTTTTGCTGATCGTCTGGGGAGACTGAAGACGTGATGGTTTTAAGCCACCTTTGGGTCCGTCCCAGACACGAGGACACCACTAACTTCTTAGAATTCTCTGCAGACAGACAAACTCGCCTGCTAATTCAGCATCTTTATGTGTCTGCCGCCATGTTTACTCTTTCCAAGAATGTGAAATGTACCACCAATTCAAAATGGGGAGAGGGGAAGGGCAGCCAGGGCTGGCGTTAGAGATTCAAGGGCCCAGGGCAGAAACCGGGGAGGGGGCCTTCTTCAGCTTGAGGTAAGTTTGGGGGCACACTGTATTGTGGGAGCCTGGGGCAACTGCCCTGTTTGCCATCCCCTTCACTGGCCCTGAGGGCAGCCAACCTTGCAAACAGCACTAATCTTCTGCCCCTTCTCACCCTCTCAAAAGTGTCTAAAAGGGAAATCCTGTTAGCCCAAAACATGAACTGGCCAGAATTAGCCAAGAGAAACTGTCTAGGATAGCTTGTTTATTCGTAATACGGTTATCACCTTTAAACCATAAGCAGCAAAAATGCACTTAACAATAAGAAGAAACAAGCTGGCCCACTGGAATTTCACCTTGGGGCAGAGATGTGGAGAGGGAAAATGCCTTCATGCAGCCACTCCCAGTGGACCTCCTAATGGCTTATCTGGCAACCTAATAGCCAAGAAAGATCAATAAGAATTTCCCAAAGTAGGGGATGGAAAGTGATCGCATTTCTTTAGGGAGTTTCAATCAATTCTGCCTTAGTTACCTACCAGAAGGAGAATACTTCAAGACAAACAAGGAGGGATCTCGCCAGGAGAGGCCGAGAAGCGATAGCGGCCAACTCCCCTTCCCTTCTCCCATGATGGAGAAAAGGAATTCCAGCCACAATTCTCTGCAGTAGCAAACAGCAAGCAATAGGAAGCCAGTTCATAAAGGGGCAGCAGGTATCGCAGAGACAAGAGGAAAGAGAGGCTCGTGGCAATTAAAGCTGTTCTGGAGCCTTTCATCTCAAATTGGGTCCGAGTGCTTTGTGTAAAAATTAATAATTGGGTTGGGGGAGGGGTACTTTTCTATACCGAAGATTTCTCTTTGCAGAAAGGTCTCCATTGGGAAGTGGAAACCACCCAAGGCCAGAATTGCTACTTTGATTTCCGATTTAACTGAAGGATAGTTAAGGTGGAATACAATGAATGACAGGAATTACCTTTCCTAACAAAATGCTCAGCCTTAAAGGCAAACCCCAATTCTTCAGGCCACAAATGAAAGAAGTGTAACTATCCAGAATTTAATTACAGATATGAGCCCTTGAAAATGTGATTTTTTTAATTTCTTTACCCCATTCAGATGGGGGAAACCTAGAAGAATTTAAGAAAGCCTGGGATAAAGTTTATGGTTTATTTGCATCTGATATACTGCCATACCTAACAGGTAGATCACAGATAAAAACAGAATCAGAAAAACTACAAATCGCAACAGGAAAGAACAAACAAACAGTCATATCAGACTCATACATACCTAAGAGAAAACAAAGGAAAAGGGCAAGGAAGGGCAAACCAGGGCAAGAAAAGGAAAAAGAACAACCCACAAGGGCAACAGGGAACAACCTCTCCAACCTAATGAAAGGAAAAGGTCTTTTTAAAGAGCCAAGTCTTCAATAAAAAAGTGTAAAAGTTTGAAAAGATTGCTCAGATCGAGCAGGAAGGGGGAAGGGAATTGCACAATGAAGGGGAGACAAAATAGAAAGCATGGTGCCTGGTGGATTCAAGTTGTGCATTTCTAGGACTGGCGAGAACAAGACAAAAATCTTTAAGAGAGCGGAGTAAATGAGTTGGGGAATAGGGAAATGTGAGACTCGATAAGTAAGGAAGGACACCTGGCTCAAAAGCCTTGAAAGTCAAAGTGAGGAGCCTGAAAATAACTCGTTGTTCGACCAGAAGCCACTTCTGCAGTAGGGAGTTAACTTGACTGAACCTACGAGCATGACAAAGCAAATGGACAGCAGTATTTTGGAGTGATTAGCGTCACTTTCCCAAATAAATAACATTACAGTAGTCCAATCATGAGACCAGGAGATAGAATAAGTGAATGAAAAGAGATATGATCGAAATACTTTTGGCGTTGACACAAAATGAAGAAACCCGAGTTACAAAGACTCGAGTCAAACGCGATACCTAAATAATGGAACAACTCTACCGGGGAAAGAGGGGTGACTAAAAGATTTAAAGGAAAAGATGGAGCAGACACAGAAATAAAGATAAGACAGGACGGCATGTACTAACGAGAAGGCTTGCCAGAGATGAGATGGGCCTTAGGTTCTTCATCAACCATCATGTCCCAGGTGTCTACATTTAAACCTTTTCATTAGTTAGCAGATAAAACACACATTTTTGAGCCCGTTACTCCTCTACTCAAAGCTGTCCACTGGGTACTGCTCACACAGTGTATTACTTTCAAACTTCTAATGTTGGTGCACAAAATCTGCTCTACTAATCAACCTTATTTATTAGGATTTATTTACTGCCTTTTTGAAGGAATTCACTCAAGGCGGTGTACAGTAAGAACAGATCAAACATGAGCAGTAGGCAGTTACAGCAGTAAAAATATTCAACTAATACAAAGCATGACATGGAGGGGCATAATCGAACGCAAACGCCCATCTCCATGGGCGTCTATCTCCGAGAACGGGTACGTGAAGGGGCAGGACAAACCGTATTTTCGAAAAAAAATGAGCGTCCATCTTTTTTCCCCCGATAATACGGTTTGTGCCAGCCAAATGCATCGGATTTGTGCGGATTTGAGCTGGGCGGTTTCGTTTTTCAGCGATAATGGAAAACAAAGGAGCCCAGCTCAAAAACGAACAAATCCAAGGCATTGGGTCGAGGGAGGGGCCAGGATTCATAGTGCACTGGCACTTGTAACAGTTAAAAACAAAAGTTAACTACCTTTGAAGTCCATAGCTCCCTTCCCTTGGGTGCTGAGCCCCCCAACTCTACACCATTACCATAGCACCAAGGGGGGCACCAAGATGTGGGTACAGTGGGTTTTGGGGGCGGTTTGGAGCGCTCCCATTTACCACCACAAGTGTGACAGGTAGGGGAGGGATGGGCCTGGGTCCACCTGCCTGAAGTCCACTGCACCCACTAACAACTGCTCCAGGGACCTGTATACTGCTGTGATGGAGCTGGGTATGACATTTGAGGCTGGCATACAGGCTGGAAAAAAAAAGTTTTTAAAGTTGTTTTTGTTTTGGTGGGAGGGGGTTAGTGACCACTGGGGGAGTCAGGGGTGGTCATCCCCGATTCCCTCCGGTGGTCATCTGGTCATTTAAGGCACTTTTTTGGGACTTGTTTGTGGAAAAAAAAAAAGGGTCCAAAAAAAGTGACCCAAATTTGCGCTAAAAACGCCTTTCTTTTTTCAATTATTGGCCAAGGACGCCCATCTCTCCTCGGCCGATAAACACACCCCACTCCCGCCTTCACCACGCCTCCGACACGCCCCCGTCAACTTTGGCCATTTCCGCAACAGATTGCAGTTGAAGACGCCCAAAATCAGCTTTCGATTATACCGATTTGGGCGCCCACGGGAGAAAGACGCCCATCTCCCAATTTGGGTCGAAATATGGGCGTCTTTCTCTTTCGAAAATAAGCTGGATGGTATACTATTTGCAATGTCAACACGATACGTAACAGAACATTATAATTCCTGTCTCCCGATTCCCTGTTGTCCCACCAGGGCTTTGCGTTCCTCACAGCCAGGACCTTCTTGCTGTTCCCTCTTTTCATGACATTTCCACTGCACCATCCGACACTATTTTTTCAGTACAGGCCTCTCACCTCTGGAATCAACTACCACTTGCCGCAGTGGCGTTCCTAGGGGGGCTGACACGTGGGGCGGATCGCCGATGCGCCCCGCGACCCTCTCCCCCCCCACACGAAAGAAACACCCCCCCGGGTGCACGCCGCTGGGAGGAACCTGTTCCGGGGCAAAGGGAGCATGAAAACGAAGAGCCGACAGGCGCGCGCGACACCCCCCCAGCGGCGTGCACCTGGGGCGGACCGCCCCACCGCCCCCCCCCCTTGGTACGCCACTGAGAGGGAGCAATGTTGGCGTCAGCTTGAGACAAGTGCGGCCAGCTGCTGTTTGGAAGACAGCTGGCTGCCAAGGAGAAGGAAATCTTCAGCTGGCAACGTTTAAGGATCCCTGTACCTACACCACTGCCTCTGTCTCAATTCAAGACTTTTCTTTTGTGGATGCTTATCATTGACTATTGGGTATGGGTTGTGTACTGGACCCTACTGTATTTTCCTTTGCCCTGTCTTTTTTGATGATATTGTAGTCCTTCCCCGTTCCTTTTGTTGCCAGTCCTGTACGTCTGATCTTTTTCACTCTGTTCTTCTCTTTTTAGATTGTAAGCCGTTCAGACACATGTTTGATGGGCGGGCTAGTAACTTGAAACACCTGTGGATGTGTCGGTCTCTACACGGTACCAAGGCTTCTTCTACCTCGCCACATTCAACCCCATCAGTCCCCCCAGGGCCAGGGCACTGTATTCGAACATGAGCAGACAAAAAGTGAGAAGCTGGGGAGATGTGCACAGAAGGGCCATGAAAGCTGAAGCTTTTTTTTGTTCCTAACAAGCACGATAAGTCAAGAAATAGAATATGGGTAGGTGAAAGAAACATAAAAAGAGGAGATCTAGGAAGAAGACCCAAGAAAGGAACCATAGTAAAGAAGCACTGCTTTCTCAGCAGGATTTTCCTTTAGCTACACAAGCAGCAGGCAGTCGATGTGATTTACCAGAAAGCATTTCATATACTTAATATACAGAAAACGACCTAGAGCAGAATTAGACAAACAAAAAACAAGGAAAATCCCAAATCCCCACCTTCTCCGTGTCAGCTGGATCACAGTGCTCAATCACATGGCAAAAACCATGAAACACGCTTAATTGGCTCATAGAATTGTGGCCTACTGGCTTCTCACAAGATGCCCAAGGACAGGACTCTTAAAAAGTGCCTGAATCACACTGCAGTGGTGACAGGGAACAGCTCCTGCATAGCTAACCAGTGACCTCTACCTGCCAGAAAGACCTACATTTAACATAATACAGCGGGCGCAAAAAAAAAAAAAAAAAGGCAGAGACATGCACACATGCCTTTATCACAGCACAAAAAAAAATCTCTCAGGATAATTCATTAGCTAAGCCAGTTTCATTCGAAATATATGCGGACACTGCCATGTTGAAACCCCACTGCAGCTCCTTGTAATTCTGGGCAAGTCACTTAATCCTCCACTGCCCCAGGTACAAAATAAGTACCTGTATATAACACGTAAACCACTTTGATTATAACCACAGAAAAAGTTACATATCAAATTCCATCCCCTTTCCCTGAGGGGCCCTTCTACGTGCGCTCAATATGCACCAAACAGAGTTACCACCTGGCTACTGCGTGGCTCTTGCAGTCATTTCATTTTTGGCACGCATCCAATTCATGCATCTGAAAAATTTTGGGAGGCACGGATCAGATGCACGACAAGTGGCATTTGATGCAAATAGGGTCATTAACGCCCAGTTACCGCATGTCTTCACCACTAGGTCAATGGCTGGCGGTAAGGCCGCAGACCCGCCATGAACGCGCGGCAATTTTCATTTTGCTGCACATCCATTTTCGGTAAAAATTTTAAAAAGGTCTTTTTTTTTTTACAGGCACACTGAAAAACGGATCGGCGCGCACCCAAAACCCGGGCCTACACTACCGCAAGCTATTTTTCAGCGCACCTTAGTAAAAGGACCCCTAAATTTACAGTTTTTCTAGCTAGATCTGCTCTCAGTCTAAAACTCCAGACCATGTCTCATTTTTGTGGCATTTTTCCTGATCTTAAAGGACGAGAGGGAGAGAGTTGGAATGCCTAACCTTTTTTTTTTTTTTTTAAAGCATAAAAATCCACAGATGTTGCAAAACTGCCATGGGGCAAAAAGAAACATTGTTCATTCAGTACAACAAATATTAAAAGCCCAAGAAATGAAATTTGAAATGCACAACGCTGGCCAAGCCAACGAGAGGCAAGCTTGATGTTACTGTTCTGCATTTTCTTTTTGGCTCGAAGGAAACTTGAACGTAGTTCATTTTGGGAAAGAAAAGCAAGCATGTAAATACCTCCTAGGACCCCATTTACTAAGCTGCGCTAACGGCACGCTAGCATTCTTAGCGCAGGCTCAGTGCTAACGACACCCATAGGAACATAAGGCTATGTCTACTGTTTAGTGCGTGTGTATTATTTATTTGTTGCATTTGTATCCCACATTTTCCCACCTATTTGCAGGCTCAATGTGGCTTACAATGTTCCGTTATGACATTCGCCACCCAGAAAGTTACATTTGGTGTTACATAGAGAATAGGTTGACAAAGTAAAAATTAAGCAGACAGGCTTAGAAAGAAACCAATCGGAATATAAGGTAGAGTGGGATGTGTTGCAGCTACAATTATTGAGCGTTGTGGTATGCCTTGTCGAAGAGGTATGTCTTTAGAGATTTACGAAAGTTACTTAGTTCATAAATTGTTGTTAAATTACATGGTAATCCATTCCACAACTGTATTAATTTTAGGCGCGTGCTAAAAACGCTAGCACGTCTCAGTAAACAGGGCCCGAAAGCTTTTGCGCTTTCTGGCCAGAGCTTGCTGTGCTCCGAGGTTGATAAGAAGAACTTTGACAGGTCAGTTGAGCATGCCTCACGTAATCCCTGGAATTTCTAGTTCTGAAATGACCAGTCAAGCTTCCAAATCAGGTTGCACAAGGAGGTTTACTTTGTTTGTCTTCTGCTCAGCAGTCCGGCTTTCCCATCCCTCTGTACCTTCCCCTTAAACACACCCACTACTCATTTTCCAGCATTCTAATTCATTCCCCCATGTCTCCTAGAAACCCTTCCTCGTTTCATCAGATCTCACCTCCCTGCAACTCATCCTTCCAGAACAGATTCCATACATTCTAGCCGAACAAACCAGCATCTCCCATGAAACCGAGCCTATTCTAACAGGCAGTAGTCACGTCCATGTCATGTTGAGCTTCCCATGTTACTGCTTTGCACCCAATGACCGTACAGAATAACCTAAGTGACAGAACAGTCTGGAAATACCTTACCTACAAAATGCAACCAACATAAAAATATCTCCTAGCCGAAAGCAAGCCTTTCTGCGGGAATGATCACCTGATTCCAGAACTAACTGTCCCCTCAGGAAGGGCTGGCTACTTGTGTGGCTAGTCCAGCGAGAAATGACACTACAGTCCTCACAGAACTAGGGAGCTCCAGAAAGAAGCTCTGTTCGGCACAATGAAAGTAGTCCGGCGAGCTTTAGCAGTAAATTTGCGAGTCCGAGAACATACTCCCGATGCCCTAGCTTAGGAGTGAAGTTCATTCTGGTCGTGGAATGTGCAAAACTAATCCACGGAGAAACTGTCCCTGTGCCGAGAACCACAGGCTTGATTAAAATGAACTTCCAAGCACCTTTTGACATGATGCCAATAGATAAGAACAGATGGAGGTGCTCTTTTGCAGAACGCAGAGAGACTGAGCTCATCTCCAATGTACACGGGATCAGGAGCAAAGTTGATGCAATCATTACACACTAGGCAGTCACCTGGGGCAGCAGCTTCTGAGGGCAGCAAAAAAGCAGCACAACCTACATCTTTGTGTGACGATTATGAATGATCAGTTTAATTAATAAAATCTTAGAGGGCTGCAGGCTGGGGTTCTGAATGTTAATTGAGGGGAGAAGTGTAAGACTGAAGGGTTTGCCTAGAACAGTGTTTCCCCGAGTCCGATCCTGGAGTCCCCCTTGCCAGCCCGGTTTTCAGGGTAACATTTGCATGTAATGGAGGCAAGTTCATGCATATTCATTGTGGGTATCCTGAAAACCTGACTGGCGAAGGGCTACTCCAGGACCGACTTGGGAAACACTGTCCCACAGGAGATGCAGGTTCCATGAAATATACCGTAACATGCAAAAATCACCACCTTTTCTATCACTAAAGCTCATTCCTGTCATGGTACATCCCAAATTTTCTTGGCCAAGATAGAGACTCTAGGACAGAGGTTCTCAACCCAGTTCTCGGATACCGCAATGAAATGTACACGAGATAGATCTGTATACAATGGAGGTTCTCATGCATATTCATTGTGAGTTTTCTGAAAAACTGACTGGATAGTTGTGCCCCGAGGACTGAGTTGTAAACCCATGATCTAGGGAAACGTGCCAGACCCTGGCATGTAGCATGATGCTATCCCATGTCTGCGGGTCATTTCTTCTTTCATGTGCAGCTTATTGGGGAACCGTGAGCTGCTTCAGAGGGTCAGGTAGCCTCTGAGTCAGTTATGGCTTCCCCTACAACAGTGTTTCCCAAGTCCGGTCCTGAAGTACCCCCTTGTCAGCCAGGTTTTCAGGATAACCACAATGAATATGCATCAAAGAGATTTGCATATAATGGAGGCAGTGTAAGCAAGTTCATGCATATTCATTGTGGATATCCTGAAAACCTGACTGGCACGGAGGACTCCAGGACTGAACTTGGGAAACACTGCCCAAGGGTACCCACCACCTTTGGACCAGTTCTGCTTAGAAGGGAAGCTCATTCCTGTCATGGTACATCCCAAATTAACCCACTTGGAGAGCTCTTTCCTACACACCAGACAGCAAATCACAAAAAAATAGCAACAACCAACCGACAAGTCAACCAGTACAGGGACCTGAAAAAAAACGAATAAAGCCAACCATTCAATGCGTCTTTAGTCTAACGCACTGGCCCTATTTTAAATATTAATATGACAGTGGGTAACAGCGCATTTACCATTTTAAAAGGGAGATACAATTTTTACACAGCCTGCTATTTATTTTAAAAAGCACAAGGAAACCAAGTGCACATCAAAACACAGTACACAACCTGAGCCGCTGTCTGGACTCTCAATACTGAAACATGGAATAAGATATTACACAGCAGTTGAGGATCCCCGGGTCGATGTGTTTTAAGTTTCGTCCAGCAGACAAATGGAAAAGCGTGGTGTGAAGTTTACAAGGTTTCGTTTTAATTTCAAAAGGTATGTATACACCTCTTTATCCAGTTACTTTTAAGATGGTTAAGTTACAGTAAAATAGTTTTGAACCCCTTCCAAAGAGGTCAGATATTTTCTCTCATTAACATTTGCGGCCGAGGCTCACCCAGCAGCAGCAAACCAATGATCCCCATGCCCCGCCATCCAACAGCTCTCTTTCCCAAGTATCATTTTAAATAGATCTTCGCTGGCAGCGAACAGTGACTAATACACACCGCTCACGCCAGCCCCAGAGCCCTCCCTCTGATACACTCTCGTCTATGCAGAAACAGGAAGTTGCGTCAGAGGGAAGGTTATGGCGCTGGGCCGAGCAACGTATATCAGTTGGTGCTCGATGATGGTGAAGGTATGTTATTTAAAAGGTACGCATGGGAAGGGTTCGAGAGACCCAATGGTATGCGAGCGGGAGAGGAAGAGACTGAATCGCCTGTGGGGTGGGGTTTGGTGTCTGGCTACACCCCTGGCACCAAGATCCCCGCTGAGCACCCTTTACAGAACAGGAGATTGGCACACTTCCAATGCTTAACTTTGGCCGTCAGCACTTATGCCTGCCAAAAGCTGGTATAAATGCTCGGGCACAAATCCACCCATGCCTCCAGGGCCGCCGAGAGGCGGGGGGGCAAAATTCCCCGGGCCCGGTGCCGGAGTCTCTCGCCCTCTCCTGCTCCCAGGCCGCTGGCGCCGCAGTTCCGTCTCCACCTGCCTCGGGCGGGCCTTCTCTCACTGTGTCCCGCCCTCCTCTGATGCAACTTCCTATTTCTGTGAGGGCAGGACACAGTGAGGGAAGGCCCGCCCGAGGCGATCTGCCGCTTTCGCACACAAGGCGCTGCGCAGACTTATACGGTCTGTGCCCTGAAAAAGACAGACACAAATCAAGGGGCTGGTGGTTGGGAGGCGGGGCTAGCGCTGGGCAGACTTATACGGTCTGTGCCCTGAAAATGACAGATACAAATCAAGGGGCTGGTGGTTGGGAGGCGGGGCTAGCGCTGGGCAGACTTATATGGTCTGTGCCCTGAAAATGACAGATACAAATCAAGGGGCTGTTTGGGAGGCAGGGCTAGCGCTGGGCAGACTTATATGGTCTGTGCCCTGAAAAAGACAGATACAAACCAAGGGGCTGGTGGTTGGGAGGCGGGGCTAGCGCTGGACAGACTTATACGGTCTGTGCCCTGAAAATGACAGACACAAATCAAGGGGCTGGTGGTTGGGAGGCGGGGCTAGCGCTGGGCAGACTTATATGGTCTGTGCCCTGAAAATGACAGATACAAATCAAGGGGCTGTTTGGGAGGCGGGGCTGTGCCCTGAAAAAGACAGATACAAACCAAGGGGCTGGTGGTTGGGAGGCGGGGCTAGCGCTGGACAGACTTATACGGTCTGTGCCCTGAAAATGACAGATACAAATCAAGGGGCTGTTTGGGAGGCGGGGCTGTGCCCTGAAAAAGACAGATACAAACCAAGGGGCTGGTGGTTGGGAGGCGGGGCTAGCGCTGGGCAGACTTATACGGTCTGTGCCCTGAAAATGACAGATACAAATCAAGGGCTGTTTGGGAGGCGGGGCTAGGACTGGGCAGACTTATATGGTCTGTGCCCTGAAAATGACAGATACAAATCAAGGGGCTGGTGGTTGGGAGGCGGGGCTAGTGCTGGGCAGACTTATACGGTCTGTGCCCTGAAAATGACAGATACAAATCAAGGGCTGTTTGGGAGGCGGGGCTAGGACTGGGCAGACTTATATGGTCTGTGCCCTGAAAATGACAGATACAAATCAAGGGGCTGGTGGTTGGGAGGCGGGGCTAGTGCTGGGCAGACTTATACGGTCTGTGCCCTGAAAAAGACAGATACAAATCAAGGTAAGGTATACACAAAAAGTAGCACATATGAGTTATCTTGTTGGGCAGACTGGATGGACCGTGCAGGTCTTTTTCTGCCATCATCTACTTTATGTTACTGCTTTAGAGACTTTTTTTTAATTTAAACGAAGGGGGTCGGATGGCAGGCAGAAGGGAGCTGAGGGTAGGTAGGTGGAGACTGGGAACTGCGGCACCGGCGGCCTGGGAGCAGGAGAGGGAGGCAACAGCAGTAGAGATTGAGGGGTGGGGGGGGGGCGATCCGGGGTTGCGCAGCCTTGCCCCGGGCCTGGCCCAGTGTGCCTCTCCCATAGCCACGCCCCCTTTGGACTTGCACGCAATGACATTTAGGTGCAGATATTATAGCATAGGGTGTAGGGCAAATGCAAGTGTAAGTCATAATTTCTGCCAATTAACACCAATAATTATTAGTGTCTAATCGACTAATTAGTATCTGCGATCCACACCCAAATTTGGGCAACCTATGCAGAATCTGGGGGCTTATGGCTGGTTGCCTCAGGTGCTCTATTGGGCAAGGACTTAATTATACCTGAATTTGAATAATGCTCTCAGCCGCCCTTACCATGAACTGTGAAGTATCAAGTGTCTGATCCAAAGGGAAAGGTGACTGACAGATTAGTGACCTCAAGGATAGTCAGTCCCTCAGGTCTGAGTAAAATTACACTGGAGACCTGTAACAATTTATTTACTATTTTGGAAAGGCCACACAATGACATTTAACACAGTTAGACAAGCGAACATTGTGAATTAATCCGTCTGAAAACCAAATTTCACCTACCTGATGTATCCCACATGTTCAGTTCTATCCGCTGTTTTTCTATTTCAAAGCTGGCCGTGTAGTTCTCAAAAACGGTGGGGACGTAATTCTGAAAACAAAGGCGACAAAAAAAAAAAGGAGGAAATATTTTAGCCCCGCAGACTGTCAGCTCTCAAAGTGCGATTGCGCGTCTTACGCGAGAGAAAGGAAAGCGAACACTCCGCAGCTTTCCTTCCACTCCAGTACGACCTACATTTTGGATCTTCCTCCCAGCCCAGCCTATCTCGCTACAAATCACAGAACAAAAGTTTCTCGAGAAAAGAGGGGAAACTACCGGATTTCTGTATTTCTTTTCATCTCTCCCCCTCTATCTAGAGCTGTGCACGAAAAGCAACCCCAGGACAAAGTCTGCCAATTCCTAAGCACCCGATGCTTTGCAGCTTTCTTTTCTAACACATTCGTTCTTGCCAGCGAGCATTTTGCTTTTTCCCTATGAGATGAGCAACTTGCCTCGGGATAACAGTCCTTGGCAAAGACGTGCAACAAAGCCGTTTTCCCGCACTGAGCGTCCCCCACCACCACGATCTTGCAGCGGACGACCTGGTTCTCCATGCTCGTCTCCTAGGGGGTTGCATGGAGTGTGATCCGGGCTCCCGTGTCTACCCCCTTCCCTTTCCCCACGTCCCCCATAGGGGTGCAAAAAAGCTCCCGGGTCCGCTCGACACTCTCCCAGCGCAGCTCTTGCACCGCCGGCTTCAGCGCGAGCGCTCCCCGGGCCGGGGGCGGAGCCAGACAGTGTGTCACCCACCAACCGGCTCCGGAGCCTCGCCTTTCATTACCATAAGAGGCGGGGCATGGCTCTTTAAAAGGAAAAAGGGAAGCGCTCTCAAGTCGTTTTCATTGTTAGACGTGCACGGGGTTATTTCAGCTGGTTGATGCGGACTTTGGCTTATTTCTTTTGGCATTTCTAAACTAGGCACCCCCGTAGCAGATTACCTACAGGTACAATAAACCCCCTCCCTCCCTTGAAGATCGAGGTAAGGGGAAATAAAGTGACTTTGCTCAAGGTCACAGCCAGCAGCTGTGCCAGATCTGAGTACCCTCAAAATTGTACGAGCTCTTTTCTTGTACCTATGGGAGGAACAGGTTCTAGCAAAGAGGCTGGAGCACAGAAATGCTTCCATTGGCCCCTGATCGCTGTACTTCTCCAAAATTATACTGTTGAGTTCCAGGGGGTCTCTGTGCAGATGTGTAATGTCTATACCCCACTGTGATATTATATTGCCACCATCTGAAAATTGATGCTACCAGGGGTTGACTGAGGGGGATCTGCCCCCCCCCCCCCCCCCCCGCCCAGCCGCTGCCCATCACCCTCCTTGGTGTCGTCCTTGCTGACCTGGTCCTACCTGAGGGGGTCTGGTGGCATCTGAGGGGGGCATGTTCTTTCCTGCCTGCTGGCATAGCCGTGTTTTCAAAATGGCAACCGAAACTTCCCGCAATAGTCTCGTGAGACTTCCGCAGAAACTCTCAGCTGGGGGGGGGGGAATAGCAGTAGCCCAGCGGGCCGGGCAGGAAAGAACATTCCCCGCCCCGCTGAGGCCACTAGATCACCATCGGCACGCCGAGCATCCAGGCAGAGCCTCTGGGCCCTCGGACACGGCCCAGTTGCCCGACTGGTCAGTCCGCCCCTGAATGCTACATATGTAACCCCCTAGGTTTGGAGATTTCTTGAGGGGGTCACTAAGGAGATGATGCAGTTAAGGAAGTGGTGATTACAGAGGCCTATTTGCCTGGCCTGGCCCAAGGGGGCGAGATGTGAGCAGGAATTGAACAGGGTCTTTGGTTACCTGTCCCCTACCAAGACCCGAGGTGCTAAGGGGGAGTCCCAGACACAGAGCTGAGGTGGAAATAGAGAGTTCAACAGAATCCCTCTGCTGCAGAGCAAGGACCTTTCAAGGAGAAGGGGTTTGCTTCCCAGTTAGGGAGGCAAAGAAGATAACAATGGATTACCTGGCAGGGAAAGACACCCCAGGGAGGACAGAGTGGGAGGGAGGAGAGCCTCTCATTCCGTGCTGGAAAGAATGGGAAAATAGCGAGATGGATGGCAGTCCAATTACAAGAGGGTCCAAAAAAGGAAGAGATTGGTGGAGCCCTGGTCTAGACTTGTTTGAATGAACCACCCATTACTACTGATCTCTAAGGAACTGACTTTCTGTGTTCATCAAGCTAAGTGAAGACATACGTTGGACAACTGTGACATTTTTCATGGACATCAGTTATTCAGGTTCAAGAAAAGTGTTTTTGAGATGGATCTTCATTTCTGACTAGCGAATTGGACCTGAGCAAGGGCCAGAGTTACACATAGTATTAGTACTATGCCTTGAATGAAGATGAAGGTTTTTTGTTGTTTTTTTTTATGAGGGAGATTTAAAAGTTCAATGGCTACAGGTCCAGGGGACATAGTGGTATAAACACAGTTACATACCTAGCCAGGTAAGTACATAAGTATTGCCACACTGGAACAGACCAAAGGTCCATCAAGCCCAGCATCCCGTTTCCAACACTGGCCAATCCAGGTCACAAATACCCGTCAAGATCCCAAAAACGTTCAATGCATTTTATGCTGCTTATCCCAGAAATTAGCAGTGGATTTTCCCCAATCCATTTTAATAATGGTCTATGGACTTTTCCGTTAGGAAGCCGTCCAGACCTTTTTTAAACCCTGCTAAGCTAACAGCCTTTACCACATCCTCTGGCAATGAATTCCGGAGTTACTACACTGCTAGGGATACATCCAACCTGCCAGCCAGGGACTGTGCAAGATTTCTCCATCTCCAGGATGGTTTTTACTGTCTGTTTTTCTCATTTGTACTCTACCCTAGTGAGCCTATGACCATACAAATTCCTCATGTAGTTCACCCTAAGCTTCCTTCCTTTCCACCATGTCTCACCAGAAAGTTTCTTCATAATCAAAAAAGCCTGTAATACTATCATGGTCACTTCCAATATCCCCTTTATTGCTTTCCAGACAGACCCAGCTACCTGTCCACCTATGTTCCCAGGACCACTGTTGGGGCCCAGGGCAGATGCTGAGGAGGGGACCCCAAAGCTTGCTTGAGGGCTGTCCCTAACATGGGGACCCAGGATTTCCCATTTTTTTTGTGCCTGTGACCCCATGATTGCAGTCAAATAAACATGTGTGACCCCCTCCCCTCCCAGAGGTGTAGAATAATGATGCACCCATGGAGAGCCTATCTAGGTGGTGACCCCTAAAACAGGTTTTGTGACTCCATTTGGGGTCCCGTCCCACCATTTGGGAAGTTCTGCCCTAGACGCTCAACCTAGTTTTACCATGTAAAATGAGTTTATCATGTTGGGCAGACTGGATGGACCGTACAGCAGTGGCGTAGCCACAGGTGGGCCTCGGTGGGCCGGGGCCCACCCACTTAGGGCTCAGGCCCACCCAGCAGTAGCAGACGTTTAGCAGTAGCTGGTGGGGATCCCAAGCTCCGCCAGCTGAAGACTTTCCCCTGATGGTAACGAAAATGCTACTGTCTATGATTCCAGGACCTGCACATGCTCTGTTTTCATTTCAGCGCATGCATGCTGCAGACTGCCAAGGTGGAAAGAAGTGTTTTCCTGCCAGCTGAGAGATTTTTTGATGGGGGAGGGGGAGAACACTTGGTGCCCACCCACTTCTTGCCTAGGCCCACCCAAAATCTGTTTGCTGGCTACTCCTCTGCCGTACAGGTCTTTATCTGCTGTCATTTACTATGATATATATATAGTGCAGTATATATAGCGCCGCGTGAGTCTGGTAGCGCTTTGGAAATGTTGAGTAGTAGAGCCGGTGGTTAGGAGGCGGGGCTAGTGCTGGGCAGACTTCTATGGTCTGTGCCCTGACAATGGCAGATACAAATCAAGGTAAGGTATACACAAAACGTAGCACATATGAGTTTATCTTGCTGGGCAGACTGGATGGACCGTGCAGGTCTTTTTCTGCCGGCATCTACTATGTTTATAATACTAGATAATCTTCAGCCTGTCAGACAGACCCAGCTGCTTGTCCAGTCCATTAAACAGCACAAGTAGATTTTCAGAAAGAAAGGCTTCATTTGAAGACTGAGGTCCCTCTTAGCAAGCACTGTTTCTATAGGGAGAGGAAAGCTGCTCTTTTACCCAACTGAATTGGATTAAGCTCCTTTAAACCTCTCATCCTTACACCTGTCAATTTTTGATGATCTGGAGCAGCAGAGCAATTTGCTTCCCATTTAGTCAATACATGTTAAATGAAGGCAAGGGGAAACGGGGTGGGAGATGCAGAAATGGTAACTGTGATAAAGAGGAAACCCCCCCCCCCCCACACACACACACACACTGCAGTAATCAGCTTAGAAATGATAAATGGATTCCCCTCTCTCTGCCCCCACCCCACCCAGATGTTGCTGACAGTTTAATCTGCAGAGAACAGGAGGATTCATACATCACAGGGAGTCTCTCAAAGGGCTTTTTATTTTGCATTTCACACGTGCATCATTAGGCAGACTTCCTCATTTCCCTGAAGCCTTCCCCTTGTGTGACTTTGCATGCTGGTGGCATCTGGAAGTCTCCTGCTGGCATCTGAAGCTGAAGTGAGCAGATAAGCTCAAGCAGGGTCTTCAGATGTGTGGAGAAACCTCAGGAGAGAACTGCATGGCACCCGCCTCCTGCATTTCACTCCTGGTACCCAGGGTTCTTGGAGGGCTCTGCAGAGCACATCCAGGCTTTTTGCTGGACACTTAGGATAACTCTGAATGGATGGAGATCACTGATACTGTCTGTATTGCTGAATAGATATGGATGGGCTGGAGTGTAAATTTTAAGGGGCTTTGACATTAGTTTCAGAACTTAGTACCACTCGCCTCCACCTACCCTCCTCTCCTCCTTCCTGTACACATTAATTGATTTGATTTGCTTACTTTATTTCTGTCTATTAGATTGTAAGCTCTTTGAGCAGGGACTGTCTTTCTTCTATGTTTGTGCAGCGCTGCATACGCCTTGTAGCGATATAGAAATGCTAAATAGTAGTAGTAGTAGTAGCAGTGCTGGGCAGACTTCTACGGTTTGTGCCTTGAGAATGGCAGGGACAAATCAAACTCGGGTACAAAGTATCACATACCATGTAAAATGAGTTTATCTTGTTGGGCAGACTGGATGGACTGTTCAGGTCTTTATCTGCCGTCATTTACTATGTTACTCTTTGGGGTTCTACATGGAATGTTGCTACTAATTGGGATTCTGGAATCTTGTAACTCTTTAGGATTCCGGAATCTTCAGAACTTCTAGTACAAGAACAGTGCTAGGCAGACATCTATGGTCTGTGCCCTGAGAACGTCAAGAACAAATCAAACTCGGGTACAAAGTATCACATACCATGTAAAATGAGTTTATCTTGTTGGGCAGACTGGATGGACCGTTCAGGTCTTTATCTGCCGTCATTTACTATGTTACTCTTTGGGGTTCTACATGTAGAGGAGTGTGGTAGCCGTGTTAGTCCACTTAAGGTTATCAATAGAAATCAAACAAACATGGAATCTTGTAATACTAATTGGGATTCTGGAATCTTGTAACTCTTTAGGATTCCGGAATCTTCAGAACTTCTAGTACAAGAACAGTGCTAGGCAGACATCTATGGTCTGTGCCCTGAGAACGTCAAGAACAAATCAAACTCGGGTACAAAGTATCACATACCATGTAAAATGAGTTTATCTTGTTGGGCAGACTGGATGGACTGTTCAGGTCTTTATCTGCCGTCATTTACTATGTTACTATACTAAAGGATGAGACAGGAATTATTGTGAAAAGAACAAAGATGAGCATTGTATTCTGCTGACACTGTATCACATTTCTGTTATATGAATGTTCGACTGTGCTGTTTTAATGTGTGCATTACTGACACTGTACCATGTTACTATTGCTATGATTTCATTTGTCTACCTCCGTTTACCTACATAAGTAGTTCCATACTGGGACAGACCGAAGGTCAATCAAGCCAGTGGCTTTCCTGGGGGGGGCTGGCACCCGGGGCGGATCGCCGATGCAGCACGGACCCCCCCCCCCCCCGGCGAAAGGACACCCCTGCGAAGGAACCCCCCCCCCGCGCCGGGTGCACGCCACTGGGGGGGGGGGTGCCGCGTGCACCTGCCCTCCGTTGTTCCATGCTTCTACTCTGCCCCAGAACAGGAAGTAACCTGTTCCGGGGCAGAGAAGAAGCATGGACCAACGGAGGACAGGCACGCGCGGCACCCCCCCCCCAGCGGCATGCACCTGGGGCGGACCGCCCCCACCGCCCCCCCCTAGGAATGCCACTGCATCAAGCCCAGCATCCTATTTCCAACAGTGGCCAATCCAGTTTACAAATACCTGGCAAGATCCCAAAAAACTACAAAACATTTTATGCTGCTTATCCCAGAAATAAGCAGTGGATTTTCCCCAAGTCCATTGGAATAGTGGTCTATGGACCTTTCCTTTAGGAAGCCGTCCAAACCTTTTTTAAACCCTTCTAAGCTAACCACATTTACCACATTCTCTGGCAACGAATTCCAGAGTTTAATTACATGCTGAGTGAAGAAAAGGTTCTCTGATTGTTTAAATGTAGTCCTTTGTAGCTTTGTTGCATTACCTCATTTTTAAAATTGTTTTATGCTGACATGTGAAGATTTACTATTTTTACACTGTTATTACAATGTAAGTTGTTTATCTGGCTATGATTCTACAGCACCTCAGGTGAATCTCTTCATAAAGCTCATTAATAAATCTTAATCAACAAATATATATAGAAAATGATGCCAAAGATCACATGACCTATCTAGTTCACTCATCCGTACAGTGAAGTTACTTAGCTGTATCAGGGGTTCTCCATAGACAGCAGACAAACGTAGGCGTACTCCCATGGATTCTGTATATGGCACACCAAAATCTGACCATTATGCATTATTCTATAAGGCAAGGCACCTAACTCTAATAGAGCATAACTCAAAGGGAGTGTGGCCATGGGCGTGTCAGGGTGCTCCGAAAAGTTAGAATACCACCTCAGCGCTTCTAATGTGGGCATCAGATTTCAGCAGGTGTAAGTGGCACCCAAAGATAGAATCCCCTCTCCCCTCACTGGGTGGTATGCCTGCATCTCCCCTACATGTACTCATTTCTACTATCCCTTTCTCGCTCTCAGAGATCCTCTGTGCTTGTGCCATGATTCCTTGAACTCAGATAGAGTCTTGCTCTCCACCTCTCCACTGGGAGGCCAGTCCATGCATTCACCACCATTTCCATAAAGAAATATTTCCTTAGATCACTCTTGACTCTATCCCCTTTCACCTTTTTCTCATATCCTTTTTTCCAGAGTTTCCTTTCAGTTGAAAGCAGTGGCATAGCCAGAAGGCAATGTCTATGTGAGCCCAGGGGTGCAGTGGGTGGGCATATGCATTTCATCTCATCCTCTGCTCCTGTACCTACCCTGCCTGCCCCACCTCCTCCCCCACACACATATAAACAATATTTTAGCTGGTGGGAATCCCCAAGCCCTGCCAGCTGCAGTGGTGTTCCTTGGCCAGCTGCCACCAGGGGCAGATCGCGGCTGTGCACCCCCACCCCAGATGCAGCATCGTCCACCCTGGGTGCAGCATCGTCCCTCCCCCAGGTGCAGCGTCCCCCTCGGTGCATCTCCTCAAGACACCTCCCCCCCCCCCCCCCCCGGGTACATTACTCTTACCTCCTTGGGTGCTGGGAGCAGCCGCATAGCTGTCAGCCCCACTGGTTCCCTGCTCCCTCTGCTCCGGAACAGGAAGTAACATCAGAGGGAACAGGGAACCAGTGGAGCCGACAGCCACGCGGCTGCTCCCTGCACCCCCTCCTGCAGAGTGCCCCCACACCGCCCCACCCTTGGTATGCCGCTGGCCAGCTGAAAACATTCTCCACGGAACCCCTGGGCTTTCTGAGTGATGTGGCATAAGTACATAACTATTGCCATACTGGAACTGAGCAAAGGTCCATCAATACAATTTACGCTGCTTATCCTGATGCCAGCATCCCAGTTGCACAGGCTTAGCTCATGTGCAAGAAATGAGCATGCATGGGGGGGTGCCAGCAACAGCAGCTGGAAGCACAGCTGCTGACTGCCAACTGCGCTCATAAGGCCCAGGGGTTCCACAGAGAATGTTTTAAGATGGCAGAGCTTGGGGATCTCCGCCAGCTACAGGGATGATGTGCGTCAATGCTAGGTGGGCCGGAACCCAAAGTGGGTGAGCTTCTGCCCGCCTGGGCCCACCCTTGACTACATTACTAGTTTAAAGAGGCCAGTTTCCTGTGCATTTATGCCAAGAAGGTATTTAAATGTCTCCTATCTCCCCTCTGCCATTATAATGAAGACCACTGGCCATTTTAATATCTTTTTCAAAGTGTGGTCTCCAGAACTGTACACAACATTTTCCCTCCTGTTCATTCCTCTCCCTCTGCACCCAAGCAATCTTCTGGCTTTTGCTGTCACCTTTTCTACTTGTTTGGCCACATTAAGATTGTCAAATACACACACCTTCAGATTCCGCTCTTCAACTGTACTTTTCGCTTGGGTTTTTGCTCTCTGATCTCTATGATACGAGATAGGAGGAGGGATTATTATTAACAGGAGAATCATCAGTGCTGTGCCTTCCTAAGTACTGTTGCATGATATGCGGATGAGAATGGCTTATTGTGGAAAGGATGAGGATTATCAATGCTGTCCATGCCTTCACATTTTTTATTTTTGTTACATTTGTACCCTGCGCTTTCCCACTCATGGCAGGCTCAATGTGGCTTACATGGGGCAATGGAGGGTTAAGTGACTTGCCCAGAGTCACAAGGAGCTGCCTGTGCCTGAAGTGGGAATCAAAGTCAGTTCCCCAGGACCAAAGTCCACCACCCTAACCACTAGGCCACTCCTCCACTGTTGCTACTATTGGAGATTCTACATGGAATGTTGCTATTCCACTAGAAGTCGGCCCTTGCAGATCACCAATGTGGCCGCGCAGGCTTCTGCACGTACGTGCAGGACGTCAGACTCACAGAACCAGAAGCCTGCACAGCCTTCTACATGGAATGTTGCTAGTGGAATAGCAACATTCCATGTAGAATCTCCAATAGTAGCAACATTCCATGTAGAATCTCCAATAGTATCTATTTTATTTTTGTTACATTTGTACCCCGCGCTTTCCCACTCATGGCAGGCTCAATGCAGCTTACATGGGGCAATGGAGGGTTAAGTGACTTGCCCAGAGTCACAAGGAGCTGCCTGTGCCTGAAGTGGGAATTGAACTCAGTTCCCCAGAACCAAAGTCCACCACCCTAACCACTAGGCCACTCCTCCACTCCATTTCTGTGCAAGGTAAGGGTGAGGAAGAGTTATTATGAACTGTGCTGGGCATTCCTCACTACTGTTCTATCGTGAAGGTAAGGAGGAAGTTACTGTGGATATGATAATGATCCTCCAGGCTGGCCACTCATTGTGGAAAGCAAGGAAGAGGTTCTTTGAAGTGCTCCTGGATTCGCACGCGATGTGAGGGATTTTAATAATCTTGCACAATAGAAAAATCACAACTGCGAGTCCCTGTATGCAATGGGGTAAACCCAGGACTGGCTCCACTGCTGGGCAAATCTGGAGTCAGTTGGCACCCTGAGGTGGCCCTCACGTGGGTGGTACTGGCTACTGTAAGAGGGCCACTGGCAGGTGTACTGTAACAATCTGGACCCCTGTGTAAGCCTGAAGGGATTGAGATGAAACCATTAGGACATATTCAGACATAAGAGAACACAGAAACCATTGAGGCTTTACTGTTCCTGCAAATCCAATTAACGTTGTTGCTGTTTGCTCAGATCCTATTGTACGTTGTTTCAGCAAACTTCCCAAATAATCTGCCATCTCTTGTCCACTGCCACCGCCATCACACACACAAAGAACAAGCTTTGCACATTTGTATTCTGTTAGCAATTTCTCTGTTTATCGGCACTTTTCATCTCCTGGATGTGGCTTTTAGCGATTACCGTGTAGCAGCCTGAAGACACAGCCTACCCTTAAAGAGCAGACTGCTCTGCAATTCTCTGCCTGCTACAGTTCCCTGTTAATAAGCATATGTAAGAAAACAAGCTTTTACTAGGTGAGTTCAAATGTGGAGGCAAACACAGTATAGACAGCCCCATGTAAGTGCCACACTGATACACGTGAATACAGCACAGATAGCTGAAGAGTGAATCTTCATCTCAGCCCCGTATGGACAGCACATTGATACACATAAATCATGAATACAGCACAGAGAGCTGAAGAGGAATATTCATCACAGCCCCATGCAAGTGTCACACTGATATAAGCATGAATACAGCACAGACAGCTGAAAAGGGAATCTTTATCTAGCCCCATGCAAGTGCCACACTGATACACGTATCACGTGAATACAGCAGACAGCTGAAGAGGGAATCTTCATCACAGCACCATGCAAGTTCCACACTGATACACATAAAGCATGAATGCAGCACAGGCAGCTGAAGAGGGAATCTTTATCACAGCCCCATGCAAGCAACACATTGATATACATTAATCATGAATACAGCACAGACAACTGAAAAGTGAATCTTCATCATAGCCCCATCCAGGCACTGCTACACATAAAGCAGGAATACAGCACAGATGGCTGACAAGGGAGTCTTCATCAGAGTTCTTGCTGGCAAAGAAGAAATACAGCATAGACAGCTGAAGGGTAGACCTTAACCTAGGCCCTGTGCAGGTGTCACAGTAGTGAAGGGGGGGGGGGGGGTCATCATTTGAACTGCATATAGGCATCACACTGATATGTGCAAAACAGGAATGCAACATGGAGAGCTGAAGAGCGGAGCTTCATCACATGGATGCACATAAAATATGAATACAGCACGGACAGCTGAAGACTAGACTCTGGGAAGGAAGTTTGGCCTTAATAAAAGCTGCACAACTTCCCTTGTGCAGAAAGAAGTAAAAACATTAGGACAAAGCAGAAAAGAGAGTCAGGATTCAGGACTAAGAGAGAAAAAAACATTCAGCAATGAAACAGGGAGGATGAGGCTTTGAGTGGTCCTGCTGCTCTGGAACCTCAGGCACAGTCTATCTGGCCGGCAGCTTAACCTCGTGGCTCTCCTTCAATAGATCTCAGGTCAGAGGGCAGGAGGGGTGGGAGGAATGAAAAGGAATTGATGTGCCCTGGGAATTCAAGCATATGGGTTTCACATGCTTTTGCACCTGTGCATCCAGCTTATGGAGACCTACGATCTCAGACAAGTTGTGAAAAGGTCACAGGCCGTGTCCACAGAGTTTCAGTCATTCATACATGGAAGCAATAGGAACATAAGAAAAGCCATGCGGAGTCAGACCAAGGATTCAGCAGAGCCCATAAAGTAGATCTATTTTTTATAGTTCAGAGGTTTCTAATTTTTCTGATTGTGTGGGCCTCTTATTAACCTCCAAAACATTTCTGGGACCCTTGATGAATTTCTGCTAGTCTCTCTGTCTCCCCCAGTCTACTACTACTACTTATCATTTCTATAGCGCTACTAGACTTACGCAGCGTTGTATACTTGAACATGAAGAGACAGTCCCTGCTCGACAGAGCTTACAATCTAATTAGGACAAACAGGACAAACAAGAGATAAGGGAATATTAAAGTGAGGATGATAAGATAAGGGTTCTGAACAAGTGAACAAGGGTTAGGAGTTAAAAGCAGCATCAAAAAGATGGGCTTTTAGCTTAGATTTGAAGACGGTCAGAGATGGAGCTTGAGGTACCGGCTCAGGAAGTCTATTCCAGGCATATCATGCAGCAAGATAAAAGGAACCAAGTCTGGAGTTAGTGGTGGAGGAAAAGGGTGCAGATAAGAGAGATTTACCCAGTGAACAGGAGTTCCCAGGGAGGAATGTAGGGAGAGATGAGAGTCAATCCCCAGCAGTCTCTTGCAGTGTTGCCAGGTGGGCGGTTTTACCGCCCAATTTGGCGGTTTTCCGCGACCCGCCGCGGGAAATTTTTGCCCGCGGCGGGTTGCAGTTTTTTGGGCTGCTTTTTGGGCTTCGGGCGGTTTTTTGGGCTGCTTTTTCGGCCGCGGTGGGCGGGGTTAGCGACGTTTTTGGGCGGGGTTAGTGACGTGGGAGGCGGGGCCGATGACGTAGGAGGCGGGGCCGATGACGTGGAGGTGGGGCCGATGACGGCGGGGGCGGGGTTGATGACGGCGGGGGCGGGGTTGATGACGGCGGGGGCGGGGGTGATGACGCGGGGGCGGGGGTGTCAGGGGCGGGGTTTGAGTTTGGGCGGGTTTTGGGCTGGATTTTGGGCTCCTTTGGGCTGGAAAAATATTTTCCACCTGGCAACCCTGGTCTCTTGCTTCCTTCCTCTTCTGCTTGTCCCCACCAGTCTCTCTCTCCCTCCCCCAGCCAGTCCCCCCACAAAACCAACTTAAGCTTACGGATGGACAAGTTGCAGCGGGTTAACAGGGATCCTGCGGCAAGAATCTGTGTTTCCCAAAAGAAAAGGTGCTTGGCGGGCTGGGTTCTGGCCCGCGGGCTGTAGGTTGGACAAGCCTGATGTAGTTAAAGGTGTGTGTGGCATCCATCTGTAGATTGTGCAGGAAAATCACTTGCATAGACCGGGGCCGCCATGAGGGAGGGGCAAGATTCCCTGAGCTCAACCTCCAAGGGGGATCCAGTGCTAGCAAGGCTTCCAGAGGCAGGTAGAAGGTTCTGCTGCCGTGTGTCGGAACCCTGGTGACTGCGTTAACACCATATCTCAGGAAAGTGACAGACCAAGGGAGGCACAGACACAGGATTGGTGGCGAGGAGCGGTGGTGGCCCTGCCCCGGGTCCGGCTCTGTCTTTCAGTGGCCCTGGCATAGACTGCATTTTTCAAATCTACATGTGTTATTTCCAGGGAGAATTTTGCCTGCGGAAAAGCAAATATTCTCTTGGAAAAAGACTTTGGCTCTTGCACTAATGCAGGCAGTTGAAAAATTGAAGAGTGGCCATTCAAGATGCCGATTTTAAAAAGACAAAGGAAGCAACTATCTGGCTTTATAAAATAGATTTCCAGCACCAGCTGAAACAGCATGCAAATGCTAACATACAAACTTACACCGGCTCCGAAGCTGATGTAAATTGCAGCTCTGCCTCTGTTCTACCCAAACTACACCCTCGGGAATGCCTACCTGCGGGTCAGGGGAAAGTATTACTTATTTATTAGGATTTATTTACAGCCTTCTTGAATGAATTCACTCAAGGCGAGGTACAGTAAGAATAGATCAAACATGAGCAATAGGCAATTACAGCAGTAAAAATATTCAAATAACAGTACAAAGCTTGGCATAGTATACTACTTACAGTATCAACACAATACATAATAGAACATTTTAATTGATAGTGAAGGGTAAAGCAAGGATGGGACAATATAGATAGGTAAGAGAATAAGAAGAGTTAGAAAGTAAGGCCTAATTTAAAGAAAGTTGCACATGAGGTCAGATAAGGGGTCCTTTTACAAAGGTGCGCTGAAGATGTACGCATTCCTTGAGTGCATTTTTTAATGCGTTTGCAATCACACAATGTTATAAAATCTCTTTTTCTTATGTAAAGCCAGCTTTATATACAGAAACAAATGTCTAAACTTTACCCCCTAAGTACTTATGCTTTGCTTTGGCCATTTCCTCTTTCTCCTTTGGGCTTGCTCTTACATTTGACTGGGTCTAAATAAATAAATAAAGATTAATTTGCAACTTCTAGAGATTCCCCCCCCCCCCCCCCCATCTTTTATACTCCCCTTTCAACTCACACTTTGTGGCAACAAGCACTAGGGATACTATCTCCAGCCACTAGGTGTCACTGTTGTAGATAAGTGGGGGCTCCTTCTTAGGGTCTGTGGGTGTAGCCATCCCACTAAGTAGAGGATGGATAGTGCGAGCAATAAATAAAAAATTGCATGTGGCAAACGTGATAGGAGAGTAAGGAATAAGACCCAAACCAGCCCAAGAGATCTAAGAGGAGTAGAGGAGTGGCCAGAGCACCGGTCTTGCAATCCAGAGGTCGCCGGTTCAAATCCCGCTGCTCCTTCTTGTGATCTTGGGCAAGTCACTTAACCCTCTGCTGCCTCAGGGACAAACTTAGATTGTGAGCCCTCCTGAGACAGAGAAATATCCAGTGTACCTGAATGTAACTCACCTTGAGCTACTAGTGAAAAAGGTGTGAGCAAAATGTAAATAAATAAATAAAGAGACAGGTTTGTTGATATTTTAAGAACTGTCTTGTAAGTACTTCTGCTCCTTTAAGTGTCCTATGAACACTGTATGTAGCCAAACCTCAGGAGTGGCCTAGTAGTTAGGGTGGTGGACTTTGGTCCTGAGGAACTGAGTTCAATTCCCACTTCAGGCACAGGCAGCTCCTTGTGACTCTGGGCAAGTCACTTAACCCTCCATTGCCCCATGTAAGCCACATTGAGCAGGAAAGCGCAAGGTACAAATGTAACAAAAATAAAATAGATTCTATTGGAGATTCTACATGGAATGTTGCTGCTATTGGAGATTCTACATGGAACGTTGCTATTCCACTAGCAACATTCCATGTAGAAGGCTGTGCTGGCTTCTGTTTCTGTGAGTCTGACGTCCTGCATGTACGTGCAGGACGTCAGACTCACAGAAGCAGAAGCCTGCGCTGCCACATTGCTGATCTGCAAGGGCCGACTTCTACATGGAATGTTGCTAGTGGAATAGCAACATTCCATGTAGAATCTCAAATAGTAGCAACAGTGGAGGAGTGGCCTAGTGGTTAGAGTGGTGGACTTTGGTCCTGAGGAACTGAGTTCGATTCCCACTTCAGGCACAGGCAGCTCCTTGTGACTCTGGGCAAGTCACTTAACCCTCCATTGACCCATGTAAGCTGCATTGAGCCTGCCATGAGTGGGAAAGCGCAGCGTACAAATGTAACAAAAATACAAAAAAATATATGATAGCCAAATAGAAAAATGTGGCCACAGTCAGAGACTTAGCTTTCATAATTGTCTTGTCAGGCATGAATGATGTACCATTAATTGGAAATAGCTAACTGAAATTATAAGGGGGGGGGGGGGTTGAGACATGTTTGAATACAATAATACAACTGGTGAAAAGTACAAATTAACAGTAATTAAGGTGATTGCTTAAGAGGGAAAGGAAAGGGGGAAATCCCTAATCAGGTGTCCTATTATGCAGTCCGCCTGGTTACATTCCAGTGCAACATAATTCAGAGCTGACTCACAGCTTTTTACTAGGCTTTATGCCTTTTGGGTGGCCAAGTTCATTTTTCTCTGGGTGTAGTAAAGTCAAAACATGGGAATTCATTCTGAGCAAATGTATCAGCTACTCTCAGCCAATATCTGGGACAAGTCTTTTTTTTTTTTACATCTGTACCCTGCACTTTCCCACTCATGGCAGGCTCAATGCAGCTTACATGGGGCAATGGAGGGTTAAGTGACTTGCCCAGAGTCACAAGGAGCTGCCTGTGCCTAAAGTGGGAATCCAACTCAGTTACTCAGGACCAAAGTCCACCACCCTAACCACTAGGCCACTCCTCCACTGTTGCTACTATTTGAGATTCCTTTTTTGTCCTGTGTGTCTTCATAAAGTTGCCAGTTGGATCCAGAATTTCCCAACAAGGTTGATTCGGTCCTGGGTTTACTTCCTTGCATTCAGGGATTTATAGTCTTGCTTTAAATAGGGAACGCAATGGGGAAATCAGAACTACAAGTCCCTGCATGCAACGGGGTAAACCCAGGCCTGGATCAACCCTGTCAGTAAATCTGGATCCAGTTGGCAACCAGTATTAATAGAAATATAATCCCAGGGTCTGGTGCCAATACTCACATGTGTTCGACATCTGCTTTAGTCAGGCTAAGTCAGAAATCATTAGGGAAAAAATATCTTTTCTTCCAGGGCTGTACTGAGGGCTGTGTGACAGGCACAACCACACAGGGCAGAAGTGGGGGTGTCAACGCCCCCTCGTAAATTGTCTCCTCTTCTTGGCTCAGTATACATTAGTTAGTTTATGAGTAATAGAACTGAAACAAAAAAATAGAGAAAAATAATTTGATACCTTTTTTACTGTACTAACATCAAACATATAAATGACGAGTGACCGTACTCACCCGCAAATGCGCAGTAGAGACTTCCCTCTCTGTCCCGCCCCCGCGTCAATACGTGATGACGGGGGCGGGACAGAGAGGGAAACTGCGCGAAAGGGAGGGAGGGAACCGCCGACGTCACTACCGCCCCCCCCCCCGAGGTCACCGCTACCGCTCCCCCCACCTGGAGTTGCCGCCACCACCCCCCTCCACCCGGCCCGAGCACTCTCTTTGGTATTGAACTTACATCGCCGACACGCAGCAGGCAGATCAGCTGAGCTCCCGTCAGCCTTCCTTCCCTGCCTGTGTCCCGCCCTCGCAGACGTTACGTCACACGAGGGCAGGACACAGGCAGAGAAGGAAGGCCGATGGGAGCTCTGCTAATCTGTTTGCTGCGTTTCGGCGACATAAGTTCATTAGCGAAGAGAGGGCCCGAGCTGGGTGGAGGGGTGGCGGCAGCAGCGGCTGCGACTCCGGGGGGGGGGGCCCTGCAGCAGCGAGGGGAGGGGGCCTTGGAAAAACCCCATACTAGCCCGTTTTAACGGGCTCAACGGCTAGTAAAACTAGAAGCAGACTGAAACTGCTTTTATCAGTTTCGTTGGAAACCAAACTTCCTGCCTGGTTTCAGCCGAAATTGAAGCCGGAAACTAAAGTTTGGTTGTGTGAACGTGAACCAATGAGGCCCACCGGGGATTGTCAGAACTTGCAGTCAGCAGCCCTCTGCTAAACCCTCAGGAGATTACCTTCCAGTCCCAGGAATGGTGAGCTCAGGCTGTCAATTGGAAGAGCTGTTTTAACAAGGACTTATCAACAAATCTGGCACAGATGTAGTTGTAGTTAAATATCCCCTGAGAAAGGAATTTTGTGAGAACATGTAAAAAAAAAAAATCATGATTACCAGCTTTTTATTTGTTTATTTGTTACATTTGTATCCCACATTTTCCCACCTATTTGCAGGCTCAATGTGGCTTACATAGTACCGGAGAGGCGTTTGCAGACTCTGGTGTAAACAAAAACAAAGTGATATTGTGGTAAGATAAAGTTCATGTGACACAGCCACATTAGGGAATCGTACAACGGAAGAGATGTGTTATGTCCATTTCATACATAAGGTATGTTGTGTTGCAGAGATCAGATATTTATGATGGATTGGTCGAGTATGCTTTCTTGAAAAGGTTCGTTTTTAGTTTTTTGCAGAAATGTAGGTGGTCGAGCGTGGCTTTCGGGGCTTTTGGTAATGCATTCCACAATTGTGTGCTTATGTAGGAGAAATTGGAAGCGTAGGTTGATTTGTATTTGAGTCCTTTGCAGCTTGGGTAGTGCAGGTTTACATACGTTTGTGTAGTTTCGGATGTATTTCTGGTTAGGAGGTCAATCAGGTTTGTCATATATCCCGGGGCTTCACCGTAGATAATTTTGTGGACCAGGTTGCAGATTTTGAAAGCAATGCGTTCTTTGATTGGGAGCCAGTGTAGTTTTTCACGTAAGGGTTTTGCAGTCAAATCGCGTTTTTCCGAAGATAAGCCTAGCTGCCGTGTTTTGAGCAGTCTGAAGTTTCTTTAACGTTTGTTCTTTGCATCCCGCATAGATCCTGTTGCAGTAGTCTAAGTGGCTTAGCACCATTGATTGTGTCAGGTTGCGAAAAATGTTTCCCTTGGGAAGAATTGTTTCATTCGTATGAGTTTCCACGTTGAATGGAACATTTTTTTTGTTGTGGATTTCACTTGGTTCTCTAGTGTTAGGTTGCGCTCCAATGTAATGCTGAGCATTTTCAGGCTGCCTTATATAGGGAGGGTGTAATCTGGGGTGTTGATAGTTGTGGGGTTGTCCGCGTTGTGTTGGGATGAGAGGATTAGGCAGTGTGTTTTATCTTTGTTGAGTTTTAGTTGAAATGCATTTGCCCTGGAGTCCATGATGTTCAAGCTGGGCGTGATTTCATTGGTGATTTCTGTCAGTTTGGATTTGTAAGGAATGTGTATTGTGACATTGTCTGCGTAATGCACCCAGTCTGCGGCTCCTCACTACCTCTCCACCCTCATCTCCCCCTATGTTCCCGCCCGCAACCTCCGCTCACAGGACAATGCCCTTCTCTCAGTACCCTTCTCCACCACTGCCAACTCCAGGCTCCGCTCATTCCTTTACCCATACGCCATGCCCCCTCCCTACCCATCTTCAAATCTCTGCTTAAAACTCACCTCTTCAATGCTGCCTTCGGCGCCTAACCGCTCGAGAAATATAAAATGCCCCAATCTATCCACCCTATCAGATTAACTGTTCACTCGTCCTCTAGATTGTTCACTTGTCTTTAGATTGTTCTCTTGTCTTTTAGATTGTTCTCTTGTCTTTTAGATTGTAAGCTCTTTAAGCAGGGACTGTCCTTCTATGTTTAAATTGTACAGCGCTGCGTAACCCTAGTAGCGCTTTAGAAATGTTAGTTAGTAGTAGTAGTAGTAGTAGATGAAGGGGTTAAGGCCTTGGTTGGATAATGAACTGGCTAGGGGGGTCATCATTAGATTGAAGAGGATCGGTGATAACGGTGATCCTTGTGGTACTCCGCAGTTTGCTTTCCATGGTAATGATATGTTTGAGTTTGATTTTACTTGGTATGTTTTTGTGGTTAGGAAACCCTTGATCCAGCTTAATATGTTTCCGCCAATCCCGAACTTGTCTAGAAGTCTTATTAATATATTGTGGTTTACCATGTCGAATGCGCTGGACATGTCGAATTGGAGGAGGAGGACGTATTTACTTATTGCTATTTCCTGCTTGAATTTGGCTAGGAGAGTGATTACTACTGTTTCTGTGCTGTGGACGGGGCGGAAAACTGACTGTGATTCGTGTAAAATTGAGAATTTGCTTATGTAATCTGTAAGTTGTTTGGTTACCATGCTTTCCATCAGTTTGCCTGACAGCGGGATGGATGCTACTGGGCGGTAGTTAGTGATTTCATTAGTTTTGTTTCTTGGTGTCTTTTGGTATCGGAGTGAGTAGGATATTGCCATTTTCCTTAGGGAAGAGACCTTGCTGAAGCATGTAGTTTAGGTGGGATGTGAGGTCTACTATGAAGCAATCGGAGGCGGATTTCTTTAAGTAGTTGGGGCAGGAATCGAGTTTGCAGTGAGTGTTGGAGAACCTGCTGATTGCCCGTGCGACTGCATCGACGGTGATGGGGGCAAAGTTTAGCCAGTCAGTTGGGGATTCTCCCGTGGTTGAGTCCAACTCATTAAGGAAGTTTTCGATGTCTGTGTTGTCCTGAGGTAGAGTGTTGCGTAGGTTTGCAATTTTTTCGTTGAAGTAATTAGCAAGTTTATCTGCAGATGGGATGTCTGTATGCTCTGCACAAGTAACAAGAGAAAGTAGCATTGAGATGTTTTCCATTTTCGGTTCAGCTATAAAAACGATTAAGGACAACCATGATAAAGATTCTTACTAAAATAGGGTAAAAGAGTCCAGACACTGGTCTACACTAGAGAGCTGCACGGGGACAGAAATCTTACCCATCCCCACCCAGTCCCGCAAGAATTTAACTGTACATTACAAAAATTCCGGTCAGCTCTCATCATCTCTCTCTGGGTTCGAGCCGCAGCACTGCAGGCAAGGAAGGAACGAAAGTTGGAACACTCTGGTGCACACATGTAAGACTTGTCTGTGATTCATTGGCACTGTGTGCTAAGAGGTCGCCACATGTACGTACCAGTAGGTCAGGTGACATCTGATTCTTGTGCCTAATAGTAACATACTAAGTGACAGCAGATAACAACGAGAATGGTCCACACTCGTTATCAATTCATGATTAAATCAACAATGAATGTGATATTATATACTTGATTATGGTCTTTCTGTGGCGTTTCTGGGACATAGACCATAGAAGTCCGCCTGGCCCTATCCTTATGTTCCAACTGCTGGAGTTGCCCTCGAAGTCCACTCCAGCCTATGTTCTCATTTGCAGGACACAGACCATAAAAGTCTGTCCACCATCTAAGCATCATTCGACACATCCACAAACATGCAGCCATTTTTTTATAACTTCCATTCGCTAATTAGAGATCCTTTGTGTTCATCCCATGCATTTTTGAGTTCCGTCACCATTTGTGTCTCTACCACCTCCTTAATGGAGAATTTCCACATCAGTGCTGTTAAAGCGAGGAGGAGGAGGAAGAGAAGAGAGCACTCAAAGAACTTGGTACTCGGTAAGTGAGAGGCTGGTGCAAGTGCAGCACACACTTCCACAGGAACCCCGCAGGAATTGCTTCCGTCCCCACAGGAACCCCGCAGAACAGCTTCCGTCCCTGCAAACCTCGTTCCCATGCAGGTCTCTAGTCTACACTGTGGACATTATACCAGTCTGATGCACAATCCAGAATTTAAAAAGCACATCAATGTCACTGAATGCGAGGACCTATATGCTCTGAAAAACTACAATCAAGAGCAATACATGTCTCAAATTATCTATATATATAAAAGGCACCACTGAAGCCTCCAGCCGGAAGTGTGAAGCGCCAGAGATATCCGGTTTCCCCATGAGTGAAGGAAAACAGCACAGCACGAAATCCCAGGAAACAGTGAAGGACTCAGAGGGGGGAGGGGAGAGAGATGCCCTCACTCTCTCTGTAACAAAAACACAGAACAGCAGGAAACAACACTGAAGGACTGGACTCGGAGGGGGGAGGGGGAGGGAGAGAGAGAGAGGGCAGAGGGCAGGGACACACACACTGCCACATGCACACTCTGAAGAAAACCTTGCTAGCCCCCGTTTCATTTGCATCAGAAACGGGGTTTTTTTTACTAGTTTTCTAATAATTAAACTTCATGTCTTCATTATTGTCTATTCTCACTCATTTATGTGGGTTTGAGTTTTGCTTTATTTCTTGTTATAATTTCTTTCTGCTGATTTATATGCAGATTTATTATCATGTATTGGTTTTCTTTAATTGGTTTATGGGAAATATAAACTTCATAAATGCAATTTTAAAAAACCTTCATTTCATTGTAATATTTCCCTTGGGCCGGCTCTTTTTAACATCTTTGTGAGTGATATTGCGGAAGGTTTGTCTCTTTGCAGTTGATACCAGTGGCGTAGGAAGGGGGGGGCGGTGGGGTGGTCCGCCCCGGGTGCACACCGCTGGGGGTGGGGGGGTGTCGGCTCACTGGTTCCCTGCTCTTTCTGCCCCAGAACAGGTTACTTCCTGTTCCGGGGCAGAGAAAGCAGGGAAGCAGCAGAGCCAAGGCAGCTCCCAGTGACGTGCACTGGGGGCGGATCAGCCCTCCCGCCTGCCCTCCGCTGCAAGGTAAGGGTGCGTTTCGGGGGGGGGGTGCGCTCCAGAGGGGGGGTGTGCCGTGCCCTGCACCCAGGGGGGGTACGCAGCGGTGACCCGCCCCGGGTGTCAGGCACCCTCGCTACGGTACTGGTTGATACCAAACTCTGTAATAGGGTAGACACCCCGGAGGGTGTGGATAGCATGCGGAGGGATCTGGTGAAGCTTGAAAAATGGTCTAGCGATTGGCAACTCAGATTTCATGCTAAAAAATAAAGGCTCCTACGCTTAGGTTGCAAAAATCCAGTGTGTTTTTTCTAGCAAAAAAGGTGCCGGTACTCAAATGCCAGGCCACCCTTCATGGGTGGGGTGATCCTTGAGGGACCCACCCTACAATAGCCAGGCCCCCTGCAACCAGTCACAGAATCTATGACAAGGCATAATTGGGGTTTTGAGCCTGAGCTCTTTCATTAAAACTTGGAGATCATCGGTCAATTTTAGCAGACAATGGAAAAGGTGCCGGTACTCAGTACCCCCAAGTACCCCCTCAAAAAAGCCCCTACAAAACTCCAAGAGAAAAGTATAATATAGGGTAGTGATTCCAAAACCTGGTCCTGGAGGCACCTCAGCCAGTCAGGTTTTCAGGATATCCACAATAAATATTCATGACAGAGGTTTGCATGCAGCGAAGACATTTGACTCTTAGCAGTCATCTATATAAATAATTCTCACCTCCAACCTTCAGAACCTCACTGTGTGGCAGGGAAACACTGAAGCCCTGTAGTCCTCTAGGCTGTCAGCACCACTCACTCTCACTCTCACTCATAGACCCGCCCTCAGCCACGCCCCATCCACACATAATTCACAACCCCAACATTCTAAATGAAAATTTGTAGTTGCAAGATCCCATGAGTGTATGCCCCGCCCTCGCGTCACAACGTGATGACGTGGAGGGCGGGGCTATGACACAGCCAATCGCCAGTTCCACCGCCCTCCGACGCTACCCCCCCCATGCACTGCGAGAAACAGCGGACTACGCAGGGCCTCCACCCCCCCCCCCCCCCGAAGCACAGCGACAAACACCAAGCTACGCAGGGGGAGGAGTGCCATCCGAACACCTGAGCCGCCGGGAACCCGAAGCTGCCGCCCGCAAAAACAAAACTACCCACCTGCACCCTTCCCATGCTGCCACGCTGCCGTCCTGCACCCTCCCGACGCTGCCGCAGGTAAACCGTGCTAGCGCCCGTTTCATACGGGCCTTTTTTACTAGTGTTTCTATGTTTCAGTTTCTACCAGTACTTGTGCTAGGAAACAATCACAGCAGATTCTTGTCTCATAGAATCTGGCTTCTGCATGCCACAACTTAGATTAAAACACTTCATCTTTATCATACCCAACGGAGTATCCAAAGTGGAATTATATATAATAATTTAAATATCGAAGGACCATATTTTACCTTCAAGCACAATAGCCTTCGCACACACGGACCTCAGCTAATGGAAACTGAAACTAAAAGCCATATTTAGAATGACAACAGATATCATATCTCCACAGAGATAATAATGCAAAGAGTGGCTTCCCCCCTCCCCCCACCCGACTACCTTAAAATCCCTGGTGGTCTAGGGCAGAGGAAGCACCCCAGCCAGTCAGGTTTTCAGGATATCCATAAAATCATATGTTTTCGAGGCTTCTGCAGATAAAGTCAGAGTCCGCAGGGATAGGACAGAGATGGGACGGGGACGGAGACAGAACCCATGGGGACAGGGCGGAGTCTCTAGTTTTGAATCCTTATCAGTAGTGCTCTGATAGTCCTCTTGTGTTCTGGGACAGATTTTCTAGGAGTTGTTTTGATCAGTGTGGTGTGAACACTGCTCACATCGTTATATCTTTGAATTGAGTTTGTTACACTCAATTTTTTTAATCATCTATGGTAAAAACAGCTCCGCCTTCTCCTTTCTGATTTGTTACCTCATTTCTGAGTAGATACTAGAGTTTTAATGTTTCTGGAAGCTCTTTTCTTGACCCCGTCCATCATTTAGAATTTGAGAGGCAGATGTCATTAGCGCCGTACTAGTGTCTGCATTTGCCCCGCCCCAGGATTAGTGCCGGCAAGTGCATGAAACAACATGCTCACTAGCTTTGATTGCTAATTGCATGCAAATGCATGCAAAAGAGAATCTCCCACATACCTCCCAGATGATCAGCGGGCAGCTCAACAAGCAGGGGCACTTCCCCCACGACAAACCCTATGCCAGCTTGGAGCTGGCATTAGGGTTTGCTGAGCAAATGGGAGGAATGGAAATGGCAAATCTTAGCCCTGATGGTCCCCCCCCCAAACACAGGGGCCTGGAGGTTCCCCCAGCACATAACCCTCTCCTGCCAAACACTGAATCTCCAGGCCCCTCACCCCCTCAAACACAAATTGCCCCCATAAACACCGAAAATACCCTGGTGGTCGAATAGGACCCTGGACAGCGCCCTCCCAAAGCTAGCTCTGGTGGTCTAGCAGTGGGGTCCCCCTCCCTCCCCTCATACCTTAGAATGGAGGAGGGATGGTCTAGCACTCCCTCCCTCCTCTGGATGCCACCTCAAAATGGCACTGCCCTGCCCTGCCCGCTGCATCCTGGGATGCACTGGGCAGGGCTTTACTTCCATATAAGGGAATTTTCTCCCTTGTATGGAAGTAAAGCCCTGCCCAATGCTAGTCCTTTTCTCCTCCATTCTAAGGTATTATGGGGGATGGGTTCAGGGAGGGAGGGAGGACCCCTCCGCAAGACCACCAGGGCTAGCATTGGAAGGGGGCTGTCGAGGATATTTTCGGTGTTTGGGGGGATTATGTGCTGGGGTTGAGGGGTCTGATGGTCCACTGGACCTCAAGGCCCTTGTATTCGGGGGCTTGAAGTTTGACAGTTCTGAGCTTTATTTTGTCATATCTTCTGCTGGAGGATTGTGCCTTGAGCGCATGTCCAGGCACAATCCTCCCACGCTTTCCCCCAATGATCAACACTAATAATGCACTTAAATTTGCATAATAGCATTGATCATTGGAGAGTTAATTCCTCGCGCTGTTCTGGCGGTATTTTTACAGTGCTGTTTTGGAACCAAGTAACAATGAACACGGAAAGATCACCCCCATGGATACCTGAATGTGGAGTCCCCCAAGGATCCCCCCTCTCGCCAACCTTATTCAACCTGATGTTGATACCTCTAGCCAAACTGCTAGCCAATCAAAACCTCAACCCCTACATATATGCAGATGATGTCACAATCTACATCCCGTTCAAACATGATCTAAATGAAATTACCAACGAGATTAACCAAAGCCTCCAAATAATGCACACCTGGGCAGATGTATTCCAACTAAAACTGGTGTTGGAAACAAAACTATGTAAGCCACATTGAGCCTGCAAATAGGTGGGATAATGTGGGATACAAATGCAATAACATAAAAAAAAGATAAAAATTGATCATCTGAGCCTGAATGAATAGAGGGGTGGGTGATACTGCTGTGCTGCTTTTCAGCAGATCCCTACAGGGGCATTATTCTGTTACACATAGGCGGGGGGGGGGGGGGGGTAAAACAAACACAGCTAGAGTAAACTCAATGAAAGGGGGAGGAGTCCAGGACAGAATGTAAATTACATGCTTTTTGTTCTACAAAACATATAAAAATGAAATATTTCAGGATTAAAATAAGATGAAAGGAGGGAACAAGACAGACAATTAAAAACTGGCACAAAAGTTCAATTGAGAACGTCATTTCTAGTTTTCATTCTTGGATCCATGCTACCCTCTACTGGTTGTCGAGGTCTCTTTCCTTCAAACACCGCTGGATTTTCAGCAGAGGCCAGCATTCATTTAAACAGTGGCCACATGTATTTATTTCATTTAGGGGCCCTTATACAAAGGGCTTGTCACGCCAGTATGAACTACACATGAGGCTGGCAGAAGTTCCCACACCCAGCATGTGCCATTTCCGGCACTACAAAAAAATATTTTGTATTTTTGTAGTGCCAGGGCTTACCCGGTGGTAATCGCACAGTGCCGTGCGCTGCTAAGATAACGCCAAGCTAGCGCTGGAGCCCTTACCATCACCTAAATAGGTGGCAGTAAGGGCTCCCCCTGGAAATGGCCACGTGCCAATCCCTGTGATTACCTCAGGGCTATTTCCTTTTTTTTTTTAAAAACAGCCTTTTATCTGCTGCGGTAAAAGGGGGTCTCGGTGTGCATCAAAAACATGACCCCTTGTACCGCAGCTTGGTAAAAGGGGCCCTTAATTTCGTTTGTATTCTGAATATAAAAACTATGTGGATCACAACAGCATGTGCATAATAAAATACATTTACATGCAAAGAACATAACCAGACCATTACAAAAGATAAAATTAACATCTAGCCCTATACAACTTTGAACAAAGAAGTATAAAGACCATAATTACACATAAGAAGAGAACCAATAGCAGAAACCACCTGTCACCCCAGGGCCAAGACTAAAAAGCCATAATTAGGCAACAGACTGAAAGTGAGCCTCCATAGCTCATGCATCTTTAAAACTTGGGGTCATGGGCCAATTTTAACAGACAATGGAAAAGGTGCCGGAACTGAGTACCCCCAAGTACCCACTCAAAAAAAGGCCTGGTTCCATTCCTCTAAGCATGCAATAGGAAAACACTCATTCGTCTGTCTCAGAGAAATGAATTTCTCTCACAGCCGGGGGTAGAGCACGGTCAGGAACTTTCAGACCTAGGATGGCTAGAAGGTCTGTAGATCTTTAAGACTGAGGTGAAATAATATGGAGTAGGGCTATCGGGCTCATTTTCGAAAGAGAAGAAGGTCCATCTTTCGACATAAATCGGAAGATGGTGTCCTTTTCCCAGGGACGTCCAAATCGGTATAATTGAAGCTCAATTTAGGACGTCTTCAACTGCACTCCGTCGCGAGGACGGCCAAAGTTCAAGGGGGCGTGTCGGAGGCATAGCGAAGGCGGGACTTGGGCGTGCCTAACACTTGGACATCCTTGACCCATAATCAAAAAAAACAGGACATCCCTGACAAGCACTTGGACGTTTTCACCTGTGCCTGTTTTTCTTATGACTAAGACACAAAAAGGTGTCCGAAATGACCAGATGACCTCCTCTTACTCCCCCAGTGGTCACTAACCCCCTCCCACCCTCAAAAAACAACTTTAAAAATATTTTGTGCCAGCCTCTATGCCAGCCTCAGATGTCATACTCAGGTCCATGACAGCAGTATGTAGGTTCCTGGAGCACTTTTAGTGTGTGTAGTGCAGTTCAGACAGGCGGACCAAGCCCCATCCCCCCCTACCTGTTACGTTTGTGGAGGAAAAAGCAAGCCCTCCAAAATCCACCACAAACCCACTTTACCCACATGTAGGTGCCCCCTTCACCTGTAAGGGCTATGGTAGTGGTGTACAGTTGTGGGTAGTGGGTTTGGGGGGGGGGCTCAGCACACAAGGTAAGGAAGCTATGTTCCTGGGAGCAATTTATGAAGTCCACTGCAGTGCCCCCTAAGGTGCCCGGTTGGTGTCCTGGCATGTTAGGGGGACTAGTGCACTACAAATGCTGGCTCCTCCCACAACCAAATGGCTTACATTTGGTCATTTTTGACATGAACGTTTTTGGTTTCGAAACTCGCTGAAAATCAGAAACGTCCATGTCTAGGGATGTCCAAATCTAGGGACGGCGAAATTTAAGGATGTGGACGTCCCTGACGGTATTTTTGAAATGAAAGATGGACATCCATCTTGTTTCGAAAATATGTGTTTCACCGCCCCTGAAATTGGACGTTTTACAAGGACGTTCAAATCAAAACTTTGACGTCCCTTTAGAAAATGCCCCTCCATGTCTATCATGAAAAGTATTTTGAACCAACAGTGTAAGATCCTATAGAAGTGAAGTAATGTGTTGTCTATGCCCTAAATCTGTTAGAAACCTTGGTGTACTATTCTGCACTAATTGAAGAGGCCTCTGAGTGGAAGCATATTGGCCCAGATAAAGAGCATTGCAATAATCGAGGCAAGAGAACACCAAAGACTGAAGAACTGACAAAAAATCCTCAAAAAAGAGCATCACGGCTTAAAATAACTGAGAGTACCGTCTTCTCACATATTTATTTAGCAGAGATCTTCCTTTTAGTGAAATACTACATCTTATACTTTTTGAGACTAGGGGATTTTTTTCTATTGCTAACGTTTGCATATTCCCAATCAGTGGTTCTGTTTTGGGAATAAACTTCCTGAGCCCCTACGTCTTGCCCCATCCTTGGCCACCTTTAAATCTAGATCACTCTGCTGCTGCCTACAGCGCTTCCACACGGAGGTGAGAGGCGCTGTCAGGTCAGTGCAGGGGGCCCGATACGGAGGGAGGTGGGAGCGGCGGCGGGGATGGGGGGAGGGTGGAGGTTGGTTCGCGCGATGTTCGTTTCCAGGCAGCAGTGGTGGCGTCCGACAGTCCGACTCCGTTTCCCTCTCTGTTCCGCCCTCAGACATCATGACATCTTGACGCGAGGGTGGGACAGAGAGGGAAGTCTGTACTGCGCATTTGCAGGTGAGTCGGTCACTTGCCGTTTATATGTTTGATATCCTAGAATACTTTGGAGTGGGATGCAACGTTCTTAACTGGTTTAGAGGATTCTTAACCTCAAGATCATACTAAGTAACATCTAACGAGAATACATCCACCCCATGGACACCCGAATGATATAAAGGAAATCTCCAACGAGATCAACCAAAGCTTCCATTTTAATGCACACCTGGGCGGATGCATTTCAGTTAAAACTCAACACAGAAAAAACACAATGTCTCATACTCACCTCACAACATAACACAAGTAAATTCACCACAATAACCACACCAAATGTTTCCCTTCCCATCGCAAACACACTGAAAATTCTCGGAGTCACCATAGACCGAAACCTCACACTTGAAAACCACGTGAAGAATACAACTAAGAAGATGTTTCACGCCATGTGGAAACTTAAAAGAGTAAAACCTTTCTTCCCAAGATCCATCTTTCGCAACCTGGTCCAAGCAATGGTACTAAGTCACCTGGACTACTGCAACGCACTATACGTTGGCTGCAAAGAACAGACTATCAAGAAACTTCAAACAGCCCAGAACACCGCAGCCAGACTCATATTGAGAAAAACAAAATATGAAAGTGCTAAACTTTTAAGAATGAAACTGCACTGGCTCCCACTCAAAGAACGAAGCACATTCAAGATATGCACGATTGTTCATAAAATCATTCACGGAGACACCCTGACCTACATGCTAGACCTCGTCGACCTACCTCCTAGAAATGCTAAAAGATCTGTTCGCACATTTCTTAATCTACACTTCCCCAGCTGTAAAGGATTAAAATACAAACTAACACATGCGACCAGCTTCTCATACATGAGCACACAACTGTGGAATGCACTACCAACAAAATTGAAAACAATTAACGAAATAACTAACTTTCGCAAATCTCTGAAAACCTATCTCTTCAACAAGGCCTACCATGAGAACCCGTAGCTTAGCTATAACACTTCACCACCCCACCCAATTTTAAACAACGTCTTTCTTTAAATGTCTGCTTAGTTCTTCTCTGTCATCCTTGATCTCTCTATAACACCAATTTGTTTCTTTCACCCTGTCATGGTGATGCCATAACAGATCTCTGTAAGCCACATTGAGCCTGCAAATAGGTGGGAAAATGTGGAATACAAGTGCAATAAATAATAATAATAAAATCATAACAGTGATTCATAGGGCATATTTCTCCCCTCTAGGGCATACAGGATGGTTTTTATTTTGTACCCTGGACATTTTAACAGGGTGGATTAGGATTCTTTGGGGTCGTAGAAATCAGCAGGCTTCTGTTTCTGTGAGTCTGACGTCCTGCACGTACGTATGTGCAGGACGTCAGACTCACAGAAACAGAAGCCTTGCAGATCAGCAACGTGGCTGCGCCGGAGAAGAGGACTTCGGCTGGCAGGGGTTGGGGACCCCCGCCAGCCCGTCAAAGGTACCCGATGGCAACGGCGGCAGCGGGGGAGGGTTGGCAGTGGGAGGGGGGTTGAAGGGGTTGGTGGCGGGGGGCAGGGCCAAATCTACAGGGGCAGTACTGTAGCAACCAGTGAGTATCAATAGATGCTGAAAGATGGCAAGGGAACTCAACCTGAGACACGTTGCTAGCCCGTAAACGACAACCACAGAAGTCCTCCGCACAGATACACAGATAGGCAAACACAGCGGAAGTGACATGAAGGATGATGCAGAAAAGCACGTCCAGTGGACTAAAAAGTTCACATCAGGTGCTTTATTTAAAATCAAGTGGACTTGAGACAAATCACGTTTCGGCCGCAGAGGCCTGCCTCAGGATTCCTTGTACGTTGTAGTTGCAGGGCCGCCGAGAGGGGGGGACAGGGGGGACAAAAGTCCCCGGGCCCAGGCCTCCAGAGGGGGCTCGGCGCCACCGCAGTCAGGCCCGCCCGCCGTCGCTCCTGAACTAACTAACCTTAAACGCCTCTTTCCTTTCCTTTCACCACCTTCGCGGCAAGCAGCAGCAGGGCAGACCACTCCTTCCTTCCGTGTCCCGCCCTCGCCTGACGTAACATCCGCGAGGGTGGAGCACGGAAGGAAGGAGAGGCCTGCCCTGCTGCTGCTTGCCGCGAAGGTGGTGAAAGGAAAGGAAGGAGGCGTTTAAGGTTAGTTCAGGGCCCGGTAGCGGGTGGAGGGGGGGCCCGGCGGCGACGATGACCTCAGGTGGGGTGGGTGGGGGGGCCCGGGGGCGGCCTTGTCCGGGGCCCGGCTCTGGCTCTCGGTGGCCCTGTGTAGTTGTAAGGCTATATAGTGGAGGAGTGGCCTAGTGGTTAGGGTGGTGGACTTTGGTCCTGGGGACATAGGCAGTCGGTGGCCCAAGGGGGCGGGGTTAGGGGTGGAGCCAGGGGTGGAGCTTAAATCCATAATTGTCTGATAACACACAGAAAAAATAAATAAATAAAAATAAAAGTCACAATTAAATAAAAGTCAAAGAATAAAGTGGTTGCTCAAAGCATATACTAACCACAATCGCTCAACTGTAAAACACTATGCACAAATTTGTGCAAAAACACACTCAGAACCTTACTGTACCATAACACTAGGCAGACCCTAATACACCAATATAACACCCATATGGAAAATGCAGACCGTCAACAATATGAAACAAGGGATCATAATATCACAATTCTCATGTAGAGCCACAAAACACCCTTTTAGGGTGGAAAGTGTTCACAATGAGCTCCTTTTATTAACGACTATATGTAGATCCTTCAAGAGGTAGTGTGTCGTGATTTAGGCTCTAAAACCCTTTCTGATGTTTTGGTGCCACCTCAGTAAGGCCAATACACAATCTCTCCACTGCAAAACACTATACACAAACTTGTGCAAAAGCACACTCATAACCTTACCAAACCATAACAGTACTAATTCCAAGGACAGGACAAGCTACAACCTTATGGATGGAAAGGCAGCACTGTAATTACACTGGGCTCTAAAACAACAGTGCAGAACCTAGTGAAACAAAAAAAACCCCAAAAGGGCTGAAAATACTACACGCTAGTAGAATACTGCACCTTGATTACACATGAAAAACACATGACACAACAGATATGAAGGCAAAACTGGAAAGTTACCTCAAGAAGTCAGACTCAGCATGCAGCAATACTAGAAAAATTGAAACTTACATGCAAAATATCACAGATGCACATTTCCAAAAGCTGACATATTCCAGTTAATAAATTCTGAATAAAATACTTTTTTTTTACCTTTGTTTTCTGATCATTTAGTTTTTCTATTCACTTTGGTCCCAGTGTCTTCTTTCCATTTAATATTTTTTCTCTCACCATGTCCACCATCCTCCTGTGTCCTGTCTACCATCTGTAGCCCTGTCCCTATCCTTTCTCCAGTTTCAGCATCTGCCTTCAAAGTGTTCCGATCCAGCCCTTAAATTCAGCAATTTCCCCTCCATCCATATCCAGCATTTCTCCCCTCCCCTCCATCCATGTGCATGTACTTCCTTTGTCTTTTATTCCCTCCATCCTTGTCCAACATTTCTCCTCTGTTCCCTGCCCTCCACTCCATCCATGTCCAGATTTCTCCTCTCTTCCCTCCCCTCCATCCATCCATGTCTTTCTCTTCTACCCTTCCATCCAGTGTCATCCCTCCTTCTCTCTCTCCATCCTTCTACCCATTACCCTCTCCCAATCATTCCATCCATTGTCTCCCTCTATATCTCCTTCCTTCTAAACAGTTCTCTCTCTTGACCCTTTTCCATTCAGCATGTTCTCTCTATCCCCATCCTTCCAGTGTCTTTCCTCTTTAACCTCCCTACCCTTACGTCCATTGTCTTCCCTCTTTCTGCCCCCTCCTTCCAGCTTTTCCCTCTTTCTCCCTCCTTTCATTCAGCATTTCTCTGTCTGACATCTAGGGTCTCCCCCAGTTTCTCCCCAGCAGCTTCTCTCTCCTGCCCATGTCCCCTCTTTCTCCCCCCATCTTTCCACTAATCTCTCTCTCTCTCTCTGTACCCCTCTTCCATCCAGTATCTTCTCTCTGGCTCTCCCCTGCTCTTTTCCATGGCTCTCCCCAACTCTCTCTGGCTTTCCCCTGCTCTTTTCCATGTCCCTGACTTTTCCCTGCTCTCTTCCATGTCCCCTTTTTCTCTCCCCATCTCTCTCTGGCTCTCCCCTGCTCTCTTCCATGTCCCCTCTTTCTCTCCCCATCTCTCTCTGGCTCTCCCCTGCACTTTTCCACTTTCTCTCTCTCTCTCTCCTCCAGCGTCCTCATGCATCTCTTCTCTCCCTCATGCATCCCACCTTTCTCTTCCCTCCCCTTCTTGCTTCCATCACTCTTACTCCTTTCTCCACCCCCTTTTCCCATTCCCATGCCCTGCCATTGCTTTCCTTCCTCCCTCTTCTCCTTAGATGTGGCATCTCACATCCTCCTCTCTCCACCCCCCTTTCCCTTTGGTCGGTCTGTCTGGAATCGCTTCCCCTCCCCCCCCCCGGACTAGTGCGGTACCGTATTGCTCTCCCCCTCCGCTCCTGTCACGTCGTCTTTCAACTTCGAGGCTTCCTTCCCGTAGCAGCAGCAGCATCAGCAATGATGTAAGCGCCGTTGCTTTCAGCCTGCCCCGGAAGCACTCTCTGTATAGCTTCCCGCGTAGGAGGAATGCTGTCCTGAGAAGGCTTCCGGGGCAGGCTGAAAGCAGCAGCGCTTACATCATTGCTGATGCTGCTGATGCTACGGGAAGGAACCCTCGAAGTTGAAAGATGACGTGACAGGAGCGGAGGGGGAGAGCGGCAGCGTACTAGTCGGGGGGACAGGGGGGTAAAGATCGGGACCGTCGTGCACCAGTCGGGGGGGGGAGGGAGCCGGGAGGGAGATGTTCACGAGCTGCACCCGCCTCGCCCTTGCTGCACTTCTGGCTGGGGAGGCTTAGCCTCCCCAAGCCTCTTATACCGGGTGCCTATGCGTGGGGAACTGAGGAACTGAGTTCGATTCCCACTTCAGGCACAGGCAGCTCCTTGTGACTCTGGGCAAGTCACTTAACCCTCCATTGCCCCATGTAAGCCGCATTGAGCCTGCCATGAGTGGGAAAGCGCCGGGTACAAATGTAACAAAAAAATTAAAAAAATATAGCGTTCTGCAAATCACAAAAGTAAAAGTCCTCAGAAAAGTATATAAAAACGCAACACTGGAGCAATGTAACTATTCAGCCGTGATGTTGTGTTTTTATATACTTTTCTGAGGACTTTTACTTGATTTTAAATAAAGCACCTGATGTGAACCTTTTAGTCCACTGGACGTGCTTTTCTGCATCAACCTTTGTGTCAACCCTGCTGTGCTTGCCCATAAACCCATGAAGCAGTGGCAGCCAAAAGCTCTGAAACCTGGATGAATGCGCTCCGAATAGCAATGTCGAAAAAGAGATTCTGGGACCAGGCCATGCTGGGCCTTTTGCTGTAAAGCTTAAAGGGATTCCTGTCTGTGTCCGAACATGCTGGCCCCACTTCATGTCGGAGGAATGTACGGTGTTCTGCACCTTAAAGGAAAGCACAGAGCATATGTGCTTACAACATCTGGCAGGAGGAGGGGGGGTTAAGGCTGGAAGGTCAGTGGGTTGCAGATACTCATTCTGGCTGTGGCTTGGCCTGGTGAGAACTCCTGTTCTCAGTGCCTGATAAGAGATTTTATTTTAACCCATCCAGGGCCACGGCATGGAAGCCTAGGATTGGGGGGTATGAATTTGGAAGCACTCCATTCCACCCAGGCTTAGCATGTAGGAGGCCAGTTTAGAAAGAATTGTCTGCATGTAAACTAACTTTTGCACATGCAAAATTTTCTTTCCAAGCCATTTTTATTGAGTTTTCATAGAAATTAATACAAAAACATCAAACTGTAAGTGACTAAAAGAAAGATCAAATGCATTGCAAATAAGCAAATGTTAAAACATACGTATAGATACCTGAAACGTTATCTCAAGGAGATGCTGCTGTTTTAATACAATGATCAAAATTTTAAGGGGAACTTTCATTATAACTATTCTTCAGCTATATTCTACAATCATGGAAAAGAATAGAGTATTACATCATTATTTATCACAAATAACAAAGTATATTATTATTCATTACAAATCATATTTAAAACCCACTACCATTTCACTACACAAAGGGGTCCTTTTACTAAGGTGCACTGAAAAATGGCTTGCGTAGTGTAGGCATGGGTTTTGGGCACTCGCCAATCCATTTTTCAGCGCTCCTGTAAAAAAGGCCTTTTTTAAATTTTTGCCGAAAATGGACGTGTCACGTGCAGCAAAATGAAAATTGCATAGGAGCCAGCTCTGTGGGTACTTGAACATCCCCAATATTGACCAAACCCCTTGACTGTGTCCAGAAAGGGATCATTTCTGTCGGGTTTAGAAAAGTTGACTCCTATGAACCCTTGCTTATCCCTCACTCCCCCACAGCTAAGGATCCTCTGTGCTTATCCCAGGCATTACCGCTCTGTCCTCTGCTTTCCCGAATTGCAGCTGTCTTCAAATATGATTAGAAACCCATTCCTAATAAATACAATATAATAAGCTTATATACCACAGGTGTCAGACTGGTGGTTCACTGCAGTTTACAGTAAAAGTAGAATAGGGTAATTCCTGGGAAATACATTAATTAAGCACAATTCAAACGTAGAAATACTTAAGACAAAAACTAAGCACCAAGAGATTGTTTTAACATGCAGGTTTTCCACTGTTTTCCAAAACTAACCTGTAATATACAGAGAATTTTTGGTTAGTCCTGGTTTCGAACTTACACCCCACAGCAGCGTGGGATTTGTAGTCCCTGATTCTACCCATTGAAATCAGTGCTGCAGGTCCCTTAAAGCATCATGACAGGATTGTTAGAAATGCAGGACTGCCTTAAAATTTCCCTCCTCAACGAATGTGCATGAGATAACTTTGCATGCATTACTTCCATTATGCAAATAAATCTCATGCATATTCATTGTGTGTATTCTGAAACTTGAGTAGCTAGATATGTCCCAAGGACTGGGTTGAGAACCTCTGTGGTAAAATGAATGGCTCTCACAAAATAGTATATTCATTTTACCACAGGGGTTCTCAACCCAGACCTAATGTGGACCTATCATGCAGTTAAAGGGCACTTCCTTGGGACACGCTGAGGTGTCCTGCTGTACTTTCCCACTCAGCACTTGCTAATCCCACACTGTAAAATATATATTTTTTCCAGTGCGGGAGGCATGCCCATGGGCGGAGAGTAGGCATGCCCAGGGCTGGCCCAAGGCAAGATGCTTCCTGAGACGGAGATTGCATGCCGCCCCCCCCCCCCCCCCCCGGGCATTTTACCTGATCATGGTGATTTTCCAAACCTGGCAGTGACAGCGATTCCCATACACTGCCCTGTCGCTGCCAGCACCCACCCCTTTACTGCAGATGCTTGAGCAAAACAGGAAGTTACTTCAGACAGCCGAAGTAAAGACAAGAGGCGGGTGCCGGCGGCGGCAGGGCAGCTTATGGGAACAGCTGCCAATGCTCGGTTTGGAAAGTCACCGTGACCAGGTAAAACGCCGTGAAGCTGCCCCTCGAGATGCCTCTCCTAAACAGTGCCACCTGACGCCCCCACCTCAGGTGGCCTAATAGTCGGGAGTAGCGCTGGATCCCTTACTACTTCCTAAACAGGTGGCAGTAAGGGCTCCCGGGGTACTGGCCATGCACTAATGGGGAAATTAACATGTGGCCATTATAAAAATAAATAAAAACAGCCATTTTACTGGTGTGGTAAAGGCGGCCGCAGGACGTGGTAAACCTAAACACTAAAGGTAGCACAAGCCACCTTTCAGCGAATAAAGAATATTAACATGGGAAAGTACTCCCAGGTTAATATTCTCACAGGTCTCATGTGCTAATGGAAAAATGAGGGTGGGGCCTGCAAATCAAAAAAAGAAAAAAGCCCTATTTTAGGGGTGTGCTAGAAATGGACTTTAGCGCAAAGGAAAAGTCTAGTGTCAAAATGCACTAAGCCCATTTCTAGCCCTGAAATTACTGCCCCTGGCTCACTTGCTTCTCAGGCTACTGCCTCAGTTAATATAGACAACTGAGACCCCTCGGGCCTAACATTTACTAATTCTTACCATACTCCAATAAAGTCATGCGTGATTGGTAGCCTCCAATCCGGTCTGGCTCCGCGTTCCCGTCGCCAGCCTTCTAACAATTTTCTGATTATGAACCTATTTTTTGGGTCGCCCCATCCCGCTATCTTCGTAAAGAACGAGAATGCTGTCAGCTGTCTGGCTACTGAGCTGTGGGTCCCTCCTTCCCGTTTCGCCTGGACGATGTAGTCCGTTATTGCACTGTCAGGCACTGGGCCTCCTTGCCATCCTTGTGCACCCAGGAAGGAGCATACTCTCTGGTAACCGTCTGTGTAAGTCGTCCATGTTTGCGGCGCCAAGGACTGTTTCAGCAGTCGCCATGCCTTGGGGCTCCGAACCTCCATAGCTAACCGGGTACGGGCTCTCCTTTCGCCGCCGCTTGTGGTGCCAATTTCCGGAAGATTTCCCACTTTGAACGAGAAAGAGCATCAGCAATTGGGTTGCATGCGCCAGGGACATGCTTTGCGCGCAGTAATATGTTGTTGAATAAACACAACTTTACTAGCTCGCGCGCCAAGTTTACTACTAGTGGGCATCGCGCAGTGTGCTTATTTATTAAGTCTACTACTGCTCTGTTGTCCGACCAAAATACTACTCTCCGGTTGCTAAGCCTCGACCTCCATATAACGACTGCTACTACTATCGGGAAAAGTTCTAGGAAGGTGATATTTTTTGTGATGGACTACTCTTTCCAGCTAGGTGGCCATACATCTGCACACCATTCTCCATGGAAGTAAATTCCAAAACCCACTCCACTCGCTGCGTCGGTATATAACTGCAAATCTGCGTTGGATATAGGTACGTCTAGCCATACTACTCTGCCATTGAAGTGGCTCAGAAACATATCCCATACCCTGAGGTCGTCCTTCATGTCCCTCGTCAGCCTGATGTGATGGGACGGTTTTTGCACCCCGGACATTGAGCTGGTTAACCTGCGCAGGAATGTCCTACCCATGACAATAACTCTGCATGCAAAATTGAGGTTGCCCACTAATAACTGCATTTCCCGCAGTGTGACCTTCTCTCTACTCGTCACCTGTGCTATTATCATTTTTAGTTTGTCAATTTTGTCAAGGGGGAGTCGAGAAACCATATCGAGGGAGTCCAGCTCAATGCCTAGGAACTGCAGGCGCGTACACGGGTCCCACGTTTTCTCTTTAGCTAGAGGGATACCGAAGGACTCTGCGACTGCGCGGAAATGGGTAAGTGTGGACTGGCAAATCGGCCTGTCTGCTGGACCCACAAACAGGAAGTTGTCTAAGTAGTGTATGATGTTCTTGTTTCCTGATGCTCTTTCTGCTACCCAGTGCAGAAACGTACTGAAACATTCGAATATGGCGCAGGACACTGAACAACCCATGGGCATGCACTTATCGTAGTAGTATTGCCCATCGAACTTGAAACCTAATATGGGGAAGTTGTCGGGGTGCACCGGCAGCAGCCGAAATACGGACTCAATGTCTGCCTTGGCCATGAGGGATCCCTGTCCTGCTTTCCGCAGTAACTGAACCGCCATGTCAAAGGTGGCATAGTGCACTGAGCTTGCCTCGGGAGAAAGAAAATCGTTCACCGAGTCGCCAGCTGGATGAGATAGATTATGTATGAGTCTGTATTTTCCAGGTTCCTTTTTGGGGATGATTGCCAACAGGGACACGATGAACTGTTCGAAGGGCATATAATGGAAAGGCCCCGCCACCCTTCCTAAATTCACCTCCTTAGTGATGCGCGCTTTTGCTTCTAGGTGTAGCCGCATCACTGAGGGGAAATTTCTAACTGCTCTTCCTCTCTGTGTGCCATAATACGGGATTCTAAAACCATGTGCAAAACCGTCTTCAATTATACATGCCTCCTTTCTTCTGGGGTAACGGGCCAACCATGGACGCATAGCAGGTAGGTTGACCGGGGAAGGCGCTATAGCCCTGTAATCTAGGTTAGGGTTGGGCGGCTGTTCTGTCGGGGGCTTTCTTGACGCACTTGATGGCGGGATGTGGGGCTCCGCACGTGGTGCATACATGCTTGTATTTGCAGCTCGGCAGGGTGCATGCAGCTCAGTTGAATCGCCAACAAGCCCCCTCTTGATACCCCAACGCTCTCCCAGCGTTGTTCAAACCTCCCGTCCGAAAGGGTCTTCCCTGGGTGCCGGCTACAGCCCCTCTATTTGTCATGGTGTGTAGTCACAGATCTACATCCTTCCACCCCCACCCTAAAGCGGAGCACTCATCCATCCTATCTCTGTATTCCTCGTCATATTTCAACCATCTGTGTCCCTCGTAATCCTTGTACGCCTGCACTATGTTGTGGGCATATGCTAGCATCGGGCTGTATTGGGTGGGATCAGTAGCTACATCTATTACCCTGAGGAAGGCCCATAGCCAATTGACTATTGATTTTGGTGTGCCTTTGTCCCATGTGTTTGCATTTTCTTTTGTGTCTTTTTTCCTTTTCTTGTCCCTTTTCCTCCCTTCCAGTAATTGAAATATGTCAAAATATTTCTTATTCTTTATCTTTTTCCTGGCAGATTTGGGAACTAATCTCCATATGTGTGGCAGTGCTGCCAGTGGTGGGGGACAGTCATCCTTGGTACCTGCTCCGCGTTTCATCGTCCTCATCCGATGAGGAGGTGGTAGATGAGGATGATGAATCTGAGCTGCTCTCACTGTCTGAACCGCTGTGCCTGCTCTTCTTCATTCCTTTCCTTTCCTTTTCTTTTTTCCCTTCTTGCCTGTTGGGGGCCCTACTTCTTTGTCTGTCGCGTTTTGCCCCCCGCTTACTCCCTCTCTCTCGGTGTGTGGGCTCTGCTCTTCCCTGTTCGCAGCACTGCTCTCTTCAATCCTGCCTGTTCTTTCCCCTAACTTCATATTCATATTTACATTCTCATGTCTGTGCACCCCGCTGGACGTACCTGCCTGCGTGTTCCAGCGGTGATGCTCTGTCCATGTGAGGAGGTTCCCGCCTGGGAATATTTGGTGTAGGGCACCTGTACTTAGGGTCTGGGGTGTCCGAGGCCATTGCAGGTGAAGCACATGGCATTTGCCATGTATGGCAGGGGGGGGGGGCAAATCCCGGCCATGCCCTGTAGTATGTAGGATGCTGAGGGTAGCCCCGGCCTATGCCATACGCCCAAGCGGGCGTGACTGACTGCTGGCCCTGTCCTGCTGCAGGCCCCGGACTATCCTTCACCTGAGGTATGGCGCCCTGTACCGCTGAATGAGGTGGAGTCCATCCTGCGCAAATTGGCGGATGCGGCCAGCTGCCCGGTACGCCTGGCCTCTGTTGTAACTGGAGGGTCTCCGAGCTGTCGGCTGCGCTGCTCGCTGGCCCGGGGACACCCTCTGTGGCCTTCTTCTTGTTTCTTTTCTTCAGTGATAGTGTGGCTGCCGCTGAGGGGGGTGGATTGTCCAGCTGCCTTTTTGCCAGCTTGCTTTCTTTGGCCTTTTCCTTTGTCCGCACTGCTTGCCGGTCGCTTCTTCCCTGCTGCGTCGATCGAGTCATTCTCATATGCCGCTGTCTCGCCTTCCTGCTCTTGAGGTGTGCTGCGTTCCTCTTCCGCTCCGATCTCTCGGGTGGGGCACACCTCCGCGCTGTCTGGCTTCGCTGTCTTTTCCATTCTGCGAGAGGGAGGGGAGGGTAATAGTGTCGACACACAAGGAATCTAAATAGACTTAAAAGATATCCAGTTAAGATCTCATCATACATTAAAAACAATTCAGAAATGTAATTAGATTTAAAATCTATGGTTAAAGTCTCCTTATATCAATAAGACAATTTAAACGCCGCTTATATTTATTTCATTTATTTATGTATTCACGGACTGGGCCAAACCTATTTTAATAGTAACCCCGCATAAAGTACATAAAGCTGACGCATCAGATAATTAGTTTTACTAATTTGATGTGGAAAACCTACAAAACCCCGTTGCAATCCGTTTTCAGACAGAGAGAATGGCTTTGGATGCAGATTCATAGGACAATCTTGCCCTCTGCTGGCCAGCTACAATACTGCAGCATAGAGTTATCGAAATCAAGCAATTCTTGGCCAGCATCCTGCATACCGCCCTCTCCACACTCCCCGCCCTATACACGTTAGCGATAGAGGACTGACTTGCACAATCAGTGGAAATTTCACACCAGCTGAAATGGCGCGAACGCTCCGCATGCTGTAAGCTCGCAATAATGTGGAGAAGAAGGAAAGGAAACAGCTCGTGGACTATTAATATAATGACCTATAGCTAGAGCCGCTCGCTCACAATACTCCGCCAAGCGAGTGGGCGCGATCTCAAGAAAAACAGCCGAATTCGCACCCTAACGCTATGGCGCCAACCTCTAGAAATTTTAAAACCCCACCGCGACTTTTAAAGTGCTTCCGCGCTTCTAAAGAGTGGAGTGCAGCCACGTGTATTGAGCTCCCCGGCCACTACATCGGATACCGTTGGACCCTGCACTGATGCGCCGAGTATTTTATGCCTCTTATTCGGTGCCGGGATTTAAAATTGCAGTGTGCAGGCCGCCGACCGGCCTCATTTTTTTTTTAAAGTGGCATTGCGGTCGGTTATGCGCCTTACCCCACCGACGCCACACACGCGCCTCAACCGCAACCCGGCCCCGCTCCATTAATCCCGGCCCGTGACACCCCGAAGAGGCCGCTGAATTGAAGTACTTACGTTCACACGGATCTGCCTGGGATTGGAATTCGGGACAGAGCTGAGACGCAGGTGGCGACGGTAAGGGATCGCTTACATGGATCTTGCGTTCTGCTTGCCCGGACACCTGAAGAGGTCGTCTGGGCTCCCTCTGGGGGCTTTTAACCCCTCTCGCAGCTCCTCCCATTGCCAGCGGGGTGATCCTGCCCCCGCGCCTCGCTCGCTCCCGCTGGCCTCGGCGCGCATGCCCGTCGGGGCATGGCGCCATGTTATATTTGGCTCCGTGCACCTGCGGGGCACTGCGCCTTGCTTTTAGCTCCTTTTCTCTCTAATGTTTCTCTCTCTCTCTCTCTCTCTCTCTCTCTCTCTCTCTCTCTGTTGCAGTCTCTGACTTTCAGCAACCTCGGAGGAGTCGCTTCATCTCTGAGCCACAGTTCTAATCCCGGTTGTACTGCTGACTGTCTGAGTGACCTTGGGGTATGTCACCTTATCTGCTGTGCATTAGTTCTAATCCCAGCTTTGCCCTGGCTCAGAGTGGCCTTGGGCCAGCCACCTTATCTCCCAGTGCTACAGTTTCGCTACCTGGAATTGAGAAGAGCGACAGTATGGGGAGTAGTTTTGCAGAAAGGTGACTGTGTGAAATGTCAATAAAACCTGTTTTAAGTTTCAAGTTTATTAAGGTTTGATATACTGCTGGATGAGAGGCCTTTCAGAGCGGTTTACAATAATGTACATAAAATCAAATGGAAAAAATAATAAGAACATAGATCATAAGAACATAAGAGCAGCCATATTGGGTCCGTTTTCAACAAAAATTTTAAAAATTATTCTGCACGCGCCCAAAACACACGCCTACACTACCACAGGCCATTTTTCAGCACACCTTAGTAAAAGGACCCCTGTATGAGGAACCAGTGATAATATTGGACTGATATGGATGACAGTCAGATCTGAAGTGACATTCCTGGAGTTTTGATGTTTCTTTTTGTGTATTATGTAGGGGTCTTAATTTGTGCTCTGCACATTCTAGCATTCATTTTTTGCAAACTTGATTTTTTTGAAGATTGGTGTATTTATCACTCATACAAATTCCCTACCAGCTGTATCTAACAGCACTCAAGAAAAGCTACATAAAATAAAGTCTGAAACTCCTGTCACCTGCTGCAGAGGATAAGTTCTCAGTGGCACATTTAAAACACAGATGGTGGGATTACTGTGAACTTCAGAACTTCTGGAGGGAGGTGGTAAATCAGATGCTATCATCGCAGGACACAAATTACCACTGGATTACTCCCCATTTGTGTTGAGCTATAGGTTTGAACCAAACAATATTGTCCTGGAGAAAGAAATTTAGACAGTCATCTGCTTCAAGCAGTGAGGCTGATGATAGCTTCCGAGTGGAAATGTCTCATAAGAAGATCCTACTCATGCTCTTCCTAAAACGTGGAGGGACATTTTCGATATGACATCTAAGTCCGACTTTGGACGTTTTGCAACAAACGTCCAAAATCTGAATAGGAAAGAAGGTCATTTTCAAAAAAAGAAAAACGTCTATCTTTTTTCTTTTCGAAAATACTCTTTTGAACAAGGTTTGTGATTTGGGCACTTTTGGGCTCATTTTCAAATGAGAAGGGTGCCCATCTTTCGACACAAATCGGGAGATGGGCGTCCTTCTCCCAGGGTCGCCCAAATCGGCATAATCGAAAGTCGATTTTGGGCGCCCTCAACTGCTTTCCATCACGGGGACGACCAAAGTTCCCGGGGTGTGTCGGAAGCATAGCGAAGGCGGGACTGGGGCGTGCTTAACACATGGACGTCCTCAGCCAATAAATGGAAAAAAGAAGGGCGTCCCTGACGAGCATTTGGCCGACTTTACTTGGACCATTTTTTCTTGCGACCAAGCCTCAAAAAGGTGCCTGAACTGACCAGATGACCACCGGAGGAAATCGGGGATGACCTCCCCTTACTCCCCCCAGTGGTCACTAACCCCCTCCCACTCTAAAAAAAACACTTTAAAAATATTTTTTGCCAGCCTCTATGCCGGCTTCAAATGTCATACCCAGCTCCCTTACAGCAGTATGCAGGTCCCTGGAGAAGTTTTAGTGGGTGCAGTGCACTTCAGGCAGACGGACCCAGCCCCGCCCCCCCCCCCCCCCACCTGTTACACTTGTGGTGGTAAATGTGAGCCCTTCAAAACCCACCACAAACCCACTGTACCCACATGTAGGTGCCCCCCTTCACCCCTTAGGGCTATGGTAATGGTGGGAAGTGGGTTTTGGGGGGCTCATATCAAACACGTGTAAACAATTCCAATACACTAATACTAGGTGACATAAACCTTCACCTAGAAGACCCCAATTCCACCAATGCACGTGAATGCAAAGACTTCCTACAGTCCTGGGATCTCAAATGTCCTCACATGCAAGCTACCCACACCAAGGGACACACACTGGACCTCCTATCACACAAATTGTCTACAGATCATAACGCTACTAGGGTTACGCAGCGCTGTACAATTTAACATAAAAGGACAGTCCCTGCTCAAAGAGCTTACAATCTAAAGGACAAGTGAATAGTCAGTTCGATAGGGGCAGTCAAATTGGGGCAGTCTGGATATCCTGAAGGTAAGAGTTAGGTGCCGAAGGCAGCATTGAAGAGGTGGGCTTTAAGCAAAGACTTGAAGATGGGCAGGGAGGGGGCTTGACGTAAGGGCTCAGGAAGGTTGTTCCAGGCATAGGGTGAGGCGAGGCAGAATGGGCGGATCCTGGAGTTGGCAGTGGTGGAGAAGGGTACTGAGAGGAGGGATTTGTCCTGTGAACGGAGGTTTCAGGTGGGAACATAAGGGAAGATGAGGGTGGAGAGGTAGTGAGGGGCAGCAGACTGAGTACATTTGTAGGTAAGAAGGAGAAGCTTGAACTGAATGCAGTATCGGATTGGAAGCCAGTGAAGTGACCTGAGAAGAGGGGTGATATGAGTATATCAGTTCTGGCGGAATATAAGACGTGCAGCAGAGTTCTGAACAGATTGAAGGGGGGATAGATGGCTAAGTGGGAGTCCGGTGAGGAGTAAGTTGCAGTAGTCAAGGCGAGAGGTAATGAGAGCGTGGACGAGAGTTCGGGTGGTGTGTTCAGAGAGGAAAGGGCGAATTTTGCTGATGTTGAAGAGGAAGAAGCGACAGGTCTTGGCTATCTGCTGGATGTGTGCCAAGAAGGAGAGGGAGGAGTCAAAGATGACTCCAAGGTTGCGGGCAGATGATAAGGGGAGGATGAGGGTGTTATCAACTGAGATAGAAAGTGGAGGAAGAGGAGAAGTGGGTTTTGGTGGAAAAACGATGAGCTCAGTCTTGGACATGTTCAGTTTCAGGTGGCGGTTGGACATCCATGTAGCAATGTCGGTTAAGCAGGCCGATACCTTTGCCTGGGTCTCGGCGGTGATGTCTGGTGTGGAGAGATACAGCTGGGTGTCGTCCGCATAGAGATGATACTGGAAGCCATGAGATGAGATGAGGGAGCCCAGGGAAGAGGTGTAGATTGAGAAGAGAAGGGGTCCAAGGACAGATCCCTGGGGAACACCAACAGATAGCGGGATGGGGGTGGAGGAAGATCCATGAGTGAACTCTGAAGGTGCGGTGGGAGAGATAGGAGGAGAACCAGGAGAGGACAGAGCCCTGGAACCCGAATGAGGACAGTGTGGCAAGGAGTAAATCATGATTGACAGTGTCAAAAGCGGCGGATAGATCGAGGAGGATGAGGATGGAGTAGTGGCCTCTGGATTTGGCAAGGACCAGGTCATTACAGACTTTAGAGAGTGCTGTTTCTGTCGAGTGTAGAGGGCAAAAACCGGATTGAAGTGGATCGAGGATGGCACGAGAGGAGAGAAAATCAAGGCAGTGGCTGTGAACGGCACGCTCAAGTATTTTGGAGAGGAAAGCGGTAGTTGGAGGGACAGGTAGGGTCAAGTGATGGTTTTTTTGAGGAGAGGTGTGACTACGGCATGCTTGAAGGTGTCAGGGACAGTTGCAGTGGAGAGAGAGAGGTTGAGGATATTTCAGATGGAGGAGGTGATAGTAGGAGAGATGGTGTTAAGTAAGTTGGTGGGGATGGGATCAGAGGAACAAGTGGTGCATTTTGAGGAGAAAAGAAGGTGGGTGGTTTCCTCCTCGGAGATATCAGGAAAGGAGGAGAAGGAGGTCTGGGTTGGTTGGTTGAGGGAGAGGGTTGAAGGGTGAAGAGGAGGAGATGGTTTGGTAGTGAACTCAAGGTTGATCTTTTGCACCTTGTCGCGGAAGTAATCAGCCAGTGATTGAGGAGAGAGCGAGAGGGAGTAGGAGCGGATGGCACTTTGAGGAGGGAGTTAAGGGTGGCGAAGAGACGATGGGGGTTGGAACTGAGAGAATTGGTCAGTTGGGTGTAATAGTCCTGTTTGGCAAGGAATAGGGAGGAGTGGAAGGAGGATAGCATAAATTTGTAGTGAAGGAAATCTGAATGTGTGCGAGATTTCCATACATTATCTCAATCACTGGGAGGATAGATGCAGAAGCGTACTAAACGAAATAGCATCCTTAAAGACAAGAATATCAAGAAGACAAAACTCGATACCATGGTTTAATGACAAATTAAAAAAACTCAAAACACAATCCAGGAAACTTGAACAAGCATGGAAAAAAAATAAAAGATGAACATATACTCAATGCATGGAAACAAATACATAGAAAATACAAATATGCAATAAGACAAACCAAAAGGTCCTACTACAAAACTAAAATAGGACCGGATTACAAAGATAAGTACATAAGTACATAAGTACATAAGTAGTGCCATACTGGGAAAGACCAAAGGTCCATCTAGCCCAGCATCCTGTCACCGACAGTGGCCAATCCAGGTCAAGGGCACCTGGCACGCTCCCCAAACGTAAAAACATTCCAGACAAGTTATACCTAAAAATGAGGAATTTTTCCAGTCCATTTAATAGCGGTCTATGGACTTGTCCTTTAGGAATCTATCTAACCCCTTTTTAAACTCCGTCAAGCTAACCGCCCGTACCACGTTCTCCGGCAATGAATTCCAGAGTCTAATTACACGTTGGGTGAAGAAAAATTTTCTCCGATTCGTTTTAAATTTACCACACTGTAGCTTCAACTCATGCCCTCTAGTCCTAGTATTTTTGGATAGCGTGAACAGTCGCTTCACATCCACCCGATCCATTCCACTCATTATTTTATACACTTCTATCATATCTCCCCTCAGCCGTCTCTTCTCCAAGCTGAAAAGCCCTAGCCTTCTCAGCCTCTCTTCATAGGAAAGTCGTCCCATCCCCACTATCATTTTCGTCGCCCTTCGCTGTACCTTTTCCAATTCTACTATATCTTTTTTGAGATACGGAGACCAGTACTGAACACAATACTCCAGGTGCGGTCGCACCATGGAGCGATACAACGGCATTATAACATCCGCACACCTGGACTCCATACCCTTCTTAATAACACCCAACATTCTATTCGCTTTCCTAGCCGCAGCAGCACACTGAGCAGAAGGTTTCAGCGTATCATCGACGACGACACCCAGATCCCTTTCTTGATCCGTAACTCCTAACGCGGAACCTTGCAAGACGTAGCTATAATTCGGGTTCCTCTTACCCACATGCATCACTTTGCACTTGTCAACATTGAACTTCATCTGCCACTTGCACGCCCATTCTCCCAGTCTCGCAAGGTCCTCCTGTAATCGTTCACATTCCTCCTGCGACTTGACGACCCTGAATAATTTTGTGTCATCGGCGAATTTAATTACCTCACTAGTTATTCCCATCTCTAGGTCATTTATAAATACATTAAAAAGCAACGGACCCAGCACAGACCCCTGCGGGACCCCACTAACTACCCTCCTCCACTGAGAATACTGGCCACGCAATCCTACTCTCTGCTTCCTATCTTTCAACCAGTTCTTAATCCATAATAATACCCTACCTCCGATTCCATGACTCTGCAATTTCTTCAGGAGTCTTTCGTGCGGCACTTTGTCAAACGCCTTCTGAAAATCCAGATATACAATATCAACCGGCTCCCCATTGTCCACATGTTTGCTTACCCCCTCAAAAAAATGCATTAGATTGGTGAGGCAAGACTTCCCTTCACTAAATCCGTGCTGACTTTGTCTCATCAGTCCATGTTTTTGTATATGCTCTGCAATTTTATTCTTAATAATAGCCTCCACCATCTTGCCCGGCACCGACGTCAGACTCACCGGTCTATAATTTCCCGGATCTCCTCTGGAACCTTTCTTAAAAATCGGAGTAACATTGGCTACCCTCCAGTCTTCCGGTATTACACTCGATTTTAGGGACAGATTGCATATTTGTAAATAAGTTATTAGACACCACCCCTAACACCACATCCAACACAGACATCCCACCCGCAGACAAACTTACTAATTACTTTAACGAAAAAATAATAAAATTACGCAGCACACTTCCTCAGCACAACACCGAAATCGAAAACTTCTTCAACGACCTGGACCTAATCCCTGGTGGATTCACAGCTGACCGTATCTGGTCAACATTTACCCTCCTCACCACTGAATCAGTTACACAAGCGACTCATAGGTTCGCCAACACCCACTGCAAACTAGATATATGTCCCAGTCATCTACTTAAATCCGCCCCCGGCCGCTTCACAGCAGACCTCACATCCCACCTAAACTTCATGCTACAACAAGTTCTCTTCCCTGAGGAATATGGTAACATCCTACTCACCCCAATACCAAAAGACACTAAGAAAAACACCAATTACCACCCAGTTGCATCTATCCCAAGCATGGTGACCAAACAGCTTACGGAATACATGGACAAGTTCTCAATACTACACGACTCACAATCAGGATTCTGCCCCATCCATAGTACTGAAACTGTCCTAGTCACTCTCCTGGCCAAATTCAAGCAGGAAATAGCCACAGGTAAAAGCATACTTCTCCTCCAATTCAACATGTCGAGCACATTCGACATGGTAAACCACAATATACTACTAAGACTCCTTGGCCATTTCGGGGTTGATGGAAATGTACTTAATTGGATCAAGGGTTTTCTAACCACCAGAAACTACCAAGTAAAATCAAACTCAAACATATCACCACTGTGGAAAGCAGCCTGCAGAGTACCTCAAGGACCACCATTATCACCAATACTCTTCAACATAATGATGATCCCACTGGCAAAGTCCCTATCCAATCGAGACAACCCATGACATTACAATCTACATTCCCTTCAGACATAACAGAAATAACCAATGAAATCAATGATGGCCTGAACATCATGAACTCTTGGGCAAATTCATTCCAACTGAAACTGAACACTGAAAAAACACACTGCCTCATCCTCTCATCTCAACATAACAAGTACAAACCCACAACCATAAACACCCCAGGATACACCCTCCCTACCTCAGACAGCCTAAAATACTCGGCATCATAATCAACTGCAACCTCACCCTTGAGAGCCAAGTAAATTCCATAATAAAGAAAATGTTCTATTCAATGTGGAAACTTAAACAAGTAAAACCTTTCTTCCCGAGAGAAAGTTTTCGAAACCTAATACAATCAATGGTCCTAAGCCATGCAGATTACTGCAACGGAATCTATGTGGGATGCAAAGAACAACTCACAAAAAAACTCCAGACCGCCCAAAACACAGCAGCCAGACTGATATTTGGTAAAACACGATTCAAAAGTGCTAAACCCCTCCGAGAAAAGCTGCACTGGCTCCCAATCAAAGAACGGATCATCATCAAAATCTCCACTCTGGTCCACAAAATTATCTACGGCGTAGTCCCAGGATACATAACAGACCTCATAGAAACCAGAAACAGAATCGGATCATCACGATCATACCTAAACCTACACTACCCAAATTGCAAAGGACTTAAATACAAAACAACTTACGCATCCTGCTTCTCCTACCTACATAAGCGCACAACTATGGAATGGACTCCCAAAAGCTGGGAAAACAATCCATGACCACCTAAACTTCAGGAAATCACTAAAAACCATCCTCTTCAAAAAGGCTTACCCCACCGATCCACCGTAAATCCCCACACCCAGCAACACAGCATAATCAATGATCGTACTGGACAATATACAATCTTCATTCCCTTCGACCCTCATGGTGCCTGATACACACCTACCTCATTCGACCACAACATAACCTTGTATTTGTTATCAACCGACTTGGCGAACGCCTTTACGGTACTATGTAAGCCACATTGAGCCTGCAAATAGGTGGGAAAAGGTAGGGTACAAATGTAACAAATACATAAATAAATGACTAAAAATAAATAAATAAATAAAGGTATGGGAAATATGCCTGGGAGCAATTTCTAAATTCCCTAGGGTGCCCGGTTGGTGTCCTGGCATTTCAGGGGGACCAGTGCACTACGACTACTGGCTCCTCTTATGACCAAATGGCTTGGATTTGGTCGTTTCCATTATCGCCAAAAACCGGGGACGACCATCTCTACGGATGACCATCTCTAAGGTCAACCTAAATGTTGAGATTTGGGTGTCCCCGACCGTATTATCGAAACGAAAGATGGCTGCCCATCTTTTTTCAATAATACGGGTTTCCCCGCCCCATCGCGGGGACGTCCTGCGAGGACGCCCTCAGGAAAACTTGGGCGCCCCGTTCGATTATGCCCCTCTTTGTTTTTTGGTTCATTTTCAAACAAAAAACGTCCAAGTGCAAAACGCACAAAATCAAACCATTGGGATGTAGGAGGAGCCAGCATCTTTAGTAGACTGGTCCCCCTGACATCCCAGGAAAGCAATAGAGCACCCTAGGAGGCACTGCAGTGGACGTCATAAAATGCTCCCAAGTACACATCTCACCATTGTTCCCTTATCTTGTCTGCTGAGCCCCCCTCCCCAAACCCACCCCAAACCCACTACCCCCAACTATACACCACTACCATAGCCCTTACGGGTGAAGGGGGCACCTATATGTGGGTACAGTGGGTTTCTGGTGAGTTTTGGAGGGCTCACAGTTTCCTCCACAAGTTTAACAGGTAGGGGGAGGTGTGGGTCTGGGTCCGCCTGTCTGCAGTTCCCTGCACCCACCCCTGGACCAGGGGCGTATCTGAACTTCAACGGTAGGGGGGGCCAGAGCCGAGGAGAGGGGGCACATTTTAGCCCCCCCCCCCCGGCGGCACTGACCCCCCCCCCCCGCTGAAGACGAAGACGACGACGCCACCACTCCCCCCTCCTCCCGCCGTCGCGCCTCACCTCCCTTTGCTGGCAGGGGACCCCAACCCCCGCCAGCCGAAGTCTCCGTCCTTCCTTCCTTCCTTCGTTTGGGTTTGGTGGTTTCTGACGTCCTGCACGCTGCACGTTGTACGTGCGTGCGTGCAGGACGTCAGAAACCACCAATCTCAAACAAAGGAAGGAAGGAAGGATGGAGACTTCGGCTGGCGGGGGTTGGGGTCCCCCGCCAGCAAAGGGAGGTGAGGTGCAACAGCGGAGTGACGGCAGGAGGAGGGGGGTTGAGAGTGTCATTGGTAAGGGGGTCCAGGGGCAAATCTGCGGGGGCCAGGCCCCTGTGGCCCCATAGCAGATACGCCCCTGCCCTGGACTACTCCATGGATCTGGATGCTGCTCTAATAGACCAGGCTCTAACAACTGAGGCTGTCAAAAAGGGTGCTAAATCGTATTTGTATTCACATTTTTAGGGAGTGGGAGGGGGGTCAGTGACTACTGGGGGAGTAAGGAGAGGTCAGCCATAATTCCCTCCAGTGGTCATCTGGTCATTCATCTTTTTGTGCCTTATTTGTTATAAAAACAGGTCTAGCTCAAAACATCTTAGTTTTAGTCCTGGATGGTTTTGATTTGTTCCATCATGGCTGAAAAACGTCCAAGTCTTAGGAACACCCAGCAGATTGCCAAGACCTGTCGTTTCTTTCTTTACAACATCCGTAAAATTCGCCCCTTTCTTTCCGAGCACTCTACCAAAACCCTCATCCACACTCTTGTCACCTCTCGTTTAGACTACTGCAATCTGCTTTTTGCTGGCCTCCCACTTAGTCACCTCTCCCCTCTCTAATCGGTTCAAAACTCTGCTGCCCGTCTCGTCTTCCGCCAAGGTCGCTTTACTCATACTACCCCTCTCCTCAAGTTGCTTCACTGGCTCTCTATCCGTTTTCGCATCCTGTTCAAACTTCTTCTACTAACCTATAAATGTACTCACTCTGCTGCTCCCCAGTATCTCTCCACACTCGTCCTTCCCTACACCCCTTCCCGTGCACTCCGCTCCATGGATAAATCCTTCTTATCTGTTCCCTTCTCCACTACTGCCAACTCCAGACTTCACGCCTTCTGTCTCGCTGCACCCTATGCCTGGAATAAACTTCCTGAGCCCCTACGTCGTGCCCCATCCTTGGCCACCTTTAAATCTAGACTGAAAGCCCACCTCTAACAATGCTTTTGACTCGTAACCACTTGTAACCACTCGCCTCCACCTACCCTCCTCTCCTCCTTCCTGTACACATTAATTGATTTGATTTGCTTACTTTATTTTTTGTCTATTAGATTGTAAGCTCTTTGAGCAGGGACTGTCTTTCTTCTATGTTTGTGCAGCGCTGCGTACACCTTGTAGCGCTATAGAAATGCTAAATAGTAGTAGTAGTAGTAGTAGTAAAGTGCAGCTGAATCACTTCCTCTCCGACAGGAAGTTTGCTTTGGAGAGTTGGGTAGTAGCAGGCCTTGAGTGTGGGCTGTTGCTCCAGCCCTGTGCTTCACTGATTTTCACTCTGCAGCAAATGGTGCAGAATGAGGGTAGAGGGGCAGAGGGGGAGGGAGATAAGGAGAGGAGATTGGGGGGTAGGGAAATGGGGGGAGATGTTGAATAAAGGGAAGGGAAGATGCTGGACATGAGAGGTAAGGAAAGAAAATGAGGCAATGGACTACAGAGAGGGGGAGGAGCTTTAAATTACCCTGGGGGGTGAGGAGGAGGAGCTGAAGGTTTGCCAAGGTCAGTAGTTTTCAACCCAGTCCTCACGGACCACCTGGCCAGTTGGGTTTTCAGGATACCCACAATGAATATGCATGAGATAGATTTGCATGCCCTACCTCTTTTTTATGCAAATCTATTTCATGCATATTCATTGTGGGTATCCTGAAAAACTGACTGGCCAGCTGGTCCCTGAGGACTGGGTTGAAAACCACTGGCTTAGGTCATCGGATACCCTTAAGTCAGCCCTGAGAGCTACATCTCTCTGATTACTATGGGGTGAAACCAGGACTAGATCAGCCTTTTCACCTGACCCACCTGGCTGATGCTACAATCCTACAGGGGAGAGGGGAAACATTAAGGCAATGCTTCCGAAGCTGTTCCTGGAGTTTCTCCTTGACACTCTGGCTTTCAGGTAGCCACAAATATGCATGAGATAGATTTACATGCAAACTGGGGTGAAAAGGGGCATTAAGGCATCAGTACACGGTCATTCCCACACACTAAGGCCATTTTTACCGTGGAGTAAAACGGCCGATTTTCCTATTTTTAGTGTTAAAGGCCATGTGTGAATTTTCCCATTAGTGCGTGGCTATTAGCGCATGAGTCCCTACCGCTACCCATCATGCATATTTATCGTGAATATCCTGAAATCCAGACTGGCCAGAAGTTGTACTTCAACACCAGCTTCAGTAATCCTTGCAATGTGTTGGGGAAGGGGCTTCTGAAGACCCTTTGTTCTTTGATTCATTTATTTTCTTGTATTTATTTATGAGAGTTTCATATACTGGCACTCCCAGTGCATTAACACAGCAAGTGCACTGAAATCAAACACAATCTCACTGAAGGGAGAACTGCTGAGAACCCTGTGACAAGGAGCTGACAGCATGTGACCTGCGTCCCAGTATCTCAGCAGCAGGAGGTTACTGAGTGTTCATGTGTCCCATCACACCAGCTCCTGCTGTGTTTGCCGGATCTGCTGGATAAAAAAAATAAAATCAAATCACAGGGAAACCTCACATCAGCTTGGAGCAAGTGCAGACACCCATGCCCTGGTCTGGAATCCAGCAAGGAAATCCAGAAGAGGAAAACAAAAGTTCTGCAGAAAGCGCAGTACAGTACACCAGGGCTGCCGAGAGACTGAGTTGGGCCCAGGGCAGGGCTGCCCCCCCCCCCCCAGATCACCTCCGCTGCTGCCCCCCTTCCCCCGCCGCAACTAGAAATACCTTGGCAGGCGGGGATCCCGAGACCCCGCCAACAGAAGAAGTGTTCCTCCAGCCTGCTCTTCACTCCGCTGCAATTGCCTACCTGGCTCCTGCTTTTTCTCTCACGTGGTAGAGTGAAGAGCAGCACTGGAAGAAGATTTCTTCTGCTGGCTGGGCCTTGGGGAGACCCCTGCCAGCCAAACCAGAGGCCCTCCTGTGTCCACTCCTGCCCAGCCTCCAAGACCAAGAGGGGCCTGGCGCTGGAATTTTCTTCAGGAGCAGGAGAGAGACAGAGAGACATACCCCGGCTCCGGGCCCCAAGCCCGGGGAATTTTGTCCCTCCTGCCCCCCCCCCCCCCTCTCAGCGGCCCTGCAATCCACAAAAGCAGAAAACATGTCTTCTATTAGTTAAAAAAGCTTTTACTCTTGCCACTTTAACACATGACCCAACATGGCCACGTTTCGCCTCTCTGGCGGCTGTGTCAGGGATTAGGGTCCCACAAAAAAACATAATAGTTAATAGATGTAGTAATGAAAACAGCTCAGCAGCAGGATAAAAAGAGTGTTCTGCTTTTATGGTCTGTACTGGCCCGGATTGCAGCCAGAGACCTGAGCCTTCAGTGGCTCAGCCCTCTTTTATTTAATTATGATATAATTTCTTTTACGTTCAACTTCTAGATCACATTTCCAATTTGTTTATCTCAAGGTGGTCTGCACATTTGTTAAGTTCCTGTCCCACGGAGCTTGCAATCTTACAAGTGAGTCCCTGAAACTAACCACAAGACCACTCTACCTTCCCCTCCTCCCCTTAAAAGCTCTGCCTTCTTTAAAACATATGTGAAGCCACCCTGGTGGTCTAGTGGATTCTTTGGGGCAGGAAAGATCCCCAGTCTTTCCTGCCCGCTGCCGGTGCTGACCCTTTTGCTGCTGCAGCCTCGCGAGACAAGTTTTGCTTGATTTGACTTTATTTGAAATTTTAAAAAAGATTAAAACATGGCTTGTCAACAAGGGGTGGGGCAGGGCCAGGTGGGTCGGGGGCTCCACCGAACTGGTCTGCAGAGGGCCTCGCAATTGCTAAGACTGGTCCTGTGTGTTTGAATACAGCGGAGTTAGTGCTTTAAAAACTCAGTGAGTAACCTCCGCTCTCAAGACAAATCCCTCCTTTCAGTACCCTTCTCCACCACCGCCAACTCCAGGCTCCGCCCTTTCTGTCTCGCCTCACCCAACGCGTGGAACAAACTCCCCGAGGCCATACGCCAGGCCCCCTCCCTGCCCATCTTCAAATCTCTGCTTAAAGCCCACCTCTTCAACGTCGCCTTCGGCACCTAACCTCTACACCTCTACCCAGGAAATCTAGACCGCCCAACTTGACATTTCGTCCTTTAGATTGTAAGCTCCTTCGAGCAGGGACTGTCCTTCTTTGTTAAACTGTACAGCGCTGCGTAACCCTAGTAGCGCTCTAGAAATGTTAAGTAGTAGTAGTAGTAGTAGTAAAGTGGTGTGTTGTAGCCGTGTTAGTCCACAGATCCGCAGTAAACAAAACAGAAATACTAACAGACTGGATCATGACAGAAAACCAAATGCCTTGGATTTAGCCAGGGTTGAGATGGCCGCTTTTAGTTTCCATTATCGCTGAAAAACAAAAGCGGCCATCTCAAACCCGGCGAACTCTGGCATTTGGCCGGTCCAAACTGTATTATCGAAAGAAAAGATGGCCGGCCATCTTTTTCGATAATACGGTTCTGGCCAGCTGTTTGCGGCGCCGCCAAAATAGATCCCCGGCAATCTATTTCGCCGGCACCGTTCAATTATTCCCCTCCATGTGTGCTGGGGGCTTTTTTACCCGCTGCAGTAAAAACAGCCCCTGCCACTATTGCAGGGCCCTTTATCTCGGACCCCATAGATAGGTAAGAGTGTAAGAGAAATTAGAAAACAAGGGGACTAATTTAAAGAGTTGCACAAAAGGTCAGAGAGGTGATTAAATATTACTGCAACTAGGGTAGGAGTGGATAAACATATCCTGCTGCAGTATGTGCAGCCCGTGTCACTCCTTGTGTGTGTGTGTGTGTGTGTGTGTGTGTGTGTGTATATGTGTGTGTGGGAGTGGATAAACATATCCTGCTACAGTATGTGCAGCCCGTGTCACTCCTTGTGTGTGTGTGTGTGTGTGTGTGTGTGTGTGTGTGTGTGTGTGTGTGTATGTGTGTGTGTGTGTGTGTGGGAGTGGATAAACATATCCTGCTACAGTATGTGCAGCCCGTGTCACTCTTTGTGTGTGTGTGTGTTAGTTACTTCTTCCATTAAATGCCTGGTTGAACAGCCAAGGTTTCACATCTGAATTTTGTCATTGGTTTGGTTTCTTCCACCCTGTGGGAAGGGGTTGATTCTCAGCCATGCACCACGCTCTCCTAAACATGTACTTGCTTTTAGCCATTTTCCTTCTACTTTTCACCACAACCTTACAATTCCTTGGGACCAAGCTAGCCAAATGCAAAATAAACTTTACAAGAATTCTTCACAACCTGGCTGAATAGAATGTAACATGTCTTTATAAATATAAGATAACCATTTAGAAATGTAAAAATCCTGACTCTCACATAGTATGATTAACTTAGTTCAGGCACGGCCAGCTCTGGTTTTCAGGATACCCCTAATGCAGCGAATATCATTCCTGTTTTACAGAAACACCTAACCAATTCCTGTTAACAGGATATTCATAATGAAACAGCATGAGATTGCTCTACTTAAGCTAAGTCTCCAATGTATGCAAATCTATCTCATGAATATTGAGACCTCCAGGGCCTTCAGGAAGAGAGTTGAGAGGTATTGCATCAATACCGATATGCGTTTGGACCAGCCCTACTGGCTCCCAAAGGGTTAAGAATTTAAATATTTGTTTAAAAGAATGACTGTTCCAGATGGAAGAATTTAAGGACTGGGAACATAGTTAAAAATACTACCTTTGCTGCACTTCCATGCTTTCATTCCAGCAAGGGACATTTTTCTGTAGTTGTTATTCTGCCCTCAAAGCATTCTGGGATCTGTAGTCCCTCACTGGCTGCAGCAACAGTCTGAAGTCTCTGGGATGAGCAAACGAAACCCCCGCAGAAAGGAAATTAAGCACATCAAAATCAAAGCATCAAAACAGGAAAATGTAATATACAGTATATCTGCTCTAGTGCATGAATGGGGTGCCGGATTCCTTCGTTTGCATTAAGATGTTCAAATCCTGGTGGGAGTGTTGTAGCCTGAATCATCATATCCTGTGTTCTGTCCTCACAAAGTATTACTTATACTAGGCTTGGCATTGAGTTTAAACCAGAGTATAGAACATCGCTATGGGAAGACTCAGCTCTCTTGAGCTCAGATGTGCTGAACAAGAGATTTTGCCTTGCAAACTAGGGGGCCCTTTCACTAAGCTGCGTAGGTGCCTATGTGCGCCCAATGCACGTCAATTTGGAATTACCACCCAGCTACAGTGTGGCCTCAGGTGGTAATTTCATTTTTTCTGCATGTCCACTACACGCGCCAGAAAATAATTTTTCCCCTACCCGGGCGGTAAAAGGCATTCTACACACATAGACCATTACCACCTGGTTAACGCGTGAGACCTTACCGCTAAGTCAATGGGTGGCAGTAAGGTCTCAGACCCAAAATGGATGCCCACCAATTTTCATTTTGCCGCACGTCCATTTTCGGCCAAATTTTAAAAAGGGATTTTTTACAGGTGCACTGAAAAATGGATCTGCGTGCGTCCAAAACAGGCCAGCGCAGGCCACTTAGGTTAATCTGTGTTTCCCCTTACCCACGAAACCATCCTTTTGCACCCACTCAAAACAAAGCAAGCAAACCTATGAGCTGCTGCATCCACGTTGCCGTTCTTTTTTGTTGGTTGCATTTTTATTTAATCTCACTTATATTTTAAAAAATGCCGGCTTGTGCAGCATACGGATGTACACAGAGGAAGTATAATAACGGAATAACTTTTCATAAGTAGAGTATCAATTTGTTATAAATCATAATCAGTGTGTCATTTGGAGGGAATGGTTATAGGGACTACTCCCTAGCATGTGTTGTATTTGTGCAGAGATTTTTTTTCTCCTGGTAAAGGGCCACTAAAACAGACATCATGTTATGAAAATCAGGTGCTCAACATTAGAGTTTCTATCTATATATTTATTTACTTATTTATGACATCTAGATCCCACATCAAACATGAGTTAGGTTGAAACCTGGGAGCATTTAAAATCTTCTTTTTCTGTGCCTAGATCAAAAGAGAAAGATGGTTTGTAGGAACTTGCTCCTTTTGTTTTGTGGAATGCAGCGGTATATTATAAAAATGCACTTAATATTGTTTATTACTACTATTTATAAGAGAGATATTGAATAATGTATATAGATGTGTCCTGGGAATAATGATGCCTAAGGGAAAGCAGTAGTAAAAGAGTTGGAGCTGAATGACAGGAACAAATCTGGTGTCGAAGTGAAATGAGTCAGCATGAGTTCCGTAAAAGTTTTTATTGTGCCACGTTGGACGGGTCACTGTTTTTTTTCTTGTTCTGTATGAAGCTTATCAACCAACAAGTTGTGCTTTGAATAAAGATGATTAAAACAAAAAATAAATTTTAGATGTTACTGAATTCTATTATTCTGTCTCACTGTATTTCCAGTTTTGGCACAGTATAAGTCATCACAAGAAAACCAATGGACTGCATTAGGAGTTTATAGCCCATTTAGTTATGTTTAAACAAAAGAGAGATCTGCATGAAAGAAAATATTTATTTTTATTATTTTGACTACTGAAAACCACTTGTCCCTGAAACATGCTCAAAACAGAATAATCCATTTGTACAAAAGAGATGAGGTGAAGATGTGATTCCACGTGCCCCAATGAAAGGAGAGTTTAATTTTACTTCTAACTCTTATAACGCCAGGCTTCCCAAGGCAGATTATAACAACAGTTAAGATGAACCCATCAGTAAACAGGATATCCTCACTGAAATTTGGCCTGTATTACAGTGTAGAAAAATGAACACAAAATGCAGCCTTTACTACTGCTGTTTCCACCAGCTAAAATAATTTTTGAAGCTCTTTTAGTGATATTTAATTTTGACTACATGATGTTTATATCTACACTAGTAAAAAAGCCTGATGAAAATGAAACGAGGGCTAGCAAGGTTTTCTTCTGTGTGCATGTGGGAGTGTGTGTGTCCCTGCCCTCTCTCCCTTCCCCTGTGCTGTCTGTTCCCTCTGCTCTCTGTCCAATCCCCCCTGGGAGTCGAGTCCTTCAGTGTTAAGTTTCCTGCTGTGCTGTGTTTGTGTTACAGAGATAATGAGGGCTTCTGCCCTCTCTCCCCTCCCCCCTCTGAGTCCTTCACTGTTACAGAGAGAGCGATTTGATTTCGTGCTTTGCTGTGTTTTCCTTCACTGTTTGTGAGCGAGGGCGGGGCAGACACTCATGGGGAAACCCCTTCACACTTCCGGCTGGAGGCTTCATTTAGAAGGTTGGTGGTGCCTTTTATATATAGAGATATGGGAAGCTTTCAAATAAATTAAAAAGCTGTCAAGTAAAAAAAACAAACTTTGTCCATGACTTTTTACAGTTGGACCACGCTTAGGCAGCCCCTTGTTTCTAATAATCTTTTATGATTGTTAGCAAGCTCCGCCTACTGCCTTAAACCCATATAAAGGACTAGATAGCTTCGTACTGTCTCTGGTCTCAATCTAACCTGCTTGCTAATAACTCATTTATACTACTAAAAAAATTTAAGTTAGAAAGTTTTCTGAGCTACAAGTATTTTGACTTATTGTTCAACCTTTAGTCCTTTTACAGTTTGATTATTGTAATCTTCATTTCTTAGGTTGTACCAAGTCTCAGAAATCTCAGCTTCAGATGGTTCAAAATTCAGCAGCCAGATTAATTTGTTCTGCGTCTAAACGTGATTCAATAACTCCCCTATTGATAAGACCGCATTGGCTCCTGGTTGAAGCTGGGTTACATTTTAAAGTTTGTGTTTTTGCTTATAAGCTTTTTATATGGAGAATTACCTACATATATGGCAGATCATTTTCAACCGTTGTCAGGAATAAGAGAGAGAAACTACTGCTGGGATTTCCATCTCTGAAGTTCATAAAATTTCATTACCCTACACTCTTCCTTAATCTATTAGGGGAACTAGTTAAGTCATTAGTGAGGACCTACTTGGAGTATTTGTGTTCAGTTTTGGAGGCCGTATCTTGCTAAAGATGTAAAAAGACTGGAAGCGGTGCAAAGAAAAGCTACAAAAATGGTATGGGATTTGCATTGCTGACCTGAACATGGAGGAAAGGAGAAACAGTGGTGACATGATACAGACGTTCAAATATTTGAAAGGTTATTAATCCACAAACAAGGAGATGGGAACTAGAGGGCATGAATTGAGGTTGAAGGGGGGCAGACTCAGGACTAATGTCAGGAAGTATTTTTTCACGGAAAGGGTGATAGATACATGGAATGTCCTCCCGCAGGAAGTGGGGTAGATGAAAATGGTAATGGAATTCAAACATGCGTGGGATAAACACAAAGGAATCCTGTTTAGAAGGAATGGATCTGCGGAATCATAGCGGACATTGGGTGGCAATGCTGGTAACTGGGAAGCAAAACCAGTGCTGGGCAGACTTCTACTGTCTATGCCCTGATCGTGACTGAATAGATATGGATGGGCTGGAATGTAAAATTTAAGGGTTCAACCTTAGCTTCAGAACGTTTAGTACAAGAACAGTGCTGGGCAGACTTCTACGGTCTGTGCCCTGAGAATGGCAAAGACAAATCACACTTGGGTATATCACATACCAAGTAAAATGAGTTTATCTTGTTGGGCAGACTATGTATATGTATGTAGAGATTACCTTTGCTTTAGAAAACTATTGAAAACTTTTTTTGAATTTATAGAATCTGATGTCATTTTAATCAGCATCTTTTACGTGAAGGGGCATAATCGAACGCTGTCCGGTTTCTAAGATATAGTTGAGAGGATTGTTTTGCGTGAGTAGTGTGGGCTTGGTGGCGGCTCTGGAAGTGCCGCACGAAAGGCGCTAACAACGCCTATCTCCATGGGCGTCTATGTCCGAAAACGAGTACGTGAAGAGGCGGGACAGACCGTATTTTAAAAAAAATGGACGTTTTTGAGCTGGGCGTTTGTTTTTTTTAGCGATAATGGAAACTAAAAATGCCCAGCTCAAAAACGTCCTAATTCGAGCCATTTGGTCGTGGGAGGGGCCACGATTCGCAGTACACTCACCCCCCCTGACATGCCAGGACACCAACTGGGCACCCTAGAGGTCAGTGCGGTGGACTTCAGACAATGCTCCCACATGCATAGCTCCCTTACCACGGGTGCTGAGCACCCAACCCCCTCCCCCAAAACCCACTACCCACAAATGTACAACACTACCATAGCTCTTAGGGGTGAAGGGGGCACCTACATGTGGGTACAGTGGGTTTTGGAGACCTCCCATTTACCAGTACAAGTGTTACAGGTAGGGGGGGATGGGCCTGGGTCCACCTGGCTGAAGTGCACTGGGGTACCCACTAAAAGTGCTCCAGGGACCTGCATACACGCAGGCCTCTAGGACTGGTTGCTGCTATATAACATTGGCACACTAGTTGATACCTGAAGACTAATCTCTCCGAAAACGTCCTTTATTGGAATAAGCACGCTTACTCACAGTTAACTGCAAATCAGAGGTTGTGCCCCACTGGCAACGAGTCTCCCTGGTACTGAGATTAGCAGAAGGTCAGAGCTGGCAGAATGGTGTACAATGCCCTCTTTCAGCCACATTCAAGGTAAGAACTAAGTTCTGTAACGTGGCTAACACGTAAAAGGGTTCTAAAACTGGCTTACAAAAATAGCCACTACCTCATGGACTACCGGAAACAAAACAGGGCACACTCTGACCCAGTAAGAAGGGGGAAAAGCGCCATGGGAGTAGAGCCTACCAACTACCAACATCGTGAGCATTTGCCACAAGCTAGTGGAATCATGGAGCCCAATACCCTACACCCACCACAATGCATTGCTGATGTGACTCTGCAGTGCGCATAACAGAAAAGGTGTCACACTCACCCGAGAGCCACATCAGAACCAGGGAAAGACTGTCACAGGATAGAACACATTCTGCTGTCATAGAGGTGGGTACGGCATTTGAGGCTGGAATAGAGGCTGGAAAAAAAGTTTGTAAAGTGGGGTTTTTTTTGTTAGTGACCACTGGGGGAGTCCGGGGAGGTCATCCCCGATTCCCTCCAGTGGTCATCTGGGCAGTTGGGGCACTTTTTTGGGAATTGTTCCTGAAAAAAAAGGGTCCAAAACAGGTGACCCAAAATCACGGTAAAAACGCTTTTTTTTTTTTCGATTATCAGCTAAAGACGCCCATCTCTCCTCTGCCGATAACCACGCCCCAGTTCTGCCTTCACCACGCCTCCGACACACCCCGTCAACTTTACCCGTTTCCGTGACGGATTGCAGTTGGAAACGCCCAAAATCGGCTTTCGATTATACCGATTTGGGCGCCCACGAGAGAAAGACGCCCATCTCCCGATTCGGGTCGCAATATAGGCGTTTTTCTCTTTCGATTATAAGCAGGATAGTAACATAGTAGATGACAGCAGAAAAAGACCTGCACGGTCCATCCAGTCTGCCCAACAAGATAACTCATATGTGCTACTTTGTGTATACCTTACCTTGATTTGTATCTGTCTTTTTCAGGGCACAGACCGTATAAGTCTGCCCAGCACTAACCCCGCCTCCCAACCACCAGCCCCGCCTCTGCCATCCAATCTCCGCTAAGCTCCTGAGAATCCCTTCCTTCCGAACAGGAGTCTCGTAATGTCCTCTTATAATTTTTTACAATCCTCCTGTGATTTAACGACTTTGAATAACTTTGTGTCATCAGCAAATGTAATTACCTCACTAGTTACTCCCATCTCTAGGTCATTTATAAATATGTTAAAAAGCAGCAGCCCCAGCACAGACCCCTGGGGAACCCCACTAACTACCCTTCTCCATCAAGAATACTGACCATTTAACCCTACTCTCTCTGTTTTCTATCTTTTAACCAGTTTTTAATCCACAATAGGACACTACCTCCTGTCCCATGACTCTCCAATTTCCTCTGGAGTCTTTCATGAAGTACTTTGTCAAACGCCTTCTGAAAATCCAGATACACAATATCAACCAGCTCATCTTTATCCACATGTTTGTTCACCCCTTCAAAGAAATGTAATAGATTGGTGAGGCAAGATTTCCCTACTACTACTACTTATCATTTCTGCAGCGCTTCACACTTGAACATGGAGAGACAGTCCTTGCTCAATAGAGCTTACAATCTAATTATGACAGACAGGACAAGTAAGGGATAAGGGTTAGGACAGACAGGACATATCAGGGATAGGGGACAGTTGAAGGTTTAGGAGTTAAAAGCAGCGTCGAAGAGGTGGGTTTTTAGCCTAGATTTGAAGATGGCCAGAGATGAGGCTTGGCGTACCGGCTCAGGAAGTTTATTCCAGGCATACGGTGCAGCAAGATAGAAGGAACAGAGTCTGGAGTGGAGGAGAAGGGTGCAGATAAGAGAGATTTGCCCAGTGAGCGGAGTTCCCGGGGAGGAGTGTAGGGAGAGATGAGAGTGGAGCTGCAGAGTGAATGCATTTGTAAGTCAGTAAGAGGAGTTTGAACTGAATGCGGAAACGGATAGGGAGCCAATGAAGTGAGAGGGCTAATATGAGCATAACGACACTGGCGGAATATTAGTCGTGTAGCAGAATTTTGAACAGATTGTAGAGGAGAGAGATGGCTAAGTGGGAGACCTGTGAGATGCAAGTTGCAATAGTCTAAGCGGGAGGTGATAAGAGTGTGGATGAGGGTTCTGGTTGCATACTCAGAAAGGAAAGGGCGAATTTTGGTGATGTTATAGAGGAAGAAACGACAGGTTTTAGCAGTCTGTTGAATATGTGAAGCGAAGGAGAGGGAGGAGTCGAAGATGACCCCAAGGTTACGTGCTGATGAGACGGGAAGGATGAGCGTATTATCCACAGAAATAGAGAAGGGGGGGGGGGGGAGAGGAGAGGTCGGTTTAGGTGGAAAGATAAGAAGCTCAGTCTTGGTCATGTTTAGCTTCAGATGGCGGTGAAACATCCAGGCAGCAATGTCAGACAGGCATGCTGAAACTTTGGCCTGGATGCCTGCTGAGATTTCTGGTGTAGAGAGGTAGATCTGGGAGTCGTCGGCGTAAAGATGATACTGAAAACCATGGGATGAGATCAGAGTACCAAGCGAAGAAGTATAGATGGAGAAGAGTAGAGGTCCCAGGACAGATCCCTGAGGTACACCAACTGACAGCGGGATAGAAGAGGAGGAGGATCCACCAGAGTATACGCTAAAAGTACGTTTGGAGAGATAAGATAAGATAAGATAACCCTTGTTCTTCAGATCAGAAATAAGCAAATGTTGACAAATATCAGAATACATAAGCAAAACACAAACGTATTCCAATGACAGTCTCACCGGAAGAGGGTGGGTTGGGTTAGGTGAGTAACAGGGACTCGTTGGGCATGTGTAGGCGCCTACGTGGCTTAGTAAAAGGGCCCCTTAGTGCTTTGTAAGTCTAAGGAGCCCTTTTACAAAGGCGCGGTAGGGCTACCATGTGGGTAGCATGCGCCAAATTGGCCCTACCGATGGGGTAGCACAGGGGCCCGGCCGTAGTTCCAAATTTGGCGTGTGCACTTTCTTGTAGTAGAAAATAATTTTCTATTTTCTACTGGGGGGGGGGGGGTGTATTCCCAGCGGTAATCAGCAGCGCAGCCACAGTGCCGTGTGCTGCCCAATTACCATGAGGTAAGCGCTTAAGCCCTTACTGCCAAGTAAATAGGAGGCAGTAAGGGCTCATGCGGTAAACGACCAGGTGCTAATTTTGGACTTAGCACCTGGACATGATTGCCGAATTTGGCTTTTTAGCAGATGTGTTAAGTGGTAGCCTGAGCACGCAGGAAAATCACCCACTACAAGTAGTGCAGGCCACTTTTTAGCGTCCAGTAACATGTAATTAAGCTCTGGAATACGTTGCCAGAGAATGTAGTAAAAGCAGTTAGCTTAGTGGGATTTAAAAAAGGTCTGGACGGCTTCCTAAAGGAAAAGTCCATAGACCATTATTAAAATGGACTTGGGGGAAAATCCACTGCTTATTTCTAGGATAAGCAGCATAAAACGTATTGTACTGTTTTGGGATCTTGCCGGGTACTTCTGACCTGAACAGGATGCTGGAATTGATGGACCTTTGGTCTGTCCCAGTATGGCAATACTTATGTACTTATGAACTATAGGATATCTGGTGAGTTAGCTTAGTTTTGACAAAAATTTGAGTTCCTGTGTGCTTACTTTTCAGAGCAGTATAAGCCATTTCCAGAGACAGTGAAGGAGCTGAAATGTATTTCCTAGAGAATACAAAAAGAAATAGGATAATCATTCCCCCCATTTACTAAGCTATGCTAACGGCTGCCGTGCGCTAATGCCGACACAACCCATTCACTTTCAACGGGCTCTCGGCATTGCCACGCGGCATAGCAAACGGGGGATTATAAGGTGAATTCTATAAATTGCGTCTAAAAGATTTGGCACTGACCCCCCCCCCCCCTTAAGCACTGTTCTATACTCCTTGCCTAAAGTTAGGCGTGGTTTATAGAATAAAGCTTAAGTCCCAGGGGTCGTAAATAAATGTAGGCATGTCCAACGAAAACATGGTGCAAATGCCCCACCTAAATTAATCTATAATTGCGTAACCCCAAACCATGCCCATGATCTACCCCAAACTGTTTCTATGCCCCCTTTTTCAGGACAAGCGTAAAATTTAGGCACAGACAGGTGTCTAAATTTACACACATACATATTAATTGATTCCAATTAGCACCAATAATTACTTGTTAAAAAGCCAATTACTGGAACTAGTTGGCTTGTTCAATTAATTTGGGCATGCAATTTTGGGCGACTTTTAGGGGGTATGCTTCTTGTTTCAGTCTTACTTTCTGGTCTCCCAACTGATTAAAACAACACGTTTTATTTCGTACAGTTTTACACTTTTTAATAACAGAGGTATATGTTTTAAATATGGCTTTGTCCTATACAGTTCTAGTACCCTGTAGGGGCAGACTGAGGGTGGGCTGGGCCCCTGGGAACTGAGGGTGGTCTGGACCCCCAGCCCGGCCGCTGCCTGACCCCACCCCCTGCCGCTGCATCTGATGCCCACGCTGCCCCGGTCCTACCTGAGGGTTCTGGTAGTCTGCTGGCCTCTGTGTGTGTGTGGGGGGGGGGCACGTTCTTTCCTGCCACTGTGTTTTCAAAATGGCGGCTGAGACTTCCCTTGGTAGTTTCACAGGTCTCGACAGTCTTGCAAGATTTCCACAGGGAGTCTCAGCCAACATTTTTAAAATACAGTGGTGCCGGGTGGGGTGGGGGAAATAGTGGCAGCCCGGCAGACTGGGCAGGAAAGAATATGTTCCTCCCCCGCTGAGGCCACTAGATCACCAGTGGCGAGCTGGGCATCCGGGCAGAGCTTCTGGGCCCTCGGGCACTGCCTAGTTGCCCGAATGGTCAGTCTGCCCCTGGTATCCTGCTTTGTCACCCTCTTATCACCCTGTCTCTCATCCACCCAGTTCCCATGTTTCTCACCTTACCCACCCAACCCTCTTCCTGTGAGACTGGCACTGCAATGCTTTGATGTTTCACTTATATATTCTGTATATATTGAACACCTTTCCATGGCAGAAAGTGTCATTTTCATGTTGTTGAAAAGAACCCTGGACTTCTATGATTCCACTCTTGTGCTTCTTGGTGCAGGTGAGTGTGAATCCTGCAAGTAGCTCTGATGATAATCAGCACAGCTGCATCCTTCAGTGTGCTGTTCTGCCAAAGGACAGTGGATGGAGCAGGAAAGCTTTACAACATTCATATCTGTTAGTTGAATGTTCTAATGCTTATTAGTATTATGCTAACATTGTATTATATCTCTGGTATTGGAATTCCAGTGCTCTTAAATGTGTATATTTTTGATACTGTTTCACAGTAGTTTTTTTTTTTAATTTTTTGTTACATTTGTACCCTGCGCTTTCCCACTCATGGCAGGCTCATTGCGGCTTACATGGGGCAATGGAGGGTTAAGTGACTTGCCCAGAGTTACAAGGAGCTGCCTGTGCCTGAAGTGGGAATCGAACTCAGTTCCTCAGGACCAAAGTCCACCACTCTAACCACTAGGCCACTCCTCCACTGTTGCTACTATTTGAGATTCTACATGGAATGTTGCTATTCCACTAGCAACATTCCATGTAGAAGTCGGCCCTTGCAGATCACCAGTGTGGCTGCGCAGGCTTCTGCTTCTGTGAGTCTGACGTCCTGCACATACGTGCAGGACGTCAGACTCACAGAAACAGAAGCCTGCGCAGCCTTCTACATGGAATGTTGCTAGTGGAATAGCAACATTCCATGTAGAATCTCCAATAGTAGCAACATTCCATGTAGAATCTCCAATAGCAGCAACATTCCACGTAGAATCTCCAATAGTAGCAACATTCCATGTAGAATCTCCAATGGTATCTATTTTATTTTTGTTACATTTGTACCCTGCGCTTTCCCACTCATGGCAGGCTCAATGCGGCTTACATGGGGCAATGGAGGGTTAAGTGACTTGCCCAGAGTCACAAGGAGCTGCCTGTGCCTGAAGTGGGAATTGAACTCAGTTCCCCAGGACCAAAGTCCACCACCCTAACCACTGGGCCACTCCTCCACTCCACTAGTTCTATAATTAGGTTCAATTTACTGTTTTCAAGTTTACCTCATTTATTGTATTTACTAGTAAAAAAGGCCAGTTTCCGAGAAAATGAAACGGGCCCTAGCAAGGTTTTCGTCGATTCTCCTGTCTCCCCGCCCCTGGCACCACGCCCCCCAGAGTCCGCCACCGTTCCCCCCCTCCCAATGTCACCACAGCCACTGCACCTCCCTTCCACCCCCACCCAGGTCGTTGCTGCCACCGCAACTCCCCCCTCTCCGTCCGGCCACCCACCCAACAGACCTGCCGAAACAGAAAGAGATGATTTTAAGCAGCAAGACGGAACCGCAGGCAGGCAGCAGGCGTTGGCTGTACACTCTGAAGCCGCTCCTCCTCTCGCCTGTGACGTCGGTGCGCTCCTCTGGGTTCCCCAGCAGGGGCATTGACGTCAGGCTAGAGGAGGCGCGGCTTCAGAGTGTACAGTCAATGCCTGCTGGCTGCCTGCGGTGCCGTCTTGCTGCTTAAAATCATCTCTTTATGTTTCGGCAGGTCTGTTGGGTGGTGGGTGTTCAGAGAGGGTGGAGCGGCGGCAGCGACGTCCTGGGTGGGTGTGGAAGGGGGGATGCAGTGGCTTCGGAGTCATCGTGGGGGGGTGGAGCGGTGACTGCCTCTGGGGGGGCGTGGCGGCAGGGGCGGGGAGAGAGAATTGCGGGGTGGCTGGAGGAGGGGTAGGACACTTGTGCAGGTCTGTTGGGTGGGTGGGCGGTCGGAGAGGGGGGACCGGCACTGGGTGTTGTGACCTGGGGGGGGGGGCATTTTTGCAGGTTGTTTTTGTTTGTTTGTTTTTGTATCGGACGTAGAGGGGGTAGCGGCAGTGAGCAGGGGGGGTGAGATGGGATTTGCTCAGTGTCAGTGCTCCGCCCTCGACGTCATCACGTTGTGATGCGAGGGCGGGGCCAACACTCATGGGCAAATTTGGGTTTCACCACCACCATGCAAGTTAGAACGTTGGGAGCTGTGGAGGCTTCATAGAACGTTGGGATTGTGAATTATGTCTGAATGGGGCGTGGCTGAGGGCCTGTCCATGAGTGAGAGTGAGTGGTGCATGAGTGAGAGTGAGTGGTGCTGACAACCTAGCCTACCAACAGTACAGGGCTTCAGTGTTTCCTGGCACAAAGTGAGCTTCAGAACGTTGGAGGTGAGAATTATTTATATAGATGTTTATTCTTGGTTATTTTACTATTGTTATGCTGTAAACAAAATTGCAAGTTTTATGTTAAACTGTACCCACTGTACACCACCTTGGGTGAATCTCTTCATAAAGGTGGTTAATAAATCTCAATAAATAAATAAAATAAATAAGAATGGACTTCTTATGGACTTCAAGAAAAATGTCAGGAAGTATTTCTTCACGGAGAGAGTGGTGGATGCTTGGAATGCCCTCCCGCGGGAGGTGGTGGAGAGGAAAACGGTAAAGGAATTCAAACATGCGTGGGATAAACATAAAGGAATCCTGTTCAGAAGGAATGGATCCTCAGGAGCTTAACCGAGATTGGATAGCAGAGCCGGTAGTGGGAGGCGGGGCTGGAGGTTGGGAGGCGGGGATAGTGCGGGGCAGACTTATACGGTCTGTGCCAGAGCCAGTGGTGGGAGGCGGGACTGGAGGTTGGGAGGCGGGGATAGCGCTGGGCAGACTTATACGGTCTGTACCAGAGCCGGTGGTGGGAGGCGGGGATAGTGCTGGGCAGACTTATACGGTCTGTACCAGAGCCGGTGGTTGGGAGGCGGGGCTAGTGCTGGGCAGACTTATACGGTCTGTGCCAGAGCCGGTGGTTGGGAGGCGGGGCTGGTGGTTGGGAGGCGGGGATAGTGCTGGGCAGACTTATACGGTCTGTGTGCCCTGAAGAGCACAGGTACAAATCAAAGTAGGGTATACACAAAAGTAGCACACATGAGTTGTCTTGTTGGGCAGACTGGATGGACCGTGCAGGTCTTTTTCTGCCGTCATCTACTATGTTACTATGTTACTATTTGAAGGCCAAAGATATAGTGGGAAATAAATGCAATCAGGATCAAAGGGGGGAAATGTCTCCTCAGAAATGTGCTCAGAAAATCAGGGAGTTATAGCAAAGACAAAAAAAAAGTTAGTATATTGTAAGCATGTTATATGAAACTGGGCAGAACATTAAAAAAAAAAATTGAACAGAATTTTTAATGCTCCATCTTTAATCATTTCGAGAAAGTGCTTTACTACATCCGTCTGGCCCTGTGAACGGTTTCAGCGACTCCCAAACGCCAGCCACAGGGGATTCATCGCCCTGGTGGGGGAGGGGCCGGGCCGCTGGCCCTTTAAGCCGGGCGCTATAAAAGCAGCGGGGCGGCTCCAGGTTCCGGGTTTTCCGCTTGTCCCTCGCTGCTGGTTACACAGCTGTTTGCACCGCTGCAAACCCGCCCCACTCAGCCAGCAGCCATGTCCGGAGAGGAGGCAGCAGCAGCAGTTCCTCAGCCCCCCGAGGAGGAGAACAAGGAAGAAGAAGTGCAGCAGGAAACAGAAGCGCTAGAGAAGCCTCCCGAGCCCACTTACAAGTGCCTGGTGCTCGCTGCCCACGGGGGCTACGACAAGGTGAAGCTGCAGGTCCGCAAGGGCTCGCCCACCCCCGCTTCTGGCCAGCTGCTGGTGCGGGTCCGAGCCTGCGGCCTCAACTTCGCCGACTTGCTGGGGCGCCAGGGGCTGTACGATCGGCTGCCCCCGCTGCCCACCACCCTGGGCATGGAGTGCTCGGGGGTGGTGGAGGCTGTGGGCGAGGGGGTCACCGACAGGAAGGTGGGTACCGGGGCAAGACACATGCATGTGATCTCGTATTCTGTGTGCGTGCATGCTTGCAAAGTCCAGATCCTGTGCACCCCCCTTGCTTCCCCCCCCCCCCCCTAGTAAAATCTAGTGCAAAGGAAAAAAGCGGGGTGTGGATAACGATCGGGTGTGCAAGAATCTGTGCATCGATTGCAAAATTCCTTCCCCCCTCCCCTCTCCTCTGATCAGTTCACTAGAAAATGCCTGGGCAGGAATAAACTTATTTTTCCATATGCTTTGGGGCACATCAGCATCGTTGTGAGCGCTGTAACTTATTTCCCCTCTTTCTCTTCCCGGGGAGGGTGGCATTTTTTGCACCTTATGTCAAACAGTTATTCCATTCTTTAGCCACCGCCCATGGGCTATTGAGTGGGAAAACAATGAGGGCGGCTGAGCGCATGCGCGCTCTGGCTGGATCTCCTCTGAAGTTAAATATTGCTCTTAAGTGAACGCGTGAAATATCCTCCTCCTGCATTGAAAACGCATGAAAGTAACTAACAAAATAAAAGGGGAGGGGGGCTGAATGGTAGTGGGGTGATGTGGTCCCTGGACGCACCCCAGCCACCCAGGTTTTCAGGATTTCCAGAGCGAATAAGCGTGAGGTTTGCTTGCACGCTCTCTCTCTCTCATGCAAATCCATCTCATTAATATTCATTGTAGATATCCTGCAAACCTGACTGGCTAGAGGGCTTCCAGGATCAGGTTTGGAGAACCACTGCAGAAAAGAACCCTTGGTCGGGGTGTAGTTAGTCACAGGGCTAATCCATAGAGAGTGATGGTGGTAGCAGAGATGTTCTGAGCAGTAATGGATGTATTGGGGGGGGGGGGGGGGGGAGTGTGTCTGTATATGGTAGTACATAGGGGCCCTCATAGTGGTGAAGCTAAGGTGAGATATAGTAGAATTGGAAAGGTACAGCGAAGGGCGACGAAAATGATAGTGGGGATGGGACGACTTTCCTATGAAGAGAGGCTGAGAAGGCTAGGGCTTTTCAGCTTGGAGAAGAGACGGCTGAGGGGAGATATGATAGAAGTGTATAAAATAATGAGTGGAATGGATCGGGTGGATGTGAAGCGACTGTTCACGCTATCCAAAAATACTAGGACTAGAGGGCATGAGTTGAAGCTACAGTGTGGTAAATTTAAAACGAATCGGAGAAATTTTTCTTCACCAACGTGTAATTAGACTCTGGAATTCGTTGCCGGAGAACGTGGTACGGGCGGTTAGCTTGACGGAGTTTAAAAAGGGGTTAGATAGATTCCTAAAGGACAAGTCCATAGACCGCTATTAAATGGACTGGAAAAATTCCGCATTTTTAGGTATAACTTGTCTGGAATGTTTTTACGTTTGGGGAGCGTGCCAGGTGCCCTTGACCTGGATTGGCCACTGTCGGTGACAGGATGCTGGGCTAGATGGACCTTTGGTCTTTCCCAGTATGGCACTACTTATGTACTTATGTACTTATGCTTTAAAACTGAAGGTACTTCTACCTGCTCCTGGCCTGTTTTGCCTTTTGTTATCTTATCTTTCTGCCTTTCAGTCAGAATCCTTCTGGAAAAGCTTTTTTTCCCTTGGAATGTGCTTTGAGGTCTCCCCCCACCCCCATAAGTAACCTTGTAGAGCTTGAGCAGTGCTTGTGAAACTGGCTTCCTAAATATGCAAGTTTAGCTCTTACTGGCCTTTCCACAGTACAGCTGAGTAGTAAATAGCCTTGTCTGATCTCCTGCTCCAGTAACTGCAACAGAGCAGACCCGATCTCCGGTTCAACTTGCTTTTTGCCCATAAGGGCCCTTGCTTGAGCTGTAACTCTGTGGCCTGCCAGTGCTGCCTGGCCATTAGGACTTACAGCTCAGCAGGAGCCAGGGATAAGATCTGACTTGAGGATTTTCTTATTCCCTCTCCCCACCCCCAGTGTTACCAGTTCCCTAAATCTGGCCACTGTGTCCTGCTGAATTATTTTATCGTGGGGGGGGGGGGGGACTATGGCATTTCCACCATAGTCTATGGCGCAGGGGCCCAGTCCTCTCCATGCAGCACACTCAAGGGAGGGGGGGCAGGGGAGGGAATAGAGCTGGTTTTTGTGTCAAAACTATATTGAGGAAATGTGCTGTCAACTTGGAACAGTGAATAATACTGTTTTCAGGGCACCACTGTGGCTGATTCTTTCTGGGCCCAGCACAGAGTACATTTGGCTCTTTCTGGGTCTTAACTCTGTTGTAGCTACGAATAAACAGAAGCCATAACAGTTAAGTGGTAGAAGCAAGGATACCAAACATATGAAAGATGCCTTATAAAGGCAGGAACATAGTTAATAAATTAATTTGGGTGTTTCTGAAATCATTAAGCAAAAGTAGAATCCACACCCATCACAATGTGTTGGGTTTCGTGTAACAGATTTAAATGCTTTGCAGATGGGGGTGGCCATAAACAGGGTTTAACACCCTGCAGTTCTCACTGAGGGCGGAGGTCTAGGCTTTTGAGAAACCCCGAACAGGCAGTGATTACCCTCCACTGATCAAGCCCTAGGAGGGAAATGTAGAAACTTTCTCAAGAGCAGTGTAAAGCGGTGTGGTAGATGTTAGTCCACTTTAAAGGTAATGGAAATGAAATAGAGAAAAAATAAGTACTCTTCCCCCCCCCCCCCCCCCCCCACAATACATTTTTTGATAGCTTTCAAAGGCAATACCTTCTTCAGATCAGAAATGAGTAAATGGTGACACCCACCAGACAAGACTTAACAAAGATCTGAGTTTCCTATCGTGTTTATAAACAACAAATTATACTGCTTTGCCACCCTCATCACTCATCATAAGTATTACCATACTGTGACAGACCAAAGGTTCATCAAGCCCAGCATCCTGTTTCCAACAGTGGCCAATCCAGGTCACAAATACTGGCAAGATCCCAAAAAAAGTACACTACACTTATGCTGCTTACTGTAGAAATAAGCAGTGGATTTTCCCAAGTCCATTTTAATAATGGTCAATGGACTTTTCCTTTAGGAAGCTGTCCAAACCTTTTTTAAACCCCGCTAAGCTAACTGCCTTTACCAGATTCTCTGGCAAGGAATTCCAGAGTTTAGTTGCATGTTGAGGGAACAAACTTTCTCCAATTTGTTTTAAATTTACTACTTTGTATGTTCATTGCATGCCCCCTAGTCCTAGTATTTTTGGAAAGAGTAAAATGATTCACATCTACCTGTTCTATCACTCCTCTCATCCACCTCTACCCTCTTCCTCATGGGATTGCTTTTGTTGCATGTAACACTTGCTCATCACTACTTGGTGTGTTTCAGTGTGTCCTGGTAAGTTTAGTTGTCTAGGTCATATCAGAAATAAGTCATAAGTTGTAGGCTTTAATGATTTGTATCCAGATCAGGATTCTCCTGTTTCTTGCATAAATAAAAATCCCATTAAACCTTCAAGGTGAGTTAACAGGAGGTATTTTCCTGCCCCTTGTGGGCTCAATCTTAAGTTTGTATCTGACGCAATGGAGGGTTAAGGGGATCTTTTTACTAAGGTTCGCGTACATTTTTAGCATGCACTAAATGTTTGAGACGCCCATAAGAATACATGGGCGTCTCTTAACGTTTAGCATGCGCTAAGTAATTTAACCAAGCTCACAAGCAGTGATTTTTGAACTGGGCTTCCCTGGGTCTTAGCCTGCTGCCTTAACCATTCTGCTTCTCCACTCCAGAGTTTGCCATCTTTCAACTGACCTGATTACTTCAGACATTGATGCTTCTGGAAACAGCTTTTTGGAGGTGCTGTTTAAAACACCATGTACATTGAAATAATGATTTTAAAATTATTTTGTATGACTTGATTTTTATTTGAAATCACATGATTTTGATCTGCTTATTAAATCATTTGCTGCTGGATGTTTTAATAGGATTTTACTGTGGTCAAGATCCGTGAGGTCTAAACTTGAGCTTAAGTTACTGAAGTTTGTAAGCCTTATTTATATAATTCTTGCCATATATGAACTTGTAATTCATATGAACACACATGAATATTGACAGATTATTCTGTAATCTGTCCCATGAGTTTTGGTTTGAAGTCACAACTGATTTTGACTTCAAATTCTTTGTGCTTGATTTCAATAATTTTACCCAACACTGTCCCCTGAAAAACTTCAGGCATTCGCTGTTTTGGCACCTAAAAACCTTCCTATCAGTTTCTTACAAAAAAGCTGGAGCCTCATGTCTCTAAGACCTGTTCTGATTCTACTAGTAAACATTTCTAGAGCGCTACTAGGGTTACGCAGTGCTGTACAGTTTAATGGACAGTCCCTGCGCAAAGGAGCTTACAATCTAAAGGACAAAATGTCAAGTTGGGCCAGTCTATATTTCTGAATAGAGGTATAGTGGTTAGGAGCCAAAGGCGACATTGAAGAGGTGGGCTTTGAGCAAGGATTTAAAGATGGGCAGGGAGGGGGCCTGGTGTATGGGCTTAGTTGGAGTTTATTCCAAGCATGGAGTGAGGCGAGGCAGAAAGGGCGGAGCCTGGAGTTGGCGGTGGTGGAGAAGGGTACTGAAAGGAGGGATTTGTCTTGAAAGCAGAGGTTACGGGTAGGAACATAAGGGGAGATGAGGGTAGAGAGGTAAGGAGGGGCTGCAGATAGAGTGCATTTGTAGGTTAGTAGGAGAAGCTTGAACTGTAAGTACTTGGGTTCTTCTTCATAAGTGGTGTAACTCTTGTGTAGCTGGTTGGATGTCTTAAATTTTTTCCCTAGAGAAGAAATCTAGGGTACAGATAAATCAGCAGAATGTACCTGCTGAGGGCCTGGCGTGTCCATCTTCAATGTTGCTTGGTCTTCACCATGCTGAGGGCCTGGCCTGTCCAGCTTCAATGTTGCTTGGTCTTCACCATGCAGGACAAGTGACCTTTACTCAATTCCTGATTCATCTGCTGCAGCCTCTCCAAAAGCTTCCTTGCAGATGGTCCACTGCTTCAGAAGCTTGGGTGTACTCCTGTAGCATAAGCCAAAACTGAGGACTAGAGCAGTTCAACCTAGGAGATCACTTTGGATCTTCTAGAAGACTTATCATGACCTCTTTGGGGACATAATGAAGGGTAATGCTAAGAGGTCATTCCCCCTCTCCCCATATTAAAATATCGCTCTGTCCCTCTTCAGGGTGTGAATATTAGATACGAGTCTTCACTTCACATGGAAGGTTTTGGATGACTAGACAGGTTGACGTTCAGCAGTTGCTGGTGAGGTCTCATCTTCCTTGTACAGAGACAGCTTCCCTTCTGTATGTATCTGAGCATTGAATGGAATTCACTTATAGCAAGAGAAGTTGTTTTGTAACTTAAGAGTTTATTAAACTTTTTCCACAACATAGCATGCACAGAACTGCAACACTGAATAGACAAGTATCCAACAGACAAGAATATTCATTCATAGAAACATGGCAGATAAGGGCCAAATGGCCCATCCGGTCTGCCATCCTTAGTAACCACTAACTTCTCTTTCTTAAGGGATCCCACTTGCCTGTCCCATGCTCTGACAGTCCTTGTCTCCACAACCTCTACTGGGAGGCCATTCCAGTCATCCACCACCCTTTCTATGAAGGAGTATTTTTAGATTCCTCTCAACATCTTCCTAGGCCCCCTCATTCCAGAGATTTCCTTCATTTGAAAAAGGCTCACTGCCACTGAGGTATTTAAATATCTCTTATAATCCCCTCTTGCCTCTCTCTTCCAGTGTATACACATTGAGGTTCCTAAGCCTGTCCCTATGTCTTATGACAGAGACCACTTACTGATTTTGTAGCCACCCTCTGGATCGATTCTATCCTGTTTCTTTCTACATTGAGCCTGCAAATAGGTGGGAAAATGTGGGATACAATGCTACAAATAAAATAGAAGACTGCGGTCTCCAGAATTGTATTCAGTACTCTAAATAAGGCCTCACCAGAGATTTATACAAGCTCACTATCACCTCCCCCCCCCCCCCCCCCCCCCCCCCGATGGCCATCCCTCTCCTTATGCACCCAGGCATCTTTCTGGCTTTGGCTATTGCCTTTTCCACCTGTTTGGCCACCTTAAGGTCATCAGACACAAGTCCCGCTCTTCCTTCATACCCAGAAGCACTTTAGCCCCTATAATGTACCCACTCCCTTGGATTCTTGTACGCCAAGTGCATGACTCTGCATTTCTTAGCATTAACTCTTAGTTGCCAATTATTGGACCATTCTTCAAGCTTTGCTAGATCCTTCTTCATACCATCCACGTCCTCCAGGGTGTCCACCCACAAAGACTAACCTTACCAGACAGTCCTCCTGTAATCACTCACAAATATGTTTAAAAAGTCGGCCCGAGAACCAGTCCCTGCAACACACCACTGATAACATCCCTTTCCTCAGAGCAATCTCCATTTACCACTAACCTCTGTCTCCTTCCACTTAACCAGTTTTTAACCCAGCCAATCACTTTAGGTCTCATACCAAGGCCCCTCAGTTTTTCTGTCACCTGTGCAGAAACCGTGTCAAAGACTTTGCTAAAATCCAAGTACACCATATCTAGCGCCCCTCCCAATTTGTCTCTTGACCTGCCTCTAGTGAAGCCCTGCTGCCTCATTCATGCACTAAACATATTAATGTCTGCTCGAAACAGCTCCTTATAGATGCTTGTTCCTACAGGATCTATATGTGCTCCTCCACCCCCTCTACCCATTTCATATAATACTTAAGTTTGCTGTGCTGACTCTTCTACTGTCCATTGTTTAATGTATGAAAGGTCACTCTGCCCTGGAAGGCTTTCCTAGCTGTTCATACTCTGAGCTGTAAATCATGTCTTGTAGTGGTTACTATGTCACCCTGCTTATCCGGGAAACATTTTGCACTAGGACGTGGAGATTGCCAGTTAAGGCAGGTCTCTAGCAGGATGGGGTAGAAATGAATTAAGGTTTCTTTAACTTCATTTTTAAACGCCATTAGAGAAACATGTTATACTAACATAGAACAATAACCATGAAAGTACAGTTCAAACAAAGGTCTGTATCCAGAGATGAGCAAAATAAAACCTTTATGCTGACACCCAGCTTTACCTCTCCACACCAGACATCACTGCGGAAACCCAGGCCAAAATATCGGCCTGCCTATCAGACATTGCTGCCTGGATGTCCAACCGCTACCTGAAACTGAGCATGGCTAAGACCGAGCTTATTGTCTTTCCACCCAAACCCACTTCTCTCCCTCCTCTCTCTCTGTTGATAACACCCTCATCGTCCCCGTCTCATCTGCCCGCAACCTCGGAGTCATCTTCAACTCTTCCCTCTCCTTCTCCGGGCATATCCAGCAGATAGCCAAGACCTGTCGCTTCTTTCTCTAACATCAGCAAAATTCGCCCTTTCCTCTCTGAGCAAACCACCCGAACACTCGTCCACTCTCATTACCTCTCGCCTTGACTACTGCAACCTACTCCTCACTGGCCTCCCACTTAGCCATCTATCCCCCCTTCAATCCATTCAGAACTCTGCTGCACGTCTTATCTTCCGTCAGGACCAATATGCCCATATCACCCCTCTCCTCAAGTCACTTCACTGGCTTCCGATCAGGTACTGCATACAGTTCAAGCCTACAAATGCACTCGATCTGTAGCCCCTCATTACCTCTCTACCCTCATCTCCCCTTACCCGTAACCTCCGCTCACAGGACAAATCCCTCCTTTCAGTACCCTTCTCCACCACCGCCAACTCCAGACTCCGCCCTTTCTGCCTCGCCTCACTCTATGCTTGGAATAAACTCCCTGAGCCCGTACGCCAAGCCCCCTCGCTGCCCATCTTCAAATCCTTACTCAAAGCCCACCTCTTCAATGTCGCCTTCGGCACATAACCATTATACCTCCATTCAGGATATCTAGACTGCCCCAACTTTACATTTCGTCCTTTAGATTGTAAGCTCCTTTGAGCAGGGACTGTCCTTCGTTGTTAAACTGTACAGCGCTGCGTAACCCTAGTAGCGCTTCAGAAATGTTTAGTAGTAGTAGTAATACAAAAAAATAGAAGCAGTTATTACAGGGGAGATGTGATCTGTCTTGTCTTTTTGTATTTTGACACATACCCTTCATGCATCCCTTTAGTAGCCCTTTCACACTCGTACAAGCCTTCCCAGGCCACCCTTTCTAAGGACTTTGTGTTTGTACTGCTGAGTGGAAGTTCTTCAGCTCACCAGACTGTAAAAGGCTGTGAACCCTAGAGTATCGATTTGTATTGTTTAGGATGTGGTCTTGACCCTGACCGGTAAGCTTTTCAAAAAGCCTTGAAGACTTTGGTTTTATTTGTATTTTCTTTTTCAGTTTCTTAAGATTCACTACTTGTATTTTTTTTTAGTTGATTCCTGGCTGATTGTATCAGTCTTAATTGAGATTATTTTAGTTATTTGTTGATGCCTAGTTGATTGTATCGGTTTCTTAAGATTCACTACTTTATTTTCTTTTAGTTTGTATCATATTCATTATTTTATTTTGTTTTGTTTTGTTGATTGTATCGGTGTCTTAATCAAGATTCAAAGCAAGTTACATCTGTTAGGCTGACGAGTAAGAGATAGCATAGCATTTCAGAATCTTGTGAAATAAACGTGGAGAGAAACAGCTTTTTCTGTACCAAGTAACTGCTTGTGATTCTGGAAACAGAATTATAAGGGACTAAAACCACAGGGCAAGTACTGTAATCGTTGACCAACTAGGAAATAAGGAACTTAGAATTTAAGGTGCAGCCAACCACTTTTAAACAACTTTTATATTCAAATTCCTAGGAGGACGCTAATCCCAGATTTTGTGGCACTGGAATTTGCACATGGATCAGATTTGTGGGCAATAATTGTGTGCTTAATTGGGTCGGTTATTGGCTAACTGGCTTTAACAAACACTTAAGTGACACTAGTTGGGGGTTACACAGAGATACTTGATCATGCTTAAGTGGTCTTGTGCAGACTTTGAAAGGGGGGCAGAGGCATGGGCGGGTCATGGGTGTCCAAAAATTCTTATAATGGGTTTCTGCACAACTTGGGTTCTGGGATTTACACCTGGTTTTGGTAGGCGTAAGTCTGGTGCCCAAGAGCACTAGTCTGTAAAGCACATGCTTTACAGACTAGCACTTAGCCCTTGATGCTCAACATAGTAGATGACGGCAGAAAAAGACCTGCATGGTCCATCCAGTCTGCCCAACAACATAAACTCATATGTGCTACTTTTTGTGTATACCCTACCTTGATTTGTACCTGTCCTCTTCAGGGCACAGACCGTATAAGTCTGCCCAGCACTATCCCTGCCTCCCAACCACCAGCCCCACCTCCCACCACTGGCTCTGCTACCCAATCTCGGCTAAGCTCCTGAGGATTCATTCTTTCTGAACAGGATTCCTTATGTTTATCCCTCAGTTACATTTTCATTTCCACCACCTCCTGGAGGGCATTCCAAGCATCCACCACTCTCTCCGTGAAGAAATACTTCCTGACATTTTTCCTGAGTCTGCCCCCCTTCAATCTCATTTCATGTCCTCTAGTTCTACCGCCTTCCCCCCTCAAAATTCCAGTGCTGCACAGAACAGTGCGGCAAAACAACTTGGTAATCAAATAAAGGCATGCTATTGAGCATTAGGAAATTAAGGGGGAGGATTATGCCTGGTACATGCCCACAAAGCTGTGGAGAGCAGGTGCAGGAACTTCTCTCCCTCTCCCAGCACAAAGTTTTGCAGCTTCTTTAGCAAAGAGCCAAGTCTGGTGTGCACGCTTGCAAGCAGACACAGTCAGGTCAGTCCTGCTTCCAGCTGGGCACAAGCACCCTAATGCCTGCTCTGAGCTGGTGGTGGTTTTGCAGCAGTAAGGCATAAGTACATAAGTTTTGCCATACTGGGACAGACCAAAGGTCCATCAAGCCCAGTATCCTGTTTCCCAACAGTGGGCCATCCAGATCACACAAATACCTGGCAAGATCCCAAAAAAGTACAAAACATTTTATGCTGCTTATCCCAGAAATAAGCAGTGGGTTTTCCCCCAGTCCATTTTAATAATGGTCTATGGACTTTTAGGAAGCTGTCCAAATCTTTTTTTTAAACCCCGCTAAGCTAACTGCCTTGACCACATTCTCTAGCAACGAATTCCAGAGTTTAATTTCACATTGAGTGAAGAGAAATTTTCTCAGGTTCGTTTTGAATTTACTACTCTAGCTTTGAATGCTCCTAGTCCTAGTATTTTTGGCTGTTTTTGTATTTTTTGTGCGCTGTTTTCTGAGCATTGGGAGGGAATAGGAAATAACATCATTTGACTATATTAGCATGCTAATTCCTCATGCTGGAGCCCTCTGAGCATTCTGCACTAGTAAATGCAGGTGCTAATGGCCTCTACTGCCCATGTTTGCTTCTGATCATCGGGGCATTAGTACCAATATTTTTCCAGTGCCCATTTTTGAGCATGTAGAGAACTCATCTCTTAATCTATTACATGTAAGGTTTTTCAATCTTGTATAACAGCCTTTTAGTGTAAAAACACTAAAAAGTGGCCATTTGAGAAGGTTTTTATACTAATGACTTGGTTGGATTTTTTTTTAATATAAAAAAAAAAGAAACCAGGCATACAAAAGTGTAATTTTATTTATTCATTTAATCAAAATTTACAAGAAACATCTTAGGAAAGGGTCAATCAAATAGAAATTTTTAGACAGGAAAATAAAAAAGAGCAATTAAATCATTACACTTTCAAAATTTTAAGACACTAAAGTCCATAAATGGAGATCCAAGATTTTAGGAAATCTAGGGGAGAAGTATAACAAAGGAAAAAATTAAGGAAATTATTCTCTGCTAAGAAATTGTGCACCTTCTACTGTTGCCTCTCCAATTTAACTGAGGCTAAAACAATGATACATGAGCAGGTTCAGTAAACATGTACTTCTTGCCCCCCAGCCTTATTATGCACTTGCAGGGGTATCTAAGAAAAAAGGTACCCCAAGTGCAAAACTTCAGGCTTGAGGAGCAAAAATAGTTTCCTCCGTCTTCTCTTTCGAGACATCAGGAAATAATTTTAAATCCCATAAAGAGTTTCTCCTTATTACGGGAAAAAAAGACAGAAGATCCAATTATCAGGAATCAATACGACCTGTCACCAACTGGGAGTCAGGTCTCAAGCAAAAGAGAAATATCCAACGGTTTTTCATTATCTGGATTAATCTCTGGGACATAATATACTTGGGAAAAGGGTGGAATATCCTTTTCCAAAATGTTCAGAACTTCACAAAAATATCGTTTCAGCATTTTCAGAGGGAGAACTGTTTGTATCCTTGGAAAGTTGACAAATCTCAGATTATAATTCTTAGTAAAGTTATCAAAAGCCTTGTCTGAGATTTGTCACATCTTTTATAATTGTAGTTTGTAACGTTTCCACTTTCATAATCCTTTGGTCAATTTTTTCATTTAAAACTTTAATCTCGTCCTCTTTTTGTAAATCAGTTTCAACATGTTTTACCCTAGGTAAAAGCTCATTAGTTTGTTTAAGGAAAATTTGTCCCAAATTAGACATCAGATCCCACAATACTTCTAAGGTTACTTCCTTTGGTTTGGCCACTAGCTCCTTAGGTAATTCAAACCTTACTGAAATCTGCTCGTTCTCTTCACTCCGTCTGTCTCTCTCTCCCCTCATTTTGCTGCGGTTCTATGGACAAAATGTCCTCCATTCCTTCCTCAGAAGTGACGCTTCACCCCGACGCTCTTCTGGGCCCGTGCCTTCTTCCAAGGGGGACCCTGTAGGGTCAGAGAGGAAGGAGCTTGCGCTGAGCGGTTGGGGAGGTGGAGTTCGCGCTGCAGGACTCAACGTTGTTTCTAAGCCGGGGGAAGCCAAAGTCTGCCGTTCGCCGGCGTTCCCAATCGGCGGAGTTCCGCTATTCTGCACAATTGTCCGCGGTCTCATGAAACGGTCAATAGGACCCGGCAAAGGAGACGGGAGCGGGGAAGCTCTGCCCGCTACTTTTCCTCTTCGCTTCGGCATCACAGGAACGAGGTATGGGACGTCTTAGCAGGTCGTGGCCATCTTGGATCCATGCCTGGTTTCTTTTATACAAACTACATAGAACTTTACAATGGGTTTGCGGTATAGAAATATTTTCTAGGCTAGATTAGTTTCCTTCTAGCTATTCAAATAAAGGTTCTAGTTTTGTGCTAAAGAAAAATTGCAAATTTTTATCTAGGCATTCTTATATGCCCTCCCAACGTTTTCCCAGTCACTGCAGCAGTGACCTGCAGGGCTGTTCCAGGGCTAGTGCTCTCTCCAGCTAAGAATTGCAAGCTGGAACGTTAGGTCTTCAAGATGTGAGATCTAAGTGAAGAAAACCAGATATAATTCAGCAAAATTATGGACTTGATGGTTCTTTTTAGAAAACTTCATACATGGAATTTTTTAAATATATATTTAGCAGTTTATCAAATTGAGAAATCAATCTTTGAAATTACAAGCTGGAATGCTAGGTCGTCAAGACCTGATTATTCAAGATGTTTTGAGATCTAAGTGAAGAAAAACTAGATATAACTTTTATGGACTAAGGTTCTTTTTAGAAAACTTCATAAATCAAAGCTTTTATGTACTGCTTAGCAGTTTATCAAACTGAGAAATCAAACAAAACAGTAAGTTTACAGTACTATCACCAGGCCATCCTTTTAAGAACTTCTCCATGGCCAGTCTGTAGTACAGCACTTCAGGTTTGTTTGGTTTTTTTTTTTTTTAATGGGCCTTGAGGTGCCTCCTTTAAAAAGGTGACTGTCTCCTCAATATCATGGGACCAGTGAATACATAGTAACATAGTAGATGACGGCAGAAAAAGACCTGCACGGTCCATCTAGTCTGCCCATGATAAACTCATATGTGTATACCTTACCTTGATTTGTACCTGTCTTTTTCAGGGCACAGACCGTATAAGTCTGTCCAGCAGTATTTCCCACCTCCCAACCACCAGTCCCGGCTCCGGCACAGACCCTGTATAAGTCTGCCCTCCCCCATCCTAGCCTCTCAACCACCAACCCCTCTTCCCCCCCGCCACCCAATTTCAGCTAAGTTTCTGTGGATACAGTGAATACAGTTCACTAACAGGCTTTGAGAGCAGTTGGCCAGTAGCTGAATATTCTTCTAGTCGTCAAAGTGGTATAGCAGGCTATATAGCACTTAAAAGCTGTGAAGTCCAGCATTATGTAACCAATTAGGACACATCTAGAAGGATTCTGCAGCTCTGATTTCTTGTAGCATAAATGTTCCCCTGTGGCTCCCCCACCCCAGTAACAGCAGAGGTTATACATGGGTTGGCTCACTAACAGCCAGCTTTACTGACAAAAGGATCATGCATGGTTATTCTCTCTAGGATCACTACAGTTGCAGATGTTCAGTTCTTTAATTTTGGCATTAGCTGAAATGCTTTTTAATATGTTAAAAGCCAGCTTGATAGTTGAAACCTGGGGGGCAGAGGGATAACTCCGAAAGCCTGCACCAATCTAATTCTTGAGCACCGGCATCGGATGCTAAAACTGGGGCGGGAGGGTGGTCTTGTGTGAAATAAAGGTGCATTGGTCTTGCTGAGTAACTAGGACTGAATACAGACAGATCTGTAAATGAGGTTCTGAAAAAGTTGGCCAGATTAAACTGAAGGGCTTTGATTTGCAGCATCAATCTACCACTTGATGCCTTTGCAGAACTTACCTTACTCCAACTTTAAAGCTCAGGCAAAATATTTATTAATTCTCAACATTCTTTCCAAAGAAGCTTTTATAATTTCTGAAACTTGGTCTATATATCATAAAGTTGGAAGACTTCCAACTGGATGCTGCTTGGTATGACAGGATTTTAAAGGGCACCAAGTCTTTATTTTGCAAGCAGAAGGAAAAGCTAACAAAATTACTCCATAAGAACACAAGTAGCCATACTGGGTCAGACCAATGGTCCATCTAGCCCAGCATTCTGTTTTCCAAACAATGGCCAAGCCAGGTCACAAGTACCTGGCAGAAACCCAAATCGTGGCAACATTCCATGTAGAACCCCAAAGAGTAGGAAGATTCTGGAACCCTAAAGAGTGACGAGATTCCATGTAGAATCTGAGTTGCAACATTTCATACTACAAATCCCAGGGAGCTTCCCATGTCTGTCCAGACTGTGGACTTTTCCTCCAGGAATTTGTCCAAACTTTTTTTTAACCCAGATATGCTAACCACCATTACCACCTCCTTCATTTCCATGTAACTTCAAGTGTCCCCTAGTCCTTCTACTTTTGGACTGAGTAAAAAATCAATTTACTTCTACTCAGGATTTTGTAGACCTATTAAAATTAATTTGGAATATCTCCATGAAGAGAGCCCTAAAGATCAATACAAAACTTCTAGCTTTCCACTGGCAACTAGTGTGTAACTCGCATGAAAGGAGAAATTCTACCAAAAAAACTTTAACTGTGGCATTTTGAACCCTTTAACTTCATAATTTAAAAGATTTTGTACTGACAATATAAATAGAATTGCAATAATGGCAGAATTAGACTGCACCACTAAAATCTTCGGGTGAAAATATTTACAAAGAGCCGAATTTACTGACCACCTTACTAATGGGCATTGAAACAGAATTGGCCTAAGACTCTTGAGACTACATCAAGGGATATATCAAAAGTGCCTAATTATAGGGTTCTCTGATAAGCTACCGGACCAATCCAAGGAAACTTAGTTTTTTTCCTTCATTAATTTCAGCCTAAATGTACCCAATCCGCAATAACACATATTAAGCCCATGAGAAGGTTCAACATAGGGGGGAGAACTGCCTTACTTTAATCAAAAGGCAGGGAGCTGTAAACCTTTTCAGATGTGCATTGCTATTGTAAAGCATAAATTGTAACCTTGCCTTAACCAGTGACCTCCTGAAGAGGGGTGACATAATGATCACTGGGTGTCTTCTGTAGCCAGAACAGTTCAATCTCTGCTCCATCAGTTGTCTAGAAAACTGAAGTTCACATTCTCTAAAGCATGGATTTGGTGTACATCTTAAATGTCTAGTTGTTACCCTAAACTAAGTTGTATCAAGCAACCAGTTAGTCCCAGGACTGTCACTCTAGTCAATTCACATTCTGGGTTGAAACTTCAGATAACCTTTTGATATAACAATATCAGAGATCATTGCAGGCTGCTTTCTTTTTACACGTCCTTGCAAACCATGGTGATGGGCCTTGGAGGGAGGGCGATGTATGAGAATTTTATTTACAGGCTTTTGAAGCAACTCACCCAAGGTTACACATGGCCAAAGATGGCGTAGTTCTGGTTAATACCTATCAGGAAGCCTAGGCTTCAGAGGCTCTTTAATTATATTCCCTCGGGACATTGTGTATAGATATTGCTAGACCAATCACTCTAGGCCCATGGAGGGAGGGTGATATATGAGAATTTATTTTTTTTTTTTAAGAAATTCACCCAAAGCATTTGGGCAAAGATGGCTTAGCTCTGGTTAATACCCATCAGCGGAGGCCTAAGCCTCAGAGGCCTTTTTAATTATACTCTTCCCTGTGGGCATTGTCTACAGATAGTGCTAGACCTTTTGACCACCACCATAACTACTGCTAAATCCAGATGAACATTAGAGGGGTAGCCATTTTGTCGAATTGCAAAAAAAAAGGCAGGTAGCTAGGTGGGTCCACAGAGGCATGGGCCCCTACAGATTTAGCCCTGGCCCCGCCACTTTTGACCCCCTCCCACTGCCGCCAGGTACCTTTGTTGGAGATGGCGCTGAAGACCAGCTGGTGCATAGCTAGGTTGGGGCATGGGCCCCCAGATTAGCCCTGGCCCCCTCCCCTGCCGCCACCAGGTATCTTTGCTGGAGCCCAACCACCTTGGGCTCTGGACCCCCTCCTGCAGAGGTCTGGCTACATCCCTGGTTGTGGGGGTTGGGGATCCCCACCAGCAAAGGTACCTGGGGGGGGTTGACGGCAGGCAAAACTGTGCCCCCCCACCTTGGACTCTGGACCCCCTCCCACCGAGGTCTGGCTACATCCCTGGTTGTGGGGGGTTGACGGCAGGCAAAACTGTGCCCCCCCACCTTGGACTCTGGACCCCCCTCCCACCGAGGTCTGGCTACACCCCTGGGTGCCACCTGCCTCTTTGAGGTGGTGGTTGCCTGCCCAAGGCTGTACATATTGGCATAAGTCCCCCTTGCCTTTAATGCACACTTGGGCAGATGCATTCCAACTAAAACTTAACGCAGAAAAAACACAATGTCTTGTACTCACCTCACAACATAACACAAAAAACTTCACCGGTCTCACAAAATTTGAAAATTCTTGGTCACCATTGATCGAAACCTCACTCTTGATACCCATGTGAAAAACACGATGAAAAAGATGTTCTACACCATGTGGAAACTTAAGAGTAAAACCTTTCTTCCCAAGATACATCTTCCGTACCCTGGTACAGTCAATGGTAATATGTCATCTTATATTGTACTGCACGCCGGGTACCAAGAACAAACTAACAAAAAACTCCAAACTGCCCAGAATACGGCCGCCAGACTCGTATTTGGAAAAACTAAATATGAAAGTGCAAAACCCCTAAGAGAAACTCCACTGGCTCCCACTTTGGGAACGTATTGCGTTCAAGATCTGCACAATTGTACACAAAATCATTCATGCAGACGCCCCAATCTACATGCTAAACCTCGTGGACCTACCTCCCAGAAATGCCACAAGATCATCCTGCAAATTTCTCAACCTGCACTACCCCAGCTGTAAAGGACTTAAATACAAGCAGTTGCATGCCACTACCTTTTCTTACTTGAGCACACAATTATGGAATGTATTACCTACAGACTTGAAAGCAATCAACAAAACGGCTATCTTTCAAAAATCGCTGAAAACATTCTTCTTCAACAAGGCCTACAATTGAGAACATATAGCCTCACTAAGTCACTTCACCAACCCACTCAAGTATGAACGCCCACCTTCTATAACTACCCTAATCACTCTCCTCCCTCTTCTCTTCCCTTCCTTGATCACTACACATTACTAACTGTATCTTGAGTATTGTGTTCAATTTTGGTCGCCGCATCTCAAGAAAGATATAGTAGAATTGGAAAAGGTGCAGCGAAGGGCGACTAAAATGATAGCAGGGATGGGACGACTTCCCTATGAAAGACTAAGGAGGCTAGGGCTATTCAGCTTGGAGAAGAGACGGCTGAGGGGAGACATGATAGAGGTATATAAAATGAGTGGAGTGGAACAGGTGGATGTGAAGCGTCTGTTCACGCTTTCCAAAAATACTAGGACTAGGGGGCATGCAGTGTAGTAAATTTAAAACAAATCGGAGAATTTTTCTTCACCCAACGTGTAATTAAACTCTGGAATTCATTGCCAGAAAATGTGGTGAAGGCGGTTAGCTTAGCAGAGTTTAAAAAGGGGTTGGACGGTTTCCTAAAGGACAAGTCCATAAACCGCTACTAAACGGACTTGGAAAAATCCAAAATCCCAGGAATAACATGTATAGAATGTTGCCAGGTGCCCTTGGCCTGGATTGGCCACTGTGGTGGACAAGATGCTGGGCTCGATGGACCCTTGGTCTTTTCCCAGTATGGCATTACTTATGTACTTATCTGATATCATGAAATGACAATGTTTACAAATCTATGTAAGCCACATTGAGCCTGCAAATAGGTGGGGGAATGTGGGATACAAATGCAATAAATAAATGAGGAACAATGTCAAATGCAAACTTACCAGTAGCTGGAGACTTGGTCACATACTGCTGTGTGAATGTGGGAAGATGGACTACAATGAGGCTTTTCACCACTAAAGGCTATTCTGCATTCAGTTTTTATCCAGTAGCAGACAAGATTTTTCTCTGAAAAGATGAACTGTCTTTGTAGTCTCTCCAGAAGCTTTGTCTCTGGTTTTAACAAGGGGATCAGATTATATGACTGCCTTTCAGGTACTAGGCACAGAACTGATTGATGGAACAGGTCTTGGGTCAGGCTGAATTAAACCAAACTTGTCTCTTGATTGCAGGCACATCCACTTTGGATGCAGATAAGACAATTGTGTACCTGAAGTGACACATTGAGCTAATATTCTGTATTTTAACGTGTGTGTTTTCTGTCTGCCACTTGGCTAGAGCTTTCCCCTGCTTTTTAGGAAGTCCAGGCAAAGCATGAGCAATACGAGACAGCTTTGTGGTCCTCAAATAAGCTTTCTCAGCTGTGTAGCTCAGGAAAACCTCTTGAGGTGATGAGGCTTATGAACTTGAACTAAATTGTGAGTAAATGACTCATTGTCTTACAGGAGATGGTGGGTTTTCAAACATTATCCTATAGATCAGGTGATTGTTTGTTCTCTTTAAATGTTTGATAGGGCTGTGATCTCTGCCCTGGAAGAAGTGACCTTGTCATTAGGCAGTATCAACATGCAGTATGTAGATGGCATTAAGATCTTGGCTTGGATGCTTCTCTGCCCAAATTGAGTTAGGGACTGCCTCTCTCCCTTCTATCAGGAGGGAGAGAGGAGAGCAAATGGCAGTCTGATTTGAGTGTTATAAGCATACGCCTAGCGCTGCCTTGAAAATGGCAGTACCCTGCCCAGTGCATCCTTGGATTTGTTGGGTGGGGCTTCACCATGGTGATGCACTGTGCAAGGCTGGGTACCAACTCCCTTATACAGTGAAGCCCTGCCCAGTGTATCCCAGAATGCACTGGGCAGGGCTGGGCACCACCCAAGGTAGCACGGGAAGAGGGGGGAGGGCCACTAGACCACCGGGTTGAAGGGCTTGGTTTGTGGCCCACAGGACCACCAGGGCTTTTTTTGGGGGGGGGGGGGGGGGGCTGGAGATCCACTGGATCAGCCATCAGGATCAACTTAAACATGACAGCACCAAAACTCAGACTACCTACAATGTGAATGCACCCTCCTTCAGAATCTCTGAAATATTGGGGCAGGACACGTCTATCGCTTTATACTGCAATATAGATTACACCCACCCATTTGCATTTTGGAATTTCAGCAGGGCAGTGAGAATAACCCTCCATTTGCCTGTGAATGCAAAACTAGAATTTTCACTCCATGAAATAGCTAGCCTACCTGAATGTACATCACCTTGAGATTGATTCTGAGAAGGTTAAGATCTAAAATCAAATGTATAATGGCCTTTGGAAGGCTACACAATCTAAGGGCAGAGCCTGGTGCATCTAAATCTTCACTGCATTGCCTGTAACTGAGCTAGTATCTCGCATGGAACCATTCAGATTTTGGTCCATAAGCAACTCAAAAGGATTTCATGTTAAATAGGTAGAAAAGCACCATCGGACAGTCGGAACACGAGTGCATAAGTTTTGCCACACTGGGACAGACCAAAGGTCCATCAAGCCCAGCATCCTATTTCCAACAGTGGCCAATCCAGGTCACAAATACCTGGCAAGATCCCAGAAAACTCAATACATTTTGTTGCTTATCCCAGAAATAAGCAGTGGATTTCCCCAAGTCCATTTTAATAATGGTCTATGGACTTTTCCTTTAGGAAGCCGTCCAGACCCTTTTAAAACCCCACTAAGCTAACTTCCTTTACCATATTCTCTGGCAATGAATTCCAGAGTTTAATTACACAGAGTGAAAGATTTTCTCCAATTCCTATTAAATTTACTACTTTGTAGCTTCATTGCATGCCCCCTAGTATTTTTGGAAAGAGTAAACAAGTGATTCACGTCTGCCTGTTCCACTCCACTCATTTTATAGACTTCTATCATATCTCCCCTCAGCTGTCGCTTCTCCAAGCTGAAGAGCCCTAGACACTTCAGCCTTTCCTCATTTTCATCACCCTTCTCTGTACCTTTTCTAATTCCACTATATCTTTTTTGAGATGCAGTGACCAGAATTGAACACAATATTCAAGGTGTCACAACATGGACCTCCTATTTTAAGCCATGTTTTACCTCAAGTTGCCTTGACATGATCCCAGATCAACATCTTATGCAGATGTAAAGCAGCAATAATGCTGGCTTCCACTTTAACGACACGTTGCCTCATTCTCTAGGGCTCTAACTTATCAGAATAAGGGCTGCGATTCTGGTGCCTGGGGAATTCCCCATATATACACTTAATTCCAGCTCACCACCCCATCACCAATCCAAGTCTGGTCACTGCAGTGTACCTCAGCCAGGGGCTATACTAGGGCTTTTCCAGATTATCAGCCATCATGAGCTACTTTCACACAAGCAGGGAGGCTGTGACACTGCTGGTGCTGGGTGGGTGAAGCTACACAATGCAATTTTTGAGGGGTGCAAGACAGCTTGGTAAAATGAGCCCTGTTTAGCAACTTACATTAAGCATTACTATGGGGCAATGGTTCTCGGTGTTGGGACAGTGTCCAAGAGGTGTCAGTTTGGTGTATGACAGCAAGCCTGTGTTTTCTTTAGAACAACCAGTGCCTGCAAGCTGGGGAAGACCAAAAGATGGGTTCTGAATGCCCATAGTTGGTCCCTATTTCTGCTTCCCCACAACCCCCCAATAACTTCTGCCCCCAGCCTCGGCTGAAAATGTTGTAGGTCTGCTGTCCATAGGTTCAGTTTGCTTACACAGCATTTTTGTGTTGCTTCACAGTATTTGGCGGTGGACGGATTGTTACTGAGGTGACACCGGAATTTGAATATTGTATGGAAAGTGACATCTGGAACGGATGTGTTGCATCCCAGTTTTTATATGAAATAAGCAAATTCATCCAAAACTTAATTAAAAATGAAATATTAAGCATGCTTTGTTCAGCTGTGAATTAATGTTTGGTGTGGCACTTGCATGAGCATTGTCTGTCAGGTTTGCCATAATAGTTTGAGAATCGGTGCTATGGGTAATGTTGACACAGACCTGTGTTAACAGCTCCCACATTTAAACAGACGGTGTTGTAACAGGTAGAGGCTGACTGAAACTGCATATCCTAGTTTTCACCAAAACCAAAAACTCAAGTTTGGTTGCAGATGTGAACCAGTGAGGGCCACTGGAGATCGTCAGCTTAGTCTGCATTCTTCTGCTAAACCTACAGTGTCCAAACTCCTAATTTTACCTCCAAGCAAAATAACCTCCACCTGCATGGACTTCAGCTAATGAAAACAAAACTGTGCTTTTGCACCCTAGTGATAGCTTGTCATAATTCCAGAAGCCAATTCTGGAGGAGCTTATCCCAAATTTACACTTCAAATTCCTGCTAAAATTTTGTATCAAAAGCATTGATTTGGAGCACTCTATATGCAATTGCAATACAAAAATTTGCGCGCCCCCCCCCCCCCCAGCTATTATATTCCTTGGTGGTCTAATATAGTCGGACAAGGAGCAATACCCCAGTTGTCTCTGCTATTTTGAGAGCAGAGTTGGAATGGGTAGGTTCAATGCTGCCCCAACTACACCTAGACCACTAGGGATTGTAGGATACACCCATGGGGTCCTACAGGTAGGACATGAGGGGGTGTCTGGAACAGGGTGTGAGACAATGTTGCTTTTCCACTTTTCAGCTTCCATAAATGCATGGTCATGCTGAAACCAAAAACATGGCCAAAACTTTTTTTCTTCAGGCTGAAACTGAGCAGAAGAGTTTGGGCTGGTTTTGGTGCCGTAAGTGGAAGTTTAGCAGGCCTCTGATAGGAGCACAGTAGGGGAAGGGCTGACTCAGTTGCACTAGCCACAATTCATGGTTTAGCTGCTGCCTCAATGATCCAAAATGGATGAAACATGGCAGTGACAGGTTGGACCTTAGGACTTTTCAGAGGAGTATTGAGCAGTAGTACTGCAAGGCATAGGGGCCAACTTTTCAAAATGATTGGAGGTGCAAAGCTCAATGGAAATAACCCTTCTGGACATGTACAAGGAATTTTCTTAATATTGGGGGTACTCAAGCACCCACAGAGCTGGCTCCTATGCTGCAGGGCTACCACTAGAGTCGCTGGCATCTTGAAATGGGCACAGTTGGGGGGCAGTCCTATCCTGTACCATTAGATCACCAGGGAACTCTAGCAAGGGGGGGGGGACTTGGGTAATGGGGTTCACCTGCAGCTCTTAACATGGACCCAGTGCTGCTCCAGATCAACCTGTACTGGCATCTGGGCTTTTTGCCAGGGAATGTAATGTGGGTCTGTTCTGTACACAATGTAGGACAGGCTTTGTACTTAAATCACACCTTTTTAGGTTTACACTGAGGCCCAGATGCACAAAACCTAACGAGCCCACAACTTGCGTTTTAAACTGGTTCCAGCCAGCTTAAAACGCAAGTAGTTCACCCCGGGCATGCACTAAGGGCATTTTCCCTGCCACGGTAGCAGGCAACGAAAACGGAATGCAAACGTTTGAAAAGCTATTATAATGAGCTGCACTACCGTTGCAGCCCATTATAATCAGATGCACTACCGTTTTTCCGATTCCCTTACCGTAGGAACCCTAACGAGATGTCTGACCTCTTGTTAGGGCTCCTGTGAGGGAATCGGAAAGGAAAAGGGCCCCCAAAAAAGGTTAAGAAAAAAAAAAAAAAAAGCAGGGAGCGCATGTGAGGGGCGTCCTTTAAGGACGTACTCTCCCTGTGCTTCTGAGAGGAGACTTTTTTTTTTGCAGTTTTTTGTTCTGCCGGCGCTCGTGTTTTTTTCCCCCTTCTGAGTCTTCGCTGCGCCACTTACCCCTCCAACAGCGAAATTTTTCTATTTTCCTGGTTGCCGGAGAATCGGGACGTCCCTTTAGATTAGGCTCCTCTTCCTGGTCTCTTCAGCCAATCAGAGCGCATTTTGCTGACAACAGCCAGCTAAGCCCGCTTTGATTGGCTGAAGAGACCAGGAAGAGGAGCCTAATCTAAAGGGACGTCCCGATTCTCTGACTCATGTACCGAAGGACTAGAGAATGGAAGTGAGCTACAACGAGTAGCTCATTTGCATTCCCTATCGTTGATGCATTCCTGTTCCCTACCGATTCGCTATGGAATCGGTAGGGAACGGGAATTACCAATGTCTTTCATGCATCTGGGCCTGAATGCAGTAGGTGCAAAAACCTACCATCCTGAAAGGGTCCCCTTAATTCTCACCTTGGTAGCACACAGGTCCTTGTCCCAAAACAGTAAAACCTGTAGACTTTGGTATAACACCTTTTCCATGAAGGGGGGGGGGGGGTAGATATATTCAAAGTGATGTATGTATGGTCCAGAGTCACAAGGAACTGCAGTGGTAATTGAACCTTGCTCTCGGGCTACTTCTCCCCTAGCTTCTGGCCCAGTTAAAGCTGGCATCATAAACATATCATGGAAATGTAGTTTGAGTTGCAGAATAAATCGCACTTGGATTTTAGGTTAATTGTGCAGAAAACAGTTCTTCCATGTCTTGTCAAAACCTTTCAGCCTATTCACAAGATTGACTCCTTCCCGTCCCCCCATCCCCCCCAAAAACTGTGCACCTCTTGTCCCAGAAAGTTTATGTATAAAACCAAGCAATGTATAAATTAAATCTGACTTCCAGCTAGTCACAAGCCCTGATGTCCATATCTGCAGTAGAGCTGGCCTTGCAAAGCTTAAACAGTGAACATGTATGGATTACCTGAAAGCCACAGTGGAAGGAGGGAACTGTCCAGTCTCTACCGTTGCTGTAGCCTCATATTCATGGAGGCAGGTTGATTTTTATATGTATACTATCAAAAACAAAATTACAGAGCACATCCGAGGACATGGATTACTGAGACCAAGTCAGCATGGCTTTTGTGTGGGGAAATCTTGCCTGACCAATTTACTTCAATTCTTTGAAGGAGTGAACAAACATGTGGACAAAGGGGAGTCGGTTGATATTGTGTATCTGGATTTTCAAAAGGCGTTTGACAAGGTACCTCATGAAAGGCTACAGAGGAAATTGGAGGGTCATGGGATAGGAGGAAATGTCCTATTGTGGATTAAAAACTGGTTGAAGGATAGGAAACAGAGAGTGGGGTTAAATGGGCAGTATTCACAATGGAGAAGGGTAGTTAGTGGGGTTCCTCAGGGGTCTCTGCTAGGACTGCTGCTTTTTAATATATTTATAAATGATTTAGAGATGGGAGTAACTAGCGAGGTAATTAAATTTGATGATGACACAAAGTTATTCAAAGTCGTTAACTCACGACAGGATTGTGAAAAATTACAAGAGGACCTTACGAGACTGGGAGACTGGGCTACTAAATGGCAGATGACGTTTAATGTGAGCAAGCACAAGGTGATGCATATGCGAAAAAAGAACCCGAATTATAGCTACGTCATGCAAGGTTCCAATTTAGGAGTTACGGACCAAGAAAGGGATCTGGGTGTCGTTGTCGATAAACACACTGAAACCTTCTGCTCAGTGTGCTGCTGCGGCTAAGAAAGCGAATAGAATGTTGGGTATTATCAGGAAAGGTATGGAAAACAGGTGTGAGGATGTTATAATGCCGTTGTATCGCTCCATGGTGCGACCGCACCTTGAGTATTGTGTTCAATTCTGGTCGCCGCATCTCAAGAAAGATATAGTAGAATTGGAAAAGGTGCAGCGAAGGGCGACTAAAATGATAGCGGGGATGGGACGACTTCCCTATGAAAGACTAAGGAGGCTAGGGCTATACAGCTTGGAGAAGAGACGGCTGAGGGGAGACATGATAGAGGTATATAAAATGAGTGGAGTGGAACAGGTGGATGTGAAGCGTCTGTTCACACTTTCCAAAAATACTAGGACTAGGGGGCATGCGATGAAACTACAGTGTAGTAAATTTAAAACAAATCAGAGAATTTTTCTTCACCCAACGTGTAATTAAACTCTGGAATTTGTTGCCGGAGAAAGTGGTGAAGGCAGTTAGCTTAGCAGAGTTTAAAAAGGGGTTGGACGGTTTCCTAAAGGACAAGTCCATAAACCGCTACTAAACGGACTTGGAAAACTCCAAAATTCCAGGAATAACATGTATAGAATGTTTGTACGTTTGGGAAGCTTGCCAGGTGCCCTTGGCCTGGATTGGCCGCTGTCGTGGACAGGATGCTGGGCTCGATGGACCCTTGGTCTTTTCCCAGTATGGCATTACTTAAAAAAGACCCGTTTCTGACACAAATGAAACGGGTGCTAGCAAGGTGTGCCTCTGGAGTGTGTATGTTTGAGTGTGTGGCAGGGGCCCCCTTTCCCGTCCCCCTCCAGTTTTCCTCCACTCCCCCCTCCCAGCTTCAGGGTCGTGGCCTCCCCTACCTCCGCCTGTCATAGTCGTGCCCCCATCCTCACTCCCACAGTCAGGCTGGCTCCCACATTCAGGCTGGCAGGCTGCCTCCCCTCCCTCCTTCCCACGTTGTTCCTGGTTCGCTCGGTGAAACGCTGATACCCTGTTTCTTTTGTTTGCGACGCTTTTTGTTGCTCCGCGCCTGTGCCTTGTGCGTTTCGCCACTCAAGAGGCTGGCTGACTAGCTAGCTAGCTGTGTCCCACCCTCCGACGTTCAGGCTGCCTGCCTCCCTCCCTTGCACAATGTGGCTGGCTTGATCCTTCAAACAGTGATACCCTGGTTCTTTTCGCGACGCTGGTTTTGTCGGGACACTTTTTTTTTTGCTCTGCCTCCGCGCCTGTGCCTTGTCCGTTTCGCCACTCGAGTGTCAGTGCTCTGCCCTCGACGTCAATTATGTTGTGACGCGAGGGCGGGGCAGACACTTGTGGACAAACCAGATATCTATGCCACTTCGTTTCCGGCTTGAGGCTTCATTATTTTATTTTATTTTTGTTACATTTGTATCCCGCGCTTTCCCGCTCAATGCGGCAAGCAATGGAGGATTAAGTGACTTGCCCAGAGTCACAAGGAGCTGCCTGTGCCGGGAATTGAACTCAGTTCCTCTCCACTCCTAGAACGTTGGAGGTGTGTTTTATATATATATATATAAAACACACCTCCAACGTGTTATATATATATATATATATATATATATATATATATATATATATATATATAAATAAGAGAGAGAGAGATGTTAGACATTGTTATATCTGATTACATTTCAGGAAGTGCCTTTGGACTACAAATATTAATTTTCCTGTAGTGCTCTATAATAGGCTTTTCTTGAGCACATGTCCCAGTTCCCTATGCTTTGTGGGACTTTTCCTATTGGCTGGCCTCTTGTCTCTGTGTATGTGGGCTGTAGCCCACCCTTGTCTCCTTTTGGGGTTGAGTGCGACTGCAGCATGATTTTATAAGAACTGTAAGCTAACTTTGCTGTCCCTGTAGCATACGCCTTTCAAGCTATTGTAAATGACAAGGTTTTTTTAACATAGTATTGACAGCATCTACTCATCAGTGCTGAGATTTCCTGGCTTCCCTAGTTACAGGGTGAGCTGGTAGAGGACAGACCCCTAGTCTGCAAGGCAAAGACTCTTGTTCAGCACATCTAACTAAGTCATATTTCCTTTGATTTGGTTCAAGAATTCAGTCGTGTTCTATACTAGGCTCTGTCTACTCAGGATATTAGCATGCAGTTAACCAATCAGGAGAGAACAGAACAATTTTAGTACTGGTATGTAGGATCTTTCTAGAAGGTACAAGTTCATAACAGGAAAAATTCAGGAACCTGATAGATCATATGTACTTAGAGCATGGGGGTATCATTTTAAGTAGTAGCTGCTTTGGAATGTTCAGAATGTGTGTGGTTTTAGGAACTGCTCGTGGCTGGAATTTTATTTAAAGTGGCCAAGATGGCGACACAGTAAATCGACCAGTATAGTCCACCTAATCTGCCCAATGTGACAGCTATACCTGTTCTGTGCAGGTTATGTCCTGGCTGTTTTGAAGTGTGGGTTTGTTCAAGAAAAGTGGCATATCTGAATTCAAATATTTGTGGATCAGGACCTCAGTGGGTCACTTGTCTATGCATGACAACTACAGGGTTTCTGAGAGATTTTTTAACCTGTCAGCTGAGGTTTTCCTATTGACACTGACCAAGAAATTCATAGAATGAGGGCAGGTAGATCTTACCTAGTCAAGCTCCTTGGTGCAAAATATCATAGAATCCATCAGATCCATGGCTTCCCCTTAACGTCAGAACTAAGCTTTTCTGCTATCTTGTTTGGTCCATCACAGGGACTCTTCACGTCTACAATATCTCCATGAACAATGCCTCTGCCCCTGTAAGCCTTCTCATAAGATTCTGCTGTAAATGTTTAGTATTGTATATATTGGTGTAATCTGTATAATTCCCCTTTAATTTAAGCTTTTAGTTCTAGGGCTCTTGAAATGTACTATTGGTGTTCAGAGCTGTGAAGTTGCAGAGCCCACTGCAGCCATCACAAGCCATATAAGGCATAAATTGAGTATGAACAACTTAACCCACGATTGACTGTCAAAAGGCTTACGTTCTCTTCCAAAGCCAACTGCATGGTCTCCTTGCCTTACTTTCAGCACTATTTTCTGCTTATTCAAGTGGAGAATCAACATATTTCTCCACTAATTTGAGGGGAGATGGAAGACTGACTTTGAGCCACAAGGGTGGCCATTTTGAGTTTTGATCTCCGGTCTGTATGTTCCATTTGTCTGGCACCAAGGAACTAACCTGATGCCACCTTGTCCTTTATCTGAAGTAGAAGTGTGCATATGTATACTGGCAGTAATTACTGCAACTTAATGGCTGTACTTGTGTTTCTAGTGGGTGGGGAGAGGGAATTTTCTTGCCAGTCTTGTACAGTTTGAGCAGTCCTATTCTTCGGAAGGACTTCAGCACTACCCTCCCCAAGTTAAGACATCCACCTCTGCATAGAGAGCGGATTTGCTGAAACTGCAGGATTGCCAATTTAATCAAGTTGTATCCAGTGCTGTAAAAATGTTCAGGGTCACTTCAGAATTATTGTATCTAAAATGTGCATAAGAGCACTGAAAGTACAGATGCTTTGGGGGAACACTGGAATTAGTTGTCACCACTGTGGCTGGAAGATCACGTTGCAACAGGCATTTGCTTTGCTCAGTGGCCTAGTGGTTAGGGTGGTGGATTCTGGTCCTGGGGAACTGAGTTCGATTCCCACTTCAGGCACAGGCAGCTCCTTGTGACTCTGGGCAAGTCACTAAACCCTCCATTGCCCCATGTAAGCCGCATTGAGCCCGCCATGAGTGGGAAAGCGCAGGGTACAAATGTAACAAAAATAAAATAGATACTATTGGAGATTCTACATGGAATGATCCTACTATTGGAGATTCTACATGGAATGTTGCTACTATTGGAGATTCTACATGGAATGTTGCTATTCCACTAGCAACATTCCATGTAGAAGGCTGCGCAGGCTTCTGTTTCTGTGAGTCTGGCGTCCTGTACGTACGTGCAGGACGTCAGACTCGCAGAAGCAGAAGCCTGCGCGGCCACATTGGTGATCTGCAAGGGCAGACTTCTACATGGAATGTTGCTAGTGGAATAGCAACATTCCATGTAGAATCTCAAATAGTAGCAACAGTGGAGGAGTGGCCTAGTGGTTAGGGTGGTGGACTTTGGTCCTGGGGAACTGAGGAACTGAGTTCGATTCCCACTTCAGGCACAGGCAGCTCCTTGCGACTCTGGGCAAGTCACTTAACCCTCCATTGCCCCATGTAAGCCGCATTGAGCCTGCCATGAGTGGGAAAGCACGGGGTACAAATGTAACAAAAAAATGTAGAATAAGATGTGCAGCACTTGGTCTTCACCCCCCCCCCCCCCCACACACACACACACACTTGAGTTATCAGATGTTGATGTCCATACAAGCCTGTCTGCCTTGACTTTACCAGTCAAGGCACTCTTTAAGCTAGTGACGTTCCAAACCTGGTCCTGGAGGCACCCCAGCCAGTCGGGTTTTCAGGATATCCACAATGAATATTCATAAGAGATTGCATGCAGTGTGTGCAGGTCTCATGAATATGCATTGTAGATACCCTCAAAACCTGGCTGGCTGGGGTGCCTCCAGGACTAGATTTGAGAACCACTGCCTCAAGCAGTGCTTCCCGACCATGCTTTGCTGATGGCTAGGGATGTGGCTAGTTGTGGCTAGATGTGCGGTTGAAAGGAAGAGTAGCCTAAATCAGTGGGCTGAACTGGGGAAGCCAGGGTTCAAATACCACACTTGATTGTCATTTAGAGGGGTATATTTGATGTCTAAATCTGACTTTTGTGGGGGGGGGGGGGGGGGGGGGAGGGGGGTTGCTGGAAACATCCAAAACCAAGTGGCTAACAGGACCTTTTCTGGTTCAAAAATGTCCCATGCTAGATGCTTTTGTGCTCTGTGTTCCTTTTTGGACCACTTTTGGAAAAAGGGAATATATAACATGCATAGTAAATGATGGCAGATAAAGACCTGTACAGTCCATCGTCTGCCCAACAAGAAACTCATTTACATGGTATGTGATACTTTATATGTATACCAGAGTTTGATTTGTCCTTGCCTTTCTCAGGGCACAGACCGTAGAAGTCTACCCAGCACTGTTGTACTAAGTTATGCAGGTAACGTCGAAGCCCCTTAAAATTTACACTCCAGCCCATCCCTATCTATTCAGTCACAATCAGACGTAGAAGTCTGCCCAGCTCCTGCGGGAGGGCATTCCACATATACACCACCCTCTCCATGAAAAAATACTTCCTGACATTAGTCCTGAGTCTGCCCGCCTTCCCGTCTCCAAAAAAGGTTCATTTGCAGATTAATACCTTTAAAATATTTGAACGTCTGTATCATGTCACCCCTGTTTCTCCTTTCCTCCAAGGTATACATGTTTAGGTCAGCAAGTCTCCTGGTACGGTTTGCAATGCAAATCCCATACCATTTTTTGTAGCTTTTTTGCACCGCTTCATCTTTTTACATCTTTAGCAAGATACGGCCTCCAAAACTGAACACAAGTCATTGGGATCCCAGCAGAACAGTGGACTCTACCTGGGACCTTTCATGTACTTATGGTGAGCCCACCAAAAACCTACTGTATCCAACTATACACCACAACAATGGCCCATAGTCACCTACATGTGGGTACGGTAGGCCTTCGAGTTTTGGACAGCTCACACTTTCTACCACAAGTGTACCATTTTAGAGTAAGAGTAGGATATGGGCCTGGGTGGGGGCCTCAGGCAGCACTCTTCAGGGAGCAGCATCTCCCCCTTCCTTCACCCTGTTCATAGCAATTACCATTCACTGCCCTGCTGCCAGCACCGCCCCTTTAATGCATCCGCCTCTCTGATGAAACTTCCTGTTTCACCAGAGGCTCAGGTGGCCACAGTAGGGTAGTATGGGAATCACTGCTGCCGCCAGGCCTGGGGGAGGAGAGCGTCATCTTAACTGTACCTCGGATGGCATTTTGCCTTGGACTGCCTCTGGTCCCGGGCTCCCTTCTGTACTTGCAGACCTGCTTGCTGCGCTAATAGGCCTGGCCATAACATCTGAGGCTGGGTATGTACTGTTTCACAGCTTTGTGGGGGGGGGGGGGGGTGTGGAAGGGAGTCGGTGACCACTGGGGCAGTAAAGGTCATGCTTTCATCCCTCCAGTTGGCCCTGGACATTTTTGCTTTGTTCCATTATGGCAGAAGTGTCCAGGTCTTTTAGGAATACCCAAATCCTGACCCCAACACCCCCCCTGTGGTTTCAGTTGGAGTGGCCTAGTGGTTAGGGTGGTGGACTTTGGTCCTGAGGAACTGAGTTAGATTCCCACTTCAGGCACAGGCAGCTCCTTGTGACTCTGGGCAAGTCACTTAACCCTCCATTGCCCCATGTAAGCCGCATTGAGCCTGCCATGAGTGGGAAAGCGCGGGGTACAAATGTAACAAAAATAAAATAGATACTATTGGAGATTCTACATGGAATGTTGCTACTATTGGAGATTCTACATGGAATGTTGCTACTATTGGAGATTCTACTTGGAATGTTGCTACTAATGGAGATTCTACATGGAATGTTGCTATTCCACTAGCAACATTCCATGTAGAAGGCTGCGTAGGCTTCTGTTTCTGTGAGTCTGACGTCCTGCACGTACGTGCAGGACGTCAGACTCACAGAAGCAGAAGCCTGCGCGGCCACATTGGTGATCTGCAAGGGCCGACTTCTACATGGAATGTTGCTAGTGGAATAGCAACATTCCATGTAGAATCTCCAATAGTAGCAACAGTGGAGGAGTGGCCTAGTGGTTAGGGTGGTGGACTTTGGTCCTGGGGAACTGAGGAACTGAGTTTGATTCCCACTTCAGGCACAGGCAGCTCCTTGTGACTCTGGGCAAGTCACTTAACCCTCCATTGCCCCATGTAAGCCGCATTGAGCCTGCCATGAGTGGGAAAACGCAGGGTACAAATGTAACAAAAATAAAATAGATACTATTGGAGATTCTACATGGAATGTTGCTACTCTTTGAGATTCTACATGGAATGTTGCTACTATAGGAGATTCTACATGGAATGTTGCTACTACTGGAGATTCTACATGGAACGTTGCTATTCCACTAGCAACATTCCATGTAGAAGGCTGCGCAGGCTTCTGTTTCTGTGAGTCTGACGTCCTGCACGTACGTGCAGGACATCAGACTCACAGAAGCAGAAGCCTGCGCGGCCACATTGGTGATCTGGAAGGGCCAACTTCTACATGGAATGTTGCTACTATAGGAGATTCTACATGGAATGTTGCTACTACTGGAGATTCTACATGGAACGTTGCTATTCCACTAGCAACATTCCATGTAGAAGGCTGCGCAGGCTTCTGTTTCTGTGAGTCTGACGTCCTGCACGTACGTGCAGGACATCAGACTCACAGAAGCAGAAGCCTGCGCGGCCACATTGGTGATCTGGAAGGGCCAACTTCTACATGGAATGTTGCTAGTGGAATAGCAACATTCCATGTAGAATCTCAAATAGTAGCAACAGTGGAGGAGTGGCCTAGTGGTTAGATGGCGGACTTTGGTCTTGGGGAACTGAGGAACTGAGTTTGATTCCCACTTCAGGCACAGGCAGCTCCTTGTGACTCTGGGCAAGTCACTTAATCCTCCATTGCCCCATGTAAGCCACATTGAGCCTGCCATGAGTGGGAAAGCGCGGGTTACAAATGTAACAAAATAAAATAAATTTCAATGCACTGTATAGTCTTAAATGGCTTTTGAAAACAGCAGTTTGGACATTTTGGCAAATAGTCCATCTGCCACTTTTTGGATGTTTTTCTGTTTTAAAAATTAGCCCCTTAGCTTTTCATTGCCTCAAATCTCCTTACCATAGAGAAGTATCCTAGATTTACCCATCACAAATATGGTAACATTTCTCTAATTTCCTCTACTGGTGTAACTGTTCTTATCCTCTGCCTCCTCTACTGGCTTTCTAACATCAAGCTACTGGTCCTAGAAGCTGGCTATCAGATTGAAGCCAGCAAATGACACAGGCACAGCTAAAATACTATTTTGGGGGTAGATCATGAACTTTTGAATCCTTGTGGCGCAGTAAAAGGTTGGTCTGATTGGTGTTGGGGGGGGGGGGGGGGAGGCTTTATCAAACATGGGGATCTAATCCCAGCTGCCCTGGGGAAGGAAAATGGGCTTAAATTATGTAGTTTGGATGGCGGTCAGTCAGTGGAGCGGTTAAACATGGTATGACTGCTCTTAAATAGGGATCTGTCAAAGCTACTATGGCTTTTGAGGCACAGGGCCTGCTTTTGCATAGCACCCTTACTTTTGGAATGCTCTCCAACCCCTTAGACTTGAACTCCTATCCAAAACTTAGGTGTCTACTGGGGAAAACAAAAACCTTTTAACTTATGACTGGATTCTGCAATTGGTCCCACCCTATCATCCTTCCCTAATTTCTAATATCTCCAACCTGTAATTTTATCCCTTAAGACCTGCATTTTCTGCTGGCTTCCCTTTTTTTTTTTTTTTTCTGTTAACCATCACTTTCCTTGTGTAAAATGTTTATTGTATACTGCATCTGTATTACCTGTGGGAAAAGATATTGAGGTAAACCATCCTGAGCCATTGACAATTTTTTGATTCTTCAGTGTCATGTATCTCTGCAGAAGAATTCACATTGCCTTTTACCTTGTTCTGTTTCTGGTTTTAGGTTGGCGATAAGGTGATGGTGATGAACAGAGCAGGTCTCTGGCAGGAGTTGGTGGTGGTTCCAGCCAACCATTCATTCGTCATGCCCGAGGGCATGAGTTTTGAAGAAGGAGCAGCATTCCTGGTCAACTACATCACCGCTTATATGATCCTCTTTGACTTTGGAAACCTGAGACCCAGTCAGAGTATTCTGATTCATATGGCAGCAGGTAACAATTGCAGGTGGTTTTATTTGTAGAGCTTTCCTCAAGGCAACCTGTAGTGTAGATTTGACATCTTAACTTGCATGTCAAAAAGATGCAAAGTACAGGCTCAGAAGAGAAGACCTTAATCTGGTTTTTGAAGGCAGGGGTGACCTGTAGTCAAGACCTAAATAGGTATGACTGCCCCTGGACAAAAGGGACGAATATTGAACCAGTATCCAGAAGGCTGTCTTTACTAGCAGCTTAAAGTGAGAGTATCAATCCAACTAAGAATGGGATACATGAGCAGGTCTTGGGTTTTTTTTTTAAGGCTCTAACCTTGCACCAGTCTTTCATTAGACTTCAGACACCATCCTGGAACAGGTGAACCATGGGTCTGAACACCACTAAATTTGTCCTGGTTTACTTACATTCGAGCTGCCTAAAAGGAGAGCCCTACAGCACAATACAATCCTTAAGAATCCCACATCACTTTGCTGAAAAAAAAAACTTTGGGCGCAATGCAGAATTTTAATGTACTGTGTACACAATTCCCCCAGGAGTATCTGGAGAGGCAGATAAGGCCTGACATACCACTTGGTTCTTTCCCATCAGCCTTCCCTTCCCCCCCCCCTTCTAGTTCTCTTCTGTAGCTCCCAGCAAGACACCTAGACCTGTATATCCCCAAGGTTCCCCTGATACATGTACAGCCAGCCCTCCCCCCCCCCCCCCCTTGCCTTCTGCTCCCTTGTCAGCCACTCCTGCCCTTCTAGGACACGATACCCAGCTTTCTCCAGTGATCTCTTCTCCTATGGGACTACAAAAAAAGTAGGGTGTCAGATGGCACTTGAAACCACACACAAGACCCTCTGTTCCTGCTCACTACTCAGTGAGCTGTGGAACCTTAGGGCCTCCACGGTCATACAGTTCATATGAAGCCTTAGGCCTAGAACAGCAGAGGATGGGGCCCAGTATGTGACTACCTTGCCTGCACAGAATTTAGTGATGGGAGAGTTCTGGGCAAACTCTGGGGAATTTTGGGTAATTTGCCTTAAGAGGACTTTGGTGATAAGCCAGGGAACCAAATTAGGCTTAGTCTGAGTAAGCCTTTAGAGCTTGTCAAGGAGACCTGTTGGACCAGCAGCTCTGCTATGAGGACCTTTGCTATTATAGTAAACATGAGGCTTTAAGTTGATGCTTTGAATGTAGCTGTTCAGGATGGTGTCAAGTATTGGTCTCCTGTAGAACCAACTGCCATGAGGTAGTCAGTGAGCTCTATAAAGATTTGTAATACCCTCGAAATGGGGTGCTCATGTGGACGTTAAGTTTCCAGAACACAGAAATGGCTGTTCCTTATCAAGCAGATGAAGCCATTACGTATGGGTTGTGTCCATCAACCAGCAGGGGGAGATAGAGCACTCAACTTTTCAGTGCCTCATGGCCACTGCCTCTTCAGTATTCTCTATCTCCCCAAGCAGGGTGGTTGCAGCTTCTTCGAGCTCCATCAATCTGCCTGGGGGTGGCTCCTGGGTTGCCAGTTGTTAGCCGGGGTGTTAGAGGCTATAGCAGCTTCACTTTGAAGGCACATAGGTCAGCTCTTTCCCACTTATCTGAGCCTCCAGTGTTTTTATTTACCTCTTTTTGCCTCTGCTTTCCTCACAGCGTTAAAAATAAATAGTCGCGTCGCGCTTTAGCGCAGCGATCTTGGAAAAGAGGTTTTTTCTTGTCTTCTGCAGGACCGGAGCTGTTACTCGGTTTAGTGAGGTAAGTGTTTTCTGACTCCTCCGGGGTGGGCCGTTTTTGGCGTGAACCGCCATTTTTGAATTTTACCGCTGTTTTCGGCAATGGCTGCGGAGACTGCAAAGCGCTGTTCTAAATGTGGCAAGCGCAAATCAGCAGCGGGGCTCTGTAATTCATGCTGTACAGACAGTAGAGCCGGTCCGAGCATGGTGAGCGGCGATCTTTTGCGCTCTGAGCTGGCAGCAGACGCCATTTTGGATTTTCCACATGGCGCGGCCTCCGTTGCGACGGAGAGCCCTGAATCCGGGGGGGGGGGGAGGGGGAGTCCTCTGAGTGAGGCTAATAGAGCTGATAGCCCTGGGCAGGATCCAGGCGGTCAGGGAGCAGTTTTCTCCTCTGATTTTGTTTTAATGCTGCATAGGGCGTACATGCTTAAGAGATCTTCCACAGGGATCTTCGGACCCTCTGCCTTCCCCCCCACCCCCCCCCCCCCCCCCCCCCACCCCCCGGTGGATTCTGGCCTTTTGGAGTTGGCTTTGCCTGTTTCTTATCCTCCTGATAAATGCAGAAGGGTGGTGCCCCCCCCCCCCCCCCGTGGTCGGGCTGTGAGGATTCTGTGGGGTCTAGCAGAGCTTCTTGGTCTGAGGAGCCAGAGTCGGTTGCAGAATTGCCACAGGATCTTCATGATCCGTCTGCGGTGAGGATTTTCCACCGCGAGGAGCTGCTAGCACTTTTTTTCAGATGCCTTACAAGCCCTCTCGATTGAAGATCCGGGGAGTGGCACAGCCTCCTCTGTTAATCCAAGGATGGCTAGTACCAGAAAGCCTGCTCGAACCTTTCCTTTGCATGACTCCATCCAAGAGCTTATTTCGGCTTAATGGGCTGACCCCGAGGGACCTTTGAAGGTTGCCAGGGCTATGGGGCAATTATACCCTCTGAGTGAGGAACATTTGGCTCGCTTTGCAATGCCTAAAGTGGATGCCCTGGTCACGGCTGTGACAAAGAGAATTACCCTCCCTGTTGAAGGAGGTGTTGCCCTGAAGGATATTCAAGACCGCAGGCTTGATTCAGCTCTGAAGCGGTCCTTTGATTTGGCAGGTCTCACTGTTCGGGCGTCTGCATGCAGTTGTTATGCTGCTAGAGCCTGCCTGGCTTGGTTACAGCAGGCAGTGGAACAGCCCAGTGATGGAGCGGAGACCTTATCTGAAGTGGCTCCACGGATGGAGTCGGCCTTGTCCTTTTTGGCTGACGTCCTTTATGATATGGTCAGAGCTTCGGCTAAACAAATGGCTGTAGCAGTGGCGGCTCGCCGCACTCTTTGGCTATGACATTGGGCGGCGGACATGGCCTCTAAGCAAAGGTTGGTGAAGTTGCCCTTTCAAGGCCTTCTCCTGTTTGGTGAGGAGCTGGAAAACATTGTTAAAGGCCTGGGGGATTCCAAACCTCAGCGCTTGCCCGAAGATAGGCCGAAGCCTTCCTCTAAGGGTCAGGCGGTCCGCTCCTCTTACAGACCTCGCTTCCGTGAAGCTAGAAGGTACCGCCCGGGGCGTGCTGCTGGGTTCACTTCTCATGCCTGCTTTCAGCAGAGAAACTCCTTTTGCTCGGACAAACGTTCCGCAGCTGCCGATTCAGGGGCGACCCTCTCAATGATGGTGCGCCGGCCCCCTCCTCGTTTCCTGTCATCGGAGGAAGACTTTCCCTCTTTTTCGAGGAGTGGGCAAAAATCTCCGCAGATCAGTGGGTCTTGGACCTGATCAGAGACGGATACCGATTAGAATTCGATGCCCCGGTGAGACGTGTTTGTGGAGTCCCGATGCGGTTCTGCCGCCAAATGGGCGGCGGTAGAGGAGACTTTGCACAGTCTGTGCCAGATAGGGGCTGTGACCCCGGTGCCTCCTGCCGAACAAAGTCTAGGCCGTTACTCCATTTACTTTTTGGTGCCAGGAAAAGGCGGGTCTTTTCGCCCGATCCTGGACTTAAAAGAGCTAAACAAGTCCTTAAGAGTGCGGCATTTTCACATGGAAACCCTGCACTCCGTCATTGCGGCGGTACAGCCAGGAGACTTTCTCACGTCTCTGGACCTGAAAGAAGCTTACTTGCACATACCAATTTGGCCCCCGCACCAGAAGTTTCTGCGGTTTGCGGTGTTGGGAAAACATTTCCAGTTTTGGGCCTTGCCTTTTGGCCTCGCCACAGCTCCCCGAACCTTCTCCAAGGTAATGGTGGTAGTAGCTGCCTTTCTCAGGCAAGAGGGTATCCGGGTTCACCCGTACCTAGACGACTGGCTCATCAGAGCAGACTCGGAAAAAGTCATCTAGCTACAGCTAGAGTGGTTTCAGTCCTTCAATCTCTGTGCTGGGTCGTCAATATGGCCAAAAGTTACCTGACCCCCTCGCAATCTCTAGACTATTTGGGGGCCAGGTTTGACAGCCTCAGGCTATGTGTTTCTTCCCGAGCAAAGGCGGTGCAAGCTTCAGAATCATGTCCGTCTGCTCCTGAGGATGCCCCACCCGTGAGCTTGGGACATTGTCCAGCTGTTGGGATCGATGACGGCCACCTTGGAAGTGGTGCCATGGGTGAGAGCGCACCTGAGACCTCTACAGTATTCTCTACTTCAACGATGGTCTCCAGTATCTCAGGATTATCAGTGCAGACTTTCTTGGCTCCCTGCGGCCCGCCTCAGTATGGAGTGGTGGCTCTCGGACAGCATGTTGTGGCGGGGAATGCCGCTGGCACTCCCCGATTGGTGCCTAGTGGTGACAGATGCCAGCCTGAAGGGCTGGGGCGCGCATTGCCAGGGGAAGCATGTGGACGCCCGACAAGTCAGAGTGGTCTATCAACCGCCTGGAGTTGAAAGCGGTGTTTCTGGCTCTTCCGGCCTTTCAAGTGACCCTGGAAGGATTGGCTGTCCGAGATGTCGGATAACACGACAGCAGTGGCCTACATAAATCGACAAGGCAGTGCAGAGCTCTAGCCACGCAGGCCGAACAAATTTGCCACTGGGCCGAGCTGCATCTACAGTCCCTGTCAGCAGCTCACATTGCAGGTCAGAGCAACGTGCAAGCAGACTAAGCAGGCATCAGATCGATCCAGCAGAGTGGGAACTAGCAGACGATGTATTCCTGCAGATATGTGCCAAATGGGGCAAGCCAGTGATGGATCTTATGGCGACCAGTTCCAATACCAAAGTCCTGTGCTTCTTCAGCAGACGGAGGGATCCTCGCTCTGCCGGGTTGGATGCCTTGGCTCAACCCTGGCCCCTGGGCTTGCTGTATGTCTTCCCTCCGTGACCCTTGATAGGGCGTGTGCTCCTGCAGATTCGGCTGCATCCAGGAGAAGTGGTGCTCATCGCCCCAGATTGGCCCAGGAGGCCTTGGTATGTGGACCTCTGACAGATGCTGTTGGAGGCTCCCTTTCTGTTACCTCTGGTTCCACACCTGTTGTCACAGGGTCCGGTGGCCATGGAGGACACCTGCCGCTTTGGTCTTATGACATGGCGATTGAGAGGGCGCAATTGAGAGAGAGGCTACTCAAATAAGGTAATTTCCACTCTCCTGCAGGCCCGTAAGCGCTCCACTTCCGTGGCTTATGCCAGGATTTGGCGCCAGTTTGAAGTCTGGTGTGTTTCAAGAGCGCTTTCTCCGTTGCGGGCTCCTGTCTCGCCAATTCTGGACTTTTTACAGGATGGTGTGCACAAAGGCTTGGCCTATAATTCCCTGCGGGTGCAAGTGGCAGCATTGGCCTCCCTGCATGGCAAGGTTGAAGGTGTCCTTAGCTGCTCATCCAGATGTGGCACGGTTTCTTAGAGGGGTTTCTTCGGCTCTGTCCTCCCGTGCGGGCACCTTGTCCAGCTTGGAACCTGGGATTAGTATTGAAGGCCCTTCAGGGGGCTCCCTTTGAACAGCTTTGGCGTGCTTCAGAGAAAGATTTGACACTGAAGGCCGTCTTTTTAGTGGCCATTACCTCGGCGAGACGGGTGTCAGAGCTCCAGGCGCTGTCCTATAGAGACCCTTTTCTGCAATTCTGAGTCAGGGGTCACGGTTCGGACCGTGCCTTCCTTCATGCCTAAGGTGTTTTCAGTGTTTCACCTAAACCAGCCTGTTTTTCTTCCCTCCTTTGTTGAGGAGGAGTTTCCAGATTCATTTGGGCAGTTGGACCTTTTGGACGTGCGCAGGACTCTGTTGCACTATCTGCGAATTACAAATTCTTTCAGGACCTCTGATCATCTTTTTGTGCTGTTTGCAGTCCTCGCAGAGGGTCTTCAGCGTCTAAAGCCACTATTGCCCGTTGGCTCAAAGAAGCTATCTTTTCAGCATATCTGCTGTCTGGCTGGGCTCCGCCTGAAGCCTTTAAGGCACATTCCACAAGAGCGATTTCCTCTTCCTGGGCAGAAACTGGAGCACTTATCTCTTCATGAGTTTTGCAATGTTGCAACATGGGCTTCTAAGCTCTCTTTTGCCCGACATTACAGGCTGGATGTGGCTGCCAGGAGGGATGCGCGTTTTGGTGCACAGGTGCTAGCACGTGGTGTGGCTTGTTCCCACCCTATTTAGGGATTGCTTTGTTACATCCCATACGTAATGGCTTCATCTGCTTGATGACAAGGAAGGGAAAATTAGATTCTTACCATGATGATTTTCTTTCCTTTAGTCATAGCAGATGAAGCCATGAGCCCTCCCTGTATGATTGTCTGTATTGCAGTGATTCTGATTTTAGGTGCTGTTCTTGTTTCCTGAAGTTATATTCCTTCCTTGGGGAGTCGGAAAACAGTCTTCAGGATTCTTGTTAGTTATAGGAGGATGAGTTCATTCCCTCCAGTTCATGTTTTGGGAAGATGAGTTTATTCCCTCCAGGAGGATGCAAGTATTCCCTCCATTTATACAAAGTGGAGGACGAGATTCCCTCCAGAAGGATGAGTTTATGCCCTTGTTAAGGGGCCATCGTTCGCTGTGAGGAAAGTTCATGTTGTTCCCATTGTGGTTTGCCATACTGCTTTGGAAGCTTCAAATACTGGCCATGAGGCACTATGAAAAGTTGAGTGCTCTCTATCTCCCCCTGCTGGTTGATGGACACAACCCATACATAATGGCTTCATCTGCTATGACTAAAGGAAAGAAAATTATCATGGTGAGAACCTAATTTTCCCTTTCAAGTTCCCTTAAAAAGCCCTTTTGGCCTTGGAGTAGGAATATATTGGCTGAAGAGTGCTGTAACCAAGGGTAGCTGTATGTTGAGAGAATTGCATCTCTATAACGCAACTAATGGACTCGTTTCAATCTGAACTTTTTTCATAATCCAAGATTGGGTTTCTTGGCAACAGCTTCCCTGTTAACCAGTTGAGCTGTAAGGAAGGAAAAAGTGGCAGGTTAAGGGGTTACAAAGCACTATAAAATGAACAGCATTGGGTATGTTCCCAGTTGACCACTGACAGTGTAAACTGTCTCAGACAGATGCTGAGAAATCTTGGCTTGATTACTGCAGCCAGATGCTTGTGGAAAGATAAGGCAGCCACGTGTCCTGGGTACCCTGACAGATGGCTGCATTGCCATTTAGGTATTTGACTTAAGTAGTTGTATGGAACATTGAAAGCACAAATGCCCCCTTAAGGCTGATCTGTTTAATGTTTTAAAAGCCATTATCAGCGCTTCATAAAGTTGACTTCACAGATCACATTTGCCATGAGCTTGTCTGCAGAACTTTCTGGCAGTATGTCCATCTGTATGAAAGCAATGGTGATTTTTGAGCCTTCTCTAAATTTTCCAGGGCTGGCTTGGAGGTGGTGTTGAACATTCCTGAGGGGCTGATACAGAAAGTTAGTACACAAGGAAGCATATGCTAGCACAATGTCTGCACTCAATCTTTCTAGCAGCCTAATGGCAGCTTTTGCAGACAAGCACAACATATTAAAACTAGTAAAAAAAGCCCCGTTTCTGATGCAAATGAAACGGGGGCTAGCAATGTTTTCTTCTGTGTGCATGTGGGAGTGTATGTGTCCCTGCCCTCTGGCCTGTCTCCCCTCCCCCCTCTGAGTCCTTCACTGTTACAGAGCCAGCGATTTGATTTCGTGCTCTGCTGTTTTCCTTCACTGACTGTGTTACAGAGAGGACGGGGCAGACACTCATAGGGAAACCGGATATCTCGCCCCCTTCACACTTCCGGCTGGAGGCTTCCTAGAACGTTGGTGTTGCTTTTTATATAGAGAGATGGGGGCTTCTCAGCTATTCCTCCCCACTGAAAATGGCAGATACAAATCAAGGTCAGGTATACACATAAAGTAGCACATGAATTTATCTTGTTGGGCAGACTGGATGGACCATGCAGGTCTTTTTCTGCCGTCATCCACTGTTACTATGTTACCAACACAGAACTGCTAGCAAGCTAGGACTGAGGGGAGTGTAGAAGGGCTAGCTCACCCCTTTGCAGGTGTGTTGGGGCAGAAGACCTACCCCAGGATCCATTTCCCCCAATCCCACCAACAGTAAAGGGGATCTGGTACATCCTGGGGTCATATGCAGCTATTTTTGAAAGATGTCTGAACAGAGGCTGGAGAAAGGTGGGGATCACTTTTCCTCGTAAGGTATATGGGGTTGGAGGGGGAGGGCCACACTAGGAATCTACTTTTGGGGGGGCCTGAGGGATTAAATCTTTTAGAAGTGGGTAAAAGCAACACATGATGGCAGGCAACACTCACTGACAGGAAGGGAGACACTTTGCTGTTCTGCAGCAAACAGCTGTATACCACTGTCAGTGCCGTGTCTTATTTGCTCTGAAGTACTCGTGTTAGCATTGCACTCAGCTGTTGGGTACATGACTCAATGCATAGCTTTCTGATGCAGCTCCCAAGTTTTCAATCCAAAGCAAGTCAGAGCTTTTTCCTGCACAAGGAAGCAGTAGGGCATCTGGCAAGGGAGGGAGTCTCTCTGCAATTGCTAAACAGTGGTATCTAGAACAGATCTTGGGTTGAGGGGGGGGGGCACATCCTTCCATAAGTTGCTGTGGTCTCTGGAATCTGGCAACTGGTTTCTATTCAGTAATGGATTCCTTTCCCCAACCAAGATGGGCTGTGAACACTGCCTCCCATTTGGCTGTCCAAGGGTGCAGAAGCCCAGGGGTTGAACCTAGGTCTCTTTAGCATGGCACTGTAGGGCTATTTCCCTGTGAGCCTCACTCTGCTGCTCTCAGCCTGTGTATACAACTATGTCAAGATGGAGTCTGTGAACTAAGACCCTGCACTTCAGTGACCAAGCAGGTTCAACTTTCTGCTTGTGATAAATAACTGGCAGGTCTGAAAAAAAAACTCAAGGATATGCAGTGGGCTACCTGACCCTTGCACCTCCCTGATGAGCTACAGGGAGTAAGGCCATGGTGCCAGGGAGTCTGATGAGACAGGAATGCATACCACCATGTAACTGGAAGATCAAAAAAAAAAGGTTTTTCTTGCTCAGGGAAGGAGCTGGACAAGATCCTGATTGGTTGCTGTCTGGTCACCTGGGAATCAGGGGCCAGAGAGCGGAAACCAGAAAGAAGTACAGAGAGGACAGACAATAAGAAAAAGGGAGAATTTGTCTGGTTCTACTGGAAGAAGGGTAGCTGGCAAGAAGACCAGCGAGACCTGAAGTGGTCCACAACCTTGTGAACTGACCATCTGAAGAAAGTACCTGTTGGTTGAGCTCTACCGGCCAGAGAGACTGTAATCCTGCATGCTGCAGAGAGCCTGTGCTGTTTCCTAAGACGGGGACTCGCTGTGGAAAACAGCTGAAGTCTAAAGGGAAAAACCTGTCCACTTCATCTGAGAGACCACCTAGAGTCAGCTCGGTGAGAATTAGAGATTTATTTCCTATAGTCGGGGATTAGCTAGTGGGTTCTTACCTCAGCAAAGGCGGGTTAGTCAGAACTTTGTGATCAGGAAGATGTGCTGCTAACTGTATTACTTCATGACCTAGTCAGTATTACTAATCAGGATTGTGTAAACCTAGTAACCAGTGATATCAGTGTTTTAGTTAGACAATACATTCTACAGTTGCTTATCAGCATAAGGGAGCTACATTTGTACAGCTGAGCTGTAGTATAGGGTGTATTCTATTTTCTTACCTATATAATAAATTAATATATTTCACAGCAGTGACTTTACTTTTATTCCAGTTCTCTCTAACAGAAGAAAAGTTCTGGTGTAGGCCCGGAACAGCCAGGTTCCTTTATAATATATAACCCCTGGACAGAGCTAGGAAGTTGGTTTAGCCAGACTCCTGTAAACAGAACCTGGGAATTACTCATTGGGTAGCTTTGCCCAGAAGTTATTCACCTATAAATGCTTACAGCACCCGGACCACCCTGTTTCACTGTAGTATGTGAGGCTAGCAGTGGCTGGTGCTGGCTCTGAACAGAAGTTCAAAAGGACCCTGCACAGCATAGTCATAAATTAGCAGCTGAAACAATTAAATGCTTGGCTCAGTCACGTAATGTAAACTGTAGGATCCTGATCTGAACACTGGACTCTTGAGACATTTATAGTTGACATATGACAAGTGTACAAGTAGGAATGAGACTGCTTCTGTGGGACAGGACTCCTTACAAACAGGAAGGGTACAAATGGCAGGATGTGGGTCTTTCAGGCTTGGGACTTCTATTGAACTGATTTCAGCACATCTGGCGAAGCATAGCAACTTGAAAGTAACTTCTTTCTAGCCACACATCTATCCTAGAACACAGAGCCTCAACAGACGAACAACCAGATTAACTTGCACTTTGTGCCAAGCATCCTCTTAATACTCATTCTGGCGGTCAGCACAGGGTATGAACCCTGTCCCTAGTGGTATACTTCATTTTGCAATCCTTTTTGACTCAAAAGTATACAATAGCCACCTGGCTAGTTTAGTAACTAACTTTACTTTTCTTGTGGTATAAGGAAAAACTGTGTGTGTAATTGTGCACCTTGCATTTTAGCATGGCTAAAACTGCCTTTTTGATATAAGGTTTGTGCATGAAATACAATTTGTCATGCTGAGATGCAGGGTACCATGCAGTGGAGGAGCTGGAAAAGCCAGGGCCCAGAGTTCACTTTCACATACCTGTTGATCTTTCTTTCCAGGTGGGGTGGGGACTGCAGCAGTTCAGCTGTGTAAAACTGTGGACAACGTGACTATCTTTGGCACGGCCTCTGGTTCCAAACATGAAACTCTTAAAGAGAATGGTGTTGCTCACCCAATCGATTACAGGACATCAGACTACGTGGAAGAGGTCTTGAAAACTGCTCCAAAAGGTAAAATCTTCTAGTGGTGTAGATGAGAAGCCACGGATCTAATCCTTGTGGCCAAATGTACCTTAGATGCCATTCTGTTGTATGCATGTGAGCAAAAGTTGGCATAGGAAGTGGTTGAGCCCATTGGTATAGTTTCCTCTTACATTACCTTCTGTTTAGATAATTATGTAAGAGGTTCCAGCTGAGTGGAGGAGTGGCCTAGTGGTTAGGGTGGTGGACTTTGGTCCTGGGGAACTGAGGAATTGAGTTTGATTCCCACTTCAGGCACAGGCAGCTCCTTGTGACTCTGGGCAAGTCACTTAACCCTCCATTGCCCCATGTAAGCCGCATTGAGCCTGCCATGAGTGGGAAAGCGCAGGGTACAAATGTAACAAAAATAAATAAAATAAACCAAATCAACAGCTGTTTCAAACGGAACCAAAACTGTAGCCCCCTCTGCAGACCAGCTTCCACCCACCCTGAAGGTAGGCCCATGGCTGCCATTTTTTAGCACGGAGGAAGGGGGGAGGTGTGAATCTGGATGATCCTGCCCCAAAAATGACACTTCACCAGTGCCTTGCCAACGTAGGCCTGGGGAAGGCAGAGAGGAGAGCTGGCTTGCAGAGAACAGGGCTACAACTTCAGGGGGGCCTTCAGCTGCTGTAACTGCACTTTGGCATCATGTGATTCAGTGTGGAGATGGAAGTACATCACTGTGATTAGAATTTGCCATTTTCCCCGAGCAGGATGGTGTGTGTGGGGGGGGGGGGGGGTTACACGTTTCAAAAGGGGTATTGTGATTAGTGCAAGTTTGAAGAAGCGATGTGTAAACAGCACTAATTGTGGTTTGTGATAGTTTTAAAATTTTTGCAGTATATACAGTATGTTTGAAGATTATAGTTGTGGGAATATAGTTCATATTAAGATATCCTGAAAATCTGGGTAGGTGTCCAAGGACTAGGTTGAGAGCCCCTACTCTAAGTAATTAAGCCAGTTGGACCTCAAGGACTGATTTGGGTGGTTAATAGTCAACATGATGACCAGGTTAAATCAGCTGTTTGGGGCAGGTTGCTGCTGGAAATTGGCTATTTTGGGGGCAGAGTAAGCACTTTGGGATAATTGTGGGATACAAATGTCATAAAATCAGCCTGACTTGGATTTGTCTTTGTACAGTAACCTGTAGCCAGTTAAATCCTGAATATTGCACTTAATCAGCTGTTAGCCAGCTACATCAACCTGGTGCCAGTGTCCAGACATAGCCAGCCTTGAATTTCTGAGTTTAGTGTCAGCGGTCATCTGCCAACTGCTGATCACTGACTGAATATCAAGGGGGGAGGGGAGAATGTAATGTCAAAATTAGTAATCAAGCCTAACCACAGCACAAGTTGTGCCTTACATGTTGGCCTTTGTAGGCTTAGTCTGTATAACTGTTGGGTTTTTAACCAATACTGTACTTCTGCAACTTCTGTTTCACCCTTCTAGGAGTTGATATCGTCTTAGATCCTCTGGGAGGATCTGATACATTAAAAGCATTTAATCTCTTGAAACCAATGGGAAAAGTGATACTATATGGTGAGTGCATTGACTTTTAAGAACTGATTTTGGCCCATAACTTGGTAAAGCTTAGGCTTATATTATCTGGGTTCTGGGAGAACAGCGAGTTCACTTTTAGGAGCTTGGTGTTGATCACAGGAACTGTAGTGGAAATATTTGGGGAAATAGCACTTGTTGAATTAGAACTTAAGCTTCCTCATTTGCCCTGCAGTGTGGTCTGTCTGCAATATGCCGCTGGCTACCTTGGTGCAAGATCTCACTGGCGTAAAAACCCATTCATGCTTAATCACCAGTTTGGCTGTTGGTAAGCAGAATACTTACCAAGTTGCTCAAAGCTTTCATCCCAGGTCGACTCTCAATTCTAGCAAACTGAATGTTGGCCTTTCTCATATCTATTAAGCACAATTATAAATAAAGATGGGGTGAACTTGATTCTGGCCTCCAGTTGGCAATACACTTCTTCAATTAAAACATGCTTTGCTTATAACTATGGAAGATGTTGTACAAGCTTTATACACTGATTTTTGTGCTGTCTATTAATGTAGCTCTTAAGAGTGACTTAAGATTTCAACATAAGGTCACATTTGTGAAGCTGTTTGGGCTTGTAGAGCAGATTGACAAACCATTGGCTTTTGCTTACAGATTGCATCATAAGTATATGTAGCTAAAAAAACATTTGGCTAGTTTCCACCTACACAACAAAGCAGGCTTTCCTCTTCAACTCTGAAGACCTGAATATCTGGCTCCACTTCTGTAGAGTTTTCTGGATCGGAATCTCTGCATTGTGAAACTTGACCTGGTCTAGGAGGCCCGGTGTGTTGGGTTTTTGACATGGTCTAGGTACTTGAGGCCTTGTATCTGTAACTTACTACATTTAAACTTATTTAGTCAATTTGATAAAGCAAAGCAGTTATAACATCTTGAAAAGGTTGGAAGGGGTTATTGAACCATGTGTGTTAGCTGGCTATATGCACAGAGCAGACTAATGATCTCCAGGGTCAAGACAGGATTAAGGCATAGGTAAACCAGGCACATGCCTAGAGATCTGGCCCTTTTGACCAATTCAGTTAGCATGGCTCTTGTCCTGGTAAGTCAGCTTCTAGCAGAGTAGATGGACCAGCAGTGGCTTAGACCTGGGTGGGCACAGGCCCACCTACTTCATTCGAAGCCCACCCAGCACAGCTGTGATGTCTGGCAGGGATCCCCAAGACTTGCCAGCTGAAGATGCCTAGCATCATCCCCAGGTAATCAAGAGTCCTAACTGCATCCCCCCCACCCCCAACACCATGGTACCTTAGTCCTTCAATTCGTTATTGGCAGCAACTCATGCCTGCTGCTCACACCAGCCCTGAACCTTCCTCTGCAAATTCTGGTCCCAGGAACAGGAAGTTGTATCAGAGGGAAGGCTCAGGGGTGGCTCAAGCATTGGGTACGAGTCTCTCCTGGCAAAGGACTAAAAGTACCAGGGGGGTTGGGAGAGAAGTTGAGACTCCCAGTTGCCTAGTGGGTAGGGGAGAGATCTGGGCAGGGTTCGAATGTCCAGAATTGGGTGTCCGGCTACACCCCTGTGCTGCAGAAGTCCCTATATTCTCCCTTGGGCATTTGGTCATCAGGAATAGCTTGTAATGGTACTTATTTCCTTCCCTGTGTGGCTCTCTACAGAGGAAAACTCCTAGGTCTCATTTGTGGGACTTAACTAGAATAAAATGCAATGAAGGCCCAGTGCACTTTGCCTAGAACCCATTGAAGGGGTTAATCAGCCTTGTTCAGGGTGGACTAACAGGACAAACCTGTCTTCACAATCCATAAAACACCCTTCTTCCTGAGACTTTCATTCCCTGTTCAACTTGGGCAGCCTTTTGTGCATGAGGTTCCCATTATGGGACTGCAGAGGGTTTTCATAGATCAGCAACTTCACTGAACCAGGCCCTCTGGGATGTCTATAACAGCTCTGCTAAGCTTTGCATACACAAGTCATGGTTTTTGGGACGTAGAAGTTAGAATGGTGGGCTGGGTCAGGCTTCTTCACCCATGAAATGCCCCTAACATCTTGTCACTCACGAGATAAACTCCCATTTAGAAAATTCTTAAAGCAGGCTAAATTCTCAGTAATGCCCAGGTGGCTTACAGCACTAATAGGGTTGTCCAATGAAAAGTTTAGTCTTGGGTGGGTTCATCTTCAGGTCCCCAAGCAGTGAGTGGGGAAGTATGTTTCTTACGCTCAGCCCATATGCTCTAGGCCAATGTGTTTTTCAACCAGTGTGCTGTGGGAGTTCCCTGCGGTAGGCTGTGTTCCTACATCTGTCGAAACAGGGTTTTTAAACATTTTCCCCTCTTGAATCTTTGGCTGTCTATGGCTGAGCTGTCACTACATAAGTGACAATTTCTCATTGTTCTGGGTTGATGATCCTTATAATAGTACACTTGTGTTCTTGCTAGATGTGTGGGTGAAATTGCTTTGAAACATACCAAAAAAGCCTTCATCCTCAGCAGTGAAACTCAATATTTGAGGCACCTCGGACAAAGGCCCCTCTCAGAAATGTTACACTAGAATGCATTTCAGCTGCTTTTTTATAGAACACGATTGTAACATTTTTACATACTTCTGATAGTTGAATATGTAGCTTGCTGTTGCTGTGCATTGTAGGCCCTCAAATGTTGCATTAAACTTATGTATGGCGAATGTTGTGGGACAACTGGCCAGTGTCACTAAAATCCTCTAGTGGTCCTGCTTTACAACTGTGTTCTTGGGGCAATAACTCATTGGGAACCATTCTCCTTTTTATCAAGGGTCAGCAAATCTGCTCACTGGCCAGAAGAAGAACTTGATTGCCCTGGCAAAGACATGGTGGAACCAGTTCAGCATCAGCGCTTTGCAGCTCATTCATGCCAACAAAGCTGTGTGTGGCTATCACCTCGGTCACCTGGATGGAGAATGGGAGCTTATTGCTGGTGTCGTAGCCAGTTTGATTAACCTATATAAACAAGGCAAGATAAAGCCCAAAATAGACAGCGTGTGGCCTTTTGAACAGGTAAGCTTTGTTTACTGACTAGTGACTTCATGTAAAGTCTTGGAAGTATATACTGCAGTGGTACACGGCATCAGCAGTTCCTGAGAGGGTGTTGCTTTTTCAGACAGGTAGTTGATAGGCCTAGCTTAAGTTTCAGTATATAGATTAGTCATGTAACCAGTTGGCAATCCTCTCAAAGCTGGACTTGGGCCAAGACAAGTCAGGTAGACAGCCAAATGACTTCTTCCTATTCCTTTATCACTAAGTAGTAGTTTAGTGACCTTGTAGATAAGCTTAACCTGGAGCCAAGGGACATTGCCCTCATTTCTGGGACAGCAGTATTCAGGTAGCTTCTCTGGCTTTGAATGGTTCCTCTTGCTCATTGCTGGCTATGTAATAGCTAGTGGACAGCTGGGCCTTGAAGGAAACAGGTTAATTCTTATTGCCTTAGCGTTAGTCAAGCCAGCTGGTTCCCAGACCCCTGCTGCATTTTATCTGATACCACAAGTGAAGGGATGGCAGTTGGGAGAAGAGATGCTGGGCAGGGGATTCCCAGAATTGGGAGTGAATGCTGGTGTTGGGTTAAGGCAGTGGTTCCCAAACATGGTCCTGGAGGCACCCTAGCCAGTCAGGTTTTTAGGATATCCACAATGAATATTAATGAGATTTGCATGCACCTCCATGCCTCCACTGTATGCAAATACATCATGAATATTCATTGTAGATATCCTGAAAACCTGACTGGCTAGGGTGCCTCCAGGACCAGGTTTGGGAACTGCTGGGTTAAGGCAAAAATGATCCTTTATGTTGTAAACACACTGGTGTTCCCCTTCTGTTGGCAGTTCTGCCAGTAACATTATGCTGTTTGAATCTTTCATACAGTAGCCTGAACTACATAACCTGCTCTCAGCTCATTATATAGTATCTTGGCTCTTTCTATAAGGGTTGGTGTCCTTTGCACACAGTGGCGTAGCTAAGGGTGGGCCTGGGTGGTCAGCAGCCCATGAAGCTCCCCAAACTCTTCAGTGGTGTTGTCTCACTACTCTGTCTCCCGCTTCTCCACTCATGGCTTGGCATCTGCCCATCTCTCTCTAACCTTCCCCCCCCCCCCCCCCCCCCCCCCCCCGACGTTCTACCTCAGAGCTATTGCTGGTGGCAATTCTTATAGGCATCCTGCATCAGTCCTGCAGGCTTCTCTCTATCATGTCCTGCCCTTAATAATGTCACTTCTTGTTTCTTTGGCGGGAATGTGGTAAAGAAACCTGCAGGGCCGGAGCAAGTTGCCTATAGGAATTGTGATGGGCAACAGCTCTGAGGTAGGACTGGGGGAGGGGGTTCAGAGAGAAATGGGCAGACGTCAGGGCATTAGAAAAACCCACTATATTGTATGTATGTATAGGGATGGGGGTGGGAATGGTCCACCCAGGTTAACTCTAGGCCTACACCCCTGTTTGCACATGAGTTACCACCAAAATGGCGTTGGAAGGGGGTACAATTTGATATAGTGTCTTCCTGTGATTAGTTGAAGCAGTATTATATACAGGTGCTTATTTTGTACCTGGGGCAATGGGACTGGGCAAATATTAACACTCCCAAGAGCTGGTTCTCGGGCCAGTGCAAGAACATTTGGGCTGATTCTCCACTCGGCTGCCCCTACAGTTTCAGTATTAGGCTATGGCCTGTGGGCTGGATGTGTCCAGACACTTACTGCAACTTACAGCACATGCAACTACAGAGTGGTGGTCATGGAGGAGAGGAAGCGTTGGGCAGGAGCAAGTCACTTTGTAAGGATTCATTCTCCTGGTGATTCACCCCATCCCCCCCCACCCCCACACACACACAATTAAGGAATATAAAGCTAGAGGAATAGTCTGGAATTTGACTGCTAAAATTTAATGCTAAATGCAGGGTCATGTGTTGGGTCAAATCCCCAAGGGAACAGTACAGTTTAGGGGGTAAGCTCCTCTGCACGAGAGTAGCAGGACTTTGGTAGGATCTTAAATAGAAGAGGCAACAGCAAAAGCTAGAGGAATGGCCAGTAGGAAAGGTGATGTCCCTGTAAAACTGACCTCATTTAGAATATGTACAAGACTAGAGACCACACCTTCAAAAAGAGAAACGGGGTTGAGTTGGTCCAGAGGGCAGCTACTAAAATGTTCAGTGGTTTTCATAGTGTATATGGGGCCAGATGTAAAAATCTCAATATGTATACCTTGGAAGAAAGGCAGGAAAGGAGAAATGAGACTTCAAATACCTGCACAGGAGGTGAGTCTCAGTTGAAAGGAAGTTCTAGAAGGAGCCATAGGATGAAGGTGAAAGGAGATCAGAAGTAATTCACAGAAAAGGTGGTGAATTTGTGGAAGTGGTGGAGATGGAAAATGGTATCTGAATTCAAGAGAGCTTGGGATGTGTAATGAGTGGGAAGAGTAAATGGCATGGATGGGCAGACTGGATAGATCATATGGTCTTATCTACTTCAATGGTGCAGTGCAGCTAGAAGAAAGGGGTCAGTAGCTTGCCAGCTAGTAATACCTGAAATGGATCTCCCTACACATTTCCCTGGCCCTCAAGGGTTTGAAAGACCCGCATGGTCTTCAGCTTTAATCCCAAGGCATGGGAATACCCTGCATTTGTAGCCCTAGGTCAGTGACTCACAGGGACTTAGTCATACCCAGTCTCTTCCTCAGGAGCTGCTGTCAAGTGTCATTTTAGACAATTGAGTACATGGCTGACAATCTGTTACTGGAAATGTATACAAGTGATAATTCAAGAGGGGACTGCTCCCTTCTGGATTTGATCACTTTGAACTGCTTTGGAACAGTTTCTAATTTCTTCAAATTCAGTTCTAGAACTTGCAGCAGGATTTCCAGTTAAGTCTGGCATCCTTCTCCAAAAAGGTAGAAATCAACTTTCAGACAAGGCATTCTTGAAGGATCTGTCTTGTAATCCAGCCTTGCTTGCCAGGGATTACCACAAAACTGTTAAGATTTGGGTACAGCAGAATATGCTACCAGGACATTTTAGTAATGAATGGTTTAGAGGAAGGAAGATGAAGTTTTGTGGTCTCTGCTTCACCTAAACTGTTAAACGTGTATAATATGGGTTAGGGGGAGGGAAGGGAGAAATGGTTGATGTCTGCATGGATATCATTCAGTGACTGGTGCTTTTTGTGTCGTAGTGGCAGCAAGAAATACATTATGCCTCTGTAGTAAAACTAAATGTGATAATGGGGTTTGCGGTATGGTACACAAGCTGCCCCCCTCTGGAGATCTAGTTGCTCAGATGAGTGGGTCCAGTGTACCTACTCATGGTGCTTTTCCAAAAGGCCTGTGCTCATCACCTGTCTGCCACTTTTTTTCAACATAAGTAAAAAAACAAAAAACCATGCTGTGAGTAATGGATACCGGGAGGAGGGGGAGGGGCAGGGGAGATGCATCAAAGTGCAAAGTTTGAGACTTAGTTCATGAGAGCAGAAAGTTACATAATATGACAAGTGACTCTTTTCTAAAACTTGGCTGGCACCCAAGTTGTACATTTTTTCCACCCCTGCCTGTATCCCACACCTACTCTGGCAGCTCACTGACATGCACTTATGTAATAAAACAGACTGCTAGGAGATGGAGCCAGCATCGAACTGCAGCCGAGCGCAGTCATTGGTGCGTAAACTGACAAGTGCTGTGGTGACTCCTGGATGCATTTTTGGCAGGATCTAAGTATGCAAAACAGCTGGTACGTGTAGTCTAGATCGCTTTTGAGACCAAGTAGCTTTTTCTCCCAAATTTTAAACATAGCACCCCATTTCATTAATGTAGAATTTGGTGGGGGGTTGCTTACCAAACCACTAAATACATACTTGTAGGGACAGGAGTACTTAAACTGCATTATTTTTTTGTAGATAGTGGCAAGAGCCCCTTTTAACGTTGCAGTGATCTGGCTGTCCATCCTTTTTGCCCCACAACTTTTTCATTTCATATTCAGCACTAAGTTTTCAGGGCTAGTTTAGTCTTATGGATTTTAGAATTTTCACTCCATTGACCTTCAACTTTTGTGGCATTTTACACACATCAACAATCATCTTTCAACGGTCTTTTTAAAGACGGCTCATGTTTATTTCACAAGACATATCGCCAAGGACTAATGTGATTATTAAGTATACGTATCAAGACACCTGAGGCAGGCACACATGTACTGAAACATGGTACCGTGTCAAGTCATCTCAAACGCCTATAAGTTCAGTATCCCGAGTCTATTTTTGAAGAACCTGATCCAGTTCCCACTCATTTTATAGTAGGTCTGCCTCTAGACTCTGACCAACACCTCATTGTACAGTACAACTTATCACAGAGAAATGGCTGTCCAAGTCTACCTGGCTAACTTGCGTTGGCAATGTTTTAATAGTACTTTGTGTTGAAATGCAGTATATTAAACAATAAGCATAACATAAAGGTCACAAATAACCTGGCAAGATCCCAATACCTTTTTTAAACTTTACCACATTCTCCGGCAACAAATTTGAATTTAATTATACGTTGAGTGAAAACTTTTTTCTCAGATTCATTTTAAATTTACTACTTTGTAGTTTCATCGCATGCCCCCTAGTCCTAGTATTTTTGGAAAGCATAAACAGTCGCTTCACATCTACCCATTCAACTTCACTCATTATTTTATAGACCTCTATCATATCTCCCCCTCAGCCACCTTCTCTCCAAGCTGAAGAGCCCTAGCTGCTTTAGCCTTTCCTCATAGGGAAGTCGTCCCATCCCCTTTATCATTTTTGTCATTTATTGAGATGCAGCGACCAGAATTGAACACACTATTTGAGGTAGGTCGCACCATGGCGTGATACAAAGACATAATGTCCTCATTTTTGTTTTCCATTCCTTTCCTAATATACCTAACATTCTATTTGCTTTCTTAGCTGCAGCAGGTTTCAACGTATCAGACACACAGATCCCTTTCTTGGTCTGTGACTCTTAACGTGGAACCTTGCATGCTGTAGCTATAATTTGGGTTCCTCTCTCCCACATGCATCACGTTGCACTTGCTCACATTAAACGTCACCTGTCTCGTAAGGTCCTCTTGTAATTTTTCACAATCCTCCCCCGATTTAACGACTTTAAATTTGCTGATGACAGTTATTCAATTACCTCACTAGTTGCTCCCATCTCTAGGTCCTTTATAAATATATTAAAAAGCAGTGGTCCCAGCATAGACCCCTGGGGAACCCCACTAACTACCCTTCTCCATTGAGAATACTGACCATTTAACCCTACTGTTTTCTATCTTTTAACCAGTTTTTAATCTACAATAGAACACTACTGAGCTCTTTTCAGGCCCCTATATATTTTCTAGCAATATAAAATTCTCTAGCAAAATATCGTTTGTTTGGAGCTATTTGGTCTGACATCCAATCCTATTTTTGGATTTTGAAACTGCATTTCTCTCCTTTATGGACTTTTTTTTTTGTATATCAATTACCCCATTTGGCATATATGATTTTGTTGCAGCTGTTGAGCGCTTTATGGAAGGAATTGATGCTGTATTGGAAACCAAACCCAAATACTAGTGACCTCTTGCCATTGAAGGGGAATGCAGATCTTTGGCCCACTTCATTAAAGCAATATTATTATTATTGCATTTGTACCCCACATTATCCCACCTTTTTGCAGGCTCAATGTGGCTTAGAGTGTTATGATGCAGTCATTACATGATCTTAAATACATAAGCTGAAAGTAAATGGATTAGATGCAAGGTCATTAAGTGATTTTAAATAGTGTTGAACTGCAACAATGGCTGATGAGGGGACTTTTGCCTATATGTGGTTTTGCAGTTGTGCAGGATTGGACCACCAAGCCTTGTACATCAGATTGGGAAGAAAACTTTAAAAGGATTTTTTTGAGGGGAGATGCACTTGGAAATGTTGGTTACATAATGCGTTGCAAACCAAGGATTCTGGTCCTCTTAGGGATGCTTGGAGCAAAGATTTAGGCTTTTGGACAGAGGGAGTGGATTTTTCAGGATGTAGTCATAGAAATCCCGCAAGATGGCCTTTGCTGGAGTTACAGGTCAGATCGGACGAAGAAGGGCAACCTTCGAAAGCTAATCAAGAAACGTATTAAGTTATGTCCAATAAAAAAAGGTATCTTATTTTCTTTTCCATGTTCTATTTTGTTTGATTTCTATTGATAACCTTTAAGAGTGGACTAACACGGCTACCGCACCTCGACTGGAGTTACAGGAATGCCAACATATTTCACAGCTTCAGGCTTATAGGGCAGGTAACCAGAATGACCACTCTTCATGCTTTTTGGGGTGACCACATCTTTTGAAGGGCCATTAGCTACTTAAGGTGCTTACTAGGTTGACAAACACCATATTCCTGAAAAGGGGAGATGCTTAACAAGCTTATAGGATTCAGGATAGAGGCCCTTGCATGTATATTGGAGAAGTGCATTGTTCATCATTGGCTGTAGGAGACCCTCCACTTGGGGTGGAGAAATGGGTTTTTGTTGGCTGCCGGAGACACCCCACCTACTGGTGTTGGAGAAATAAATGTCATGCTTTGTGTGAGGTTCAAGGTGTAAATAGTCCCTAGGAGACTCAACGGTCCCAAACCATCAAAAATGCTTTTCAAGTTTTATCAACTTGGGAACATAGCATTGTTGAATGGTTCTTGAAGTAGGACATAAATGTGTTAAGACTGCCAGGATGGAAGGGGGCAGGGCCCTTATACGGATACCTCAGTCACAAGTGCAGGTCATCAGCTATCCTAATAATTATTCAGGAGGTGGGAAAATATTAGGCTTGTAATGCGGGAGGGGGAATATTTGGCTTGTTGGATGGCCTACCGTAATTGGGAATGAGGGAAGACTAACTAGCTTAGTGGAAATTGGGTGGTGGGAGGCTAGTGCTGGGCAGACTTCTACAGTCTGTGACCTGAAAATGGCAGATACAAATCAAGGTCAGGTATACACAAAGTAGCACATATGAGTTTTATCTTGTTGGGCAGACTGGATGGACTGTGCAGGTCTTTCTCTGCCATCTATTACTGCTGGAGACATGTTAGTTTCTGTATATATTTTGTAAGAGGTAGGAATGTTTAATTGGTATATTCTTGGTTAAATTGGGGACTTCATGGTGGCTTCTGGGATTTGATCCCTGATGGCTGTAAAAAATCAGTTAACTGTTTGCCACTTAAGATGCCCAGTCACCTAGTCTCACAAGAGAATTCAGATCCCTCTGTCACTTTTAACTGAGATAGAAGCTCAGAGTAAAAGTGGTTAAATCATATGAATATTCCTAATAGCACAGGTCCCAGGAAAGACCTTAAGCAAACCAACACTGCTAGACATTTATATGCAGGTAACTTCTGTCCTAATGGGCTAAGAGGTTAACCATCATTTTTCAATGTGGATAACTAATTACTCAGTCCCTTTTGTTTTTAGTCTGCAATCAATCTCATGACTCTTAAAATACCTCATGAGGCTAATTAGTCAAGTTCTGAAAATCCAAATATAAGCAATCTACTATTCAGTGTATCGTTTCCCAGCTCACCCTGGGAATTTATCAGTGTTGACACTAGCCACCCTTCAATCCTCGTATCGCAGCACTGAATGAGAGGTTAAACATTTGCTAGTTAATGGCTCACTGAAGGCTAGTTTAAGGTTGAGGTTTTTTTGGAAACATTCTTTTCTCCATGCAAGTCTTACACTGTTCAACCTTTTCAGTTAGAAATGGGACTCTGTGCAAGCTGGGTTTTGTTTTGGAAACATGATGGCAGATAAAGGGCCAAATGGCTCATCTAGTCAGCCCATCCTCTGTAACCCCTAACTCTTCCTCTTCCTAAGCGATCCCACATGCTTACCCCATGCCTTTTTAAAATTCTGACACTGTCCTGGACTCCACAACCTCCACTTGGAGGCCATTCTGTGCTTCTACCACCCTTCAAGTCTATTCCCTCTTAACTTCATCATATGCATTCTTGTTCCAGAGCTTTCCTGTACATTAATGCCCTTGAGATTTGTCGCTATCATCTCTTCTCTCCCTCTCTTCCCCCTAGCAAACTTCAGAACATAGAAATTTCCTAGCTGTCTTTATCAAGATATGTAGGGGGAATCAAATTGTGTATGGCCTAGTGCTTCAACTCTTTGAAAGTTAAGCTGTAGTGGTCACTATTACATCCATAGTACTAACTAAATCAACCAGATACAGCTGTATACAGTGTCTGTAGTAGTGCAGGTGTTTTGACTGCAGCCCCTGCCAAAACTCTTCCATACATGGGATACAAATGAGAAGTTATGGGGTAATTGATTCTTCCTCTCCCCAGTGTCCTAATCACATTGCAAACTCGCTGTCTAGTAGAGGTTATGCCTGTGACTGTATTGTGAAATAGGAGTAAGGAATCTGACTTGTGTATGTCTTCCCAGGTTGGTGATGCCATGCGACAGATGCAGGACAAGAAGAATATTGGGAAAGTGATTCTGGTTCCAGAAACACCAAAGCAAGAAAACAAGGAAGAGAACTAGACGTGCAAGGATTTGCTGTAACTTTGTGGTCTGTCTACTAACTTTTCGAGACCTAGGACAGGACAGGTCAATACTATGTGCCAAAATCTGAATAAATTTGCTCTAACTGCATCTACTTGACCTCTGTGGTGGTTGTAGCTAGAGAATATATAAAATAAAAGATCATGTTTGAAAATAATATTCATAAGACTTTATTTTTAAACTGGATGCTGGGGTTTTTTCCCCCCTCTGTTTGAATCTATTGGGTCAGTTTGCTGCAATTCCCCCTCCCCCAAATACATTCCAGTTCTTGATATTATCTTGGTGACCTGGCAGTTGCAAGATGGCTACAATGAATCTGCTCTAGAAATATAGTGGTAATGGGATTTTGGTTTCAGACCCTTGAAACTGAGGGGAAAGGTTACATAAGGCATCTTGAGAGCCTAGTATCAGCACCTGAAACCCTCCCAGGTAGGGGAGGCTCTGGAATGCCAAATCTAGAACAATTAAATAGCCTTAACATTTAACTCTGAACATGCCAGTGCAAGGCCCATATTTTTATTTGTTTACAATGGGTTCTTCGGGGCTCTTAGCTGAATTCAGGTGGATTTGGGGCCACCTCAACAGATCAATACCAAATAGATTCAAATTTCAGAGACCAGCAAGAGAAGTTAAGTTGGCTTCCACTGGAAGCCACCTACTGGTATTTTCAGGGACTTCTCAAAAGGTCCTATTGGCAACATGATCTGTCCAACGTTTTCCTAGATCCGGAAAAGGTTAGTAAAGTTCTGTACTAAAACTAGTCTTGTGAAAAACGGATGTATTCCAGAGTGACTGGAACTCTTAAATGTTGACTTGTGTTTTTTGCTTCTGTGAGCCCAGAATTGGTGTCCTTCAGACTGAACTTGAGGTATGCTTTCCTTGTGTAAGGGTACTTAAATTAGTAAGCTATGAGCATAAACACCTTCCCCCACTGCCCCCTCCTGCTGCAGGAGGTATGTATGGCTTTTTTTTTTTTCACTTGCCACCCTGTGCCTGCAGTTTTTTCAAAAATGAGCTGCTGGAATCGTTTCACAGTTCCTGAACTGAATGTGAATATAGGCAAAACACTTGGACCAAATATTTTTAAACATTTGTTCACTTGTGTCCATTAATACCCTTAAACATAGTAACATAGCAGATGACGGCAGAAAAAGACCTGCATGGTCCATCCAGTCTGCCCAACAAGATACTCATATGTGCTACTTTTTGTGTATACCTTACCTTGATTTGTACCTGTCCTTTTCAGGGCACAGACCGTGTAAGTTTGCCCAACACTATCCCTGCCTCCCAACCACTAGCCCCTCCTCCCACCACCGGCTCTGGCACAGACCGTATAAGTCTGCCCAGCACTATCCCCGCCTCCAGCTCTGCCACCCAATCTCGGCTAAGCTCCTTTGTTTGTCCCACGCGTGTTTGAATTCCGTTACTGTTTTCATTTCCACCACCTCCCGCAGGAGGGCATTCCAAGCATCCACTACTCTTGTGACATTTTTCTTGAGTCTGCCCCCCTTCAATCTCATTTCATGTCCTCTCATTCTACCTCTTCACATCGCCGGAAAAGGTTAGTTTGCAGATTAATACTTTTCAAATATTTGAACATCTGTATCACCCCTGTTGCTCCTTTCTTCTAGAGTATACATGTTCAGGTCAAGTCTTTCCTCATACTTCTTGTAACTTCATAGTTTCTGTAAAGACAGGTGTCAAACATCACAATTTACTAGCCAAACGCCCATCTCCCATGTGGTTTTTTTTTTTCACCCAGTCTGCCTTTTCATACTTTTGAGAAACCTCTTCCAGGCACATCAACTTGGGGAGGGCATAGTGCTTCTGGTCAACACTGAACCTTCAAATCTGGTTTAATCTCTTGTAGTGCCTCTGCCTTAAGTTTGCCAACAGCGTTGTTAAGCTGTCCTTGTACCTCAGTGGTGTTGGGGTGTCACCCTAACTCCTGGTTCTTGGTTCTTTGTAGGTTGGCACTGATGCCTAGCTTTCTTGTGGGACTGCTTTGGAATGAAGTAGGTGCCTAATTTTTATGGCTAGGGATGGTAGGGTTCTAGGAGTTGCTGATGCTTTTACATTGGCCAAGCAAGTTGAACTTCAGTGTTTAGTATTATACTCTAGCAACAGGGTGATGTGAACACTCTGGGTAGAAGGGCCTCTGCCTTAGCTCTGGTAGGTACTGGCACAATTGGTGCCCTGAGTTGGCTTTGGGTCTTCATCAGCTGTATTCCCAGGCCTAGTCTTAACATAGTAAATGACGGCAGATAAAGACCTGTACAGTCCATCTAGTCTGCCCAACAAGCTAAACTCATTTTACATGGGATGTGATACTTTATATGTATACCCGGGTTTGATTTGTCCTTGCCTTTCTCAGCCTAACTTCATTTCACACAGTAAGGCTTATGTCTAGCCAAGTAGATCCCCTATAGTTTCCCATTAGTGGCAGTTAGTTTGACACTTGATTTGGGGTAAACCTGCAAATTACTTATTTGCAGCCTTCCTGGGTGATTGAGGATGTCTGTTCATATTTGTGCTGTTATCTAGAATGATGACCTGCTGGGAGATATAGCCTGTAGATTGGGAAAGGGAAATAGGGCTTGATATACTGCCTTTCTGAGGTTTTTACAACTACATTCAAAGCGCTTTATTTTATTTTAGTTACATTTGTACCCCGCGCTTTCCCGCTCAAGGCGGCTTACATATTGTATACAGGTAAATTTGTACCTGGGGCAATGGAGGGTTAAGTGACCTTGCCCAGAGTCGCAAGGAGCTGCAGTGGGAATCAAACCCAGTTCCCCAGAATCAGTCCGCTGCTACTCCACATGCCAGACACGTTTTCCAGATTTCTCCAATGAATAGGCATGAGATGCTTGCATGCATGCATCTAGATCTCATGTTATTCATTGGGGACATCCTGAAAATCAGACTGGGCTGCAGTCCTTAGATGAAGGCTGCCTATCCCTGCTGTAGAGGGAGTAAGGACATCGTCACCTGTAAAGGGTTGGCCTAGGCCAGTGGCTCTCAACCCAGTGCTTGGGCGTTGGCTCCATCTAACCATGCATAAGATGTGCATACAGTAGAAGTTATTACATGCCAATCTATGCTCACTATATGCAGAGGGCATGCATATGTGAGCCATGTACCATCAAGAGTCCCTCTGCACATAGTGCTCGGTTGTAATTTGTTCTGGCCCAAAGACTGAAACACTTTCTGCCTATCCCTAGTACAGTGCATCTCCAGCCAGTGTTTTCAGGCTATCCACAATGCCTGTGAGATAGCCAGTGCATGCAAATTTCTTATCTACATTCTGGGATGGCCAAAGACATGGGAGACCCTTGTCTGGCTCAATCTGAGTGTCCTTTGTGCCTCCTAGCCACAGCTTGGCAGCTATGCCAAGTTAAAAGCACAATTTTAAAATCGTTAGGACCAGATTTCTGAGCACAGTTTCATCTATTAGAATTGCCGCCTCTAATAAACGGCGTCTAGATTGTCAGCCTTATTCAACTGTCCTGAAACTTCTGCTGGTTCTCCTTCAGTACTTGCTACTATAGATTCAGTAGCCTGTCTGTGTTCACATAATTCCTAGGGTAGCTTCCAGCTAATGTGGTTCTGGTCTTTGTAATGCAATTGGGAACTAGGTAGGTAGTCTCTTAGACCATAAGTGCCACTCCTGTGGCATTAGTGCCTTAATGTAAAAAGTGGTATGTATGTAAAAGTGACTGAAGCCCAGTTGCTTAATGGTAAGCAGGAGAGCAGACCTGCCCTGGTGGCTGAAGCTGTATCTGTGCCTTTTGTTAGATCACATGCTCAGTGACTAGCATCAGTCTTGCCAAAGCCTTCTCCCACCTATGTGGCTGCCAAATATAAAGAACCCTCAGGCTATGTTTTGTGCCAGTGTAGTACAGAGACTCCACTAGGCTACCCAGTCCTCAGGACACAGCAGCCAGTCTAAGGCTATCTACAATAAATACTCGTGAGATTTTACATACATTGTGGATACCTTGAAAACACTCGCTGGTTGTACCTGGAAGACTGGGTTGAGAATCCCTGTTCTAACACTTCTTCAAAAAGATTTTAACCGCTCCATCATGGCTATCTGGCCTATTGTGACTTCCGGGCTAGGCTGGGTTACAGATTCAGATGCAGTATTAACTCCCACCTGAATGTAGCAGGAATATGGCTTTTGAATAACTGTCTAAAAGCTGTCTCTGCTTTTTTTAATGATGCTTCAGATCATGTTCTGCTGCTTTGGTTTCTAAATTGCATTTACTCCAGACTTATCCTCTGCTGTTAATGTTCAAGCATCTTACACAGCTGGCTAGTGTAAAGCTGTGTCCACATGGTAATAGGGCCATGTAAAAATACATTTACCCCCTGTTTACAAAGTACCATGGTAATGCCAATACAGTCCATTCTGTACCACACCGGCAGCCACTAGTGTGGCCTTGTAAACAAGGGGATTAGACTTGGGGTTTAACTTTTGCAAGCTTGTAACAGCATTCTGAAAACATAAAATTTGATTCAGGTTGACATGCCTGTGCTTAATGGGGGAGCAGCTGGTCATGCTGCTGGAACTTGCCAGTGGGTATAGTGGATTAATAGATGATGGCTTCCTTTGCCACTCTAACCATGATTGGTAGTTCTGTGAATGTTATTGCTTTGACCTTTGCCTATAGCCCATGCATTTCCTTCATGCCTTTCCTGTGTTGACTTGCAGTGAAGTAGGATACTGGTGCTTAATCTGAACTCCACTCCCATAAAAACATTAAACCTACTGTTGAGTGGTTCAGCCAGTTGCTATTTCTGACCAAACCAATCTGGGGTGGGGGGGGGGGGGGGGGGAAGCCTTTAACATCCACCTTGTTTCTTTGTCATGGCTTAATTTTTTACAAGTTACTCTCCCCTCCAAACCATGTCCACCTTGGAGCATAGGAATGATCCATTGCATTAAGGGGGGGGGGGGGGGGGGGAAGACAGTAGTTCACGTAATCACATTACTGGCCTACCTGGCTTCTAAACTCATCAGTGTGCAAACTAGGTGGTGATGAGAACTTGTAAATCCAGACCCATGAAAAGACCGGATAGTATAATATCCGTATGGTTCATAAGTGCGCCCTGTAGCGGCCATTCCGGGAGGGTAACAATATGGGATGTACTCTCCTCATACTGACTAAGCCTGTGGTACTTGGTTCCATACGAATGGCAAGGGAGTGGATGGTTTTCTTGCCAATGAGTTGTATGTAAGATTACACTAGATTCCTGGAGCCTTTTAATGACCAATGCCCTTTCTGCCTTCCACTTTGGGATAAGCAGGTATTGAATACTTCAAAACAGTTGTCTGAAAAAGATTCAAGTTATCCTTGGTGTGTGAAGAAGTTTAATAGTCCTGCTTTTTGTGTGTGGGTGTAGAACAGTTGAACAAACTGCATTTGTGCCAACTGCTGTTTACATGAATGGAAAGTAATGCTTTCATGTCCGTTGCCACATGCCTTATGTGTTTTCAACATTGATTAAAAGCATAACCAAATGAGGGCTCCTGTGTTTCTTTTGCTCAAGGACTTGTGTGACCATCTACCCCTGCTGGTGGGGCTCTCAGACTTGTATTTCCAAACTGTCCCAGTTGTACATATTTACAGTGAAAGCTCAAGTACTAGAGTTGAGGTTTGCTTTTTTTCCTAAATCAGGGTCGTTTCACCTAAGGGCCACCTATAGCCAGTTCAAAGAGCAGGGAGGTGAGGTTTTATTTAAAACCTAGTGGTTCTAGGCACTTTTTAATTTTACACAGACAAAAATCTCAAACCTCCATGTGTCCACTTTGTGATTAAAGCAACTTTACTTGTCCACACAAATGAACTGTCTGTAAATACCTAGGCTGCAGGATACTTACTCTGTACCAAGAATGAGTAAAGTGATGTGGTAGCTGAAGGTAATAAGCAGAAATAAATCAAAACAGGAGAGCCAAATTTAATTTTTTGATTAGCTTTTAAAGGTAACCCTTCAGATCAGAAATATAAATTCTGATCTGAAGGGTTACACTAGTTTTTGAAGGTATGTACTTTTCATTTATTACCTCCCCGATTGAGAATTAGATTGCTTTGTTTACATAAGGCTGGCATGCCTTGGTTTTACTGTTGGTGAAAGTGACATTTCATTCTGCTCACAAACCAGCCTTGGAGCTCTGGGGCAAGGTTTTAAAATTCATGGGAGAATAGCACATCTAAGGGTCGGCACAGTGCCTGGTTGAAGGATCTGGCGAGCCCTCTAACAGGAAGAGCTGTATAAACAAGCCATCCCCTCCCCTTCTCTGGCAGTTTCCTGTAGATAATCAGGAACCCTGAACCTGGGCTGTGGTTTTTATTTGATTCATAGCCCACTTCCTCTGAATGGCTTTTAACACGGAACCTGTCTCCTCTAATGGACTAAGGTTACTTAGACGCTTTGGGGAAGAACACTGAATTCAGTCTTGTATTGTGGGGTGCAGCCTTATGGTCAGATTTTTTTTAGATTGGTTGGGGGTTCTAAATTCAACACTGATGTCCCTTCTGAGGACAGTGAAAGCAGCTGTTCCCAGGATCAAAAGTCTGATACATGGAAATGTTAGGAATAGAAAGATTCTATGCTCTAATCAGGACCGCTGTGCCTTTGGTGGGGGGAGGGCAGCAGGAACAAATGAGTTAAGTACAAGCACTGCCAAGTTGATATAAAGCAGGTTGAGAATTATTTTTTTTTTGGAGGGGGGGGATGGAGGGAAAGCTGGCTGTACACGTACAAATAACAGACAGCAAAAACACAAAGCATGTCTTTGCTTTAGATTTACGGAGGATGTTGGGGGTTATACCCACACTGAAACTGTCTGTGGTGCACCTTGAGCAGTAAATTAATTGCATACAGCAAATAGACAAACTGAAGTGTACTCATTCCTGGTTTCTCAAATGTGTAATTGCCAACCTGTCACTTACTGTAATCATTAAAAATGGCTGCAGTAGCTGATGGCAGCCAGTGTAATACTGATCTTTTATTTCCTAGATGATCCTAAAAACCTTTATGAAGAGTAGTGAACTTGACATGTTTCCAGGCCAAATGATGGAAGCTGTTCTGAAAAAAAAAAAAAAACCATATACTGTACCTAGGGCTTAAAGGCAATGCATAACATGGGTTAGCAAAGGAGTCTTGTCTCCCCATTCTATTTTTTTTTTCTTCTGCCATAAGTGTATTTGGACTTTCAGAAGGCATTTGACAAAAACCTTCAACAGGAATAATCAGCAAATGGATTGCTAACTAGATAAAAATACAGACAATTTAAAGCACTTAGCCTTCCAAAGTTCCATAGGTTTCTATGGAACTTTGGAAGGCTAAGTGCTTTGAAAATATGCCTCAATAGGACTAAATTCTAAAGTATTTTTTCTACTTGGAAAAGGATCAACAATGCAGTTCTTTATGGGTCTCTTTTCAGATATGCATGGCTTAAAGCATCTGGAGAAAATACAATGTGTAAGGTAACCAATATTATTCAAAATAGAAGATTTATGAGTACTTGCAAAAGCACCTTGTGCGAATAGATTGGATATGTAAATAGGAGTGCAAAGTGATGTGTAAGTCAAATTACTGGGTTCTGAGGTAGGAGGTCACCGCCCAAGAAAAGAATCTTGAACTCATTGTTATGCTAAAATAAATGAATAAATGTTTTTGGAAAAGAATAGAAAAGTTAGAATATCGTGACTCGCAAAGGTCCTTGGTGCATTCACACTAGAGCCTGACAGTTATTTATCATGGTAAATCCACCACTCAAAAAAAAAAAATTCCTGCAGGAACAAAACTTTATACCGTCCCACGGGAATGTTAAAAAGCCTTGTTCCTGCAGTAAATATCCACCACTTGAAACTTTCCTGCATCGGTGATTCACACAGGTTAGCTCTGTGCCCCTCCTGTCAAGTCCCACCTTCTCTACTCCAACTTCCTGCTTAGCGTCAAACAGAAAGTTGTAATAGAGAGAGCAGCACTTGGGAATGGATCAGATGCCTCAGGGGTGAGGGGAAGGATTGGATGCCTCAGGGGCTAGAGTAGGAGAATAGCATTTTAGGGAGAGGGTGGGTTCTTGTGCTTCAGGATCACTGTGTGCATGGAGAACAAGAGCACTAACATAGTAACATAGTAGATGACGGCAGAAAAAGACCTGCACGGTCCATCCAGTCTGCCCAACAAGATAACTCATAGTTGCTGCTTTTTATGTATACCCTACTTTGATTTGTACCTGTGCTCTTCAGGGCACAGACCGTATAAGTCTGCCCAGCGCTATCCCCGCCTCCCAACCACCAGCCCCTCCTCCCAACCACCGGCTCTGGCACAGACCATATAAGTCTGTCCAGCACTATCCCAGCGTCCCAACCACCGGCTCTGGCACAGACCGTATAAGTCCGCCCAGCACTATCCTCACCTCCCAACCACCAGCCCTGCCTCCCACTGATTTTTGAAAGCCACTCACATGCACGTGTGGGATACTACTACTACTTAACATTTCTATAGCGCTACTAGGGTTACGCAGCGCTGTACAGTTTACAGATGGACATAATTTTTTTTTTTTTTTAACACATGCGGCTTTCTGAAATCACTGCTCTCGCTGCATGTAGTAAAACTGTAACATAGTAGGTGACGGCCAACTAAGACATGTACTATCCATCCAGTCTGCACAACATGATAAACTTATATGCGCTACTTTATATGTATACCTGACCTTGATTTGTATCTACCATTTTCAGGCCACAGACCGTAGAAGTCTGCCCAGTACTAGCCCTGCCTCCCAACCACCGGTGCTGCCACTGATGTGCAGTCCTGCACATCCTCTCTTAGTTTACAAGAGGCGTGTTTGGCAAAGCTTCTTGTAAAATATGGCACGACTGAAAACAGGACAGGCAATGTGAGACCAGTGCGGGACAAATGCTTTAGCTGGCAGGGGTTGGGGGGCCCAGGCCCCCCCATAGCTATGCCACTGATCCTGGGACCTACAGGGACAAGGTACAGTATCTACCATTGCTTTTAATGTATTGGATGGAGGACTTGAATTCAGCTCATGCTGAACTGAGATAACTGAAGGAGTCGCACGGTGGAGCTAATTAATTAGCTTGCTGGGGCTGTGATCCGCTCCCAGATGCCACCCAAGGCTAGCAACAGTCAAACAGCAAAGATATACGACAAAAACAGGCCTACAAACTGATCAAATCAACTGTTTATTTGCCATTTTCCTAGTAAAAAAATATCTCAACAAAATATACAGCTTTAACGTCTCTAAAATTGCACAGATCTAATTTGAATTTGCTGCAGTCAGGCAGGAGCAATACTCAGTAGCAGATGAATGAATTATCTGATACCTGATTGACTATGAATGCTCCTCTGGGCAGAGCATCTGTTGCCCTGCCTGAAGGACGTTTCCAATGCTAAATACAGATGAAGCACTAGCAAAGCACTATGGAATGCAACCGGACACTGGCCAGTACCATACAGCCGTGAGACTCTTCAGAGCCCTGCAGGAGCAGCGTTAAGTGTTCCCTGTTTACTCAATGCCGTACTCCTTCAGCTGTCGAAAGACATTACCAATGTACTGAGTGTCAGGGTACCCGTTTCTGGAAAAGACAGTCAATAACACGGTTAACGATATAAACAGGATAGCAGAAGTCACAAGCCTGCAGCAGGGTTACTGTCACATGATTGGCTGGAACTATGACATACTGTCACATGACTTCTCAGCAGCCTCCACCATGTCTGCCTTTCCCCTGACTATCCAGGCACAGTTGAACGGGGCCAGTGCAAGTGTTTTGGGAACCGTAGGCAAAACTTCTGCCTTGCTCCTTCTTCCCCCACCAACTATCCATATTGTGCTTCTGATTATTTCCTTGGACTGCTCCATCACTAATGCACCTACAACCACTTCTCCAAACTCTATTGTCCAATACTGTTGAGTGCCTGGGAGCAGGTGTACAGGCCAATGGGGAAATGCTTTGAGGTACACATGTATTTATGTTGCAAAATAGTAAAAAGCCAAGCCACAAAACAAAAAGCACCAAGGGCCTCCAAAAATGGGGATTAAAGTCTTTAATTATATACTGAAGAAACAATACTTGAATGGACCCGACACAGTCCGTGTTTCGGCGCACAGCACCTGCCTCAGGGATCGCAAGAAACAGCTGACAACATGCGGCGGTATTGTGAGAATACAATTGTAAGGATCACGTAGAGTAAGCACAAAAAGATCTCTGGTGAACAAATGCGGTCCTTCAATAGCGACCCCTGAGGCAGGCGCTGTGCACCGAAACACGGACCGTGTCGGGTCCATTCAAGTATTGTTCCTTCAATATATGATTAAAGACTTTAATCCCCATTTTTGGAGGAGCTTGGTGCTTTTTGTTTTGTGGCTTGGCTTTTTGTTTGTGCTTTGCTCCCTCTCTCTGTCAGACGCAAAACAGTAAAAACACACACAATTTTCAGGCCTACCCTGGCCGCATATCCTTCAAAACCCCATCTGCTGCGGGTATGCAGCTTTTCTACAGCAATCTACATGTGTCAAATCAACTTTTTATATGCATATTCCATGATGTATGTAAACAAATATCAGGTTTAATTCAGGAACCTTCAGGAGTAGATGTGGGTTGTGTCGGTACTGCCTTCGCAGTTGGAAATACAGGGTGTAACCTGTTAAAATTGTAACACGGATTAGGAACTTGGGAATTGCGATACATTCAGATTCTCATTCAGGACGAAAGTACAAGTTTTGATTCGTTCTCTGAATTTTTAGATTGCAAATGCTGTCTCGATTGAAATCCTTTTTGGCTTGGACTGATTTTAAAACGGTGTGTATCTTGGTTTGCCGAAGCGTTCGCTCCAGGCGCTTCAAACAGTTATGAATTCTACTGTCCATTTGTTGACGGGCTTTTTTCGTTATGAACATATTACTCCTTGTTTGAAGCGCTTGAAATGGTTACCGGTATGATGGAGAATACTGTATAAGTTGTTGATTACGATTCATCAGGCTTTTTATCAAGACTCTGCTTACTATTTAAAAGCTATTGTACAATGATATATGCCATCTCGATCTTTGCGTTCTGAGCATCAGTAGTTGCTTGTAATTCCTGCATTACAGCAGGTACGTTTGGAAATCACAAAGAAGGGAACTTATTCTATCAGAGGTCCCATCGAATGGAACAGTTTGCCATTGCGGCTTAAATGTGAAACCAGCATTTCAGAAACACTTGAAAGACTTTTTATCATTTAAGGCCTTTTACAATTCTGATTGATGCTGTTATTAATCTGTTTTTGAGTTCTGTCGTTATCTATATTTATTGTGTCTTTATGAATGTTTTACTGTAACCCGCCCTGGATAAGGGCGGGCTAAAAATAATAAATCTAAATATTGGAAAACCTCAGTGTGGAAAACTCGTGGGTACCTTCTTACCCCTGAGCTTCCCCACAATAATGAAAGAAATTAGTGCATCTTTTCTTTTATTGGGGTACCTACTTTTGTAGGAAAAAATGCATGCATATTTCGAACTGCATGTATGCGCCCCACCCCCAAAACATCCCCTCAGCCCCATGGATCAAAGTATAAGTGCGGTTTAGTAATGCAAATGGAGAACAGCCTGCATTTTATATAAGTACATAAGTAATGCCATACCAAGGGTCCATCGAGCCCAGCATCCTGTCCACGACAGCGGCCAATCCAGGCCAAGGGCACCTGGCAAGCTTCCCAAACGTACAAACATTCTATACATGTTATTCCTGGAATTTTGGATTTTTCCAAGTCCGTTTAGTAGCGGTTTATGGACCCCTTTTTAAACTCTGCTAAGCTAACCGCCTTCACCACTTTCTTACCCAAGGAGAGGACTTTTTTAGGCTCTTAACTAAATTTAGATGCTCAGTTTTTGTTTTGTTTAAACGGCTGGCGTTGGGATGCCAGAAGGGACCCTGCTGCATGACCCCTGGCCAAAGACCGTCACTGCCATAACTGGAGGGCGGGCATCCAGGGTTAATCAGAAATGAAGCTCATGATATCAGATTCTGGTTCTGACTGAGCTGGAAGCCCAAAGGAGCAAGAGAAAAGGACCAGACTGAAAAAAATAAATATGCATTTGCTTTTCAACTTGTTCTCCTAATTCGGATATGTCAAGTTGTTTCTCTCTGACATTCTGACTAAGCTACAACAGTTTCCCAAGTCCGGTCCTGGAGTCCCTCTTCCCAGTCAGGTTTTCAGGATATCCATAATGAATATGCATGAAGAGATTTGCATATAATGAAGGCAGTATATGTAAATCAAGGTCATGCATATTCAGTGTGGATATCCTGAAAACCTGACTGGCAAGGTGTACTCCAGGAAACACTGGGTTTACATGCAGGTATTACAAAACTAAGGGGTCCGTTTACTAAGCCAGGTAAAAAGTGGCTTGTGGTAGTGTAGGCGCAGGTTTTGGCTGTGCGCAGAAATATTTTTCGGCGTATGTACAAAAAAATGGCTTGTTTAAATTTTTGCCGAAAATGGATATGTGGCAAAATCAAAATTGCCGCGCATCCATTTTGGGTGTCTGGCCTTACCGCCAGCCATAGACCTAGCGGTAAAGAATCTGCGCGGTAACAACCTACGTGCGTCAGATGCCACTTGGCACGCATCCGCTACGCATGTCCAAAAATAAAAATTATTTTTCAGACACACACCAAAAATGAAATTACCGTAAAAGGCACGCAATAGTCGAGCAGTAAGTCCGTAGCCTACTGCGGCTTAGTAAAAGGGGCCCTAAAAGAGCAATTCAGTGGCTCCTCAAACACAGTGAGCACATCACTGAGAGAATTATTTTAGGTTATTTATCTTTTTCTGTTTTAATTTTTGGCTTACTTGGATTTCCCTCCTTGCAGGGAAGTTTTATGTAGGATGTTCCATGTCAGCTTGTCCCCAGAAGGATGTGACAGGATTCGAAAGGTCAGCCCTCGAGCTAGGCCCCTCTCCAACAAAGTCAGCAACTTTCGACCTTCCTTATTGTCTGGCAAGAATGCTTCAAACCGTCCACCTGTAAAGAGGCTCCCCGGGTTTGGATCACCAGGCTTTGGAGAAAGACAAACAGACAGAACCTGAAGTCCATGAATGTGAAAATAAACCTTTTTTAAAGTGCTCTTTTTATCCCAGGAATATATCCCTCTCTTTCATACTCCTACAGCTTTCCAAACAGGGGCCACAAATTGTGGATTTACACTTTTTTTCCTACACCTGACCAGCAGCTGTCATTGTTGTGTAGTAGCCGACTCCTTCCCAATTCCCACCTCCACGGTGCCCCTCTGCCTGACAATCATTAAGAAAAGGAACAACTTCAGGGGCTCTTTTAGCAAGCTGCGGGAAACAGGGCCCTGCGCTAGCACTGAGGGCTGTTTTTCCCGTGCGCCAGGGCTGTTTTTACCACAGCAGGTAAAAATGCCCTCAGACACACATGGTCATATGGTACCAGAACTCTTACCGGATGGCCGTGCGATGGAGAGCCCTTACCGCCACCCACTGAGGTGAAAAGAACTCCCGCGCTAACTAGGCAGCACACTGCAATGCCCAATTACCGCCGGGCTATCGCCGCGCAAGCCATTTTCAGGGGTTTTCTTTTTCTCCCGGAAATGGCACGCTCTCAGGGTGGGACTACCGCCAGCAGCTGCCCTGAGCCGGCGGTAGTCCTTTTACAGAGCGGTATTAAGCCCAACGCAGGCTTACCGCTCGCTCTTCCAGGACCATCTCTGGCTCAATGCAGCTGCTGGTGGTAGTCCCACCCTGAGCGCGTGCCATGGATATTGTGTATCTGGATTCTCAAAAGGCGTTTGACAAAGTACCTCATGAAAGACTCCAGAGGAAATTGGAGAGTCATGGTAGTGTTCTATTGTGGGTTAAAAACTGGTTAAAAGATAGAAAACAGAGAGTAGGGTTAAATGGTCAGTATTCTCAATGGAGAAGGGTAGTTAGTGGGGTTCCCCGGGGGTCTGTGCTGAGATCGCTGCTTTTTAACATATTTATAAATGACCTAGAGATGGGCGTAACTAGTGAGGTAATTAAATTTGCTGACGACACAAAGTTATTCAAAGTCGTTAAATCGCGGGAGGATTGTGAAAAATTACAAGAGGACCTTACGAGACTGGGCGTCTAAATAGCAGATGACGTTTAATGTGAGCAAGTGCAAAGTGATGCATGTGGGAAAGAGGAACCCGATTTATAGCTACGTCATGCAAGGTTCCACGTTAGGAGTCTCGGACCAAGAAAGGGATCTAGGTGTAGTCGTTGATGATACGTTGAAACTTTCTGCTCAGTGTGCTGCGGCAGCTTAGCAAGCAAATAGAATATTAGGTATTATTAGGAAAGGAATGGAAAACAAAAATGCCTTTGTACCGCACCTCGAATATTGTGTTCAGTTCTGTCATCGCATCTCAAAAAAGATATAATAGAATTATTTATTTATTTATTGCATTTGTATCCCACATTTTCCCACCTATTTGCGGGCTCAGTGTGGCTTACAATAAGACATGAATAATAGAAATACATTTGATACGACTAAGTTATGGATTACATTGAGCAGAGTTGTGCGAGACATTCGAATATCAATGGGAGTATAACAATGGGAAATCAACATGGAAACATTAGAAGGAGACAATGGGAAAAAAGGGCATTGTTAGAAACCTAGGTATATAATGTACATTGTTCCGTGAGTAAGTGAATGATTGACTGGATAGAGGGATGGGGGATCAGAAGTGGATGTGTATTGAGTTGGTGAACAGTGAGTGTGGTTTCTAAGTGTTTTGGCTCTTTCCGTAAGTTTGTTCAAACAGGTGAGTCTTCAGTAGTTTACGGAAGGAGGCTTGTTCGCTAATCGTTCTTAGGTTGCGCGGAAGTGTATTCCAAGACTTCGTGCTCATGTAGGAAAAGGTTGACGCGTGTATCGTCTTGTACTTCAACCTCTTGCAAGTGGGGTAGTGAAGGTTGAGGTGAGTTCGGGATGATCTTTTGGCGTTTCTGGGTGGTAGGTCTATTAAATCAGTCATGTACGCTGGGGCTTCACCGTGAATAATCTTATGGACTAACGTGCAAATTTTAAAAGTAACGCGGTCCTTGAGTGGAAGCCAATGTAGTCTCTCACGCAGTGGTTTTGCCCTTTCATATTTAGGTTTTCCGAGGATGAGCCTGGCTGCTGTGTTCTGGGCTGTTTGAAGCTTCTTCAGTATTTGCTCTTTGCAGCCTGCATATAATGAGTTGCAGTAATCCAAGTGGCTGAGGACGAGGGATTGCACTAGGCTGCGGAAGACGAATCTTGGGAAGAATGGTCTTATCCTTTTCAATTTCCACATGCTGAAGAACATCTTCTTGGTTATGTTGTTTGCGTGAGTTTCAAGTGTTAGGTGGCGGTCGATAGTCACACCGAGGATTTTTAGCGTTTCTGAGATTGGAAGTTTTAGGTTTGGTGTGTTTATCACGTTGAATTCGGTTGTGTTGTATTGGGAGGTGAGTATCAGACATTGGGTCTTTTCTGCGTTTAGTTTCAGGCGGAATGCATCTGCCCATGTGTTCATGATATGTAGACTTTGATTGATTTCGTTGGAGATTTCTTTGGTGTCTTGTTTGAATGGGATGTATATTGTCACATCGTCGGCGTATATGTATGGATTTAGGTTTTGTTTTGATAGGAGTTTTGCTAGAGGGATCATCATTAGGTTGAATATGGTTGGCGATAGAGGTGATCCTTGTGGGACTCCACATTCCGGTATCCATGCCTTGGACTTGGTTGAGTTTGATGTGACTTGATACGAGCGCAGGGTTAGGAACCCCTTGAACCAATTCAGGACGTTTCCTCCGATGCCAAAATATTCAAGTATGTGTAGTAGGATTCCATGGTCAACCATGTCGAAGGCGCTTGACATGTCAAATTGTAGGAGGAGTATATTGTTGCCAGTTGCAATTATTTGTTTGAATTTAGTCATAAGGGTGACTAATACTGTTTCTGTGCTGTGATTCGAACGGAATCCTGATTGGGCATCATGTAGTATTGAATGTTTGTCTAGGTAGCTTGTGAGTTGTTTAGTTACCACACCTTCGGTTATCTTGGTTATTAGTGGTATGGATGCTATTGGCCTGTAGTTGGTTATTTCGCTCGTGTTTTTCTTTGTGTCTTTAGGAATTGGTGTGAGTAAGATTTTTCCTTTTTCCTCTGGGAAGAGTCCGTTTTGTAGCATGTAGTTTATGTGGCTAGTTAGGTTTATTATGAATTGTTGAGGAGCAGATTTCATGAGGCTATTTGGACATATGTCTAGTTTGCAGTTGGATTTGGCATATTTTTTTAGAAAAGGTACAGAGAAAAGCAACAAAAATGATAAAGGGGATGGGATGACTTCCCTATGAGGAAAGGCTAAAGCGGCTAGGGCTCTTCAGCTTGGAGAAAAGACGGTTGAGGGGAGATATGATAGAGGTGGAACGGGTAGACGTGAAGCGTCTGTTTACTCTTTCCAAAAATACTAGGACTAGGGGGCACGTAATGAAGCTACAAAGTAGTAAATTTTAAACGAATCTGACAAAATAATTAAACTCTGGAATTCATTGCCGGAGAATATAGTAAAAGCAGTTAGCTTAGTGGGGTTTGAAAAAGGTTTGGATGGCTTCCTAAAAGAAAAGTCCATAGACCATTATTAAAATGGACTTGGGGAAAAACTACTGCTTACTTCTAGGATAAGCAGCATAAAATGTACTGTTTAGGGATCTTGCCAGGTACTTGTGACCTGGATTGGCCACTGCTGGAAACAGGATGCTAGGCTTGATGGGCCTTCGGTCTGTCCCAGTATGGCAATACTTGTGTACTTATGTACTTAAATAAGTTTTAAGAAGACATCTGAATTTATTAAATGAAGACTCAGTTCTAAGATAAAGGTGTAGGCATCTACAGAGAGTTGATGTAACTACCCTGAATGAGAGGAGAGGGGAGGGTTTTGCACTTACATCCATACTTTTGAAAATTCGACCACATGTGCGTAATCTGATTCTGAAAATTTGTGCTTGCCAAAGGGTAGGTTTATATTTGAGAGTCTAATTTTCCTTTGCATAATTCTGAAAGTGGAAGTACAAGAACACTTTCACTTTGGAAATTCGGTTGAGACTTCTCAGAGTACGCATGTATTTTTTCCCACATGCAGTTATAAAATTACCGTATTTTCAAGCATATAACGGCAGGTTATCCCCCAAATTTTATAAATGGCACTTAAAATTACAGGCACAAACTTGGGCACACACAATGTAACTGAATAATGAGCCAATCAGTGCTGATAATTAGGTGCTAATAATTAATCATTCATTAATCAGCATTAATTGAAATTTACACACACATTTTTAGTTGAGGTGATCAGCATGTCAAATTTACATTTGGCTCCAAAAGGGGGTGTAGCCATGGGAGGGTCAGAGGCAGATCAGGGGGATCCACATCTAATTTAGACATAAGAATTTACAGCAGGTTTCCTTGGTGTAAATCCTCGCATCTAAAGCTCGGCATCAATCTCGGTGCTAAGCTTATTCTATAAAAGGCACCTAACTTTCAGCACAGTTTACAAAATAGAACTTAGCGCATTTTTTTTCGGCACTATTTATAGAATTTGGTCTTATATGTGTTTTCACAAACCACACACACTGCCTGCACGCTATCCTCCAAATTCATTAAATGGCACCCAAATTGGGCACCGATCCAAGATGTGTGCCCAACTAAATCGGCACACAAGCCAATTAGTTCCAATAACTGGGCAGTAATTGGCACCAATTTGGATTTGCACACCCACCTTGCTATGCGCTATTCTTCACTGAAGAAGGATGTAAGAGATCTACCTGTACCAGAAATGATTTTCAAAGGTGACGATGCGGAGGAACTGAAAGAAATCTTGGTGAACCTGAAAGACATACTGAGCCATTAAAGAGTTGTAAATCACCTGGACCAGATGGCATGCATTCAAGGGTACTCAAAGAACTCAAAACATGAAATTGCTGATCTGCAGTTAGTAATCTGTAACCTGTCATTAAAATCGTCCATAGTACCTGAAGTTTGGAGAGTGGCCAATGTAATGCCGTTTTTTTTTAAAGTTCCAGAACTGATCCAGGAAATTACAGACTAGTAAGCCCAACATCAGTGCAGGGGAAAATAGTGGAAACTATTATAACGAATAATGAGTTGAGTTTAGCCATCTTGTCCCCATCTACATATCTGCACTTGGCCCCTCAGCTATAGGGTATGCTGTACTGTAGAAAAGCATTAGTATCATAGCTATGTTATTTGACTGTTCTAATGTGTGCTTATTAGATTTTTCATTAGTAATTATGCTGACATTGTATTATATCTCTGTTATTTGAATTTCAGTGCTGTTAAATGTGTATAGTTTTGATCCTGTTTCATGGCAGTCCTACTATTAGGTTTCAATTTGCTGTTTTCAAGTTTATCTAATTTTTTGTATTTATTTTTATGCTTGGTCATTTTACTATTGTTACGCTGTTAACAAAATTGTCTGCTTTCAGTTAAACTGTACACTGCCTTGGGTGAATCTCTTCATAAAGGCAGTTAATAAATCAATAAATAAAATTAAAGAACACATAGATAAACATGGTTTAATGGGACAGAGTCAGCATGGTTTCAGCCAAGGGAAGTCTTGCCTCACCAATTTGATTCATTTCTTTGAAGGCATGAATAAATATGCGGATAAAGATGAGCCAGTTGACATAGTGTATCTAGATGTTCAGAAAGCTTTCGACAAAGCAGTGGCGTACCTAGGGTAGTTGACAGCCGGGGCCGGTCATTTTTTAACACCCCCCTCCAAAATCTAGTACTAGGCATGCCGAGAATACAAAACACTCAGGACCTATAGAGCAATTCTACCATACCATAAGCAGTCATTTCTACAAGTCACACAAGGAAAAGGAAAGCATCTTAAACACTACAGTGAGCACTAGAACATCAATTCACCTACTGTAAAACGAAACTAGGCAGAATAACACAGATCGTCCATCTTACACAGTCAATGCCAACCGAAAGCCATGTCTTTTTCACAAACACAGATACACCCTAATCCACTATAGAATAAGCAATAATAACCTTTCTATTTAGACAAAAATTAAACTGAACCCCCAAGATGCCAGACTCTGCATACAATGCAACACCACAGAAACAGAAAATGTCCCCTAGTACTGTGCAAAATATAAAGACAGCAGATGTAAATTTGAAAAAAAAAACCTAACAAGTACCAATCACCACTTTACAAATTAACAAATAGAAATAAAACAAATATAGAAAATAAAATAATACCATTTTATTGGACTAATACATTTAGCTTTCAGAGGCCAAAACATCCTTCCTCAGGTCAATACAGTATAGTGCTGTTACAATATCCTATCCGGACCTGAGGAAGGGGGTTTTGTTCTCCGAAAGTTAGCCAAAATGTATTAAAATTAGTCCAATAAAAAGATTACCTTATTTACATGTTCTATTATAAACATTAACACAGCTACAATACTACTTTATCCTAAAGCAAAAAAAAAAATATATATATATATATATTTTATTTACAGTTTGTTGTCTCTGGTTTCTGCTTTCCTCATCTTCTTTTCACTGTCTTCCTTCCATCCAGCATCTGTCTTTGTTCTCTCTCTGCCATCCAGTGTCTGCCCTCTCTGCTGTCCCCTCCATCCAATGTCTGCCCTCTCTCCCTGCCTCCTTCCCACTCGGCGACGGGGGGGGGGGGTGGAGGTTCGGTGGGTGTCCGGCCCACCCCAGCTCCTCCCCCCCCCCCCAGGCGTTCTGGGTCCGTGGTCCCCCCGGCGTTCTGATTCCCTGGTGGTCCGTGGTCACCCACCCTCCCTGCTGGCCCCCCCTACCGGCTGGCCCCCCCTACCTTTTGTTGGAGGGACGCGGCCTGCCTGCCTCCCTCCTCTTTCTGTCGACGCCGCTGCAAAATGGCAGCGCCCATCCCCGCCTATTGCATCCTGGGATGCGCTGGGCGGGGCTACAGACCATGTAAGTTGCAGCGGCGTCGACGGAGGGAGGGGGGAGGCAGGTAGGCTGCGTCCCTCCTCCAACAGGGGGTGGGGGGGCCAGCCGGGGGGGGGGGCGGCGGGGAGGGTGGGTGACCGCGGACCACCGGGGGGTCGGGGCGCTGGGGGGACCATGGATTCGGAACGCTTGGGGGGGGGGAGGAGTTGGGGTGGGCTGGACACCCGCCGAGCCTCCACCCCCCCCCCCCGTCGCTGAGTGGGAGGGAGGGTGGGATGGCGTTTGGCCGGAGGCGGCCACCACGAGTTATGGGGGTCCGGGGTGGGGGACTGGAGACCCACCGGATCTCCAGCCCTCCCTGGGCATGGAGGGGCTCGGATCGTAGGGGGGACCATAGGTCCACCGGACCTCCAGTCCCCTGTTTGCGTTTGCTTTGGGGGGGGGGGGGGGGGGTGAATGGGGGCCTGCCAGCATGCAACTGCATGCTGGACAGGGCTCACCATTCCTCCCCAATGATCCACAAAGTCTAACGCCAGCTCAGAGCTGGCGTTGATTTTGCCACGGCCAGCGATCCAATCTTTGGCGCGCTGGCCGCTGATCATTGGGGATGAGTGCTGGAAGCCCTGTTTGCATGCTACTTGCGTTGAGCCCTCGAGTGCGTTGTTGCAGGCGCTCGAGGGCTCTGATCATGGGTGGTTTGCAAACTCCAGCGCTAGTATGGCGTTAACAGTCTCTAGCGCCGGAGTTTGCTTTTGATCATGAGGGCCTTAGTTCCTGGATTTGAACCTTAAAAGTGTTTTTTTTTTAGGGGGGGGAGGGGGAGGATAAAGCTGTTAGAATTATTTATGTACCGATCTGGACGTTTGTTACAAACAGTGGTAGATTTTAATTAATTCAGATTAAACACCTTAAATATTTTAGACGTATTTGTGACACCATATTGAGGAAAATTAACTGCTATTGAAGGCGACGAAACAGTGCGACAAGGCGGTGGCCGTAGCTAGAAGATTGCTAGGCTGTATAGAGAGAGGTGTGACCAGCAGAAGAAAGGAGGTGTTGATGCCCCTGTATAAGACATTGGTGAGGCCCCACCTGGAGTATTGTGTTCAGTTTTGGAGGCCGTACCTTGCGAAGGATGTTAAAAAAATGGAAGCGGTGCAAAGAAAAGCTACGAGAATGGTATGGGATTTACGTTCCAAGACGTATGAAGAGAGACTTGCTGACCTGAACATGTATACCCTGGAGGAAAGGAGGAACAGGGGTGATATGATACAGACGTTCAAATATTTGAAAGGTATTAATCCGCAAACGAATCTTTTCCGGAGATGGGAAGGCGGTAAAACGAGAGGACATGAAATGAGATTGAAGGGGGGCAGACTCAGGAAAGATATCAGGAAGTATTTTTTCACGGAGAGGGTGGTGGATGCTTGGAATGCCCTCCCGCGGGAGGTGGTGGAGGTGAAAACGGTAACGGAATTCAAACATGCGTGGGATAAACATAAAGGAATCCTGTGCAGAAGGAATGGATCCTCAGAACCTTAGCTAAAATTGGGTGGCGGAGCAGGTGGGGGGAAGAGGGGTTGGTGGTTGGGAGGTGTGGATATTGGAGGGCAGACTTATACGGTCTGTGCCAGAGCCGGTGATGGGTGACGGGACTGGTGGTTGGGAGGCGGGGAATACTGCTGGGCAGACTTATACGGTCTGTGCCCTGAAAAAGACAGGTACAAATCAAGGTAAGGTATACACATATGAGTTTATTTTGGGCAGACTGGATGGACCGTGTAGGTCTTTTTCTGCCATCATCTACTATGTTACTATGTATCTACATCTGCCCTCTATCTCTGCCCCTTCCATCCACCATCTGCCCCTGTCTGCCCTCTCTCTCCCCCCCTTCCATTCACTGTCTGCCTTTTCTATCCCTTCCATCCACTGTCTGCCCTTTCTCTCTGCCCCTTCCATCCAGGATCTGTCCCCTCTCTCTGCCCCTTTTTTTCAGCCCCCAGTTCTAGCCCCACTATCCCACCAGTCCCCAGTTTCAGCCCCAGTCCTTTTCTCCCACCAGTCCCGAGCTTTAGCCCCCAGCCACTTCTCCCTGTCCTCTTTTTATCCCCCAGTTTCAACCCCAGCCCTTTTCTCTCACCAGTCCTGAGCTTCAGCCCCAGCCACTTCTCCCTGTCTCCTTTTCAGCCCCCAGTTTCAGCCCCCTTCATCCACATGCCTTGCCCCCCTATTCAGCCCGACCCATTCTCCCACCTGACCCAGTTCTAGCCCCCTTCTCCCATTTGAGAACCCCCACCCCATCTGAGAACCCCCACCCCAGTCCCCTTCTCCCATCTGAGAACCCCCACCCCACCCCAGTCCTTCTCCCATTTGAGAATCCCCAGAATACCCCTCTCCTCTCCCATCTGAGAACCCCCCTCCCCACCCCAGTCCCCTTCTCCCATCTGGAAACCCCTCCCCACTCCAGTCCCCTTCTCCCATCTGAAACCCCCCTCCCCATCTAAGAACCCCCACCACACCCCTCTCCCATCTGAGAACCCCCTCCCCACCCCAGTCCCCTTCTCCCATATAAAAACCCCCTCCCCTCCCCATGTGAGAACCCCCACAACACCCCTCTCCCATCTGAGAACCCCCTCCCCACCCCAGTCCCCTTCTCCCATATGAAAACCCCCTCCCCTCCCCATGTGAGAACCCCCACAACACAAACTCTCCCATCTGAAAACCCCCTCCCCACTCAGTCCCCTTTTCCCATATGAAAACCCCCTCCCCTCCCCATGTGAGAACCCCCACAACACCCCTCTCCCATCTGAAAACCCCCTCCCCACTCAGTCCCCTTCTCCCATATGAAAACCCCCTCCCCATCCCATGTGAGAACCCCCACAACACCCCTCTCCCATCTGAGGAGCCCACCCCGACCCGACTCTCCTGCTCCCACCCTACCTTAAAAAAATTTTTTTTTGAAGCGTCGTTGCAGGCAGCGCCTTGCATCTGCTCTGCATGTTGTAAAAGAAGTAAATCTCTTTGCTTCGTCGTCGTCGGGGCTCACTATGTCCCGCCCTCGCGGAAATTACCTCAGAGGAGGGCGGGACATAATGAGGCCCGACGACGACGAAGCAAAGAGATTTACTTCTTTTACAACAAGCAGAGCAGACGCAAGGCGCTGCCTGCAACGACGCTTCAAAATTTTTTTTAAAAGGTAAAGTGGGAGCAGCGGGAGCAAAGCGGATCACCCCCCCACCCACTGACACCCGGGGCGGACCGCCCCCACCGCCCCCCCCCCCCTTGGTACGCCACTGCGACAAAGTTCCTCATGAGAAACTCCTGAGAAAATTAAAGAGTCCTGGGACAGGAGGCAATGTTCTGTGGTGGATTAGGAATTGGTTATTGGACAGAAAACAGCGGGTAGAGTTAAACAGTCATTTCTATGGAGGAGGGTGAATAGTGGAGTGCCGCAGGGATCTGTACAGGGACCAGTGCTATTTAACATTTATAAATAATCTGGAAATCGGAACGAGTGAGATGATTAAATTTGCAGATGACACAAAACTATTCAAGATTGTTAAAACATATGCGGACTGTGAAACATTGCAGGAAGACCTTAGGAAATTGGAAGACTGGGCGTCCAAATGACAGATTAAATTTAATGTGGACAAATGCAAAGTGATGTACATTAGCATTCCAAATCATAATCACTAGAGTCCACCTTGGGGGTCAGTTCCCAAGAGAAAGAGCTAAGTGTCATTGTAGACAATATGCTTAAATATTCTGCCCAGTGTTCAGCAGTGGCCAAAAAAGCAAACAGGATGCTAAGAATGATTAGGAAAGAGATGGTAAATAAGACTGAGAATACTAAAATGCCTCTGTAGTGCATTCAGTTCTGATTGCCATATCTCAAAAAAGATATAGCGGTATTAGAAAAGGTTCAAAGAAGAGCGACCAAAATGATAAAGGGGATGGAACTCCTCTCGTAGGAGGAAAGGCTAAAGTGCTTGGGACACTTCTGCTTGGAAAAGAGACGGCTTAGGGGAGATATAGTTGATGTCTACAAAATCCAGTGGTGTAGAACAAGTAGAAGTGAATCAGATTTTTTCTCTTTCAAAAAGTACAAAGACTAGGGGACACTCATTGAAGTTACATGGAAACACTTTCAAAACAAATAGGAGGAAATATTTTTTCACTCAACGAATAGTTAAGCTCTGGAATTTGTTGTCAGAAGATGTGGTAACAGCAGTTAGGTTTGGACAAGCTCCTGGAGGAAAAGTCCATAGTCTGTTATTGAGAAAGACAAGGGGGAAGCCACTACTTGCCCCCAGGATTGGTAGCATGGAATGTTGCTACTATTTGGGTTTCTGCTAGGTACTTGTGACCTGGATTGGAAAACAGGATACTGGGCTAGATGAACCACTAGTCTGACCCAGTATGGCTATTCTTATGTTCTAACATTGCACACCCAAATCCCATGGCGTGCAACTCAAAAGGAGATGTGGCCATGGGAGGTACATGCGGATCAGTGGCTTTTCTAAAATTTGCATGCAGTGTTATAGAGTACCAAGGATGTATGCCCGAATTGGGCACTAGGAATTACACCTGGTTTAAGCAGGTATAAGTTCTGGCACAGAAATCGGCACAGGTGATTATCTTTCGACTGATGATTTTTGAGCGCCATTTCCTGAATCTAGCTCTATATGCGTGGGCATGCTATGCTGGTGTATTTTCACTACGACACGGTGATTTTCACTAAGAGCACGTTTCTTTATAAGGCTTTTTCTTTTTAGGTTTTTAGTAGGTTTGGTGCAGCGATAATGCCTACAAAAGCCCAAAAAGAAAAGTCCTTAAAAACAAATGTGTTAGTTTGGCCATTAGTGTGTCTTAGAAAAATAAACATTTATAGCAATGTTTATATATACGTGGTTGCGTTATGGGTGGTGGTGGTGGGGATTCTATATATGGTGCCTAAAAAATCCATGCGGTAAATATTTCCGCCTAAGCGTATTCTATAAGCTTAGGCGCAGAATACAGAATATGCTTAGTTGATATCCCAGTGCCTAAAACTACGCTCATCCATTTACACCAACAAAAACATGGCGTAAATCCTGGCGCATAGATTTAGGCACACTGGGCCATATTCTATAATTACATGCGCTGGAACGCCCAAAGGAACACCCATTTCCCCACCTATAACCATGCCTCTTTTTGTCTGCGCGCATTAGAACTTAGGCGCACTGTGTTACAGAATACACTTAGCAAATTGTGCGAGTAAATTCTAATTACTGACAATTAGTGTTCATTATTGCTTGCTAAGTGCAGTTAACAACACTGATTGGCTTGTTACACCAATTAAGTTACGTGCATTGTTACAGAATATGCTTGCATTTTGGCACGGATCTCTAGTATATAGAATCTGGGGGTATATGCGTAAAAATATGGCACCCCTTGGTTGGATAGAGTAGCTGCAATTCATAATTCAAGGCCAGGTTTCACCTGAAGGAGTTAGAAGTCATCAGTGGTATGCAAGATTGACTAGCTTGAATGTCGACAACAGATTAAAAGGGGAAAGGGGAGGGAGAGCTACAGGTTAAAATAATTTTCTCTGGCATCTCTGGTTCAACATGGAAGAAGGTGTCATTTTATATCCAGCAAACCTCACATCCTGCCCTTGTGTGAGATAGGCTGCGAACAAACTGGATAAGGCAGCCACACACAGGTGATGTTATCGCCTGGTGGTGCCTATCGGATCTGCTCTTCAAGGTTCAGAAAATTCCAGAAAACCTTCTGGGTATGTGCAAAGGACCCCTCTAGTAGCTGTGGAGGGGCATAATCGAACGGAAACGCCTATCTCCATGGGCGTTTATCTCCGAGAATGGGTCCGTGAAGGGGCAGGCCGAACCGTATTTTCGAAAAAATGGACGTTTTTGAGCTGGGCGTTTCTTTTTTTTAGCGATAATGGAAACTAAAAACGCCCAGCTCAAAAACATCCTAATCCGAGCCATTTGGTCGTGGGAGGGGCCACGATTCGTAGTACACTCACCCCCTGATATGCCAGGACACCAACTGGGCACCCTTACCATGGGTGCTGAGCTCCCAACCTCCCTCCCCCAAAACCCACAAATGTACAACACTACCATAGCTCTTAGGGGTGAAGGGGGCACCTACATGTGGGTACAGTGGGTTTTGGAGGCCTCCCATTTACCAGCACAAGTGTTACAGGTGGGGGGGGGGATGGGCCTGGGTCCACCTGGCTGAAGTGCACTGCGGTACCCACTAAAAGTGCTCCAGGGACCTGCATACACGCAGGCCTCTAGGACTTGTTACTGCTGTATAACATTGGCACACCAGTTTACACCTGAAGACTAATCTCTCCGAAAACGTCCTTTATTGAAATAAGCTCGCTTACTCACAGTTAACTGCAGATCAGAGGTTGTGCCCCACCACTGGCAACGAGTCTCCCTGGTAGTGAGATTAGCAGGTCAGAGCTAGCAGAATGTTGTACAATGCCCTCTTTCAGCCACATTCAAGGTAAGAACTAAGTTCTCTAACGTGGCTAACACATAGAAGGGATCTAAAACTGGCTTACAAAAATGGCCACTACCTCATGGACTACCGGAAACACAACAGGGCACACTCTGACCCAGTAGGCAGGGGGAAAAGCACCATGGGAGAAGAGCCTACCAACTACCAACATCGTGAGACTGTAACAGAAGCTAATGAAATCACGGAGCCCAATACCCTACACCCACCACAATGCAATGCTGATGTGACCCTGTACTGCACCCGAGAGCCACATCTGACCCAGGGAAAGGCTGTGAGAGGATCGAACACATTCTGCTGTCATGTAGGTGGGTACGGCATTTGAGGCTGGCATAGAGGCTGGAAAAAAAGTTTTTAAAGTGGGTTTTTTTTTGGTGGGAAGGGGTTAGTGACCACTGGGGGGAGTCCGGGGAGGTCATCCTCGATTCCCTCCAGTGGTCATCTGGGCAGGTGGGGCACTTGTTTGGGATTTGTTCGTGAAAAAAAAGGGTCCAAAAAAGTGACCCAAAATCGCGGTAAAAACGCCTTTTTTTTTCGATTATCAGCTAAAGACGCCCATCTGTCCTCGGCTGATAACCACGCCCCAGTCCCGCCTCCACCACGCCTCCGACACGCCCCCATCAACTTTATTCGTTTCCGCGATGGAATGCAGTTGGAAACGCCCAAAATCGGCTTTCGATTATACCGATTTGGGTGCCTTTGCGAGAAAAACGCCCATCTCCCGATTTGGGTCGAAATATAGGCGTTTTTCTCTTTCGATTATAAGCTGGTTAGCCACTCACTGAGAACCCCTGTTACAGGTAAGTAACTTCAGTTTCACATGAAGTGCAGCTTTACCTAATGTATTTTTTTCCTTTCCTGTTCTTATAACCAACAGAAATAACACATCAGAAAATTCAGTCTACTTACCCCCTGTACCCCATCAGGAATGTCATATATGATCTTTAAGGTTGGGTCCTGGTAATAACCCATGACGCTGCTAGACAGGATTGCATGGGTCATTGTTCCTCTGACTGCATGTTGAGCGCCAACTGGAGAGGAACGCAAGCAAGCTGTACATGTGTCTTCTGAGGCTGAGAAACAATTCCTGCAGAAGGAGTGGCCACACTGGGCAGTGGCTGTTCCAATATCTCCTTGCTTACACTGGTCACAATTCCTGGCCTTTTTTTCCACTATCTTTTGGCCAAGGTTGGAGTGTCTTAGCTGAGGTTTGTCTGCGCTCTCCTCCTGGGTCCCATGGTTTGGAAAAAAGCACTTATCTAGGTTCGTTTGGCCACTTGAACTCAGCTTAGAAATGAAATCTGATTGCTCATTCAATGCCTTCAGTCCTGCAATATTCTGCTGCGTGTTATACAGTCCTGTTGGCAATGAAAGCGGGCCGCCATCCCAAGGGCGAATGTCAGATCTCTGATTTCCTGTATCATCCTGGAGTCCTCCCTTAGACTTGTTTTTCAGAAGCTGAAATTTATCTGGAAGCATTTTCTTGACTTTGGAAATATCCATCTCCGTCCCACCATTCTCTAGCCTCATCGGGTCTCTTAGATGAGCAAGAGCTTCTTTTTCAGAGATGCTGACTTCCTGAAAAGCTTTCGCCTGTCCTAAGCAAGCACCATTTCCTGTCACCAAGTTATACTTGGCATCATCGCTACTTAGTACTAGTAGTTCTTTGGGTCTATTTGAATCCTCCTCATCTTCCATTCCCTGAAAATCACTAAGACTGTCTGAGGTTCTTGGAGGGTCAGAATTCATTTCTCCAGTAGCTTCTTCTCTGTTCAAGTAAGTTTGACGATCTGAAACGTCTACAACAAATGGTGAACTATAAGGAACTGAATATGGATTAGAGCTGTACACGTCTTTAGTTCGATGCTGTCCAGATATATGTTTATCAGTGGCATACAGCTGTGATGAATGCCTCAAGGCCTTGGATCTACTCATGATAAATTTAGTGTGTTCTTCTGTTATGCTCGACTGTGCCTCTTTGGGATATGTCAGATGCACGCTGTGTTCCAGCTTCTTCAGTCTAAGCTTATTACAATGGCCTATTAAATTGCTGTACCACTCATTTAATGCCTCATCATGAGGGCCTTCAACACCAAGCTCACAGTAGCTAAAGGTTTGGTAGGTGAGCTCAGTGGACAAACTTTGGTAGAGAGACTGTAGGTACTGCTTGATCAAGTCAAGCTTTGTTTTGTTATCGGTTCTGATTTTTAAAATGGTGATATCCTGCGTGGTTTCTTCATCAATCTGAATTCCACTTCCATTACATAGCTCTGTAATATTTGACATTTGTTTCATAAAAGACCACAACCAAGTGTACAAACACATTTCATCCAAAATCTCAGTATCCTTCACCACTTTGCTGTGCTCTTTGACATTAGCTTCTGGGCAAGATGGGTTGGCTTCCTTCAATCTGCCGGCAGAAAAGCTGTTTGATCTCCTAAGAGTGATTTTCGGTTTGGAATGTTCAGAGTCTAAAATGTTAGATGTTCCCTGTGTGTTGTACAGACTCAAATACTGCAGTGCACTGTCATGTGAATATGGTTTCATGGGACCTAAACTCTTCCTGGTGCCAGTGCTTTGAAGATTGTTAGTACACCTGTCCAGGCTGAATGATGGAGAGGTCTCAGAAGTCTTGGGCGAGATGTCTCCTTTCATCCTGTCAGTCACTGGAGGATCCTTCTGCCCATTCTCTCCAGTATCAGGTCCAGGAAAGACTACTGTTTCAGCATCACGAATTGGATGCTCTTCATTGAGCTGAGTGCTCAGTAACGTTTCTCTGGTTTTCTGATTGTCACCTTCCTTGGACCAAATACTTGATGGGCGCATGCTGTCCTTATCAGCCAGAAATGCTGTTTTTAGAAGAGACACCTCAGCTTTTGGATGGCTGAAATTAGCTGCTAATTTGTGTTCTCCTTTCAGTTCAGACTTGGTGGGGCTTGACTTTTTATCAGTTTCATGTTCTTTTGAACTTCCAGAACTGGTTGTCCGCTGGTGAGTTCCACTGTTTTGGGAAAGCAACAGTTCTGATGGTTTAACCAACTTCCCCATATCTTTTGGCGGCATTAAATCTTGAATGTATTGTTTGGCCTGGGATAAGTCAATTACATTGCCAATTAAGTAAAAGCACCCATCATCTTCAAGGCAAAGGAGAGAGGGACATAGTTTCTGAATCTCTTTGGGCACCCTCTGAAGGGACCTGCTGTCATACTTCAAATCTATTTTGCTTATCTGCTCTTTACGAAGACTTGCTTCAAATCGCTGATACAGGTGCAGAAGATCATAGAGGGCCTTTGTCAAACTGCCAATGTGATTGCCCGTTTCAAAGCCCGCCTGCAGGTACAATGTAGTTATGCCATTGCTGCTGACATCTACCACTTCCACTTCATGCTTGAATAATATTTTCTGGAATTCTGCTTGGTGGAATTTTTGAATGTACATGTATATGTCAGAATCCATCACCAAAGAAAAGTCCTCCAACTGTTGAGCATCTTGTTCATGCTGAAAGTTACCGTACTTAGCTTTTAGACCATTAACCTCAAGAATCCTTAGATTTTGTGTTTCACATTTAGACCTTGGATTTCCCTTTTCAGCTTCAAACCTTTGATTCTGTTTCTCAGCCTTAGATTTTTGGTTCCTGGTTTTGGACTCCGGCAAAGGACAACTGACCTCTTCTGAGTTTCGAATAACTCTAAACTTGGATTCATCATCCATCTCAATGTTTCTCTGTGGTAAAACAAGTTCTTTTAAGTTCTTATTTTCGATGCCTAACATTTTCATAACATCATGGCTGAAAGCCTGAATTTTTGTATATTTCCCATTCACGGTGAATAATTCCTCTGTCTGATCAATGCTAAACTGAATGTCCTTATGGATTTCCCTCAGACTCTTCATGGAATGTTTGATGCTGTCTGGAAATCTTCTGTAGTCAACTATCATGGAGACTCTGGAAAAGATCTGTGTAAATATGATTTAAGTATTAGAGATGGCAAATCACATGAGACTCAGAAGCAAGCACCGACTGCTCTCCCTAGATTTTAAGGACACAAGATGTGTCAGGCTGGGTCAGACGAATAGTCTATCAATCCCAAAGTGGCTAACACAGGTCACTTGGAAGCACCTGGCGGATCCTGATGGAGATATTTCCTGCATCTCACTCCCCGAAGAACAACATCCTCGTCTATTAGGATCTGCTGGGATCTTCCAGGTGACCCGGAATGCTGGGCTCAATGGTCATATTCTATGTTTCTATGACTACTACTACTACTTAGCATTTCTATAGCGCTACAAGGGTTACGCAGCGCTGTACAAGTTAAAACATGGGGAAGGACGGTCCCTGCTCAACCATTGGTCTGTCTCAGAATGGCATCTCTTATGATCGTATATGAAAATTGTTAATGGACCTGTCCTGAAACTTGTCTAAACTTTTTTTTTTTTACTTAACTATACTACTAGTAGCCTTGACTACATTCTCCAGCAACAAATTCCACACAATCGTGCCCACAAATTAAAAAATAATGGATTAATTAATTAAGGTGACCATATCTATAAAGCATAAAAATTAATCATGTAAAAAACTGAGGAACGTAAATTCTAGAACTGTACATATTTAATATTTGTTTTGAGCAAGTGTTCGTACATGAGCAAATGAAAGATGTAATCCTCACTATTTTTCCATCATTTTTAGCTATTCATATTTATTCTTCAGCAATTAGGATTACATCTTTTATTTTCTTGTGTGTAAATTTAAGTGCTTTGAAAATGTGGAAAATATATATATATACTTATCTATCCTTCCATCCATTCATTTTGAGGTTCTGGGGGAATGATTCTCAGACGTTTTTATTGTCTTTATGAGGCCCTTTTTACTAAGCAGCGGTAGGGCCAGTGGTGTGCTGGAGCCGGTTGTTAACTTTGCTCGGCTCTTGCTGAAACGCGCGAGCCAGCTGTTCTTCTACCTCCCTCCCGATCCGGTCCTGTCTCTCCCTCCCGATCCCTCATGTCACCGACCCGACCTGACTCTCCGCATTCTTCGGGGCACCCGCTGCCAGAACTGACTCTCCCCCGCTGGCGCTGCCGGTTCGCACTTTAAAAATGGCCGCCGAGACTTCCAGAGGCGGCCTCGCGAGACTTCTGCTGAAGTCTCGGCGGCCATTTTGAAGCGCGAACCGGCCGGCAGCGGCAGCGCCAGTGGGGGAGAGTCAGTTCTGGCAGCGGGCAGGCAAGACTGCCTGCCCCGAAGAATGCGAAGAGACAGGTCGGGTCGGTGACGTGAGGGATCGGGAGGGAGGGAGCGGATCGGGAGGGAGGGAGCGGGGAGGAGAATTCGCCAACAACTCAGGAGGGGGTGGCAGGGGAGAGAAGGGAGTCGCTGGGCATTTGTGGATGGGGGGGAAAGGAGGGTCACTGAGTATGGCTGGGTGCATGCAGGGCAGCGGAGAGGAGGCAGGAGGGTCACTGCTGGACATGGGTGGATGGAGGGCAGGGGAAAGGAGGGTCACTGGGTATGGGTGCATGCAGGGCAGGGGAGAGGAGGGTTGCTGGGCATGAGTGCATGCAGGGTCACTGGACATGGGTGGATGGAGGGCAGTGGAGAGGAGGGTCACTGGGTATGGGTGCATGGAGAGCAGGGGAGAGGAGGGTCGCTGGGTGCATGCAGGGCAGGGGGAGAGAAGGGTCACTGGATATGGGTGGATGGAGAGGGGGGGAGAGAGAAGAAATGCTGAACGTGAATGGAGGGGAGGGAAGAGTGAGGAAGGAGAAGAGATGAGGGAAAAGAAAGAGAGGAGAAAAACTGCACATGGGTGAAGAAAATAGGCAGAAGCTGAGGACCAGAAATGAAGAAGAAAGGAGGAAAGGAAAGAAATAAATGGAAAGGAAGCCCTGGAAACGGAGTTTAAGAGGACAGATAGCAGCAGAATCGGATACTGGGCCAGCATGATCAGAAAAACAGTCACCAGACAACAAAGGTAGAAAAAAAAGCATTTTATTTTCATTATAGTGTTTGGAATATGTTCACTTTGAGAATCAGGTGCTCAACATTAAAAGTTTATATTTATTTACTTATTTATGGCATTTTATCGCACATTAAACATGAATTAGATTGGAACCTGGGATCATTTAATTTTTTTTTCCTGGAGTAATGCATTGTCGTCGTCCCCAGGCTCTCTCCCCGGCTATAGCCAGCTCTGCAATCTGGGGGGGGGGGGGGGAGGGCGCAGAGGGGGACGAGGGGTGCAGAGGGGGACGGGGGGGGGGCGCAGAGGGGGACCGGGGAGAGAGCCTGTTGTTAAACATTTACCAGCACACCACTGGGTAGGGCTAATGCATTTGTAGCGCGTGCCAAATTTCCTCCTATTTGTTTTAAAAGTATTTCCATGTAACTTCCTCAAGTGTCCCCTAGTCTTTGGACTTTTGGAACAGATAGAAAATCGACTTAATTCTACTCGTTCTAAACCACTCAGGATTTTGCAGACCTCAATCATATCTCCCCTCATCCGTCTCTTTCGAAGCTGAAGAGCCCTAACCTCTTTAGCCCTTTCCTCATATCATTTTGATCGCTCTTCTTTGAACCTTTCCTAATTCCGCTATATCTTTTTTGAGATATGACGACCAGAACTGAACACAATACTCAAGGTGCAGACACACGATTGAGCGATACAAAGGCATTATAGTATTTTCGGTCTTATTCACCATCCCTTTCCTAATAATTACTAGCATCCGGCCATTGCTTTTTTGGCCGCTGCCTCACACTGAGCAGAAGATTTCAGCGTAATCTACAATGACACCCAGGTCTTTTTCTTGAGCGCTGACTCCCAAGGTGGACCCTATCATCAGGTAACTATGATTCGAATTATTCTTTCCAATGTACATCACTTTGCATTTCTCCACATTAAATTTCATCAGCCATTTGGATGCCCAGTTTTCCAATTTCCTAAGGTCTTCCTGCAATTTTTCACAATCCGCACGTGTTTTTTACAACCTTGAATGGTTTTGTATCATCTGCAAATCTGTTCACCTCACTCGTTCCAATTTCCATATCATTTATAAATATGTTAAATAGTACCGGTCCCAGTACAGATCCACTGTTCACCTTCCTCAACTGAGAGAAATGACCATTTAACTCTACCCTCTGTTTTCTGTCCAATAACCAATTCCTAATCCAAACCAGAACCTTGCCTCCTATCCCATGACTCTAATTTTCTCAGGAGTCTCTCTCTCGTGAGGAACTTTATCAAAAGCTTTCTGAAAATCTAGATACACTACATCAACCGGCTCACCTATATCCACTTGTTTATTCATGCCTTCAAATAAATGAGGCAAATTGGTGAGGCAAGACATCCCTCGGATGAACCCATGCTGACTCTGTTCCATTATACCATGTCTATTTATTTGTTACATTTATATCCCACATTTTCCCACCTATTTGCAGGCTCAATGTGGCTTACAAAGTACCATAAAGGTGTTTGCCATTTCGGTTGATAACAAATTGTTGTGCAGACCGAGGCCCTAAAACAGAAACCGACCAAGTTTTGGCTTCAGCATCAAAAACAAATCAAAATCCACATTCTGTTTTTTTTTGTTATTACATTTGTACCCCGCGCTTTCCCACTCATGGCAGGCTCAATGCAGCTTACATGGGGCAATGGAGGGTTAAGTGACTTGCCCAGAGTCACAAGGAGCTGCCTATGCCTGAAGTGGGAATCGAACTCAGTTCCTCAGGACCAAAGTCCACCACCCTAACCACTAGGCCACTCCTCCACTGTTGCTACTGAGATTCTACATGGAATGTTGCTATTCCACTAGCAACATTCCATGTAGAAGTCGGCCCTTGCAGATCACCAATGTGGCCACGCAGGCTTCTGCTTCTGTGAGTCTGACGTCCTTAGTGGAATAGCAACATTCCATGTAGAATCTCCAATAGTAGCAACATTCCATGTAGAATCTCCAATAGTATCTATTTTATTTTTGTTACATTTGTACCCTGCGCTTTCCCACTCATGGCAGGCTCAATGCAGCTTACATGGGGCAATGGAGGGTTAAGTGACTTGCCCAGAGTCACAAGGAGCTGCCTATGCCTGAAGTGGGAATCGAACTCAGTTCCTCAGTTCCCCAGGACCAAAGTCCACCACCCTAACCACTAGGCCACTCCTCCACTGTTGCTACTGAGATTCTACATGGAATGTTGCTATTCCACTAGCAACATTCCATGTAGAAGTCGGCCCTTGCAGATCACCAATGTGGCCACGCAGGCTTCTGCTTCTGTGAGTCTGACGTCCTGCACATACGTGCAGGACGTCAGACTCACAGAAACAGAAGCCTACGCAGCCTTCTACATGGAATGTTGCTAGTGGAATAGCAACATTCCATGTAGAATCCCCAATAGTAGCAACATTCCATGTAGAATCTCAGATAATATCAACATTCCATGTAGAATCTCCAACAGTATCTATTTTTTTTGTTACATTTGTACCCTACACTTTCCCACTCATGGCAGGCTCAATGCAGCTTACATGGGGCAATGGAGGGTTAAGTGACTTGCCCAGAGTTCCAAGGAGCTGCCTGTGCCTGAAGTGGGAATCGAACTCAGTTCCTCAGTTCCCCAGGACCAAAGTCCACCACCCTAAGCACTAGGCCACTCCTCCACTGTTTGTCTACATGTTCTGTAATTTTATTCTTTATAATAGTTTCCACTATTTTTAACACCTCAAATACTGTGTGCAATTCTGGTCACCATATCTCAAAAAAAAAATAGCAGAATTAGAAAAGGTACATTGAAGGGCAACGAAAATGATAAAGGGGATGGAACAACTTCCCTATGAGGAAAAGCTATAGTTGCTAGGGCTCTTCAGCTTTATGGCTGAAGGGAGATATGATAGAGGTCTATAAACTAATTAGTGGAGTGGAACGGGTAGACGTGAATCATTTGTTTACTCTTTCCAAAAATCCTAGGACTAGGGGGAACGCAATGAAGCTATGAAGTAGTAAATTTAAAACAAGTCAGAGAAAATATTTCTTCACTCAATGTGTAATTAAACTCTGGAATTCGTTGGCAGAAAATGTGGTAAAAGCAGTTAGCTTAGCAGGGTTTAAAAAAAGGTTTGGATACCTTCCTAAAAGAAAAGTCCATAAGCCATTATTAAGATGAACTTGGGAAAACCCACTGCTTATTTCTAGGATAAGCAGCATAAAATGCATTGTACTGTTTTGGAATCTTGCCAGGTAATTGTGACCAGGATTGGCCACTGTTGGAGGAAGGATACTGGGCTTGATGGACCTTCGGTTTGTGCCAGCTCAGCAACGTTTATGTTCCTATGCCTGTACATGTAGGCACTAGCAGTTACGCCAACATCATGGCTGGTATAAATGTTAAAACATATTTTACATTCATGTGTGTTGCAGACAATTCAAAACACATCCGTGCATATATTTATTTATGGCATTTGTACTCTGCATTATCCTGAACAACTTCGGATTCTATGTGGCTTACATCAAACTTTTAAAGCAAATTGCAATATACTTTCCTGGGCCCACAATTATGATTGTATCTCTCCCCTCCTGAAGCACCATCATTAGCTACAAATTAAACAGTGTATTTACCACAAAATTCTCACGATAACTTACAAAACTCTTCACCAGGGAATTCCCTCTTGCCAGCCTTATTACCCTTTATAAACCTTCCCGAATGCTTCACTCTGCCCCAGATCACTGCCTTACTGTTCCACCATTATTTGGCTCTAGGTTGGAGTCCACACACACATTGCCCCTGTTCTTTGGAACTCTCTCCCTCCAGAAATGAGGGCTGAAGAATCATTTCAGAGCCCTTGTCAAGGCCCATCTATTCTCTCTCTCTCTGGGTTGTTTTTGTTTTTTTGCTGTCTTCTTCCCTTTCTCACTCTTGACCTATCATTGGATTGTAGTTCCTTTCCATTTCTCGACTTTACGTACACCACTTTGATTCACTAAAAGGAGCGTGCAAGACGTGAGGCGAAGACAGAGCAGGGCAGGCAACGCGGCAGCGCCGGAGACCAACGCTGGACAACACTTCAGCTGGTGGGGGTTGGGGACCCCCGCCAGCAAAACCAGGGGCCCACAGTAAATTTGGGAGGGGGCCAGGCCCCTGTGGCCCCACGTAGCTACACCACTGCTTGCAATTTCTAGAAAACTGGGGCTGATCCTTCTACCTAGCAATGGCAGTAGTAGGAGACACCCCTGTGGAGGGAAACTGAGGAACTATAAAAGCCGTGTCTAGGGTTTTGGCTTTTGTTCCTCGGCTACTGCACCACTAAATGCAAGGGGAGCTTGTGACTTGACTAATACAGCCACTGCACAGGGGAGAGAAGCAGTGAAGAAACAAGAACCAAACCTATGGAGTTGCTGCACTGATTCCCAGGTGAGTCTGCAAGGGGACCAGTCCACCACTTTGCCTTCAGGAGGAGAAACTCAGGAGAGGTGCAGTGGAAATCAGCTATCCAGGAGAAGCATCAGGACAGATTACTACTACTACTACTACTACTATTTAACATTTCTAAAGCGCTGCTAGGGTTACGCAGCACTGTACAATTTAACATAGAGGGACAGTCCCTGCTCAAAGAGCTTACAATCTAAAAGACAAGTGAACAGTCAGTCCGAAAGGGGCAGTCAAATTGGGGCAGTCTGGATTTCCTGAGTTAGGTGCCGAACGCAGCATTGAAGACTTGAAGATGGGCAGGGAGGGAGCTTGGCGTAAGGGCTCGGGAAGGTTGTTCCAAGCATAGGGTGAGGCGAGGCAGAATGGACGGAGCCTGGAGTTGGCGGTGGTGGAGAAGGGTAATGAGAGGAGGGATTTGTCCTGTGAACGGAGTGAATCCCATCAGGGAACGGACCAACTACCAGGAGTGCTTTGCAGGCTCAATGAGCCAAGTTCCCTGGGTTATGATTTGAATTTCAGTGCTGTTAAACATGTACATTTTTGATCCCGTTTCATGGTAGTCTGATTAGCTTGCAGTTTGCTGTTTTCAAGTTTTCCTCTTTCATTGTATTTAGGTTTATATTATACATTTTACTATCGTTGTGCTGTCAACAAAATTGTGTTTGATGTTAAACTGCACCTACTGTACACCGCCTTGGGTGAATCTCTACATAAAGGCAGTTAATAAATCCCAATAAATAAATAAATAATTAAAAAAAAAATTATTTTTCCATCCATAATCAATATATGTAACAAGTGATTTTGCTTCCTGCATCCTTTACATACAAAGCAATTAAATGCTGGAACTCTTATCATGTTATAACTTATTGTACTTCCATCATTCACAATGTATTGTAAGCCACACTGAGCCCGCAAATAGGTGGGAAAATGTGGGACACAAATGCAATAAATAAATAAACTCTTTACCTCTAGCACCCAGAATGGAACCTTCCTACCTTAGATTCAGAAAGTTACTGAAATCCTATCTTTTTAGGAAATATATTAAGACTTCTGGTTAAATATGTTTTTTGACTATTTTTATTTACGTTTATAATTGGCAAAGTTTTTTCTCCCTTTACAATCTTCTGTAAAACAGCTGCTGCTCCCAGAGGATCTCGGTGCCATTCAGGTGGAAAGAGCGCACCAGGCACTCAGACAATGCGAGGCCGCGAGTGGTGATCTGCCGTTTATTGAATTTCGCACAGGCCTTGAGGAAGGACCGGGAGCTGCGCTATGGAAACAAAAAAGTTCTCTGCTTTCAGGACTACTCTGCGGCAGTGGCGATGCAACGAAGGAAGTTTTCCCCGATTTATACGAAGTTGTTTGAAAAGAAGTATCCGGCAAAACTGCGAGTAACTTACCAGGCGGAGACAAAGACCTTCACTGCCGTGGAACAAGCGCAGCCCTTCCTGAGTTCTATAGAGGAGCACTGATCGTGAAGGCGTCATGAGATTCATAAATGACCTATGGAGGAGTGATGAAGGCACTATAGCCTTACAAGGCATGGATTACAAATTGTTTCTGTTAGAATTCTGTTGACTGTTACATTGCATGTTAGCTGTTGGTTTCAATATGGAGGCTTAGCAGTTGCTCATACGTTAAAAGGGAGAGTGCAGTTGCACCATTGAATAAAGTACACCCACCATATGTTCGTCCCCGGGGGAGTCAGCATGGAAACTGAGAGACCTGAGGTGAATACAAATGGGCCTCGCCAAAGAGAATGGAATATCAGTTTCTGTGGGGAACAGATGAGACGACTTTTGCTCCAGCGGTCCGGGATCAGACGGACTGAGATAGCTGGTGGAGCCGCGGGACTCTAGAGGAACCCGGAGAAAGTGGTTACTGCCCTACAGAACAGCGGAGATCTGCTGAGGACTCAGATGCAGAGGTCTCGATATTTATAAGTTACTAATGCACAGGTTCTGTGAGCAATTTTCTATATTCATATGTTGCTGTTGTAGGGGAATTTTAGGGGTGGACGGTTGAGGTGGTAATGGTTTACAGGAGGGTGAGGGGGTAAGGGGCGTTATATGTGATGGTCCCGTTTTGGGGCTGGGGGAGTTTAAAAGGGGGTTAGTGGGGGAGGGGAGGGGGGTTGTAGGGGTGAGGGTGGGGGGGTTAGAGGTTGGGGGATGTAGGGACCTGGAGGTTTCGCTTAATAAGGTTTTGGAAGGAAGGTAGATGGAGCATGTTGGAAAAGGGGGGGGGGTGGCTGGGACACCCCTCTTCAAGGCAAAAGTGGTACAGATCTAAAGGACTGGTATCTTACGAGAACTGGGATCCCTGAAAGTTGTGACATGGAATGTAGGAGGGATCACGTCTCCCATTAAGTGTACTAAAATATTACAACACTTGCAAAGACACAAAGTAGACATAGCCCTGTTGCAGGAAACCCACTTATCAGCTGTGGAACATGCGAAACTGCGTACCTGGTGGGTGGGGGAGTGCATCTCTGCAGAGGCTCGGGGGATAAAAGGAGGGGTTGCCATCTTGTTCAGAAAGGGGATTGTAGACAAATTGGAAGTACGATTCACTGACCCGGGAGGGAGATTTTTGATCTGTGAGGCTACCATAAACCGTCAAACAGTGCTGTTTGGGAATGTATATGCCCCGAACCAATATGACCGGAAGTTTTATAGGATGATTACTTTAAGATTGTTACGACATAACCCTTTGCCCATAATACTGGATGGGGATTTCAACACAGTGATGGATCCTTTGATGGATAGTACAGGGGCCCGGAGGCAGATTCTCGGAGAGGAGAATAGGGGGCTGCCTAATCTCTGTCGGCAGATGGGGCTGGTGATGTTTGGTGGACCCTTGACCCACAGGGGAGGGATTACACGCACTTATCCCGAGTGCATGGAACGCAAGCGCGAATTGACTATTTGCTGATTTCAGAGCAGCTTTTTGGCTCAGTGATGAGCTCGGTTATAGGCGCCACTGTGATCTTGGATCATGTCTGGGTGGAAATGTGCTGGTCACCCGGGGGGGGAACAGAGAGGACATGGTAGATGGGCGTTTCCCGTGGAGCTCTATCGGGACCCAGCTTTTAAGGCTTCCATACACCAAAGTTGGCGAGATTATAAATTACATAATGGAATACACGCTGATGATCCAATTCTCTACTGGGAGACAGCCAAGGCAGTGCTCCGTGGAGAAATTATCAGCTGTATGGTACATAAACGTAAGGCCCAACTTAAGGAAATATTGCGATTAAGTCAGCTAGTGTGCAAGGCTCGGAGATGTTATGGTCGACAGCCTTCCCTAGAGAATAAACAACATTTACTGTCCCTGTAAATGGCATTAAATGAAATACTTCACCAAAAGGCTGTGAGATCACAGAATTATTACAAGTATCAGCTTTATAAGCACGGCAACAAAGGGGGGCGTCTGATGGCACGGTTGATCGCGGCTAAGCAAGGGAAAACTAGGGTTCTCACCATGAAGCGAGGGCAAGATACAAGAGTCTCTATGGATCAAGAAATTAGCGAGATCTTCTATAACTATTATAAAGGGCTATATGAAAGCCCGTCGGACGAAGGTTTGTCGGGGGACAAGTATTAGAGCAGTTACAGCTGCCAAGTCTATCTCCACAAGATGAGCAGAAGCTCAACAATCCTATTACATCAGAGGAGGTGCTGCTGGCTATTAATCAAAGCCAGCTGTTTAAAGCACCGGGGGTGGACGGTTACAGGGCGGAATTTTACAAAATAATGGGGGAAGAGATAATAGACCCTTTAACTGCAATGTTCAACACTTTAATAGATCAAGAACAGGTGCCTCCAGATTTAAACACCGCTTGCATTATCGTAATCCCCAAGAAAGGAAAAGACCTGGAATTAGCTGCATCATATCGGCCTATTTCACTCCTAAATTTTGAGGTCAAACTAATGGCTAAGATCATGGCGAATAGATTAGCGAGGATTCTGCCGGAATTAATACATGATTCCCAAGTAGGGAAAAACGTCCGTAGAGTGTTGACCTCCTTAGAAGTTAGCAGTAGAGGGAATAAACAATCTTTATTAATAAGCTTTGACGTGGAAAAAGCATTTGATCGGGTCCATTGGGATTTTTTATACGCGGTTCTTTGGAAATACGGGTTCTCCGGTAGATTTTTGTCAGGGGTTAAAGTGTTATACTCGAAGCCGAGGGCCCGCATCTCAGTCAATGGGCTTGTAACACCAGACTTTGCCATAGGCAGGGGAACGCAACAAGGCTGCCCTCTATCGCCCCTATTATTTGTGCTAACGTTAGACCCCTTATTGAGAGACATAATGAGGCAGCCTGCAGTAGCCGGAATGAAGATAGGGAAAGAGGCATTTAAGGTGGCGGCTTTTGCCGATGATATTTTGGTTCATTTGACGAACCCGCAAGAATCTTTGGGTGCATTACTGGAGATCTTTTCCGAATATGGAGACTATGCGGGTCTCCGGTTGAATCTTGACAAGTCAGAGGCTTTAGCCTCATCAGAGGAGGTTTGGAGATGATGGAGAGGTGAATTTCCTCTGAGAAGGGCGCAAACCTCTTTTAAGTATTTAGGAATCTTGTTGCCTGTGGATACCTCTCGTTTACACGAACTAAATATTAATTGGCTGTTGGAGGAGACCCAGAATGTGTTACAAGGTTGGTTGGATCTGCCGTTATCACTGTTGGGTAGAATAAATCTCATAAAGATGGTACTATTTCCAAAGTGGCTTTATGTCTTGCAGACAATACCAATCTGGTTATATCGGAAAGATCTTCAGAAATTCTATACACTAGCATCGAAATTTTGTTGGAGGGGTAGGAAACCACGGATTCGATTCTCCCACCTGATTGGCAGTTGGAGCCACGGTGGGGTGGGAATGCCTGATCTAGCGCTATATAATCAGGCATGTCAGTTACGTCATCTGGGAGACTGGTACCTGGGTACACAGCGTTATACCCCTATAGCGCTGGAGAAAGCATATTTTGAACCTTATTGGCTTTTTTCATTGTTACATCATAAAACTGGTAATTTACCGGAGGGATTACGTAAAAGCGTGATGTTGCGACCACTCCGAGAGGTGTGGAGATGGCTTGTACGTCGGCTTGGAGGAGATCCGACAGTGATAGATCAGCTTACTATATGTGGGAATAGTGAGTTTTTACCTGGGATGTCGAGCCGACATTTTGTTGACTGGGCGAGTCGGGGTGTTACATGTTTGGCGCATCTGGTGGACGGAGATGGGCAGCCCCTCTCAACTGCGGACTTGCTAAGTAAGGTGGGGGATTCCTGGGGTAATAGATTTGCCATAAGACAAGTACAACACTATGTGGCTTCGCTGCCGGGGGCTTCCTTATCCGGTCAATTGGGGGGTAAACTCCAAGAATTTTTCAACTCAGTGGGCGAGGGAGAGGTCATGGTCTCCTTGCTCTGTAAGACATTAAGTAGATGGCAACCCCCCAGAGACTATAGGCCCCTGAGGCGCGCGTGGGAAAGGGAGCTGGGCATGGAAGTACAGTGGCGCGCATACCCGTTGGTATCGGATGCTCGATTGAGAGAATGTGCATACCGATGTATCCATAGGGGGTATGTGACAGCGACTCAATTAGCACACATGGGAGGGAACCGTAGCCCAAATTGTCTCGTGTGGAAAGAGTCCAGGTACGTTGCTACATATGTTTTGGAGCTGTCCTGCATTGCAAAGATTTTGGACTCAGGTTCGAGGCTTTTGGGAAGGGCGACTTGGAATTAAGATTCTAGGAATTGTTGAACAATTAATCTTAGATCTTCCGGGGTCATTTAGAGGTCAGAATCGTTTTGCAGTATTGATGCTTCGCAAGATGTGTTTATTAGCTAGGAAGTGTATTTTACAGTATTGGACGGTTAAAGACCCTCCCGTATACTGGCACTGGCGGAATCAGTTGCTGGTTTCTTGGGAGGCTGGTGAGATTAGATCCTCGCAGAGAAAGAGAGTTATGTTTTTGGCCCTCTGGGGTCCCCTACTTACGCATCCTAAGCCCTAGAGGTCGGAGTTTACTTCTTAATGCAGGGTGAGCTTTAAATGTGGATTGGATTCAGATCCTTCAGGTCTCTGGACGGGAGGGGGGAGGGGGGATTAGTAGGGGGGGCTGTTGGGAGGATGGGGTGAGAAGACTAGGACGGGGGGAGGGAGAGGGTGGGGGGTTGGGTAGGGGGGTTCTAGAAGGGCGGAAAGGTTCATTGTTCCCCCATAAAAGTGTTGGGAATTATAATTTGATGACATCATGTAAGTATAGGAACACTCCAGACAAATTTTCTGGATGTACTTTTGCTACTGCCAGATGGCTGTATAATGTTACTGTATTGTTTTGTCATCAATAAAAATCGTTGAGAAATAAAATCTTCTGTAATCTGCACTAAGCCAAAATGGCAAGTAGCAGGTACCGCATACAGTTCAAGCTTCTCCTACTAACCTACAAATGCACTCAATCTGCAGCCCCTCATTACCTCTCTACCCTTATCTCCCCTTACGCTCCTACCCGAAACCTCCGCTCATGGGACAAATCCCTCCTCTCTGTACCCTTCTCCACCACCGCCAATTCCAGGCTCCGCCCTTTCTGCCTCGCCTCTCTCTATACTTGGAATAAACTTCCTGAGCCCATACGCCAAGCCCCCTCCCTACCCATCTTCAAATCCTTGCTCAAAACCCATCTCTTCAATGTCGCCTTCAGCACATAACCATTATACCTCTATTCAGGAAATCTAGACTGCCCCAATTGGATTGTCTGCACATTTTGTCCATTAGATTGTAAGCTCCTTTGAGCAGGGACTGTCCTTCTTTGTTAAACTGTACAGCGCTGTGTAACCCTTGTAGCGCTTTAGAAGTGTTAAGTAGTAGTAGTAGCAGGACAGTGTATTGTATTACATAATAAACTAGCCATTAAGCCCGTAAAACGGGCACGTATTAGTGCAGACCAATTTGATGGGGCCCCATCTTAGCCCCGCCCCATCCTAGCTCCACCCACCGAGCTCCTTCTGAGCTCCAGGGCCGGCCACCCCTCCCTCCGAGCTCCAGGGCCATCCCCTCCGAGCTCCAGGACCATCCCCCTCCCTCCCCTCCTCTCTCCCAGCTCCAAGGCCCCCCTCCGTCCCCCAGCTCCCTCCCTGTCTCCCAGCTCCAAGGCCCCCTCCTTCCGAGGCACCCCTCCCTCTGTATTGTAAACGTCATCTTACTTCGTCGGGTTACAGCAGCAGTGAAATGCATGCGAGCTGTGCGCTTCAGGAGCCTTCCTTTCTCTCTCTCTGCTCTGGTCCCGCCCTCATTTCCTGTTTCCGGGCGGGCGGGACCACAGCTGAGAGAGGGAAAGCTCCTGAAATGCCGAGCAGCTCGCATTCTTTTCACTGCCACCCGCCTTTCGCCATAACCCCGACGACGTAATTTTGATGACGTTACAATTCTGAGGTAGGGGGAGTGGAACTCGACGGGCGGTCGGGGTGGAGTCGCCCCGCCTCTAGACTGTTGCTCTTTCAACGTTCGGACTCTACTGCGCATTTGCAGGTGAATTGGTCACGTCTCATTTACATGTTTGATATTCGGCACAATACTTTACCTCATCAGGGCTGAGTTCAGTAGATGGGGATGTTACTTTCAATGGATATGACTTGCCGCTGACTGACAGGATATGGCCCTTCATCTGCAGCACTCGCTGGGCCACTAGAGAAAAAGTGTAAGAGAGTGATAGAGGTAGAGTTATTACTTCAATGATATCCACCCCGTCCCATATCCTCCTCAAACCTTCAATCCTGTGTGCTGCTCGTTACCAGGGCCAGTCTTAGGGCAGGCGACCGAGGCGACCGCATAGGGCCTCGCGCTCAAGGGGGCCCTGCGCGGCGCGCCTGAAGTCGCCCTGCCCCGACCGCCCAAGCTCCAGTCCCCCCGCCCTCTGAATTTTAAGTTACCTCGTCATCGACGTCGGAGCAGCAGCCGTGAAAAGCGTGCGAGCTGCTGGGCGGTGCTTCGGGAGCCTTCCTTTCCCTTCCCTCGTTCAGCTCTGGTCCCGCCCTCGTTTTGAGGGAAGGGAAAGGAAGTCTCCCGAAGCGCTGCCCAGCAGCTCGCACGCTTTTCACGACTGCTGCTACCTGCCGGCCGCTCCGACGTCGACGACGAGGTAACTTAAAATTCAGAGGGAGGGGGGCCTTGGAGCTGGTGGGTGGGTGGGAGGGAGAGAGAGAGAGAGACCGGCCAGCCGGCCTTGGAGCTGGGAGGGAGGGGGCCTTGGAGCTGGGAGGGAGCCTTGGAGCTGGGTGGGGGGCCTCGGAGCTGGTGGGTGGGAGGGAGAGAGAGAGAAACAGGCCTTGGAGCGGGGAGGGAGGGGGGCCTGGAGCTGGTGGGTGGGAGAGAGAGAGACCGGCCAGCCAGCCTTGGAGCTGGGAGGGAGGAAGCTGGGGAACCCTGGGGATGGCTCGGGAGCTCGGAGGGAGGGGTGGCCAGCCCTGGAGCTAGGGTGGGGGCGGGGCTAGGATGGGGCCCCATCAGATTGGTCTGCATAGGGCCCAGCATTTGCTAAGACCGGCCCTGCTCGTTACCTTCACCAGATATTTAGTAATAACTGATTTTCAGTGATCCAGTAGAATAATCAATATCCTTTGCCTAACAGCATCTCTTATTTGGATTCTGTGTCTTATTTTTTCCTCTGAAGATATGTGAGGTTATTCTCAAAGCAGTGGTGTAGCTATGGGTGGGCCTGGGGGCACAGGCCCCCCCACTTGCAGCACCACATTACTTTCTTGCTGCCTCTCCTCCACTGTGTCCGGCATCTGCACTCCAGTCTCTGAACCCCTTCCCTCCTCAGTGTCGGTACAGATGTCCTTGGCACCTGCAGCGATTCATTCTCGCTGCTTGCACCGGCCCCGCAGGATTCCATCTGCAGCGTTCCGTCAGACAGGAAACAGGCAGTGACGTCAGCAAGGGTGAGACATGGCAGATAGAAGCCTTGCGGGGCCTGCGCAAGCAGTGAGAATGAATTGCTGCAGGCACCGAGGGGAGAGACGGAGTTCAGAGACAGGAGCGCAGATGCTGGGACGCCGCAGAGGAGAGGGAGAAGATGTAGGGTAGGTGAAAAATAATTCCCTCTTATGTTCTTAAAAAAAATAACTCTGGGAAGATATTTGTGGTGTGTGGTTGGGGGGGGGGGGGGAGGGGGCACGTGCACGTGGAAGGGCCTATCCAAAATAACGAGTCTGGCTATGCCTCTGTCTCAAAGAAAGGTATCAACCATAATCATTTGATGAAATGACTTCCTATGTTTTCAATGAGCCTTACAAGACACTGGCTGCCACCCTTCCCCCGACCATTGACCCTCCCAATTCCTTAACAACGCCCATCTGATTTTATGTCAGTGCATTCTGCCTGGTTTTCACAAATCTTACCATCTGTCTCTTCAAAAGTCACAAGGGCATAGGCCGGCAACTCCTGAACAACATCAACATTTTCAATCTCTCCTCCACCGTTGCGTGAACGCAGGAAGTAGATCGTAAGCTTATCCTTCAGCCTTTCCAGGGCTATTTCAGTGGGCAGGCCCTCCACGCGGACCGTCCTTGTCTCCATTCTTTTTATGCTCCACAGAAAGCTACAATGTCAAAAAACAACAGTGTCTACAGTGAGATTTCAGTATAGGATGCAACCTCAGTCACTGTGGGTCCAATATTCAAAGGACTTACGCTCCTAACCTTGAAAGTTATTCTCATAAATTGGCCATTTTGAAAATTTACTATGGCTGAGTGCATACATTTTTACACAAAATTTCACTAAACTCTAAAATTTAAGAGCATAAAAAAATGTGTGATAACAGTACGGATCTAGGGTAGGGAATAGGAGTTTAACACAGATTTTCAGCACTAGGTTCATCAATTAGGCAAGCGAATGTTAATAAACAGAACTTTTAAACTCCTAAATTAAGAGGAATTTTCAGCTGAAAATAGGGCACAAATTTAGGAGGTTAACTTAGAAATGTACATTTAGAAGCTCAGCATTTTCTGTGTAACGTGGAGGGTCATAATCGAACGGGGGCGTCCATCTCTAAGGGCGCCCATCTACGGGGACGACCCCGGGAAGGGGCGGAGCCAACCGTATTATCAAACAAGACGGGTGCCCATCTTTCGTTTTGATAATACAGTCCGGGGCCGCCCAAATCCCAAAATTTAGGCCGACCTTAGAGATGGCCAACCTCGGTTTTCACCTATAATGGGAATTGAGGGCGCCCATCTCAAAAACGACCAAATCCAAGGCATTTGGTCATGGGAGGAGCCAGCATTCGTAGTGCACTGGTCCCCCTCACATGCCAGGACACCAACCAGGCACCCTAGGGGGCACTGCAGTGGACTTCATAAATTGCTCCCAGGTACATAGCTCCCTTACCTTGTGTGCTGAGCCCCCCAAATCCCCACTACCCACAACTGTACACCACTACCATAGCCCTTAGGGATGAAGGGGGGCACCTACATGTGGGTACAGTGGGTTGGGGGGGGGGGGTTGGAGGGCTCACATTTACCACCACAAGTGTAACAGGTAGGGGGGGTGGGCCTGGGTCCGCCTGCCTGAAGTGCACTGCAGCCACTAAAAACTGCTTCAGGGACCTGCATACTGCTTTGATTGAGCTGGGTATGACATTTGAGGCTGGCAAAAAATGTATTTTTTTATTTTTTTGGGGGTGGGAGGGGGTTGGTGACCACTGAGGGAGTAAGGGGAGGTCATCCCCCAGTCCCTCCGGTGGTCATCTGGTCAGTTGGGGCACCTTTCTGAGGCTTGGTCATGAAAAAAAATGGACCAAGTAAAGTCGGCCAAATGCTCGTCAGGGACGCCCTTCTTTTTTCCATTATCGGCATCTCTTAACGACGCCCCTGTCCCGCCTTTGGTACACTGCCGACACGCCCCCTTGAAATTTGGCCGGCCCTGCGACGGAAAGCAGTTGAGGGTGGCCAAAATCGACTTTCGATTATGCCGATTTGGCCAGCCCTGAGAGAAGGCCGCCCATCTCCCGATTTGTGTGGGAAGATGGGCACCCTTCTCTTTCGAAAATGAGCTGGATAGTAACACAATAGCATAGTAGATGACGGCAGATAAAGACATGTACGGTCCATCCAGTCAACCCAAAAGGATAAAACTCATTAGATGTGATACTTTATATGGATACCTGTCTTGATTTGTCCTTGCCATTTTCAGGGCACAGACCGTAGAAGTCTGCCCAGCACTAGCTATGCTTCCCAATTACTGGTGTTGCCACCCAATCTCCGCTAAGCTTCTGTGGATCCATTCCTTCTGAACAGGATTGCTTTGTGTTTATCCCACACATTTTTTAATTCTGTTACCGTTTTCATTTCCACCACCTCCCGCAAAAGAGCATTCCAAGTATCTACCACTCTCTCCGTGAAAAAATACTTCCCGACATTATTCCTGAGTTTCGCCCCCCCCCCCCCAACCTCAATTCATGCCCTTTAGTTCTAAAGCCTTCCTGTCTCCGGAAAAGGTTTGTTTGCGGAGAAATACCTTTCAAATATTTAAATATCTGTATCATAATGCCCATGTTTCTCCTTTCCTCCAGGGTATACATACTCAGGTCAGTAAGTCTCTCCTCATACGTCTTGCAATGCAAATCCCATACCATTTTTATAGCTTTCCTTTGCACCACTTCACGTCTTTTTACATCCTTAGCAAGATATGGCCTCCAAAACTGAACACAATACCCTAGGTGGGGCCTTACTAACGACTCATAGAGGGGCATCAACACTTCCTTTCTTCTGGTTCTACCCCTCTCTATGCAGCCTAGCATCCTTCTGGCCACGTCCACCACCTTGTCACATTGTTTCTTTAAATTCAGATCCTTGGACACAATCACCCCAAGGTCCCTCTTCTGAGTTGAGCTTACCAGTCTATTTAACAATACTTTTATACAGGTCCCAGGTGCTGGCCCTGGCAGTATATTCTAAGTGGTGTGTTGGTAACTTGTTAACAACGGGCTGTCTCTCCAGGCATAGCCAGTCCTGCAATTTAGGGGGGGGGGGGGGGCGCAACGCATTCTTCCCCTTTCCCATGCGGGCGAGCTAGGCTGGCGGGGATGCCAAACCCCGCCAGTTAAATAAGACTGCTGCCGCTCCCTGCTGCAGGGAGCGGTGGCAGTCTATTTATTTGGCTTGTGGGGCTCAGCATCCCTGCCAGCACAGAAAAAGAGAGTTCAGGAGGGAGCCCGAGCCCAAATTTTGGGAGCCAATTGTTAAAGTAGCCATGGGGGGGGCCTACTTCAACAACCGGCTCCCAAAATTCTTATTAACTTAACAAACGGCTCTCGCAAGCCGGTTCCAGCACACCACTCTCTACACTCCTTTGATTTAGGGGTATCTTTAAAATAAGGACCCTCATGTCACAGCCGCATGTGGTGTGTCTATAGATCAAGTTACTTTTTATTGGCCAAACCTGGAAAAGCGTGACGACGATCCAGACTAGGGAATAAGGAGGTTGCTGAGGTAAGAAGGGACAAACAGAAACCTAAATTTGTACATCAGTAAGAGAATTTTAAATGTGATGCGAGCAGTAAGAGGAAGCCAGTGGTCAGTGAACGGGAGAGAAGTGACAGGATCAAACTGGTGAGCATTGTGTAAGTTTAACAGCATTGTTTGGACCAGTTGCAAACGTTCGTGTAGAGGGGGAGACCGGCATAGAGAGCATTACTGTAATCGAGGTGTGAGATGACGAGAGCAAGAATGAGGGGATGCAATAAGGCAGCAGAAAGAAAGGGACAGACAGAACGGGCACGCTGAAGCACAAAGGAAGAACGAAGGACCACATCTATTTGAAGCTTAAAGGTGAGAAAGGTGTCATAAATCATTCTGAGAATTGTGACAGTCTTTGAAAGGGAGAGGGTGCCTTTCAAGGAGGGAGCCAGGAATGCTACATTACAGGAGGAGGGGAAAAGAATGGATTTGCATTTAGAGGCATTCAGAAAGAGAAGATTCAACTTGAGCCATGTCGATACCTGGGAGAGACAGACATTGAGATGAGTGATGATGAAGCGTCAGTAACCTTACAGATCTGGATATCATCCGAATAGCAGAAAGGTGTGCATGCGTGGTCTTGAAGATGCCTGTGCCACTCTCCTTTACGACCTTGTAGAATCAAAAATGGACTACTGCAATATTATTTATGCCGGTCTTCCAAAAACTCTACTAAGAAAATTACAATCGGTGCAGAACACATCAATTCGCCTGCTCACGCACACTAAACACTACGACCATATCGCTCACCTGCTTATTCATCATCATTGGCTCATAAAACTCTTCTACTGTCACCTTACAGACCCACAGGCACCCTTCTATGTCAGAACGTCGTTTTCTGCTCTCGACTAGAATCCACCTATCACTCTTTCTTCCCACACTGTTCTATTCTTATAAAATTTCCTACCTTTAGAAAGCAAGAAGATTGGTCGTATTCCTGTTTTAATTCTCTTCTGAACACTCATCTTTTTCAGCGAGCCTTTGGCTGAGGCACTCAGGCGGTGGGGGGGGGGGGCTATCAAATGGTCTGGTTTCTTTCTTCCTTTCTTTGACCTTCTCTCTCCAATGCTATTCCTCACCTTTCCTTCTTTTCTATCTTTTCCTTCATTTTTTGTTTGAATGTAAACCGCTTTGATTTCAGTCTGAAAGGCAGTATATCAAGCTTGAAATAAGAAAAACAGATCTGACTAGTGGCTGAATGTTGTCACTAAATGGATTGTTTCTGGCACCAGCTCTGCCCCTCACCCTTTTTACCAGAGCAGCATAGAAAGTCTATATTCAAATGTTATTCACTACAAGCAATTTTAAAAGCAGAAAAACTCTCTAAAAGCCTGACAAGGCCATGTTTTGCCTTCTTAACAGCTGTGTCAGGGGCAGATTAAATCCAGCAACTGTATAGGTAGTAACTGTGACTCCAGAGAGAGCTGCTTTCGACCAGATAGGCGAGACTTTGGATTTACACCTGTTGGATGCATGTGGGAAAGAGGATATAGCTACATGATGCAAGGTTCTGTGTTAGGAGTCACCAACCAGGAAAAGAATCTAAGTGTCATCGTTGACGATATTTTGAAACCGTTTGCTCAGTGTGCTGCGGCAGCAAAGAAAGTAAACAGAATGTTATTATTAGGAAAGGAATGGAAAATAAAAACAAGGATGTTATAATGCCTTTGTATCGCTCCATGGTGCGACCGCACCTCGAATATTGTGTTCAATTCTGGTCACCGCATCTCAAGAAAGATATAGTGTAATTAGAAAAGGTACAGAGAAGGGCGATGAAAATGATAAAGGGCATGTTACAAATTCCCTATAAGGAAAGGCAGCTTGTTGAAAAGACGGCTGAGGGGATATGATAGAGGTCTATAAAATAATGAGTGTTGTGGAACGGGTAGACGTGAATCACTTGTTTAATCGTTCCAAAAATACTAGGACTAGGGGGCATGCAATGAAGCTACACAGTAGTAAATTTAAAATGAATTGGAGAAAATGTTTCTTCACCCAACGTGTGAATTCGTTGCTGGAGAATAGAGTAGAAGCAGTTAGCTCAGCGGGGTTTAAAAAAGGTTGGGTGACTTCCTAAAAGATAAGTCAATACACCATTATTTAAATGGATTGGGGAAAATGCACTGCTTATTTCTAGGATAAGCAGCATAAAATAAAATAAAATATATTGTACTTTTTTTGGGATCTTGCCAGGTATTTGTGACCTGGATTGGACACTGTTGGAAACAAGATGCTGGGTGTGATGGACCTTTGATCTGTCCCAGTATGGCAACACTTAGGTACTAATATTCAAGTTTGTTTACCACCTGTTGGTGAACAAATAGCTGACTCTGAAAACTGACCTCAAACTGACTGTTAAAAGTCGATAAGGCTAGAGACAGCAAGTGGGTACTGTATTTTTCCATGCGATGAGGGCCTGAAAAGGCCTGTTACCCTCACAGTGCTGCTTCACACTCCTTAGCTTGCAAAGAATGCTGTCCCCCCTTATACTTTACTTAGGGAAAACCAGAACTACCAGTCCCAGCATACACTGAGTGAGGGGGGAGGGTTAAAACTTGGGCTGCATTAGCCTAAGAGGCAGGAAGTTCCTACTGACCTATCTGATAACAGGGAGGCTAAGGAGCAGGCAACAGAAATGATAAGGCCCATATTTGCAGCCCAGTATTATAAATGTGTTTTGTTGAACTATTCAACACTGTCTGTACCCCCCCCCCCCCCACCCCACTCTCACCGCCCTTCGAAATTTCTTGTTCCAGCCTTAACATGGATTAACACAGGAAACATATTTTCACCAGATTTCAGCCTTTGCTCTTTCCTTCCTTCTGCTTCCATTTGCTGCATTGTTAGGAATCCACAGACCCCAATAATAACACAGAAGATTAACTGGGGCATAAGGTAAAGATCTCTTCCTTCTGGAATGAACCTTCCCTGCACTGGGGAATTCTTGGGATGACTCATTCCTACAGTCACTCTGACTCTGGGATGAACAGAATTACGAGGAAATTCCATGAGCCCAAATGAGGAAAGGCTTGCCAAATAAAAAAGGAAAAACCATGAATCTATCAAGCAGTAGTAACCTTATATGAGCATCACTCAGAAATATGCAAGTGCTCTTTTGTATGGGGAGGGAGACATCGAAATGAAGAGAAGAGGACACCCAAATCCAGTCCTTTTAAACTCCCAAACCAGTCTGGTTTTCAGGATATCCCAGATTTTTTTATATTATTTCATGGCAAGTTACATTTCCCCTGAGGGCTCATGATCTAAGTGGGGTAAAGCGGCCTGCCCAAAGTCACAAGTAGCATCAGTGGGAGAAGGTGACATTTAAACCTACCTGTTAATTTCCTTTCCTTAAGTACCAGTCTAGATGAATGAGTTATGATTACAGGAGGACCTTGCGAGACTGGGAGAATGGGCGTGCAAGTGGCAGATGAAGTTCAATGTTGACAAGTGCAAAGTGATGCATGTGGGTAAGAGGAACCCGAATTATAGCTACGTCTTGCAAGGTTCCGCGTTAGGAGTTACGGATCAAGAAAGGGATCTGGGTGTCGTCGTCGATGATACGCTGAAACCTTCTGCTCAGTGTGCTGCTGCGGCTAGGAAAGCGAATAGAATGTTGGGTGTTATTAAGAAGGGTATGGAGTCCAGGTGTGCGGATGTTATAATGCCGTTGTATCGCTCCATGGTGCGACCGCACCTGGAGTATTGTGTTCAGTACTGGTCTCCGTATCTCAAAAAAGATATAGTAGAATTGGAAAAGGTACAGCGAAGGGCGACGAAAATGATAGTGGGGATGGGACGACTTTCCTATGAAGAGAGGCTGAGAAGGCTAGGGCTTTTCAGCTTGGAGAAGAGACGGCTGAGGGGAGATATGATAGAAGTGTATAAAATAATGAGTGGAATGGATCGGGTGGATGTGAAGCGACTGTTCACGCTATCCAAAAATACTAGGACTAGAGGGCATGAGTTGAAGCTACAGTGTGGTAAATTTAAAACGAATCGGAGAAAATTTTTCTTCACCCAACGTGTAATTAGACTCTGGAATTCATTGCCGGAGAACGTGGTACGGGCGGTTAGCTTGACGGAGTTTAAAAGGGGTTAGATAGATTCCTAAAGGACAAGTCCATAGACCGCTATTAAATGGACTGGAAAAATTCCTCATTTTTAGGTATAACTTGTCTGGAATGTTTTTACGTTTGGGGAGCGTGCCAGGTGCCCTTGACCTGGATTGGCCACTGTCGGTGACAGGATGCTGGGCTAGATGGACCTTTGGTCTTTCCCAGTATGGCACTACTTATGTACTTATGTACTTATGCCAGCAGAGAAAAGGCTCAAGCTGACTTCATTCCCTCTATAGGGGGCTGGTGATGCCTTCTGCTCCTCAGTATACTCATGTCAAAAGCTAAGAATTCATCAACAAAAAGGCATCATTTTATGTGAGCCCAGGAAAACAAAACACCCTAAAAAACTACCGGTCAGAAAACCTCTGGTTCCGTATCACATTAGGAACCTACCAATTATTTCTGCATTTAAAAAAAATCATTTAAATCCCACCTGTTTGCTCAAGTTTTTGCTTCAGATTTTCACTAGGTTGTTGGGGTTTTTTTTTTCTCTCTTTCTTCTCTGTCTTTTCCTCCTTCATTGTATTGTATTGTAAACTGCGTTGAAGCCTAGAACAGGCCATTATGGTGGTATTTCAAACAGAAATATATAAATAAATATAGGAAACCAAGAATAAGATTAGTCCCAAAAGTTTATAATGGTCAACAATGCACTTGTTACCTTGCTGAACTTGCCAACCTAATGAATATATAGAATAATCTGCAAATTCTTGACAGCCCATGCCTTCCTTGGGTGGGTTCTGGACTGGTCTGGCAGAACTCAAAGAAAGGAAATTAACAGGTAAGTCTAAATTCCACCCTCCTTATTGTCCATGTTAGACCAGTCCAGACCAGATGGAAGGAAGCCACAACTGCCCAGAAAACACTTGTGCCCCAGCAGAGGCTTTCCCAGCATGCATATACAGGGTTACGTTCTTACAGTAGGAGTTCCCTGGAGCCAAGGCCTCAATTCTTCCAATATCTTCCAGGAAGAAATTCAGACTACAAAGACCCCTGTACCTCCTTCAAGGGGCTCGCCAGTCCTGTGTTCCTATCAAAGGGCTTGACAGCCCCATGTCCTTAACAAATGGGGATAGGATTTGATATACCATCTTTCTGTGGTTACAATCAAAGTGACTTATATATTATATACAGGTGCCTATTTGGTACCTGGGGCCACGAAGGATTAAGTGACTTGCCCAGAGTCACAAGGAGCTGCAGTGGGAATCAAATTTGGTTTTCAGGCCACTACACTAACCATTAAGCTACTTCTCCACTCTTGGGGGCTTGCCAGTCTCTGGTATCGACACAGTATGTGTTCTAGGTGTCCTCCTAGACTCTGGTCTCTCTTTCCGGACCCAAGTTTCACAGGTTGTCCAAAACTCATCTATAAACTCCGTTTTGATCTGCTCTATTCATTCCTTAATTCTTCCCCCTGCATTATTTTAGTTCACTTTTTTGTTATCACTCAAATAGACTACTGCAATTCGATCTATAAGGAACTTAAGCAAAAAGAACTGCATCGACTTCAAATTCTACAGACCTCTGCCATTAGGCTTATTCTCAATATCATGAAATTTGATCATGTCACTACACATCTGAAAGCCGCCCACTGGTTGCCAACGGCACATCGCATCATGTACAAAGTTCTTTTACTGATTTTCAAAGTAATGGCCTAAAGCTGTTATATCTCTCATGTCACCTTATTCCATACAGCCCCCACCAGAACTGCCCATCAGAATCAACTTGTGATCCCCAGTTACAGAGTTGCCAAGCTACCCATTCCAAGAGGGAGACTTTTGGGCTGGTTCTGGTTGTAAACTTACATCCCAAAGCAGTGTAGTATTTGTAGTCCATGACTCTCTATCCACTGAGATCAGTGCTGCAGGTCCCATAATGCACCAGGATGAGGTTGGCAGAAATTCAGGACTGGCCAAAAAGTCTCCCTTTTGGAATGGGTAACTTGGCAGCTCTGCAGTTATCGTGACACCATCCATGAACCCATTAGGCACTGCATTTTCTCTGTTCAAGGCCCCCAGTTGTGGAATGCTCTCCACTTCACTTGCAGACTTCCCTTGCTAAATTCAAAAACAATCTTAAGACTTTTCTATTTCAGGATGCCTTTAGCTAAATTAGTCACTTTTGTTACTGGCACTACTGACCCGGATTGAGTCCTGATCTCCTCTGGGGCACTCCTTATGTTTCCCCCACCCGCTGTCCTATCAGTTTTCTAGCTCCAGCCCCTTCCCTTTAAACTAAGTGTCTTGTGCTTACTCATATTCTCGTTGTTCTCTTCTATACTCTTAGATTGTAAGCCGCACTGAAAGCCCCCCATAGGGCGGGATAGCAAGTCTTTAATAAACATTCTTGCCAGTGGGGGACCGCTGCTTCTTTTTGAAACCCCTCTACAACCAAAGGATCCTGATACCCAGATGATCGAAAGCCCCGTGCTGTTCCAAACAGTGCTCTAAAAATAGGGCTGGAACAGTGCGGTGCTTTACCGCCCCTATGATAATAGCATGCAAATTTATGCGCGCTATTATCTCTGATCATAGGGTAAAGTGTGGGAGGATTGTGCCTGAGAATGTCAGAGAAGGTGTGGGTCCGGATAGAACAGAAATGTCTAAACCCAATACCACTGAGAGCGATACCTTGGCTCCCACAGGCCGAGCTTTTGAGCTATATGAAGCAAACACCCAAGGTGGAAATCCCACTAAGTATTTGGCATAAGGTTAGAAAACAGTTTTATCCTACTAGATCCTAGTTTCTTTATAGTATGATACGATATGCCCTGGGCTTTCAAGCGAAACAGGAGGAAAACATTTGTAAGAAGCGGGAGACACCAGGCTTAGCTACCTTGGGACAAATCTGGGAGGAGAATGTGCTCCATACTTATGCTGAACTACAAGAAGAACATGACATTTAGAAGGAATGGATTTATGGAATCTGTTTAGAGGGAATGGATCTACGGAATCTTAGTGGAGATTAGGTGGCGACGCCGGTAATTGGGAAGCAAAACCGGTGCTGGGCAGACTTCTACGATCTACGCCCTGATCGTGACTGAATAGATATGGATGGGCTGGAGTGTAAATTTTAAGGGGTTTTGACGTTAGCTTCAGAACTTAGTACAACAGTGCTGGGCACACTTCTACGGTCTGTGCCCTGAGAATGGCAAGGACAAATCAAACTTGGTTATAAAGTATCACATACCATGTAAAATGAGTTTATCTTGTTGGGCAGACTGGATGGAACGGTCAAGTCTTTATCTGCCGTCATTTACTACATTACTATGTTACATTCCACCACACCATAATTTTCATTATAGATGAATAAGTGATTACATACTAAGTAAACCTAAAGAGGAACTTAACTTACCCAAGACACTCTTAGAAAGAGCAAGTGGGGGAGGTGGGGGTAGGGAATGTATGTGAAATGAATATATCAAGCCCTGCTCTTGTTCTCCACACCTATAGCTCCCTATATGCAGCGATGGGAAAAAGATTTGGGGAAGGTAATTGAGGGTAAGAAGTGGGAGTTAAGCTTTAAATATTTGCTTAAGTCATCTATTAGTAGTACCTTAATGGACATCAAATGTTATATAGATGGTATTGCCCCTGATATCTCACCTTGCATCCAAACCAAAGTTTCAGCGTGCTTGTCTGACATTGCTGTCTGGATGTCTCAACGCCACCTGAAATTAAATATGACCAAAACCGAGCTTCTCATTTTCCCCCCCAAACCCACCTCCCCGCTCCCCCCGTTTTCTGTTTCTGTTGATGGCTCTCTCATTCTCCCTGTCTCCTCAGCTCGAAACCTTGGGGTCATCTTTGACTCTTCTCTCTCCTTCTCTGCTCATATCCAGCAGATTGCCAAGACCTGTCGTTTCTTTCTTTACAACATCCGTAAAATCCGCCCCTTTCTTTCCGAGCACTCTACCAAAACCCTCATCCACACCCTTGTCACCTCTCGTTTAGACTACTGCAATCTGCTTCTTGCTGGCCTCCCACTTAGTCACCTCTCCCCTCTCCAGTCGGTTCAAAACTCTGCTGCCCGTCTCATCTTCCGCCAGGGTCGCTTTACTCATACTACCCCTCTCCTCAAGACCCTTCACTGGCTCCCTATCCGTTTTCGCATCCTGTTCAAACTTCTTCTACTAACCTATAAATGTATTCACTCTGCTGCTCCCCAGTATCTCTCCACACTCGTCCTTCCCTACACCCCTTCCCGTGCACTCCGCTCCATGGATAAATCCTTCTTATCTGTTCCCTTCTCCATTACTGCCAACTCCAGACTTCGCACCTTCTGTCTCGCTGCACCCTACGCCTGGAATAAACTTCCTGAGCCCCTACGTCTTGCCCCATCCTTGGCCACCTTTAAATCTAGACTGAAAGCCCACCTCTTTAACATTGCTTTTGACTCGTAACCACTTGTAACCACTCACCTCCACCTACCCTTCTCTCTTCCTTCCCGTTCACATTAATTGATTTGATTTGCTTACTTTATTTATTTTTGTCTATTAGATTGTAAGCTCCTTGAGCAGGGACTGTCTTTCTTCTATGTTTGTGCAGCGCTGCTTACGCCTTGTAGCGCTATAGAAATGCTAAATAGTAGTAGTAGTAGTAATTATACTCTACAACGATTGTTTCGTATGTATCATGCAGGAATGGGATTCTGTTGGAGACAGTGTGGGAAGCCAGGAGATATGTATCACATATGGTGGTTACGTTAGGAGTCACCGACCAAGAAAGAGATCTCGGCGTCGTTGTTGATGATACGTTGAAACCCTCTGCTTAGTGTGCTGCGGCGGCTAAGAAAGCAAATAGAATGTTAGGTATTATTAGGAAAGTAATGGAAAACAAAAATAAGGATGTTATAATGCCTTTGTATCAGTCCATGGTGCGACCGCACCTCAAATATTGTGTTCAATTTTGGTCTCCGCATCTCAAAAAAGATAAAGTAGAATTAAAAAAGGTGCAGAGAAGGGCGACAAAAATTATAAAGGAGAAGGGACAACTTCCCTATGAGGAAAGGCTGAAGCGTCTAGGGCTCTTCAGTTTGGAGAAGAGACGGCTGAGGGGAGATATGATAGAGATCTATAAAATAATGAGTGGAGTGGAACAGGTAGACATGGTTTGTTTACTCTTTCCAAAAATACTAGGACTAGGGGGCATGCCATGAAGCTACAAAGTAGTAAATTTAAAACAAATCGGGGAAAATCTTTCTTCACTCAACATGTAATTAAACTCTGGAATTCGTTGCCAGAGAATGTAGTAAAAGCAGTTAGCTTAGTAGTGTTTAAAAAAGGTTTGGATGGCTTCCTACAGGAAAAGTCCATAGACCATTATTAAAATGGATTTGGGGGAACATCCACTGCTATTTTTGGGATAAGCAACATAAAATATATTGAGCTTTTTTGGGATCTTGCCAGGTATTTGTGTCCTGGATTGGCCACTGTTAGAAACAGGATGCTGGGCTTGATGGACCTTTGATCTGTCCCAGAGTTGCAATACTTATGTACTTATGTGTCCTGCGGTGCAGGACATTGTTTACATGGCACAGCAGGTACTGGGGGTGCCATATCCTATGCGGGCAGAACATTGCTTATTGCACCATAGACCCTTTGGTATAAAAATCAAACATCACAGTTGGACTAGTCAATTATTTACAGCAGCCCGCTTGGCTTTGGCCGCTACGTGGAAAAAAGCAGCATCTTATGGCGAAATTGACAGCCATCAAGATTGGATAAACTGAACTCCTTTCATAAGATCCTGGATAAATATAGGACATGGCGTCTGAGAAAATCTCCTAAAGGGGAATCGAGAGACCCTACTGAAGGCTAAGACTTTAACAATTAGTATATGTTGAGGGGGGAAGGGGGAACTATCCTACATTGTGGAGCTGACATTGAGAGAAAAAGGGGAGGGGAGGGTCTGGGGAATGGTTGGCATGTTGAATGTTGATTGAATTTTTTCAATAAAATTATTAAAAAAAAAAAAAGAATTACCATTGGGAATTCTAGCACAAATACAAAAAAAAAACCAAACAAAAATAAACGCTAACATGCCTTAGTAAACATACCGGTTTGTTTTTCTCATCAAGGATGGTGTTTGGACTGTTGCATTGCAAATTGTTTGCTCTAACAGAATTCATCAAAACCTCTTTTTGTTTCTGGTGACTTTGGTCACCTTTTCCCAGAGATGATTACTTATCATTTATCGAGGGCCATGTGGCTAGGATGGATCCACAGTAATGAGGACAGAATAACTGGGCATAAAAAGGATGGATTTATTGGTCTTTTTCCGCCATCCTCTACTGTGTTATCAGTGATTATTTAATTAGTCATTTCAGTCCGCAGTTTTACAAATATCCAGTGCACTGGCAGATTTAAGGGGAAAAGTGCTGAAAATGTGTCAGTAAGAGTCTGAAATGTGCTGCGCTTTCTGCAAAAATGCCGTTGAGTCAATCATGCGCTCATAAATGAGTTTCCTTTAGGAAAAACATTAAGAACGTCAGAAGGCTGGAGCAACGTGAGACACCAGACAGCTGCCGTTCATGCAATGGATAAAAAATTTAAGAATTTGCATGTGGGGCAGTAGTGATGGGAGACTCTTTCCAGGATTTACTCCAGTCTTCATTCAGAGCAGCTGGTGTCTAGAGAAAAGACTGAACACTGTTTCTTCTGGCTGGAATTGTCTCTCAGAGCTGAGGACATCAACTCACTATCTGTGCCGCACCCATGTGCTTGTTGCTTGGTAGCAAGTAGAATAAGGAAAGCAACAAACTGCTCAGCCTTTATCTACCAAGTGTTTAAAACTGACCCAGCAGGCAGATAAACATCTTAGCTACCATTTGAAAACTTCCTTGCCTGAAAAAAAGACCTTCAGTGAAAATGGAACTGTTACACAGGAACACATTGATGAGGCACTGCAGGGTCCACCTAGACTGCTCAATTTCTCTCCTGTAAGCCGATGCTCAGAACTCCAGCGCTAGAGCGAACAGTGCCTGGGAACAGTGCAGGAACAGTACAGAAAAACAGCTCCCCAATGATCAACACTAAGGGCCCCTTTACAAGTGGCCAACGGTAGTGTGGGCGCATGAACTGGACGCACGCTGGACCATTTCTCCAACTTGTCTGGAAAATATAGGTGTGGGGTTTTGGGCCAGGAAATGGACGTTCAGCAAAATTAAAACCAGACTGCATCTATTTATGGTCTGAGCCTTTAACGCCACCCATTGACTTAGTGGTAAGGGCTCACGTGTTACCAACACGGTAAGTGTCCAGATCGCGCCATTGATTACCACCGGGAATGCCCCCGCAGTAGAAAACAGAAAATTATTTTCTACTGCTGGTTTTCGGGGCGCACGAAAATTAGAATTACCGCCAGACAGTAATGCCGATATGATCCATGAATAACGCACGCAGGCCCTTACGCACCTTTGTAAAAAGGGCCCCTAACTGCATGCAAATAATATGTGTTCCGTGAGACCGAAAGTAGGGGGGGGGAGGAATGTGCCTGGTGCTTGCACTAGGCTGCTGAGAGAGGGGGGTAGAGGGGCAAATTTCCCTGAGCCCGGGCCTCCAAGGGGGGCCCAGAGCCGGGGTCTCTCTCTCTCTCTCTCCTGCTCCTGATGGGACCCAGGTGATCACTTCCTGACAGGAGCAGGAGAGAGAAAACTACATGTCTCTCATGTATATTCATTAGGGAATCCTGAAATTTTGGTTGGTTTGCAGCCCTCAAGTGCTGGATATGGACAAGCCTGATTTATAGGAAATAAACACAAATGGCACCCTAGCAGGGCTGGCGATAGCGGGTGGCAACCAGAACAGTACCCTGGGCCCCATGCCACAGGGGGCCCAAAGCCTGCTTCAATCTGAAGGAGGCATAGCCTGAAGGTGAACTTGGTGCTTCCTCCCACGTTTCTGCCCTAGGCCCCTGCATGTCTAACGTCAGTTGAACACCCTAGGTTGGTGCTTTGCTGGTTTAAAAAAAAAACAGAAAAAATACCAGGGCTATAAGAATGTAAGTATTGCCATACTGGGACAGACCAAAGGTCTATCAAGCCCAGCATCCTGTTTCCAACAGTGGCCAATCCAGGTCACAAATACCTGGCAAGATCCCAAAGAGTAGCAACATTCCCAGTATGGCAAGATTCTGGAATCCTAAAGAGTAACAAGATTCCATGTAGAACCCCAAAGAGTAGTAACATTCCATTCAGAATCCCAAGTCCCAAGTACAGAAGTATTGCCATACTGGGACAGACCAAAGGTCCATCAAGCCCAGCATCCTGTTTCCAACAGTGGCCAATTCAGGTCACAAGTACCTGGCAAGATCCCAAAACTCCAGCACTGGGCCCCCCGTGCTGGCTGGGGAGGAGCAGAAGCAGCAGGACTTCGAGCCAGGGCCTCTGGTTTGGATGGTTGGGGGGGTCCCCCCAGGCTCCACCAGCAGAAGAGGTCTTCCTCTAGTGCTGCTTTTCACTCTGCCGCCTGGCCCTGCCCCTGCAGCTGCTTTTTCTCTCACGTTGCGCATGCTCAGTTTTGAAACAACCGAGCAGCGCAACATGAAAGGAAAACCAGCCACAGGGGCAGGCCATGCGGTGCAGTGAAAAGCAGCGCTGGAAGAAGACCTCTTCCGCCGGCGAGGCCTCGGGATCCCTGCCAGCCTAGGTATTTGCAGTTGCATTGGGGGGGGGGGGGGCAATCCTGGGAGGGCGGCAGCAGCAGCGGTGGGGATCCTGGGGGGGGGGGGGAGGACGGCAGTGGCCCTGCCCTGGGGCCGGCTCAGTCTTTCCGCAGCCCTGTGCTTGCACACAAGAGTTTCACAGCAAACACGGCTCATGCGAATGCCCAGTCAAACCTAGAAGCGAAGTATTCACTGGTGCCGCTCCTCTGCAGCTTTAAATATAAGGCTTCAAAAAAAATTTTTTCACTGGAAGGCTTATATTTTTTAAGTGAAGAAAACAGGCGCCAACGTGTGATTTCATTTTTGGCTTTGCTCAGACTCACACACGTGTTTCTCACTCCCAGGGGTCCTTTTACTAAGGTTCACTGAAAAATGGGCTCCGCTAGTGTAGGCATGTGCTTTGGGTGCGCGCAGATCCATTTTTCAGCGTGCCTGTAAAAAAGGCCTTTCGTTTCATTTTTGCCAAAAATGGGCATGCGGCAAAATAAAAATTGGCACGAGTCCATTTTGAATCTGAGACCTTACCGCCACCGTTGACTTACCGGTAAGGTCTCACACGGTAACCCTGCGATAACCATCTACTCACATAGAATGACGATTACCGCCCGGTTTCCGCCATTTGCAGGAAAATAAAAAGTATTTTCCGGCGAACGTAGTGGACATGCGTAGAAAACAAAATTACCACCCAGGCCACGCGGTAGTCGGGCGGTAACTCCAAATTGACGCATATTGGGCTTAGTAAAACGGCCCCCAGTGCTTAGACGCCTCTAGGAGCTTCCCTTCCTGTTCCAAATTCAGCAGATTTTAAGAAGAAAATCAGAGAAAATCCTCTCTTCAAACATTAGGCTTCCAGCAGTAAGGGCAGCTTTGTTTTGTGTGTTCTCTTAGCACTGGTGACAGGGCTGGTCTTAGCAAGTGCGGGGCCCTGTGCAGACCAATTTGGTGGGGCCCCATCCTAGCCCCGGCCTAGCTCTACCCCATTGATAAGCAAAAACAATATAGATATATGTAGCTTGATCACACATGAAAAACAAATGACACAACAGACATGACACAAGGAACTAGAAATTAAAAAATATGAAGGCAAAATACTGAACTGGAAAGTTAACTCAAGAAGTCAGACTCAGCATGCAGCAATACCAGAAAAATTTAAACTTATATGCAAAATATCACAGATGCACATTTCAAAAAGCTGACATATTGCAATCAATAAATTCTGAATAAAATACTTTTTTCTACCTTTGTTGTCTGATCATTTAGTTTTTCTATTCGCTTTGGTCCCAGTGTCTTCTGTTTTATGCAGTGTCTTCTTTCCATTTGATATTTTTTCTCTCACCATGTCCACCATCCTCCTGTGTCCTTATGTGTCCTACCATCTGTAGCCCTGTCCCTATCCTTCCTTGAGTTTCAGTATCTGCCCTCAACGTGTTCCAAACCAGCCCTTAAACTCAGCAGTTTGCCCTCCATCCATATCCAGTATTTCTCCTCACCCCCTCCATCCATGTGGATCTACTTCCTGTCTTCCCTCCCGTCCATCCATGCCCAGCATTTCTCCTATCTCCCTTCCCCTCCATCCATGTGCATCTCCTTCCTTTGTCTTTCCTTCAAGCCATCCTTGTCCAACATTTCTCCTCTCTTCCCTGCCCTCCACTCCATCCATGCCCAGCATTTCTCCTCTCTTCCCTCCCCTCCATCCATGTGCATCTGCTTCCTGACTTCTCTCCCCTCCATCCATCCATCCATCCAGCAACTCTCCATTCTCCCCTGCCCTCTCCTCCATCCACCCATATCCAGCAAATGTCCTCTGTCCCCTGCCCCCTCCATTCATCCATCCATATTCAGCAAATTTCCGCTCTCCCCTTCCCCTCCATACATCCATGTCCAGCAATTCTCCTCCTTCCCCTGCCCTCCGCTCCATGTCCAGCGATTTCTATTCTCTCCCCTGCCCTGCTCTCCATCCATCCATGTCCAGCAACTCTCCATTCTCCTCTAACTTCTCTTCCATCCATCTCCAGCAAATTTCCTCTCTCCCCTGTCCCCTCCATCAAACCCTGTTGTCCAGCAATTCTCCTCTCTCCCCTGCCCATCCTGTTTCTTTCCATCCCCTTCCCCATTCTATCCAGCGTCTCCCCCCCCCCCCCTTCACAGCATCTCCCAACGACAACGTGGATGCAGCAGCTCACAGGTTTGCTTGCTGTGTTTTGAGGGAACGGAGATGGCTACGCGGGGAAGTGGAAACAGAGATTCACCAAATGGCTTCCTTCCTTACAGTGGACTAGGCTGGCTGACTTCCACTCCACTCTCAACGAAGTTGCAGCGGCGAACTGGCGGGAAGAGCGCCAGTAGTAAAAGCAGCAAGCAGGCAGAGGCAGGCTCGACTCCGTCCTTCGCTTCCCTGCCCTCTCTGCGTCCCGCCTTTCTCTGATGTCATTTCCTTACGGGTGGGCGGGACGCAGAGAGGGCAGGGAAGCGAAGGACGGAGTCGAGCCTGCCTCTGCCTGCTTGCTGCTTTTACTACTGGTGCTCTTCCCGCCAGTTCGCCGCTGCAACTTCGAGACAGAAGATAAGTTGTTATTCGCCCATGAGCGGAGGAGGCAGAGTTGAGGCGTGCCGCGCGGGGCCCCCTTAAGCACGAGGCCCTAGGCAGCCGCCTCTGCCTAAGACCGGCTCTGACTGGGGAGGGAACAGGAAATGATCTCACTAATATCCATTTGAATACTATTTGAGCTAATCTTTGGCGTGCATGTTGTTTCCTGCGCTACAGCCCTCTGAACATTCCGCGCAGACTAATGCCGGCGCTAGTCCAGCATTAATCGGCTCTAGCATTGCCCCACTGGTGCGAAATACCATAAACCCCAGCATGGATTTTTATTTATTTATTTATTTTTGTTACATTTGTACCCCGTGCTTTCCCACTCATGGCAGGCTCAATGCGGCAGGCAACGGAAGGTTAAGTGACTTGCCCAGAGTCACAAGGAGCTGTTAATGAGAATCAGAAATCAGAAAGAACATTTTTGACCATTAGTTCACAAGAACTAGATATAAAAGTAAACGAAAACTGGATAGGAATAGAAAATGTACAGTCCCAAATAGAATAAGAACTATAAACAATAATTTTTCTTAATGAAAATGGCTTAAGAGGAACTAAAATTTTACACACATATCTATGCATGAACTAAAGAACTGATGAGCACTAAACTTTTCGGAAGAGGACTGAGTAAAAACTAGAATTAAGATTGTTGTCAGAACTGAAATTATTATATGTTTTGTAGCTGAAAAAGAAATAGAACATTTTGGGGCCCTTTTACTAAGCCGTGTAAGCATCTAAGCACGCTAAAATGGAGTTACCACGTGGCTCTTGTGGTAATTTCATTTTTGGCGTGCATCCGATACACACGGCCGAAAAAAATGTTTATTTTTGGATGCGCGCCAAGTGCATTTGATGTGTGTAGGTCATTACCACCTAGTTACCGAGTGAGACTTTACCACTAGGTCAATGGCTGGCGGTAAGGTTGCAGACTCAAATGGACGCGCGTCCATTTTTGGCAAAATTTTAAAAAGGCCTTTTTTACAGGCGCACTGAAATATGGATCGGTGTGCACCGAAAACCCGTGCCTACACTACAACAAGGACCCCTTTATGTTCAACTAAAATATCTATGGACCCTAGTTGATCTCTACCTTTGCCCTCATTTCTTCGTTAGGGATCCTTTCTCAATTTCTCTTCCCTGGGAGGCTGTCCCGTGCGCTACCCTTTCTGTTAAGAAGCTTCTCCAAATATTTACTGCTGACTCTACTCCCTTAGAACTTCCTACTGTGACCTCTCTGTTCTAGATCCATGTTTCTGAAGCCACATCTGAAGTACCCTATAGCCAGTTTACTTTTCAGGATGTTCATTATGAATATGCATGCAGTAGATTTGCATATGCTGGAGAGAGCAAATGCAGATCTCTCTCTTGCGTATATGTTGTGGATACCCTGAAATCCTGACTGGACACAGGGTACTCTGGGACCAGCTTACAAAACAATGTTCTAGAGTCTTGGCTCTCATATCGCTCTTCTGCAACTCCAGCTAGTCGGGTTTTTAGGATTGCATGCACCAATATTATTGTACGGAAATCTCACTCATGCTTCTAAAACTTAGTCCAATAAAAAAGGTATCATCTTATTTTCTTTTCTCTGTTCTATCTTATTTCTATTGATTACCTTTAAAAATGGAGTAACATGGCTACCACATCTCTGAACCCATAAACAAAGACTCCAAATAATGACAGGAAAGCTTTAATACAGTGTTACGGTCGAGTTCAAAAGCGAAAGTCACTACCAATGTAATCCTCTGGGTAATAACCTCCATTGAAGATTCCTAAAAAGCTGCTAAATTCAGATCCTCTTCACCTCTAGGCCGAGCAGCCAAACCGTCAGAGATTCTAGAACTTGGAATATATTGAGCCCTGGTGATAGGTGGCAAAGAATCAAAAGGCATATTTTAAACTCCCGCCATATTTTTTAAACATTTCCAATGCAGAAGACTTTGGAAAGTTCAAGAGTCTCAAGTTAAGTCTTTTAGACTGATTCCCCAAGTAGTCCAAACATCAAGCAACAACATTCTTTTCCTTAATTGAAGCCATTTCCAGACTTTCCACCATCTGTATAACAACAATGTAATCCACGACTGTAGAGCATAAGCCACAATGAACCAAAACCTGCTTGTGGATAATTGTGGGATATATGAATGAATCAATTATTTACAAATTCAGAGTCTGAGGAGGAGTTAAAAGAAGAAAGTGTTCTTCTACAAGTCATGCCTTTTCACTGTGACCTTACAGGATCTGTACATTTTTTTCTGGCTTCATTGAAAGGGATGGACCAAAAAAAAAACACAGACAGTTGTGAGGAACTGAAGGACAGATGTGTTGGATCAAGGGCCGGCTTTAAACATGCTGAGCCCCAAAACCCACCAACAGGCTATATCTCCTTCAGTTTCAGGCAAGCTTGGGGCCACCTGTAGGCTGGGGACCCAGGGCAATTGCCCTGTTTGCATTCCCCTAACACTGGCCCTGGCTGGAACCGAGTAAAGTGCTGGACAGTTGAGAAATGTACAGAATAATATTAAACTTTCTTTGCGGAATAGCATTCCAGCTCATGCCCATAACGTGAATGCAGTTATCAATGCAAAAATTATCAGCGCTAAGCAGCAATACCTATAGAGCAAGAAGATGAGATCAAAGCAAAACAGATGATGTTCATGCCTCAAAAAAGACGGAGGAGCATAACCTGCACGGAGCAGCAGGTATAATCTTAAACAAAGGCACACAGGAGGTACAGAAGCGTAGCCAGGTAGAAGGCATGGGAAAGCGGACTGCCGAAGGCGCGTTCTAAATGCCGCAGATCACGTAAAAAATAGGCACTGGTGCTGGTGGAAGTCTGTTTGTGGGAGCGGCAGCTCCCCTGGCGCCCCCCCCCCTAAGTATGCCTCTGAGGAGGTAGCGTGCCATGCTACTGGCAGATCAGCTGGTTTTTATCTGCTGTTACTAAAGGGCCCTTTTACTAAGCTGCGTAAGCATCTACAAGCACCCAGCGCGCCAAAATGGAGATACTGACCAGCTACTGCGTGACTCTTGTGGTAATTTCATTTTTGGCGCGCATCCGATACACGCGTCTGAAAAATAATTTCTATTTTCTGACGTGCCAAGTGGTGGTTGAGAGGCGGGGATAGTGCTGGGCAGACTTATACGGTCTGTGCCAGAGCCGGTGGTGGGAAGCGGGACTGGTGGTTGGGAGGCAGGGATAGTGCTGGGCAGACTTATACGGTCTGTGCCAGAGCCGGTGGTGGGAAGCGGGATTGGTGGTTGGGAGGCAGGGATAGTGCTGGGCAGACTTATATGGTCTGTACCAAAGCCGGTGGTGGGAGGCAGGGATAGTGCTGGGCAGACTTATACGGTCTGTGCCAGAGCCGGTGGTGGGAGGCGGGGCTGGTGGTTGGGAGGCGGGGATAGTGCTGGGCAGACTTATACGGTCTGTGCCAGAGCCGGTGGTGGGAGGCGGGGCTGGTGGTTGGGAGGCGGGGATAGTGCTGGGCAGACTTATACGGTCTGTGCCAGAGCCGGTGGTGGGAGGCAGGTATAGTGCTGGGCAGACTTATACGGTCTGTGCCAGAGCCGGTGGTGGGAGGCGGGGCTGGTGGTTGGGAGGCGGGGATAGTGCTGGGCAGACTTATACGGTCTGTGCCAGAGCCGGTGGTGGGAGGCAGGTATAGTGCTGGGCAGACTTATACCGTCTGTGCCAGAGCCGGTGGTTGGGAGGCGGGGCTAGTGCTGGGCAGACTTATACGGTCTGTGCCCTGAAGAGCACAGGTACAAATCAAAGTAGGGTATACACAAAAAGCAGCACATACGAGTTATCTTGTTGGGCAGAGTGGATGGACCTTGCAGGTCTTTTTCTGCCGTCATCTACTATGTTACTATGTAGGTCATTACCGCTGTGTGAGTCTTTACAGCTAGGACAATGGCGCTGAAAAATGATTCTGTGCGCGCCCAAAACACGTGTCCACACTATCGCAGGCCATTTTTCAGCACACCTTTGTAAAAGGGCCCCATGTTACCATATTTGAAACATCTCAAAATATACATAAATTGAGGATTATTTACTTGTTACATTTGTATCCTACCTTTTCCCACTTAATAGTAGGCTCAGTGGCTTACATAGTTCCGGAGAGGTGGTTACAGACTCCGGTGTGAACAAATACAGTATAGGGGAACTATTACAGTGACAAGCACAGTCAAGAAGTATCGAGTAATGTCCAATGTTGCTTCCACATCAATAATGCAATAGATATAAAAGAAACTTTATTCCACAAAAATAAATAAATGCTGGGCTCAGAGTACTGTCGTGGTTTAGACTAAAATAGCTTCAAAAGCTGAAAAAGGCTGATAACACTGAACTCTTTTCTTTGCACCTGCATATAATAATCGATAATTAATGTAACTCGAACACTGTTCATCATTCAGTAGAAAACAGAAAAATAGTTCTTATCTTGACTGAGTTCAAGATAGATGTTCTTGTAGCCCACAACAAAAATGTGATGACGATGACAGCCTTGCGAATAGTTAAGTGTCAAATGTCCCAGTGAAAAGTGAAAAAATAATAAAATCCATATGAGTCATAGCGTCACACTGGCCCATAAAAGAGATATATTTGATGTCATGAAGACAAAATAGACTTCAAGCAAACGGCAATGAATAGTGCCACAATTTCTCACTTCTCCATAGAACGGGCAACACAGTGGAAGAGTAGCCTAGTGGTTAGTGCAGCGGACTTTGATCCTGGGGAAGTCACTTAACCCTCCATTACCTGTATACACTATCAGGCTTATTTTCGAAAGAGAAGAGCGCCCATCTTTCGACACAAATCGGAAGATGGGCGTCCTCAACTGCTTTCCGTTGCGGGGACAACCAAAGTTCAAGGGGCCGTGTCAGAAGCATAGCAAAGGCGGGACTGGAGCGTGCTTAACACATGGGCATCCTCAGCCAATAATGGAAAAAAGAAGGGCGTCCCTGAAGAGCACTTGACCGACTTTACTTGGTACATTTTTTCTTGCAACCAAGCCTCAAAAAGGTGCCCAAACTGACCACATGACCACCGGAGGGAATCGGGGATGACCTCCCCTTACCCCCCCAGTGGTCACTAATCCCCTCCAACCCTAAAAAAAAACTTTAAAAATATTTTTTGCCAGCCTCAAATGTCATACCCAGTTCCATGACAACAGTATGCAGGTCCCTGGAGCAGTTTTAGTGGGTGCAGTACACTTCAGGCGGGTGGACCCAGGCCCATCCCCCCCTCCCTACCTATTACACTTTTGGTGGTAAATGTGAGCCCTTCAAAACCCTCCCGAAACCCACTGTACCCACATCTAGGTGCCCCCCTTCGGGTTATGATAGTGTTGTACAGTTGTGGGGAGTGGGTTTTGGGGTCCTCAGCACCCAAGGTAAGGGAGCTTTGCACTTGGGAGCAATTTGTGAAGTCCACTGCAGTGCCCCCTAGGGTGCCCGGTTGGTGTCCTGGCATGTGAGGGGGACCAGTGCATTATGAATGCTGGCTATTCCCACGACCAAATGCCTTGGATTTGGTCGTTTCTGAGATGGGCGTCCTCGGTTTCCATTATCGCCGAAAACTAGGGACGACCATCTCTAAGATCGACCTAAATGTTGGGATTTGGGTGTCCCCGACCGTATTATTGAAACGAAAGATGGACGCCCATCTTGTTTCGATAATACGAGTTTCCCTGCCCATTCGCTGGGAGGTCCTTAGAGATGGGCGCCCCCATTCGATTATGCCCCTCTATGACTCATATGGGTTTTATTATTTTTTCACTTTTCAGTGGGACATTTGACACTTAAGTATTCACAAGGCTGCCGTGGTCATCACATTTTTGCTGTGGGCTGCAAGAACATCTATCTGAAACTCAATCTACTGTTTTCTACTGAATGATGAACAGTGTTCGAGTTCCATTGATTATCGACTCATACACGCAGGTGCAAAGATTGAGTTCAGTGTTATCAGCCTTTGCAGCTTTAGAAGCTATTTCAGTCGAGACCACAACAATATTCTGAGCACCAGCATTTATTTAGTTATAAGTATTTTTGTGGAATAAAGTTTCTTCTTATATATATATATATATTCATCTCAGTGTATGGGCTGATCTATGTGATTGCAACTCTGACAATACTATTTTTTTGTGCACAAAATATAGCTGTCACTTGTGCACGTGTCCAGTGTGCTCTGCCACATTATCACACATTTTTTGCACACGTTATTTGCATTTGAGCTGTTGCACACAGCTCTAAAGTCTCAGCACCTCAGAAGGTACAGAGGCTCAAGTAGAATTCAATAGAAATTCTTAGAACAGATAGGGCCCTTTTACTAAGCCGCGTAAGCGTCTACGTGCGCCCAATGCCCGCCAATATGGAGTTATCGCACGTCTACCGCATGGCGGCCCAAAAATAATTTTTATTTACGGACATGCGCCAAGTGGCATTTGGCGTGTGTGGGTCATTACTGCCCGGTTACCACATGAGACTTTACCGCTAGGTCAATGGAAGCGGTAAGGTCACAGACCCAAAATGGACGTGCAGCAATTTTAATTTTGCCGCATGCCCATTTTCAACAAAACTTTTTAAAAGGCCTTTTTTACAGGTGCGCTGAAACCCACACCTACACTACCGCAGGCCATTTTTCAGCGCACCTTAATAAAAGGACCCCATATTTAGCAAACATAAGTTTTGCTGTATCTCCTTAATTTGCTTCCCCTACATCCAGAAGAATCATGGGGCTCTTTCATTCAAATATACTAAAACCTGGGTTTAACGCATTGTAAGATTTTACCATGCACTAAGCCCAGATTTGATATGTTGGCGTTAAATGCTCCCATAACTCTGTGTTAACACGCTAGCTGGCTAATGCCTCCATACCCACTTCAGCCCGCTACACCCTCTCAGAAATAAATTCAGAAAAATGCACAGAGTTTAACACGATAACGGGCAAATTACCACATAATTCCCTAACCCGTGGTAGCCTGGCAGCACATGCTAAGTGATTAATGCCCTTTAGTAAAATGGTTCCCAAAATCGGTATAAAGCAAATCACAATTAACTGCAGCTTGGCAGGTTCCTCCCCTCCAGCAGGTCCCAAATGATCACCTTCTCCCCATCCCCCACTTCTGGGGATAATTTTCTTTCTTACCCACAAAGAAGCCTCAGAAAAAGCAGAAGCAGCAACAGGAGCAGAAAAACCGATAACGAGATCTGGAGAGGAAAAAGGGATGAGTGACAGCAGGGGATGCACAGATTCACTTCTTGTATTATTATTTATTGCATTTGTATCCCACATTTTCCCACCTATTTGCATACCGCTAATATCCCCTTTCCAGGGTGCGGTGCGGTTTACATTCTAGGTGTGACAAAAGCAGATAGTGTTAGATATGAGAAACATTAGAGACCATTGGTGTAATGCATGAGACTGACAACAACAAACATTTAAAGAAAAAAAAAAATAAAAGAGTGAGTTCTGCCCTCCTCTAGCACCCAGTCTAATGCCACACACACAAAACCACTGATTCAGGATGTAGGCTTAGTTCACAGCTCAGCATCATTTCACAGAACTGCATTCAATTAATGAACAGACCGTCAAGTCAGCAGCACCGAGGGTGGGAGCAGTTACCAGAACTGAAATCAACCCCACTTGCCACTTTCTGCAATCTGCCCCCCCCCCCCCCCAAAGCTGTGTTTATCACTCTCTAATGCGAGTCCCCCGAACCCATTCCCGCACCTCCATCAATGCAATAGAACAAGTGAAAGAATTTCAGGTCTTCCCTACCCCATTCGTAATGTTCTATTAGCTGTGCAAACGGACAGAAACAAGGAACTCCCCCCCCCCCCCGCCCCCCGGCTGAAGTCTCCAAGGTGCTGGGGGGGGGGGGGATTGTAGCCCCTTTCCTTACCCCCGAACCGGAGTAGGACTGGAGCAAGGACCCTCAGGTCTGCCACTTGTTGTTGCTTTTCACGAGGAAACGTAGCAAACAAAACGAAATGAAAGTGAAAGTGTGTTTGGCTTTACGTTTTACTTGGTTTGGTTTTGGTAGCCAGGTTGCAGTGCTGCGTCCGGCCAGCAGAGGTCCCCCCAGGCTACAGATTATAGAATAAATAATGGTGTATCAGCTATGGAAATACAGGCATTCAAAAATAAGGAGGGGAGTGTGGTAGTCCACTCTTAAGGTTATCAATAGAAATCAAACAAAATAAAACATTGAAAAGAAAATAAGATGATACCTTTTTTATTGGACATAACTTAATACATTTCTTGATTAGCTTTCGAAGGTTGCCCTTCTTCCTCAGATCGGAAATAAGCAAATGTGCTAGCTGACAGTGTATATAAGTGAAAACATTCAAGCATTACTATGACAGTAAAATAGATACCATTGGAGATTCTACATGGAATGTTGCTACTATTGGAGGTTCTACATGGAATGTTGCTACTATTGGAGATTCTACATGGAATGTTGCTATTCCACTAGCAACATTCCATGTAGAAGGCTGCGCAGGCTTCTGTTTCTGTGAGTCTGACGTCCTGCACGTACGTGCAGGACGTCAGACTCACAGAAGCAGAAGCCTGCGCGGCCACATTGGTGATCTACAAGGGCCGACTTCTACATGGAATGTTGCTAGTGGAATAGCAACATTCCATGTAGAATCTATACAAATCAAACAAAATAAAACATGGAAAAGAAAATAAGATGACACCTTTTTTATTGGACATAACTTAATACATTTCTTGATTAGCTTTCGAAGGTTGCCCTTCTTCCTCAGATCGGAAATAAGCAAATGTGCTAGTTGACAGTGTATATAAGTGAAAACATTCAAGCATTACTGTGACAGTCTGACAGGGTGGGAGGAGGGGGGTGGGTAGGAGGTATGCATGGGGACATCAAAGCATATCATTGATATTCTAACAGGATGGGTGTGGATAGGTGAGGGGAGGGTGATCAACAGAGACATACAGCTTTATGGTTTATAATGGGCTAGGAACCCCAGGTCCTTGTTAAGTCCTTTCTGTTGGGCGTGGTATATATCATTCAGTGTAAAAAATGTAACGAAGGATGCTATATTGGAGAAACAGGCCAGATGCTTAAGACAAGATTCAATTTACATAGACATCACATGAACAATACAGCCAGTAGGGCCCCCACCACGGTGGGACAGCACTTCACAGAACCAGGACACTGTACCAGTGACTTCACAGTGAGAATACTGAAAGGTAACTTTAAAACCATACAAGAACGTAAGACCTTTGAAGTCAGAATGATTGAATATTTTAACACCCAACAGAAAGGACTTAACAAGGACCTGGGGTTCCTAGCCCATTATAAACCATAAAGCTGTATGTCTCTGTTGATCACCCCACCCCTCACCTATCCACACCCATCCTGTTAGAATATCAATGATATGCTTTGATGTCCCCATGCATACCTCCGACCCACCCCCATCCTCCCACCCTGTCAGACTGTCATAGTAATGCTTGAATGTTTTCACTTATATACACTGTCAGCTAGCACATTTGCTTATTTCCGATCTGATGAAGAAGGGCAACCTTCGAAAGCTAATCAAGAAATGTATTAAATTATGTCCAATAAAAAAGGTATCATCTTATTTTCTTTTCCATGTTTTATTTTGTTTGATTTCTATTGATAAAAATAAGGAGGAAAAGACCTCATAACGACCAAGATCAACAATGTTTAGGCTTTTTTGACAGTCACTTTTTAATGTGATTCAACAAGTAATCGTTGGTCTAGAAAAAACTCCCAAAACAAAATCATGTTTAGTACATTCAATAATGTACAAAACTTTCATTATCCTTAATAATATCTACCAAACAATTATATATCAAAAAAGGAAGCAGAGCAATAGTTATACTAGAACTGATGCAAATAAAGTGGTACCTAGCTTCAGATAGGCAGCAAAATTATTTCTTGCATATCTGAAGCTTGGTACCACTTGCAGAAGGAATGGATACACAGAAGCTTAGCTGAAATTGGGTGGCGGGGGGAAGAGGGGTTGGTGGTTGAAAGGCTAGGATAGGGGAGGGCAGACTTATACGGGGTCTACTACTACTACTACTATTTAGCATTTCTATAGCGCTACAAGGCATACGCAGCGCTGCACAAACATAGAAGAAAGACAGTCCCTGCTCAAAGAGCTTACAATCTAATAGACAAAAAATAAATAAAGTAAGCAAATCAAATCAATTAATGTGGACGGGAAGGAAGAGAGGAGGGTAGGTGGAGGCGAGTGGTTACGAGTGGTTACGAGTCAAAAGCAATGTTAAAGAGGTGGGCTTTCAGTCTAGATTTAAAGGTGGCCAAGGATGGGGCAAGACGTAGGGGCTCAGGAAGTTTATTCCAGGCGTAGGGTGCAGCGAGACAGAAGGAGCGAAGTCTGGAGTTGGCAGTAGTGGAAAAGGGAACAGATAAGAAGGATTTATCCATGGAGCGGAGTGCACGGGAAGGGGTGTAGGGAAGGACGAGTGTGGAGAGATACTGGGGAGCAGCAGAGTGAATACATTTATAGGTTAGTAGAAGAAGTTTGAACAGGATGCAAAAACGGATAGGGAGTCAGTGAAGGGTCTTGAGGAGAGGGGTAGTATGAGTAAAGCGACCCTGGCGGAAGATGAGACAGGCAGCAGAGTTTTGAACCGACTGGAGAGGGGAGAGGTGACTAAGTGGGAGGCCAGCAAGAAGCAGATTGCAGTAGTCTAAACGAGAGGTGACAAGGGTGTGGATGAGGGTTTTGGTAGAGTGCTCGGAAAGAAAGGGGCGGATTTTACGGATGTTGCAGTGGCGTAGCCAAGGGTGGGCTTGGGTGGGCCCAGGCCCACCCACTTTGGGTTCAGGCCCACCCAGTAGCAGCATACCTATGATGTGGCTGGCAGGGATCCCCAAGCCCCACCAGCCGAAAACTCCCAACAAGTGTTCCTCCTGCATACCTTGTAAGTAGCAGATGGCAGTGAGCAGTGGCATACATACTGCTCGCACCGGCCCCACAGCCCTCCCTCTGATGCATTTCTGCCTAGGCGGAAACAGGAAGTTGCATCAGAGGGAAGGGTGTGGTGCCAACATGAGCAGTGTGTATTAGTTGCTGCTGGTGAAAATCTGCTATTTAAAAGGTATACGGGAGAGGGGGCATGTTTGAGAGACCATATGGCATGCAGGCGAGAGAAGGAGAGACCAAATCACCTGTGGGACGGGGCGGGGTTCTTCTGCCCACCCATCTTGGGCCCAGGCCCACCCAAAATTGGCTGTCTGGCTACGCCCCTGGGATGTTGTAAAGAAAGAAACGACAGGTCTTGGCGATCTGCTGGATATGAGCAGAGAAGGAGAGAGAAGAGTCAAAGATGACCCCAAGGTTTCGAGCTGAGGAGACAGGGAGAATGAGAGAGCCATCAACAGAAATAGAAAACGGGGGGAGCGGGGAGGTGGGTTTGGGGGGGAAAATGAGAAGCTCGGTTTTGGTCATATTTAATTTCAGGTGGCATTGAGACATCCAGACAGTGATGTCAGACAAGCACGCTGAAACTTTGGTTTGGATGCAAGGTGAGATATCAGGGGTAGAAAGGTAGATTTGGGAGTCATCAGCATAGAGATGGTAGGAAAAGCCATGGGATGAGATTAATGAGCCAAGGGAAGAAGTGTAGATAGAAAAGAGGAGGGGACCAAGAACAGAACCCTGAGGTACGCCGACAGGCAGAGGGATAGAAGCAGAAGAGGATCCACCAGAGTGAACACTAAAGGTGCGGAGGGAGAGGTAGGAAGAGAACCAGGAAAGGACAGAGCCCTGGAATCCAAGTGAGGACAGGGTATCGAGAAGTATGCTGTGATCGACAGTGTCAAACGCAGCGGAAAGATCAAGAAGAATGAGGATGGAATATTGACCTCTGGATTTAGCCAGTAATAGGTCATTGGAGACTTTAGTAAGCGCAGTTTCGGTTGAGTGGAGAGGGCGAAAACCAGATTGTAGTGGGTCAAGAATAGCATGTGAGGAGAGAAAATCAAGGCAGCGGCGGTGAACAGCACGCTCAAGTAATTTGGAGAGAAAAGGAAGGAGGGAGATGGGTCGGTAATTAGAGGGACAAGTAGGGTCGAGTGAAGGCTTCTTAAGGAGAGGTGTGACCACAGCATGTTTAAAGGCAGCAGGGACAGTCGCAGTGGAAAGTGAGAGGTTGAGAATGTGACAGATAAAAGGAATAAGAGTAGGAGAGATGGCATTAAGAAGGTGGGTGGGAATGGGATCAGAGGAACAGGTGGTACATTTTGAGGAAGAAAGGAGAAGTGTAGTTTCCTCAATAGTAACTTCAGGAAAGGAGGAAAGGGAATGAGGGGAAGGAGAGAGAGGGGAACGGACTAGTGGAGGGAGAGCTGGTGAGGTAGAGAAAGCAAGGTTTATCTTTTGAACCTTGTTGTGAAAGAATTCAGCAAGGGTCTGAGGAGATAATGAAGGGGGAATTGGGGGAGGGGGCACCTTGAGGAGAGAGTTCAATGTGGTGAAGAGAAGTCGAGGATTAGAGCCAAGAGAGTTGGTCAGTTGGATATAATAATCCTGTTTGGCATGTAAAAGAGCAGATTGGAAGGAGGTCAGCATGAACTTAAAGTGTAAGAAATCAGCAAGGGCCCGAGATTTCCGCCAGAGGCGTTCGGCGGAGTGGGTACAGGAACGTAGGTAGCGGATATTAGAAGTCAGCCAAGGTTGGGGTTTTGTACGCCTTACAGGGAGGGTCATCAAAGGTGCAAGAGTGTCTAAGGCAGAGGATAGAGTAAGAAGAAACAGCCTCGTTGACAGACGTGGATGGCGCCACAGTAGAGAGGAGGTTTGAAACATGGGAGGATAGAGATGAAGGGTCAATATCGTGAAGATTCCTAGATAAATTAGATAGGATAGGACGGGACTGGGAGGGAGGAGATTTAAGTGTGAAAGTTATAAGATGGTGATCAGAGGAGGGATGATCAGAGGCAAGGAAACTAGAAGGTGAACAGTTGGAGGAGAAGATGAGATCAAGACAGTGACCATTTTGATGAGTGGGGGAGGTGGAGCATAGTTGGAGATTAAAGGAGGACGTTAAAGCGAGTAACTTGGAAATATAAGAGTTGGAAGGATCATTAGCAGGAATATTAGTCACCAAGGATGAGAGAGGGGGAGGAAGGATCATGGAAGAAGGCAAGCCAGGCGTCAAAGTCACTGAGAAAGGATGAAAGGGACTTATCAGGGGGACGATAAATGACCGCTATTCAAAGAGGCAGAGGAGAGAAAAGGCGGATAGAATGGACTTCAAAGGAGGAAAAACAGTGAGATTGAGGTGGAAGAAGGGGTTGAAATCTGGAGGAGGGAGAGAGAAGTAGTCCAACACCACCCCCACGGCCAGCAGGGCGAGGAGTATGTGAAAATAAATAACCGCCATGGCACAGGGCTGTGACTGAAGCAGAGTCATCAGGGCAGAGCCAGGTTTCTGTTATGGCGAGCAGATGGAGGTGACGCGAGCCGGTCTGTGCCGGAGCCAGTGATGGGAGGCGGGACTGGTGGTTGGGAGGCGGGAAATACTGCTGGACAGACTTATACGGTCTGTGCCCTGAAAAAGACAGGTACAAATCAAGGTAAGGTATACACATATGAGTTTATCGTGGGCAGACTAGATGGACCGTGCAGGTCTTTTTCTGCCGTCATCTACTATGTTACTATGTTACTTTATTTGCATCAGTACAACTATTGCTCTGCTTTCTTTTTTGATGCTGTATGTTGATCTTGGTTGTTATGGGGTCTTTTCCTCCTTATTTTTGAAAACTGTTTTGGATGCCTGTATTTCCATTATTTATTTTAGATGCACTTTATCTATTGGATGGTATAATTCACCCTTTTTACTTTGTTTAGAGATTATAGAATACAAACACAACTTGTATTGGCCTATTCCATTCCGTACCTTAGTACGTTATTATACATGTTTGACGTATTTTCTGTTCTGGAAAATGCAAGAGACGCCTTTCTGGATGCAATAGTATTTTTTAACGGGCCAGCATCAAGAACCTGTTGAATGGTTATCAAAAGCAGCTCAATCTTTCAGTTCCTGTGCCCCTCTTTTGATTTGTTGTGGGTAAAGTGGTGTGGTATTCTGTTAATCCACTTTTAAAGGTAATAAACAGAGAAAAGAAAATAAGATGATACCTATTTTATTGGACTAACTTAATACATTTTTTGATTAACATAGTAACATAGTAGATGACGGCAGAAAAAGACCTGCACGGTCCATCCAGTCTGCCCAACAAGATAAACTCATATGTGCTACTTTTTGTGTATACCCTACCTTGATTTGTACCTGTCCTCTTCAGGGCACAGACCGTATAAGTCTGCCCAGCACTATCCCCGCCTCCCAACCACCAGCTCTGGCGCAGACCATATAAGTCTGCCCAGCACTATCCCCGCCTCCCAACCACCAGCTCTGGCACAGACCGTATAAGTCTGCCCAGCACTATCCCCGCCTCCCAATCACCAGTCCCGCCTCCCACCACCAGCTCTGGCACAGACCGTATAAGTCTGCCCAGCACTATCCCTGCCTCCCAACCACCAGCCCCGCCTCTCACCACCGGCTCTGGCACAGACCGTATAAGTCTGCCCAGCGCTATCCCCGCCTCCAAACCACCAGACCTAGCAGTAAAGTCTCACGCAGTAACCGGGTGGTAATGACCTACGTGCATCAAATGCCACTTGACACGCGTAGCTGACGCATGCCAGAAAAAAAATTTTTTTGGACACGTGTAGCAGATGCAAGCCAAGGGTAATCCTTGCCTCCTTTCTAGTACAGCCCCAGCCAAGCCCAGAATGGCTCATCTCAAAGATTTATCACCACAGTGAGCAAGATTGAAGGCAAGCGAGCAAAGTTTTCTAATGGTACATTTGAAAAGATCTGTATTTTGTTTTGACTTTGCAAATGAAAGGAGAATCACAAAATACTTATTTTTCTTCAGTGTTGTAAGTCTTCAGTTCCATGTCACTGTTACTTTTGGGTCCATAGAGTTCACCTCTGCTTTTTCCAAAGCTCTGACTTCTACATCACACCTCCCGCCAACCTTAGCAGGTTGTGATAACTCATCCACCTTATGCCTAAGCGCTGTTTATGGTCTCTTCCTCACCCCATTCCTCACAACCTTTCACATAGGGTTACCATTTTGTGTCCTCTGAAAAAGAGGACACATGTCACGCCCCCTACCCCGCCCCCGCCACGCCTCATACCCCGCCCCGCCACGCCCCCTTCGGGTCCTCGTTCCGCCCCTCTATTCCCCGCCCCCTGTCACATGGTTCCCCCCCCCTCACATACTCCCCCCCTCACTTACTATCTAGCCCTGGTGGTCTAGTAGGGTCTTCTCTTCGGGGCAGGAAAGAGCCCCCTCTTTCCTGCCCGGAGCGCTGCCTGTCCTTGCCTGCTGCATCCTCCTCGGTCTGGCTGGAGATTCAAAATGGCCGCCGAGAGTTGAAGTGGCCTCGCAAGAGTTCAACTCTCAGCGGCCATTTTGAATCCCCAGCCAGACCGAGGAGGATGATAGACAGGGGAGGCAGCGCTCCAGGCAGGAAAGAGGGGGCTCTTTCCTGCCTCGAAGACGTCACTAGACCACCAGGGAACATGGTAAGGAAGGGGAGGGGACGGGAGTAGGGTTACCACGGCGCCGATCGCCCGCCCACACGCACGCGCCTGCCCGCACCCGCGCCCACGTTTGTCCAGAAATCCGGACAAACGTGGGTGCAGGCAAAATCCGCCGGACGCCCCGGACATGCCCTCAAAAAGAGGACATGTCCGGGGAAATCCGGACGAATGGTAACCCTACTTTCACAGCTCACCTCCCAGGGCCAGAGGCCACTCAGGATCACACTGTGTTGGGATGCGGGGAGGAAGCTATAGAGATGGCTGGCTGGTGCCAGGTACCTTGAAACTATGTCTCAATTACGTAATTCAGCTTTGGCACACATCATTGCAATATATCCAGCTGCAAAGTACGCCAAAACATTGCACAGGACCCCACGGTCATTCACAAAGGAAAAATATTCAACATTAAGGAATCTTTCACATGCTCATCTTCCGATGTGGTATATATCATTCAGTGTAAAAAAAATGCAACGAAGGCTGCTACATTGGAGAAACAAGTCAGATGCTAAAGAAGAGATTTAATTTACATAGACACCGTATGAAAAATGCTAGTACCAATAAAGATGTCACGTCTGTGGGGCAGCACTTTACAAAACCAGAACACCATACCAGTGATTTCATGGTAAGAATCCTGAAAGGGAACTTTAAAACAACACAGGAACGTAAGACCTTTGAAGTCAGAATGATTAAATATTTTGACACCCACCAGACAGGACTTAACAAAGATCTGGGTTTTCTAGCCCATTATAAACCATAAAATACTACTACTTTGTCACCCTCCTGTCTCCATGCATATTTTCCTGTCCCTCATCCACCCGACTATTCCTGTCTCTCACCTATCCACCCCCATCCTGTTAGACTGTCACTGAAATGCTTTGATGTTTCACTTATATATACTGTCATCTACCAACATTTGCTTATTTCCGATCTGACGAAGGGCAACCTTCAAAAGCTAATCAAGAAATATATTATGTCCAATAGAAAAGGTATCATCTTATTTTCTTTTCCATGCTTTATTTATTTTTGTTACATTTGTACCCTGTGCTTTCCCATTCATGGCAGGCTCAATGTGGCTTACATGGGGCAATGGAGGGTTAAATGACTTGCCCAGAGTCACAAGGAGCTGCCTGTGCCTTAAGTGGGAATTGAACTCAGTTCCTCAGGACCAAAGTCCACCACCCTAACCACTAGGCCACTCCTCCACTCCTATGTCTATTGATTACCTTTAAAAGTGGACTAAGACGGCTACCACACCTCTCTAGCATTGACACTGGAACACTTTGTGATGCAAAAGCCTCAGGTAATTTTCCTGCTCCCCCTCCCCCCCCCCTTACAACCAGCCCCGTCCCTACCCATGACTGGAGGAGCCTGAGATAAATTGGATTAGGATGCACTTAGAAGAGGCTTAGGCAAGACAGAAAGGAGCAGCCTTGAGGGAGCTAATTTCAATAAGTTTCACAGGTTCCTTGCAGAAATCTGGTTGGAGGGGAGGTGGACACTAGTTGGGCTTAGCTTTGAGTTGAGGGTCTTGAGTCTTCCCCCCCCCCCCCCCTATTTTTTAATGAGTTGAAGAAACAGTTCAGTACATCTGTTGAATTATTTAGTATTACACAATAGGTGATGCGTTTTGTAAACATTTCTTTGTTAGTGATTGTTGTATGTTTTACTTTATTGATTTTCTTTCAATTTTTACTATATGTATTATATTTTCTAAATGTTATGTATGTAAATTTGTAAACCACTTAGATATAGGTAGTATAGAAGTCAATAAACCATTATGGTATATACGAGTGGCCTCCTTTCGCTGTTAATGAGCACATAGTGGCACCTCTCCCTTTGCTACTCTTCCCAGTGTATAATGAGGGGGGGGGGGGGCTTCTTCAGTTGAAGACATGAACCTCAAGTGGCAGTTTATTGTGAAGGACTAATTGTGTTAACAAAACTATGTAAGCAACTTTGAGCCTGCAAGTAGGTGGGATACAAATGCAATAAATAAATAAGGATAAATAAGCCTATCTGTGGCTAGACATGCAAACCTAGTAAAGAAGCAGACACCACCTACAAGTAGACCACAGAGCTGGAGCAGTTTCAGATTAATCTAACTGTATTGTCTGAACTACATATAAGCTTCAAGTTTGGTTTTTTTGCCACACAATTGCTCTATAAATATGATTTACTAGGAAACTCTACAGGCATTCTGCCACATCCCATATTTCCAAAGAATGAAGTTGGACGGCTAGTGCCTTCTTCTGAAGCTTAGGTTGTCACGATCAGGACCCCCTGGCATACGGCTGGAGCAGCCCTTCCTGCAGAATTGGTCTGGGTGTGTAGAAGCTCGGGGGACCTGGTGGTAGCTCAAAGGGTGACAGACAGAAGCAAAATACTCTGAAAACACAGCCCAAGCAGCAAAAACAAAGCCCAGGTAGACCAGAGAAGGAGAAGTTTCAAGTTCAGCCTGCTCTGCACAATCTCGGCTTTGTTTTTGCTGCTGGCAGCTCAGAGGGTGGCAGTGGCTTACATGGGTGGAAGTTCAGGGTCGGGCTGCAAATCCTGCTTCCCCCCAGGGCCAGTCTTAGGCAGAGGCAACCAATGCGGCCGCATAGGGCCCCGCGCAGCCCGCCTCAACTCTGCCTCCGCTCCGACCTCCACTCGCCTTGGACGACGACCACATCATTCATGATGATCCTGCAGCTCAGCCGCTCCCACCCCCGGCTTGGGCCCGCTGAGCCCGCCATCAGCTCCCGAGTCCCCGGCGACAGTAACTTTGCAGCGAGCCAGGCAGCGATGGCCCCATGCCCAACGGTGACAGACAAGTTGCAGCGCGACGGCTCACCTCCAGGCTCCAGCTTTTCACTTCCCGCTCAATGTCCCGCCTTCTGATGAGGTATTTCCTGTTTCCGCGAGGGTGGGAGTCACTGAGCGGGAAAAGCTGGATCCTGGTCCGAGGTGGTGAGCCATCATCGCGCTGACTGTGGTGCGAGCGAGAGCGCGGCCATGCAGACTCGTGGAGCCGAGCGAGGCGAGCAAACTAAGCAACAGGGGAGGGCTGCCTACAACAGTTGTGCCAATCCAGAGGCAGGCAGGCAGGCAGCAAGCCAGGTATGATGATAGCTTTTTTTCTAAATTAGGAAGAACCTTTTGAAATTAAAGTACTGTCTGTCTCTGTGGTGGTTTGAAATGTTTCAGCTATGTCCACCATTTTGTCAAAGGTTTTGCTGGGATCCTTGCTTCCAGTGAGCCACAGTAGTCCCCTTCTTCCCCTTTCAGTCCCTGCCCACCTTTACCCATAGATATCCTTTTAATCATCTTTTACCTCCCTTCTTCAATGCACCTTAATTTTATTAATTCTTCCTTCTGAGCCTTACTCATCCTCCCCTAAGTGGTCCCATATGCCTCATCCTTCCCCAGGGTTCACCCTAAGTCTCACCTGTACTCCACTACACCTCAGTCACCCTCCACCCTCCCAGTATCATTCATTGTCTCACTAGTGCTGCCACACATCCCCATCTATCTTCCTCCCTTAGTGCTCTCCCACTCCAGATCCTGTTATCCTTTCCCAATTTTTATGTCCAAGCCTCTCATCTCCCCAGTAGCCTATTACAGCCTTAGTCATCCTTGCTGCAGTGCTCCCCTAACTTCATTCATCCTTCCGCTCTCACTCATCCTGCCTCCCCAGTGTTTCCCCTATTGTTAGTCACTTAATTTCTCCACTGCTTCCCCAGGTATCTCCCTTCTACTCTCCACATCCAGTGACTCTCCCCTCTTCACCTCCCTCCAGCATCTCTCCCTATCCCTCTATGTCTAGTATCACCCATCTCTCTTTTCCTCTCCATGTCCACTGTTTCCCAGCGTTTCTGTCCTATTCCCTTGCACCCCTGGTGGTCTAGTATCTTCCCTATGGTCCCTATTTCATCCCATGGCCTCAGCATGCCCCTCACACCATCTCCCCTCCAAATGGGGCCAGCCCTATCACTTAGGCGATTGCCTCGAACAGCAGCAGTACAATTACCATGGCTACCTTCGCCTGTCTCTCAGGTTCCAGTACAATAATCTTATCAATGGGGTGGAGCTAGGGTGGGGGCAAGGCTAGGGAGGGGCGGGGCTAGGATGGGGCCCCACCAAATTGGTCTGCACAGGGCCCCGCACTTGCCAAAACCAGCCCTGCTTCCCCCTGCACTGATCCAGGCCAGCAGGAGGAGGAGGAAAGCTGCGATGCTTCATACCATGTCCTCCTCCTTCTCTGCCAGCTGGGGCCAGGTTGGCACTTCCAGGTGGCTGATGGAGAGGATATGGCTTGAGATGCCACTGTGGCCCTGGTCATCTTGGTGAGAGAAGGCGAGGTTGTAGGAAAGAAGGGCTAGGGATAAGAACCTGTTTCTGCAGTCATCTTGGATGCCACTGAGGGTGTTGATACTATCCCTTAAAGAAGCTTGCCACAGCAAAACAAGACCTCTGTCAGGATGAAGCTACTAGCCAGGTATTTGTGACCTGGATTGGTCACTGTTGGAAGCAGGATACTGGGCTAGATGCTAGAAGAATGGTGGTTTGGCAATTAAAATTCAGTGCAAAGAAATACAAAGTGATGCACTTAGGGAGTAGAAAGCCACAGGAGACGTATGTGTTAAGTGGTGAGAGTCTGATATGTAGAGACAGGGAGAGGGATCTTGGGGTGATAGTATCTGAGGATCTGAAGGCGACGAAACAGTGTGACAAGGTGGTGGCCTGTAATGGATGTGAATTTTAAAGATTGTTTTTCAACCCTGTCTGGACCGACCAGTGCACTTGGGGTCTGTATTGTTGATTAGAAGTAATTCTGTTTTAAAATGGTTGTTTAACTTTGATTGTGTGAAAATAAGTTGGAATGCAGAAGATAAGACACAGCTCTAACTAATTTGGTATGTGAAGGGGAGGATGGTTCTTGTTTCCAGGTCCAGCCTGGCCACCTGGAGTTGGAAAACACGTGACCACATTCCCACAGTACCTAAGAAGAGAAGCATTCTGTAATTTTCCTTAGAAGCATTCTATAACTTTCCTTAGCTCTGGACATGGGCTCAGAGCCTAATAAAATGGGAGGGCTTGTCACAGCAGAGTGGAAGCTCATCTGTGAGTAACATACTGACTGCGCTGAGGATCTGATCCTGGTCTAAAGCTCCTGGCTCTCACTGTGAACCTGTAATTGAAAACTCTCCGCCAATTGAGAAAGTCTTTAAATTCCGCAGAAATTGATTAATATCTTGATAGACCTCTAGGTTTTATCAAAGCAGCATAATGATGTTGTAGTAGCCCCATTGGTCACTGCTGGTAGCGGCTAAATACCATCAAAGTCAGATTCTGTAAATGCTACTGGGAAGGATCTCAGCTGAATATCTGCATAATGTCGGGGGGGTCTTGAGGAGGAGGTACTGTTACATCTGTGCTTTCCTCGCCCTCTAGTGGCCAGAACAGGTGGTTGCTATGGACCATCACCCGTTCCAGATTTTAGCTTAGTCCAGTCCGGATCGTCCAGGCTGCCAGGTTTGCTTGTGTTGTTTGAGCCTGCCTGGTGATTGCAGCAGCTGAGTCTCAACTGCTTCTGGGCTTATTAGCCATCTTGGAACATTTCTGCTTGCCTTTGCATCGTCTAAGGCCCTGGTATGTTGGGGTGCTGGTGCACTTCTGCTGAGTCCAGTTCTAGTTTGGTTTCCTGCCTTGATTCTTGTCTGTTCTTGCTAGTCTGTGGCTAGTTAGATTAGATTGTTGTTTGTTTGCTTGTCTTGTCTCTGGGTTATAGTTTTGTGTGTAGTCCTTGTCTGTTTGTATCTTAGTGGCTGCTCTGCAGCTTTTCGTTTTGTGTCTTGTTAGTAGGTGTCTTGCTCCCTGTTTTAGTGGCTGTTTACAGCTTTCAGTCTGTCCTTTATTTTACCCTTTCCTTGCCCTGCTGTCCTTTCCCCTCTGACCCTCAGTCCCTGTTCAGTCTAGTTGGGATCCTGTTCCTGCCCTGTCCTACAAGTCCTGCCGGCCACCTGAAGCCAAGGGCTCAACCCTTGGTGAAAAGTGGCCAGGTGCAGGTGAAGCCTAACTGTTCATTAAGCTCTGCCTTGTCTCCGGTGTGGGGGTGGTTTTGCCTGCCACTGCCACTCCTCGGCAGTGGCCCAAGGGCTCACAAACCAGTTTCCAGCTTTGAAAACGTGACATTCATGAATGACATCTTCAGGGATCTCCTGTACAAGTTTGTGATGGTCTACCTGGACGACATCCTAATTTTTTCAAGGGCTGAGGAGCACCAGGAGCATGTGAAGGTCGTATTACAGCAGTTAAGGGAGAACCACCTCTATGTGAAGCTGGAGAAATGTGAATTTCATCGCTCCGAACTGCTCTTCCTGGGATATATCATTTCAAACCACGGGCTGCGTATGGACCTCAGTAAGTTGACAGCCATCCTGCACTGGCAGCAACCCACCGGGCGTAAGGCCCTACAGCGTTTCTTAGGTTTCGCGAACTACTATAGGCAGTTCATTTGGATCTACTCGTCCATGGTCGCTCCCCTTACTGCCTTGACCAGGAAGAACGCGGATGCCCGTAACTGGTTGCCTGAGGCACGGAAGGCCTATGCAACCCTTAAACAGGCTTTTGTCGGGGCACTGGTGTTATGCCATCCCAACCCGGCCAGTAAGTTCTTCGTGGAAGTGGACGCCTCATCAGTTGGCGTAGGAGCTGTGCTGTCCCAGGCCCACTCCAGTGGGAAGCTCTTCCCATGTGCCTTCTTTTCTAGGAAGTATTCCCCCGCCGAGAATTATGCCATCAGGGATCAGGCGCGGTTAGCCATTAAGTTGGCTTTGGAAGAATGACATCATCTGCTAGAAGGGGCACAGGAGCCCTTCAAGGTGTTCACGGACCATAAAAATCTGACTTATTTACGAGAAGCGAGAAGGCTGAATCCTCACCATGCCCGGTGGGCATTATTCTTCTCCCGCTTTGATTTCACTCTAACCTACCGTCCTGCGGAGAACACCAAGGCGGACGCCCTCTCCAGGTCCATGGAGGCTGACCTGGAGGAGGAACCCCTGCAGTATGTAATTAAACCTGATGCCATTGTGCCCACGATGACACTAGCAGTACCTGTGGGTATGACCTTTGTGCCACCCCGGCTGAGAGAAAGGACGCTCCAATGGGGGCATGCCTCTCGAATGGCAGGACATCCCGGGATCTTGGGAACCAAGTGGTTCATCTCCCAGCAGTATTGGTGGCCCTCACTCGATCAGGATGTGCAGGAGTTTGTGGCTGCGTGTCCTGAGTATGCCCAGCATAAAGCCGACCGTCGGAGACCCCAGGGGTTGCTGATGCCTTTACCGGTACCTGAGAGACCGTGGACCCACATTGCCATGGACTTTGTTACGGATCTGCCTAACTCTGAAGGGCACACAGTTGTCTGGGTAGTGGTGGACCAGTTCTCTAAAATGGACTTCGTACCCATGCCTACCCTTCCTTCAGCAGTGAAGCTGGCACAGTATTTCATCAGTGCTATTTTTCGCCTCCATGCTCGACCGGAATCTATTACCTCCGATCGAGTACAATTTGTCTCGAAGTTCTGGCGAGCCCTGAATCGGGCCCTTGAGGTAAAGCTGAACTTTTCGTCGGGATATCACCCACAATCTAACGGCCAAACAGAACGCATTAACCAATGCTTGAAGCAGTTGCTGCGGATGTATGTCAATGAGCACCACAATGACTGGAGTAAGCTGCTGACTTGGGCAGAATTCGCTCATAACAATCGAGTGAGCTCGGCCACGGGCGCTTCGCCCTTTTACATCGTATATGGAAGACATCCTCGGATACCATCCCCCTTGAAATCCAACTCGGATGTCCCAGCAGCGGCCGATGCAGTGACTTCGCTCCATGCAATTTGGTCGTCAGTTCAGAAAACACCAAGTGACCTCCGCTTGTATGAAACGCCAAGCAGATAAGTATCACAGAGTGGAACCGCGCTTCCAGCCTGGTGACTTGGTGTGGTTGTCCACACGTAACCTTCGCCTGAAGATCCCCTCCTCCCGCTTTGCACCTCGATTTGTGGGTCCGTATACTGTTGTGAGGCAAGTGAATCGGGTCTGTTATCAGCTAAAGTTACCACCTACATTACAGGTACGTAACACCTTTCATGTGTCCTTGCTCAAGCCTGTGATTCTGAGAAAAGGGGCCTTGCCCACGTTGCCTGCTAGTCCAGTCGTCTCAGCCTCCCAGGGGGAATATGAAGTCTGGGATGTCTTGGATGCGAGGCGCTTCTGGGGCCATCTCCAGTATCTCATTGCGTGGAAGGGATATGGACCGGCAGACAACTCCTGGGAAGATGCTACTCACGTCCACGCGCCGGTCTCAGGCAGACGGTTCCAACGCCTTTTCCCTCATAAACCTAAACCTCGTGGCCGGGGTAGGGGGGGCCCTTGAAGGGGGGGTGATGTTATGATTCTGCCGGTTTGGCAGGGAGAGAGGGGGGACGTCTCTTCTGATTGGCTGCCAGGGTTTGTGCTGACGTCAGTGGGTAGTACTTAAGCCTGCATGTTGCTACTTACTTTGCTTTAGCGTTACACTTGTGGTGACTAGAAAGCCGCACAGTTCTCTGTCAGACCGTGCTCTGTGCTCTGACTTTGATCTGAGTTTCCTGTTCAGGGATTTCTTTCCTTCCCCTTTGTTTGTGTTAGCGTGTGTGTGTGTGTAATTAGTTCTCTTGCCAAAAAACAAGGCAAACGATCTGCAAAATCCAATATGGAAAAAGAAGCCAGCAGATCAATATAACATCAGAAAGATTTTATTGAAGACTAGTAAAAAAAGGCCCGTTTCTGTAGGCAAGGAAACGGGCCTTAGGCAGGCAATTCCCCCCCCCCCCCCCGTGCTACGGCCCCCTCGCACCCCCCCTTCTGCGAACCTGTCATCCCCCCCCCCGTGCCAGCGAAAACTGCCGCCGCCGTTGTTGTGCTACCTTCCCTTCCCGTAGGTTCTTCAATCATCTTCTTAGAAAGTTTAACTTAGAAATTTGTTTACATGCGGTATCCTATATAATAATTCTCACCTCCAACTTTCTATGCTTGGGACCGTGGCTCCCTGGCTGCAAGTGGTCTGCGAGGCAGACACGCACAGACGTCACTGACGTCAACACAGCTGATTCCAAGGCAAGGGGCGCGTGTTTCCCTACTCCTCCTACTGCCTCGGAATCAGCTTTCACCCCCCCCCCCACGCTATGGCCCCCTCGAAACCCACCCCCTCCCGCGAACCTGTCGATCCCCCCCGCCCCGGAACGCCGAAAACTACCGCTGCCGCCGCTGTTGTTGTGCTACCTTCCCTTCCCATAGCGCGGAGGGGGGGGGTGAAAGCTGATTCCGAGGCAGTAGGAGGAGTAGGGAAACACGCGCCCCTTGCCTTGGAATCAGCTGTGTTGATGTCAGTGACGTCCGTGCCTGTCTGCCTCGCAGACCACTTGCAGCCAGGGAGCCACGGTCCCAAGCATAGAACGTTGGAGGTGAGAATTATTATATAGGATACCGCATGTAAACAAATTTCCCGACACAGGCCGTGTTTCGCCCACCAAGGGCTGCGTCAGGGGCTAATTTGAAACCTTCTGAAAGGAGCAACTCTAAAAACGGAAAACTTGTGGTGTATAATAGATTGGAAAAAACCAGCGCATACAGCAGATGCCTAAAATGATAGAGCTGATCGGTGTCAGTATTCCATATTCCCCAGTCCGATGACTGGAGCAAATGAATTGTTAGTCGTGACAAAGCTGTTTTCATGTCTTTCCATCCTTGCCTTGCTGCTTGTCTGAAAGCGGTCCTCTCCAGTTGTTTGTTTGCTCTAGGATTTCTATTCCCCGTGTCCCGGCCTGCTGGCTCAGTGAGTTTAACCCTTTGTGTACTGTGTGTATTGTGTCCCTGCCTCTGTGTGTTTGTTCAGTAGGCTCCCCGTCGGGAGCTTTCTCTCTGATTGTTTGTTGATTTAAGGAGCTCTCTCTCTCTCCCTCGTGTGCCGGCTGGCTCAGCAGGCTGAACCCTTTGTGTTCTGTGTCTCTGCCTCTGTCTTCAGTGGGTTTGAGGCAAAGGCTTACTTTTGGGTCTGGTACCTCTGGCTGGGGGCTATCTCACCTTTTCCTTTGGTTTGCTGTATCTATTTCTGGCTTTTGTGGCTTATAGGATTTCTTTTCCCCTCTGTCCTGGGGAGGGCCTGGCTGCGGTGTCTTGGGGGATAGCCTGGTCCTCTGGTGGCCCTCCCCTTGTCTTCTGGGGGTTTTGGGGCTTGCTGTTTTAGTTCCCCTGTCCTGTGCTAGTCCCCCGGGAGGGCGTGGCTCCATTCGGGTTCTTTTGTTACTCCCTCTGCCCTATCACTGGTGTTTAGCGCATGACTGGCATCTTGGGGTCCCGGGGGGGGCCCTCTGGGTTCTTTCACCGCTCCCTGTGTGTGTTTGGGTTCCAGTTCGGCCGCGAGGCCTGCACGAGTGGCTCTGTGCATCTGGGTTCCGGTTCGGCCGCGAGGCCCGCCTGTACGCCTACAGTGGGGGAAATAAGTATTTGATCCCTTGCTGATTTTGTAAGTGTGCCCACTGACAAAGACATGAGCAGCCCATAATTGAAGGGTAGGTTATTGGTAACAGTGAGAGATAGCACATCACAAATTAAATCCGGAAAATCACATTGTGGAAAGTATATGAATTTATTTGCATTCTGCAGAGGGAAATAAGTATTTGATCCCCCACCAACCAGTAAGAGATCTGGCCCCTACAGACCAGGTAGATGCTCCAAATCAACTCGTTACCTGCATGACAGACAGCTGTCGGCAATGGTCACCTGTATGAAAGACACCTGTCCACAGACTCAGTGAATCAGTCAGACTCTAACCTCTACAAAATGGCCAAGAGCAAGGAGCTGTCTAAGGATGTCAGGGACAAGATCATACACCTGCACAAGGCTGGAATGGGCTACAAAACCATCAGTAAGACGCTGGGCGAGAAGGAGACAACTGTTGGTGCCATAGTAAGAAAATGGAAGAAGTACAAAATGACTGTCAATCGACAAAGATCTGGGGCTCCACGCAAAATCTCACCTCGTGGGGTATCCTTGATCATGAGGAAGGTTAGAAATCAGCCTACAACTACAAGGGGGGAACTTGTCAATGATCTCAAGGCAGCTGGGACCACTGTCACCACGAAAACCATTGGTAACACATTACGACATAACGGATTGCAATCCTGCAGTGCCCGCAAGGTCCCCCTGCTCCGGAAGGCACATGTGACGGCCCGTCTGAAGTTTGCCAGTGAACACCTGGATGATGCCGAGAGTGATTGGGAGAAGGTGCTGTGGTCAGATGAGACAAAAATTGAGCTCTTTGGCATGAACTCAACTCGCCATGTTTGGAGGAAGAGAAATGCTGCCTATGACCCAAAGAACACCGTCCCCACTGTCAAGCATGGAGGTGGAAATGTTATGTTTTGGGGGTGTTTCTCTGCTAAGGGCACAGGACTACTTCACCGCATCAATGGGAGAATGGATGGGGCCATGTACCATACAATTCTGAGTGACAACCTCCTTCCCTCCGCCAGGGCCTTAAAAATGGGTCGTGGCTGGGTCTTCCAGCACGACAATGACCCAAAACATACAGCCAAGGCAACAAAGGAGTGGCTCAGGAAGAAGCACATTAGGGTCATGGAGTGGCCTAGCCAGTCACCAGACCTTAATCCCATTGAAAACTTATGGAGGGAGCTGAAGCTGCGAGTTGCCAAGCGACAGCCCAGAACTCTTAATGATTTAGAGATGATCTGCAAAGAGGAGTGGACCAAAATTCCTCCTGACATGTGTGCAAACCTCATCATCAACTACAGAAGACGTCTGACCGCTGTGCTTGCCAACAAGGGTTTTGCCACCAAGTATTAGGTCTTGTTTGCTAGAGGGATTAAATACTTATTTCCCTCTGCAGAATGCAAATAAATTCATATACTTTCCACAATGTGATTTTCCGGATTTAATTTGTGATGTGCTATCTCTCACTGTTACCAATAACCTACCCTTCAATTATGGGCTGCTCATGTCTTTGTCAGTGGGCACACTTACAAAATCAGCAAGGGATCAAATACTTATTTCCCCCACTGTATTTCCCTTTCTGCCTGAGGTACTGCGGGGGAGGGTAGCTTAGGGGTATTGTGTAGCTGGGGTGTGGGGTGGTGGGTCGGTCTCCCCTTGGCCTGGGTCGGCACTCTGCTGGCCTTGGCCAGGGTCCAAGGGCTCACGACCAACCCAACGGATTACATTGTCTAGTTTCTCTTTACTGGCTACCCGTGAAATCACAGGTTTTGTTTAAACTCACGTTGATTGTTGTAAACATAATGAATGGATTGACCCCTGTTTATTTAAATTCCTTTATTAACTCTAACCTATTGGAAGACAGCTACACTTTGAAAATTAAATTTAACTTAAATTGACTGCTGTGAAGGATCTTTAACTTTGCAACACAATTTGTGGTCCCCACACTCCACCTTCTGATGGATGTAAGCTGTTTTCCTAAAAAGAGCTTTTGGAAAGCTTTGAAAACTTGGTTCTTCTCTAGGTTATTATATGATAATTGTTAGAGGCTTTCTGTGTGTTTGAAAAATCTATTGTGATGATAGGATGACTGGAGATACTGGAGAAACGAGATCTCGTTTTGCTTGGACATTTATTTTAGATATTATCGTATAACATTTTGTCTGTGGTCCACTTCAAACTGAAGTATTTAAGCAGAATGTAACTGCTCGAGTGGAGGAGTAGCCTACTGGTTAGTGCAGTGGACTTTAATCCTGGGGAACTGAGTTCAATTCCCATTGCAGCTCCTTGTGACTCTGGGCAAGTCACTTAACCCTCCATTGCCCCAGGTACAAAATAAGTACCTGAATATATGTAAACCACTTTGAATGTAGTTGCAAAAACCTCAGAAAGACAGTATATCAAGTCCCATTTCTCCTTCCCCCTTTCCCTCTGTAAATTAAATCGTTAAAATTAAAGTACATGTGCAGGCCTCAGTGTTTTGAAAAGTTTTGTGGTGGGTGAGGGGGTTCTGTGAAAATCATCTAGAGAGGGATTTTGCGGGGACTTGTGAATTAAAAATGTTTGCTTCAGGGGCGTAGCCAGACTTTGCGGTGGGAGGGGGCCAGAGCCCGATGTGCATGTGAGTGGGGGGGCACATGTTGTCCTGCCGCGCCCCACCCACTACTGCAGCAAATACGTTGGCCCCAACCCCCACCAGATGAAGTGTTGTCCAGCGCTGCCGTGTTGCCTGCCCTGTCTTCCCCTCATGTCCAGCACGCTCCTTTTAGTGAAATTGAGCATGCTCAGTTTCACTAAAAGGAGCATGCGGGACATGAGGGGAAGACAAGGCAGGCAACGAGGTAGCACCGGAGACTGGTGCTGGAAAATGCTTCAGCTGGTGGGGGTTGGAGACCAGGCCCGTGCCGATGCGGTAAGCGGGGTAAGCACCGCAGGAGGGCGCCCACCTCTGGAGGGCGCCGCTGCAGTGCTTACCCTCGCCCCGCGACGCTGAGGCCTTTAAATCTTTTACTTGCAGTCGCAGCAGCGTCTGTTAAAACGGAGCGCTGCCGACGTCTCCCTTCCCTTCGCGCTCTTGGTTCCCTCAGTGTCCCGCCTTCTTCTGACGTCAGAAGAAGGCGGGACACTGAGGGAACCAACGAGTGCAAGGGAAGGGAGACGTCGGCAGCGCTCCGTTTTCACAGACGCTGCTGCGACTGCAAGTAAAAGATTTAAAGGCCCCCAGGGCGCGCAGCGATCATCTTCACGGGGGGAAGGGGGGGGGAGAGGGGCGCGTGCGCGCCAACTGTTCTTCTGCGGGGGGGTGCCAACATTTCGTCTGCGGGGGGGGCGGCATAGATCCTTGGCACGGGCCTGTTGGAGACCCCCACCAGCAAAACCAGGGGGCCATAAGAAATTTTTTTTGGGGGGGGGGGCAGGCCCCCATAGCCTCACGTAGCTATGCCACTGGTTTGCCTTAGGAATCAAAACATAGGCTGGAAAAGATGCTGCCTTTACTTGACTTTCGTGTCAGTGGGAGTTTCCTGATCTCTAACGGCTTCGCACAGTTCTTAAACTTGTGGTACATGTTTTCTGCTTTGTTGGCCCCCTCCCTTTTTTTAATAACATGCCGTCCAGGTGCGTAGCCAGACTTCGGCGGGAGGGGGGGAGTCCACAACCCGAGATGAGGGGGCACAATTTAGCCCCCCCCCTCCCCTCCGTGGTAAAAAATGATTTTCTACCCCAGAAAACTGCGCAGGCCAACTTCAGAACTATTGCTGGGCTCCCACGCTATCCCAGAGGTAGAGCCAATTTGGTGCAAACTAGCCCTACCGCATCTTTGTAAAAGGGCCCCTAACTGCTTTGAAAATAAGCCCCATAGTTCTATGTATCTTGTAAGGTAGTTCTCCATGGGAAAAAATAGCAGAATATTATCTGCATAAATAGAACATGAGATTCCAACGAATTTCATAACTTGTCCCAAGGGGCTCATCTTAAATAAAATGGGTGAGAATAGAGAAGCCCTGGATTATTTTTAATCTTTGCCCATGCAACTAACTTACCTTTACTTTCCTTTGCAACTTTTCTCTTTAACCTTTGTAATATATTGTGTACTGCTGGCAATTAGTTAAAGTCCTAATAAATCAAATCTTCTAGTCTTCAAAAACAAATTAACAAAATAAAAACACACACAAAAACAAAACAAAAACCAAATATAAAACAAAAAACAGGTACAACCTAAGAACAGCACCATCCGCTCCAGTAGACTGTAATTTGGATAACAGTAAGGCATCAGGAACCAAATCAAAAAGCTGCTAGGTGTAAATTACATTTAACAGGGTTTAAAAAAAAAAGGTGGCAAGATAGAATTTAAACTGAACTCATAAAGAATGAAAAGTGAAGTTTGAATACAGCTCAGACAAAAATCTCCATCAGAGCCCTGTGGGAGAATCTCTCATGAAATGAACAGCTGACTTGGGAAAGCATTATTTTCAAAATCAGGGGGTGCAGTCAGACCACAGCATTCCCCGTCCTTTCTAGAGACCCCCGCTGGCACTGCTGTTAGAGCCGGTGTCCTCTTCGAAGATGGCGATGGCGTGGCTCCCCTCCGGAACGTAAGACAGCGCCTCCACCTCGCCACCGCCGTTGCTGGCCTTCTGAAAGTGAATTTCCAGCAGGTCTTGCAGAGGCTCCTTGTCCATAACGTCGGGGATCCCGGTCAGTAGCACAGTCCTCCTACAGGTGCATGTCTTGAACTGCAGGTGATGGGGAAAAGAAAGGAAATCACAGAACTGGTGTGAGGAGACTATCAGACAGGGCTTAGAAATGAAAGAAAGCATATGGTACCCTACAGCTAGGGATGGTCAGACCCAGAGAGGTGACAGCAGCAGATTCTGATCCATTAGAAGTGGTGTCAGGAGGAGGGGGGTTTACTTTTAGGTTCTTCAACATATTCTCTTTCAGCTCACTTCGAACACATGCCGAGATACACGCATGGAGCTCAACAGACATAAAACAATGCTGTAAGTTAACTACTAAAGTTAGGTATAATGAAGATACATACCTGTAGCAGGTATTCTCCGAGGACAGCAGGCTGATTGCCCTCACTGATGGGTGACGTCCACGGCAGCCCCCGAGACCGGAAATCTTCCTAGCAACAAAAGTTTGCTAGAGCCTTCGATCGCGCGCAGGAGCGCACACCGCGTATGCGTGGCCATCAGCTTCCCATCCGTTGCGCGAGAGCCCTGTCAGTTTGATAACAAAGCAAAGGAGGAAAGACAACTCCAAAGGGGAGGTGGGCAGGTATGTGAGAACAATCAGCCTGCTGTCCTTGGAGAATACCTGCTACAGGTATGTATGTATCTTCATTTTCTCCGAGGACAAGCAGGCTGCTTGTTCTCACTGATGGGGTATCCTTAGCCCCCAGGCTCACTCAAAACAACAAAGAAAGGTCAATGGGGCCTCGCAATGGCGAGGACATAACAAGGATTGACCTATGAAGAAAAAAATCTAACTGAGAGTGCAGCCTGGAACAGAACAAAAATGGGCCTAGGGGGGTGGAGTTGGATTCTAAACCCCGAACAGATTCTGCAGCACCGACTGCCCAAACCAACTGTCACGTCGGCTATCCTGCTGGAGGCAGTAGTGAGATGTGAATGTGTGGACTGATGACCACGTCGCAGCCTTGCAAATCTCTTCTATAGTGGCTGACTTCAAGTGGGCCACTGATGCTGCCATGGCTCTAACACTATGAGCCGTGACATGACCCTCCAGAGTCAGCCCAGCTTGGGCGTAAGTGAAGGAAATGCAATCTGTGTTTCCCGACAGCAACTCCCCTTCTGTTGGGGTCAAAAGAAACAAACATTTGGGTGGACTGTCTGAAGGGGCTTGTCCGCTCCACATAGAAGGCCAATGCTCTCTTGCAGTCCAATGTATGTAACTGACTTTCAGCAGGGCAGGTATGAGGACGGGGAAAGGATGTTGGCAAGACAATTGACTGATTCAGATGGAACTCAGGCACCACCTTCCGCAGGAACTTAGGGTGAGTGCGAAGGACTACTCTGTTATGATGAAATTTAGTATAAGGAGCATGGGCTACCAAGGCTTGAAGCTCACTGACTCTACGAGCTGAAGTAACAGCCACCAAGAAAATGACCTTCCAGGTCAAGTACTTCAGATGGCAGGAATTCAGTGGCTCAAAAGGAGGCTTCATCAGCTGGGTGAGAACGACGTTGAGATCCCATGACACTGGTGGAGGTTTGATAGGGGGCTTTGACAAAAGCAAACCTTTCATGAAGCGAACAACTAAAGGCTGTCCAGAGATAGTGCTTATCATCAACGTCTAGAGGGTAAGCCTAATTGCGCTAGGGTGAACCCTTACAGAGTTGGTCTTGAGACCAGACTTTGATAAATGTAGAAGGTATTCAAGCAGGGTCTGTGTTGGACAAGAGCGAGGATCTAGGGCCTTGCTGTCACACCAGATGGCAAACCTCCTCCATTTGAAAGAATAACTCTTCTTAGTGGAATCTTTCCTGGAAGCAAGCAAGACTCGGGAGACACCCTCAGAAAGACCCAAGGAAGCGAACTCTACGTGAGAGCCAGGGACTGAAGGTTGGGATGCAGAAGCGCTCCCTCGCTCTGAGTAATGAGGGTTGGAAAACACTCCAATCTCCACGGTTCTTCGGAGGACAACTCCAGAAGAAGAGGGAACCAGATCTGATGTGGCCAGAAAGGAGCTATCAGAATTATGGTTCCGCAGTCTTGCATGAGTTTCAGCAAAGTCTTCCCTACTAGAGGTATGGGAGAATATGCATACAGGAGGCCTCTCCCCCAATGAAGGAGAAAAGCATCCAACGCTAGCCTGCCGTGGGCCTGAAGTCTGGAACAGAACTGAGGGACCTTGTGATTGGTCTGAGTGGCAAAAAGATCCACCGAGGGGGTGCCCCACGCTCGGAAGATCTTGCGTACCACGCCCGAGTTGAGCGACCACTCGTGAGGTTCCATTATCCTGCTCAACCTGTCAGCCAGACTTGTTTACGCCTGCCAGATAAGTGGCTTGGAGAAGCATGCCGTGAGCACGAGCCCATAGCCACATCTGGACGGCTTCCTGACACAGGGGGCGAGATCTGGTGCCCCCCTGCTTGTTGACATAATACATGGCAACCTGATTGTCTGTCTGAATTTGAATAATTTGATTGGACAGCCGATCTCTGAAAGAGCGTTCCAGAGCGCTCGGAACTCTAGGAGATTGATCTGAAGACCTGATTCCTGGAGGGACCAAGCTCCTTGAGTGTGAAGCCCATCTACATGGGCTCCCCACCCCAGGAGAGATGCATCTGTAGTCAGCACTTTTTTCGGCTGAGGAATTTGGAAGGGACGTCCCAAAGTCAAATTGGATCGAATTGTCCACCACTGAAGGGAATTGCGAAATTCGGTGGGTAGCTGGATTGCATCCTCTAGATCCCCTGCGGCCTGAAACCACTGGGAAGCTAGGGTCCATTGAGCTGACCGCATGTGAAGACAGGCCATGGGAGTCACATGGACTGTGGAGGCCATATGGCCTAGTAGTCTCAACATTAGCCGAGCTGTGACCTGCTGAGACGCTCTGGCCAAGGAAACAAGAGACAGAAGGTTGTCCGCCCTCGCCTCTGGAAGATAGGCATGAGCCGTCTGTGAATCCAGCAGAGCTCCTATGAATTCTAGTTTCTGAACTGGAAGAAGATGGGACTTTGGGTAATTTATGACAAACCCCAGTAGCTCAAGGATCTGAATAGTCATCTGCATGAACTGTAGAGCTCCTGGCTCTGAAGTGTTCTTCACCAGCCAATCGTCGAGATAAGGGAACACATGCACTCCCAGCCGGTGAAGCGACACTGCAACTACCGTCAGGCATTTGGTAAACACCCTGGGCGCAGACGCAAGCCCAAAGGGCAGCACACAATACTGAAAGTGCTGTGTTCCCAGACGGAATCGTAGATACTGCCTGTGAGCTGGCAGTATCGGGATGTGCGTATAAGCATCCTTTAAGTCCAGAGAGCATAGTCAGTCGTTTTTCTGAATCATGGGAAGAAGGGTGCCCAGGAAAGCATCCTGAACTTTTCTCGGACCAGATATTTGTTCAGGGCCCTTAGGTCTAGGATGGGACGCATCCCCCCCTGTTTTCTTTTGCACAAGGAAGTACCTGGAATAGAATCCCAGCCCTTCTTGCCCTGGTGGAACGGGCTCGACCGCACTGGCGCTGAGAAGGGCGGAGAATTCCTCTGCAAGTACCTGCCTGTGCTGGAAGCTGAAGGACTGAGCTCCTGGTGGGCAATTTGGAGGTATGGAGATCAAATTGAGGGAGTATCCTAACCGGACTATTTGGAGAACCCTCCGATCGGAGGTTATGAGAGGCCACCTTTGGTGAAAAAATTTTAACCTCCCTCCGACCGGCAGATCGTCCGGCACAGACACTTTGATAGCAGCTATGCTCAACTGGAGCCAGTCAAAAGCCCGTCCCCTGCTTTTGCTGGAGAACTGCGGGGGCCTGTCTAGGTGCACTCTGTTGATGAGAACGAGCGAACTGGGGTTGAGCCTGAGAAGGCTGTCGAGAAGGTGGATTGTACCTACGCCTACTGTAAGCATAGGGAGAATTCCGCCTTCCCCGGAAAAAAACGTCTACCTGATGAGGTAGATGCTGAAGGCGCCCGGTGGGAGAGATTGTCCATAGCGGTTTCCCGCTTGTGGAGTGTTCGACCACCTGCTCGATTTTCTCGCCAAAAATATTATCCCCCCGGCAAGGGACATCCACCAGCTGCTGCTGGACCCTATTGTCCAGGTCAGAGGCACGCAGCCATGAGAGTCTGCGCATCACTATACCTTGTGCAGTGGCTCTGGATGCAACATCAAAAGAGTCATAAGCACCCCTGGACAGGAATTTACGACACGCCTTCAAGCTGCCTGACCACCTCCTGAAAAGGCCTGGCGTGCTCCGGAGGGAGCTTATCCACCAAGTCTGCCAGTTGCTTGACATTGTTCCGCTTATGGATGCTCTTGTAGAGCTGGTACGACAATCTTGGACACGAGCATGGAGGACTGGTAGGCCTTCCTCTCAAAAGAGTCCAGAGTTCTAGATTCTCGTCCCGGGGCGCCGAGGCAAAATCTCTAGAACTTTTGGCTCTGTTGACAGCAGAATCCACAACCATAGAGTCGTGAGGTAACTGCGACTTCATCAACTCAGGCTCCCCATGGATTCGATACTGGGACTCAGCTTTTTTGGGGATGGTGGGATTAGATAGTGGATTCGTCCAGTTCTTTAGCAATGTCTGCTTAAGGACATTATGCAGAGGAACAGTGGACGACTCCTTAGGTGGACATCTTGGCCCTGGGCTCATCCTCAGATACCACCGGGAAGGGAAAAACCACAGACATTTCCCGCACAAAGGAGGAGAAAGAAAGGCTCTCCGGAGGAGAAAGCTTCCTTTCAGGCGAAGGAGTAGGATCAGAAGGAAGACCACAAAATTCCTCAGAAGAGAAATATTTGGGATCCTCCTCTTCTCCCCATGAGGCATCCTCCTCAGTGTTGGACAAGCGTTCATGAACTGCAGTCCGAAACCGGGCCTGTCTCGACTCGAGGCCGAAGTCGCAAGCGGCATCGGGGACTGCACCACAGGCACAGAGCCAGCTGCCGCTTCCATCAACGGTACCGAAGGCGCAAGCACCCCCTGTACCGGATTAGACTGACGCGGGAGACCTGGAAGAATGGCTTGGAGGCGCTCATCTAGAGTGTCTGCCGGGAAAGGCTGTGGGGCCGGTGCAGGAGCCGGAGGCAGAACCTGTGCAGAGCAGGGAGGCGGTACGGGACTGTCAGAAGACCGACGCACCGACACCTCTTGGATGGAGGGAGAGCGGTCCTCCCGGCGTCAACGCTTCTCGGGTGCCGAGTTCCTCAATGCCCCCGTGGGTGGAAGGAGATCAATGCCGATGCTTCTTAGTCTTCGCTCGATGCATGGCATCGGTACTCCTCGGTACCGACGAGGAGCATGTGGAATGCACACGCCTCCTCGGGGTCGGGTCCGAAAGTGGTCGGTCCTGATGGGCCTTCCCAGCAGGAGCCCTCGAGACAGGTGGAGACCCACTCGACGGCTCACTGCTCCCAGCGTGCGGTGGTCTCCGGACAGGTATTACCTGCTCTCCCGATGTTGACGCCATCTCCGGTGCCACTGTCAACGCCGAAGTGCCGGGCAAGGCTCCAAACAGATGTTCCCACTGAGCCTGTCTCGACGCCTGTGTCCGCATTTTAAGGCTAAGACACAACTTACACACGTCTGGGTGATGGTCAGGCCCAAGGCACTGGATACACCACGAGTGGGGATCGGTACCTGAGATTGCCCGGCTGCACCGACCGCACTTGAAGGCGCTGGGAATCCTCAATGTCATAGACGGAAAAATAGCGGCGGCGAAGTCAAAATTCGCTATGGTGCCAAGAAAAAAGGGCACAAAAAAGAGAAACGCAAACGTGCAGCCCAAAAGGGGCCGCGACGGAAGCGAAAGAAAACTTAAGAGGGCCCAACTCTAAAATGTAAGGGAACTACTAGAAATTTTTTTATATATATATATTTTTTTTCCAACAGGAAACGAAAAAGAAAAAGAACGTGAAAACTCGCAAACAAAAACGAAGGCTTTTTCTCAGGGCACAGACAGAGACGGCTAAACACAACCACTCTCTACCGCAGAAAAAGAAAAAACTGACAGGGCTCTCACACGACGGGCGGAAAGCTAATGGCCGCGCCCGCGCACGATCGAACGCTCTAGCAAACTTTTGTTGCTAGGAAGATTTCTGGTCTCGGGGGCTGCCGTGGACGTCACCCATCAGTGAGAACAAGCAGCCTGCTTGTCCTCGGAGAACAATAATGCTCCCAGTTTATAGAATTGAAGCATTTGTACGTGACTGGTACCCAGGGGTAGACTGAACATTTGGGCAACTGGACAGTGCCCAAGGGCCCAGTACTTCCCTCCCCACATGTCCGATATCTCTCTCCCCTCTGTCCCCAGGTTTGGTACTCCCTCTCTCTCACTCTACCCCACCCCCTGTTCACCTCAAAAGTCTTTTTTCCGTACAGGGCCCTGGCTGTTTGCAGCTGACAAGAATTTTCTCTATGCCGCAGTGCCCCTTTCTGATGTAACTTCCTGCTTCCACAAGGGTGGGCCATGGCAGAGAGGTTCCGGTCAGTGGTAGCCAGCCAGGGCCAAGTACAGAGAAAGGTCTTGAGGTAAATAGGGGTAGGAGGGGATGAGAGATGTGGGGCAGAGGGGGAGGAACATGGGACCCGGGACTCAGGACCCTCTTACTGCTGGGGGACCAGATCCCTGTTAGTCCGCCCCTGCTGGTACCATTAACTGCCAGTTATGCACATAAGCACTAGACTCTAATCTATAAGCCATGCACCTAAAATTACTTACGCAAATTAATTAACAAGCCCTTATCAATAACTGGGTGCTAGCGACCAATTACTGCAGTTAATTGGCACTCAAAATCTGCACACGCATCTGGCTGACCGCTATTCTATAAGGCAGGGCGCTCAACAGTGCACATCACAAAAGGGGGCGTGGCCACGGGCATGTCAGGGGTGTTCTGAAAAGCTGCACATAGTTATAGAATCCCACCTCAGCGCATCTAACTGGGGCGCCAGCATTTACACCAGGTTTTGGCAAGTGTAAGTCTGATGCCAAAAGTTAGGCACAGGAACTGGTACTAAGCGCTATTTAATGGGGGGGGGGGGGGGTACAGGGGGTACAAGTGGGCAGAACACGGGCACGTCGCCAAACGACACACACAACTTAGGGTACACTGTCAGCTGCATGCGTTGAATGGCGAACTCTCTTACACCAGCCTTTGACCTACCATTTGGCGTACAGATGCAGCTTTGCCATGTCTAAGTGCCCTTAATAGAGCTGGTGCTATATAGATTGATGCCATAGAGTTTGCACATAGGTAGCCCTGTGAATGCACCAACACATACAAACTGCGGATATACAACCAGACATTCAAGAATATACAGAAGATGCTCCTTCCCTCTCAACCCCCTGATCTTCCCCCCCGTCTCCTTCCCACATACTGTCTCCGAGAGCCACATGTTTCCACATTCTCTCAAACTTGCAATGTACATCCGAAAAACAGGGACCCTAGAATGACCCCACCCCTCACTCCAAGGCCAACATACTCATTAATAAAATGTACCTTTAAATCTTTGATCTCTCCAGCTACACAGGATGTCACTTTCAGCAGATGAGTTTTGCCACTCGATAGCGGAATGTTAAAGGAGCCTTTCTTTACCAGCTCTTTTGTCACTGTAAAGAGACAGCACAATAAATCCATAATTGGCAATCACCCAACCCCCTAACAAATGATACCAGAAAGACTCCCCTTCCTACCCCCACATTTCTCAATGAGTAAGAAACAAACACTTTCTACCTAGCAGGGGATTCACCTGAGAAGGTTATCTGCAATGATCACACCTTGATCAGGTTATTGCTTAGTCAACTAGCCCTCCTAATTTTTGGCTGCTGCTTTATCAGCAAATCTATATTACATTTAAAACAAATCAGAGAAAGGAATCCAATGCCAGAGAATGTGGTAAAAGCAGTTAGCTTAGCAGGGTTAAAAAAAAAAGTTTGGACACATTCCCAAAAGAAAAGTCCATAAACCATCATTAAGATGGGCTTGGGGAAAATTCACTGCTTATTCCTGGGATAAGCAGCAAGAAATCTATTTTGTTCTTTTGGGATCTTGCCAGGTACTTCTGACCTGACTGGCCACTGATGGAAATAGGATACTAGGCTTGATGGACCTTCGGTCTGCCCCAGTATGGCAATGCTTATGTACTTATGTGAATCAGTATCATAAGACTTCAGCCCCTCACCGGCTCAAAAATTCCCAAACTTGTTCTCTGGGATCCCCAGTGAGGTTTTCTGCTTAAAACCTGGATGGGCCACTGTCAAGAGACAGGTTGCTGGGTTTGGTGGACTTTTCATCGAATCCAACATGGCATATCTTCTGTTTTAATATGCACAAGACAGATCCTCGTGCTCTGGCCATTATATATAAACGTCTCGCAGCATATTCATTGTGGATCTTCTGAAAACCAGACTGTTGGGTGTTTTGTAAGAATCAGGTTGAGAATCACTGCATTATATCAAGAACACACCTAGTCAGTCATGTTTTCAAGATATCCACAATGAATATGCATGAGATACATTTGCATACAACAGAAATAGTGCATTCAAATTCATCGTGGTTATCCTGAAAACCTGACTAGCTAGTAATGTGCAAAGGACTGGGTTGAGAGAACCCTGGAATCAGCGGTTCCCATCCCAATCCTGGAGGCGTATCTATGTGGTCTTGTCCAGACTGGTTGGGGGTCCATAAAGGCAGGTTTGAGAACCTCTATGCTCGCAAGAAAACAGGGAACGTTTATGGCCAAAGAAAGCATGTTCCTGCCTCAAGAAGTATAATCAGTAACTACCACATAGAAGCCAGAGAGTCTACACTGGTACCACCATACAACTTAGCCAGTCTTGCCACAGAACAGTAAAGCAATGGCTGGGAGTTCCCTGGCTGTGGTACACCAGTAAGAGCAAGATCAAATGCCAATGGGCTCAAATGCCATAAAGGCATGGCATCCCAGGAGGGGGTAAGTACTATGACCAAATGGCTTAGAAATGGGAGAGGATAGGTTTGTGCTGCTCCCCCACCTCCATTGTCCAGAAAAGTGAGGATCACATTCCCCGAATCAGGCAGGAACTCCCGTTCCTCCACCTCTCCACCCCCGTTCCTGCGCTTGGAAAAGAAGAGTTCCAGTTTGTCCAGTAGCAGGTCCGTTCTCTCAGAGGCTGGGATGTTGGAGACCAGGATTCTCCTATTACAGAGTTTCATCTGCATCTGGAAAATGGAAGAGAGACTTGAAAATGGATGCAGCAAGCCAGCTCCACCAACCTAAGGTCTCTTAATGCTGCAGGAGGAGCTCAATTGACTAGAAAATGGTGGATCCTGCAGGTCCCTGGTACAACCCCACCAACCCAACGGCTCTAACAGTGCAGGAGGAGCTCAACTGAGCAGGAAATGGAAGATCCTGGAGGACCCTGGTACAACCCCACCAACCCAACGGCTCTAACAGTGCAGGAGGAGCTCAACTGAGCAGGAAATGGTAGACCCTGAAGGTCCCTGGTACACCTGCATATCTTCCAATACACTTTTGTAAAATCAAAATCAAGTTCAACTGAAGTTTTACTTTTGTGCACTCTGTATTTCAGTATCAGATTTTTGGAGGATCTGTACTAAGTTGCCGTAAAAAAACAAAAAAAGCAATGATTAATTCTCTCTGGAAGAGACCAACAAGGAAGAACTTGCCTGCTAATTTGTCTGGTATGTAAGGGAATGTAATTTTCTGAGAAAATTGTTATCCTCTGTCCTAAACTTCTGAATTTTAAAGTGTGCCGGACTTATTTATCAAAGGGAGTCCTACTGTAGTATCCTCAGCATGCATTTTACCCTCCCATAGTGAAGAGCCCTAGACGGCCCATCTGGTATCACTCAAGACTAAAAGGGTGACAAATTCTTATACAATAAGAGGCATCAGAAATAATCAATACAATCACCAATATAGTAACTTATTACAAAGCACTGTCTATTTGTAATTATTATTATTATTGAGGTCAATATTCAGCTTGCAGCGCTCAGTGTTTTTCTAATCACCACCAACATTATGCCTGGACTTTGCTACTGAAATTTCTGGGAACATGAAGCCAGCTAGAGCATAGCCAGGTAAGTGCAATATTCAGCACATAAAAGTGCCTGGCCAGTTAAGTGCTGAATATTGGAATTTAACTGGCCAATTGCCAAGAACACCCCCAAAATAGCTGGTTCTTAGATAGATGCTAACTGAACATTTTCAGTGCCACTAACCAGTCAAGTGCTGTGTTGAAAATTAGCGGTTAGAACCCTGAATAGGCGATTTAACCATTTCTGGCCGGTTAAATTGATTTGAATATTAACCCAATTATTATTATATTTTAAATACCATTCATAAGCTGAATAAAACTATCCAAGCAATGTACAAGAACCACCACCCCACCATTCTTTAAGGGGTTTATGTAGTGTTTACTGTATTATCCAACGAGTTGGTCCCGTTTAGGTCGGATACTCAGACTGTACTGTATTTCAGGGTTTTTTGTTTTGTTTTAACTGACAAGGTGGAAAAGCTTTCGTCTTTGCAGCACTGCAATTCAATTTCTGTCCTGCACCATGCAAAAATGAGACAAAATGTCGGCTAGCTAAATGACTCCATTTCACTTTCCCACCCTTAGTGCTTGTCAGCAGAAAACCAGCCACCAGAAACGCTTTTACTATACAAAACTCCTTCCAAAAATCTCAGTTTGGATAGGCAAACATACCTCTATAGCCATGGGCATGAGTAGCTGTACGGGCCAGGCCTTCACCCGTAGATGACACTCTTCTAGTGGAACGTCATGTTCTCTCATCTCAATAATATTCTGAGCCACTTAGGAAAGAGGAAAAATGGGGAAGGCGTTAACTAGGGGCCAACGGCAAAGAAAGTCACAAACCTCTGGATTCTATATGTAAATATTTTTTTATTGATGACTAAAGAGGAATAACATGATCAATCATGCATTGCACAATTGTACAGATAGTATAACTGTATAACATAGTTTACATCTTGTCATCAAAAGTCTGTACATCATAATCTACTACTACTTAACATTTCTAGAGCGCTACTAGGGTTACGCAGCGCTGTACAATTTAACAAAGAGAGACAGTCCCTGCTCTAATAGACAAGTGAACGGTCGGTCCGATAGGGGCAGTCAAATTGGGGCAGTCTGGATTCACTGAACGGTAAGGGTTAGGTGCCGAACGCAGCATTGAAGAGGTGGGCTTTAAGCAAAGACTTGAAGACGGGCAGGGAGGGGGCTTGGCATAAGGGTTCAGGAAGGTTGTTCCAAGCATAGGGTGAGGCGAGGCAGAATGAGCGGAGCCTGGAGTTGGCGGTGGTGGAGAAGGGTACTGAGAGGAGGGATTTATCCTGTGAACGGAGGTTACGGGTGGGAACGTAAGGGGAGATGAGGGTAGAAAGATAGTGAGGGGCAGCAGACTGAGTGCATTTGTAATCTCCCCCCATACTCCCTTTGGTATGTATTTAGTAATATAACAGTAACACAGATAATTCCCCCCCCCCCCCCCCCCCCCGGTATCATTCTAGTCCATAATACTAAACAGATTAACCAAGCTTAGGAGAAGACTCTCTCTCTCCTTCTACATGAACTACAATAGTCCTCAAACCCTACCCCCCCCCCCCCATTCTCCCCTTCCCATCCTCCCTCCCACCCTAAAAGATTATTCCTGTAGTACAAGAACACAGCGACCATAGATGGGCTTCTACCACCATGCCTATAAAGACATAGTATTAAGTAATAAACTTCTCGCCCGGTGGGGTAGACATCGTATGTAAACCATTTTCTTCACTTTGCTGTCAGACAGGCGGAGCGAGCCTTCCAACCCAAAAGCAGCTGAAGTGCATTACGCCAGTGCCATTGATTAGGCACACCATTTCTGCAAAATGCACTTCACACCTACTACACAAGCCTTATATAAAAAGTTCCGCTGTCCCTTTGAAAGTGTGCCTCTATACTGTGCCGTCTCTAAGAGAAAACGCAGAGGGGCAAAGTCTACCGGCACAGGGAACAGAGTGTTTATATATAAAGTTAGCTGTTTCCAGTAATCTCGCACACCTGGACACTCCCAAAATGCATGAGTGTGGGTATTCTCTAATATCCCGCAAGCCTGACACTCCAAGGAAGCGCTACATCCAGCATGGAACTCCTGTCTTGGAGAAAAATATGCTCCGGTAATAAACCTAAACAGGCATTCCCTGTACCTAGAATTATACACAATCTTCGGTATACTCCGTATCATGGCACCACACCGTCCCTTCCTCCACCCGGTGTCCCAGCTCCACCGTCCACCTCGCTGCAATGGCCGCATGAGCATTCGCAGGCATCAACAAAGTAAGAGCTTTATGAAAGTACACCACCGACATTGCGTGTCACCTGAGTTGATGTAAAGACTGTAGACGTGACGCCATATTCAACTCACAACCCTTTCTCAAAAGGCCCAACACGTAGTGGGCAACCTGCATATATGCATAGAGATTCCCCGGGTTTGAGGCCAACGCAGCCACTACACTACCATAGGGTTTGAGAGCACCTGTAGTAGTCAACATATCTGCAACATAAAAGTAGCCCTGTGCCCCCCCCCCCCCCAATTTTGAATTACCGAAGAGTCCATTCCAGGTGTAAAGGCTGTATTTCCAGTAATAGGTAAGAAATCCGTGCAGCTAGACGAGCACTGCCAGTAGCGAAGCAGGGCAGACCAAGCTGTCCTCATAGGTTTTAACAAAACACTCTTTTTAAGGGTCGATGACAAATCCGCTCCCTGTACGTGTAACAGATAATGGGGGTGTATTGGGTAGAATAATTCTCTTTCCATTGTCCACGGTGTATAAATGTCCGTCTCCGAGACCCAGTTGCGCAAATGTCTAAGTAGGCACGCCATGTTATATTGATGTATATTAGGACCCCCCCCCCTCCCCCGTTGCCCAAGACCCATACATATTTTCAGCTTCCTTCCACTCCAAAGAAATTTATTCACCATTTGATTTAGCACCTTAAGATCTCTTTTCGGGATCCACAAAGGGAGTTGTTGTTAAACATATAGCCACTTCGGGAATAATGACATACGATATAAACTAATTCTACCATGAAGTGATAAAGGTAATGACTGCCATATTCGTAACTGCTGCTCAGTAGAGCGCATCAGTCGCTTAATATTTATTTTATTTTTTTTATTTTAGAGCACTTATACCCCACCTTTTCCCACAGAATGCAGGCTCCAGGTGGCTTACAAGAGAGACTGGAAAGGCTAACGCCAAACCAGAAAAGATACATATATAATAGTTAAACAGAGAAATAGAGGGGAGAAAAAAAAAAAGAGGAGAGATGAAGTCCAAAATGGTCTGTCCATTTGATGATGTCAAGGCGGCGACACACTGTGACAGAGTATGGTAGCGACGCAGCTCTCTTCAACCATCAAAAACAGCTGACTGTAAAGAGGACATCACCGAACAGGACTGGCAAAGCAGGCAAAAGTCAACGGCTGAATACAGGGAGACAGAAGGAAGCGAAATTCCCACGATGAGCAAAAGAATATAACTCCTCTAGATCAGCCGGTAGTTGTATACCTAAATAAGTAAAATGGCCATCTGTCCACGACAAGGGGAAGGAATCTCCCCAACCCTATTGAACCAAATGCGTAGTTGGCAGTGCCTCTGATTTATCTATATTCAAGTGGAACCCTGAGAACTCCCCATATTCCTGGAAACTTTCCAACAGTGTTGGACGTGAAGTCACAGGGGAAGCCAAATGTACCAGGAGATCGTCTGCAAAAGCTGATATTTTAAATACCTCTTCCCCCACCCGCACTCCCATGATATCTGGATTGGCTAAAATCTCTCTGATCAGTGGGTCTAGGGTCAAAACAAAAAGCAGCGGGGACAGCGGGCAGCCCTGTCTCATCCCTCTGCCGATGGAGAAAGGTTGCGACTCAAAGCTATTAACCAGCATGACTGCCCGCGGATCGTGATACAGAGCACAGACCGCATCAAAAAAACTACCCTTAATGCCATACTTCAAGAACTTTCAACATAAATTGCCAGGCCACTCTGTCTAAAGTTTTTTCTGCATCAAAGCTGACTAGAAGTGTATTATCATGACGATTTCTCACTGCCTCCATGGAAGCCAGTATCTGCCGAATGTTTTTAACTGCATGCCCATCATGTACAAACCCCACCTGGGGAGAGACTACAATGGATGGTAATACTCTATTATTATTAACATTTGTATAGCGCTACCAGACGCATGCAGCACTGAACACCTGACATAGAGGGATAGTCCCTGCTCAATAGAGCTTACAATCTAAAAATAATACAGACAAGACAATTAAGGGTGAGGGAAGTACAGGGTGAGAAGGAACAAGCCCCTTCCCCCGCCCACATCAACCCCCCCCCCCTTAGCCGCAAATACTAACTCTGTCCGGCCGCTGCTGCTGCTCCTGTTGAGCAGCAGCAGCCCGTACATAACGAAAAAAAGAAAAAAAAATCTTACAACTAAAAACGCATCTCCGTAGACAGCCATCTCACATTGGCTGACGTCTCTGCAGCCGCTCCTCCTCTCCCCTCTGATGTCGCTGCGCTCCTCCCCAGGGGGGAGGGTGATACGCCGTTACAACAATGCCCAAACAATGCCCTCTTGCCACCTACGGGGTTCTACACTCCTCCTCTCCCTGTTCTCCCTCTGACAACGGCAATTGACATAGCCAGCCTTTTGCCAGTGTCGGGGCCTCTCTCTCAGGCGCGTCCCATCTCTGCGGAACACAGGAAGTTGCATTAGAGGAGGCGGGACGCGCCTGAGGAGAGGCTCCGATGCTGGCAGAAGGTTGGCTATGTCAATCGCCAGTGTCGGAGGGAGAACGCCTCAGGGCTTTAAAAACGAGCGACCACGTGGATGGGAGAGAGCGGCGGAAGAGACAGGAGTATATGCAAGACTCACGCAGGAGGGCAGTGAAAATCACCACACGGACCTCGAGCGGGCGAAACATGTAAGACTCGGGGGGGGGGGGGGGGGAGGCTGGGGAAGGGAGAAAGCTGCCCAAGAAGGTTTAATAGACAGGAGTGGAACTGAGCCTATCTAGTCCGTTGTAAGCAAGGAAGCCAGTTTGGTTAATCTGTTTCTACTCCCCCGCGCAGTTGTCATTGCCATTCACTCGAAACAAAGCAAGCAAACATGAGCTGCTGCATCCACCTTGTAATTTTCTATTGTTAGTCCATCTGTAACAAGTCTAAAGCTGTTTCAGTTGGATAAGCAGTGCCTTAAAAGCTGGAGGAGAAAAGAAATAGCAATCGAATATCACTAAAACAGCTTCAAAAATTATTATAGCCGGTAGAAACCACAGTTATAAACTCTATAAGTTGAGCTCATTTTTCTTCACTGTTCACTGATAGGAACACAGGGGCACGGAAATGGGGACACAAAGAGGCACTACTGGAAGGGGAGAATGGTGAAAAAGCGGTGAGATGGGGAGAAAGAGGTAATGCTGGAAAAGGGGAAAATGGGGACACAGGGCAATGTTAGAAAAAGGGAGAGATGGAGACACCAGGAGGGCAGATGAGAAGACCAGATAGGCTTGTGCTGAAAAAGGGGGGATCTGGGGACAAATAATGGTGCAGCGGAAAGAAGGATGATGCACTTGGAGACAGAAGAAATGTTAGATGGGCAAGAGACCCTGTAAAGGCAGAAGAAACAGAGAAAAACAGAAGAGAGACAGTGGAACCAAAGCAAATGAGAAAATAAATTGTTCAAACAGTAGAAAAAAGTATTTTATTTTGAATTTGATTTTAGGAATATGACAATATTTAAAAATGCACATCTCCATGGTCTTCAAATTAGCAACCCTGCAGGGGTCCGAGTGCATTTTCTTAAGTCATTTTGGATGTACTGCAGCACATGAATTTGGGATGTCAGTTCACACTAGCACTGGTTGAAAAATCTCCCTTCTGGATCACTTGGCAGCTCTATGCACAGCTATTTCATAGTGGGGACATAAAACGAAAGATCAGTGCCAACAGATGTAGAGAAGGAAAGGAAGAAGACAAGAGGCGAGAGAAGAAATGGAAAGGCCAACCTGGAAAAGAATTTGTATGGCTGACTCGTAGAACATGGAAAAAAAGACTGGGACCAGCCAAATTCCCAGACAACAAAGGTAGAAGAAAATTATTTTTATTTAATACTTTGTGAGGACTGAGATGTACCTGCTTTGTAAAAGGTACATTTTTTTCTATTTTTATTTTGCAAAGTACAGGAGAAAATGCATTTCCGATTCTTTTTTTTTACTAATATTGCACTGTTTATAGAGTTTGGCTTCCTTGGGAAGAGAGATGGGGGGTCTCTATTTCAATTTTTGTTGTTTTTTGTGTTGCTGTCTACTCTATATTAGATTGGTAGCATGGAATGTTGTCACAATTTGGGTTTCTGCCAGGTGCTTGTGACCTGGGTTGGCCACTGTTGGAAACAGGATACTGGGCTGGATGGACCATTGGTCTAACCCAGTATGGCTACTCTTGTTATATAGATGAGGGTCTGTCCATGTTCTGCATGTGTGACTGAGGTGAAGGATTCTGCTAGCATGTAGTGTCTGTGTAGGAATGTGTAACAGTGCAATTTGTTCTAGTTTCCCAATAGTAGGTATAATGGTGCTCCAGAGCCCAGTGTAATATATATGGCACTGTCTTTTCATAGATGTTAGGGCGAGTGTGGTGAGTTTTGGGCAGAATTTCCCAAATTGGTTCTAGAGTACCCCCTTGCCAGTCAAGTTTTCAGGCTATCCACAATAAATATGCATGACGATTTGCATATACTGCAAGGTGTCTAGCAGTGGAAGGAATGTGTGTGCTATTCCTGAATATTTTTACTTTGTAGTTAAGAAGACAGGTTGCCTGCTCTGGCCAGTCCAGGGACTTCTTCTGCGTCCTGCCTCCTGATGTAACTTACTGTTTCCTTGTAGGCAGGACGCAACAGAGACAGCCTGTATTAATCATTGCCCGCCATAGCACCTGAGCAACAACACAGACATTGCTGTCTAGCTGATACCAACCGGTGCCTATTTTATAAAAGTCTGCTCCCCCTGAGATCAAAACCTGGCTATGCCTCTGTTACCTATCTATATGTTCCACTGTTTGTTAACACTCACATTTGGCTTCCTTCAATGTTACTTTTTATTACGGTTCTTAGTAGTTGTGGGTACATTCTGTTTTGAGAACAAACCTTTATTTTATTGAGTGGTAACTTACATATTTTTACGACCCCGATTTATTTTTCTGTATAGTAGTTTGTGTACATTCATGGATATATTTGTATGTGTTTTTTCAGCAGTGTGCCTTTTTCAAAAATGTTTTTTTAATATATAGGTGTGTTACCTTATATTTTGTAGTAAGTTACTTTTAGTGTAATGCTACCTATGCTTGTTCTGTATTTAATTCTACATATTTTCTCTGTTTACTATTTTTTCATTTGTATGATTTTAAATATACTGACTCCTGAAGAAGGCGTGTTGTTGCCAAAACATGGTTCCTTATTGAGTTTGTATGTGCTCTGATATTTGTTTAATAAATTAATCGCTACCTCCCTTTTGGAATGTATTGGTGTTTTGGTTGGCCTAAGTCCCTTCCCTACTCCTTGGACTTACTTTCGTAGTTCCCTTTCTGCTCTACCTGTGTTTGGCTGAGAGCCCATGAAATAAGGAAGCAGGGAGAAAGGGCACGAACGGAATTTGATTTCCTGCTATTTGATCCCATGCAGAACATAAAACTATTCAGAAACTGAAACAACTGAACCAACAAGCTTCCAATTCTCCCCTCTTGTAGTCCACAGAGCTGACTGCCATTATGAAGTTGGTGACTCTCTATTACAGGGACTTCACTCCGTTACCCAAGTCAGTAAAGCTACCCACACACCACATTGTGAACATAAGAGTAGCCATACTGAATCAGAGTAGTGGTCCATCTAGCCCAGTATCCTGTTTTCCAAACAGTGGCCAAGCCAGGTCACAAGTACCTGGCAGAAACCCAAATCATGGCAACACTCCACATTAATCCCAGGGCAAGCAGTTGTTTCCCATGCATCTGAAAAACATTTCTTATTTTCTAGCGTACGTAGCAGATGTGCGCAGGTCATTACCGCCCAAATTCTTTACCACTAGGGTCTATGGCTGGCAGTAAGACCTCAGACCCAAAATGTACACGGAACAATTTTGATTTTGCCGCATGTCCGTTTTCGGCAAAAAAAAAAAAAAAAAAAAAGGCCTTTCTGCTGAAAAAGGATTCTGCGCACGCCCAAAACATGCGCCTACACTACCACAGGCCATTTTTCAGCACGCCTTTGTAAAAGGTCCTATTCCCCTTTTGAAATGATCAGATGTTTGTGCCAATAGGACACTATGCTGGCAGAGGACAGGAAGGGATCTCTGCAGCCTGAATTCATCCTATGGTCCAATTTAGCAGGAGGTACCCAGACGCCTCCAGGTCAGTGGCGTAGCCAGACAACCAATTTTGGGTGGGCATAAAACTTTCTCTCTCCCCCCTCTTCCCCAGCACTGCCCAACTCAAAATATAAATACTTTAGCTGATGAGGATCCCCAATCTCCATCAGCTGGGGACCTCCACCAGAGATGGCCAGAACGCCTCCCCGCCAAGCCCAGCAGGCAGTAGCAACTCCTCGAGCCACTTACATGCTTAGTTGTCAGTGGCTCCAGGATGCTGCCCCCATCTGCCAAGCTCGGCGGAAGGCAGCTCTGGCCAGCCCCAGAAGAGATCCCCAGCTGGCAGGGCTTGGGGATCCCCACTAGCCACAGCAAGGTTCAGGTCTGCTCTTAACCATGCTGGTGACCAGGGCAGAAAATAAAGAAGCCCTTACCCCAATTCCCTCTCCAATCTCTTCATCTGCCGTTACAGTCTCACTGACAGACCCTCACAAATTACAGAACAAGGGATCACAAATTAGAAATAAAAATATGTAGACAAAATTGAACTGGGAACCTCAGCATGCACTGCAACACTGGAAAAAAAACAAAAGCGCATTTCCTTTTCTACTTAACACAATAAAAAGACATCCACCATGCACATTTCCCAAAGCTAACATATTCCATTTAAAACATTCAAAATAAAATGATTTTTCTACCTTTATTGTCTGGACATTTTATTTTTCCATCATGTTGGTTCCAATTTCTCTTTCCCGCTTTCTTGTCTGACTTCTGCTAATTCTTCAAGTGGCTGTCCATTTGTCTTTTTTCTCCTGTCATTTCAGTTCCTCACTACACCTGCCTCTGAAATACTGATCTTTCCATGTTAGCTCTTTCCTTTCTTTTTTTCTTTTCTGCTTCTGTACACTCAAATTTCATCCTCTTTCTAAATCTTTTCCTTCTTTTTACTTTTCAGATATCACATTTCCATTTCCTTTCACCCACTAGCTCTCCCATTCCTCATCTCTCTCCTTCCCAGCCTATCATTCCTTTCCATCTTCAATCTAAGCACCATAACCATATTTCTACCCCTGTAATCACTGTTCTCTCGTTTATTCCCTTGCCATCTCCACTCCCTGGGCCTCTCCCCCATGCTTTCCACCATTCTCAGTGTCTCCCTTCCTCCACCCTTCCAGCCCAGCATCTGTTATTATTATTATTTATTGCATTTGTACCCCACATTATCCCACCTTTTCCCTCTTTCTCCCATCCTCACCCTCTAACCAGATATCTCCCTATCCCTTTTACCTTCCACCACCAGCATCTTCCTGTCCCATCTCTCTCCCCTCCCCCATTGTTCAGCATTTTCCCCTTTCTCTTCCCTACCATCCATTGTCCATCTTCTCTCCTTCTCCCCTCCCCCACTTGTGCATCTCTCTTTTCCTCTCCTCTCCTCCACCTTCATGTCCAACTTTTCTCCCTCTCCTCTCCCTGGTCTAACATCTCACTCTCCCCCTCCCCACCACACAGCATCTCTCCATCCTTCCTTCCCCTCACCTCAATGCCATGTTCAACATTTCCCCTCTCATCTCTCCCTCCTTTCCTTCCACTTCCGTGTCCAACACTTTTTTTTCTCTCTGATCCTTTACCACTCCTATGCAGCCTTTTCCTCCCTCTCCCCATCCCATCCCACCCATATCCAACAATTCTCCCTCTCTTTCCCCTTGCAGCATCTCTCCATCCCTCCCCCCACATCGAACAATTATTCCTCCACCCCCTCCTAGCACTACCCTGTCTCACTTCCTCATCCCAACAGTGCTCTTGTCTCTCCTTCCCTCAAGCATGCTTGTAGTTTTTCTCTCCCTCCCCCTCCCCCCAGCCACCCGCTGACATGCTGCACCTTTTTCCCCTCTCCCCCCCCCCCCCCTCACCAGCCACCCTCTGCGGTTTTTGTTCTCTCCCTCCTCCCAGCCACCCACCGGCGCGCCGCAGGCCCTCCTTCCCCTTCCATCCCCGCCGGGTGCCGGTGGCTGCTGATGGACTTAAGACTGGAGACCTCCATTCTGTCTCACCAAATCTGAAGCTCCCTCACCCTTCAGGTAGGATACAGCCAGCAGGATCCCCTCCAAAGTCAGTGCTCCAACACATCCTTCCAGCATAGTAGCGTCCGTCAGCACGCTGCCGCTACACGACTGCTTCCTTCCGGCCGGCCTCACCTTCTCCGATACTCTTTCTGAAGAGGCAGGGCTAGCGCAGAGGAAGCACTCGTAGCAGCGTACGGACGGCCCCGGCGCCTCCGCTGAAGCAGCGGAACTAATACCGCTGCCGGACGGAGATGACAGGGGAGGGAGCAGGGAGGGAACAAAACCTGCGGCGCGCCAGCAGGTGGCTGGGAGGAGGGAAAGCTGAAGTCGCTGTTTGGTTATCTATGAGGTGCACCGTTGCTGGGTGGGCCTGAGCCCAAAGTGGGTGGGCCTGAGCCCAGGCCCATCCGTAGCTACGCCCCTGCTCCAGGTCATCAGAACAGATAGAGCCAGTCCAGGTTTTACTCCAGTGCACCTATAAACAGATTGGCACAGCAGAACTACAATTATGCTATAGGGTAAAACCAGGACTGGAGTTCTTTGATACGTCTAAGAACAGCAAGCCCTCCCATCTTACCCTCTGCCTCATCAAAAGTGATCAGTGCACATCCCCCAGAAATTGGGAACTGAATCCTCGGTATGACGGTGATGCTGTCTGGATGGTCTAAGCCTTCAACATGCCCTTTGAAAACCATCTGTCTCTCAGGCCTGGAAGAGATCTGAAAAGAGATGTTTGTGATCAGTGTCTGAAGCCATCCAACATGGATTCCTCCACTGTAAACTTCCATATTCCCATGCAAGGGTGGTGCGTGCATGGAGCGATTTGATTGCTGAAGAGTTATCATCTTTGCAGCAGTACTTCTCAACCCAGCCCAGGGATACAGAGTGGGAGGCCCCCTCTCTCTCTCCTGCTCCTGACGGGACCCGAGTGATTTTGTCCTGACAGGAGCAGGAGAGAGAAAACTCCGGGGCCACAGCTGGGCTCCCCCTTGGAGGCTGGGGAGGACCCAGAGGAGCGGACACTGCAGGTCTTCTTCCAGTGCTGCTCTTCTGCCCAGCTGAGTGGCTGCTTATCCTCTCAGGCGCGCATGCTCGGTTTTGAAGCAGCTGCAGGGACAGGCAATCGGCAGAAGAGCAGCACTGGAGGAAGATGTCTCGGGATCCACGCCAGCCAACAAGGTATTTCAATTGCAGCAGTAGTGCCTCTGCCCCGGGCCCGGTTCAGTCTCTCAGCGGCCCTGCCCTTGGGACACACACAACCGCCCGGGTGGGAAGTTTTCAGAGCCCATTTGCCCAGATTACTTTGAAATGGGAGGTGTTGGGGAGATCATGATTGTCAAGTTTAATGATCAAAATCTCAGGGGTCAGGAGGCCTGAAAGTTAATTGGAGGGCAGGGGCGGGGACAGTGCAAGACTCAAAGCTTGCTAGGGGCACCTATTTCCCTTGCACCTGTCCTGTCTCAAGGCACATCCACCCAGTCAGGTTTTCAGAATTACCATAATGACTATGTATGAGATTGGATCTCCAATATATGCAAATCTTTCTAGGACAATTTCTCTCATGCATAGGATTGTGGTAATCCTGAAAACCTGACTGGCTAGGTTTGTGCCTCCAGTAAAGGATTGGTGCTCTAGGGCAGTGTTTCCCAAGTCGGTCCTGGAGTACCCTCTTGCCAGTCAGGTTTTCAGGATATCCACAATGAATATGCATGAGTGATTTGCATATACTGTCTCCATTGTATGCAAATCTCTTTCATGCTATCTTGAAAACCAGTCTTGGCAAGGGAGTTCTCCAAGACTGACTTGGGAAACATTAGTCTAGAGATTCCAGATGGATCCAGGAAATCGGAGATAGACCGAGCCAGTCCTGGACTCGTAGTTCCCGCTTTTCTTAGAAAAATTGAAGCCAGAATATTTCTTAGGTCACTGCAGTAATAATTGTCACAACCTGCGGAAGTGACACAGCTACCAGAATGCTGCACTCATTTTTGAATTTGTTTTACATCTATTACTCAAACCAGTCTGTACCACAGAACAAACAAAGAGCCTTCACTTCTGAGGAGTAAAACCACGCCTCCCCCCACCCCCACCCACCCCACGGCCTTTTTTCTGCATCACCTTCATCTCTTCCTCCAGCACTCTCTTTCTTTCCACTGCCTCTTGTAGCTGCTTCTCCAGATGCTGCTTCATCTTCTGCAGTTTTGCAGCTTCATCCTCGGCTTCGCCCAACATAACCTGTAACCGAGAGGACAAGAAAGATGTTGGCCCGTGGTGGACGTGCTTTGTGTGGGATACGGATGAAGAGCTGCCAGTTGACTAAAGATTTTGTGTTTTCTTTTAACCTGGTTAAGTCCTTTTGCACCTTTCTAGTTCCAGCTCCGCCAGAATCAGGGCTGGAATCTGGCCTCTGATTCACAATTATCTGGGGTATATTTTTCTCTGTTTTATATCCCATTCCCCAATATACTCAGTCCGGTCACTGAAGAAACAGTCCAGAGCTGGAACCCTGCAACCACGATGCCTGTAGTCAATAGGTGTCAGCAACGAGAATGGAAATGACACACCTTAGAAAAAAAAGAGCAGGGAAACCTAGGAAGCTGCAGCAGAACCAAAAAACAGGCTAATGCAGCTGTTGAAGAAGCCAAACGTTCTATAGGCACATAACCCAAAGGTTTTCCAGGATGTCATTATCTTTCAATTGAGGTGACAGGATGGCCCAGTGGTTCAGGTATAGCACTGCACACTGCCTGTGGAGGACCTGGGTTTAATTCCTGGCTCAGGTCTCCTGTGCCCCCGATCAGCCAGGGCTGAACATGATGTGAAAGCAGTTCTCCCTGGCTCCAAAAGGAAGGGGCAGTTCTGGTAATTACACAGGGGCAACACCTAGTGGCTGAAATAAATACAGGCTTCTGTAAGGTGGCCCATGGCAAAGGACAGTCGATTTAATGACTGGTCAGGGATATGATGGGGGTGGGGAATCCCTATTTAATACTGAAGGAACACTCATAGCTAGACGGCTGAGGGGAGATATGATAGAGGTCTATAAAATAATGAGTGGAGTGGAACAGGTAGACGTGAATCACTTGTTTACTCTTTCCAAAAATACTAGGACTAGGGGGCACGCAATGAAGCTACAAAGTAGTAAATTTAAAACGAATCGGAGAACATATTTCTTCACTCAAAGTGTAATTAAACTCTGGAATTTGCTGCCAGAGAATGTAGTAAAAGCAGTTAGCTTAGCGGGGTTTAAAAATATTTGGATAGCTTCCTAAAAGAAGAGAGTCCATAAGCCATTATTAAGATGAACTTGGAAACTCCACTGCTTATTTCTAGGATAAGAAGCATAAAATGTATTGTACTTTTTTTGGGATCTTGCCAGGTACTTGTGACCTGGAATGGCCACTGTTAGAAACAGGATGCTGGGCTTGAAGGACCTTCGGTCTGTCCCAGTATGGCAATACTTACATTCTTATAGCCCTGATATTTTTTCAGCTGGAAATTTTTTTTTTAAACCAGCAAAACACCACACCAACCTGGGGTGTACAACTGACGTTAGACATGCAGGGGCCCAGGGCAGAAACTTAGGAGGAGACACCAAAGATCACCTTCAGATTGAGGCAGGCTTTGGGCTCCCTGTGGTTTGGGGCCCAGGGCACTATCCAGGTTGCCACCCGCTATTGCCAGCCCTGCTGGGGTGCCATTTGTGTTTATTTGCTATAGATCAGGTTTGTCCAAATTCAGTCCTTGAGGACTGCAAACCAACCAAATTTTCAGGATTCCCTAATGAACATACATGAGACATTTCCTTGCCCCCCTACCCTCTATATTACGCAAATGTCTCTCATGCATATTCATTAGGGAACTCCTGTAAAAGTGGCCAGTTTTCAGCCCACGAGGACTGAACTTGGACAAGCTTGTGAGAAGTGAACTCTGCAGAGTGGTGGATGGTGTGAAGAGAGGAACACAAAAGCAGGGATACGACTGTTGAGAGAGCTCAGCACCTGGTGAGTCAGTTCCAGGTTCATGTTTTCCTGCTTTTCTCCTTCCATTCTCATCGTTAGCCGGAGCGCCCGGTCCTCAAACTCTTTCGTTGACTTTTCTGCCTCTGTTCTAGCGTTCTCCAGCTCATCTTTATCCTTTTGCAGCTCTGCATATTTGGCCTGGAAGAGAGGGTAAAATGTCAGTGGAATAAGCATTTTACGCTTCTGGACATAGGACGTGTTTAGTGAAAGAATTCAGGGGTCCTTTTACTAAGGTGCACTGAAAAACGGGCTGCAATTATGTAGGCGCGTGTTCTGGGTGTGCGCCCAGATCCATTTTTCAGCGCGCACGTAAAAAAAGGCCTTTTTAAAAAAACATTTTTGCCGAAAATGGACATGAGGCAAAATAAAAATTGGCACATGTCCATTTCGGGTCTGAGACCTTACCGCCAGCCATTGACTTAGCGGTAAGGTCTCTCGTGTTAACCGTGCAGTAATCACCTACGTACGTCAAGTCGGAGTTACCGCCTGATTTCATCACGCGCCAGAAAATAAAATGTATTTTCTAGCGCACGCACGTCAAAAATGAAACTACCGTATGAGCCACGCTGTAGCCAGGCGGTAACGCCAAACTGACGCGCATTGGGCCCCTCAGAGCCTACGGTTTTCAGTAAAGGCCATGAGATATTTTCAGGTGCTTTGGCAGGTGGCGCTGAGGATTCACAGTCAGTTTTAAACTTCAGTCTTGTTCCAACAGACTATAAAGTTGCTTTTATTTCCCCAAGACAAACTCCTTCATGTATGGGCGCTAAACAGAGGCAGGGTTACCAGTCTCATTCCTACGGCTCCATGTTCAGAGGGGGAGAGCAAGCTGAGCTAGTCCAGCACAACACAGGGAGATATGGTTCTGATTTGTACTATATCTCAAAAATATATATCTAGGAATCTAAACAACAACAATAACTTCCTCGTACATTAGTCAAAAAATATAAAGAAAGTTCCATACAAATGATAAAAAATACACATGATAAAAATGTAATACAATTAATGCAAATACAAATTACAAATGTATTGAATTAAACAGTATCACAAAACTGTAAAAAGTGCACTAAAGTTCCCCCTATATCCTTATACAAATCATTCCAGAACGATTCTATAAAAAAACAAAAAAAGAGTCCATTCACACTCAATCCATGATTGAATCCAGATTTAAAATGCCATTTAATTATAGCAAATCAGTGCTTCAGCTGGCAAAAACAATATATTTATTTTATTTGTAGCATTTATACCCCGCTCTTTCCCGCTCGATAGCAGGTTCAGTGCGGCTTACAATGAATGGGTACAAAGTATCACAGAGAATAACACAATTGTAAAGAGAAGGACAAGAGGAAGAGATGTGGGGGGAAGGATTGAGGTATGTTAATGGTGTGGATTAGGTTCGTAAATGAGTCTTCTCACGTCAAGTATCTCTGAAGATCATTAAGATGCAAGGTCATTAAGTTGTACTATGCCATACTTGTATTGTTATTGTTATAATTGTCTATTGCTTATGTTTGACTTATTCTTAGTGTACACCGCCTTGAGTGAATTCCTTCAAAAAGACGGTAAATAAATCCTAATAAATAAACGAGTTCTGTAAGAAACTGCATATGTCCACAGTGACTGTGCATGAGATTGATTTGCATACCAAGGAAGCAGTGCATGCAAACTGATCTTGTGAATATTCATTGTTGACATCTTGAAGGTCTGGCTGGCTGGGGTTACCCCAGGACAGGATTGGGAATCACTAACACAGGAGAAATAAAAACAGAAATGCATTTCCTCTTGTACTGAGCAAAATACAAAGACCTCTGTGATACACATTTCCCAAAGCTAACGTATTCTGCCTAATAAAATTCAAAATAAAACACTTTTTTTCTACCTTTGTCTGGGCATTTTATTTTTCCAAGCATGTTGGTACCAGTTTATCTCAGATGGGAAAGCAGAAGAGAGAGAGACATGGGGAAAGTCACTGCTTGTCCCTGGGATCAGTAGCACGAATCTTGCTATTATTTGGGATTTTGTCTGGTACTTGTGATCTGAATTGGCCACACTGCTGGAAGCAGGATAGTGGGTTAGATGGACCGTTGGTCTGACGTAGTATGGCTATTCTTATTTTCTTAATTTATAGGTCCTAAATCAATAATGTTTAAGTAGAGTGCAAATAAAACATGTTTCAACCAGAAAAAAAAACCATAAAAACAATTAAAATAAATCCCCAAATATCTGTTTTCCAAACGTTAAATAACCTTGCTCTATACATAAATTCAAAGGTATTTGATTCTGAAGTACCTAAGCAGCACAAGAAAAAGACACACAAACGCATTTCCACTATACAAAACCTAAACCAACCAGAAACAGAATCCGATCATCACGATCATACCTAAGGGCTTAAATACAAAACAACTTACGCATCCTACTTCTCCTACATAAGTGCACGACTACGGAATGGACTCCCAAAAGCTGTGAAAACAATCCATCACCATTTAAACTTCAGGAAATCTCTAAAAACCAACCTCTTCAAAAAGGCTTACCCCACCGACCTACCGTAAATCCCCAAACCCAGCAACACAACATAACCAATGATCTTACTGAACAATATATAATCTACATTCCCTTCGACCCTCCTGCTGCCTGATACACACCTACCTCATAAGACCACAATACAACCTGTATCTGTTATCAACCGAACTGGCAAATGCCATTACGGTACTATGTAAGCCACATTGAGCCTTCAAAGAGGTGGGAAAATGTGGGGTACAAATGTGACAAATAAAATAAATAAATAAACATGGGAACGTTCAATAAATCTTGACTCTCAGACAGCACTTGCTGGCCAAAGGCACTGAAGCACTGCTAGAGGTTATGGCAGCCATTTTGAGCCAGGAAACAACATGGGCAGGGGTGAGTAAGGATCACTCCTGCCCAAACCTACCCACTGTACCACCAGGTATCCTAAGGTAGGCCTGGATGGGGAAGACGTTACTAGGGGATAAGAGAAGGTACTCAATTGGAGGATCTTCAAAGGGGACAGGGGATCTAAACACCATCTCTCTATCTAAACACCATCTCTCTCCTGGTGGTGGTGGGGAGGGGGAACTGCACAACTATTTAGGATATATTCAGCCCTCTACTCAGTTAGCTAACTGGGCAGCAGGCTCAATATTGTACCTGGCCGCCTATATTCTGGGTAAGCCCAGAGCCTGAACTGAGGTCAGGGATTCCATGCCACTATCCGCATAGGCTGGCACTGAATATTGCCAGCCGAATATTGATCGGTATTGTATATAAAAGATTTGGAAATCTTAATTTAATAAAATAGTTACAAACATTTTACTTGTATTTACACCTGTCTTCAAAGTGATCCCACTGCAAAGCAACAAATTCTGTTCTCTTCATCTTCCTCTAAGTAGAGCTGTGGAGGGGCATTTTCGATATGACGTCTAAGTCTGACTTTAGACGTTTTGCAAAAAACGTCCAGAATCTGAATAAGAAAGTTCATTTTCCAAAGAGAAAAAAACGTCTCTAATCTTTTGTTTTAGAAAATACTGTTTCTAACAAGGTTTTAGAAAATACTGTTTCTAACCAGGTTTTGTGCTTTGGACGTTTTGTTTTTTTGGTCCATTTTCAGAACAAAAACGTCCAGGTGAAAAACGTAGAAAATCAAGCCATTGGGATGTAGGAGGGGCCAGCATTTTTATTAGACTGGTCTCCCAGACATCCCAGAAGATAAATGGGGCACCCTAGTGGACTTCAAAAACGTGCTCCCAGGTACATATCTCACCATTGCTCCCTATCTTGTCTGCTGACCCCCCCCCCTCAAATCCACCCAAAATCCACTGCTGAACACAATACTCCTTATGGATGAAGGGGGCACCTATATATGGGTACAGTGGGTTTCTGGTGAGTTTTTGAGGGCTCACAGTTTCCACCACAAATATGACAGGTAGAGGGAGATAGGAACCTGAGTCCCCCACTGCGCTGCACTGACCACTACATTACTCCAGGGAAACTGCAAGCTGCTCTAAAAGACCTGCTCTAACATCTGAAGTTGTCATAGAGGTTACATAATACCATAGTAAGTGACGGCAGAAAAAGACCTATATGGTCCCCCACCCAGTCCCAGTCCCCTTTCTCCCATCTGAGCTCCACCCCAGACCCCTTCTCCCGAGCCTCCCCCCTCCCCGACCCAGTCCCAACCTGCCTACCAGCTCCATCGACAGACGACCCTCTTCTCCTGCCACCTGGCCGGCACCCAGCCTTTAAAACAAATCTGCTGTAAATGAAGCAAATCACCGCATCTGCCCTTCCCTCACTGTGTCCCGCCCTCTGATGTAACTTCCTATTTCCGCGAGAGCAGGACACAGTGAGAGAAGGGCCGACGCGATGAGGCGATTTGCTTCATTTACAGCAGAGCACACCACTGGATCTCTCTAATTCCTATATGTGCTTTTTTTTAAATCTCAACTAACTGTTCGTTAAAGCAAGGATTGTGATTAACTCTAGATTCTCATTTTTAATGGTGCTAATGCTGATGATGTTTTGTCATTTTGGGAAAAAAAAAAGCAAAAGTATTTGCCAAAAATATCAAAACACGCACAGGGGATCACATCTTCTGAGAGGACATTTTCTATTGAGGGAAGGACTGTAGAAGAACGGAGAACTAGACCAAATCCCAAGAATGTTGATGACTTATTATTTGTCCACACATTAAAATCATAACAGTATTTTCATTCAAATTTAAAAATATAAATGCTTTTCTTTGGTTGTATTGGTTAAAAGGCCTAAAACCACAAAACATGCCAGGGCGGGGTCAGAGCTTACAGGGACGGCATGAGGATAGGGACAAACTTTGTCCCCGTGTCATTCTCTAGTCTCAAGCAAGCCGAGAACTGGGCAGGACCTGCAACCCTCAGAAGTTAGAAGTACCTTGTAGTTCTCAATTTCCTGTTGCAGGCACTCCGGTGTCATTTGCGCTTGTGGATGCGAATTCTGGCTTTCGCTGTTCAATGATACAGACTCCTAGGCAACAAAGAAAACCATTTTAAGTCAAAGATCACAGTTTGCACTAAAGATGGGCTTTCTGAGTCTTAAACCGACCCATCCTTAATCCTTGGGTAGCCATTTTGTCAGCAAGCACTCTGGGTCACAGTACCACCTCTGTGGAGACAGGAAATCATGATGAAAGAGACAGAAGGAAAGAAATTGAAAATATTCTATTAAAATAGCACCTCAAAGGAAAGCGTTGTGGTCATTCCTGTCATGTACGTACAATTTAAACAGAACAAAAGGGCTCATGAAAAAAGATTTGCAAAAGCAGGGGGCGTGGTCAAATATAAGGAAGCACCTTTTACTCCCCAAAAGTATAAAAACTATTAAAAAAATAAATAAATGGGGTCACGTGATGCAGTGAGCGGCAGAGGACGTGTCTCACTCTAGCTGCTCAGAGCCTCACTCGAAAATCAATTTTTTCGGCTGTCTCCACCCTTGGGAATAACTCCCACTGCACAAAAACATCTTCCTTAGCGCATGGACAAATATATCACGAGATCCTTGATGGCTCAAGCGGCGAAAAGTGGAAAGAAAAAGGAGGACAAAGCAAGGGTTAGCGAAGCCAATATGGCGACGGTTTCGCCGGCACCTTCTCCTCCCCGCCCGAATACGGAGGCGCTCATCCCGGAACTCACGGAAGCGGTTGTGCGGGCCTTAGCTCCTCAATTCGACCAACTATCAGCGCAAATAGCGGGCATAACAGCGGTGACTTCAGAACTTTCATGACGCACGGGTGAGTTGGAGGCCCGAGTGGCTGAGGTGGAGGAGGGGCACCAAGAACACGCTGGCGAGCTGGAGCGATTGTCCCGCCTGGTACATGACTATGCAGAAAGAATGGAAGACTTGGAGAATCGCTCCAGGCGGGACAACCTTCGTTTTGTGGGCTTTGCAGAATCTTTGTCAGATGCCAACTTAAAATCCACACTAGAAACCTGGCTACAGGCGACCTTTCCTGAAGCGGGAGAGGGAAGGCCGATCCGACTTGAGCGAGTCCACCGAGTGGGCCCTAGGCCAGTGAGGGAGCCGCGCCCTAGGGTTGTCATCGCAAAATTTCATGACTACTCACAAAAGGCAGCCATCTTACGAACATACAAAGGCTGCAGAGATACCATTAAATATGATGGCACCCTCATTCGTATTTTCCAAGATTACTCGGCGGCCCTGGCGGCGCAGCGACGGGCGTTCTCGGCAGTCTGTACCCGCCTGGTGGATAAGAAGTACAGATTTATGTTACAATATCCAGCTACTCTAAAAATCATGGAGAATGGTGTTTGGAAAGCTTTCACCAAACCAGAGGCAGCCGCAGAGTGGCTGAATAAGCAAGCTATGGGACCAGCGGACTGACTACTGCACTTCAGCTGCGGTTTCGTTATGATATGTTGATGTACGCATAAAAACCTGTTGGATTACGCCAGTCGAGAATGACAAGTTACTGTTGGAACTTTGTTGAGTAGTTGGAACATTGGTTTAAACATCCGGGCTTTCTCTGGAGAATCGGCACAATATTTGAGACTGGAGGCACTCAGATGATGGCGAGACAAGGCCAAGATTAGAACACTAACAGGTGTAAACTAGAGACACTTGGCCCCCTCGGGCGCACTGTGTGCCTACCGGGTTATACCGGAGGCATGAGAGCCCGGGGAGGAGGGGTCTGCTGCCCAGATTGCCGAGTGGCTGGAGAGGGTGGAGGAAGGTTCGAATACTGTTTCATGTTAATTATGTTTGACTGAGAGCGAGGCTTTACTGGCACCCATTGACCCTACACCGGACGCAGCTTGTACTAGGTTGCGACTGGTGAGGTAGGCCTAGGTTCGGTTATATGGGGAATAGTGTAGGGAAGAGGGTTGGGCAAGATTTGGGGGGAGGAGGAGAAGTGGGAGAGAGGGGAGGGGGTGGGGTAGGATCTGTAGTGTGGGGGGGGGGGAGGGAGAAGGGGAAAGACACAAAATTGGACACTATCTAGATTGGATTGTGGAGTTCAGTTGGACGGAGCTGGTGCCGCCTACACTGCGAGGGTCTTGGAGAGTGCAAAACTTAGGTGAGCTCTGTTGCCGTGCCGGGGTAGGTAAGAATGTGTGTCTACTGAGATATGTTCATACGCCACTTCTGTTACAAATACAGGGCTGCTGGGTGAGGGCTGGGCACCCGGGAGCCTTAAGAGTACAAAAATTATCTATTTTATGCAAATGGGTTGGCTGGGACTATGGCTAAACCACCACCCCCCCGTTTGATATCATGGAACGTATCTGGTATCTCCTCCCCAATAAAACGTACAAAAATCTTGACAGTGTTGCAGCGCCACCACGCTGGGATAGCATGCCTCCAAGAAACCAAATTAACGGACGCAGAACATCAAAAGCTTAAACAGCGCTGGGTGGGTGAATGTCATTTTGCTTCCTCTGGAAGTAAAAGAGGAGGAGTAGTAATTCTAATACACAAACACCTGCAATGCACCTCAAAGTTAATTTGTAAAGATAGGGATGGCAGATACATACTCTTACAACTAAACTTAATGGGGCAGGAAGTTTTTCTGCTCAATGTCTATGGCCCTAATGTATACGATCATTCTTTTTTCCAACATTTAGTTCGGTTAGGAATCCAATATGGGCACACCCCATGGATAGTGGCAGGGGACTTTAATCAAGTCATGGATGGGTTACAAGACCGCTCGAGCCCGACAGCAAGCTCAGCGTTTGGGACAGGTAAAGGGTTGGGATATTTGAGTACTGCCCTAGACCTCATAGACCCTTGGCGGTTAACGCATCCTACATCTAAAGACTACACACACTTGTCAAGAGCACATGGTTCATGGTCGAGAATAGACTATATATTGATATCCTCAGCTCTGTTCTCCCAAGTGCCACGTGCAGAAATCGGAGTGATGGAGGTCTCAGACCATGCAATGATTTGGATCGAACTGGAGGTGGGGGCAACTAAGTTGCGCCATCATGTCTGGAGGTACCCCAGATATCTGGCAGATGATACGGCCTTTCAGGATTATCTGAAACAAAGATGGTCTCACTTCTTAGACACAAATGGTGGTCATGTGCAGGAAGCTAGGTTGTTCTGGGAGACTTCCAAAGCGGTGATTCGCAGGGATATAATTGCCTATATGTGTGCCCGTTCGAGGCGATTGGCAAGAGGAGTGAAACACCTAGAAAACACATATCAAGCTGCGAAGCGGGCACACATAGCTCACCCCTCGAAAGAGACCAGGGAGGTTATGCTGGCCTCTTTGGCAGCCCTCAACACGATGATCCATGAGAAAACAAAGAAACAACTCTTTCATAGATCTTACTCCTTTCACAAGCACGGTAATAAATCCGGGAAACTGTTAGCTCACCTTAACAAAACCTGGGGAGGAAATAGGTTTATCCCAACACTACGGGACTCAGAGGGCAAACAAACGAATAACTCAGAGGAGGTAGTACGATTGTTGGAACAATATTATGCAAACCTATATACTGCCCCAGAACAACATTCAGGCCCACCCATTGAAGATTACTTGGCAGACTCTGGAATGCCACGCTTGAACCCCGAGGTATTAGAGCAATTAAATATGCCAATACGAGCCAAGGAATTACAAAAAGTAGTAAAATCGCTTAAACGAGGGTCGGCCCCAGGCCCGGATGGGTTTGGGGCGGAATATTATCAGTTGCTATTCTCACAAGTGTGTGGCCCTCTTCTAGACTTTTTCGATGAATCCATTAGGTGTGGAGGATTCAGGCGAGAATCTAATGAAGCCTTGATAACCCTAATCCCAAAAGAAGGCAAACCCCCAGAAAATCCGGGATCATATAGACCTATATCACTCATAAATGTGGATTTAAAGATCTTAGCGAAGGTTCTCTCTGAGCGTCTGTCCCCTTTAATACCAGGTTTAGTGGGAGAGGGCCAGGTGGGGTTTGTGCGGGGTAGACATCCATGCCATAATGTTAGGAAAGCATGTTTAGCTATTGCACAGAGCCTTACCATGAACGAACCGTTGTTGCTGGTCAGCCTAGACGCGGAAAAGGCTTTTGATAAGGTGCGCTGGGATTACCTTTTTCTCGTTCTCAATCACATTGGCCTACGAGGGTGGGTACTCAATGCTATAACAACGTTATACGCTAATCCAAAAGCTTCCTTATTGGTTAATGGTATACGATCAGACTCCTTTCCTATATCATGTGGCACCAGGCAGGGTTGCCCGCTTTCTCCAATCTTATTTTTGTTATACCTTGAACCCTTGTTGCGCACCATTCAAAGAGATAAGTAACAAATAAATAAATAAATAAATAAATCCAGATATAAAGGGGATCAGATTACATACACAGGAACTCAAAACTCTAGCTTTTGCAGATGATTTACTGGTAACATTGACAAGGCCCCAATCCTCCCTACCCCACTTGTTTGGCACTCTTGAAGAGTTCGGCTGCTACTCGGGTCTATCTCTGAATAGGGGCAAATCAATGGCACTACCAGTTCAGACCCGGATCCGTACGGCTTGGGAGGGTGATTTTCCGTTGTCCTGGGCAGAGGGTAAACTGAAGTATCTTGGCATATGGCTAACTGCCGACTTGAAATCTTTATATAACCTAAACATAGAACCTCTTAAACTGAAAACTAGACAGACGCTGCAGACGTGGACATCCTTGCCCCTCTCCCTGCTGGGGCGGATAGCCCTTTACAACATGATTCTAGTCCCAAAATGGGTCTATGTGCTGCAGGTGTTGCCCTTGTTCCTTAAGCACAAAGAGGACCTGATGTTGACAAGGGTGGTTACCAAATATCTTTGGAATGGGAAAAAACCAAGATTACCAGTATCTAAATTATATCTCTCCAGAGTTAAAGGGGGGTTGGGACTTCTAAGCCTAAAACTCCTGTCTGTGGCCAGTAATATTCGACACCTTTCAGATTGGTTTCGTGACACGAGTTATTTTTCGTGCACGAAAATGGAAACCAAGGTGTTTTTCCCCCGTCATTTCAGTTCATGGCTGCATGCTAAACCAGGGGCAGTAAATACGCCCCGGTACTTCTCATCAGTGGTGTCACCTTTAAGACAGACTTGGCACTGGCTAGGCCGTAAATACGGCTTCCTTGTGACTTGTACTCCGTTACTACCGATACGAGGCAACAGTCACTTCCCCCCGGGGAACACAGCCCGGCTCTTTTCAGATTGGGAAACACATGATATAAGATACATTCACCAATTATACTCAGAAGAGGGCACTTTAAAAACTATGGAGGATCTAGATAGAGAATTTGGTACACTTAGAAGAGATTTTTTTGCCTCCTTTCAATTACGACATTATTTGCGATCCCTTCCGCCCGAGCACCTGAGTTCACAGATATGGGATCGACTGCTGTCTCTTTTAGCTTTGGATGCTCAGGGGGCAGTCCCCTTAAAATACTATCATTCAGAAATCCGGGAACAACTGGGTGAGAACGATTATGAGCAATTGGCTTTACAATGGAATAAAGACCTACCAGTGAATATTCAGTCTGAGTACTTGAAGGCATGCTTTCTGGACATTCCCAGAATATCGGAGAGTGTGGCGCTGCAAGAAACGGCGTATAAATTCCTGTCTCAAATGTTTTTTTCCCCACATAGAGCATGGAGAGCTCATATGGGACAGGAAGACAGATGTCTGAAGTGTGGTCACTCCCCAGCGGGCCTTGGCCACATGTTTTGGACCTGCCCCAGAATAGCCCGATTTTGGGCACAGGTGTGTAATCATGTGTCAGAGTTGTGGAAGATTACTTGGCGGCAAAAGCCACACCTACTATTCCATAAATTCCACTTGACCCAAAAAACACCTAAAGGGCTACGTCCGTTTCTTAAAAGAACGGTACTACTGGGTAAGAAGGTCATCTTAAATTTATGGATCACACCAGACTCGCCAACTTTGTCCCACTGGCGAGTGAGAATGATCTTTCTACGTTCTTTAGAGCGTAGAGCAGCGGGCGACCTGGCCTCACCCAGAGGGGAACTATTTTGCTTGACATGGGCCCCTTTTTGGGACTCATTAACGGAGGTGGCTAGAAGTAGAATTTTGAATTCTTAAAGTTTGGGCCGATGGGTTTGCCCCGGTGCGGTGACAGAGAAAGGGAGGTGACATGGTTCTGTGATAAGATGAAGGAGATAATGTAAAAGACAGCGATGGTGTTTACCTATGTCTCTTCGGGACCCTTGTAACTATGAGTTATAATCCGGGGTAAAACCCTGGATGACAGTTGTATCAGCTGGACCTAAAAGCACAGTCATGTTTTGTAGCTTAGATATGACCTTAATGTTGTGTAACCCCGTAAGATGAAGGACTGAATAGTAACTATCTGACTCCATATCCATAAGTGATCTTTGGGGATGGGAGGGGGGATTCAAAACAAAAAGAAAAACTGTCTAGACTACTAGAGGCTATCGGCTGTCTGTTCTTCAGTTGTATTTTCTGGTATAGCCCTGTATATTGCATTATTATTTCTTTAATAAACAGATTCAAACATAAAAAAAATAAATAAATAGAAAATGGAAAGGATATCGTCAAATACAATTAGAAGGGAATACCACCGATTTAATAAACATGCAGTTTGATGTTTTGAGTGACAAACCTAAGATGGGGGGGGGGGGGGGATTTTGCACCACAACTCCAAGGAAGTTCAAGGGATCTGTCCTACTCCTCTCTCCCCCCGCCAGGCGTCTCTTAGCAAGCGTTTGTGAGCCTGCTCTCATTTGACGTCCCTGGCAAAGAGGTCATGTAATTTAAACAGATAGAAGTCGGGCGATGGGTGGAAAATACTGAAAAGTGGTCTGGATCCTGTAGGTGTATAAGATGCAATCTTACTGCAGAAGAGGAGTCTTCGACCCAGTCCTTGGGATACACCCAACCAGTCTGGTCTTCAGGCTATCCAGAGAGAATATGCATGAAAGATTTGCATACACTACCTCCACCATAGGCAAATATACCTCATGCATATTCATTCAGCATATGCTGAAGAAAAACAAAACTGGCTGGGTGTGTCCTGAGCACTGGGTTGAGGACCCTGTAATTATCTAACGAGAGGAAGAAGGAGAATCGTAGACCAGAATCCAACTGGAGATAATGACCGAGGCCTTTCCAGTACTCACTTTATCATCTGCTATGGGGCAACAGACCCCAGTACTCTCTGGCTTTCCTTCACTTATGAAAACTAGATATCCACTGTGCCCATCCTGTTACTGGATTGTATCTCCAGACCCTCCCCATGGTGTCCATTCCAGTCTTCACAAGGGCTGTGGAATCGGAGTCAAAGGTTTGGTGGACCAACTCCACAGCCCTGGCCTCCACCAACCTTTCTGTGGAGAAATATCTTCTGATGTTGTACCAAAGTCTCCCCCTTGGAGCCTCACACTAAAAGGACAGGAAGTTGCTTAGCACAGTGATTCCCAAACTCTAGATCATGACCCCAGATAGGGTTACAAAGACCTATACTTGGGGTCACAACAACCTATATTTGGGGTCACAACCTGGACAGGCAAAAACAAAGCCATCACTGGCCTGCCTCTTGTCAATCTTGTACGGACTCCACACAAGGTGGGGGATGATAGCGACACTGTAGGAGCAGTGGCATGGAAGACAGGCCTCTGGGGTCACTGCTACAGAGAGTTTGAGAAACCCTGGCCTAACGCTTAGAGTGATGGGCTGAGAACCAGTGAAACCAGGGTTCAAATTCTGCTTCTGCCACCAACACTCCTTGTGATCTGGGAGCAAGTCACTGCCTCAGGTAGCCACTTAGACTAAGCTCTCCAGGAGAGGAACTGTCTTGGCCTCTTAAAGCGTAATATTCTTAAGGCTTTAATATCCAAGAAGGGTAACCTTGGCACATCAGCACACCCAGAAAGCCTCTTTTCTTTTTCTGAAATTTACTTTATTGAATAAATGCAGATAATTTACTCAACAGTCAGTAGATATTCAGGATTTCATGCCCCGAAGCAAGAGACTTCGTAGTTCTGAGAGCTGTATTGGAGGATGGAAATAGAAATGGAAATCGGAAGAGAAGGAGCTTTATTGCAGAGGTGGGAGAGTGAATAAATAGATGAAAGCAGTTCAGAGACGGGGTGCTGGGATTGTGCAATACCTTGAGAGAAAGAATGAGCGAGGTAAAAAGATGAGTTGCCTTCAGGGGTCAGGGGAGCAGAAGGAAATGTACTGTCCATAGCAAGGAGAAGAATGTCCCTTGTGGAGACAGGGAGGTCAGGAAAAGCCCCACACAAGCCTTGAGAGGGGGAGGTAAAGGGACCAATAGGGACAGAACCTGCTATCAAGTAGCAGAGGTGGTCCCATATGGCAGTCCTCAATTGGCCATACCCTAGCTGACCCATCAGGACAAAGATAGTAGAAATAGTCAGGAAATAACAGTAGATAAACAAAGGAATCAAGCATGGCGGTTAGCTTGACAGAGTTTAAAAAGGGGTTAGATAGATTCCTAAAGGACAAGTCCATAGACCGCTATTAAATGGACTTGGAAAAATTCCGCATTTTTAGGTATAACTTGTCTGGAATGTTTTTACGTTTAGGGAGCGTGCCAGGTGCCCTTGACCTGGATTGGCCACTGTCGGTGACAGGATGCTGGGCTAGATGGACCTTTGGTCTTTCCCAGTATGGCACTACTTATGTACTTATGGTAGAGAAAGGGAGGCGGCCTTTGCTGGAGATTAGACCACTAATAATTAACTTTATACAACAAGCAGGGGTGGCTGCAGTACATGTGGGACTACATTACACACAATGCATTGCTCATATACCTTTGCAGGGAGTGATGGCACAGTGAAAGTCCGTAGAGGTGAGAATAACAGTAAAGGCATTAAACACATTTTAGGGCTACGCTATAAAACCTAGTGTTAGGCTGCCAGGGGCAGAACAAGGACATATTGTGAGAGCAGAGGAATGTAAGCCTGAATGCCGAGACAACAATTCCTGGTCCAGAATGCTTTTCTTGTGAAACTGCTTCTTTTGATGATTTTTGACTATTAAAGCACTTTAGAAAAGGTATTCTGCATGTGGAAGGTTTTTACGCCTAGAAGGTTTTCCCCATTGAAAACATTTAAGGTTCTAGACTGGGTTCTGAGGCTTTTCCTTCCACTCTTTAAAAATTTTAAGACATCAAATGAAATTTTGATAGGTACTGAATATTTATTGTAAGCTGCTTTAGCACCATTACATGCTCGTACGGTTTGTTCACAGTGGTTCTTTTTATTCTTGAGAGGGACATATTGGGGCTGATAGTCAGACCGTGGAAGGGAGCCCAGTTATTCAATGCCAGGCCATTTCTGGTGACCGGCACTGAATATCCGTTTTATTTTTGGCAGGTTTAAACTTAACCAGCTAAGTTGATATTCTGAGATAGCTGGTAAACTTTAAACTACTACTACTTAGCATTTCTATAGCGCTGCCAGGGTTACGCAGCGCTGTACAAGTTTAAACACGGGGAGGGACAGTCCCTGCTCAAGAGAGCTTACAATCTAACGGTAACATACTACGTAGTCAGTGTAGGTAACAGGAATGGGGAAGGTGGTTAGGCGCCAAAAGCAAGGGAGAAGAGATGGGCCTTGAGTAAGGACTTGAAGATGGGCAGGGAGGGCATGGCGTATGGTGGCCACAGATATTCCAGCAATTTTAGCGGCATGATATGGCCACTTACGACAGCCGGCGGTTATCTCCTAGCCGCTAACTAGGAATACTCAGCAGGGGATAACCGGATATCTCCCACTGAATATCACCTGAACCAGCCAGGTACCGTTCCTGGACAGTTAAATTGTTTGGGGGGACTGTACCTGAACATTATCACCACTGTACAATGTTGTATACATCCAGTACCATTGTAACAACAATAAAGTATTCTTATTTCCTCCGAGAGGTTTGTTCCTCATTCCTGAGGTACTGGAATATCCCGTCTTTTCTTTAGGGTCTATAGTTGGAGAGACTCCGTTCACTATAACTTAAACAGATCTAGCATTTGTATTATGCCTGGAAAGGTTTTTACTGAACCAGCAGAGGCCATTGTACAGAAGCTTTCTGGATTACTCTGGTCAATTAAGAGGCTCGGGCCTATCCAGAGTAACCAGAACTGAGAGGAGGGGGGGAAGTGGAAGGAAGCCATACCCAGACCCAGCACCAGCAGGAAATATTATACCGTAGTTCCTTTCCCTTTCCAGTTTTAGATTTACCTTAGCGCTCGTGTTTTCCCAGTCAGTTTCCATCAAATCTGAAAATGAACCATGCAGCCGTGCGTGACCCGGTTGGGGAACTGCAACAAGACAGAAGAGGGACCGAGTAATATTGCAATATGCCATCATCCCACTTTCTTACCCATTTTGCTGTCTCTTTGGGTCGTATTCTCTAGTTTCTATTCTCGCTTTGTTCCAATGATGTTTATGCTTACCTTTATTCCAGGATTTCATCAACGTGAAGTTTGTTTCTATATTTTTAAAATCAGTTTGGTACTTTTCAAGAACCTTCTTTAATAACCAGACAATAAAAAATGAAACAGCAAAAATATAAATATCCAGTACTATAAATATTATTTTGCTCTGAAAGACTGAGAAAGGCAACTGTGTAATTAAGCCTCAACCGCCCCAGGGAGAGTCATAGACTTTTACAATATCCAACCCAACCGGGGCACTCTCTCATCGGCTTAAGAGAGGACTGCGAAAACTACAGTGGAAAAACAACTCTAAAATGAAAACAACGAGAAAAAAAAACACACTGCAGAAAAGAAAAAAAATGGTGATTCTCAACAACAATCAAAAAATATCAACTCACAGAGCTGCTCTTACTCAATTGTCCTTAGTACTTTCTGGAAAATTGTTCCACAGGGTAGAGCGTTGCATATCATAAATTTGGTACCACTTATCTTTGTATCTCAGTGTCCATATCGTGTTTGCTTGTTAAAGAGTCTTGAATTGAAATGCAGCCATCTACAGACTGCCATCCACTCATAACCCGAGGTTTGGTTACGAGCGGATGGCAGTCTGTAGTTTATTAAGACGTACATGGGAACATCCACTGCTTATTTCTAGGGTAAAAGCAGCATAAAATCTGTTTTACTCCTTTGGGAACTTACCAGGTGTTTGTGACCGGGATTGGCCACAGTTGGAAACAGGATACTGGGCTTGATGGACCTTCGGTCTGTCCCAGTTTGGCAATACTCAAGTTCTTACCCTACTATCATTTAAAACACCTCAAAAACATAAAACTTTGACGTCCAAACAATCAAATACTTCAGAACTCACAAGAAAGGACTTAAAGATCAGGGATCATATATTCAGAACGCGGGAGTCAGCCAGGCAGCCTCCCGCGGCCGTCACCGAGCCCGGATATACAATGCCGGGCTGTTTCCTGTGGCTGGAATTGAATATCCGTTTTAGTTTTGACCAGTTTAAACATATCTGGCCAAGTGGATATTCAGCGAAGGCCTGTTAAGTTTAAACCAGCAAAAGATAGGCCTATTTTGGCAGCCCAATTTGGCCACCAAATTTAGCTGGCGATGCGCTGAATATGCGCAATATAACTGTTTATCCGCTAAGCACTGACTGGGAATATACTTGTTCTACACCAGTGTCCCCTAGTCTTTGTATTTGAAAGAGTTTAAAAAAAATTGATTCACTTCAACTCGTTCTACACCACTCTGGATTTTGTAGACCTCAATCATCTCCCCTCATCTATCTCTTTTCCAAGCTGAAGAGCCCTAACCTCTTTAGCCTTTCCTCATGCGAGAGGAGTGCCATCCCCTTTATCATTTTGGTTGCTCTTCTTTGACCCTTTTCTAATTCCGCTATATCTTTTTTTGAGATATGGCAACCAGAACTGAAGGCAATACTCAAGGTGAAGCCGCACCATGGAGCGATACTGAGACAACAGAAATGAGGCAAATGTCCGAGGCAGTGGGATAGTGATTTTAAAGCATACAGATCCCCTAGTGCAGGGTTCTTAAACTTTTGTGGTTCCCACAACCCCCTCGCACCCCCTTCCTAAACCACATATCCATTAGTGTCGACTGACCGCTACATATGTCACTGTTTACTCCTAACAGTGATAACTGCTAACATAGAACAGAAAAGAATAGAATTAGACTACCAATAACTGAGTTTCAATAAATCGACTCAGATTTCAAGACCCTTCTCTGCACCCCAATTGACCTCTTCCTACACCCATACCACTGGTTAAGAACCCCTATTCTAAAGCCCCTCTGAAATTCAATACAAGGACTGTCTTTTTTTTTTTTATCACTCACACAGCGTACAGAAAACACAGCGCTCGTTTAACCAATAGGCAAACTGTGGATAAAATGTGACCACCTGAGAATTATGAACAAAAGGGCCTCCAAGGTTGGAACAATGGTACAATCTTTTAATGAAACAGACTCGACACAGGCCATGTTTCAGCACAAAGCGGTCTGGTCCTTAAAAGACGTTTCACAGCAGGTTGTACAGAACGCTTCTAAAGGTAGCGGATGATTCCAATGAACCGCCCCCCCCAAAAAAAGTCTCGGTAGCCATTTTGAAAACCCAGCAGCGCCACCCACAGCACAGAAGAACAAAGTGGAGATGGAGGAGTGGCAGAGGGCAGGAAAGAGTGGCGGCCAGGGCGGCCTTCAAGGATCAAGGTAGGTCTTCTTGGGAGGGTTATAGTGTGTAAGAGAGGGGGGTTGTAGTATGCGGGAGGGGGATGGAGGGGGCAGGTTTTGGCACAGTATAAGTCATCGCAAGGACAAAGTATATGAAAACCAATGGACTGCATTAGGGGTTTATAGCCCATTTAATTATAATAAAGCAAGAGATCTGCATGAAAGAAAATATTTATTTTTATTATTTTGACTTCTGGAAACCACCTGTCCTGCAACATGCTCAAAACAGAATAATCCATTTGTACGAAAGAGATGAGGTGAAGATGTGATTCCATGTGCCCCAATGAAAGGAGAGTTTAATTTTACTTCCAATCTTTATAACACCAGGCTTCCAAAGGCAGATTACAACAACAGTTAAGATGAAATTTGGCCATATCCTATATAATAATTTGCACCTCCAACGTTCTATGTCTGGATCCCTGGGTTCATAACACAATTCCCATTGGTCCGCCCTCACGTCGGAATGTGATGACGTCAGAGGGCGGACCAATGAGAGGGAAGGGAAACCAGCAGCAGCCAGCCACAGAACGTTGGAGGTGAGGATTCAATTGCCAGAGAATCGCCCCCCCTCTCCCCCCCCGACTTCCAGACCCCCGCGACTCCCTCCCTCTCTCCCCTCCGAGTGGCAGCCCGACCTGCGTTGCCCGCCCTCTTCTCCCAGTCCTCCGCCTGCGTGCCGGCCTGAATTTAAAGGTTCTTACCTCGGGGTCCGGTGGCAGCAGTGAAATTCGAGCAGGCATGGGGCTTCAGCCTGCCTTCCCAGATAGGGGTCTGGAACTCTGAGAAGAGGGGGCATGGAACTCGGAGGAGAGGGAGGGGCCAAGCTGGAACTCGGAGGATAACCTTGCTAGCGCCCATTTAATTTCTGTCAGAAACGGGCATGTTTTACTAGTATTACTATATTGTATAGAATAGTGTAGAAAAAGGCGCAGAAAACACAGCCTTTATTAATGCTGTTTCCACCAACTACAATAATTTTTAAGCAGTTTTAGTGATATTCAATTTTATTTCATAACATTTATATCTACATACGGGAAGCTTGCAAATAAATTAAAAAGCTGTACTGTAAAAAAAAAAATAGCTTTTGTTCTTCACCGTTTAAGGCACTGGGCTGGAAAAAGGGGGAGAAGAGAGAAAGGAGATGCTGGACGGCGGGGGGGGGGGGGGGAACCAGAGACCCCCCAACACCGCCCTACTGACCGCTCAGGGAAAAGGTTGAGAAGGGACGACCTGGCCACCTGCAAAGGGAGATCCTGAACTGCCCCTATATGGGAAGTTGGGCACAGGTAAAAGATTCACCTAAGCATCCGATACCCTAAGGCTGGCCTTAGGGAAACCCAAGGGAAATCCCCCATTTCTGATCAAAAACACAGAACCACAAACTTTTAAGCCCATCCCTCGTACCTGCATTACTTTTGAGTTCTTGTAGCTTCAGCAGGAGGACATGTTTGGTCGGGTCCTCCTGTTTTAGCAACCCCCGTTTCTAGCCCCTAGTGGGGTCAGGTTGCCTGCAAATAACCCTCCCTCCGTTCTCGGCCGGAGGGAGACAAAGACACCGACCTATGCTTCTGGCTTCCACACCCTGGAAGTCGATGCAAAAAGCACTACCAGCCCCTCTTCAAAATTCCAGGTCCGAAGAGAAACTAGGAATTGCAGATTTCATGCAAGAATTGCTCGTAAGGATCCCTCTTACCTCGCCTTCAAGGTCCAGGACGTTTCCAAGGCTGCTTTCAGTTTCACTTACTTAGCCCAGCCCCAGAAGCCTCTCGTTGCTCATAGGAAACGAAAATGCTCTGTTTCACTGGCGTCACCCTCCTTCTGGTTTGCTTGCTTGCTTGCTTGCTTGCTTGCTTGATTTCCTTCCTCCCTGGTCTGGTATCTCTGTTTCCCTTCCCTCCCTTCTTGTTCTATTCCAGCAGTTCTCTCCCTTCTCTCCAGCCCCCTCTTCCTCCCATGTCCCTTATAAACATAGTAAATGATGGTTAAAAAGCCCTGGGGGGGGGGGGGGGGGGGGGGAAGAGGCGGTTCAATTCAAAATCGGCATCTGGGCTACCTGCACCACTACAGGAGAATGACCGATCAATGCAGAGAGGGTGTGGGTTTTAACCAGCACGGAAGATACGACTGCACGTTCGATTAAGAGTAACAGTTTGTGGCATGTTGGAACAAAACGAAAGTGTCAGCACGCAGAGGCGCCTGTTTTTCTGCAGCACATAAATATCAGCCTCGCAGAATTTTTAAGTGCACGAGATACTTGAGCAGAGTTGCCAAATTGTTCCCCATCTTTGAGAGGGAGATTTTAGTACACCCACATCCACTCTGCCTCATGTCATCTTTTTCTTCTGATGTAGGCATAGGAAGAAAAAGATTTGACATGCTCCCAGGTTCCAACCCAATTCATGTTTATTCATGTAAATAAATAGAAACTCTGAATGTTGAGCACCTGATTCTCATCACATGATGCCTGTATTAGAGGCCCTTTATCTTGAGGAAAAAAAAATCTCTGCACAAATATAACAGTGCTGGGATGTCCCTATACCAGCCCCTCCAAATGACACACTGATCAGAGGCGTAGCCAGACAACAGATTTTGGATGGGCCTAGGCAAGAAGTGGGTGGGCACCAAATGTTTCCCCCCCCCCCCCCCCCCCCCCCCCCCCACAAAAGATATCTCAGCTGGCAGGAAAATGCTTCTTTCCACCTTGGTAGTCTGCAGCAGGCATGAGCTGAAAACTGAACATGTGCAGGTGCCAGTATCATGGACATTGGCGCCGACTCCGTGGGTGCTGGAGCACCCGCAATATTTCCCTGCTGGAACCGTAAGTTCCCCAGGAGCCAGCCCGTTGCCTGACCTCTTCTCCCACTCCCACAACAGTCCTTCACCTGCCCCTCGCTTTCCTGCATGCCGCCCATAACTTAAAAGTCATGTTACCAGGGTCCCGGCGGCAGCATGAATGGCAAGCACGAGCAGGCTCAGCAAGTTGGTGCTTCAGCAATTGCCTTCCCTTCTCATTGCTCTCAGCTCTGCCTCTGGTCCCGCCCTTGTTTAAACAGGAAATGAGGGCGGGAGCAGAGGCAAAGCAGAATCCTGTGCAGAAGGAAGGGATCCTCAGGAGCTTAGCCTAGAATGGGTGGCAGAGCTGGTGGTTGGGAGGCGGGGCTAGTGCTGGGCAGACTTATACGCTCTGTGCCGGGGCTGGTGGTTGGGAGGCGGGACTAGTGCTGGGCAGACTTATATGGTCTGTGCCGGGGCTGGTGGTTGGGCGGTGGGGATAGTGCTGGGCAGACTTATACGGTCTATACCAGAGCCACCTGAAATTAAATATGATCAAAACCGAGCTTCTCATTTTCCCCCCCAAACCCACCTCCCCGCTCCCCCCGTTTTCTATTTCTGTTGATGGCTCTCTCATTCTTCCTGTCTCCCTGTCATCTTTGACTCTTCTCTTTCCTTCTCTGCTCATATCCAGCAGATTGCCAAGACCTGTCGTTTCTTTCTTTACAACATCCATAAAATCCGCCCCTTTCTTTCCGAGCACTCTACCAAAACCCTCATCCACACCCTTGTCACCTCTTGTTTAGACTACTGCAATCTGCTTCTTGCTGGCCTTCCACTTAGTCATCTCTCCCCCCTCCAGTCGGTTCAAAACTCTGCTGCCTGTCTCGTCTTCCGCCAGGGTCGCTTTACTCATACTACCCCTCTCCTCAAGACCCTTCACTGGCTCCCTATCTGTTTTCGCATCCTGTTCAAACTTCTTCTACTAACCTATAAATGTACTCACTCTGCTGCTCCCCAGTATCTCTCCACACTCGTCCTTCCCTACACCCCTTCCCGTGCACTCCGCTCCATGGATAAATCCTTCTTATCTGTTCCCTTCTCCACTACTGCCAACTCCAGACTTCGCGCCTTCTGTCTCGCTGCACCCTACGCCTGGAATAAACTTCCTGAGCCCCTACGTCTTGCCCCATCCTTGGCCACCTTTAAATCTAGACTGAAAGCCCACCTCTTTAACATTGCTTTTGACTCATAACCACTTGTAACCACTCGCCTCCACCTACCCTCCTCTCTTCCTTCCCGTTCACATTAATTGATTTGATTTGCTTACTTTATTTATTTTTTTTGTCTATTAGATTGTAAGCTCTTTGAGCAGGGACTCTTTCTTCTATGTTTGTGCAGCGCTGCGTACGCCTTGTAGCGCTATAGAAATGCTAAATAGTAGTAGTAGTAGATAGTGCTGGGCAGACTTATACGGTCTGTGCCAGAGCTGGTGGTGGGAGACGGGACTGGTAGTTGGGAGTCGAGGATAGTGCTGGGCAGACTTATACAGTCTGTGCCAGAGCTGGTGGTGGGAGGCGGGGTTGGTGGTTGGGAGGCGGGGATGGGGCTGGCCAGACTTGTACGGTCTGTGCACTGAAGAGGACAGTACAAATAAAAAAGTAGCACATATGAATTTATCTTCTTGGGCAGACTGGATGGACCGTGCAGGTCTTTTTCTGCCGTCATCTACTGTGTATGTAAAGCTGAGAGCAACGAGACGGGAAGGCAGGCTGAACTTAGCGCCGACTCGCCGAGCCTGCTTGCCTTTCACTACTGCTGCCGCCGGGACCCTGGTAAGATGACTTTTAAGTTGTGGGTGGCATGCAGGAAGGCGAGGGGCAGGTGAAGGACTGTTGTGGGAGTGGGAGAAGAGGTCAGGCAGCGGGCTGGCTCCTGGGGAACTTCCGGTTCCAGCGTGGAAATATTGGGGGTGCTCGAGCACCCACGGAGTCGGCGCCAATGTCCATGATACTGGCACCTGCGCATGTTCAGTTTTCAGCTCATGCTGCTGGACTTGGGAGGGCTGGAGGGAAAGGAGAGAGCCGCTGGATGTGGGAGGAAGAGGAGGGGATCTGGCTGGATGGAAGGGAGAAAGCTGATGGACATGGGATGAAGAGGAGGAAGGGGCTGGAGGGAAGGTAAAGAGCTGATGGACAGACTGGATGGACCATACAGGTCTTTATCTGCCATCATTTACTATGTTTATAAGGGAGAGAGCTGCTGGACATGGGAGAAAGAGGGGGCTGGAGAGAAGGGATACAGCGGCTAGGCTTGCATGAGGAAGAGGGGAGCTGGAGGGAAGGGAGAGAACTGATGGAATACAAGTCATTGGTGAGGCCCCACCTGGAGTATTGTGTTCAGTTTTGGAGGCCGTATCTTGCTAAGGATGTAAAAAGAATTGAAGCGGTGCAAAGAAAAGCTACGAGGATGGTATGGGATTTGCGTTACAAGACATATGAGGAGAGACTTGCGGACCTGAACATGTATACCCTGGAGAAAAGGAGGAACAGGGGTGATATGATACAGACGTTCAAATATTTGAAAGGTATTAATCCGCAAACGAACCTTTTCCGGAGATGGGAAGGTGGTAGAACGAGAGGGCATGAAATGAGATTGAAGGGGGGCAGACTCAAGAAGAATGTCAGGAAGTATTTTTTCACGGAGAGGGTGGTGGATGCTTGGAATGCCCTCCCGCGGGAGGTGGTGGAGATGAAAACGGTAACGGAATTCAAACATGCGTGGGATAAACATAAAGGAATCCTGTGCAGAAGAAAGGGATCCTCAGGAGCTTAGCTTAGAATGGGTGGCAGAGCTGGTGGTTGGGAGGCGGGGCTAGTGTGGGCAGACATATACAGTCTGTGCTGGGGCTGGTGGTTGGGAGGTGGGACTAGTGCTGGGCAGACTTATACAGTCTGTGCCGGAGCTGGTGGTTGGGCGGCGGGGATAGTGCTGGGCAGACTTATACGGTCTGTGCCAGAGCCGGTGGTGGGTGGCAGGGATAGTGCTGGGCAGACTTATACGGTCTGTGCCAGAGCTGGTGGTTGGGAGGCGGGGTTGGTGGTTGGGAGGCGGGGATAGTGTTGGGCAGACTTATACGGTCTGTGCCAGAGCTGGTGGTTGGGAGGCGGGGATAGGGCTGGCCAGACTTATACGGTCTGTGCACTGAAGAGGACAGTACAAATAAAAAAAGTAGCACATATGAATTTATCTTCTTGGGCAGACTGGATGGACCATGCAGGTCTTTTTCTGCCGTCATCTACTATGTTACTATGTTAGAACAAGAAGGGAGGGAAGGGAAACAGAGATACCAGACCAAGGAGGGAGGAAGGAGGAGAGGGCGGGTGGGCAGGCAGGCAGGCAGGAAATCAAGCAAGCAAACCAGATGCTGGAAAGGGGAGGAAGATGGAGAGAAGCTGGATGGGGTAGGGTCAGAGAGGATGATAAGGGGAGAAGCTGGACAGGAAAATATACGGACACAGAGAAAGGAGATACTGAACATGGAGGAAGATAGAGGTACAGAGATGGAAGAAGATGGATAATGGATGTGGAGAGAGTAGAAATATCAAATGGACAGGAGACCTTGGTGAGTGAGTTAAGAGAAGACAGACGAATGTAAAAACCAGAGCCTGGGACCAAACAGGATTTGAAAAATAAAATGACCAGAAAACAAAAGGTAGAAAAAATAATTGTATTTTTCTATTTTGTGATTAGAATGTCAGATTTGAAATGTACATTTGTATCCCACCTTTTCCCACATTAGTAGGCTCAAAGTGGCTTACATAGTTCCGGAGAGGTGGTTACAGTATAGGGGTATATTACAGTGACAAGTACAGTAAAGAACTATCGGTAAATAGATTGGGGTGATTCAGACAAAATGTTAGGGTGTGATCATGCGTCGGGGTTGAAAACTGTCCATTTCCCGATTAAAATGCCATATTTCATTATTCGGTGTGTAAACGAGCCCGCTGTGCCAGTATGTGGGGGAAGGAAGCCTCCTTCCCCCCCCCCCCCCCCCCCCCCCCGAATAGCCAGAACTCCACAAAATGCCAGCAGTTGAGACTTTAAAATATTTTTTTTTATTTTCCAAGTTCATGACAAACACTTCAGTTAATGTGTGCTCAGCCTTTTAGGACACGGCTCCCCCTACTTAGCCAGTTATCAAGCCCAACAGCCTTATACCATCAGGGCATTTAGTACCTTCCTGGTTTTGAGAGGCTCCTCCTGGCCCTCAAGCCTTGAGACCTTCTCTCCCAGGCACCAGGCACACATTAGGCATTTGGCTTCCCCTTCCTAAAGAAGCCTTTCCAATTTCCGCAGTCTCTCCAAACTAATCAGGTTTAAGCTTGGGGGAACCTGGTTGGGTAATTCTTCCAGCCACCTCCCCAACAGTCAGAGTTTCTCCAAAGCAAACAGTTCTCACCCAAGAAAAACAGGCTTCTCTATTCAAGCAGGGTTTAAATCAAAATAACTTCCAACCAAGGTAGATTTTCAAACCTTCAGGTACTACACTCCTCAGGGCTCTCAGGCTCCCATTTCATTCTGGTTTCTTCTCCCTGCTCAGCCTGATTAATCCCCCTCTTCCATCCAATCCTCCTCCTGCTTCTCACCACACCCCCCTCTATTACAGGTGGGATGCATGATATACTGATTGCGGGTCCAGGGAACTGGGCTCCTTCATTCTCCCTCCCTCTTGTGGTCCGAGATGGTATATGGCTAGCTTGCCTCTCCCCGGGGCTCCCCCTGCTGGGACTAGAAATGCATTCTGGGAGATGTAGTTTAGGATTTTGCTGCTTAATTCCATACATCGGGGATGTAGCCTTGTCACAGGTGTTTATGTCAGATACTGTGGGATATGCCTTCTTGAACAGGTGAGTTTTTAGGGTTTTTTTTTTTCAGAATTCTAGATGATTATTCGTAAATTTCAGGTGTTTTGGTAAAGAATTCCAGAGCTATGTGCATATGCAAGAGAAACCTGACACGTATATTGATTTATACTTCAGGCTTTTACAACTTGGGAAGTGAAGAGTTAAGAATAATCTCTCTTGCACAACCTTGCCCTTTCAATAGCCATGCTGAAAGGCAAATTGAGTTGCACCCTGCATCAGAATCAAGCCTCAAACTAAAAGCAGAAAAGAACACTCTACCAACAGTCTCCCAAGATCTCCACACCACGGTCTCTTTGGCCACTCTGGAGCTACCAAGCGCCACTAAAAGCTGATAACTCTCTAGTTTCTGACTAACCCTGCCCAAACAAGGGCCATGGGAGGAAGAAATACAGGAGAGCTGGCATGGGCCACGGTTGAACCAGTGAATCTATCCCCTTCCAATGCCACTTCCTCCTGCAGTTGAAAAACCTGGGCACTTTTGAGTTCTAGAAGGCCATGAGATTCATGATTGGACACCCCCAACATTGCACTATGCTGTCAAACACTTCCTCATTCAGACTCAATTTGCCCAAATACAGGGCACTTCCATTGAGAAATTCCACTTTAATATTTTCCACTCCTGTTAAATGAGATGCTGACAGGATGAAAAGTTGACATCCCACCCCACACATTACCATGTCTATCTTCTTGGCTACTTTTTGGCTTCTTGTTCCTCTTTGATGACTGACATATGCCACCACTGTTGCATTGTCTAATAGCACCGCATCACCTTGCCCAGAGAAAGAGACTGACACATCAGCAATGCTAGATGAATGGTTCTTACTTTGAGGTGACCACTGTCAATCACTGTCCCTGGGCAAATTCACCTTGACAATGTACTCCCCACCCACTCTGAGAATGTCATCCAAGTTCATTATCGTCCATTCTAGGGACTTAATTCCATTCTTCATTTCAAGCTAAAGGTGCACAATTAGTGTTTTTGATTTCAGGGCGAGTGACAATATCGGTGACAAGTTGCGAGATCAAGGTTACCAGTGGAGCCATGGCACTAACTCCAGCATTGTCACCATGGAACCCACCACCTGAAAGTAGTTCCCAAGCAGTCAGCTTTGAACTGCTACTGAAGTCTGACTTGTTGTAGCTTCCTGACTTGGTCTTCCAGCAGGAAACATTTCCCCTGCCAGGTGTTGAAATTGCCCCCAGACAGTCCAGGAGTTAGAAAGGAATCAAGTACTTATATGTTTGTTCTTTGGAACTGAACCACTTATAAACTGTTTTAATTAGTTTACTTTACAAGAATAGTGGTATATCAAAAATTGTAAATAAATAACTTGCTTTTGGCCACGTTGATTACCTAACCAAGTTCCTGGAGAACCTGAATCACCCGATTTGTGGCTTCTCACTCTCCTTGAATGATTTTGCTCAAATAAGCCAGTTGTGCGTCAATACTCCTTTCATATGTGATGCTGTTGCGACAATTACCATCATCTTGGAAAATGTCCTTCGAGTTGTGGCAAATCTGGACAGGGCCAAAGTTAAAATGCTGTCCCAATAATGCAAATCTGAGAGAACAGCATTCTTTCCTTATGGGAATGTGTAATTAGACCTCCATCAGATCTAGGGATGTTAAAAATTCTCCCTGCCGAACTGCCACTGTTATGGACTTCAGAGTCTCCATATGAAAACTCTGGACCTGTAGGGCTTGATTCACCCCTTTGAGATTTATTTATTTGTTACATTTATACCCCGCTCTTTCCCGCTCGATAGCAGGTTCAGTGTGGCTTACATAGTATGGGTTACAAAGTATCACAGAAAGAACACAGTTGTAAAATAGTAGAGTTATGATGTGGTTGTACAGAGTAGGGCAAGAAGGAGAGATGTGCAGGGGAGGAGTGAGATGGAGGTAGTAGTAATGGTGTGGACTAGGTTCATAAATTAAGTCGGGTCATTTGGATAGGCTTGTTTGAAGAGGTAAGTTTTCAGCAACTTTCAGAAGGGTAGATGTTCGTTGGTTGTTCGGATGGATCTTGGTATGGCATTCCAGAGTTGGCTGCCTATAACGGAGAAGTTGGATGCGTAGTAGGTTTTGTACTTGAGTGTCACATCTGTGGCCGTGACCACCCTCAGACTTACTTTATTTCTGGGGGCCAGCATCTGTGCTGGCTTCTGTTTGTTTCTGTGTTAGTTTTGTCTCTGTCTTTGTGTGCTGATTACTTCACTAGACCTCACCTGTGTGGGCTATGCCTCTCGTGGGGGGGGGGGGGGGGGGAGCCAGCATCTAAGATGGCTCCCGCCTGTTCTATTCCAGTTTCCAAGATGGCTTCTGCCTGGCCAGCTTCCAAGATGGCTTCTGCCTGTTCTGTTCCAGCTTCCAAGATGGCTCCTGTCTGTCCTTCCTGTGTATTCACTTCCTATGTGCTTCAAGCCTCTCTGTGGTGTCAGTGTGTTTCCTGCTTCTGTCCTGCTGTAGGTGACATCATCTGTGAGGGCCTTCATAAGGAAGTGCTGTACTGACATTCAAGGCCTTTGCATTGTGTGATATGCCAAAAGGTCGTCAGGTTAGTGAGTGGTCTGTTGCGTTGCTACAAAGCCTGTCTTTCTGTGTGGGCTTTTGCCCTTCTGTTTCTTGTACCTGTGGACTGCTTGTTCTTCTGTGGGGGCTATTGCCCTTCTGCTTATTGTGCCTGTGGACTGTTAGTCCTTCTGTTGCCCTGCTCTGTGTTTGGAGTCTGAAGCTTCAGCCAGGTTCTCTCTGTCTGTGTTTGAAGCCTGAAGCTTCAGCCCTAAGACTCGGTTAGCTTCTGGTTTATTCCTCTGTCTGCTGCCTGCCCCAAGACTCTGCTATTATCCTGGTTTATTCTCCTGTCTGCTGCCCAGCTTATGTGTTGCCCTGAACCTGTTGCTGCCTAGCTAGTGTGTATATCCTGAGTCCTGCATATCCTGAGTGTATATCCAGAATCCTGCTTCTGCCTAGCTAGTGTGTTTGTCCTGAGTCCTGCTTCTGCCTAGCTAGGGTGTATATCCTGAGTGTATATCCTAGCCCCTGTTTCCATCTTGCCTTTGTTACTACTCCAGTCCTGAGTTCCAATCCTGCTCTTCCTTGTATCCAGTTCCAGGGTGGTCTTGCCTGCCTCTGCCGCTCCTCGGCAGTGGTCCAAGGGCTCATGAATTCTGGTCCTGCCTCGAGGACCTGACATTGAGACCTTTGCAATTGGGAAGGTGAAGGTTGAGATATGTTCAAGAAGATTTTGACCCGTTCCTGGCTGAAAGGTCGATCAGATTAGTCATGTAACTTGGAGATTCTCCGTGGATAATCTTGTGATCAGTGTGTGGACTTTGAAGTTTATTCCTTCTTTGATAGGGAGCCAGTGGAGTTTTTCACGGAGTGGTGTTGCGCTTTCGAATCGTGATTTACCAAACATGAGTCTGGCTGCTGTGTTTTGGGCGGTTTGGAGTTTTTTCAGGATTTGGGTTTTACATCCAATGAAGATGCTGTTGCAATAGTCAACGTGGGTGAGTACAGTGGATTGTACCAAGTTGCGAAAAGTTTTTAGGGGGAGGTATGGTTTCACTCTTTTCAGTACCCACATCATGTTGAACATCTTCTTTGTCATGGCTTTTGCATGAGTTTCTAGAGTTAGGTGGTTGTCTAAAGTTACTCCTAGGATTTTTAGATTGTCGGATATTGGGATTGTGACGTCAAGGGTGATCAGGGTATTTGGGAGGAGAGTAGAGTGTTGTGATGAGAGGATTAAGCATTGAGTTTTTTCTTTATTCATTTTCATCTTGAAAGCGTTAGCCCAGGAGGCTAAGATGTTCATGCCAGTGATTATTTTATCGGAGATTTCTGCTAGATTGGATTGGAAAGGGATGAATATAGTAACGTCATCTGCATAGATGAAGGGGTTTAGACCAGATTTGGATAGGGATTTGGCCAGAGGGATTGAAGAGGATCAGGGATAGAGGCGATCCTTGGGGGACTCCGCATTTTTATGTCCATGCAGAAGAGATTGATGTGGTTGATTTGACTTGGTAGGATCTAGTGGTGATGAAACTTTTTATCCATTTAATGATGTTTCCGCCGATCCCTAGTTTGTCCAGTAGTTTTGTAAGAATATAATGGTTTACCATGTCAAATGCGCTGGATAGGTCGAATTGCAGAAGTATGTTGTTTCCAAATGATATTTCTTGTTTGATCTTGGATATTAGGGTGAGTAGTACTGTTTCTGTACTGTGTGCAGGCCGAAAACCCAATTGTGACTCATGTAGTATGGAGAATTTTTGCATAAATTCATTGAGTTGGGAGGTTACTCTGTTTTCCATTAGTTTGGTCAAAAGAGGGATGGAGGCCACAGGTCGGTAATTGGTGATGTCGTTTGCCGGTTTCTTGGGGTTTTTTGGTATTGGTGTGAGTAGTATGTTACCGTGTTCGGTGGGAAAGGAGCCTTGTTGAAGTAGGAAATTTAAGTGGGTGGTGAGGTCTGTAATGAATCGTGCTGGCGCATTTTTCATAGGTAATTGGGGCAGGGGTCCAGGTGGCAGTGAGACTTGGAGAGTTTGGATACTGCTGTGGAAATTTCTTCAGTGCTGAGGAGGGTGAAGTTTGTCACGGAGCGATTTCTTCTGTGTCGGGGTCCAGTTCGTCGAGGAAATTATCGATGCTGGCATCGTCTTGGGGAATTGTGTTGCACAGATTAATGATTTTGTCATTGAAATATTTGGCCAGCTGGTCGGCAGATGGACAATTTGAGGGTGAAGTTGTTACTGGATCCGTGTTAAGAAGATTCTTTATAAGTTGGTATTGTTTTTTTTATGTCTGTTCCGGTGGATGTAATTTGTTTTGTATAATGTTATTTTGGCTCGTTTACTGCCAGAGCCGGTGGTGGGAGGCGGGACTGGAGGTTGGGAGGCAGGGATAGTGCTGGGCAGACTTATATGGTCTGTGCCAGAGCCGGTGGTTGGGAGGCAGGGATAGTTCTGGGCAGACTTATACGGTCTGTGCCCTGAAGAGCACAGGTACAAATCAAAGTAGGGTAAACACAAAAAGTAGCACACATGAGTTGTCTTGTTGGGCAGACTGGATGGACCGTGCAGGTCTTTTTTCTGCCGTCATCTACTATGTTACTATGTTACTGGCATTCTTGTATTTCTTTTGTGTCTGTTTCCATGCATTCAGGGTGAGATCATCTTTTGATTTGCTCCAAGTTTTTTCTAGTTTCCTGGTTTGTGTCTTTAGGTTTTTTAATATGTCATTAAACCATGGTGAGTTTTTTTTTTAGATACATAGAGTTTTGGAGTGTAGTGGGGCGATTTCATCCAGAATAAGATTGCACCTGTTGTCCCATTCTGTGAGGAAGTGGTTTGAGTTTGGATCTATTGACCAGTCGTCATCATAGATTTGTTGCCAGAAAGTTTCCTTGTCTATCCGTCCTCTGGTGCTGATTGTTATGGGGTCAAGTGGTTTGGGTTGGTCTTTTTTTCACCATTGTATGGATAGGGTTGCTTTGTGATGGTCAGACCAGGGGGAAGCAGCCCATCGGATATCTGATAAGAGGAAGTTTTGGTCTGTGGAGTGTTTGTGGGTGATGATGTCGAGTGAGTGTCCTTTAATGTGGGTTGGTTGCATTGGAGGAAGGTTGAAGTCACATAGTTGGAGGAAGTCTTTGCATTCCCGAGTGTGGGCAGAGTTGGAGTCTTCTAGATGGAGGTTTAGGTCTCCTATTAATAATACAGAACACAGCAGCCAGATTAATATTCGGTAAACCAAAATATGAATGCGCGACACCACTACGAGAAAAACTACACTGGCTCCCACTCAAAGAACGCATCACGTTCAAACTTTGTACTCTAGTCCACAAGATTATCCATGGAGAAGCCCCAGCCTACATGTCAGACCTAATAGACCTACCTCACAGGAACGCAATAAAATCTTCTCGCACATTTCTCAATCTTCATCCTCCCAATTGTAAAGGTTTGAAATACAAATTGTTGCATGCATCCACCTTCTCCTATATGGGCACGCAGCTATGGAACGCCCTACCACGCAACCTGAAAACGGTCCATGAACTGGCCAATTTCTGCAAACTACTGAAAACCTCTCTCTTCGAAAAGGTATATCACTAAGATCAACACGTGTAACTGCACAATCTCTAATATAGATAGGAATGTCTTATAAAGTCTTTTGCTGTAATACAACCATGTACTTCACCACCATGTAACCCAAACTCTCTATAAACCAAATGTATATTTTCTATTTCCAATATCCACAATGAATTGTAAGCCACATTGAGCCTGCAAAGAGGTGGGATAATGTGGGATACAAATGCAATAAAATAAATAAATAAATAAATAAATAAATATATTGAAGTTGTTAACGCATGCGTTTGATATAAAGTCCATGAGATTAAGAATGGGGTGAAAAGAACCTTTCTTCTTGGGGACCATGAAATAGATGAAATTCCTTGGAGCAGAGGGGAACAGGAAGGTAATGGTATGACCAGCTGCAGGCTTATTAGTCTGTCCAAGATGCTCCGAACTGCTGCCACTTCGGAATGACAGGAACATGTCGGACAGAGGGTGGACAAACTCAAAAAGCATAACTGTCACAAACAAATTCAAGGACCCACCTATGGAAATAACCAAAGAGTGAGCCCCCAAGGCCTCACTGTTGTCCACAAGGAGCTCTTGGCCCCCAACTCCTGAATCTTGGTTGGGGCCCAAGGCAGAAATTTTGGAGGGGACCCCAGAGCTTATTAACAGGCTACACACCTTCTTCAGCTTCCAGCTGGCCTGGTGTTCTCTCTGGCTAGGGGGCGAAACGCAGTTGTCCTAGTTGTACCCCTCCCAACACCCCCCTAACACCATCATGGGCAGGGCATGGGGGCATCAGGTGGCAGGTGTTTCTCAAGTGCCTTCTGGTTATGCTACTGGATAAGGATACTATTATCAGTCAGATTAAAAACACATTACCTCAAACTCCTCACATCCATGATTAGCCCAAAGGAGCAAGTAATGATCAGGCAGTTTTGGATAACCACTTTTCTCGAACTATGGGTTTCCTGGGTCAAGGCTGTAATGAGAGAAGAAGTAAGGTTAATAGTCTTAGCTAAGACACAAGTGAGATTGGTTAATTATATATATATACATGAAGTGCTAACCCCAGGCACACTGACCCAGGAGGTAGCCAAGGAAAGAGCTTCAGCTTCTGAAAACAAATGTACTTCAGAGTGAGTCAGAGGAAAATTGGGTGGTGAGTGATCTAGGGGGGCAGTTATGAGCATGACCAGAAGAGGGCCACCTCAAAAGGTCCCTGTTGTAAGTCTTCCAGTGATGTAAGGGCCTCCTGAGGCATGAGTAGGGATATACGAGAAAGCCATTCTTCCATGCAAAAGGAACCAGCCAGTGGGCAAGTACATAGGACAATAAGCAAAAGACACTAAAAGAAGTTGTATTGCACAGGAGACTAGGATAGGTTACATTAGTAATAGATGCATTTATAAAAGAGAGCAATCAGCTGCAGTGGTTAACAGTAACGAGAGATATGGAATAGCTAAACATAGAGAATGTGAAAGCCTCACAATTAGACAACCTTGACACAATTAGACAAGCTTGGCTCTTCAACCAGGCCTTTAATGGAAGAAATAACTAACCTGTTAGTCTCACTCACACACACAAGGAGTGACTCGGGCTGCACATACTGCAGCAGGACATGTTTATCCACTCCTACCCTAGCTGAGATAATATTTAACTGTCTCTCTGACCTCATGTGCAACTTTCTTTAAATCAGTCACCTTATTTTCTAACTCTTCTTACTCTCTTACCTGCCTATATGTTCCATCTTTGCTTTACCCATCACTATCAATTAAAATGTTCTATTATGTATTGTGTTGACATTGTTAGTAGTATACTATGCCATACTTTGTATTGTTTTGAATATTTTTACTGCTGTAATTGCCTATTGCTCATGTTTGATCTATTCTTACTGTACATCGCCTTGAGTGAATTCCTTCAAAATGGCGGTAAATAAATCCTAATAAATAAATAAACCCATTAAGAATGGTAACTTCCTGAATAGTGACAAAGGAAGATGATACCCCAATGAAACAAGTTGCCAGGGTTGCACTTGAAGTGTGCTCCAAATACAAAAAGCAGAGGTATTGGGAGGGTTCTGCATTGTTTTTTTTTCCTCTTTTTTATTCAAAGGTAAAGCAATACAATGCAATAGAAAAAAAACACAGTATCAAGTACATTCTATAAATGCTTTCCAGTTTTAACATGTGTTATCACCCCCCCCCCCCCACCCTGCCCAAACAAGCAAAAAGAGCCAGAACAAGGTTGAGAACCAAAATAGGACTAGAAAAGTAAAGGAGAGGCAAAAGTCTATGAGATGTAATTCGACCATATGTTTGAGCTGTGAATTGGGACATTAAGCAATAATAATGTATCTTTTGAAAAACAGTCTAAAGCAGATTGCTTCCAAAGTTGTGCCAAAACTGTTCTGGCCGCTGTGAAAACATGTATCATCAAAGAATGTATTTCCCTTGGAACACCAGTAACCTCGTGATGTAATAAGCAGCAATCAGCCCAGGTGGGATAAGTGACCGGTGAAAAAGTATTAAGTTCCTGGACCAATGCCGACCAAAAAGCTTGTACTGCAGGACAAGTCTCAATTTGCAATTCAGCATTGTTTTAGTTAATAACAGAAGATATACATTAATTACCTAATTCAGCAGTTTCCTGCAGGTTCAAGAACAGAAATAAGTATAGTTACTCATTTTCTTTAAACTTGGGACACAGTGTACACATAGATCCCTTGCAACAACCAGTTAAGCAATCTATAACAATTAGAAAAGCATTTTAAATACATTTTTTGTTAACCTTTGATATTCATGCTGGACCTCCAGTGTCAGGCTTTCATACAGTCTTTCTCTTTCATCAGTTCTCCCCTTTGATCCCAGAAGCCATCACTAATTTGGCCCAAACATGCAAATTCCACCTGACAGGGCATGAGGAAACACAGCCCTGTAATGACAGACTGCATTAATAAAGAACATAAGAGTAGCCATACTGGGTCAGACCAATGTTCCATCTAGCCCATTCAAACATTTTATCCTCATAAAATACTGCTCTTTCTGAAGTGTACATCCAAATATACATAAGGTTTGATCCTGTCAAGAACTTAGTGCACCTAAGGAAACAAAGTCAAACCCTTCACTCACAAGAAAGAACTGCTATCTACATGCTCTCCTAAAAAGGTTGTGACCAGTGCAGTTTGGGTTACTCTGGAGAGCTGCAGGTAGAAGTGTTAAAGTCTGCTAGAATCTCTCATGCTCTCACATTCAGCATGCCACTTCCTAATCCAGAAACCTCCACCTCTGGATCAGGGGCGTAGCTACGGGTGGGCCGTCAGCGCTCGGAAAATCGGGCATTAAAAAAAAAAATCTGTGAAGCCGTTTCGCAGGCAGCGCTTCGCGTCTGCACTGCATGCATTGCAAAAGAAGGAAATCGCCTTGTCATCTTCGGGCCTTCCCTCACTGTGGTCGGAGGGCAGGACACAGTGAGGGAAGGCCCGAAGACGACGAGGCGATTTCCTTCTTTTGCAATGCACGCAGGGCAGACGCGAAGCGCTGCGTGCGAAACAGCTTCACAGATTTTATTTTAAGGCAGGGTGGTGGCAGGAGAACTAAGAGGGCAGGGCTGTCGACGTCGACGGAGCTGGTAGTCGGGTCGGGGGGGGTCTCAGATGGGAGAAGGGGACTGAGGTGGGGGGTCTCAGATGGGAGGAGGGGGGTCTCAGATGGGAGAAGGGGGCTGGAACTGGGATCTGAGAAGGGGCCAGTAGGGAAAATGGGGCATGCCTGGGGCAGGTGGGAGAATGGATCTGGGGCTGAAAAGGGGGGGCCCTAATGCAAGGCATGTGGATGAAAGGGGCTGGAACTGGGGGCTGAAAAGGAGGGTAGGTGGGATAAGGGGGCTAGCACTGGAACTGGGGGCTGAAAAGGGGCAGGGACTGAAACTGGGGGCTGAAAAGGGGACAGGGAGAAGTGGCTGGGGCTGAAGCTTGGGAATGGTGAGAGAAAAGGGCTGGGGTTGAAACTGGGGTCTGAAAAGGGGACAGGGAGAAGTGGCTGGTGGGAGAAGGGCTGGGGCTGAAACTGGGGGCTGAAAAGGGGGGCAGGTGGAGGTGGGAGATGTGGGCTGGGGCTAGAACTAGGGCAGGTGGGATAAGAGGGCTGGAAATGGGGGCTGAAAAAAAGGGGCAGAGAGAGGGGACAGATCCTGGATGGAAGGGGGAGTGAGAGGGAGGGCAGACAGACCCTGGATGGATGGGAGAGGGAGGGCAAATGGTGGATTGAAGGGGCAGAGAGAAAGGGCAGTCAGTGAATGGAAAGGGGAGAGAGGGCAGAGGCAGATGGTAGATGGAAGGGGCAGGGAGAGAGGGCAGATGTGCATGGAAGGGGCAGGGAGAGAGGGCAGACATTGGATGGAGGGGACAGCAGAGAGGTCAGACACTGGATGGCAGAGAAAGAACGAAGGCAGATGCTGGATGGAAGGAAGACAGTGAAAAGATTAGGAAAGCAGAAACCAGAGACAACAAACTGTAAATAAAATATATATTTTTATTTTTTTGCTTTAGGATAAAGTAGTATAAGGTAATCTTTTTATTGGACTAATTTTAATACATTTTGACAAACCTTTGGATAGTATACTGTAACAGCACTATACTGTATTGACCTGAGGAAGAAGGTTTTGGCCTCTGACAGCTAAATGTATTAGTCTAATAAAATGGTATTATTTTATTTTCTTTATTTGCTTTATTTCTATTTGTTAATTGGTAAAGTGGTGATTGGTATTTGTTAGTTTTTTCAAATTTACATCTGCTGTTTTTATATTTTGCACAGTACTTGGGGACATTTTCTGTTTCTGTGGTGTTGCATTGTATGCAGAGTCTTGCATCTTGGGGGCTCAGTTTAATTATTGTCCAAATAGAAAGTTTATGATTACTTATTCTATAGTGGATTAGGGTGTATCTCTGTTTGTGAAAAAGACATGGCTTTCAGTTGGCATTGACTGTGCAGGATCCACGATCTGTACTATTCTGTGGTGGGTTGTGTCCATCTGCCAGCAGGTGGAGATGGAGAGCAATCTTTTGATGCACTTAGGGAGTAGGAATCCACAGGAGACGTATGTGTTAGGCGGGGAGAGTCTGATAGGTACGGACGGGGAGAGGGATCTTGGGGTGATAGTATCTGAGGACCTGAAGGGGACGAAACAGTGTGACAAGGCGGTGGCCGTAGCTAGAAGATTGATAGGCTGTATAGAGAGAGGTGTGACCAGCAGAAGAAAAGAGGTTTTAATACCCCTGTATAAGACGTTGGTGAGGCCCCACTTGGAGTATTGTGTTCAATTTTGGAGGCCGTATCTTACGAAGGATGTAAAAAAAATGGAAGCGGTGAAAAGAAAAGCTACGAGAATGGTATGGGATTTGTGTTGCAAGACGTATGAGGAGAGACTTGTTGACCTGAACATGTATACCCTGGATGAAAGAAGAAACAGGGGTGATATGATACAGACGTTCAAATATTTGAAAGGTATTAATCCACAAACGAACCTTTTCCAGAGATGGGAAGGCAGTAGAACTAGAGGACATGAAATGAGATTGAAGGGGGGCAGACTCAATAAAAATGTCAGGAAGTATTTTTTCACGGAGGGAGTGGTGGATGCTTGAAATGCCCTCCTGCGGGAGGTGGTGGAGAGGAAAACGGTAACGGAATTCAAACATGAGTGGGATAAACATAAAGGAATCCTGCTCAGAAGGAAGGGATTCCCAGAAGCTTAGCCGGTGGTGGGAGGCAGGGCTGGTGGTTGGGAGGTGGGGATAGTGCTGGGCAGACTTATATGGTCTGTGCCAGAGCCGGTGGTGGGAGGCGGGGCGGGTGGTTGGGGGGCGGGGATAGTGCTGGGCAGACTTATACGGTCTGTGCCCTGAAAAAGACAGGTACAAATCAAGGTAAGGTATACACAAAAAATGGCACATGTGAGTTTATCTTGTTGGGCAGACTGGATGGACCGTGCAGGTCTTTTTCTGCCGTCATCTATTATGTTACTATGTATTCTGTCTGGTTTCGTTTTACAATAGGTGAATTGATGTTCTAGTGCTCACTGTGATGCTTTCCTTTTCCTTGTGTGACTCGTAGAAATTACTGCTTATGGTATGGTAGAATTGCTCTATAGGTCCTGAGTGTTTTGTATTCTCGGTATGGTGGTTTTAAGGTTTGCAACATAGGTTCCGAATATGTATGTGGTTTATGTTGCTGTAGGACAGCTGTTGGGCAGACTGTTTATTAAAAATTATTTAGGATCCCAAAAAAAACTACTCACACCTATATATACATAGTGCCCACCCATATTAGCTCTGGGCCCACCCAAAATGTCAGGTCTGGCTCTGGATGAAGAAAGTGGTTAACATTCAGTCATGAAGCAGCATCTGTTACAGTAGTCGTGGCCCCCAATTCTTATCAGCAGGTGGTATCTTCTCTTTCATCACTGCACTCATGCCAGGTCTATCTTCAGCTTGGCAGCAAGGAGAACAGGGAGTGAATCTCTTGAGTAAAAATAAGTAACGGACATAAGATTCAAGACCTAAAATTTACTATCATTTTCTTTTTTTTTTCCCCACAAACTTAGTCATAATCCCAATAATACGCATGGGACAATAAGTACATAAGTATATAAGTAGTGCCATACTGGGAAAGACCAAAGGTCCATCTAGCCCAGCATCCTGTCACCGACAGTGGCCAATCCAGGTCAAGGGCACCTGGCACGCTCCCTAAACGTAAAAACATTCCAGACAAGTTATACCTAAAATGCGGAATTTTTCCAAGTCCATTTAATAGCGGTCTATGGACTTGTCCTTTAGGAATCTATCTAACCCCTTTTTAAACTCCGTCAAGCTAACCGCCCGTACCACGTTCTCCGGCAACGAATTCCAGAGTCTAATTACACGTTGGGTGAAGAAAAATTTTCTCCGATTCGTTTTAAATTTACCACACTGTAGCTTCAACTCATGCCCTCTAGTCCTAGTATTTTTGGATAGCGTGAACAGTCGCTTCACATCCACCCGATCCATTCCACTCATTATTTTATACACTTCTATCATATCTCCCCTCAGCCGTCTCTTCTCCAAGCTAAAAAGCCCTAGCCTTCTCAGCCTCTCTTCATAGGAAAGTCGTCCCATCCCCACTATCATTTTCGTCGCCCTTCGCTGTACCTTTTCCAATTCTACTATATCTTTTTTGAGATACGGAGACCAGTACTGAACACAATACTCCAGGTGCGGTCGCACCATGGAGCGATACAACGGCATTATAACATCCGCACACCTGGACTCCATACCCTTCCTAATAACACCCAACATTCTATTCGCTTTCCTAGCCGCAGCAGCACACTGAGCAGAAGGTTTCAGCGTATCATCGACGACGACACCCAGATGCCTAAAACAGAATGAAAATAAGTCCTTAGTTGCAAGAAAAACAAAAACAAGCTGTACTGTTCTGTCTCATAAAATTTAGTTGTAATTATAGACAGTGAGCATGATGGCAGATCAGCCGACAGTCATTCAGTTCCCAGTGGTAGCTGGTAAGAAGGTCCTAATGTTGCAAATTATGTAGATCCATGCTGGACTGTGATATTTGGCTATGGGTCTTCTTTGCGAGGTTTCAGTGAATCTTGCGCTGAGGCACCTTTCACACAGCCTAGTCTTTCGGGGGTAATTTATCCGTGACAAGAATGAACCTCGTGCCTTGGACATCTAGGTGGGGGAGGTCATCCTTTCTCTGAAACGATTGTGAACAGAATGCTTCAACAAATGTTAAATGATGTTTGCGCAAAAGTGCAAAAATAGTTCAAATCAGATGGGGGTAAAAATAGCAAAATCAGTTAAAACACATCAACCATCCTCATTATTATTTGCAATGTGGGCCTCATACTTGTTCAGGCCACAGGTCAGTCAGCCTTCTAGCACACTTTTTCTTAGTAGTAATATCTCTCGTATATCTTTCCCAATCTGAGTAGCATCCATCCTACCCCTTTGTCACGGGACTGCTCACAACGTTAATCATTTTTAAACACAATAATAAATTTCTCATTACAAGTACATTTTCTCATTTATTAAAATATCTCTTTAACCCTTAACATGAACGAGGTTTACTTCCAAATCCTTCAGCCTCTTCTTAGCTTTATTATATATAATTCAAAACATATCTTTAACCCTCTGACATTGTGGCTTCCTGAATTAAGCAGCTATACACAAGCAACACAGATGATTTTTTTAAACAAAAATAAACAAGGCACTGAATCTAGAATCAGAATATAAAGGTAACATCTTTTCCAGAGTGAAACATTTAAATCTTTAAATCATTTTTTCTCAAAAAACCTCCAGCAGCAGTCAGTGGTGCAATTCTGTTATCTTTTCCTATTACTAAAGCAGAAAACTATAACCTTAAATCTAAAATAACATATAGGGAATAAACAAAAGGTTTAATAAGATACCATCTAATTTCTAGAATAGCAACATGAAACAAAACAACTTGTTAGTGCAGCTGTACTGTTTGTCAGGGCCGGTCTTAGACTGAGGCGGCCGCATAGGGCCCCGTGCCTCAGTCAGCCTCTTCCCTCGAGGGCGGGACAATGAGAATGAACGAATCAGGAAGACCTTCTGCGTTCTGATAGAGACATCGGGGGGGGGGGGGACTCGGGAGGGGAGGAGCGCTTTCAGTGACGCTGCTGTGCTGGATTCCGGCGATGGAGGGTAAATTTAAAAGAAAAATGATCCTTCCTTGGTTGGGGGGAGAAGAGGAGGGCAGGGGAGGGCAGGGGGGGGACAGGAGGGTCGCTGGACATGGGTGGATGGAGGAGAGGGAAGAAATGCAAGGGAAGAGTGAGGAAGGAGATGAGGTGAGGGAAAAGGAAGAGAGGAGAAAAAGTGCTCATGGATATAGAAAATAGGCAGAAGCTGGATCCACTGGACAGTCAAGTCTGCGGAGGACCCAGCTTTTACTTACGGATGTAGGGCAAGAAATGAAGAAGAAATGCGGAAAGTAAAGAAATAAATGGCAAGGAAGCCCTGGAAACGGGAGTTAAAAGGACAGATAGCAGCACAACTGGATACTGAGCCAGCACGATCAGAAAAACAAAGTCACCAGACAACAAAGGTAGAAAAAACTATTTTATTCAGGATTTATTAATTGGAATATGTCAGTTTTTGGAAATGTGCATCTGTGATATTTTTCATGTAAGTTTCAATTTTTGTAGTATTGCTGCATGCTGATTCTGACTTCTTGAGGTTACTTTCCAGTTCAGTATTTTGCCTTCATGTGTTTTTCAGGTGTGATCAAGGAAGGTGCAGTATTCTGCTAGCGTATAGTTTGCAGCCATTTTTGTTTTTTTTTTCACTAGGTTGTGCACTGGTGTTTTAGAGCCCCGGAGTAATTACAGTTGGCTTTCCATGCCACGCATAAGGTTGTAGCTCGTCTTGTCCTTGGAATTAGTGCTGTTTATGGTTTCATGATAGCATTTTGCTTATTATTTCAATCAGTTTTTTTGTACAAGTTTAGCGTCATTTGTCTTTATTTGAAATTTCATAAATAAATTTTTTTTCTAAAAATGGAATAATCGTATCAATGGGGTGGGGCTAGGGTGGGGGCGGAGCCAGGCTGGGGCAGGGCTAGGGTGGGGCCCCACCAAATTGGTCTGCATAAGACCGGCCCTGCTGTTTGTCACTTACACATTTCAAACAAAGGATGTTTACAAACAGTACAATGTGACCCCCCCCCCCTTTCTTCCACATTCCCTTGCTGCAGTCAAGAAAAGAGGAAAAAGGAATTCCTCAAATTTGGTCCAAGTTACATTTTTGTCAAAACCCAGAACAAATGGCAGCAGATTTAAAAATAGGGGGGAAAAGATCCAAGATGGCTGCCATTTGAACCTCACGTGCGTGACTGTTCTCTGTAATCCAACTTCTTACCGCTATGCCAGAGAAGGGGTTGGGCCACTGCAATAGTCTGTCAGCGTCAGTCTCCCCTCCGTGATCGGCTCGATCGAGACTTTTTTTTGCAGAGAGCCGGGACTCCGGTGACGTCGGAGAGTAGCCCGTTGGATCAACCCGGGACAGATGGAGGACCTGGTGTGATCTCTGGGCTGGAGGTTTCCCTCAGCCCTGACGAGAGAGCCCCTTCCCTGCAGTTGCGTGGCAGCAGCTCCCTGATGTTGGCATCTGCGGCCCTGCAAGTGAAGGGTTCAGCAGGAGTTGAGTGACGAGAGGCACTTTATGATCCCAAGGGAGCTCTAGAGAGTTTGGAGTTGCCGGCTCTACCAGCAAGGGCTGAAGCAGCTATATCTACTTTGGGGGAGTTGGAACATGCAAGTAAGGAGAGAGACTATCCTAAACTGCAATCCAAGGTACTGACTACTCAATTTACCTTACAATTTTCTTAGCCTCCTGAGGTAACACTGGATAGTTTGTGGTGTTTAATTGCAGACCTGCAGAGCCGGTAGTGGGAGGCGGGGCTGGAGGTTGGGAGGCGGGGCTGGTGGTTGGGAGGCAGGGCTAGTGCTGGGCAGACTTATACGGTCTGTGCCAGAGCCGGTGGTTGGGAGGCGGGGCTGGTGGTTGGGAGGCGGGGCTAGTGCTGGGCAGACTTATACGGTCTGTGCCCTGAAGAGCACAGGTACAAATCAAAGTAGGGTATACACAAAAGTAGCACACATGAGTTGTCTTGTTGGGCAGACTGGATGGACCGTGCAGGTCTTTTTCTGCCGTCATCTACTATGTTACTATGTAAGATCTGTCTTGGAAGGGAAGTTAAAAGAAACAGATGCTGGATTAGAATCTTTGATTCAACAAACTCAAGTACAAGAGAAAAACTTTCAACATATACAGACACTTCAAAGTAATATAGTAAAAGATTTGTCTAATTTGAGGAGGAAAACTGAATCGCTTAAATTTTTTTAGGAGTAATAATTTCCGTTTTCTTAATTTTCCTAAACAATTTGCAATTTCCCCTCAGGATATGTTAAAAAAAAGTATGTTAAGGAAATATTGGGAGTTTGCTGAAGAAAGTATTCCACCTTTTTCGCAAGTGTATTATTTGCCTACTAAACTTGTAGATAACCAGCAACACCAAGATAAGCAAATGTTGGATGTATCCATGTTGTTAGAATCTTCAGATACTGATTTAGTTACTGCATCAACTTTACATAAGTACATAAGTAGTGCCATACTGGGAAAGACCAAAGGTCCATCTAGCCCAGCATCCTGTCACCGACAGTGGCCAATCCAGGTCAAGGGCACCTGGCACGCTCCCCAAACGTAAAAACATTCCAGACAAGTTATACCTAAAAATGCGGAATTTTTCCAAGTCCATTTAATAGCGGTCTATGGACTTGTCCTTTAGGAATCTATCTAACCCCTTTTTAAACTCCGTCAAGCTAACCGCCCGTACCACGTTCTCCGGCAACGAATTCCAGAGTCTAATTACACGTTGGGTGAAGAAAAATTTTCTCCGATTCGTTTTAAATTTACCACACTGTAGCTTCAACTCATGCCCTCTAGTCCTAGTATTTTTGGATAGCGTGAACAGTCGCTTCACATCCACCCGATCCATTCCACTCATTATTTTATACACTTCTATCATATCTCCCCTCAGCCGTCTCTTCTCCAAGCTGGTAGCTACTGTGGTGTTGGCACCAGATAAAATGTGGTTACTGAGAATGTTCTTTAAAAATAAAGAAAAGACTTTTATGGGACTGAGAATTCAAATTTTCCTGGACGTTTCTAGAGATACCCAGAAAAGACATCAGCAATTTCTTCTAATGAAACCAGACGTTCTTCAGTTGGGGACTACATTTTTTCCTTGTAAATGTGTGATCAGATACTGATCAGTCAAATATGTTTTCTATGAACCCTCCCATCTTACAGCTTTTTTTTATCATCTAAACGGATCACTGGGGGGTGATCTACCTAGTGATTGGCTCTTGTTTTGTAATAGGAATTCCAAGGCACGCTAGGTTACATTTGCCTTTATAAATTTCCTCAATTATTCTCCACTGTATGGAATCTTGGATCTCATTTGCGGACGAGTATGATTAACAGATGAAAAAAGTTTTTTCCTTTTTTTTTTAAATTGTTTTATTCAAATATTGGCATATGCTTATTGTTATACTTTCTGTACAAGTCTCATTTTTGCTTATTGAAATATTGATTTAAAAAAAAAACTAGGGGGGGAAGGTCACAAATTAAATAATATAACAAATAAATGCATCAAAATTTAAACTATCCGCTTCCACATTCAGTTTAAACTTCTCGTACTGACCTGTAAATGCATCCACTCTGCAGCCCCCCATTACCTCTCCACTCTCATCTCTCCCTACATTCCTCCCCGTGAACTCCGCTCACTGGACAATTCTCTCGTCGTCCTCCTTCTTCTCCACTGCTAACTCCAGGCTTCGCTCCTTTTCTCGCGCAGCACCTTATGCCTGGAATAGACTTCCTGGACCTCTACGTGTAGCTCCATCTCTACCTGTTTTCAAATCTATGCTGAAACCCCACCTTTTCACTACTGCTTTTGGCTCCTAGCCGCAATTGCCCTCCCCTTGTCCCTTCCTCCCTTCTCACCCATTACTTCCCTCACCTGTAACTGTCTTGTCTGTCTGTATTATTATTTAGATTGTAAGCTCTTTTGGGCAGGGACTGTCTCTTTGTATCAGGTGTTCAGCGCTGCATGCGTCTGGTAGCGCTATACAAATGCTAATAATAATAATAAAATTAGTACTTTCACTCGGTAAATAAATGAAAAAAAAAATTAATAAAAAGCTACAGGTTGCAAAATTCCAATTATTGAAACTTAGGGCCCTTTGTAAGTCACACTAGTATTTTTAGCCCGCGCTGAACACTAGAGTCACCCATATATTCCTATGGGCAACTTAGCGTTTAATGCATCCTAAATGTTAGCATATGCAAAAAACGCTAACATGCCCTTAGCATTGCTTAGTAAACAGGGCCGTTAATGGCAAGAGAGACCTTTTTTCTTTTCAAGCAATTCCCTGTTAAAGTAATCTCTGCAATTTTACAAATCTCTCTGGCTCTTATCGGTCCCAGAAACAAAGGAAAGCCTGGCCTTTTGCCACTAGAAATACTGCTCTTACAGGTGGGGCTTTGTGCCCCTGGGGAGGTTTGTTCACCAGAGGAGGTGGGAGTGGGAAGTTTATAAAGATTAAGATAAGGGCCAGAAGCAGTCACATCTTTAGCCTTGTTTTCCTCAGTTGCCCTCTGCAGCTCGGGTTGATATTTGAACCTGTGATCTTCAGAGTTGGTTGAGTGGAGATCCTGTTGTTGAAGACCTTGGGTGGGGATAAGGAGGGTGAACAAATGGTCTTCTATATCTTAACAGAGCAGAGGAGAAGACAAGGGTAAAAGGGCTGATATTGTGATCGGTGTTGACCTGAACATGTATACCCTGGAGGAAAGGAGGAACAGGGGTGATATGATACAGACGTTCAAATATTTGAAAGGTATTAATCCGCAAACAAATCTTTTCTGGAGATGGGAAGGCAGTAGAATGAGAGGACATGAAATGAGATTGAAGGGGGGCAGACTCAAGAAAGATGTCAGGAAGTATTTTTTTCACGGAGAGGGTGGTGGATGCTTGGAATGCCCTCCCGCAGGAGCTGGTGGAGATGAAAACGGTAACGGAATTCAAACATGCATGGGATATGCATAAAAGAATCCTGTGCAGAAGGAATGGATCCTCAGAAGCTTAGCTGAAATTGGGTGGCGGGGCAGGTAGGGGGAAGAGGGATTGGTGGTTGGGAGGCGAGGATAGTGGAGGGCAGACTTATACGGTCTGTGCCAGAGCCGGTGATGGGAGGCGGGACTGGTGGCTGGGAGGCGGGAATGTACTGCTGGGCAGACTTGTACGGTCTGTGCCCTGAATAAGGCAGGTACAAATCAAGGTAAGGTATACACATATGAGTTTGTCTTGTTGGGCAGACTGGATGGACCGTGCAGGTCTTTTTCTGCTGTCATCTACTATGTTACTATGTGTTAGACCTACAAATAGCTCCAGAGCTGTCAGTAGGTCTGAGTCGTTAGGGAAGGAGATTTTTGTGACCTGGTTTTCTGAGCATTGGAGAGAATTGCTAATGAGCTCATCTAATTTTAGTTTCTTCCTGAGACCGGAACTTAGACGTTATCCAACACCTTTCCTGTGCAGTCTCTTGCCACCAGCACAAAATCTGCCAATCATGGTTTTTCTGATCCCTTGCATGGCACCCCAATTGTAAACGAGTTGCTAAATTACCCTCAATAATCTGATGCCATCAAGGGATGGGAAAGAGTGTTCCCTTGCCATGACTCTTCAATATTACACTGATCAGGTGGCCACCTTTACTCTTGGCTTCCTCTATTATCCTGTAGCAATTCCTCATTATCTTATTTTGAATAAGAACCCATGGTCCTGAGCATAGAGGGGGAGGCGGCACAGGCTGGGCTGATGGACGAATAGAGTCCCACTGCCAAAACACACACCTCATCCTCATAAGCAGGTGGAGTGGTGGATTCAGATGGTGCCTTCAATCAGGCAGTGCAAGCCATGCACCTTCGATACATTTGTTTTTCAAGCTTATAAACTATCTCTTAACTCTTGTAACACTCTGTTTTCACATTCTCTTCATGGATCATATTGTTCCACCAAGACAATATGATCTTCTCTTGACTACTGTGTGGTCATCCTAAATTGGCCAGTGGCATCTGGTTATCAATTTGTAAAGCCCGCCTCTTGCCTCTAAAGGAGAGCTGAACAACTTCAGAAGAGACTGAAAGCCCTTCTGGCAAAGGAAAAAACACTCCAGAGTTTAGTTTTTACCTTTTATAATAATACTTAAATTTATTAGAGTAAATAAATGATTACAAAAATTATTCTTTTATCCCAGTATTACAGAAAATTGAATTCATATGGATATCAGTCTAAATTTCAGCATAAGGAAAATAAAATATCTCTCTGGTCTTTCTGTGTATTTCCCTGGAAGCTTAACAAATCTGACTGCAACAAGATGTGCTTAGTCAGATTACTGAAGCTTAATTTTGTCCAATCACTTAATGCCTTATATTTTCTCTCTTACTATCTGGTATTCTTCAACTCAAGTTGACCTCTAAGGTCACCTTCACGTAATTCTGCTTCTTTGGTATTTTTCCCAATAATCCATCATTTGCCCTTTGGAACCTCAAATCTCCCTGAATATCACTCATATTTCCTCCACTGAGAGTGTCTCTGCATTATGTTCAAATTTAAAAACAGACAGACACTTGATAAAGTTTATGGCCCATTATTTTAGGCCAAGCAAGCCTGTTAACTTGTCCCTGAAAAGGCCAAGAAGACACAGGCTAGCTGTAGATCATAGATAAGGGAATAAGTTATATATACAAAGCTGGCTGATCTCTGCAAAACCAGACAGATCTATACTAAACAAACTTCTCCCCCTCTCTCTCTCTCTCTCTCTCTCTCTCTCTCTCTCTCTATATATATATATATGTATAGATATATCTATCTATATCAATAGATAGATATAGAAATACAGTGCACTCCATTTAAGTGCGCGTCGGATAAGTGCATGCTCTGTTTAACTGCATGCCGTACTTCGGTCCCGTTTTTGGCACCATCAATTTCTATGGGGACAAACTTCAATTTAGCGCACCACTGATAAGTGCAAGATTCGCTTATATGCATGGTTTAAGACCACTCCTCTGTAGAAAAGACTCCACATAAGGGCGTGCTGGAATATGGAAGCCGATTGGCACGTGACAACCAATGAGATTTCAAATTTACCGCCTCTTTAACTTCCACAGGCAGAATAAGCGAAAGAATGTTGTTAAGAGTGTACACTGGGGTCGTTGTCGTCGCGGCGGAACTGTAAGACTTTAACACTGGCTGAACGAATAGAAGTTCTTAAAAAATTAGAAAGCAAAGTCAAGCATCTATTGCTAAAGAATATGGTGTCAATCCCAGTCAAATTTCACGTATCTTGAAGCAGAAAGACCAGCTTCTGGAAGACTGGCAAAACAATACAAATCCACAACGGAAACGAAAACGGGCAGGAAAAGCTGAGGAGGTAGAAGATGCTCTTCTTCGGTGGTTTTCTCGTGTCAGGAGCAGTTTCCTGTCAGTGGTCTACTGTTTATGGAGAAAGCTAATCAGCTAGCTGAAAGTCTTGGACTAACTGAATTCAAAGCCACTGTTGGATGGTTGGAAAGGTGGAAGGAGAGGAACATAAAATTCGAGAAACAAGACGCTGATGACTTTGGTGCTGAAAATTGGGTTGTTTCAGTTCTTCCTACCATCTTGAACGAGTTTGCACCTCGTGACATTTTCAATGCTGACAAAAACGATCTCTATTGGCGAGTGATTCCTGATGGAACACTTCCATTCAAACATGCCTAAACTACTGGAGGTAAAACATCCAAGGACCGACTACGATCCTCCTTTGCTGCAATATGGATGGGAGTGAGAAGTTGGAATCCCTCATCATTGGAAAGAACAAACATCCCCGTTGCTTCAAGAAAGTTAAGCGACTTCCTGTGTCATATGAGGCTAACACAAATTCATGTATGACTGGGGAAATTTGGAAGCAGTGGCTAAAGAAGTGAGACACTAGAATGTGGGCACAAAAGCGTCAGATTTTGTTGCTTTGTGATAATTGTGCTGCACACAGGGATGATGTCAGGCTAACGTCAAGGTGGTCTTCCTGCCACCAAACACTACCTCTCTGATCCAACCTATGGATCAGGGCATAATAGCCAATTTCAAACAACATTATCGGTCTCTTGTGCTACGTCATCTGATGAGCCACTTTGAGCCCGCAAACTGTGGGAAAAATGTGGGGTATAAATGTGCAAATAAATAAATAAATGGACTGGCAAGGATAAACGTGCTGTTGAACTGGCTCGTAATCTATCACTGTTGGATTCCCTACATATGCAGAAAGAAACCTAGAATCATGTTACACAGGCAACCATTGTGAACTGCTACAAGCGGGCAAGCTTTGTTAAGGATGTGGAGAGGTACGAAACAGATGCAGCTGTTGCAAACGCATCAGATGAACAGGTCGACATCCCAGCCAGTATTACTGAAGAGGAGTTCCATTGCTTCGTAGATATGTCGAGATATGCGCCTACAAGCAGGCAACAGCTGATGATGGAACAGATGATGAAATGAGCAGCGAGGCACATGCTGACGAAATTCAACAACCTCCTCCTGTCACTTTTGCAAGAGCGCTGGAGAGTCAACACCATGCGGGCCTATCTGGAGGCCACTGGATGTCAGTGCTATGACAGTTTTTACCATCTGGCAGACGTAGTCTATGGAACTCACAGACCCAATAGTGTACAGAGGACTATAACTGATTACTTAAAGTAAGCCTAACGTCAGTTAATGGAGACTGCATACTGTACGTATAATAACAGTACTGTACATATGTTTATCAGATGTCAAGCTTCTTTGGGTCACAATGGTTAAGTGCACGCTCCAGTTAACTGCATGTATTTCTTTGGTCCCAGACCCTTGCACTTAAGTGGATTGCACTGTATATATATATATATCTACATATATAGATGAATAGATAGATATAGAGAGAGAGTGAGAGAGATTTAGGGAAGCAGTCTCACAGCTGCAAAGTCCAGCAAGCTTTGTTTGACTGACTTCTGACTTCCCTTCTAAGCTCTGCTTTTTTTTCTTTTCTATTACCAATGATCAAGCATGACTGCACATTTTACATGATTACAAATTTGTTGAATGTATTTCTTTCTCAGATATTGCTTGCAACATTTACAGCCCACCTTCTCTTCTCTGGCTAGACTACATATACATTTCCTCCCTTAGGACTTGTTTCTTAAGGTCCTATATAGTACATTCTGGTTTAGCAATTACAGATAACAGATATTTAATTTATTTATGCCACTTGATATACCAAAACCTCACCATAGGCAACACAGCAGTTTATAATAAAAGGAGAAAAGGAGGTACTAGACAGAATATAGCTGAGCAGAGACCTAGGTAACGGAGGAGGGGAAGAACTCTAGGAAAAGGTAGGTCTTAAATAGTTTCTTTAAAAAGGTGAGGGTTGGTTGGTTGGTTTAAGATGGAGATGCAAGTTGTTCCAAAGTTTGGGTCCTCTGTATCTAAAGGCAGAGTTCTTGAGACTTTGAGATGAAGAACTGAAGGTGGGGAGAGGGTCAATAGGTTCTGATCTACAGAGCGGAGATGATGGAGAGGAGTATAGGGAATGATAAGAGAAGCAAGATAGGAGGGGACAAGTGGTGGACAGGATTTATAGACAAGGATTTTTTTTTAAATTATTTATTTATATTTTGCGATTATATTCAAGACATACAATCTTTTCAAAACACACCAATAAGTGGAATATAATAAAAAGAAAATATAACAAGAAGAACACAAAATTACATTTGGTGATTTTAGCCCACATTATGGGGATCCAAGATTCAAAGTTAAACCAAAGGGACTTGGCATAATAGGAAACAATTTCTGATAACATCTCAGGCTCTACATTATTTATTTTCTGCTAAGACATATGGGCTTATCTAGCTACCTTCTGAGCTTTAAGAAAATCATTCAATTGTTTATCATCATAAAATATATATTTCCGATCTTTAAACATTACTAAGCATTTACATGGAAAACGAAGCTGAAAACGTGCCTGTAAAGAAAGCACTTCTGTTTTCATTTCTAGAAATTTCTTTCTGCGTTGTTGAGTCCATTTGGATATGTCAGGAAATATAGAAATTTTACCACCAAGAAAATCTACATTTGCTTTCTGAAAATAATTCTTTAACAGCATTTCTTTGTCTTGCATGAAGACAAATGTCACAAGTAGTGTTGATCTCAGTTTTATCTCTTCCCTGGATTGCTCCAGGAAAGCCGTTAAATCTTGTGTGGGCGTTTCTCCTTTCGATTGAAGCTCTTGTGAAGTTTCTGTAGTATTTTTCACCGGTAGATAAAATACTTTTTGTAATGGAGGTAACATCTTTTCAGAATATTTTAATTGTTCCTTCAAAAGTCTAAAGAACATCTCTTTCGGCGAGATCATGGCACACACCGGGAAATTGAGTATCCGTAAATTCAAATTTCTCGTGTTATTCTCTAAGTTCTCAATTTTTCTAGAGATCAACAATTTTTCAGCCACCAATTGCGATTGAGTAGCTTGTATTTTAGAAATATTCTGTTCATTATTCAGTTGTTTAGTGGAAAAAAGTTCCATTTTGCTTTTCATGTCTTTAATTTGAGAACAATTATTCAATGATACTGTAATAAAGGATGTACAGTCCTTATGAAGGTTTTCCAGAGCAGTCCATATCGCCTCCAGCGATATTTCGGCCGGTCATTTCAGGGGCTGAAGCGCTTCCGCGCAAAGTAGAGATTCAGCTTGCTGGTCGGCGTCAGTCTCTGGGGCTCGCATTAGCTGCCTCTCCTCCCAATTTTCTCCCATAGCTGCTGTTTCATCGGAGCCTGCCTCCCCTTCAGGGGCGCTATACTTCCAGCCTCTGGAAACAATGCTCCGGTAGCTTGTGGGATCGGTGGGGTAGCAGGACCCAGCGGGCTAAGCAAAAAATCGCTCTCCAAGCCAGTATTGTCCCTTGTACTGGCAGCGGATACGCCCGCAGGTGTAGACGCCAAGAAAGCTGAGATAGATGTTTGCCTAGTTCCTGGGGTCTCTTTCCGAGGGAGAGGAGGTCCCCTCGTTTCCCCTTTCGCTTAGGCATGCTCTTTCAGAATTATGGGTAAGAAAAAAGTAAGTAACGCTGAAATTTGAAAGTAATTCTAGGGAGCAAATATCTCTGCTTCCTGTCTATTCAGCCATCTTGGATCCTTAGACAAGGATTTTATATTTAATGCAAGCAATGACACAGCTTGTTCCCTCCAAGGTTACAGCTCATCAAAAGAAGAATTTAATAATAATTCTTTATATGATGGAGAGTTTGTGCAATTTCTCCTTGGTCCCCTGTTAGACCCCACTGACAATTCTCCACGTTTCCTTGGTCCCCTACTGAACCTCTTCCACATGGCCCCCAAGAGAAAAAGGTTGGACAAGCCTGCTCAAAAAATAGATGACATAATATAATTGATTACAAGGAGGTAGAATTAAAAAGCAACCTTGGGAAATATTTCTTCACAGAGAGGGTTGTGGATACCTGGAATGCAGTCTCAAAAGAGCTGGTGGAAGCAAAAATAGTGCTGGAATTAAAAAAGGATTGGGACAAACAGTGGATTTCTAAAGGGCCAGGAGATGGAAACCAAGAAGGGAGCACCTCAACAGCTGTGAAATAAATGCTGTGTTTCTCTTAAACCATGGGCAATGTAACCTACACTGCGTGCAGGTATTGCCCGGGCAACTCTACTGGGTAGAGTGGATGGACCATATTGGTCTTCATCTGCCATCATCTTCTGTTACAGGGTTATGCAGCAGTTCCATTAACATAACCTGGTAAACTTGAGGACTGCTACTACTACTACTTAACATTTCTAAAGCGCTACTAGGGTTATGCAGCGCTGTACAATTTAACATGGAAGGACAGTCCCTGCTCAAAGGAGCTTACATTCTAAAAAGACAAATGTACAGATAATCAGATAGGTCAGACAGATTAGGGCAACCTATATGTTCGAAAGGTTAGGTTCCGAATGCAGCATTGAAGAGGTGAGTTTTAAGCAAGGATTTGAAGATGGATAGGGAGGGGGCTTGGCGTAGGGATTCAGGAAGACTGTTCCAGGCATAGGGTGAGGCAAGGGAAAATGAGTGGAGCCTGGAATTGGCAATGGTGGAGAAGGGTACTGAGAGGAGGGATTTGTCATGTGAGCGGAGGTTACAGGCAGGAACGTAGGGGGAGATGAGGGTAGAGAGGTAGGGTGGAGCAGCAGAGTGAGTGCATTTGTAAGTAAGGAGGAGAAGCTTGAATTGGATGCGGTATCTGATCGGAAGCCAGTGAAGCGACTTGAGGAGAGGGGTAATATGAGTATATCGGTTCTGGCGGAATATGAGACGTGCGGCAGAGTTCTGAATGGATTGAAGGGGGGATAGATGGCTGAGTGGGAGGCCAGTGAGGAGCAAGTTGCAGTAGTCAAGACGAGAGGTAATGAGAGCGTGGACGAGAGTTCGGGTGGTGTGCTCAGAGAGGAAAGGGCGAATTTTGTTGATGTTGAAAAGGAAGAAGCGACAGGTTTTGGCAGTCTGCTGGATATGCACAGAGAAGGAGAGGGAGGAGTCGAAGATGACCCCGAGGTTGCGGGCAGATGAGACGGGGAGGATGAGGGTGCCATCAACTGAGATAGAGAGTGGGGGAAGAGGAGAAGTGGGCTTAGGTGGAAAGACGAGGAGCTCGGTCTTGGACATGTTCAGCTTCAGGTGGCGGTTGGACATCCAGGCAGCAATGTCAGATAGGCAGGCCGATTGTTGGATTATTTGTAGTAAATAATTAGCAGATTTTAGTACACACAGCTTCAGCTTTAGAAATGTTAATTTCTTTCTTCATCTCTCTCTCATTCACCCCTGAATAATTCACTGCTGAGTCACTTTAAAGTTGAAGTAACAAAACATCTGTTTACTCACAGTTTGTAGTTAGATTATAATCAGACAGGCTTATATATACATATTACTATACATTTGTATTATCAGCTCCTTCCATGTGCTTAGATGGTAATGGATGCTCACACCACCATAGATCCTCTCAGGTTAGGAGAGATCATGAGCTCCATGTGCTCCATGTGCTGCATGTGCTGCATCTGACCCCCACAGGAAGTTGCATAGCTGTGTGACCTCTCTAAGTAATTCACATCAGAGGTCACAGAGTAATCACAGAGAAATAATAGGTGACAGGCAATGCATGTAAAATACAATTACATTCCAACAAACCCCTTCTCATGCATAACTGTCATGCAATTATTTATTCATACAAAGTCCAAGCTTTATACGCAGATTCACAAAATGTTCTCTGGGTAACGGTTTGGTCATGATGTCAGCTGTCATCTCACTGGTGTGACAATAGTGTAGACTGATGACCCCTTCTTTCACCAACTCTCGCACGTTGTGGTATTTCGTTGCGATGTGCTTGGTACGTGACTGAACCTTGTCATTCTGTGACAGTCGGATGCAGCTCTGATTATCTTCCATTATCTGGATTGGTCTCTTTTCAGCTATACCAAAATCCAGCAAAAGTTTTTCAATCCACATCAGTTCTCTGCACGCTTCCGATACGGCCACATATTCAGCTTCTGTAGAAGACAAACTCACAATACTTTGTTTATGACTGGCCCATGAAATTTGTACATTTCCATACATAAACACATATCCACTTGTGGATTTATAATCAGAATGATCCCCTGCCCAATCTGAATCACAGTAACATATTAGTTTTGGATTACTATTGGCTGAAATCTTTAATTTACAATCAATGGTACCCTTTAAATACCTTACCATCCTTTTAACTGCAGTCCAATCTGATTTGGTAGGTGAGCTGACCCTTCTGCTCAAAATTCCTACTGCATTTGCTATATCAGCCCTGTATGTGGTAGCTAGATATAAAAGCTTACCTATGGCTGATCTATATTGGATGTTATCTGGTAAAGGTTCTCTTACTGTTTCATCCTTCAGAAAATCAGTGATCATGGGAGTGCTTACAACTTGGGCATCTTGCATACCTAAACTTTCAATAAGCTCATTTATTTTCTGCTTCTGGCTTAGAAGATAAGAACCATCATTTTGTTTCTCAATTTCTATACCAAGATAGTATGACACATTACCAAGTTCTTTTATCTCAACATTGAGGTTTAAACACTTTACAATGTCCTTGTACTCTTGCTCACTTTCGCTTGCAATGAGCAGATCATCAACAAAAGCTAAAATGTATGCATATTGTCCATTTGTGCACCTAGTGTACAAACATTTATCTGCTTCACCTTGCTTAAATCCTAAATTTGTCAATATTTCATGCAATTTTTCATTCCAACATTTTGCACTTTGCTTTAATCCATAAAGACCTTTGTTTAATTTACACACTAGCTGTCTTTGTTTTGTATTTATGAAACCTGTTGGTTGTTCCATGTACAAGTCTTCAGTTATATCTCCGTGAAGAAATGCTGTTTTCACATCAATGTGGTTGACTTGCATGCCTTTTGAGACTGCAATGCTCAGAAGTGTTCTGATTGTCGTGTGTTTCACTACAGGTGCAAACACTTCATCAAAATCTTCTCCATATTTTTGAAGATATCCCTTTGCCACTAATCTGGCTTTATACCTTTCCACTTTTCCTTGTGCATTCCTTTTTAACTTGAATACCCATTTGCATCCTATAGCTTTCTTGCCAGGAGGTAATTTTGTAAGAATCCAAGTATTATTTTTATCCAATGCATCAATTTCTTCTTGTGCAGCTTTATGCCATTCAGCAGCTTCTTCTGCTGGCATTTTCTCAATCTCATCCCATGTTAAGGGCTCTTGAGCTTCTGCTGACTTTGTTAGGTAAGACAGTCTTGGGGGTGGAACACCTTTGTTTTCCCTGGATGAGCGTCTGACAACAGGTTGGTCTGACCTTTCTGCATCCTCTATATCTGAGAGTTCTTCTCCAATTGATTCCCCTTCTCCAACTGTACTGTCTTCTTCAATGATCCTTTCTGTGTCTGCTTCCTCTGCCTGTTCCTCGTTAGATACAGGTGAGTTACTTTCAGACATCTGCCTTGGTATGGCATTTATATACACTGGCATGTCTATTATGGTTCTAGTTTCATATTCTGGATGATAAGGCTCATCTGGGATAATCCAGCCTTTATCAACCCTTTTGTTTTCATCAAAATATGTAACATGTCTTATGCCAACAATGCCAGTTTTCAGATTCAAAATTCTATATCCTTTGTGTCCTGGAGCATAGCCAACTAAAATGCCCCTTTCTGTTGTGGAATCCAGCTTATGCCTTCTTTGCTTTGGTACATGAGCATATGCTGTACTTCCAAATGTTCTTATGTGTGACAGGTTTGGCTTCCTACCCTGCCATGTCTCATGTGGTGTGCGCTCAGCGCCTTTAGTTGGCATTCTGTTTTGTAGGTACACTGCTGTGAGAATGGCTTCCCCCCATAGTCTTTTAGGGAGATTGCTATCTGACAGCATACATCTGGTCATTTCCACAATTGACCTAAATTTTCTCTCTGCAACAGAATTTTGCTCTGGTGTATAAGCTACTGTTGTGATATGTTGAATGCCTTCTTGTTCTAGAAATGTGCGCATGCTTTGTGAAATGAACTCACCACCATTGTCGGTCTGAAGAACCTTTGGTTTTCTTTCAAATTTATTGCTCACCATGGCTACGTATTTCTTCAGCATGTCTGTGACTTGACTTTTTTCTTTCAGCAAATAGGCCACACAATATCTAGAGAAATCATCCAAGAATATTAGCACAAATCTGTTATTTCCCAATGATGGGATATTAAACGGTCCACATAAGTCACTGTGTATTAAGTCCAGCACTTTATTACTCCTATTTCCTGTGTATGCAGGAAATGAGGGTCTCACACCTTTTTGAGTAACACAGTCTATGCATTTCTCCATTTTACCAGCATCTGCACTTATCTGAATGCCAGTGGCCAGTTGCTTACTGTAAAGATCCTGGATCACCTTAGAATCACGATGTCCCAGGCGGCGGTGCCAGATTTCCAGACTACATTTACCATCATTCTTCCTTACTTGCACCATATGTGAGGCTTCACCTGAAATGTTCAGCTTATAAACATCATTATGCATAAAAGCTTCAGCATACACTTCATCATTTTTAGAGATTGTGCACTTACTGTTTTCAAAATGAATCACAAATCCCTTCTTATCTAATGTAGATACACTAAGCATATTGCAAACTGCTTGGGGAATATACAAGACATCACTTACAGGAATTTCTTTAACTTCATTAGACACTTTGCATTTTAAGAATCCAATACCTTTTGCTTGGATCTTAGCAGTCCCTGCGTTTGCAGTTTTAAGAATACCTTCCTCTGGACACATCTCCTGAAAGAAATCCTTACAATTGGTTAAATGGCATGTGCTCCCTGAATCCAAAATCCAAGTACTTTCATTTGAATTATTATTTACCATAGTCAAAGATTTTTCTGCCATTAGAAAGCCCTTGTGTTTATCTTTGTCCTTCATACATTTCCTGGTTTGAAAATTCTTTAGTTCCATTGGCTTAGGTGAGCTAGAGGGAGTGTTTTGTGTTTCCTTACACCATTTAGATACATGTCCCTCCTTTCCACATGAGTAGCAAATCAGCTTGCCCTTGGGTGGAGTTTTCTCATAGCTCCGCCTTCCTCTGTTCTTTGCCAAGAAATTTGTTTCATTTCTCTCTGACTTGCTTTGAGAACACATCTCCTCAGAATCATTTATTATGCATTCCTGCCTTAGTTTTGATGTTGCCTGTTCAAAAGATTGCCCTTCAATGGCCTCATTTACAGACCTAAAAACATCAAACTTCTTTGATAGTGAGGTAAAAAGAAATGCTCTTTTCAATGCATCACACATGGGAATTCCAGAAAGTTCTAGCTTTTGAAATGAAGACATAAGATGCATAATGTGATCATTACATTTACTTTTATCCCTTAATTTGGTTTCATTCAACTCTGCCAGCCAAATTGGTTGCTGCTTTGCATATGTAGTTGCATACATAGTTCTCAGTTTATATAAAATGTCCTTTGGTGTATCTTTTCCCTCCACTAATATGGCTTGTTTCTCTGAGAGAGCTTCCAAAAGCATGCACTTCACATAATAGTTTGCATTGTCCCATTCAGCCATATTTTCAGCTGTTCTGTCTTGGTCTAAGCATATATTTAATCTTTTTGCTCGAAGGAGACATATGAATCTTAATTCCCACTGCTGATAATTAAACTCATTTAATTTAGGCACCTTGAGAGAATAGAACAATGGTGAATTTCTTCCCTCAGCCATTTTCTTAGCCTTCTGTCTGCTGTGTGGGGGGAGAGAGAGACAGACTGAATCTTTCCTTTAAAACTTAAGAGAAAAATGTGGCCTTTTTTTTTGCCTGGTAATATTTCTCTTCTTTTTCAATTCCTGGCCCTGGGCCCATAACCCTTTTGTTGGATTATTTGTAGTAAATAATTAGCAGATTTTAGTACACACAGCTTCAGCTTTAGAAATGTTAATTTCTTTCTTCATCTCTCTCTCATTCACCCCTGAATAATTCACTGCTGAGTCACTTTAAAGTTGAAGTAACAAAACATCTGTTTACTCACAGTTTGTAGTTAGATTATAATCAGACAGGCTTATATATACATATTACTATACATTTGTATTATCAGCTCCTTCCATGTGCTTAGATGGTAATGGATGCTCACACCACCATAGATCCTCTCAGGTTAGGAGAGATCATGAGCTCCATGTGCTCCATGTGCTGCATGTGCTGCATCTGACCCCCACAGGAAGTTGCATAGCTGTGTGACCTCTCTAAGTAATTCACATCAGAGGTCACAGAGTAATCACAGAGAAATAATAGGTGACAGGCAATGCATGTAAAATACAATTACATTCCAACACCGATACCTTGGCCTGGGTCTCTGCGGTGATGTCTGGTGTGGAGAGATAGAACTGGGTGTCATCAGCGTAAAGATGATACTGGAAGACATGAGATGAGATCAGTGAGCCTAGGGAAGAGGTGTAGATAGAGAAGAGAAGGGGTCCAAGAACAGATCCCTGGGGAACTCCAACAGATAGCGGGATGGGAGTGGAGGAAGATCCATGAGAGTGCACTCTGAATGTGCGGTGGGAGAGATAGGCTTCCTGAAGGGCCATCTGTGTTAGTGTACTGAAATAGCCCAGGCTAATGGAATTTTAATGGAAAATGAGGGGACAAATCTATCACAGCATTTATGCAGAGCAATTGTGAGGGCACAAGACAAGTAACAATTTTGCATGAAGAAAAAAAGCACAACTGTCCCTTCCAACACAGGATAATCATCAACTGTGCAGGTCATGTTCTCAATTTTCCTTAATTTTTTTTTTTTGCAAGTTGTGAGGTAGACTATAGGATGCTGCCCCTTTCCCCTTAAGAACACTCCCTCAGAGTCAGAACCACCTTAAGCCCCATAGGCCTGCCCAAAGAGGAAGTGAGCTAGGAGGGGTGGAGCCAGGACAGCTGCCAGGAAGTATAAAAGGAGGGGCAAGAGTTGGGTTAAAGAAGCCCAGGGAAGGGAGAAAATGCTCCACAGCATATGCTAGGAGGTTTTCAACCCAGTCCTCAGGGCACACCAGCCAATCAAGGTTTTCAGGATATCCCCATTGAATTTAATGAGAACCAAGAAATAGGAAACAAATATTTATTTTAAAATTACCAATCCTAAAATGTAAACAAACTTATAAAAAATAATTATAGATTGGATCACTTACCAACTCACACTAAATTTTAATAAATTAAAAAATATACGAACATACAAATATATACTATGTGATATGCACTCAGAACCACGTATCCATATAGTGGGCAACCCACATCATCGCACATAAGGAGTCCTCAAAAGTCAATCAGCTCTTGCAGCTACAAGACTTTTAAGTTCAAACTAATGATAATGTCCAAAAATAATCTTCCAAAATGGCTTGCGTACTATAATCAAGTAACACAAATATAAGGGAATTAAGGTCCGTTGACAATAATGTGATTGACTCCAGAATGGGCCATAGGGGCCAGAGAGTGTGGGCATTGTACATATTGCAAGTATTCCATGACTATTTATCAATTTCAACAACGCACTTGAGGGTTTACATTCAAAGATCCAGTACCACATGTAATACAGCACAGGTGGTCTATTTATTTATTAGGATTTATTTACCGCCTTTTTGAAGGAACTCACTCAAGGCGGTGTACAGTAAGAATAGATCAAACATGAGCAATAGGCAATTAGAGCAGTAAAAATATTCGAACAATACAAAGTATGGCATGGTATACTACTTGCAATGACAACACAGTATGTACTAGAACATTATAATTGGTAGTGAAGGGTAAGGCAAAGTTGTAACATATAGATGAGTAAGAAAGTAGGAAGAATTAGAAACTAAGGTGACTGATTTGAAGAAAGTTGCACATGAGGTCAGAGAGATGGTTAAATATCATCTCAGCTAGGGTAGGAGTGGATAAACATGTCCCGCTGCAGTATGTGCAGCCCGAGTCAATCCTTGTGTGTGTGAGACTAACAAGTTAGTTACTTCTTCCATTAAAGGCTTGGTTGAACAGCCAAGCTTTCACCTGCTTCCTGAAGTAGAGGTAGTCTTGTGTTAAGCAGAGCCTTTCAGGCAATGCATTCCAGAGTGTGAGGGCTACTCTGGAGAAGGCTTGCTTGCGGGTATCACATTGTGTAATGTCTTTTGGAGAGGGTGTAGTTAGTTAAAGTCCTTGGGAGGACCTTAGTGTCCTTGGCGGTATGTGGAGGATCATCCTATTTTTCAGATACTCAGGGCCATTTCCTTTCAGGGCCTTGAAGATCAGACATAGTTTTAAATTTAGCCCTGTATTGTACTGGAAGCTAATGAAGTTTTTGCAAAAATGGTGTAATGTGGTCACGTCGCTTGCAACCTTCTATGAGTCTTGCTGCTGCATTCTGAATCAACTGGAGCTGGTGCAGGCCCTTTGTAGTCGGAGCATTGTATAGTGCATTGCAGTAATCCAGTCTTGATGTTACCATGGCATGCACAACTGGGATAAGATTTACCTTCTCGATGTAAGGAGAGAGGCAGCATAGCTGTCGCGAATAGTAGAAGCAGCTCTTGAAGATTGCTTGGATTTGGGTAATCAGAGTAAGTGTTGAATCTAACTGTATTCCAAGGTTCCTGACTTGTGATTTGAGGGGGAGTTCATACTTCCCAAAAGGGATTTTGATGTCAGGTATGTATCCACTTGTGTTAGGGACCCAGAGAAGCTCAGGTTTACTTGGGTTCAGGCAAAGTTTCTTGTGTTTAGTCCATTCTTGAATTGATGTTAGACAAGTGATCAGTTTATTCAAGGCTGTAGGTAAGTCAGGTTCAATGGGTATGAGTAGCTGCACATCATCCGCATAGATGTAGAACTGAGTGTCCATTGACCGAATCAGCTCTGCTAGTAGCTTTAGGTAGATATTGAACAGAATAGGTGACAGTATCGATCCTTGTGGTACCCCGCAGGTCAGTGTCCATGGTGGTGATGAGTTGCTGCCAATCATTATGGATTGTTGCCTGTCTGATAGGATCTGAACCAGGCAAGTACTGTTCCATTGATACCTGTTTCTGTCAGTCGTGCTAGCAAGATATCATGATCCACAGTGTCAAAAGCTGCTGAGAAATCTAGCAGTACTAACATCGAGGCAAATCCCTTGTCTCAGTTTCTGTGAAGACCATCTAGCAGGGATACGAGGACCGTTTCTGTTCCATAACCAGGTCTGAATCCAGATTGACATTGATTTAGCCAGTTACTCTTTTCTAGCCATTCAATAAGTTTCCCTAGAAACGGGATGTTGGATACTGGCCTGTAACTTTCAAGTTTGTCCTGGTCAAGGTTGTTTTTCTTCACTGCCCTTTTTAATGCTGTTGGTAGTTGCCCATTAGAAAGAGAGGTGTTCACAATTTTTGTGGCGCCTTCTATAAGGCCCATACTTGCCTGCTGCACTATCTTTGATGGGCAGGGATTGAGGGAGCAGGTAGTTGGTCGAAGGTCTCTTAGGTTATTAGGTTAAAAGTGTTCCGTCTCTGTTAGGAGGGGGCAACTTTGTGCACACCTGGTTGACTGGTTGGGATTGCCTGTAAATCCTGGTGGAGACTTTTAATTTTGTTGGCAAAGTATGAAGCAAAATCATTGCAGTTCAGTTTAGACTGGGCAGGCTGGTTTTGTTGTGGGGGTTGCAGTAGGCTGTTTACTATACTGAACAGCTGCTTGGTTGAATTGGCAGCCTGTGCAATGCATTGAGAGAAATACTGTTTTTTGGTTGCTGTTAAGGCTTGGCGGTACTTTGCCATGTGCTTCCTGCAGTTTAGCCTGTCTTCATCCAGGTGAGATTTGTGCCATCTCCTTTCCAGTTTTCGTCCTTCACGTTTAAGGACCCGAAGTTCTGGAGAAAACCAAGGTGAGCATTTGTGAGTGGGGCATAAGACCTTTTTTTTTAATGGTGCTGTTTTCTCTAAGGTCTTGGCTAGGTGTGTATTCCAGATGTCAACTTGTTCTGCCACTGTTGTCTTTTCATCTGTATGCATAGTCCAAGGCCTCTAGGAAATTCTCAGTGGTCAGCTTTTTTTTTTTGTCTCTGATCTCTTCTGATGATTGTGTGTCCTTGCAACAAACTGTATATTGGCCAGACTATTAGAAAATTAACATTTAGAATAGCACAGCATCTCAGCAACATTAGACTGCAACGTGCAGAAGCACCGCTTGTGGAACACTGGAGTGAGGCTCACCATTCTATGATGGATCTTCAATTTGAGCCTTAATATATGTTCAACTAATTCGGGGGGGGGGGGGGGGGGGGGGGGTAATGTACTGCAAATTCTGCACACCAAAGAACAGCGATTAATTTTTCATTGGGACACTGTACAGCCTCACGGTCTTAACCATGAGGTTGAACAGTTTGCTCCTGTTTAAAAATCTGGAATTCAGCTCTCAACCAATAATATCATTCGTGATTACACATGACGCCTGATGGGGGCAGTTCCCCTATATTGAGTATTGGCATCTTTGAGCAGTTAATTTATTTGGGCTCATGGAGTGCTTATGTCATGGGTAACTGCAAAAGAAGCTATATTTAGGACTGTTTAAAGTAATTAAGTTTTTGATACATTTTATTATTTTTGTTGGTGCTTAGATATATTTTGCATTTATTTTCATCTCCCATGTTTTTAAACCAAAGCGCTGGAGTCATGTGTTCATTAAGTTGTCACTTTTCTGTTTCTTTAAAAATTTTTAGGGGGGGAAGCTGAGGCAAATGCACTTGAAATAGCTGTAAGTGCAATAGTTCGCTTGGTGGCATGTCTGATGTCAAAGTCTCCTTCCTTGTTGTTATTTTATATCAATAACTCTCATAATTTAAAAGAAAACAGCTACAATATAAAAAGTAGCAATGCTAGCACACATATAAAAGTATTGAGAGTTGTATGTTCTCTTTGTAAGTTTTAGCATGAGTTTTCCATTGCCACGTTGGTAATAGTCCCAAGGTAAATATAGGAGTATCTCTGAGAAGTGCCCCCCCCTTTAAAAAATATTTTGAAAGAAATCAAAATAGCGCCAACATTCCATGCTACCAATCCCAGGGCAAGCTGTTGCTTCCCCATATCTGTCTCAATAGCAGACTATGGACTTTTCCTCCTGGAATTTGTCCAAACCTTTTTTAAACCCAGATACGCTGCTATTACCACACCCTCCGGCAAAGAGTTCCAGAGCTTAACTGTTCATTGAATGAAAATACATTTCCTCCAGTTTTAAAAGTATTGCATGTAACTTCCTTGAGTGTCTCCTAGTCTTTGTACCTTTGGAATGGGTAAAATAAATAAATAAAATTACTACTACTACTACTATTTAGCATTTCTATAGCGCTACAAGGCATACGCAGCGCTTACTCGTTCTTGTAGCTGTGAAAGCTGATTGACTTTTCAGGACTCCTTAGCTGCGATGATGGGATGGTTGGTGGGTTGCTCTCTATTGATGAGTACCTGGTTCTGAGCACATATCCCTTATATATTTTTTTGATTTATTAGAATTTAGTGTGAGTTGATAAGTGATCAATGCATAATTATTTGTTGTAAGTTTGTTTACACTGAATTTGATAGAGATATCCTGTAAACCCCTACTGGCTGGGTGTGCTCCGAGGACTAGGTTGAAAACCCCTGGCGCATACCTTCACTACTTGTGTGTAGCTACCAGAATAGTAGAGAATCCTGTTCTTGAGGCCTGGCTGGAGCCAGACCAGCATTTGGACAACCTTGCAGAGAGACTGTATAGAGTATACTTTTGGGCCTGTCAGCCTCAGGCCTATGTAAAAGATTGCCTCTGAAGAGACTTTATTCCTTATTTTTCTGTGGCTATGAAGTAACAGGCCTCCACTTGTGTTTAATAAAAAGTTTTGCTTTACCTTTGTAACCCTGTCCGGCTATATGATCCGAAAGCCCTTGCTCATGCTATCACAGAAGTGTACAACTGTTATACTGAGGCAGCAAGGCAGTTTTCATTTCATACCCAAGAAAACACTATACAAAAAGATGAGCAAAAATGAAGGAAGGCCGGTCAGAACAGCAAAATTTTATTTTCCACAACATATACATAAATACAATATTAATCCTATTCCACACATGCAAAAAACTGACAACTTAAGACAAAGTTAACACCAGAAAACTGACAAGACAAATTTCCAACATTGCACTTAAAATACATTTTTAAAAGCTCCAGTCCAAAGTCTATAAAGGACAGAACCCCTCCTCTGTCTTTAAAGCTCAGCAGACTTTTAAAGTCTAAAATTTTTCATACTCCAACTTGCCTATTCACACAAGCACAGATATCACTGACTGCAAAATTGTTTTATCATATCAAAACATAGTAAAGCTTGCTCCCTACAAATTAAACTTAAACCACAATGTGCCTTCTCTCAATTTGTAACCTGGCAATATTTTACTCATTTTTGAGTCGTTCTGAATGTTCCAAAGTAGATTTAAGTGGCAATGCAGCATACCCAGTTACATTTGCTCCCTGTCTTAATGTGGCCTACAATCCAAGCTATGATTTGCAGTTCAATTTGAATCTGCATGGTGGTATTAACAATCCAACTGTTTTTATTCCACACTAAGAAATGTTCTCATTTGCCTATAATCTTTGCTTAGCAAAAAAATGCACTGATAGAAAAGAATTAAACACTTGGGAACCAGTCAATTTCCCGACTTATCACCGATAAATATAATACGGTAGATCTGTGTGCATTTTTTAAAAACTGTACAATAGTCAGTACTGCTAGGTAACGAGTTTCTTTAAGAATGTACCCCATTGCTGCTTCAGAACAATTCTGGCTTACTGAGGGGATGGTGGATGCTTGGCTTCACTTATCAGCAGAGACTGTTGTAACTAAAACCAGGGCTGTGGCAGTGGCATAGCTAGGTGGGGCCATGGGGGGCCTGGGCCCTCCCAAATTTGCTCTGGGCCGCTGGTTGACTGGTGGGGATCCCTAACCCCACCAGCTAAAGACTTCGTCCAGCACTGGTTTGTGCAGTGCTGCCGCACTGCCTGCCCTGCTCTCTTTTCCCCTCATGTTGGGCATGCTCCTTTTAGTGAAATTGAGCATGCTTAGTTTCACTAAAAGGAGCGTGCTGGATGCGAGGGGAAGAGAGAGCAGGGCAGGCAATGCGGCGGCAGTGCCGGAAATCGGCACTGGATGGTCTTCAGCTGGCGGGGGTTGGGGACCCCTGCCAGCCAAGGCATTTGCGGCGGCGGGTGGCAGAGGGCGGCGTGCTGACCAAAATGTGCCCCCCCCCACCACGAGGTCTGATTACACCCCTGTGGGGTTAAAAGCAAAAAAAACCTAAATATATGGTTAATTTTTCATTTTATATGTATAACTTCATCTTAAAGTACTGGTAGATTTTAAGTTATTATTTACCAGTACTTTAGATCCAGGACAAATATATATTTGGGCTGCACATTTAACATGTTAAGTATTTAACTCATGTTCAAATTTCTCTTCCTCCCCCCCCCCCCCCCCCCCCTTTTTGTTTTCTGCTGGCACCTCTTCTTACCTCTCCAACAGCTCCCTCTCCTCATGGCTGTGGGTTTGCCTGATGCAGTGAAAGTACGCTGCATCTCACCCAGTTAGTTCCCAAGCCTCTCTTTGTAACAGGAAGCTCGATCAGAGGAGGTGGAACTTCCTGTTAAAGAGGCTTAGGGTGGGTGAGATGCAGCATGCTTTCACTGCAGGGAAGCTTAGAAGGAATTTATTTTCAATGCCTTGTATCCTTTCCAATAAAATGTGCGTCTCATACATCCCTCTTCTATACATATAGAATACATTCTTCTGTAACAGATCATGATCAAACACCTAGACTTACATATTTTACTTAACAGTTCACACCAGACTATGCAAGATTCCCCAAATCTCCTAAAAGGCCCCTTTAGGTTTTTAAACTTAAGCACTCTGTCACATCCTCTAATTTTGGTTTTTGAATATTAGCTTCTTGGTAACTAACCCCACACCATGTCCCTATTGAGCATTTCAGGGATGTGTTTACTAAAGTGTGTTAAGCAGTCTGCATGAGCTTCAGTATAACCTAACTAGCTAATGCTATTATTATTATTATTTTAATAAATAGCCAATGCAGTAGCCTAGTGATTAGTGCAGTGGACTGGGGAACTGAGTTCGATTCCCACTGCAGCTCCTTGTGACTCTGGGCAAGTCACTTAACCCTCCATTGCCCCTGGTACAAAATAAGTACCTGAATATATGTAAACCGCTTTGAATGTAGTTGCAAAAACCTCAGAAAGGCGGTATATCAAGTCCTATTTCCCTTTCCCTTAATAGAGGAGGGGGTGGGCAGAGAGTAGGTGCTAAAGAAAAATTGTAAATTATCTGATAATTTTCTTTCCTTTAGTCACAGCAGATGAATCCAGAGACTTGTGGGTTATGACCATCTATCAGCAGGTGGAGAGAGTACCAAACTGAACTCTGCCACATAGGACAGTATGCTCCTTTGTCAGTCACTATTTCTCATAACAAAGCAGAAGAAATAAGGCGGCAAATATTTCTCCCGCCTCACAGAAATGAGGCATAAACCCGCCAACTAACAGAAGTATGCACAGGCAACCACAGCAAGAAACCTAAGTAGAAAAACAGACTAAACTGACAGCAACCACCTCATGAAAGGGTGGGACTCTGGATTTGTCTGCTATGACTAAAGGAAAGAAAATCATCAGGTAAAACAATTTTACCTTCCTTGCCATCAGCAGCAGACAAATACAGAGACTTGTGGCATGTAGTAAAGCAGTCCATAAGTTGGATGGAAAGCAGACACAGCTGTGGAAAGAACTGACGTCCCAAAGGATGCCTTGGACCTAGCCGAAACCATCAACCAGACAAGCAGGGTATGGAGACATGCCAGGACATACCCCAAGCTCTGGCTCATTATGAGGCTGCATTTCCTCAACTGGGGCCCCACCAGGAGCAGGAAGGGAGACCACACCCAAACATCCATTGGTTGTCAGAAGGTACCAGAAAGGCCCACAGAGACTGTGATATAGTGGCAGATGGAAACTCTCAGGATGATTTTTGTCCCGAAGAATGGAGGGAACAATGGCTGATTAATGGAAATGGAAATCCGGAAAACACCACAGGCAATAATGGCAGGACCATGCCAAGAGTCACCCTTGACTCCAAGACATGAACAAGGTATCTGCAGAGAATACTGTCCGGATTTCAAATTAGTGATGGAATCAAGCAAATAAAATGCCAAGTTGGAGTCACAATGTCCATGCAGAAATGGCACACAGAACTCTGACTTAAGACAGGAAGGATCCTGTTGCACAACAGGGCTGAGGCTCAGGATAGGGCGACTGTGCCCCAAACCTGGAGCCAAGCAGAACCCTATAAGACAGGATGAGCTGAAACATGACACTAGCAAGTGACATTCTACACAGAAAGGGCTGAGTTGTACACTACAGTACATCAGAGGGGCGTTCCCCAGCTAGAACAGATTCCTCAACAAAGATGGAAAGTCACAGATGACAAATACGAGACCAGTCCGAGAATCAGATATGAACAGCATTGAAGCTGTTGTGCACTTCATGAATGGTGCAGTACTCCTAATCCAGAGATGCAGCTGCCCAGATCAATAGGAAGAACTTCACCCCAGAGCCAGACAAGGAGCAGTACTCTGTAATCTGAGATGGAACTGAACTACGCATTCAGAGAGAGAGAGATTTGGACAACTCCAAGGATGAAGCTATGAGGCATAACCAGAGAAAGGAGGAGATCCACTTTCTACAGTGAGTATACACACACGAGCCATGCCCCAAAACTCAGAAAAAGCAGTCTCTCATAGACAGAGATGGAGCCAACTGTATTGGAGCGATACAGAAGAAGAAGATGAAGATACGGCTCAGTAGCATGAATCTTGCTATTTGGGATTCTGTCAGGTACATGTAACCAGAATTGGCCACTGCTGGAAGCAGGATACTGGGTTAGATGGACCATTGGTCTGACCCAGTATGGCTATTCTTACGTTCTCATGAAGCTATGAGCCACGCCCAGTCATCAGAAATGGAACTGTGCTCCACAAAGGAGTCACAACCACCAGGAACAGATCATCATGTTCAGAGCAGAGTTCCACACACACAAAAAGGAGGCGTTTGCTTCCCATTCAGACATGGAGCCGTTCCAATCAACAGAGAGGAAACTGGGAACAGCATCCCAAAATGGAACCGAACTGAGATTGGGACCAGCAAAGCACGAGTGGAGCATGCTAGATATGGTGATTTGGCCACTGGGTATAGCCAGAACCATGCTCCACCAGCCAAATACTGAGCAGGACAGCATGTGGAATGGGGGAACTGTGCTGTACAGACAGTGATGGAGCCATGCTCCATATGTACCAACAGAAGCAGCTCAACAGCCATGAAAGATGAATACTGCCAATAATATAGAGCCACAAGCTAGTCAAGCAGCCGTAGCCATGTGCTAAGCTGAAGCTATCAACGGCCACAGGAATTGCTGGAGGTCGACAAAGCTGGAGCTGCCAACAGCGGAGTACCTGTAGAAGCAAAAAGACACAACCATGCCGCTTGCCCAGTGGAGAAGGGGCACTCAAAACAGCAAAAACCTAACAGTAGGAGGTGGGTAGTGAGGCTAGACAGCCTGCATAGCCCCTCAAAAGACAGTCCCGGAACAGCCATGAAGAGGCTGGTGAATGCACCACAAACTGTCTTCTGCTGATCAGCGACAAAAAACAGAAGACTGCAACCTGCCAGGCACCAAGGGGACATCCCAACCTGCACCTACTCCAAGATGCAAGGCTAAAGCGGCCCAAAAGCGAATAGTGCAAGCGCTAAATAATCTGAACAGTACATTGCCCATGTTGGAACAGCCCCAAGGTGGCAAAAGGCGAAGAAAGCTGAGAGGTGGAAACATTGCCATATGCTGAAGTTGAAGTCCGCAAATGTAGTCGGGAGCTGAAGACTGACAATTCCACAAGGTACCGAAAAACAGGTCAAACAACCGGGAGTCTAAGGCTCCCAACACAGCATGGGATCACCATCTTAGGGAAGCCATGCTGACATGACCAACATGCCCTGAAAGCAGCTGCTACAGAAGCACACCACTAGATGCTCATGCGGACATGGGCCGCAGCTGCACCCGCATCAGAGTAAAATGGCCATGCCTCAGGAAGGACAAAACATAGTCCAAGCAGCACAGGGCCACAGCTGCCAAACAAGGGACACTGCAATCCAGTAATCTGGAGTAAAACACAGCAGAGGACAGCAAACACCCCTGAAAATGGAAGCAAAAGCCTAAGGCTGCCTATGCAGCCGGGAAAGAGCAAGCTAGGCAACCATGAGATGTTTCCCCATAGCTAGAGGCGAGAAGGAAATACACTTCCCCCTGAAAAGAGGGCAGCCTTTGCCAGCATAGCCCAGGTCTCAGATGGAGAAGTGAGCTGCAGATTGAAAATGCAGCCTGGAGAAGGGCACCATCAAGAAGGCTGAAAGGGCAGTCAAGAAGAGTACAACCTGGGAGTTCTGTATGGGAATTTGTCATGCAAGAAGGAGCCAAGATCCGGAACCACAAAGGCAGACAAAAACCTCCATAAATCAAGGGAACCAGCGTAGTCTGCACCACAATAGCCCGGAAATTGCGAAGACAGAAAAGAAGAAAGAGCAATCCATTATTGCAGCCTCTGACCAAAATGGCTGCCGCTGACTGAAGAGAGGTATTGTAAAAAAACAAAAAAAAAAAACAAAACACCAAAATCATTCCTGCACTGGCCCAACAGTACTGTCCCCAAACACAGGCAAACCCCCACACAGGCTGCTCAAAAGGAAATATAGTATATTTCCACAGCTGCAATAACCCGAACAGCACAAATTCAACAGAGGGGAAGAACGAAAGTTGATACAATTTTGCAGGCCTTACCAGTATCCACAGGCCTTCTGACTCCAATCAGGTGGCTGAATCAAGACAGCTACAGGAGCGCAATCACACTCTCTCCTCCAGAATGCCACATAAACAGAAACCTGCTCTCTTCTAGCATTATTTTTTTTTTAAGTTTTGTGAGGAGGGAGGAGGAGGAGAGGGACCTGGCACCACCAGGTGTGCCCAAATCAGGCACCTCTACTGGCCTAGACACCCCCTCCCCCCCTACAAGCACAAGTGAACTGGAACAGGAGCTACAGAAGCAGGAGAAACCATGAGCACGTGAGAAACCATCCACAGTCTTCTGGAGATAAAGAATACTGACTGACCAAGGAGCATACTGTCCTATGTGGCAGAGTTCAGTTTAGTACGCCATCTTCACCTGCTGGTATGGTCATAATCCACAAATCTCTGGATTCGTCTGCAGCTGATAAGGAATTATTACATATACATTTAACACCACTTCAAATAGGCAACATTAAGTGCAGTAATGCATGCTAGACACCCTGTCTTTACTGACATTGCTGAGAGAACGCTAGACACCCCCTCCCCCATCAATTACTGCTGAGCCTCTGCACTAAATGTGCATTAAGACACCTGTTTGGGAAATATTTTAACTGTTGGTTATTTTTGGTGTTATACTTTCTTTCTATAACCTGCTTTGATTTCTTTAAGGACTAAGCAGGATATAAGAGTTGGAAATGAAATGAAAAACCAAGTGCACTATTATTTGTTACATTTGTACCCCGCGATTTCCCACTCATGGCAGGCTCAATGCGGCTTACATGGGGCAATGGAGGGTTAAGTGACTTGCCTAGAGTCACAAGGAGCTGCCTGTGCCTGAAGTGGAAATTGAACTCAGTTCCTCAGTTCCCCAGGACCAAAGTCCACCACCCTAACCACTAGGCCACTCCTCCACGTGTCCCTTACCTCTAAGTTTTATAAATTCTGACCATGTTCCGTCAAGCTCACAGAGCAGCCATGATTAGTACGGTATCGCCAAACTGGAACCAAGCAATTATGGGATATCACAAATGACAACAAAAGCACAATATACAAACCAATTGGATGTGAGGGGTAATTCAGGGGAATTGCAAGGGAGCAAAAAATCTAAACTATGTTGATAAAATCTTTTAATACTTTGGTTGGAAAAAGCCAAGACATTAATATCTCCTATACATCCCTCTCCCAGCACAATTATCTTCCATCCCTCCGTTGGCTGCTGGCCCTGTTGTGAAAAATCACAAGTACAAAAAATGTGTGCTAAAATTGAGCATGCAATTTTTTTTGTCTGCATTACTGCATCAAGTGTTAAAAGCATGATGATAAAATGTTTAAAAACAAGAATAAAAAAAAAAAAAAAGGAGTGAACTGAGCTAAAACTGTAGTAAAGTCCTTTCATTAACCACTGACGTTAAAAACAGCAGTAAGAGGTGGAAGTCTAACTCGCATCCAACCACTGCATGAAAATCTGGAAGTTCTGCTCAGCCCAGGACCCCAGAGCCAGAGGACTCTGCCACATGACCCCCTGACCTAGCAACAGCTCCCACCACCCATCTAATTGCCTTGCACCCTACCCATTCACTAATCCAGTCAAGACATGAGAGGGAGTCAGGAGCTTACGGGGAGGTCCAGGGCAAATATCTTGTCTATTTTTTAGGCTTTGAATTACTGTACCTCTGATCCAGGAATCTACCCCATCTCTGGAGCTAGCATCATAAGTGGTGCTATGAAAGCATTATCCCTGAACCTGGAATTCCCAGAGTCTGTGGTCAATCCCAGACCTAAATTATCAGAGTCCACCACCCCCACACCCAGGAACTCCAAGTCCAGGACCACAGTGGTCCAGCACCAAAGATTAACATTAGCCCCAGAAATGTGAGAATTCAACCTCTGGCCCAGGGGTTCAATTTCAGGTGTTAAGGCCTTCAAAACCTTAATGCACTTCCTACATCAGAGAGTAAAAGCTAATCATGTAATTTAAATAGGATTTGCATGGAGGGGCACTCATTTTAGAGACTTCAGACCATGTCTTTTTGCGAGTTCAAAACCTTATTAAGTCATAAGTAAAGCCGAACTCACAAAAAGATCTAAATATGAGTAACGTGGTGTGCTAATCTCAGTGTACCTAATTACATCGACCGCTCCTCCCACCCCTGTGATTCTTTTCCCCACACAGCACACACAACATGTATTTGATTCCTGTCAATATTCAGCTGATAGAGATCAAGCAGGTAGTTCAGGGCCCTGTGATTTCAAGTGCAGAAGGCAGCCCAGAAGGGGCGATGGTGGCAGCAGCAGTAGTAAGAGCACGGGACCAGGGTCGTATTTAAAATGCAGGTGCCCTTAGGTAACTGGGGAAAGAGGCCCCTCAGAAGTTAGTGGTTGGGATGATCCCTTTTTTCCTCCCCAAATTATTTATTCCCAAATCCCTTCTGCTCCTGGCATTCCCCCTCACTTTGGAGTTGACTCCACTTCCCTTTGTGCTGGTATCTACCTTACAATGGCAGTGATACTGGAAGGAAATTTAGTTCAGGGCCTATGAGCTGTCATGTGGTTACAGGCCTTGTGGCACTCATGCTCTCTCTTCTCCACATATACAAGAACAGGGTGCCACAGGACAGATTATGTGATGACTTGCAGGTCCTGTGCAGAATTTCCTTCTAGGAGTTGTTGCTGCAAGGCAGGCCTAGAGGAGAATGCCAGGATGGCAGGCCCAGATGGCGGAATTTATCAGCAATGCCCACATCCATAAAAGTTTGCAAAGCAAATACCATTCTGATTGCTTAGAAATATTTTTGGCTCTGCTAAATTGTACCTTTAATTTGAAGAGCTATTCACCTGTTCAGTATCCATGTCTGTTTTGATCATTCCCACAATAAGTAACTTCCTAATCCCTTATTTGTCCTGTAACTATCCTGAATAGATTGTAAGCTCTGTTGAGCAGGGACCATTGTACACAGTGATGTGTATGTTTAGTAGTAGTATAGAAATTAGGACGATCAGTGCCAGTTTAAAGGCACCTCACTACCAGGTTTTCATTTTCCTGTAGTGGACTGGACACTGTTCTGTGGGCAATTATTTCACTGACTGTTTCACAACAGCACGACTTACATTCTTTGCTTTCAGTCCAATAATCATGCTTGGCTGTTAACCAGAAGAACTCCACAATCCTACATTCATTTTCACTGGTCTTTATAGCACTATGAGCAGTGTATCTCACAAGGAAAGAGGATCAGCATGCTCAAGGTTCCGCTGGCTCTCTGAAAGAGGATTCTGGGATCTTGAAACAGGTAAAGTGCTTGTTTATTACTGACCTTAGTCACAGCTTCCTTGGAATTGTATGTTGAAGGGAAAAAAAAACCCCACCACACTGTCTACATTTTGCTGCATCAAATTAGTCTTCATTTCAATAAATCTAGCATAGTAAATGTCTTTCACTGCATGCCACCTGATGGCATGCACTGGAAGTGAACGTAGGGTTATTTAACCTATCTCTGGAGGTGGCCACACGATGGCCAAGAAGCTAGAGCAGGCAGAAGTGTAAATATCTAAGAGTGGCAGGGACACACATAAAAGTTACGTAGGTACGTACGTTAAGTGGGAGCCTCGCCTGTGTCCCACCCCCTTGCAAATACACACTAAGGGGCCCTTCTATGAAAGGGTGTTAAGCACTTAACTTGCAGTTAATGCATTAAGGGCTTTATGATAGTCTGTTTTTGCACATGACTGAATTTTTCAGAACTTTTCTGTCGGGGGTGTGGCAGGGGAGGAGAGAGATGTGCGCGTTACATTTACCATGCACTAACTGGCCAACACAGAGTGAACGCGGGACCACTTACCACCTCCTAAACAGAAGGTACTGAGTGCTTCCACATTAATCAGGAAGCAGATATCATGCGTAAATGTAAACACAAGACCTGAAAAAAAAAAAATTATGAAACACCCCTTCTTGATGCAGCATTAGTTTCAGGCTTGCGGTGTGTTAAACTTCTGCATTTTAGTAGAAAAGTCCCTATGTAAGTTAAGCAAGTATTTGCAAAATAGCACTTGGGCAGAATTTTTCCATACGTGTGCATGTATATACCGTTATTTTAAATGTTTACGTGGTAACATGTATAAGTGTGGGTACCCAGGTTACAGAATTGTATTTCATGGGTCCAACTTCGCAAGGGATTTCTCTCATTCTGTGTCTACAGCAGTGGTTCCCAAACCTGGTCCTGGAAGCACCACAGACAGTCAGGTTTTCAGGATATCCACAATGAATATACATGAGAGACTTGTATGCAGTGAAGGCAGTGCATACAAATCTCACAAATCTCTCAGGAATATTCATTGTGGATATCCTGAAAACCCGACTGGTGTGGTGCCTTCAGGACCAGGTTTGGGAACCACCTTTGCTAAATATGATCCAAGGTCTTAGAAAACACAAAGCCACAACCTACTGCTCTTCACATACTTACCAATGCTGATACAAACTATAAATAAAGTATCATCAAAAAGCATCTTTGATATTCTTTAGCTGACGGACCGCTAGGTCAACAGGCAAGTTAAACTTTAAATGACTGAGCCGGCTGAGGATATTAAGGGCACTCTCAAAGCCACTGTTGGCCATGTAACTCCAAGCTTGGTAATGAGACTGAATTAGGAGGCCTGATTTACAGATCAGATTAATCCAGGAGACCAGGCGCTGCTCATTCAAAGCCATGCAGACCAGTGCTTTGAACTCAGAGTCAGCACTGCGCTTGAATGGGTCGTGCTCCGTCAGTACTGTGTGGATGGCAGACAAGAGGCTCTGCTTGGGGGTGACAGTGACGCTCCCAGACACTGGCAGGGAAAAAGACTGAGACAGTTTGCGAGCTGGGGATTCCACAAAGGCTCGGCCATTCTTAGCATTGTAATACTTCACAAAGAGTTCCCAGGGGTGCATGGACTGGGGGGCAGTGCTGAACGCAGGGATTAAACAGGCAATGGGAGCCATCACCAAACTCATCCCTTGTGAGGAAGCATAGAGCCCGTGGGCCAGCAAGTCCCGGATGGCTATAGCCAGTTCCTTCCTGACAGCCACCGTCAGTTCATCTCGCCCACCCAAGAAAGTATCTTGCCTGGAAGTGTAGCTGATCACGTGATCAGTGTGCTGCTGGTACTTCAGGGCCAGCTGTTGCACTCTGTGCACAGTGAATTCCAGTTTCTTAACTAGGGGAGAGTAGTTTTTGACAGCCTCGTCCTGCTGCCAAAGCCTGTTGGGGATCTGGCCCATGGAGCAACCAAACTGGCTGATGGCAAAGATCTGCAACACAGCCAGTGCTCGACGCAGCAGCTGCAGCCCCGTTTCTCGCATCTTTTGTGCTTGTTCCGGATTCACTGTTCAGATGCAGGGTGAAAAACAGAGAAAATGGTAATAATATTCATCTACTGCCATTAACATACAAAGTACTGTGCAAATTAATCTCCAAGGCTACAAAATCCAGTCTTCTTTTTCAGCAGGTACATTCTACATGAAAAGCAACAGTGCCAGAGACATTTGCTGCGTTATGGGTCTCTCAACACTCTGGTAAGTCAATTCTTCCAAAACCATTAAAAGGAAAAATATATTTTTGAATAAAGATTTTGGTTAGAAATTTTGTGAGGAATTGTAATAGATATTTTCTTAGAGAAAAAGAAAACCTCTGCCATTACCTCTTTTCTTGTTGAAAACAGGTCTTTGCTCTTGTTTTCTACTGAGATTGTTGACAAGGCATGAATTAGAAAAATAAATACAATTTGGAACAGGACTTATTTTAAAGAAGCTGCTAGAGAGCAGATTCCTAATTTACAGCTATACAGCCCCTACATTATTAGATTTGCTGAACTGCTGAGGACGGAGGATGAGGAGGAAATTCCAGGGATTAGTTTAACACAGGGGTTCTCAACCCAGTCCTCAGGACATACCTAGCCAGTCAGGTTTTCAGGATACCCACAATGAATATGCATGACAACTGGCATACAAATCTCTCATGCACATTCATTATGGATATCCCGAAAACCTGATTGGCTGTGTCCCAAGGACTGGGTTGAGAACCCCTGGTTTAACAGAATAGAGAAAGAATTGACAAAAATGACTAGGAAAAGATACACACTCTTAAAGGAAAACAAGATCCACCTGAGACTCTGGTCTCAGTTAGTGTGCAGAGTTCTATGTGAAGTGCCCTGATTTGCAGGGCGGTACTCTCACGTCCAGATCTTCAAATACCATTAAAAAGGCACATTCCTTCCTCAGTCCTACATGTGTGCAAAGTTAGGGGCCTCCAGCCCTTGTCTCTGCAAGGCTATAAAGAAGTCTCAGAGGAAGGGACTATTTGTGAAAGCAAAGATATACTTTTTGATTCTGCATTAATCTACCTTTGCTGTTTCCAGGGGTCTTCCTGATATGTGGCTTGGAAGAGCCACCTCCATCACTTTGGCCTGTTGAGCACTTGCAGTGCTTCTCCTCATTCAGGGGGCTGCCAACTTCATCTAAAAAGAACAGTGAGATGATTTAGGGCTGAAAAATAACTCTAGCTTCAGAAAGCCTCTCCTTAACTAGATCATTCATTGACTGCTTTTACAGGAGAGCTCGATAATGGAATGGAAAAGTGGATCAACCAGGTATTACATAATAGTGAGTTAATCATTACCACAAAAAGGACAAGTTTCATCTGATTTCAATGGTTTATGAAATGGCACTTTTGCAATTAGTTGCTCTTCCTTGCCTAATTTTTTCCTAATTGTTTTAAAAACAATCCCTCAAAATATTTTTCTTGTACTGCGATACACACTGATGAAGGCTCCTAATACTGGAAGAAAACTAAAGATTTTAAAAAACTAATAAAAGTTTAAATTTTAAGGCTTAATGATTTGATATACCGCCTATCAATTGAAAACATAAACAGTGGTTCACAAATTTAAAACAACTAAATCATTCAAGGGAAATGGAAAAAAAAAATAACACCACGTAAATTAAAACACATAAAATGGAAGCAAAACATACACCATTTCAGGAAAAATCTGAAACTCACGCAGAAGGACACCCACTTAAGGAAATTGATACAAAAGAAGAAACAAGAGAACAACAATGTGAAAGTTAAAAAAGTTCCAAGGTACTCCCTAAAGCAGCGGTATTTAAATGACTGCAAAACAGTGGCCACTGTCAGAGAGGGACCAACATGATGCAAAGTGAAGTGTTTTGCTTTTTTGATTCATTTTAAGAAAACCATGGGAAATATTAAAATATATAAAAACATTAGAATATAAAAGACCTGCTAAATCTTCCAGTTTCCCTCCATCTACTTTAAGAGTTTCTTCAAACTGCTGGATCTTCAAAGCAGTTTAATTCACAAGTGGGAGAACGGAATATTTAGCAGACCAAGTTGTACAAGTGAAAATTTCTCTTATACTGGATCATTCACTTTTTCAGAGAAAAGTTGAGAACTTTGAATTACTAGGTTTTTAAACCTTCGCCTGCTTTACTTTCCTCAATTAATATGTCATTAACTCCTAGAAACGTTTTACAAATATCTTCAAGTTGTTTATAAGTATTCAACTGAGGTGCTTCCTCCATTGCATAGAATATATTATTTGCCTAATTCTAAGAAACATAGTAACATAGTAGATGATGGCAGAAAAAGACCTGCACGGTCCATCCAGTCTGCCCAAGAAGATAAATTCATATGTGCTACTTTTTTATTTGTACTGTCCTCTTCAGTGCACAGACCGTACAAGTCTGGCCAGCCCCATCCCCGCCTCCCAACCACCAACCCCGCCTCCCAACCACCAGCTCTGGCACAGACTGTATAAGTCTGCCCAGCACTATCCCTGCCTCCCACCACCGGCTCTGGCACAGACTGTATAAGTCTGCCCAGCACTATCCCTGCCTCCCACCACCGGCTCTGGCACAGACCGTATAAGCCCCATCCCCGCCGCCCAACCACTACTCCTGATAGAGGATCTTCTGTGGTGGATGTTTCTTCAGACAGTCTGAATTTGACGGATATATTGGACACAGAGGAGGAGATGGTGTCTAGATCAACCCTGATGGTGACTTGTTTTCAATCACGATAAAGAAACTTTGCTTTCCCTTTATTTTAAGACTAAAGATTTAAACTTTATTGAAGGCAAAGTTTCTGTATTTCCTGATGTAGCTAAGACTACCCAAAGTCAGACAACGGCAGTTTGAGCCTTCGTCAAAAGGCTATAGATTTGGGCGTTAATTTTCAGCTGAGATACCCTTGCAAATGTATAGTTTGGTTAGATAATCATGCTTATATATTTTATAAACTACCTCAATTACACTTTTTTGTAGAAGGCAAAGGTGCTACGGATAGTGGGGTTTGAGTTACTTCCATTTGTGAGAGCTGTAATAATTAATGGGTGTTCACTCGGTCGACTTTTCTGTCATTTCCTGTAAAAAACAAAGTTGCTCTTCATTGGAATAATTGGGATTCTTGTCTCTCTTTAGTGGACTATATTTGAGCTCTATGGTTGTTTACGCTTATGAAAAATTTCATGTAAAATGTTTGTGGTATAAGGGTCATTATTCTAATTCAATTTATATTGCTGTTATATTGAAAACGCAAATAAAAAAAAAGAATATAAAATTAAAAGTTTTGTAGTATAATTGAAAAAGTTTTTGCCTACAATTGATTATGAAGATCTTGTCTGTGTGCCAAGATGAAGTCAGAGGTTTTTTCTTCCTGCTAATATATTTTTTCAGATATACATTGGAGTACTGCATTTTTACTATGAATATACATATTAAATGTAAGATGTAATTCTAGTACAATGCACAACATTCAAATTGAATCATTATAAGAAAGGTTAATATTTTGAATCATAGATTTAGACAGTACCGTTGCTGAATCAGATGGCTTCAGGTTTCTTGGTATTCAGTTTTAGGCTATGATCCCTCAACCCGTCAGCAACCCACTCTATACAGACATTACGCAGACCATTATCTGGTCTAGCTGGACCTAAGGATATTAGCAGCTTAATGTCTTAAGTACAGCACAGACATCAGAACTTATAAGTTTGACACTAGATTGTTAGCTAGATCAGAAGGGTCCGTTAGACTTCTTGAAAAATGGCCAGAGATTTGCAGCATGCAAGGAAGCCCCCAGGTAAGAGGCTACTGTTCAACAATGCAACCAAGAAAGGGAGCAGGCCATCGTTAAGGTGTTTCACAAACTGGGGCAGTAAGGGATCAAATTAAGTGGAAGCTTTCACTGAAAGCAAGATCCTAGACAAGGAAACACTAATGCACAAATTAAAAATGCCATAAGTGGTACCCAAAAAGGAGAAAATGACAGCAGGGCATGCAATACAATCTATATATACTGAACTAAGAGAGAAGTTGGCTGCCAGATCTGTTCTTCCACTGGATCAGACAGGTTAAGTCCATGAGACAAGAAGTGGCTAACACTTGACAAAGTTACAGAAAATGATTAAAGAAATCGTCAAAACAATCTAATGGAATAGCAGATAAAGTGGAACTGAGCCCTGATTAGAGCTGGGCCATCTAGAAATGATAATAAACTGTTTAGAACTAAGTTGGAATACTACATCAGCTTAACATGCTGAATTTCCTTTTTTTAAAAGAAAAGTTGAGTTAATTTATGACATAAACCAGTAACTAGGATATAACAAAGGAGAGGGAACGACGTACAAACTAAAGTCCAAACAAAAAAACAGCGCCACGGGCCTTTAAAAATAGAACAGTTCTTTAATGAATGAGCCTTGACAAAAAGACCCGACACGGGCTGTGTTTCGGTGACTAGCACCTGCGTCAGGGGTCACAGTGATGACGTGGAAAACTTGGGGAATAACTCGAATATATTCCTCTACAATATATTATTCCTTACCCCACGTCCCCAAGTTACTTTGTAGCTTTTACTATATGAGACGTGGGGTAAGGAATAATATATTGTAGAGGAATATATTCGAGTTATTCCCCAAGTTTTCCACGTCATCACTGTGACCCCTGACGCAGGTGCTAGTCACCGAAACACGGCCCGTGTCGGGTCTTTTTGTCAAGGCTCATTCATTAAAGAACTGTGTTCCATTTTTAAAGGCCCGTGGTGCTGTTTTTTTTGTTTGGATAAACCAGTAACTAACCATTTACTTTTATAAGATACAAACATACCAACCTTGGATAAAATTGATGAACATTTCTAGATCTCTTATTTGCGTCTTTAGCTGTTCCACCAGCTGCTCTTTGACCCTTGCTGGATTTACTATTTGAGCAATGGCAGCATCCACTCGCTGGCGCAGCTCTTCTGGTGACAGAGAGTCAATGTCCTCATTCAAATTCATGTCCAATTTCTTTATTAACTCATCTATGATCACCTACAGGACATAACACAGCAATCGACATTAGCAATGTCAGTCTTCAGCCTCAGATATCTATGAATATTCCAACATAGGGTGAAATCACTCAAATAGACAAACCCAAATATGCCTCGTAATTAATGCAAAACAGTACATTGATTCAGATAAAGTACTAAACAAGGGTGCATGGACCTTCAACAATGGACCTCAGCCTAAAGGGCCCTGAGGGGATCCATGAAAAACGAAACTCTATTTACATTAACTAGAGACAATCAACAATTTACAATGTCTATCACCAACAGTTAATTCTATCCAAATTACAGCTGATATTGGAAAGTAAATCATTCCTGATTGTAGCAACTCTCCAGACTTCTACTTGATATCAGGTGCCTTCCTGCTTTATTTTTATTTATTTTGTTACATTTGTATCCCACATTTTCCCACCTATTTGTAGGCTCAATCTGGCTTACCACAGTACTGTAACGGCGTTAGCCAGTTCTGGTATGAACAAATACAAGGTGGTATTGTGGTAGAATGAGGTTCATGTATGGTAATTACATTAAGAGGCTTTAGAGAGGAAGAGGGGGAGTTAGGATATGTCCATTACAGTCTTTGGTTATGTTATGTCGCAGGTAACCAGGTTTTTTCATGTAGGTTTGGTGGGGTATGCCTTTCTGAACAGGTTTGTTTTTAGTGCTTTCCGGAAATTTAGGTGGTCGAGTGTAGTTTTTACTCCTTTTGGTAGTGCGTTCCATAGTTGTGCGCTTAAGTAGGAAAAGCTGGATGCATAAGTAGATTTGTATTTGAGTCCTTTCCTGCTTGGGTATGGAGGTTTAGATATGATCATGCTGATTTTGTAGTGTTTCTGGTTAGCAGGTCAGTGAGGTCTGTCATGTATCCCAGGGCTTCACTGTAAATAATTTTAAGAACTATTGTGCAGATTTTGAAAGCAATTCATTCTTTGACTGGAAGCCAGTGCAGTTTTTCTCGGAGGGGTTTGGCGCTGTCATAACGCATTTTCCCAAATATAAGCCTAGCTGCTGTGTTTTGGGCGGTTTGAAGTTTCTTTATGATTTGTTCTTTGTATCCTGCATAAATTCCATTGCAATAGTCTGTGTGGCTTAGTACCATTGATTGTATCAGGTTGCGAAATATTTCTCTCGGGAAGAATGGTTTCACGCGTTTGAGTTTCCACATTGAGATAAACGGTTTTTTTTATGGTGGATTTCGCTTGGGTCTCTAATGATAGGTTCCGGTCAATTGTTACTCTGAGAATTGTAACCTGGTGTTTCAAATGCTTGTGGGTTTGTATGCATTGTATTGGGATGAGATGATGAGACAATGTGTTTTTTCTGTGTTGAAAAAGTTTTAGTTGGAATGCATTTGCCCATGAGCTCATGATGTTTAAGCTGAGCTTGATTTTCTTGGTGATTTCTGCAGGGTGTGTTTGTAGGAGATGTATATTGTGACGTCATCAGCGTAGATGAAAGGGTTAAGGCCTTGGATGGATAAGGCCTTGGCTAGTTGGGTCATCATGAGGTTGAAGAGGACCAGTGATAATGGCGAACCTTGCGGTACTCCGCAATCTGGTTTCCAAGGTGATGATATATTTCTGCTTGATTTCACTTGATATGTTCTGGTGGTTAGAAAACCCTTGATCCATTTGAGAATGTTTCCACAGATTCCGAAGTAATCTAGGAGTGTTAGCAGTATGTTGTGGTTAACCATGTCGAAGGCCCTGAACATGTCAAACTGGAGGAGAAGAATACTTTTACCTATTGCTATTTCTTGCTTGAATTTGGTTAGGAGAGTAAGTAGTACTGTTTCGGTGCTCTGTAGGGGGCGAAATCCTGATTGTGACTCGTGTAGTATTGTGAATTTGTTTATGTAATCATTAAGTTGTTTGGTTACCAATCCTTCCATTAGTTTGACTACTAATGGGATAGATGCTACTGGGCGATAGTTGGTGATGTCATTTTTTTTTTCTTGGTGTCTCTTGGTATTGGGGTGAGTAGGATGTTGCCTTTTTCTTTAGGGAAGATACCTTGTTGAAGCATGAAGTTTAAGTGGGATGTGAGATCTGTTATGAAGTGGTGGGGGGCGGATTTTATTAGGTAGCTGGGGCAGGTGTCCAATTGACAGTGGATGTTGGAGTATTTTTTTAAGCGCCTGGGTAACTATCGGCAGAGAGGAGAGCAAAATTTGACCAGATTCGGTCCGCTGGGGTTCACCAGGGGTTGGGTCTAGACCATTAATGAAGTTTTCTATGTCCATGTTGTCCTGAGGTAGAGTTTTGTGTAGGTTTGCAATTTTTTCGTTGAAGTATTTAGCAAGGTTGTCTGCAGATGGGATGTCAGTGTTGGATGTGATGACCGGCATAGTTTGTTCACGAGATGGTATACTTCCTTCATGTTTTTGTAATCTGGCCCAATTTTAGTTTTGTAGTATGACCTTTTGGTCTGTCTTATTGCATATTTGTATTTCCTTTGTATTTGTTTCCATGCATTGAGTGTGTTTTCGTCTTATTTTTTTCCATGCGCGTTCCAGTTTCCTGGATTGTGTTTTTAATTTAGATAAAAAGGATCTCTAAAAGTTACTCTCTATACACCACTATTAAAAGAATATTAATTTACTTTCTCTTTCCATTAAACTTGTTCATCAACTTACTACAGGCTTTTCCCTTGCCCCCACTTTAAAAGGGAACAGTCATACTGCCCTTCTGGTATTGTTGACAGTAGATGTTTTGGAAGGATAATCAAGAAAACATTCAGGTGATTTTTCGAAAGAGAAGGGCACCCATCTTCCAACACAAATCGGAAGATGGGCGTCCTTCTCTCAGGGTCGCCCAAATCGGCATAATCAAAAGGCAATTTTGGGCGCCCTCAACTGCAGTCCGTCGCGGGTACAACCAAAGTTCACGGGGGCGTGTCGGATGCGTAGTGAAGGCAGGACTGGGGCGTGCTTAAGAGATGGGCATCCTCGGACGATAATGGAAAAAAGAAGGGCGTCCCTGATGAGTATTTGATCGACTTTACTTGGTCCATTTTTTTTCACGACCAAGCCTCAAAAAGGTGCTCGAACTGACCAGATGACCACCGGAGGGAATCAGGGATGACCTCCCCTTACTCCCCCAGTGGTCACCAACCCCCTCCCAACCAAAAAAAAAACCAAATTAAAAAACATTTTTTCCAGCCTCTATGCCAGCCTCAGATGTCATACCCAGCTCCATCACAGTAGTATGCAGGTCCCTGGAGCAGTTTTTAGTGGGTGCAGTGCACTTCAGGCAGACGGTCCACAGCCCATCACCCCCCCTACCTGTTACACTTGTAAATGTGAGCCCTCCAAAACCCACCAGAAACCCACTGTACCCACATGTAGGTGCCCCCCTTCATCCCTAAGGGCTATGGTAGTGTTGTACAGTTATGGCGAGTGGGTTTTGGGGGGTTCAGCACACAAGGTAAGGGAGCTATGCACCTGGGAGCAATTTGTGAAGTCCACTGCAGTGCCCCCTAGGGTGCCCGGTTGGTGTCCTGGCATGTCAAGGGGACCAGCGCACTACGAACGCTGGCTCCTCCCATGACCAAATTTCTTGAATTTGGTCGTTTTTGAGATGGGCGTCCTCGGTTTCCATTATTGACGAAAATCGAAGTCACCCATCTCTAAGGTCGATGATCTCAACATTTAGGTCGACCATCTCTTAAGGTCGACCTAAATGTTGAGATTTAGGCGTCCCCGACCGTATTATCGAAATGAAAGATGGACGCCCATCTTGTTTTGATAATATAGGTTGCCCTGCCCCTTCGCAGCACCGTCCTTAGAGATGGGCGCCCTTAGAGATAGTCGTCCCCGTTCGAAAATGCCCCTGTCAATTAACTGTTACCCATAGATGAGATTAATCCTTTGAATTAGGCCCTACAACCAAACACTGCATCAGGAAGAAGAAAAAAAAACCTACACCCTGAAAGGAAAAGTTAAAATCACTGAATATACTACTACTTAACATTTCTAAAGCACTACTAGGGTTACGCAGCGCTGTACAGTTTAACAACGAAGGACAGTCCCTGCTCAAAGGACGAAATGTCAAGTTGGGGCAGTCCAGATATCCTGGATGGAGGTATAATGGTTATGTGCCGAAGGTGACATTGAAGAGGTAGGCTTTGAGTAAGGATTTGAAGATGGGCAGGGAGGGGCTTGGCGTATGGGCTCAGGGAGTTTATTCTAAGCATAGGGTGAGGCGAGGCAGAAAGGGCAGAGCCTGGAGTTGGCGGTGGTGGAGAAGGGTACTGAGAGGAGGGATTTGACCTGTGAGCGGAGGTTTCGGGTAGGAACGTAAAGGGAGATTTTATTTATTTATTTAATTTGTATCCCACATTATCCCACCTCTTTGCAGGCTCAATGTGGCTTACAATTCGTCATGGATACTGGAAATAGAAGAGAATATACATTTGGTTTTACAGAGGGTTTTGGGTTACATGGTGGTGAAATACATGGTTGTATTAAAGCAAAAGACATTATAAGACATTCCTATATATATGAAAGATTGTACAGTTACACGTGTTGATCTTTGTGATATATCTTGTCGAAGAGATAAGTTTTCAGTAGTTTACAGAAGTTGGTCAGTTCATGGACCGTTTTCAGGTTACGTGGTAGTGCATTCCATAGCTGCGTGCTCATATAGGAAAAGGTAGATGCGTGCATTAATTTGTATTTCAGACCTTTACAGTTGGGAGGATGAAGGTTGAGGAATGTGCAAGAAGGAATGTATTGCGTTCCTGGGTGGTAGTTCAATTAGGTCTGACATGTAGGCTGGAGCGTCTCCATGGATGATTTTATGGCCTAGGGTACAAAGTTTGAACGTGATGCGTTCTTTAAGTGGGAGCCAGTGTTGTTTTTCTCGTAGGGGTGTCACACTTTCATATTTTGATTTGCTGAATATTAATCTGGCTGCCATGTTCTGGGCTGTCTGGAGTTTTTTTTTTTAAGTATTTGCTCTTTGCAGCCAGCGTATAGTGAGTTACAATAGTCCAGATGACTGAGTACTAGTGATTGTACCAGATTGCGGAAGACAGACCTTGTACATAAGTACATAAGTAATGCCATACTGGGAAAAGACCAAGGGTCCATCGAGCCCAGCATCTTGTCCACGACAGCGGCCAATCCAGGCCAAGGGCACCTGGCAAGCACCCAAACGTACAAACATTCTATACATGTTATTCCTGGGATTTTGGATTTTTCCAAGTCCGTTTAGTAGCGGTTTATGGACTTGTCCTTTAGGAAACCGTCCAACCCCTTTTTAAACTCTGCTAAGCTAACCGCCTTCACCACATTTTCCGGCAATGAATTCCAGAGTTTAATTACACGTTGGGTGAAGAAAAATTTTCTCCGATTTGTTTTAAATTTACTACACAGTAGTTTAATCGCATGCCCCCTAGTCCTAGTATTTTTGGAAAGCGTGAACAGACGCTTCACATCCACCTGTTCCACTCCACTCATTATTTTATATACCTCTATCATGTCTCCCCTCAGCCGTCTCTTCTCCAAGCTATATAGCCCTAGCCTCCTTAGTCTTTCTTCATAGGGAAGTCGTCCCATCCCCGCTATCATTTTAGTCGCCCTTCGCTGCACCTTTTCCAATTCTACTATATCTTTCTTGAGATGCGGCGACCAGAATTGAACACAATACTCAAGGTGCTGTCGCACCATGGAGCGATACAACGGCATTATAACATCCTCACACCTGTTTTCCATACCTTTCCTAATAATACCCAACATTCTATTCGCTTTCCTAGCCGCAGCAGCACACTGTGCAGAAGGTTTCAGTGTGTTATCGACGACGACACCTAGATCCCTTTCTTGGTCCATAACTCCTAACGTGGAACCTTGCATGACGTAGCTATAATTCGGGTTCTTTTTTCCCACATGCATCACCTTGCACTTGCTCACATTAAACGTCATCTGCCATTTAGCCGCCCAGTCTCCCAGTCTCGTAAGATCCTCTTGTAATTTTTCACAATCCTGTCGCGAGTTAACGACTTTGAATAACTTTGTGTCATCAGCAAATTTAATTACCTCGCTAGTTACTCTCATCTCTAAATCATTTATAAATATATTAAAAAGCAGCGGTCCTAGCACAGACCCCTGAGGAACCCCACTAACTACCTTTCTCCATTGTGAATACTGCCCATTTAACCCCACTCTCTGTTTCCTATCCTTCAACCAGTTTTTAATCCACAATAGGACTTTTCATCCTATCCCATGACCCTCCAATTTCCTCTGTAGCCTTTCATGAGGTACCTTGTCAAACGCCTTTTGAAAATCCAGATACACAATATCAACCGGCTCCCCTTTGTCCACATGTTTGTTTACTCCTTCAAAGAATTGAAGTAAACTGGTCAGGCAAGATTTCCCCACAGAAACGCCGTGCTGACTCGGTCTCAGTAATCCATGTCCTCGGATGTGCTCTGTCATTTTGTTTTTAATAATAGCCTCTACCTTTTTCCCCAGCACCGACGTCAGACTCACCGGTCTATAATTTCCCGGATCTCCCCTGGAGCCTTTTTAAAAAATGGGCGTTACATTGGCCACCCTCCAATCTTCCGGTACCACGCTCGATTTTAAGGATAAGTTGCATATCACTAGCAGTAGCTCCGCACGCTCATTTTTCAGTTCTATCAGTACTCTAGGATGAATACCATCCGGTCTAGGAGATTTGCTACTCTTCAGTTTGCCGAACTGCCCCATTACGTCCTCCAGGTTTACCGTGAAGTCAGTAAGTTTCTCCGACTCGTCCGCTTGAAATACCATTTCCGACACTGGTATCCCACCCAAATCTTCCTTGGTGAAGACCGAAGCAAAGAATTCATTCAGTCTCTCCGCTACGTCTTTGTCTTCCTTGATCGCCCCTTTTACCCCTCGGTCATCCAGCGGCCCAACCGATTCTTTTGCCGGCTTCCTGCTTTTAATATACCGAAAACATTTTTTACTATGTTTTTTTGCCTCTAATGCTATCTTTTTTTCGTAATCCCTCTTGGCCTTCTTTATCTGCGCCTTGCATTTGCTTCGACACTCCTTATGCTGCTTCTTGTTATTTTCAGACGGTTCCTTCTTCCATTTTCTGAAGGCGTTTCTTTTAGCCCTAATAGCTTCCTTCACCTCACTTTTCAACCAGGCCGGCTGTCTTTTGGAGTTCCGTCTTTCTTTTCTAATTCGCGGAATATGTATGGCCTGGGCCTCCAGGATGGTATTTTTGAACAGCGTCCACGCCTGTTGTACAGTTTTTACTCTCTCAGTTGCCCCCCTAAGTTTTTTTTTTTTACCGTTCTTCTCATTTTATCATAGTCTCCTTTTTTTAAAGTTAAACGCTAACGTATTTGACTTTCTGTGTACAGTTACTTCAAGGTCGATATCAAAACTGATCATATTATGGTCACTGTTATCAAGCTGCCCCAGTACCATAACGTCCCTCACCAGATCATGCGCTCCTTCTCTCGTCGGCTCCTGCACCAGTTGCTCCATAAAGCTGTCCTTGATTTCATCAAGGAATTGTAACTCTGTAGCGTGTCCTGATGTTACATTTACCCAGTCTATATTTGGATAATTGAAGTCACCCATTATTATCACATTGCCCATTTTGTTCGCGTCTCTGATTTCTTTTATCATTTCTGTGTCTACCTGCTCATCCTGGCGAGGCGGACGGTTTAATTCTTTTTAGTTTCCACATTGAGTGAAACATCTTTTTAGTTATGTTTGTCGCATGATTCTCAAGTGTTGTCAATCAATGGGGACTCCAAGAATTTTTAGGGTGTCCGAAACTGGTAGGTTTAGTTTAGGTGTGTTGATGGTGGTGAATTTATTCTTATTGTATTGCGAGGTGAGTACTAGGCATTGGGTTTTTTCTGCATTAAGTTTCAGCTGAAATGCATCTGCCCAGGAATTCATGATGTGTAGGCTTTGCTTGATTTCGTTGGAGATTTCCCTTAGATCCTGTTTGAATGGGATGAAGATCGTTACATCATCAGCGTATATATATATATATGAGTTTAAGTTCTGATTCGATAGTAGTTTGGCCAAGGGTGTCATCATTAGGTTGAATATGGTTGGTGAGAGAAGGGATCCCTGTGGAACACCGCATTCAGGTATCCATGTAGCTGATGTAGCCGAATTTGATGTCACTTGATAAGAGCGTGTAGTTAGGAACCTCTTAAACCAGTTGAGAACGTTGCCTCCAATGCTGAAGTATTCGAGGATGTATAATAAAAATTCCATGGTCAACCATGTCAAATGCGCTTGACATGTCGAATTGTAACAGTAGTATGTTATTCCCGTTTGCTATCAATTGTTTGAATTTTGTCATGAGCATAACTAATACGGTTTCAGTGCTGTGACTAGCGCGGAATCCTGACTGGGAATCGTGTAATATTGAGAACTTGTTTAGATATTCTGTGAGTTGTTTGGTCACCATACCTTCTGTTATTTTGGTAATTAATGGGATGGATGCTACTGGTCTGTAGTTCGTTAACATTTTTGTTTGCATCCTTGGGTATGGGGGTGAGTAAAATGTTACCTTTCTCCAGTGGGAAGAGTCCATTTTGTAGCATAAAGTTCACGTGGTTTGTTAGGTCCATTATAAATTGTTGAGGGGCTGACTTCATGAGGTTGTTTGGGCATATATCTAATTTGCAATGAGATTTGGCGAATCTTTTAAGCGTTTGTGAGATAAGGTCTTCCGGTAGTATTATGAATTCAGTCCAGATCCTGTCTGCTGGGTAAACTCCAGGGTCAGGGTCTAGGCATTCTAGGAGTGCGGTGTAGTTGATGGGGCTGGCAGGTATTTTGAGTCGCAGTTGTATGATTTTCTCCTTGAAGTACTTCACCAAGTCGTCAGCTCCTGGTGTGTCTTTGCTGTTGTTGGTGACTGGAGTAGTATCTAATAATTTATTCACGAGTTGGAAGAGTTTGTGTGTGTCTTTGTAATTTGGTCCAATTTCAGTTTTGTAGTATTGTCTTTTGGTATATTTATATTTCCTTCGGAGTTGCTTCCAAGCGTTGAGAGTGGGATCATCTTTCTTTTTATTCCACGTACGTTCTAGTTTCCTAACTTGTGTTTTGAGTTTTTTCAGTTCTTCATTGAACCATGGTATTGAGTTCTTTCTGTGCGAGGTTCTGGTTTGGATTGGGGCAATGTTGTCTAGTATTAATTTACATCTGTTATCCCAATCTGAGAAGAATTGGATTGCATCTGTCTTTATTGTCCATCCGTCAATGTAGATTTGTTGCCAGAATTTAACCAGATCTATTTTTCCTCTTGTGGTGTAGGTTTTTCGTGTTTGTGTGTTAGGTAAGTCTTTCATTCTCCATTGGAGGGTGATATGTGCTTTGTAATGGTCTGACCACAGTGTAGGTGACCAATTAGTGTTTGTTAGTGTAACAGTTGCGTTGTGGTCAAATTTGTGTGTTATGATATCTAATGTGTGACCTTTTTTGTGTGTTGGTTGTGTATTTTGTCCTTGTAGATCCCATAGTTGTAAGAACTCTTTACAGTCTTGGGTACTTGTTATGGTGAGATCTTCCAGGTGTAGATTAACATCTTCTATTATGATGAGGTTAGAGGAAGAGATACAGGTGTTCGAGATGAAGTCCATGAAGTGTGTTTGGCAGTCTCGCCAGTTGCCTGGTGGTCTGTAAAATATGACTGCGTTAAGGTGTTCCTGCAATTTTGGGTGGCTGATACTTATGGAAGCGATTTCAAGTTGTGGCAGTATGGATTCAGCTGTGTTTGTGATGTTGAACTCCGATTTGTATATTATGGCTATTCTTCCTCCTCTTTTTCCGTTTCTTGTCCAGTGTGTAATTTTGTATCCTGGTGGGCATAATTCTAGGATTATAGGGTCTTGAAGGTTGTGGACCCAGGTTTCAGTGATGAATAGGAAGTCAAGGTTGTCTGCAGTGATCCAGTCTGTTATGGTCTCTGTTTTTTTTACTACTGATCTGGCGTTTACGTATCCCATTTGGATTGAGTGGTAAGGTTCGGTTCGGGGCATTGGTGTCTTAATTTTTATTAGTTGCCTGTTTTCCTGATGTCTAGTTTTGTTGTGTCCTTTCTTCCCTTTCTGTTGGTTATTTCCATATATATTTGTTTTTCCTTTTAATTGATTGTTGTTCTTTTGTTCTGGTGGGTTGTGCTTAATTTGTCTGTAGGGTGTGTGTGTTGTAGGTAGATTGGTGTTTGTGTTAGGAATAGTCCATGCGTAGTATATTAGGGGAGAGGAAGTAGATTATCATAATCAGTTTGTTGGGGTTCATGTTGGCTGTTATTCTGAGATTCGTATTGTGTATTTAAAGGTATATAGCAGGTAACAGATCGTGCCTCCTTATGGTGTTGTTAGATGTCTTGCAGTCATTTATAAGACACTAGTAAACAAAGGCCCGTTTCTCAGCGCAATGAAACAGGCGCTAGCAAGGGTTTCATGGCTGCATGGCTCGTCGCGGTTTTACCTGGTTATTGGCGTGCACCGCTGCTGTTTCGGTTGTAGCTCTGTGTGGGTGGCGGTTTTCGTGCCCCGCCCTCGACGTCATTGCGCTTTGACGCGAGGGCGGAGCAGAGCTACAGTGTGGAAATCCGGAGATTGTGGCCTGAGTAGATCGTTGGAAGTGAGAATCTGCTCCGCCCTCAACGTCATAACGTTTCACGCGAGGGCGGGGCCCAGAGACTGTGATTTTCGTGGCTTCAGAGCTTCGAACATACGAACCTTGGCTTCAGTGACATCAGCAGTCAATAGAACGTTGAGGGTGAGTTTTATATATATAGATTTCTAAGGTAGACATATAAGAGTGTTTAGAAGCAAAGTGATTTGAAGGCTTTTAGCATGTGTTCGAAGGCAGCAAGGCACTTAAAACATTTATGCTAGCATTTAAACAATTAAGTGTATCAAATCATTTATAATACAAGGCACTAGGAAAGGGGTAAGTAGTACCAATAGGTGATTTTAATATGCCAGATGATGACAGGGGCGTTCCTGCTGTGGGGTCGTCCAGAAGCATAGGGATCTTGAATTCCTTACAGGAAGAATTGTTTCAGAAGTGGGTAACGGAACCAATGCGGGATGGAGTTATTCTGGACCTGGTGCTTACAAACAGAGAGAATGTTTCTGATGTCACGGTGGGAGACCATTTGGCATCTAGTGATCAATGGTGTGGTTCAATATTAAGACAGAGGAGAGAGCTTATTCGAGACTGAAGGTCCTGGATTTCAAAAGAACTAACTTTGCCGAGATGGGGGATTTTCTCAAGGAAGAGTTACCAGGATGGGAACAGCTGAAGGAAGTAGAACAGCAGTGAACAAGACTAAAATGACCCATTTTAAAGTCAAATTACATAAAAGGAAAGAGGAAAAGAAGGTCGCTCTGATTCTCGAATGTAGTATTTATTTATTTTTGTTACATTTGTACCCCGCGCTTTCCCACTCATGGCGGGCTCAATGCGGCAGGCAATGGAGGGTTAAGTGACTTGCTAGGAGTCACAAGGAGCTGCCTGTGCCGGGAATCGAACTCAGTTCCTCAGTTCCCCAGGACCAAAGTCCACTAGGCCACTCCTCCACACAAAAGGTAATGGAAAGACGGTTAGCCTTCATATGATGTATGATGACTCAGAAAGAAGAAGACAGGCGAGAATGCCTGGATAAGGTAAGAGAAGCTGGAAAAGCTGTCAGGAAAGTGAAGAGACAAATGGAAGAAAAGATAGCTAATACAATAAAATTGGGGGGATAAGACTTTTTCAGATATGCAAGTGACAGGAGGAATTGCCAAAATAGCATTGTGAGGCTCAAAGCAGAAGGAGAGGAATATGTGGAAGCTGATAAGGATAAAGCTGAACTGCTTAACAAATGGTCTGAAAAATAAGAAAAGAAACTCGGGCAAAATAAAACTAAGGAAATTAAAGGACGGGTTTAAAAGAGGTCCAATTAAATGAGCCACAAGACAAAAGTAGAAAAATAACTGGAAAGCACTAAACAGCTCTCAAAAAACCGGACAAGTAAGGAGAGGACAAAAAAAAAAAAAGCATCCTCTCGTCACGCAGAAAAAAAGAGAACAGGCGGGAAGGCGGTTCGCGCTCCACAAAGCTCTCTTTTTAGCTTTGGCAAAATGCCGGACCGGCGATGTGGATCGGCGTCACCTGCTTGTGAGAATCTAGAAGACTGCTTGCCCTTGGAGAAAAAAAAATTATTAATAATTACTTGTCAGCAGTAACTTGTTCGTGTTCACTACTGCACACAGAGTAAATTTTAAAAATAATGCTGTTTTATTTATAAAAATCCAAATCCAAGGAAACAGGAAAAGCCTCCATGGAGAAACAAAAAAAAACCCAACAAAAATAGAGGCTGACAAATGGACAGACCGACTTGGGAGATAATGTTGAATACGTTTAATGAACCAACTTGCATAAAGGACCCGACACGGTCTGTGTTTTGGATCCAGAAGCTCCTGCCTCAAGGGTCACAGATAAAATTCCAACCACTGATTAGCTTGGGCAATTCCTTTGTGCTTGTGCTTTATGATAAAAAAACAAAAACTTTTCCTCCAACTGTAAATTCAGAGGGGATCAAAGTACAGCGTACCGTTAAGACATCAAACCCTAGTTGCTAGCTGAAGAGCTTGGATATATAAGGGTGGGAGGTTATAAGAAGCAAGGCCTTACCCCTGGGTATGTTGCAACACTTATTTCTTTCCCAGCCCTTTTTGTTATGTACTGTGACAGAACTGTGTGTTTTAAGCCTGTAAAACTGCCTTAATTCATGAAGTATATTTCTCTAGTTTGGCCAGCAGGTTCTGCATGTTATGTTTTAAGTTATTACAAAGAACTGACCTTTCCCTTATTTAGTTAAGCACAGATAAAGAAATGCCTGTTGTGATTTAACCAGCTATTTTCAAATGTTGTTGTTATGGGCTCTAATTGGACCAGGAGCTCATTTTCATTTGGATTTGACTGTTTTTTTTCCTCCAGTCTTAGCCCGGGAGAATAGAGAGACAGATCTCTTTGCTAAGGCCCTGTAAACAGTTACATTTGATAATCTGTGAGCAGCATATTTCCTGATCTCCCCAGGTTGAATTTGTCTTATAACTGATCCATATTTTAGTTACCTGTTATTCTTTGCTGATTGCACTTTTTCTGTTTCACTGTTCACTATTTTAAAGACAATTTTCAGGTAATTGCCTCTTTGTCTGGACTTATAAAGAATCCTTGTGGTTTGTGTATTTGGTCTGTGAGTGCTTTCTGGGAACTGTGGGACCACTGAGAGTGTGATCTCCAGTAACCTAGAAATCATGGGGGATAATCTGAGAGGAAACTCGCCCAGAGGCGGTTGGGACTCAGTCAGTGGGAAGAGGGTGCTAGTGTAGAGCACAAGCAGCAGGTGCAGGCAGACCTCAGCTGTGCTGGGGATAGACCCTTAAGTGGCCGCAGGGTAACTCTAGGCAGGAGGCTAGGCATTTTGTGACATATACATGGAATGGTATGAAGTCCCTGCTATTCATATACCCGTCTGGAATATTGTGTTATATAGTTTTTGTTGTACATGTTACTTATATAAATAATATAGACTTCAACTAAAAATTCAACCCTGGTCACAACAAGTGTAAGGTAAGGTTATCCTACTGGCTCAGCAGATCAAGTTTAGTGAGCCCTATAGACCTCTTCTCTTTTTGTGTATTGTTCTCAATTGAAAGGTTAACAGGCGCCGAGTAAGACAGAAGTAAGGTTCACAGTGGAGGCAGAGTCTCAAACCACTCACTGATACCTCCTTCTAACTAAGCTAAAGTGTTAAAGGTTGTGTCTGCATTGAAAAATTCCTGACTAGTTTGCATTCTGATGGTATATGTGTGAAGTGTGGCATCCCAGACGCCTCCTATAAGCACTATCTGGTACTGTGTACCAATCCAGCGTTTCTGGCAGATTGTGTGGCACACATGTATGGATGCATATGGCCTCCCACCACTTAAGCAGCTTTGCTGGATAAGGGAAAATTAGGTTCTTACCTTGGTAATTTTCTTTCCTTTAGTCATAGCAGATGAAGCCATTACGTATGGGTTGTGTCCATCAACCAGCAGGGGGAGATAGAGAGCACTCAACTTTTCACAGTGCCTCATGGCCAGCCAGCTCCACTGCCTCTTCAGTATTTGAAGCTTCCAAAGCAGTATGGCAAACCGCAATGGGAATAAAATGAACTTTCCTCACAGCGAACGATGGCCCCTTAACAAGGGCATGAACTCAAAAGGAGGGAATGAACACATCCTCCTGGAGGGAATAAACTTGTCCTCCTTATTGTATAACTGGAGGGGATACACACAACCTCCTGGAGGGAATAAACTCATCCTCCAAAACATAAACTGGAGGGAATGGACTCATCCTCCTATAAGTGAACATGAATCCTGAAGACTGTTTTCCAACTTTCTCCCAAGGAAGGAACTTCAGGAAACAAGAACAGAACCTGAAACAGATTCACAGCATACAATCATACAGGGAGGGCTCATGGCTTCATCTGCTATGACTAAAGGAAAGAAAATTACCAAGGTAAGAACCTAATTTTCCCTTCCTTGTCATAAAGCAGATGAAGCCATTACGTATGGGATGTAACAAAGCAATCCCTATATAGGGTGGGAACAGGTCACACCACGCGCTAGCACTTGTGCTCCAAAACGCGCATCCCTCCTGGCAGCCACATCCAGCCTGTAATGTCGGGCAAAAGAGAGCTTAGAAGCCCATGTTGCTGCACTGCTTATCTCTTGATGAGAGAGTGCTCCAGTTTCAGCCCAAGAGGAAGAAATCGCTCTGGTAGAATGCGCCTTAAAGGCTACAGGCGGAGACCGGCCGGCAAGCAGATAAGCTGAAAAGATAGTTTCTTTGAGCCAGCGGGCAATAGTGGCTTTAGACGCTGGAGACCCTCTGCGAGGACCTGATAGCAAAACAAACAGATGATCATAGATCCTGAAAGAGATAGTAACTCGCAGATACTGCAGCAGAGTCCTGCGCACATCCAACAGGTGCAACTGCCCAAAAGATTCTGGAAACTCCTCCTTATCAAAGGAGGGCAAGAAAATAGGCTGGTTTAGGTGAAACGCTGAAACCAACTTAGGCATGAAGGAAGGCACGGTCCGAACCGTGACCCCGGACTCTGAGAATTGCAGAAATGGGTCTCTACAGGACAGCATCTGGAGCTCTGACACCCGTCTCGCCGAAGTAATGGCCACAAGAAAAACGGCCTTTAGTGTCATCTTTCTCCGATGCTCGCCGAAGCAGCTCAAAAGGAGAAGCCTGCAGGGCCTTCAAAACTAGCCCCAGGTTCCAAGCTGGACAGGGTGCTCACACGGAAGGCCGGAACCGAAGCACCCCACTAAGAAACCGTGGCACATCTGGATGAGCAGCTAAAGACACGCCTTCAACCTTACCACGAAGGGGGGCCAACGCTGCCACTTGCACCCACAGGGAATTATAGGCCAAGCCTATTTGTACACCATCCTGCAAAAAGTCTAGAATCGGCGAGACAGGAGCCCGCATGGGTGTGATCACTTTTGAAGCACACCAAGACAAACTGGCGCCAAATCCTAGCATAAGCCACAGAAGTGCTTGCGGGCCTGCAGGAGAGTGGAAATGACTGTTTGAATAGCCTTTGTCCCTCAACTGCGCCCTCTCAATCGCCATGCCATAAGACCAAAGCGGCAGGCGTCCTCCATGGCTACCGGGCCCTGTGACAACAGGTTCGGTACCAGAGGTAAAGGAAGGGGAGCCTCCACTAGCATCTGTCGGAGGTCCGCATACCAAGGCCTCCTGGGCCAATCCGGGGCGATGAGGACCACTTCTCCTGGGTGCAGCCGAATCCGCAGGAGCACGCGCCCTATCAAGGGCCATGGATGGAACACATATAGTAGGCCCGGAGGCCAGGGCTGAGTCAAGGCATCCAACCCTGCCGAGCGAGGATCTCTCCGTCTGCTGAAGAAGCACGGGACTTTGGCATTTGAACTTGTCGCCATAAGATCCATCACGGGCTTGCCCCATTTGGCACATATCTGCAGGAATACTTCGTCTGCTAGTTCCCATTCTGCTGGATCGATCTGATGCCTGCTTAGATAATCGGCTTGCACGTTGCTCTGACCTGCAATGTGAGCTGCCGACAGAAACTGAAGATGCAGCTCGGCCCAGTGGCAAATCTGTTCGGCCTGCGCGGCCAGTGCTCTGCACTGAGTGCCGCCTTGTCGATTTATGTAGGCCACTGCTGTCATGTTGTCCGACATCACTCTGACAGCCAATCCTTCCAGGGTCACTTGAAAGGCCAGAAGTGCCTGAAACACCGCTTTCAACTCTAGGCGGTTGATGGACCACTCCGACTCCTCGGGTGTCCATAGACCCTGGGCATGCTTCCCCTTGCAATGTGCGCCCCAGCCCTTCAGACTGGCATCTGCCACTACTAGACACCAATCGGGGAGCGCCAGCGGCATTCCTCGCCGCAGCATACTGTCTTACAGCCACCACTTCATGCTGAGTCGGGCCCGCAGGGAGCCAAGAAACTCTGAGAAACTGGAGACCAACTTTGAAGTAGGGAATACTGTAGAGGTCCCAGGTGCGCTCTCGCCCAGGGCACCACTTCCAATGTGGCTGTCATCGATCCCAGCAGCTGGACAATGTCCCAAGCTCGCGGGCGGGGCATCCTCAGGAGCAGACGGACCTGATTCTGAAGCTTGCACCGCCTTAGCTCGGGTAGGTATACATAGCCCGAGTCTGTGTCGAACCTGGCCCCCAAATATTCTAGAGATTGCGAGGGGGTCAGGTGACTTTTGCCCATATTGTCGACCCAGCCTAGAGACTGAAGTACTGAGACCACTCTGGCTGTAGCTTGATAGCTCTCTGTTACAGAGTCTGCTCTGATGAGCCAGTCGTCTAGGTACGGGTGAACCCTGATACCTTTTCGCCTGAGCAAAGCAGCTACTACCACCATTACCTTCGAAAAGGTTCGGGGAGCTGTGGCGAGGCCAAAAGGCAAGGCCCGGAACTGGAAATGTTTTCCCAACACCGCAAACCTCAGAAACTTCTGGTGCGGGGGGCCAAATTGGTATGTGCAAGTAAGCTTCTTTCAGGTCTACAGACGTGAGAAACTCTCCTGGCTGTACCGCAGCAATGACGGAGCGCAGGGTTTCCATGTGGAAATGCCGCACTCTCAGGGACTTGTTTAATTCTTTTAAGTCCAGAATAGGGCGAAAAGACCCACCTTTTCATGGCACCACAATGTAGATGGAGTATCGGCCGTAGCCGTGTTCGGCGGGAGGTACCGGGGACACGGCCCCTAACTGAATCAGACCTTGCAAAGTCTCCTCTACCGCCGCCCGTTTGGCGGCAGAACCGCATCGGGACTCCACAAACACGTCTCTTACTGGGGCGTTGAATTCTATTCTGTAGCTATCTCTGATCAGGTCCAGAACCCACTGATCTGAGGAAATACTGGCCCACTCCTCGGCAAAGAGGGAAAGACGTCCTCCGATTACTGAAAGCGAGGAGGGGACCGGCGCACCATCATTGAGAGGGTCGCCCCTGAACTCCAGGCCTAGAGCCGGTGGCTGCGGAACGCTTATCCGAGCGAAAGGAGTTCCTCTGCTGAAAAACGGGCACAAGAAGTGAACCCAGCAGAACGCCCCGGGCGGTACCTTCTAGCTTCACGGAAGCGAGGTCTATAAGAGGAGTGGACCGCCTGGCCCTTGGAGGAAGGCCTCGGTCTATCTTCGGGCAAGCGCTGGGGTTTAGGATCTCCCAGGCCTTTAACAATTTTTTTTTCCAATAGGAGAAGGCCTTGAAAGAGCAACTTCACCAACCTTTGCTTAGAGGCCATGTCCGCTGCCCAATGACGTAGCCAAATAAGACGGCGAGCCGCCACCGCTACTGCCATTTGTTTAGCCGAAGCTCTGACAATATCATAAAGGGCATCAGCCAAAAAAGGACAAGGCTGACTCCAGCCGCTGGAGCCACATCCAAGAAGGGCTCCACTCCATCTCCGGGCTGTTCCACTGCCTGTTGCAACCATGCCAGGCAGGCTCTAGCAGCATAACAACTGCATGCAGATGCCCGAACAGTAAGACCTGCAATTTCAAAGGACCGTTTAAGTGCTGCTCCAGCCTACGGTCTAGTATATACTTCAGGACAACTCCTCCTTACACAGGGAGGGTAGTTCTCTTTGTCACCGCAATGACTAGGGCATCTACTTTAGGCATTGCAAAGCGAGCCAAATGCTCCTCACGCAGAGGGTATAATTGCCCCATAGCCCTGGAAACTTTCAAAGGTCCCTCGGGGTCAGCCCACCGAGCGGAAATAAGCTCTTGGATGGAGTCATGCAAAGGAAAGGCTCGAGCAGGCTTTTTGGTACTAGCCATCCTAGGATTCACAGAGGAGGCCGTGCCACTGTCAGGCTCTTCAATAGAAAGGACCTGTAGGGCATCTGAAATAAGCGCAGGCAGCTCATCACGGTGGAAAATCCTCACCGTGAAGGGATCATCCAGATCCTGTGGTAATTCTGCACCTGACTGGCTCCTCAGACCACGAAGGCCTGCCAGAACTCTCCGAATCCTCACAGCCCGACCATGGGGGGGGGGGGGGGGGAGAGGAGGTGCACCACAATCTGAAGGGGAATTAGCCCTTCTACGCTTTTCTTTATGCCAATTATCAGGGAAAATAGCCTCAGCGGGCAGTCCCAGGCCAGAATCCACTGGGGGAGACAACAGAAGGGGCCTCATACGACCCTTGAGGGAGAGCTCTTTTCAGCATGTATGCTTTATGCAATAACAACACAAAATCAGGGGAGAAAAACTCACCCTGGGCACCCAGATCCCGTCCAGGGCTAGCCGCTCCCTGAATAGCCTCAATTCGAGGTCCCTTCCCTCCCCCCCCCCCCCCCCCCCGGGCTCAATGCTCTCCGTCTCTACAGGAGGCCGCACCATGCGGAGAATTCAAAATCGCGTCCGCTGCCAGCTCTGAGCGGGAAGAATCATCGCTCGCCATGCTCGGGCCGGCTCTTACACCTGTACAGCATGATTTACAGAGCCCCGCTGCTGATTTGAGCTTGCCACACCGGGAACAGCGCTTTACATACTCTGCAGCCATCGCCGAAAACGGCAGGAAAATTCAAAATGGCGGTTTCGCGCCAAAAAAAACGCCCCGATCGCGGGCCCACCCCGGAGGAGTTAGAAAACACTCTTACCTCACCGGACCGAGTATCACAGCTCCGGTCCCATAGAAGAATCAAAGGAAAACCTCTGTTCCATTTTTTTTTTTACGCTGTGAGGAAAGCAGAGGTAATAAGAACTCCGGAGGCTCAGATGAGTGGGAAAGGCAGGGAAAGGCGAACCAATGTGCCTGCATCCACTGAGTGGGAAAGGACAGGGAAAAGCAAGCTAATATGTCCACATCCACGGGGGCATGGGTAAGGCAGGGAAAGGGCTAACCTATGTGCGTTCAAAGTGAAGCTGCTATAGCCTCTAACACCCCGGCTAACAACTGGCAAGCCAGGAGCCACCCCCAGGCAGATTTTTGATGGAGCTCGAAGAAGCTGCAGCCACTCTGCTTGGGGAGATAGAGAATACTGAAGAGGCAGTGGAGCTGGCTGGCCATGAGGCACTGTGAAAAGTTGAGTGCTCTCTATCTCCCCCTGCTGGTTGATGGACACAACCCATACGTAATGGCTTCATCTGCTTGATGACAAGGAATGTGACAATGATTAAAAGAAGTACCAGTTGCCAAATGTTGTCTGCTTCTTCAATGGATAGCTCCAGACCCACTAAAGTTGACCCGCAGTGAAAGTGCTATATGTATGAGCTCTTGCGCATGGAGACGCTCTTGGTTGAGGCAAAAGGCACAAAGATAAAATGTAGATTCCTCCGCCTTTGGACACTTTTTCCCCACAGGTGTGTTTCATCATACGCAATGATGTGGATAAGTAGGATTGTTTGTGCTGCCTTGTTAACAAAAAGGGGGGGGAGGAGGGTAGCATGAGTCAGGAGGGATGTGTAGTAGTTGGAGGTTGGCTGACTTGCATTATAATTGTTTTTGTGCATATGGTTTGTTATGTTTTCTACAGCCACTTCCTATATCTCTTGCAATGGTATTAAAAATTCAACAAAAGATATTTTGACATAAAGGGTGTGTCTGCTTTCCTTGTGTTGTAACACTTGAAGTTAGCAAAGGGAGAAAAGCCGACTAAATGGTGCTAAAAACTGGGTCTAACTGGTTAAGCAGTCAGTTGTAAAAATTCAGCTTCCAAATAAATGCTACAAAAGCCCCTCTCACATCTAGTAATCATGTCACCACATATATAATATAAACTGTAGCGAATTCAAAAGAGGGACAGGAGAGTATGTTTATGGTGACCAGTGAAGGCACTTTTCCTTGGGCTGTTAAAGAACACTTTGAATCTAAACATACCAATGGTTTTTAATTTTTGCTATTTTAGGATTGGAGGGTTTAGAAGAGTACATTGGTTTTACTGAATACCACTCAAATAGTATTAACTCTTGAATGGGAGTAGTGGTTAGTGCAGCAGACTTTGGTTCTGGGGAACTGGGTTCAATTCCCACTGCAGCTTCTTGTGACCTGGGCAAGTCACTTAACCCCCCATTGCCACAGGTACAAATAAGTATATATACAAACCACAGAAAGGTGTTATATCAAGTCCCATTTTCTTTCTTTATACAAGATTATAACAATAAAAAGTATGTTAAATGAACAAAGCAAAAAGTGATTGTGAATTAAATCCTCTGGCCCATATTCTACTGTAACTAGCCCCAACTTTATTTTCAATGAGAATTATATATCAAATTATTTTACAACAGAAACGTGCACATAAAAAAAAACCCCACAGTAAAGAATATGTTCTAGGAAGTAATTTTTCAGACAGATATTGCCTGAGTTTCAGCCATCATCCAATGAAGAGACAGGATATCCTAGGATCCCGAAACCTCACCTGCTGTCTTTCCATGACCATGGACTGAGGGAGTGAATCATAATTCCCCTCCTGGTATGCAAACGTTTCCAGGTCATCCAATTGTGTCTTCAGCTGGACAATTAACTCTCGCTGCTTCTCACGCTGAGCTTCAATGCGTTCTCGCTTTTCCCGCTCACTCTGAAACAAGTTCAAGGAAAAGGACAGTTAGCATTTTCAGTAGCAAGGTTAGAATGGAACAATTTGCTGCTAACAGCAGGCTGATATCTGATCAGTAGAGAATGTGATGTATTTAACAAATTACAAAATAAACCTTGGCAACACTTCCGAGATGTACATTTTCTATTGTTTTTGCCTGCTGACCGACTATATAGAAAACTAGGGGAAACAAGTTAGTTGGCTGTACAGATTCTGACTAGCAGATTTATAGGTCAAACTTCAATAGGAAGCAACTAAAACTGTTTTTAATCAGTCTATGACATTTAGGGCACACTAAATGCTAGTCATCCATATATTCCTATGGAAGGCTTAACATTTTTAGCACGTGCTAAAAACACTAATGTGCCCTTAGCACTGCTTAGTAAACAGGACTCAATTTTATACAAAAAAATAGCTATGTTACTGTAGTACATTACAGCAGTCACTATCTAGAAAAAGATTGCAAAAAGTGACAGATATTAAAAATGTAAATATAAACATGGGGGAAAATATTAGGTAGAAAATAAATGTGAACCAATTATACCAAGCAAATTATTATTGTTGGATTACAACAGCATTGAGGATGAGAGACAAAAAAGCATGTTGGTGACAATGCTTGCCTGCAAGCATGGAAAATTAGAACAGCTTAAAGCCAGGCTTTAAAACAGGTTTGATTTAATGTATATTCTGCCTATCTTTACCATAAAATACTTATAAACTGCAGGTCTGCTCCAAAAGAACATCATCAGCTTTTTCTATTAAAAGCTAAGTGTGTGCTCTGGATCCACAGAGAGAAAATTAAAAGGCCAATGTTTTAGTCCTTTGTAATCCCATTTCACTCTCTCAATTTAACATTTCAGACACACAGAGATGCATAGATCCCACTCTGTGAGCACTAAGGGGGCAGTTAGTATGTAAAAAGCATTAAAATATTAAAAAGCAACCCTACTTCTCTCCTTCAGCTCCTTCTTGGCCTTCCTAAAGAGAATGAGGTATGTGGCCTACTAAGGAAGACATTTGGACAACTGTTTCATATGCAAAAAAAAAAAAAGTCATTGAAACAGCACAAAACTCCAGACCGACTCTGCCCTTTTTTTCTGAACAAAGTCATGAAAAGCCAGCTGAAAACAGCAACATCCTGAAGCCTGTTACCAACCGGAATAGAAATTTGTACTTAAAACATCACTTACCAAACCCTCCAGATGTAAAGCATGAAAATAAGAGTCAGGAATATTTAATTAGTTACTCAAGTAAGCACTTTCTCAAATAACAAGAAAACAAACCATACAGCTCTTAAAACAATGCATACTTTTCTATTCTCCTCTATTACCCATGCCGCCGCGGCCCCCCCCCCCCCCCCAAACTATGACCTTTTACAAATCACAACTGCCTGTGAGCAAAATCTCTCTCTATATAAAAGGCAACCCCAACGTTCTGAAGCCTCCACGGAAGTTGAGGCGCCAGAGATATCTGGTGTGCCCTGGAGTGTCTGCAACGCCCTCGCGTCAAAACGTCATGACGTCGAGGGCGGAGCTATAACACTCGAGGGCCGAAACGCGAGGCGAACGCGAACCCCGAACAAGTAACGCAAGTAGCTCCGAGGGACGGAGGGAGGGGGCCCCTTGCTAGCTCCCGTTTCATTGCACTCAGAAACGGGCATTTTTTCCTAGTATACTATAATCTCTTATGGACTCGGACTCTTAATCAAATAAGTAACTCTATACAACACTGGATAACTAATTTTATACAGAAAACCAACACTAAACACTATAATTGATTACCTTATTGAACAAATTTGATCTGTAACTGTGACACACAAAGGCACCTTATTGCTTACCAGGGTGCTGATGTGATTATTCTTCTTAAACAGCACAAAGGATCCATGCAATAAAAAACAATGTTGCAGTCATGCTCTGAATCTCAGCACATATTTTCTAATGTAACCATAAAGAAAGCAAATTTTGCTCCCCCTATACAGTACCAAATACTACACAAATAAGTTGCATGCAAAAAACAAATGTGACAGCATGTGCGCACAGATCTGCACTAGCAGCAGCAGCAGCTAATCTTTGTGTGTGCACACAAAATGTTACTGTGTCAGCACACAGGTACATATGCTACAATACTATTCTACACATATTGCTAGTTCTTTAAAAAAAATAGTGGCACTGGAGATGCAGTTAAGGTGTTTTTGGATGTATTAACCATACTTTGGACATTGGTTTATTATTGATAAAGACCTCCTTTACTTTAACAAAAAAAGAATTGTGTCAGCATATTTATGTGCAGGCACCAACTCCACTTTACACCCAATGTTCACAGTGAAGTTTAAAGGGAGGGGGGGAAGAGATCCCTTCAGAGATCAGCTGCAGCTCCCTTAGAAACTGATTTCCTATGGTTCTTTTTCCATTGTATATTAACAGTTATTTCTGAGCAATTCTGCACCAAAGTTTTGAAAATTCTGCGCTATTTGTAGCATTTTTGCACAGAAATGTCCTCATTCTAAAGGTCCAAAATTTCCTATTTCCCTCTTCAAAGGACTGCACAGCAGGAGGAGGAAGTGAACCGATGCACACATCGGGTCACTTCATGCTCCTGTCAGATTAGAGCAGACTGCTTATGTGAACCACTGCCTCAAGGTCCAAGACGTGCAGCCATAAAATAAATCTACAAATCCCAACATCTAAGGCAGAGAGTCTAAACACAACATCAAAACTATCAAATGTGCCCCTAGCCAAGTATATCCTGAACTTTTCCTGATGCATGACCAGCTAGGAAGCTCTGCAGCTTGCTCTGGTAGCAGAATATCTGCAAAGTCATGTTGCATCATAGACTTCAAGTGCAGGCTTGTGTAGAGCTGGTAGGCCTGGATGCAGGAGATGAGCATTGAGACCAAAAAGAATCCAGAGTCCTCCTGGAGCTTGTGACCCTCTTGAGAGTTAATCTGACAACCATGGAGTGGTATAGCAACTGGGCCTTCTCAAATCCACTTTCTTAGGGAAAACCTGCAAAGAGAGAGGGGTCTTCATCAATGCATCCCTGAGGATGGAGTGGAGGGAGTACTGTTACTGCATCTCTAGGGGGAGAGTCGTAGTCTAGAAAGGATAACAACTCTGCCCTACACTCAGTCTCCAATGTAAAAAAGGGATTGCAGCCACTGTCCGTTTAACAAAACTGGTAAAGACGAGACCCTCGGGAGGGAAAGGGGGCTTCTTTCTCTCCTGTGGAGGGGAGGGATCTGAAGGGATGTCATAAGACCTCTCTTCCGAGAAGCAGACTGGCTCCTCAGAGTCACACCACCAGTCAGTCTCGGATGGAAAGAGATCCTCCTGGAAGAAATGAGTCCTCGCCTGCCTTGGTCTACTGGAGGAATGCAGGAACCAACAGCAGCAAAGGTGGTCTAAAGAACAGGGAACAACTGTGGATGTTCATTTATTTATTTGTTGCATTTGTACCCCACATTTTCCCACCTATTTGCAGGCTCAATGTGGCTTACATAGTACCGTGAGGTGTTAGCCACCTCCGGTGATGAAACAAATACAGAGTGATGTTACAGAACACTAGAGAATCAAGAGAAGAGTGATATATTGTTCATTGCAGGTTATGGCTTCGTTGTGTTGCTGAGTTCAGTTACTTAAGTTGGATCAGTAGTGTATGCCTTTTCAAACAGATCGGTCTTTAGTGATTTCCGGAAATTGAGGTGATCCTGCGTTGTCTTTATGGCTTTCGGTACTGCGTTCCATAGTTGCGTGCTTATATAGGAGAAGCTGGATCCGTAAATTGATTTGTACTTGAGTCCCTTGCAGCTAGGGTAGTGAAGATTTAGGTATGTTCGTGATGTTCTAATTGTGTTTATGGTTGGTAGGTCTATGAGATCAGCCATATAACTCCGGGCATCGCCACAGATAATCTTGTGGACCAGGGTGCAGATTTTGAAAGTAATACGTTCTTTGATTGGGAGCCAATGCAGTTTTTCTCGTAGGGGTTTGGCGCTGTCGAATCAGGATTTACCAAATATAAGCCTGGCTGCTGTGTTTTGAGCAGTCTGTAGTTTCTGCTACAGAAACTACAGACTGCTCAAAAGTGCTTTATTGGTGAAAGGCCTGATTTGGTCAAGTTTCAACAAACTGCCTGCATCAGTTTAAAAACACACATAACTAAAATTAAAAACCACGTAACTAATACAAAATATATATGGAAATATATCATTACCATCAGAATCTCAAATAATAGTTCAATCTCTAGTCATAAGCCGCCTTGATTACTGTAATGGAATTTATGGGGGGTGCACAGATATGCTCCTAAAAAAAACTACAAAACTGCCCAGAACACAGCAGCCTGGCTCATCTTTGATAAATCGTGATTCAATAGTTCAAGACCACTGTGTGAGAAGCTGCACTGGCTTCCTGTGAAGGACCGAATCGCTTTTAAATTTGCACTCTGGTGCACAAAATCATCTATGGTGAAGCCCCTGCTTATATGGACACCCTAATTAACCTGCCGCCTAGGAACTCTCACAAATCAGCTCGTTCGTACTTAAATCTCCATTACCCAGTTTTTTGTGGCCTCAAGTATAAGACCACCTATGCATCCACCTTCTATCTTAGCACTCAATTGTGGAATGAGCTGCCTCAATTGGTCAAATTTACTCCTGATCACCCAACCTTCAAGAAGCGCCTCAAGACCTTCCTCTTTGGTAGAGCATACGCTCCAAACCCGCCTAGTGTCTCTTCCTTCTGAATTACAACTGTCGTAGCAACATACTGATCACCGCTACTCTTTCCCCTTTTCCCACCTTGCTATTTCCCTCTCTCTCTTACGATAGTGATTGTTTGTTGAATTGTTGAATGCTTTTTATAGACTGTTGTAAGCCATTTTGAGCATAACCATGGGTGGGAAAATTGTGGGATATAAATGCTATAAATAAATAAATAATGAACAGAAATACAAAGCATGAGCATCAAGGTTCCTTTTCCTGTAAATGGAATCAAAATACTCAAACATGTGAATATCCCAGACAGAGTAAACATCATTACACTATGACACAGTGTGCTTCCACTGTATAACAGACATATGTACACTACCCGGAGACGGGAAGGCGGTAGAACTAGAGGACTTGAATTGAGGTTGAATGGGGACAGACTCAGGAAAAATTGTCAGGAAGTATTTTTCCACAGAGAGGGTGGTGAATACTTGGAATGCCCTCCCGCAGGAGGTGGTGGAAATGAAAATGGTAACGGAATTAAAAAATGTGTGGGATAAACACAAAGGAATCCTATTCAGAAGAAACGGATCCATAGAAGCCTAGCAGACCTTGAGTGGCAACACCGGTAATTGGGAAGCAAAGCTAATGCTGGGCAGAATTCTATGGTCTGTGCCCTGAAAATGGCAAGGACAAATCAAGGTCAGGTATACAAATAAAGTAGCACATACAATGGAGCTTATCTTGTTGGGCAGACTGGATGGACCGTACAGGTCTTTATCTGCCATTGTGTTAATATGTGAAAGTGAAATCAAATATGTACAGTCAGCAAATATATGATCGATAAAAAAAAAATATGTACAATCGACAAGCCACACACACCTGACAAGAATATTGCCATACAGTGGAGGAGTGGCCTAAAGGTAGTATAGTGAGTTGAGATCCTGGAGAACCAGTTTCAATTCCCTCTGCAGCTCCTTGTGACCCTGGGTATGTCACTTAACCCTCCACTGCCCCAGGTACAACAGTAGTACAATGTACTACTTAGATTGTGAGCCCACTAAGGACAGACCCAGTACCTGTAAAATGAAACTATAAACCGCTCAGGTCTAAAAGGTATATAAATACTGAAATTAAATTAATAATAAATCTCTAAGGGAGTGCATAAAAAAATGCCTAAAAGGATGATAAACTACACAACATGAAAAATAAAAGTGTTTCAGAATGGTGAGGACACTTAATAATATGACTGGCCAGTTAAAAACGATCTAGGACTAACAAAATCAGTGTACTATATCGTCATACAATAGCGAATTCTGTGCCAAGGGAAAAAAAGACATGAAAATCCACACCTTACATTCCAATTAGAATTTAAATAACCACCGAGTTGAGATACAAACCAACCTACAAGTAGCCATCAACTTATGGAAAATATTTTAAAATTTATTTATATACACATACATACATATACGTACACACTAGTGGACTATCCATATATATTAGCAAAATATTAAAAGTGACCTCAGGATGGGCTACTTACTATTATACTTACTATTAGATGCAATGTTCGCAAAAAATTTGACAGAAACCAAGATGAATAATACCATGGCACTCTGGGAAATAATAAATATGCCAAATAAAATCTCAAACTGATCGCAAGTGTCCCATCAACTAGTGGAGACAATTTAAAAACTATGTACAAGATATTCCAGCGAACTGCGCACTGATATCTGTGTTAACAAAGTGCTAAAAAGTAACCACAAGTTATTTCATGCGATATGCACTAAAATTTAAATCAACATAAAGGGGCCCTTTCACTAAGGAACAGTAGGCCTAAAGCAGGCCTAACGTTCAGTAAGACACGAAGAGGCATCCCGCAGTAGTTTGACCATTAGCACACAATACTCCCGCAGTAAAAAAAATATTTTTGCCGTAGGAGGCGTTTCTGGGGGGGGGGGGGGGGGGGGGGGGGCAGAGAGTAGGTGTGCCTGTGCTAATCGGGTACACTGGCCACATTACCATGCGCTACCTATTAGCACAGGAGTAGCACGAGAGCCTTTACCACCTCAATATGTGGCAGTAAGAGCCATGCACTAATGGGGGAAATTAGCATGTGGCCATTAAAAAAAAAAAGCCAGCGGCCATTTTTCAGCTGTGCTAGAAAGTGGCAGAGTGTGCGGCAAACCCACACGCTAATCACAGTGCCAGCCACTTTCTAGCACAGCTTGGTAAAAGGGTTTCAAAGAAAAATACCAACCAGTAGTACAGCGATCTTTGGATAAAGGTTTGCTTATGCCAAAGAATCAACCTGATAAACCTCAAGATAAAAATCAAAAGACACTACATGAATGCTCAGACGCTTAAGTAATGAGCTCATGATGTCACAAACAAATGTCGCAGTGTTCGCATAAAAAGCTTATTCCTGGCAGTATATTCAACAGAAACTAGCCAATGGAATATAAAATTCAGAGAGTTCTTTTATTAAGATGCAGTTTATGTACAGTGCATTAACAACACGTCTGGATATGTAAAAAAAAAATAATAATAAAAAAAAAAAAGGCGCGAAGCAATCGTTATTGCACTGACTTTTAGCTTGTAGATAATGATGAAGATAATGATGAAGAAAAAGCAAATTTGCTAAATAGATACTTTTGTTCTGTTTTCACAGGAGAAAATCCTGGAGAAGGACCGCGATGGACTGGCAAAAGTGCAAATGAAAATGGAGTAGATACAGCACCGTTCACAGGAACAGAGTGTGTATAAACAACTTGAAAAGCTAAAGGTGGACAAAGCCGTGGGACTGGACGGGATCCACCCCAGGATATTAAAGGAGCTCAGAGAGGTTCTGGGGGGTCCTCTTAAAGATTTGATTAATAAATCATTGGAAACGGGAGAGGTTCCATGGAATTGGAGAACGGTGGATGTGGTCCCTCTTCACAAAAGTGGTGATAGGGAAGACGCTGGAAACTACAGGCCGGTAAGCCTCACTTCAATTATTGGAAAAGTAATAGAAGCGATGATGAAGGAAAGGATAGTGAATTTCCTGGAAGCCAATAAGTTGCAAGATCCGAGACAACATGGTTTTACCAAAGGGAAATCATGCCAAACGAATCTCATTGAATTCTTTGACTGGGTGACTGGAGAATTAAATCAGGGATGTGCTATAGACAATCTACCTAGATTGTAAGCTCTTTGAGCAGGGACTGTCTTTCTTCTATGTTTGTGCAGCGCTGCGTATGCCTTGTAGCGCTATAGAAATGCTAAATAGTAGTAGTAGTAGTAGTAATTTCAGCAAAGCTTTTGTCACGGTTCCCCACAGGAGGCTCTTGAATAAACTGGATGGGCTGAAGATAGGACCCGAAGTGGTGAACTGGATTAGGAACTAGTTGACGGACAGACGCCAGCGGATTGTGGTGAATGGAATTCGCTTGGAGGGAAAGGTGAGTAGTGGAGTGCCTCAGGGATCAGTGCTGGGACCGATTCTGTTCAATATATTTGTGAGTGACATTGTCGAAGAGTTAGAAGGTAAAGTTTGCCTTTTTGTGGATGATACAAAGATTTGTAACAGAGTGGACACCCAGGAGGAAAGGGAAAACATGAAAAAGGATCTGCGGAAGCTAGAAGATTGGTCTAAGGTTTGGCAATTAAAATTCAATGCGAAGAAATGCAAAGTGATGCACTTAGGGAATAGAAATCCACAGGAGACGTATGTGTTAGGCGGTGAGAGTCTGATAGGTACGGAAGGGGAGAGGGGGTGATAGTATCTGAGGATCTGAAGGCGACGAAACAGTGTGACAAGGCGGTGGCCGTAAGTAGAAGGTTGCTAGGCTGTATAGAGAGGGGAGTGACCAGCAGAAGAAAGGAGGTTTTAATGCCCCTGTATAAGTCATTGGTAAGGCCCCACCTGGAGTATTGTGTTCAGTTCTGGAGGCCGTATCTTGCTAAGGATGTAAAAAGAATTGAAGCGATGCAAAGAAAAGCTATGAGAATGGTATGGGATTTGCGTTACAAGACGTATGAGGAGAGACTTGCTGACCTGAACATGTATACCCTGGAGGAAAGGAGAAACAGAGGTGATATGATACAGACGTTCAAATTATTTGAAAGGTATTAAGCCGCAAACAAACCTTTTCCAGAGATGGGAAGGAGGTAGAACTAGAAGGTATGAAATGAGATTGAAGGGGGGCAGACTCAAGAAAAATGTCAGGAAGTATTTTTTCACGGAGAGAGTGGTGGATGCTTGGAATGCCCTCCCACAGGAGGTGGTGGAGAGGAAAACGGTAAGGTAAAATTATGTCTTACCTGATAATTTTCTTTCCATTAGTCCCTCAGATCAATCCGTCGTCACCACACACCACTCCGGCGTGGCCAGAGGCATGCCCCGAATCAGGTTTTCCGATCTGAGCCACCACCGTAGAGCAAAAAGAGCTCGAGGTGTCCAGGGAAGACAGATCGCATAATCCTCAGACAGGGGAGACCATCGGCTGAGGAGATTGCAAAGGTCGCATGTGACTCCGGGCCCAAGGAATGACCTTGATCGTCGCCGCAATAGAGCCCAACACCAGAACATAGTCCCATGCTCTTGGAGCCTTCACCTGAGAGAGGGAAGAAATCTGCTTCAGCAGCTTCGTCTGCCATTGTTCCGGCAGAAAAACTCTGCCCTGACGGGTATCCAGTCGTACTCCAGTGTTTGAGATGAGACGAGATGGCTCTTGGGAATATTTATCACCCAGCCCAGAGACTGAAGAAGATCCATGACCGTCTGAGTCGCCCGTACACATTCTGCGTGACACGGAGCGCGGATCAACCAATCGTCGAGATAAGGATGAACTTGCAGCCCTCTGGCCCGTAGAAAGGCTGCCACTACCACCATTACCTTGAAGGTGTGAGGCGCCGTGGCAAGACCAAATGGCATGGCTCTGAACTGAAAATGTTGACCCAACACCGCAAAACGAAGGAACCGTTGGTGAGGGGGCCAGATGGGAATGTGCAAGTAGGCATCCTTTAGGTCGAGGGATGCCAAAAATTCTCCTGGCTGCACCGCCACCAGCACCGACCGAAGCGTTTCCATCCAGAAGTGGCGCACCAACGGAGCCCTGTTGACCGCCTTGAGATCTAACACTGAACGAAAAGATCTTCCTTTCTTTTCCACCACAAAATAAATTGAGTATCGACCACAGCCGATGTCTCCCGTAGGAACCGGAACAACTACCTGCAGACTAAGCAACTCTGCCAAGGTGTCCCGCACCGCTGTGCTCTTTATCGCAGACTTGCAAGGAGACTCGAGAAAACTGTCTCCTAACGGACAAGCAAATTCTAGCTTGTAGCCGTCTCAAATAATGTCCAGCACCCATTCGTCTGTAGTCACCCTGGCCCATTCCGCCCCGAATTGAGACAGCCGTCCCCCTATCGGCGGAGAGGACTGGACCAGGGCCCCATGACTGCGTACCTCTGCCTCCTGGCTGACTATGGGGGACCGCGGGAGGAAGCCTTCACTCCGAACGAAAGGACTGCTGTGGCTTCTGAGGAAACCGGGGCTTTTGGAAGCCTCCGACTCTCCCGGGTCTATACCGTTTGGCCTCTCTGAAACACGGGCGGAAAGATCTCGCCGACTTAGATTTATCCTCCAGCAACCAACCTTTAGAGTCTCCAAGATCCTTAACAATCTGAGCTAGTTCTTCGCCAAACAGTAGCTTCCCCTTAAAGGGCAACCGAGCCAATCTTGACTTAGAAGGCAGGTCAGTGACCCAATGCTTTAACCAGATCCAGCGCCTAGCCGACACCGCTAAAGACACCCCTTTAGCGGAAGCCCTAAGGGTGTCGTATAAGATATCCGCCAAATATGCCAATCCTGACTCCAGGAGCGGAAAAACTTCAATCAAATCGTCCGGCGATGCTGCCTTTTGTACCCAAGACAGGCATGCTCTTGCAGCATATGAACCGCAGACTGAGGCCTGCAAAGTCAATGCAGCAACCTCAAACGAAGCCTTGACCGAAGCTTCCAGCTTCTTCTCCTGAGGATCTTTGAGGGCCGCACCGCCCTCCACAAGTAAGGCGGTCTTCTTGGCCACTGCTAAAATCAAAGAATCAACCACCGGCATGCGCAAAGACTCCATGTCCTCCTGCCTCAAGGGACACAGCTTGCCCATCGCCCGGGCCACCCTCAGACTGGCCTCAGGGGAATCCCATTGTGCTTGAATGAGCACCTGCATAGCCTCGTGAATATAAAAGGCTTTTGACGGCATCCATGATTGAAGGGCAGATTCCAGGGGAGATAAATTTAGCACCTGTAATGCCTGCACAATAAACGGAATCAATTCTTCCCGTTTAAATAGCCTGGCCACGGTAGGGTCATCCCCCTCCCCCTCTGGCAACTCCCCCTCTTCCAGATGGCCTGGTAAGGATTCCCCTGATCCTGGGACACCCTTCGAATCTGAATGCCCCAATTCGTCACCCCAGGGTTCCTCTAATTCCAACCGGGACCTCTTGGACAGCTTTTGAACCAACTCGGAGCATGAGGCAGCAGATCCCAAAATGGCCGCCTCTTGACCTCAGAGCAGAGTAGAAATGCTTTGTGCATAAGTATCACAAACTCCGGGGAAAATCCCCCCACAACAGCCTTCTCTGGGAGAGAAATTGATCCGTCCATGTCGAACGTGGTCCCAGCTGAACCCGCAGCCGCATCCTGAGACCGCGGCGCTAGCGAGAAAATGGCGCCGGCGGGTGCACGCGCCGACCCCACAAACTTTCCCGCCAAATGAGAATAGAGTCCTTCTGGCGCTTCGGTGCTCAAAACGCGTTCTCCCTGATCCGCACTAGGTCTCACCACCATCGCGGAACAAGACTCGCAGGCACCCGACGCCAACCTCTGCGCCCCGCAGCGCGAGCAGCGTTTAACGGACTCCGACGGAACGTACATGGCCCCCAAAAGCCTTACCTTCTCTGCAGTCCCAGCCCTGCTCACGTTCCACTTAATCTGAACGGAGAACTGCTCCAAGCTGCTAAGCAAGCCACAAATTAGGGTGGACTGGAGATTCGTTCCGTCTGGTTCTTTTTTTTTTTTTTTTTAAAGAGACAGGAGAGGAATACAGCCAAAATCCTCAGAAGAATTTAAATAGGCTGACAGGGGGAGAAGGGTAGGGACCTGCCACCACCAGGTGTATCCCACAATGTGCTGCAGCACCTCAACCCCAGACAAAGCTCAACACACCCGAGGGAATGGGATAGGAGCCTCAGGCCACAGAGCTGCACTTATGCTCCCTTCTACCTGCTACATAGAGAGAATACTGAAGTGAGGCTGGCTGCACATGCTCTATTGTAGAAAACTTCGGAGTTCTCGCTATCTAACCTGCTAGAGGAGGGGCATAACCCACAAGTCTCTGGATTGATCTGGGGACGATATGGAACGGAATTCAAACGTGTGGGATAAACAAAGGAATCCTGTTCCAAGGGAATGGATCCTCAGAAGCAGTGGCGTACCAAAGGGGGGGGGGGGCGGTGGGGGCGGTCCGCCCCGGGTGCCAGTGGGTGGGGGGTGCTCCGCTCCCGCCGCCTCCCGTGGCCGTTCCCGCGGTGCCGCACATTTAAAAAAACGGCGAAGCAGCGTCGCAGGCAGCACCTCGTGCCCTGCTTGTAAAAAAAAAAAAATCAAATCTCCTTCCCCTCCTCGTCTTGACGTCGACTCGGGCCTTCCAATCAATTTGATTGGAAGGCCCGAGTCGACGTCAAGACAAGGAGAAGGAAGGAGATTTGATTTTTTTTTTTACAAGCAGGCACGAGGCGCTGCCTGCGACGCTGCTTCGCCGGTTTTAACGGGACTGAGGTGGGGAAGGAGAGGGGCAAAAGGGACTCGGGTGGGGGTGTTCAGAGGGGAGAAGGGGACAAGGGGACTGGGGTGGGGGTGTTCAGAGGGGAGATGGGGACAAGGGGACTGGGGTGGGGATCTCAGAGGGGAGAAGGGAAGGGGAGGGGAGAAGGGAAGGGGAGGGGAGAAGGGGACTGGGATGGGGGTGTTCAGAGGAGAGAAGGGGACTGGGGTGGGGGTCTCAGACAGAAGAAGGGGAGGGGAGAAGGGGACTGGGGTGGGGGTGTTCAGAGGGGAGAAGGGGGCTGGAACTGGGGGCTGAAAAAAGGGGCAGAGAGAGGGGACAGATCCTAGATGGAAGGGGGAGCGAGAGGGAGGGCAGACCCTGGATGGATGGGAGAGGGAGGGCAAATGGTGGATTGAAGGGGCAGAGAGAAAGGGCAGGCAGTGGATGGAAGGGACGGCAGAGAGGGCAGACACTGGATGGCAGAGAGAGAGAGAGAGAGAGTGAAGACAGATGCTGGATGGAAGGAAGACGGTGAAAAGAAGATGAGGAAAGCAGAAACCAGAGACAACAAACTGTAAATAAAATATATTTTTTTATTTTTTTTGTGCTTTAGGATAAAGTATTGTAGATGTGTTAAATGTTTATAATAGAACATGTAAATAAGGTAATCTTTTTATTGGACTAATTTTAATACATTTTGACTAACTTTCAGAGAACAAAACCCTCAGGTCAGGATAGGATACTGTAACAGCACTATACTGTACTGACCCGAGGACAGAGGTTTTGGCCTCTGAAAGCTAAATGTATTAGTCCAATAAAATGGTATTATTTTACTTTCTATATTTGTTTTATTTCTATTTGTTAATTTGTAAAGTGGTGATTGGTACTTGTTAGGTTTTTTTTTTTTCAAATTTACATCTGCTGTCTTTATATTTTGCACAGTACTAAGGGACAGTTTCTGTTTCTGTGGTGTTGCATTGTATGCAGAGTCTGGCATTGGGGGTTCAATTTAATTTTTGTCTAAATAGAAAGTTTATGATTACTTATTCTATAGTGGATTAGGGTGTATCTGTGTTTGTGAAAAAGATATGGCTTTCAGTTGGCATTGACTGTGCAGGATCTACGATCTGTACTATTCTGTCTGGTTTCGTTTTACAATAGGTGAATTAATGTTCTAGTGCTCACTGTAGTGTTTAAGATGCTTTCCTTTTCCTTGTGTGACTCGTAGAAATGACTGCTTATGGTATGGTAGAATTGCTCTATAGGTCCTGAGTGTTTTGTATTCTCGGCATGCCTAGTACTGGATTTGGGGGGGGGGGGGGGGGGGGGGGGTTAAAAAATGACCGGCCCCGGGTGTCAACTACCCTAGGTACGCCACTGCTCAGAAGCTTAGCTGAGATTGGGTGGCATAGCTGGTGGTGGGAGGCGGGGCTGGTGGTTGGGAGGCGGGGATAGTGCTGGGCAGACTTATACGGTCTGTGCCAGAGCCGTTGGTGGGAAGTGGGGCTGGTGGTTGGGAGGCAGGGATAGTGCTGGGCAGACATACGGTCTTTGCTCTGAAAATGACAGATACAAATCAAGGTAAGGTATACACAAAAAGTAGCACACATGAGTTTATCTTGTTGGGCAGACTGGATGGACCATGCAGGTCTTTTTCTGCCGTCATCTACTATGTTACTATGTTTTTAGTTTATGTGTAGTGTCTCTTCAAGAAGCGTTATATATTTTTTAATGAGATTCCCCAGTTATTAGTCTTATTATTGAAATGATACTTCTCTCTCACTAGGTGTAATATCATTCGTGTTTGTTTGAAAAGCTAGTACGTTTAACAACATCCTACAGAAGGTATTTCCACATGTTAGTATAGGTTTTTCTGTCTATATCCGAGATGCTTATGGAAGGTATTACATATTTCAACTGACCACTGAATTGATAAGGTTATGACTAAGATGCTGCTGTTATTGTATTTTTCTGAGATTGAAATTGGTTGTTCCATGCTGTTAAACATAGATTTTTATTTATTTTTTAATAAAAGATATGCTCTCTCTCGAATCCTCTCCCCCACTTTTATTAAGGAGTGTGTTATGCTTTTTTTGCAGAATTTATGTCATATTTTTTATTAGCGCTATCCATCGGGGTCAACATTCCACCCGCACGATTAAACATTTTAACAGCGCTATTGATCGCATAAAGCACCCCCTCACATTTACTCCTGAACAGTGCAATATATAGACAGCAGATATAAATTCTCAAAACTGACATATTACTACAAATATAATTTCTCGCCTTTGTTGTCTGGTGATTTTCTTTCAAATTATCTTGTTCACTGTCTCTGGTTCTGTTTTCCTCTGCTCTGGACCTACTGTACTGTCTATTCATTATTTCTCATTTTTTCACTTCCTGCCCTATATTCACCTTTCATTCAATTTTCATTTTCCTTCTTCCTGTTCAAATCTATGTCGTTTCCATATTTTCCCATCTCTCTTCTCTTCCCCTTCTCTCCATGGGCACCATGTCCTCCCTTCCCTGAGCACCATGCTCTCTGCCTTGCTCCCCTCCATGGGCACCATCTCCTCTCTTCCCTCCATCCATGATCACCATTGTTTCCCTTCTTTGATCCTTCCATCCTCTATTTCCAGCATCTGTCCCTCTAACACCTCCCCCCTTCTTGCAGCTGTTTCCTCTTTCTCCCATGATTCCATGCCCCCCCCCCCCCAAACAAGGTCCACATATCTCTGCCTTCTTTTTCCTGCTTTCTCATTCTCCCAGAGCCCCTGACCTCGCCCCAGTCCGCATCTTTGTCTTCTTTTTCGTGCATCCTCTTTTTCTCACAGCCCCGGCTCCCGCCCCTGCCGGGATCCGCATATTTCACTGTCTTTCTTCCTGCTTCCTCTTTCGCCCATGCCAGCCATGGCCTACATTTTTCTCTCTCACCATCTTCCTTTTTTCTGCGAGCATCTGTTTTTACCTCTCGTGGCACGGCACTCCAGTGGTCCCCCCCCTGCATGCTCCTTCTCCCTGCCCCTCACCATTGTAGTAAAAACAGTGCTGCTTTCAACAGGCCCGAAGCGTCTTTCTGTAACAGGTTCTGAGGTGGAACTTCCTGTTACAGAGAGATGCTTCGGGCCAGGCGAGAAGCAGCACTATTTTCACTGCAGCGGTGAGGAGCAGGGAGAAAGAGCGTGCAGAGGAGAGAGAGGGGCTACTGGAGTGCCGTGCCACGAGAGGTAAGAACAGGTGCTGGCTGGTGGAAGAGATATGATGATAATGCATTAAAAATTTTAACGCCAGTTAAACATTCAACACGTTAATCGCGTTATTAATGCGTTAAATGTACAGCCCCTAGTTTTTTTTTGTCTTTGTTTTATTTGTACAATTTACAGTACTATTGTTTAAAAATTATTATAATATATATATGTATCACTTGTCTTATTTATTGATACGAGTTTATGATGACTGTTATTTTTAGACTCCTGAGGCAAGTCTTTCGGCCAAAACACGACTCGTATCGAGTCTTTGGATGCTTTAATAAACTTGATATTCTGGACATCATCTAGCTTCCGTCTTTTTTGTCACCTTCGCTGTGTTAGACATATCTTTGCACCTGTGAAGGTTCTTGTTCTTCTGTTTCCAATACCTTTCTCCCTTCCCCATGGGACTCCAGCACCTCTCCCGTCCCCCCTCCCAATGGGACTCCAGCACCTCTCCCATCTCCCCATGGGACTCCAGCACCTCTCCCGTCCCCCCTCCCAATGGGACTCCAGCACCTCTCCCGTCCCCCCTCCCAATGGGACTCCAGCGCCTCTCCTCCTTCCCTCAAGCCCCCCCCCCATGGGACTCTAGACCCCCCCCCCCCACCTCTCCATGGGACTCCAGCATATTCCTCCCTTCCCTCCAGGGTTTCCAGCACCTCTGTCCCTTCCTTCAGCTCCAGTCCACCCCCCCCCCCACTCCATGGATCTACCTTCACTATCCCCTTCAGCCTCAGCCCTCCTCTCTCCTGCGGGTCCAGTACCTCTGTCCCCTTCAGCTCCAATCCCAATGTGGGTGCGGTATTTTGTTTTCTTCCCCCTCCCATCTCTTTACCTTGCAGCCACGAGGAGATCCCTACGAGCTTGCTCTAGGGCCTTCCTTCTGATGTAATTTCCTACTTACTGGAAGTTACATCAGAAGGCAGATGCCGGCAGAGGAAAGGACCCAGAGCAAGCCGGAAGGGATCCTCCTCGTGGCTACGAGAGATATGGCAGGGAGGGAGGAAGGAAGACAAACACTAGGATGCCAGACCCACAGTAATCACTTTTTTTTTTTTTAACCAAGGGAGCAAGGTCTTTTTACCGCTCCTGCAGGGTGGTAGAAAGTTTTGCTCCCACACACGTGGTAATTTTTTTTTTTCAGCAGATTTGTCACAGGTCCCCATCCCAGTGTCATTCTCTAGTACATATGTCCGTTATACAATATGTATGTTAGTTTAATGATTTACTCTGTCTGGGATAAGCACATGATTGAATATACAGGAAGCAAACTTCATGCTCATGCTTTGTATTTGTACCCACTAATGGAGATTCTGATGGTAATAGTACATTTCCATATATATATTATCTGCCATATTTGGTTTGTTTTTGTATTTATAAAATGTTTAAAAAAAAACATTTTAATGTACATTCATAGACCCCTGATGGAAGAAGTTTGTTCAAATTTGCCCAAGTTGGAACTCTCACGAATAAAGGCACTTTTGGACACCTGCAGTTGTTCCCTCTTCTTTAGACCACCTTTGTTGATGTTGGTTCCTGCGTTGGTTTCTGCAAAAGGGCCCACGCCTGTTTCTTGCTACTGCAGGAATGTCCAGGCCGTCAGGGTGCCAATATGCGGATCTGTCACTCAACCTGAGGAAGCTTCCATCCCTGATGTCGAGTGAGATACTGCATGAGTTGGACCACACTCCGATGCCTGCCGAGGTGAGCCCCTGAAGAGGGTTGGATCTATGCTGTGACTTGTGCAAGATCTCTTGATGCCAATGCATTTTGCCTTGGTGACAAGCACTAGGGCCCCGCAGTACTGAGGACAACATCGAATCCTCAACGTCACCTTGGTGTCAAGTCTGATGCAGACCGGTCTGAGGGCACCAACAAAGCGCCTGAAGTAGAGGCCTGGGGAAACCTCCTTGCTGCTGGTGCACTTCCAGTGTCCAAATGAGTCAATGCCCTCCAGTGTCAATGAACTGGACTTGGCACCAAAAAGGTGTTCATGCTGAATCTTCCTGGTTCTCTGGGTCCTCTTCTGCATTGCCAAATAGAGGATACAGGAATGAGGGTCACAGTGAGGCATATTTTCAAAGCACTTAGCCTTCCAAAGTTCCATAGTTTGGAAGGCTAAGTGCTTTGAAAATATGCCTCAGTGTGGCCCCAAGCACTGGTGACACCAATTATGGGGATCAGTTCCAGAGATGATCCGATTACACTGGGAAGTGCGCTTAAAGCCTCTGGGAACCTTCTGGGACATGGAAGGAAAACAGCCAACACCAAATCAAATGGCTCAATGGTGAGGGTGGGGAAAAAAAAAGTCATTCACCCCCAAAAATGCCTGATGCAACCCGGCTACAGCCCACAAAGCTGAAAAATAAAATAAGTTTTAAACAGGACAAAAATGACTAGGGACACTAAGAGGAGCAAAAAAATAAACCTAAAAAAAAAAAAAAAAAAAGAGAGTGACACAAACCCCACGGGAAAACCACGAAGGCAAAAGTGAAATGAAATGCACTGAGGAAAGATCAAAACTACAACCTCTCTTCTTTTTTTTTTTTTTATACAGTTTAACATCCATCTATTAATAATAAATGTTGGATACAAGAAAAAAAATATGTAGGAACTTAAATTTTTTCAAATGTAAATTTACATACCATTCAGACCACAACTTAAAAAGATAAGATACAAGGAAAGGAATTCACTAAGTAATATAAAGAAATAGAGCAAAAACATGAGGAGAACCCGCAGCCAGACAACTCAGCGTGTTCACTCTCTATTGGGCATCCTGGGTTGAGCTTTCAATACTTTCTTTAGAAATTAAAAATTCCCTCAATTTCTTGGGTTCCATAAACATATAGTTAACTGAGTTCAAAGTTATTATACAGCGACAAGGAAATACTAACTTAAATAATCCCCCAATTGCCAAAATTCTTGATTTTAAACAGAGGAACTCTCACCGGCGGGCTTGAGTGTCCCTGTTTAAATCTGGAAGATGTTTAAAATATAGTTTAAAGGTACTAGTCTTATCCATTTCAAGTGCAAACGAAACTATAAGGGTAGTCCTTTCTGTTACTAGTTCCATGGAGTTTTCTAAAAACTCTGTCAGATTCAATTCCAGTTGTTGTGGTTGAGGATTCAAAGAATTTAACTTTCTCCCAGTTAGGTATTGAGTTTGTACTATAGAAAGGAATCCCTCTGTTGGGAGACCCAAAATTTCTTTAAAGTATCTCCGTAACATGTCCATAGCTGGGATTAAAGGCAATTTAGGAAAATTAATAAACCGTAAATTATTTTTCCTCCCTTGATTTTCGAGGAATTCTAGCTTCCTTGCCAGAATTTCTCTATCCTTGACTACAGTCCCTGCAAAATTTTGAAGAGTAGAAAGTTCAGTCCTTAAAGATTCAATTTGACCTTCCTGGGTTTGAGATTTCTCTGATAATTGTTTTTGAGTCCGTTTCAAATTATCCATATCTTGAGCTAAGGAATGAGTTACCTGGGAAAGCAGAGAGTTCATACCCTGGATGGCGTCCCATAAGAGTCTAGAGTCACCACACTTGGTTTTTTTCACCTCCCGTAACACCGGCGTAGCTCCCATTGGAATAGGGGTAGAAGTTGACAAAACCCCGTGTTGTTCCATTCCAAATGGAGAAAGATCAGTGACGAGGCCTCCTGAGGGCGGTGGATTCTTTTCCACTTCAGGCGTTCCATCCACCCTCTCCGTCAAAGTCATTATACATCCGGGTCTTGGAGGGATTGTGTTTCCTGGCGGGCTCAAAGAGATCGCCTCCACGCTGTTTTCTGCCGATACCATTGCGGAACGTTCCGAAGCAGGTGTCCGAGTGACTAATGGTTGAACCCTGAACTGCTCCAAAACTGCTTGTCGAGCGGGGGGAACACTCCCAGGCAAAGAGGAGGCCGACTCCTTGGCCTTTCCTTTCTGTTTCCCCATGACCAGCACAGGGTACAGACCCAGCTTCTTGATCTGCAATCTGGTAAGTCAGGAGCTCAAACTCATACGTCTGCTCTGATCGGCCATCTTGTCCCTCACCGCAACCTCTCTTCTTCATGGAAAAGTAAAGACTGCTGATCCCACAGTCACACACTGGGTCGGAAATTACCTATGCATACATGGTGGGATGCTGCCAAAGGCTTCTTAAAGAAGCAGAGTGCCCAGCAATGTCCACACTGGGCTCAGTGGGATGACATGGCCTGCTTTGTCCTCTGAGAAGAGTGACTTCATTATTATGGCTGCAACATAGTCACACTCATTGCATGATTAAAAAACAATAAAATGATAATTGACAACATTTTGTCCACTAAATTGAACATTAATATGCCTTCCCCTCTGTTGAGATACTGTAGATTCAGTGATCGGTTAAGCTTCCTTTATTCAGAGTATATCTGCCAGCAAAAAGAAGTTCAGTTCCTCAATACACAGCACCTGCACTCATAGCAAACAACATGTGGTATAAAGTACATATACTTGTACCTGATCTACCATTTTCAGGATACAACCTAGAATCTGCTAGCACCAGCCTTACTTCCCAACTACCATAGTTGCTACTGAAGACCATTCCAGCCCTCCTAATCTGCTCTGCCATTTACAGGACAGACCACAGAAGTCTGCCTGGCACTGAAAGTTTAGTAAAATCAGTCCTTACCACCACACATCACTGCCAGAAACCAGCAGTCTCCCTTCTGGAAGCATGGAATCAGCTGTGTGACAATCCACTTGATAGGTGAAGGGGTAATTGCCTTTGTTTTACATATCATGGCACCGATCCACACCTCTTATACACACACACACATCTATACACACACACACACACATCCCCCCACACACATCTATACACACACACACACACATCCCCCCACACACATCTATACACACACACATCCCCCACACACACACACATCCCCCCCCCACACACACACATCCCCCCACACACACACACATCCCCCCACACACACATCTATACACACACACACATGCCCCCACGCACATCTATACACAGACACACACATCCCCCTACACACACACATCCCCCCCACACACATCCCCCCCCACACACACACACACATCCCCCCCACACACACACCCCCCCCACACACACATCCCCCCCACACACACATCCCCCCCCCACACACACCCCCCCCCCACACCACACCCCCCCCACACACACACCCCCCCACACATCTATACACACACACACACCCCCCCCCACACACATCTATACACCCCCACACCCCCACACACATCTATAGACACACACATACACCCCCACACATCTATACACACACACACACACACACACCCCACACACATCTATACACCCCCCACACACATCTATACACACACACACACCCCCACACACACCCCCACACACACATCTATACACACACACACACATCTATACACACACACACATCCCCCCCACACACATCCCCCCCCCCCACACACACACACACATCCTCCCCCCACACACACCCCCCCCACACACACACATATCCCCCCCCACACACACACACATATCCCCCCCCCACACACACCCCCCCACACACACACATATCCCCCCCCCACACACACACACATCCCCCCCCCACACATCTATACACACACACACACCCCCACACACATCTATACACACACACCCCCCCCACACACATCTATACACACACACCCCCCCACACACATCTATACACACACACCCCCCCCACACACATCTATACACACACACCCCCCCCCACACACATCTATACACCCCCACACACACATCTATACACACACACATCCCCCCACACACATCTATACACACACACACACACAATCCCCCACCACACATCTATACACACACACACACACATCCCCCCCACACACATCTATACACACACACACACACACATCCCCCACACACCAATCTATACACACACACACACACACATCCCCCCACACACATCTATACACACACACACACACACATCCCCCCCACACATCTATACACACACACACACACACATCCCCCCACACACATCTATACACACACACACACACATCCCCCACACACATCTATACACACACACCCCCCCACACACATACAAACACATCCCCCCACACACATCTATACACACACACATCCCCCACACACACACACATCCCCCCACACACATCTATACACACACACACATGCCCCACGCACATCTATACACAGACACACACATCCCCCTACACACACACATCCCCCCACACACACACAACATCCCCCCACACACATCTATACACACACACATCCCCCACACACACACACATCCCCCCCACACATCTATACACACACACATCCCCCACACACACACACATCCCCCCCACACATCTATACACACACATCCCCCCCCCCACACACACATCCCCCCCCACACACACACATCCCCCCCCACACACATGCCCCCACGCACATCTATACACAGACACACACATCCCCCCCCACACACATCCCCCCCCACACACACCCCCACACACCCCCCACACACACACCCCCACACACACACATCCCCCCCCACACATCTATACACACACACACACCCCCACACACATCTATAGACACACACATACACCCCCACACACATCTATAGACACACACATACACCCCCACACATCTATACACACACACACACACCCCCACCCCCCACACACATCTATACACCCCCCACACCCCCACACACACACACATCTATACACACATCTATACACACACACACACACATCCCCCCCACACACACATCCCCCCCCCACACATCTATACACACACACATCCCCCCACACACATCTATACACACACACACATCCCCCCACACACATATATATATATATACACACACACATCCCCCCCCACACACATATATATACACACACACACATCCCCCCACACACATCTATACACCCCCACACCCCCACACACATCTATAGACACACACATACACCCCCACACATCTATACACACACACACACACACACACCCCCACACACATCTATACACCCCCCACACACATCTATACACACACACACACCCCCCACACACACCCCCACACACACATCTATACACACACACACATCTATACACACACACACACATCCCCCCCACACACATCCCCCCCCCCCACACACACACACACATCCTCCCCCCACACACACCCCCCCACACACACACATATCCCCCCCCACACACACACATATCCCCCCCCACACACACCCCCCCACACACACACATATCCCCCCCCACACACACACACATCCCCCCCCACACATCTATACACACACACACACCCCCACACACATCTATACACACACACCCCCCCCCACACACATCTATACACACACCACCCCCCCCACACACATCTATACACACACACCCCCCCCACACACATCTATACACCCCCACACACACATCTATACACACACACATCCCCCCACACACATCTATACACACACACACACACATCCCCCCACACACATCTATACACACACACACACACATCCCCCCACACACATCTATACACACACACACACACACATCCCCCCACACACATCTATACACACACACACACACACATCCCCCCACACACATCTATACACACACACACACACACATCCCCCCACACACATCTATACACACACACACACACACATCCCCCCACACACATCTATACACACACACACACACATCCCCCCACACACATCTATACACACACACCCCCCCACACACATACAAACACATCCCCCCACACACATCTATACACACACACATCCCCCACACACACACACATCCCCCCACACACATCTATACACACACACACATGCCCCCACGCACATCTATACACAGACACACACATCCCCCTACACACACACATCCCCCCACACACACACACATCCCCCCACACACATCTATACACACACACATCCCCCACACACACACACATCCCCCCCACACATCTATACACACACACATCCCCCACACACACACACATCCCCCCCACACATCTATACACACACATCCCCCCCCCCCACACACACATCCCCCCCCACACACACACATCCCCCCCCACACACATGCCCCCACGCACATCTATACACAGACACACACATCCCCCCCCACACACATCCCCCCCCCACACACACCCCCACACACCCCCCCACACACACACCCCCACACACACACATCCCCCCCCACACATCTATACACACACACACACCCCCACACACATCTATAGACACACACATACACCCCCACACACATCTATAGACACACACATACACCCCCACACATCTATACACACACACACACACCCCCACCCCCCCACACACATCTATACACCCCCCACACCCCCACACACACACACATCTATACACACATCTATACACACACACACACACATCCCCCCCACACACACATCCCCCCCCCCACACATCTATACACACACACATCCCCCCACACACATCTATACACACACACACATCCCCCCACACACATATATATATATATACACACACACATCCCCCCCCACACACATATATATACACACACACACATCCCCCCACACACATATATATATACACACACACACACATCCCCCCACACACACTTCACCCAGTCTATCTCATCCCCCACTCCCAGCCTTTACCCAGTCACCCCTCTCTGACCCCTCCCCCAAGAATTCACCAGAGCCTCACCTTTCCGACTGCAGCTATAGAAGAAAATTTTTCCACTTCTTGCTGCAATTCAGCTCTATGTAAGCTTGAGCTGTGCCATGCAGGAAGTCTGAGCGATTTCAAGTCCTGTGAGGCTTCCCAAACTTCCTGCACTGCATGGCTTAAGGTTAAAGAGAGCTGCTCTAGCATAAAGTAGGAAACATGTTTTTTTTGCCAACACTGCAAAAAAGAAAGAAAATAACATTCAAGGCAACCCAAGTGCAAGGATGCAATTTCTAGGCATCATGACGACTTAGTACCTGGAATTTGTCAAGCTCTGCATATGAACATGTACTGGAATACTATTCCATGCATAAATGATTGTTAGTATTTGAAAACTGTGCGTGCTGGAACCCTATTCTGTGCATCAATATGCAGTCCAGTGCTTTAGCTGCAGCAAGTCATCCCCTGCTGGTTTTTGTTTTTTTGTTTTCTTTTAATTCATCAATGCATTTTAGCAAAATTCTTGAGGGTCCTTCATGCTCGCGGAAGAAAGAAGACATGAAATGCCCATTAATGCCAACCACAGAGTGAGCTAACTTTACTCCTCCTCAGACCTGGTATTAGAAAACTGTGAGCTCACCTTCCTGGTCTCCTGCATACTTCTTAGCATCCCTTTATACCAAACTCGGTTCCCAGACTCAAGAACTTGAAACACTATAGTATCTTCACTTATTACAAGAGTGCTCATTGCCAGCAATGTTTTCATGGCAATGGATCAAGCACATAGTTCTTCACTGGCTCACTTTTAATGCCACTTTTAATTATTTTATATATATATTATTTCAAATACTCATCTTTTATGAGCTGTATCAGGTCATGGGATTGTTGTTATCGCCCGACATGCATGTTTCGCCCTTGTCGCGGCGAACAGGCACTGAAAGCAGCAGATAGGCAGGCAGGCTCGCCTCCTCGTTGCTTCCCTTCCAGTCTCAGCGTGTCCCACCCTCCTCTGATGTAATTTCCTTTCCGCGAGGGCTTTCACCTCTGGTGAAAAAACATCTCCCCCCTACCAGCAAGTCGTTCGGTATGGACACTTTTACTGAGGCTATGCTGAACTGGAGCCAGTCAAAAACCCGTCCCTTGCTTTTGCTGGGGAGCAGACTGGGCCTTAGTCGCACGCTGTTGACGAGAATGAGCGTGCTGGGGTTGAGCCTGGGCAGGCTGCCAAGAAGCAGGAGTGTACCTATGCCTAGAGTAGGTATAGGGGGCACTCCTCCTCCCTCCAAAAAACCTCCTAGATGAGGAGGCAGTAGCAGAAGGTGCCCGGTGGGAGAATCCATAGCATCATTATGCTTCTTGATTTCATCAACTTAAAATCCTCTACTTTTTCTCCAAAAAGATTGTCCCCCCAGCAAAGAACATCCGCCATCCACTGCTGGACAGAATGATCCAGGTCAGAGACACGCAGCCATGAGAGTCTGCGCATCACTATACCTCGAGAGCAATTCTGGATGTCACATCAAAAGTGTCAAAAGTACCCCTGGCCAGGAACTTGCGACACACCTTCTGCTGCCAGACCACCTGGCGAAAAGGCTCGGCCAACTCCATAGGGAGTGCATCAACCAAGCTGGACAGTTGACGTATCAAGTCTCGCAAGTGTACGCTTGTGAAGAGCTGGTATGACTGGATCTTGGCAGTGAGCATAGCGGCCTGATACGTCTTCCTCCCAAACGAATCAAGAGTCCTAGCTTCTCTGCCTGGGTGCGCTGAAGCATAGTCTAGTACTCCTGGCTCTCTTGAGGGCGGAGTCCACCACCATGGAATTGTGGGGTAAGTGAGACCTCATCAATCCTGGTTCACCGTGGATCCGATACTGGGATTCAGCTTTTTTTTTGAGACCATGGGGCCAGACAGAGAGGCAGACCAGTTTCGCACAAGGACTTCCTTCAGTACCTTATGCAGAGGGACTGTCACAGTCTCTTTAGGTGGAGAAGAATAATCCAGGACCTTGAGCATCTCAGTCCTGGGCTCATCCTCAACCTAGGAATAGCCGTAGCCAAAGGAGGAAAAGGACAGACTCTCGGGTGGGGATAGTCTTCTTTCCAGCAGAGGGGAAGGGTCAGAGGGAATCCCAAAGGACTCATCAGAAGAGAAGTACCTGGGATCTTCCACTGATTCCCACGAATTCTCCTGCTCAGTGTCGGATACAACCTGTGTCAAGGTACTCGACGCCAAGGAACAATGTCGTCTGTGGCGATGTCGAGAAGTCGACGCCCAATCAGACTGCGGCAAAGCTCCCTCCACCAACGAAGGGGAGTCAACCTGGGTGGCAGCCAATGGCGCAGGCTGCACCAGTCAGAGACCTCACCACAGGAGAAGGGCCAGACACTGCTGCAGCAGATGGCACAGAAGGCGCAGGCACCCCTGACACCAAAGCTGATTGTCGCAGTAAGCCTTCCAGAAGTTTTGGAAACAAGGCACGGATACAGTCATCGAGAGCCGCCATCAGAGAAGGCTGCGGGGCCGGTGGAACAGGTGGTGTCAGAATCCATGGAGGCTCGGGAGCAGGTACCGGGCTGCCAAGAGACCGACGCATCGGCACCTCCTGTACCAAGGAGAAGCGGTCCCCTTGGCACCAACGCTTCTCGGGTGCCGACTCTCTCGACACCCCAGAGCTCCCAGTACCGTGCGTCGAATGAGAACGATGACGGTGCTTCTTCGCCTTCGCTCGACGCACATCATCAAGACTCCTCGGTACCGATGAGGATGTGGAATCCTCACGTCTCCTCGGGGCTGGGTCCAACGAAGGTCGGTCCCAGGGGGCCTGCATAACAGGAGGCCTAGAGGCAGGTGGAGACATTACCTCTCTCCTCGACGTTGATGCTCCTGTCGATGTCGACGTTGAAGGACCGGACTGAGCCCCAAAAAGCTTTTCTCACTGGGCCTCTCGAGACGCTTGGGTCCGCTTCTTCATACGAAGACACAGACTACAAGCGGCTGAGCTACAGTCAGGCCCAAGGCACTGGATACATCAGGCATGGGTATCTGTACCTGAGATGGTCCGGTTGCACCGAATACAACATTTGAAGCCGCTGGGTGTCTTCGATGACATGGAAGAAAAAAACGGCTTTGGCGAAATCAAACTATGCGATTGTGCTAAGAAAGAAAAAGCACAAAAAAAGTGGGAAAGGCCAGCCGCGCCGAAAAAGAAAGGAAACTTTAAAGGTGGACAAAAAATAAGAAAACTACGGGAAAACTTTTTTTTTTTTTTAATTCTTTAAAAGAAAATAAAAGCAAAATAAAGCGAAAACTGAGTCGCGAAGAGTAGTTCTCTTCCTGGGCCTGATGGAGCGCAGAGGAAACACTGCCGCAGCTAACCGCAGAGAAAAAAAGGAACTAAAGAGGCACGCTCACGCAGCAAGTCGTTCACACTGCCCGCGTGACAGAACTCTCTGGAAAGACTTTGAGGTGTATTTTCAAAGCACTTAGACTTACAAAGTTCTCTCTCTCTCTATTTTTAACTAACCTAAATTTGATAAATTTTCTTTCATGAGTTTTAATGGACACAAGCTCTGCTGGAACCGGATCAAACAGACCCTGCATCACTGCCATCTTGGTCAAGGGTCAGTGGGTTGTTTCAGGCATCTGCCTCCACCTAGAGCTGTAAAAGCTATGTCAATTGTATGTTTATTGCTTATAGTCAGGCTCCAAACTTCTATTTTTGACAAAGCTGCTTGCAACAATGGGAAAGCTTGCATAAAGTGGCCATCTGGAGATTTTTTTTTTTTTAATTTGCAAATATGACTTCCAATTTTACAGAAGCAAGGAAGAAACTGCTATATTTAAGTTTTCTGTCTATCTGGCTGAGATCCTATCTCATTACCTGGCAGTTTTGCTATCTAGACCAGCAGGTTTGCCCTTGGGTGTGTTTTGCCTACACTAACACATTGTATTATCTGCTGCAGAGTCCTACACCATGAATCACAGGTAGCAAAGTATGTGATATATGAAAGGAGAGGCTATGACCAAACACAAAATCATTCTGGTTAACAAGAAAAAAAAAAGGCTTATGCTTTTCTACAAGAACAGTTTCACAGAATCATCTTTCACACATATTGCAAACACAAAATGAAAAGAGCTTTAAACTTGCTTCACATGTTACATGTGAGGGAAACATGCACTAATATTTTTGAAATTATACCAAAATTCTCAATGTTATGCAAAATGATGCACAATTCCCTGGGGCGTATTTACCTCCCACCATGTCCAGCATCTCTTCCTCCCAATCACTGATGATTCTAGCAGTGCCATCTTTCAAAATAGCTGCATCTAATCCCTCATGGTATATTCCACTGCACCAGTAGATGCCAGGCTGCTAAACAAGGAAATCCTTTCAAGCACCGCCTTATTTGGCAGATTGACCCCTAGGGCCAGGCACCACCATTTTGAAAGATGGTGTCACTCCCGTCTTTAGAGTTGGGGGCAAATCGTCTGGTGAGGTTGCAGGTGTGTCCGAGAGTTCCAGGCAAATTAATTCTATAAACCAGAATGATCACTTAATTCCCCAGGATGCAATACCTGTGAAATTTTGAGGTTCTACTTCCTGTGAAAATGGCTCATGGAATAATTTGAAATGGAAAGGAAGAATACAACTTATATAAAATTAAATTGCAAAACTGTCTGGTAAATGGTCACAGGCGACAACTTGTCCAAGTACTCGTACATGCATGGTGATCCACTATCTCCTCACAATCTGTGGGTCATAACGTGATGATCTATATCTGAGGACTGGCAACTCATGTCAACTATGGACATGGGCACCCATTAACTTGTTAATTTTAGATGCTCATATTTTAAAGGTACTTTAGCTTAAGAAGATTCTACATCACGCCTGCAAATCACTAAGGTCAATGATTATCTCCCTTTCCCTGAGCTTCTGCTATACATTTAAGCACCACTGATTCACCAACCTATTTTCTGCTGCATCACTGGGCAAATCACTTTTACACAACTGCACAATTATCTAACCTAATGTATGTTTCCTAGCACAATGATAGATACTGTTAACTGGAGGTCCGCACAAGTGAAACATAAGATATTTGTGAAGGACTAGTCATTTACATCTCTAGTGTTAATACTGACTCACCTGTCCTGGCAAACCTACTGGACAGACTGGATAGACCACATGTCATCCACTATGTTACTATGGCTGTGTTACTGTACACAACTTACTCCCTTCCAAAAGGAAATGAATGTTATCGTCTTCCCTTCAAGTATCCCTTTAATACCCACTTACTTAACAGCACGGTACATAGGAGAATGCAGGAAAGGAAATCTGTTGAAATACGGGGGCATTTCCTTTCCACTTCCCTGATCTGATGTACAGTATAATAATGGCTCCTTGATACACTATGACCAGTGTTCACACTGATATTCAGGGGAAGTGAACATTACCAGATGTTCATGCACTTCCCTATCCTCCCATCAAGGGTGTTTTAATATATATGTAATTTTATTTGAGATTTATTAACCACCTTTATAAACAAATTCACCCAAGGCAGTGTACAGCAGGTCCAGTTTAACATGAAACTTACAATTTTGTTTACATCGTAATAGTAAAATGACCAAATATAAAGAAATACAATTGAGGTAAACTTGGAAATACATTGTCAGTACAATACAAAAAGACCGAGCACGGAAGAACATTCAAATAGCAAATATAATATGATGTCAGCATATCAATAAAACACCTAATAAGCATGCAATATAACATTCAAATAACAAATAGGATGTTAATGCTCTTCTATGTAGCGGAGGGGCCAAGTGCAGATATACAGATGGGGACAAGATGGGTAGTAGAGAGTCAACTGGGATAAATAGATGGGTGGCTAAACTCAAGGCAAAATCTTTGTACAGTTAAACAATATACGACGAACTGGTCTAAGTTACAGGGTGTGCAGCAAGCTAGTCCAGGTGTGGAGTAGAGAGTTGCACGGGGACAGAAATCCTACCCATCCCCGCCCGTCCCTGCTGGAATCTTACCCGTCCCCACCCATCCCTGCTGGAATCTTACCCGTCCCCACCCATCCCCGCAAAAATTTAAACCATCCCAACCCGTCCCCACCCGTCCCCGCAAGAATTTAACCCATCCCCACCCATCCCCGTAAGAATTTAATAGTACATAAAAGAAAGTTCCAGTCAGCTCCCTTTCTGGATTTGAGCCACAGCACTGTAGGCAAGGACGGACCGGAAGTTGGAACTTGGAACACTCTAGTGCGCACATGTAAGATTTGTCTCTGATTCACTGGGATTGTGTGCTGAGAGGCCGCCACATGCACGCGCCAATAGGTCAGGTGACATCTGATTCTCGTGCCTGTGTCAGAGCTGAGGTCTGTGCACCAGCCTGGGAGCAAAGAGGATTAATAGTAACATAGTAAGTGACAGCAAATAGACCTGAACGGTCCATCCACTCTGCCCAATAGTCACACTCATGATCAATTCATCATTAAATCAACGAGTGTGATATTATATACTTGATTATAGTCTTTCTTTCGTGTTTCTAGAACAAAGACCACAGGAGTCTATCTGGCCCCATCCTTATGTTCCAACTGCTGGAGTTGCCATCGAAGCCCACTCCAGCTTATTCATGTTCTCATTTGTGGGACACAGACCGTAAAAGTCTGTCCAGCACTGTCCTCATGTTCCAGCCACTGAAGTTGCTGTCTAAGCCCTTTCCAGCCCATCCTACACCAGATTGCCATGTATGAGACACAGAACATACAAGTCTGCCAGGTATCAGCTCTAGTTCATCACAGCCAGAGTCGCCATCTAAGCGTCACTTGACACATCCACACACATGCAGCCATTTAAGGTTAGCTTTTATATAACTTCCATTTTCTAATTAGAGATCCTCTGTGTTCATCCCACGCCTTTTTGAATTCCGTCATCATTTGTGACTCTACCACCTCCTTAATGGAAGACTTTCCACATTTATGCTGTTAAATCAAGGAAGAAGAGGAGGAGACAGCACTCAAATAAATTGGTATTCGGTAGATGAGAGGCTGGTGCAGGTGCAGCTTACACTTCCACGGGAAGCCCACAGAACTGGTTCCATCCCCGCGGGAACCCCGCAGGAACTGCCTCCGTCCCCGCGGGAACCCCACAGAACTGCTTCCATCCCCGCGGGAACCCCGCAGGAACTGCCTCCGTCCCCGCGGGAATCCCGCGGGTTCCGCGGGATTCCCGCGGGGACGGAAGCCGTGCAGCTCTCTAGTGTGGAGTGAGTTAGTCAGTCACCACATGTATTAAAGGCTTGGGAGAAGAGTCAGGCCTTTACCTGCTTCCTGAAGTAGAGGTAGTCACAAGTGACACGTAAACATAGTAAACATAGTAGATGACGGCAGAAAAAGACCTGCATGGTCCATCCAGTCTGCCCAAGAAGATAAATTCATATGTGCTACTTTATTTGTACTGTCCTCTTCAGTGCACAGACCGTATAAGTCTGGCCAGCCCTATCCCCGCCTCCCAACCACCAGCTCTGGCACAGACCCTATAAGTCTGCCCAGCACTATCCCCGCCTCCCAACTACCAGTCCCGCCTCCCACCACCAGCTCTGGCACAGACCGTATAAGTCTGCCCAGCACTATCCCTGCCTCCCACCACCGGCTCTGGCACAGACCGTATAAGTCTGCCCAGCACTATCCCCGCTGCCCAACCACCAGCCCCGGCACAGACCGTATAAGTCTGCCCAGCACTAGTCCCGCCTCCCAACCACCAGCCCCAGCACAGACCGTATAAGTCTGCCCAGCACTAGCCCCGCCTCCCAACCACCAGCTCTGCCACGTAGCCCCTCTGGGAGTAAATTACAGAGTGTGGAGGAAACACCTGAGAAGGCTCACTAGTGGGTATCACTTTCTTTTGATGAAGGTACAAATAGTGATGATCCTTGAAAGGACCTTAGAGGTCTTAAAGGTGTGTAAAGGGCTAACTTATCCTTTAAGTAGTGTGGTCCATATTGTCTGAGGATCTGGTACTGGTAGCCAATGTAGCTTTCGCAGAAAGGATGTGATATGGTCACGCCACTTGCAGCCTTCTGTCAGTAGTGCTGCAGCATTCTCAATTAGTTGGAGCTGATATAAACTCTTTTTGGTTTCACCAGTGTAAAGGGCATTACAGTAGTCGTGACGTTATGGCATGAACCACTGTGGTCACACATCTTTTTAATATATGGAGAAAAATTTCATAGTTGCTGCAGAGAGAGAGAGAGACAATTTTTAAAGGTTGTTTGCATTTGAGGGATCAGAGTGAATGATGAATCCAGCAGTATCCCAAGATTCCTGAACTGTGATTTTAGGGGGAGCTGGAAACTACAGGCCGGTAAGCCTCACTTCAGATATTTGAAAAGTAATGGAAGCGATGCTGAAAGAAAGGATAGTGAATTTCCTGGAAGCCACTACGTTGCAAGATCCAAGACAACATGGTTTTACAAAAGGTAAATTGTGCCAAACGAATCTCATTGAATTCTTTGACTTGGAGAATTGAATCATGGACGTGCTATAGACGTAACCTACTTAGATTTCAGCAAAGCTTTTGACACGCTTCCCCAAAGGAAGCTCTTGAATTTATTTTTATTTATTTTTGTTACATTTGTACCCTGCGCTTTCCCAGTCATGGCAGGCTCAATGCAGCTTACATGAGGCAATAGAGGGTTAAGTGACTTGCCCAGAGTCGCAAGGAGCTGCCTTTGCCTGAAGTGGGAATCAAACTCAGTTCCTCAGTTCCCCAGGACCAAAGTCCGCCACCCTAACCACTAGGCCACTCCTCTCCAATAAACTTGACAGGCTGAAGATAGGACCAGATGTGGTGAACTGGATTAGGAACTGGTTGACGGAGAGATGCCAGAGGGTAGTGGTTAAAGGAATTCGCTCGGATGAGGGAAAGGTGAGTAGTGGAGTGCCTCAGGGATTGGTGCTGGGGCCGATTCTGTTCAATATATTTGTGAGTGACATTGTCGAAGAGTTAGAAGGTAAAGTTTGCCTTTTTGCGGATGATACTAAGATTTGTAACAGAGTGGACACCCAGGAGGAAGTGGAAAACATGAAAAGGGATCTGCAGAAGCTAGAAGAATGGTCTAAGGTTTGGCAATTAAAATTCAATGCGAAGAAATGCAAAGTGATGCACTTAGGGAGTAGAAATCCACAGGAAACGTATGTGTTAGGTGGTGAAAGTCTGATAGGTACCGAAGGGGAGAGGGGGTGATAGTATCTGAGGATCTGAAGGCGACGAAACAGTGTGACAAGGCGGTGGCCGTAAGTAGAAGGTTGCTAGGCTGTATAGAGAGAGGTGAGACCAGCAGAAGAAAGGAGGTGTTGATGCCCTTGTATAAGTCATTGGTGAGGCCCCACCTGCAGTATTGTGTTCAGTTTTGGAAGCTGTATCTTGCTAAGGATGTAAAAAGAATTGAAGCGGTGCAAAGAAAAGCTACAAGAATAGTATGGGATTTGCTTTACAAGACGTATGAGGAGAGACTTGCTGACCTGAACATGTATAACCTGGAGGAAAGGAGAAACAGGGGTGATATGATACGGACTTTCAAATATTTGAAAGGTATTAATCCGCAAATTAACCTTTTCCGTAGATGGGAGGTGGTAGAACTAGAGGACATGAAATGAGGTTGAAGGGGGGCAGACTAGAAAAATTTCAGGAAGTATTTTTGCACGGAGAGTGGTGGATACTTGGAATGTCCTCCCGCGAGAGGTGGTGGTGATGAAAACAGTAACGGAATTCAAAAATGTGTGGGATAAACATAAAGGAATCCTGTTCAGAAGGAATGGATCCTCAGAAGCTTAGTGGAGATTGGGTGGCAGAGCCGGTGGTGGGAGGCGGGGCTAGTGCTGGGCAGAACTCTACGGTCTGTGCCCTGAAAATGGCAGATACAAATCAAGGCCAGGTATACACAAAGTAGCACATATGAGTTTATCTTGTTGGACAGACTAGATGGACCGTACAGGTCTTTTTCTTGTTGTCATCTACTATGTGTCAAAAACTATTTCAAGTCAGGTACTTGTTCACTTGTGTTAGGTACCCAAATAATCTCCGATTAGCTTGGGTTCAGGCAGGGACTGTTGGTTTTTACCCATTACCAAGTTGAATGTCTTTATTAAGCTGATAAAAGGAATTCCAAGTGCCAATCCAAGTTATTTCAATTATATAAGCCCTTGGGGCACTCACTACACTTAGAGAGTTTAAAAGGCACCCCTCAGGGTTAAGAGCCGCATAGAAACTTAAGTTACTCCCTGTAAATCATGAACTGTTTATTGAACCACACCTTCCTTCTCCTGGCACACATACTTCACTGTCATGGAATCAGGTTTGCTTGCAAGCTGCAGAGATTCACATACTCACAATACAAGAAAGCGAAGCTGCTTACCTGTAACAGGAAATGCAGCTACACTTGCTGATGAAGTCTCTGACTGAGCCTGCTTATCGGTGCTCTCTCTTAGCTAAGAAGCTTGCTGAAGATTCATTAAGCATAAGCAGGGATTCCTGCACCTAAAGCAACTCCTCTGATAGAAAGGGAACAGAAGTTGAGTAAGTGTGGCTGCATTTCTCTGCTTCTATAGAGAAACTCAGTTACAGGGAAGCAACTTTGCTTTCTCCAGAGACCAACAGGGCAGATGCAAGCACATTTGATGGCAAGTCCTTAGCTGAATCTCAGTGGGGAGGTGGTGGTGTTCTTCACAAGCAAAGATATTCCAAAGGAAAGACTGGCCAAACGCCATGTCCCAGTCATTGGAGGAATCCAAGCAACAATGTTTAGCAAATGTAAGAGACAAGGCTCAAGTTGTCACTTTAAAAGTCCAGGAAGGACGTTTCTAAGATGAGCAACTACTGAAGCAGTGCCTCCGAGTCTATGCGCCTTCACATAATGGTACTGGAAGGCACAGTCCCATCGGTTTAAAGGGTTCTTTCATCAAGTGAGCCAACACAATATTTAGGTCCCAGGATAGGGTAAGTTGGTGAGGCCCCATATGAAATTAAGAGACTGCGGGATGACTGGACACAGGTTGGTTATCAATCCTGTCCTGATAGACCATTAATTGCTAAGAAGCAATGTCGAACTAACAGTTTTTATGCCCAATTCTAAAATATGAAGATAGAAGAGCATGTGGACAAGAGATTGGGTCAGTGCTTTTCACTCTGGACCAGTGAGTAAAGCAAGTTCATTTAGAAATCGATAAGACTTTCTGGTATTGGGTCATCATGCCGCTAGGAGGACCAACTTCACTTCTTGGATCAATGTTTTTCGATCTGGACCAGTGAGAAAAGTTCATTTAGAATCGGTAAGACTTTCTGGTACTGGGTTGTGATGCCGCTAGGAGAACTAACTTCACTTCTTGGGAAAATGGAAGAGCATCTACGAGGCGCTACTCAATCTCCATGCTGTGAGTGGTAAGACTGTGCAGATTGGGGTGTTGCAGATAGCCCTGGCTGGATGGTGTCCTAGTGGTACTGGAATGTCTACCTGAAGAACTAGTAACCAAGGGAACCATAGCTGTCTGGACCATCAAAGGACAATTAGGCTCACCTCTGCAGCATCTTTAAAAGAATCTTCTATAGGACTCTGGAAATAGGTGGGAATGGAGGAAAGATGTAAAGGAGATGGTGATGTCGAAAGCATCTCTCACTACAACTGGACTTCCCTGGCACAGCAAGCAGAAGAGTGGGCACTTGACAATGTCTAGGGCTGCAAATAGGTCCACTTGGGGGAATCCTTCATTTTTGGAAAAGTCAGTTGATGAACTTGGTGTCAAAGGACCATTCACATGTGTCTAATTTGCAGCTGAGAGTGTCTGCAATTTGGTCACAATTGACCTGATGTTGGTGATAAGCAAAATTACCAGGTACCAAATATGAGTGGCCTCAACAGACACAGGGGATCCCAAAGCCCCTTGCTTGTTCAAAAACATGTTTCCTCGATTGCTTGTTCAAATAGAATATACTTGTTGCAAATGCATTGTCTGAATGCTTGTACAGTATAGTAAACTGCTTGAAGTTCCAAATAAAATATGTGGAGTGAACCCTTTCTGCATTGCATTGGTTATGATGGTGAGTTGCGGAGGCTTGAAAGGACATCCCACAAGGATGGACAGGGATTGACTCCACCAATGAAGAGAGTCCTTGAGGGCCTGAGGAATCAGGATGTGATGGTTGAGTTTTGAGATGCCAATGTATGGAGGGGCATGTGAAGCCTTGCATAAAATACTAGATATACCATAGCTGCCATATGGCCAAGGAGTCTGAGAAAGGTGTGTGTGATGACAGTCTTCGACAGATACAGACAGGCACACTAGTGGGGGTGATCCACCTTCATTCCTGCAGTAAGAAAGCTGTTGCTGATAAAGTGTCCAGATTGGCACCTATGAATGTTAGTCTTTGTGCTGGAGTTAGGTAGGTTGGTGTAATTGACTACGGATTCCAAACTTTGTATTGTGATTTGGAGACAATTCTTGGAATGGGCTAAAAGAAGCCAATCATCTAGGTAAGGGTAGCCAAAGCAGCTCTGTTTTCGGAGATGTGCTGCTGCCACTTCAAGGCATTTTGTAAATACCCTGGAAGCTGCCAAGCTGAAAGGCAGGACCTTGTACTGGTAGTGAAGTCGATTGAACCTGAATCTGTGAAACTATTTGACCTGGGTGGATAGGGATATGGGTATAGGCATCTTTGAGGTCCAGGGAGGTTAGCCAGTCTTCGCATTTGAGAAGTGGGAGAATGTTGACTAGGGTTGTCATTCTGAACTTTTCCTTTTTGAGGCTGAGGTGCCAGAGCTCCAAGATAGGAAGTGTTCCCACCCTGTTTTCATGGGGATGAGGAAGAAATTTTAAATAAAAACCCTTCCCCTGTTTATGGTTGGGTACTATTTGTACTGCATTGCTGTGCAATAGGTTGGTGAGCTCTGTGGACAGCAATGGGATATGTTGTGGAGGGATCCAATGCTGAGGTGGTCTCGTGCAGAAGTTCAAATATCCCAGAGAAATGTTGTTGAAAACCCACTGCTCTGACATGGCTTGCCAGGCTGAAACAAAATGGCTTTGTCCCCTGTTGGCAGTGGGTCAAAAACTAGGGCTAGGTTTGGGAGCTCATGTTCTGTTTATGGTTCTCTGCCTGTGAGAATAGGTCCGATAAGACTGACGAGATAATGATGGTCTGGAATATTGAGAAAATCTCCTTCTTGGATAGAGCCTGTTGAAGAATTGCTGATGTTATGGCTTTCTATAGCTGGAGATAGAAAATATGTTGTATTGCATTAATTGTTCAGGAGGCTGAGTGAAAAGTTCATGCACTGTGGAGCAAACTTGAGAAACCATGCTGTTTATTTTTTCCCTGCCCAGATAGGGAACATCAATGAGACATCATGCAAGTCCTCTTGAAGGTCAGAAGCATGGCTCTCTCTTGTTTGCATCATAAGTAGAACAGATGAAATGGTATGTAGACTCTTGCAAGGTGACCTGTAGCTGTGAGATAAGTGTCGGCACAGTCTACTGTTGTACATGTGGTAGCGTCCTGCAACTGCATCTAGATAGAGTATTGATAATGTAGAATTTGAAGTTGGTGAGCTTGTATCTTGAAGGGCAAGTATGGCCCCTTAGTATACCCTTCTCCCAATGGAATCCAGTAATTTCGACTCCTTCCCTGGGGGGAACGTAGAAATGAGTCTTGGCAGACACTGATTTCTTAATAGCTGATTCTGAGACCATAGAATGATGGCGAAGCCGTGGAAGGTTATGCCCTGGGGCATTTTGGACCTCGTACTTCGGGGCAAGACATTCTGAAGTTGGAGAGATAGAATAAGGCATTTGCCAGCTGGTGAGGTGCAGATCCTGTAATACTGGCAATGAAAGGGTCTCTTTGCTGGGCGCTGCACAAGACTTGAGGAAATCAGGAAATCCTTTCTACTCACAGTCTGAGGGTTAGAGTTAAGTGATAGTAATGTAGTAACCTTCTGAAGGAATCACGAATTGTAAGTAATCCTCTGCTAGGATCAAAAATTGAGAAGTGGAGGAAGAAGAAGCTGCACTTCAGTAGCCGTTTCTTGATTTTATGTTGATAGTGGGGTCCTCTTCATTAGCCAAATAGATTGATTGCGATTGGTGTTCTGGAGAGGAGTATCCAGGACAGGGTTTTGGGGAGGGGGGGGGGGGGGGAGAATCTTGATCTACTGGAGTTTGGTGCCATGAGCCAGAACACAGGTTGGCAGATAGTGGCAAATTCATGGATATCGGAGGTGCAAACTGGTTCCACTGCTGGCTGCCTTCTGGAACTGTAGTCGTGGGGCAGATGATTGTGTGGGTTGGAAGCAGACAAGATTTTGCGCCTGCAACTGTTGTAGCAGGGCTGCACTGTCTTGCATGAAGTGGTGTAGTACTGAAAAGAAGCAGTCTGGTTTTTGGCTCCCCTCCAGAGTCAGTAGGGACATACGAGTTGGTGATCCTGCTTTGGTAAGAAAGGCCTCCTCTGGGGGGGGGGGGGGGGGGGGGAGAAGCAGATGAAAGGGACTCAGCGGGCCTATTAGACTGGTGTGGAGAACAACCTACTACTACTAATCATTTCTATAGCACTACTTGACATACGCAGCGCTGTACACTTTATAAGCAGGAACTTTCTCTGTCCCTAGTGGACTCACCTGGGGCAATGGAGGGTTGACTTGACCAAGAGTCAGTATGTTTGTTCTCCGTATGCTTAAACTTTTTGATGCCTTACCTGCCCCATGATCCTGAACCTTTGTACTATAGGGCTTCTAAAAGACTCCATGTCGCCGCAGAAAAAATGTACAGGGGAGAGACACGATTACTCAGTAGCAGGAAGAAAAAAAAACCTGAGGAGACCCAGAGGAGGCTGCTTTAGGCGCAGGAATCCCTGTGCATGCGCAGTGAAACTTCAAAAAGCTTCTTAGCTAGGGGAGAGAACCGGTAGGCTGGCTCGGTCAGAGACTTCACCTGCAAGTGTGTCTGCACCTCACCTGCTTTTCTCGAGAGAATGGATTCCAGCCGGATCAAGGTGAGAAAAACTGGATTCCCATCAGGACTAAGGTTGGCAAGTTTCTTAAAAAGAGGGGCTGTAATCCAAGATCAAATACAGAAGAAAGTTTCAATAAGCATTCTCCCTTAGGGCCTACATAGAACCCATCCTTTTTTATTTTACCATTCAAACTTAACACTGAATATAAACTGCAATTGTTGGGTTCTGCTGCATTGCAAATATATTAATGCTCCTTTTTCAAGCACTAAGAAGAAAGCAAATAGCACAGTCACATGGAAACAGAACCTGACAGCAGAACTTCCCAGTTTCACTCCTGGTGCAATGCAAAAGACTGCAGTATGCTGCCAGCTTTCCTCTTCTTTCTGACAAACGCCTTCTTGAATTCTCTTACTGTTTGCATACATCCTTCACCCCAACCCATGAAGAAATATTTTCTAACATTGCTCGAGTCTAACCCCACTGGCCTGTGGTTGTACCAACTTCCTTTGCACTGAAAAATGTTTCTACAGTACTATGGTAAATACCTCTGTCCACCCCTTTTAAGTCTTACCTGGTGCAGAAGCAAGAGTAGCATCAACCTAGATCAGAAGAAAAGACACCTGGAACCTTTTTTTTTTTTTTGGGGGGGGGGGGGTGGGGGGGAATGTTATTGCCTATTACTTCCCTAACTCAACAGTCTGAGTGACAAAAGTTTCTTTCCTGGCTAAGGCCTCAGAGAATGAATCCAAATAAATTATTTTCCTTTGCAATCGGGCATAGGATCCATCAGGATCACCTTTCCCAACATGATATAAGCTCCTGCTAAACTTGTCTGAGGATGATATAGAAAGCAATGGTTACTGCAGGTTGTACATTATTCACATTACCTTCCGAGCAATACAGAGATAATTAAGCATGTGTTAACTCACGCAAAGACATGGCAGAATATTTAAGGAGGTTATTAAGTATTTTGTTGCAATGCACAATGGATTTTGATTCAAGAACAATGTGGGAAATTTTTCTATGAGATCACAAACAGCAGTAATCCACAGCTCATTGCAAAATGTCACCCCTCTTGTTAGTGCCAGTGATTGGCGCAGGAACTGACAGGAAAGATGACATTTAAAAAAACAAACCACACACACACCCCAAAAGTTGTCTGCTGTACATCAGCCCCCGGCTCCCTTCCAATATTTAAAAAAAAAAAAAAAATCCCTAACTTTCCTTGGTGTGTAGCCATACTGCCCCCCCCCCCCAAATGACTGGCACTGGCACATGCCTCGGTCGGGTTGGCTCAGGGGGACCATTTTGTTTGATTATATTATGGATATAGTTGAATCGCCCACTGATTAGATTTTTTACCATGAGCTACAAACTATGGGTTGACGCAATTCATGTTGATGATTTTTATAGCACCCCATAATGTGTTGGAGTGACGTTCCTCTTGATTTTTAGGTTTATTTATTTAAAATTTCTAAATGATTATCTGTTTGATGTCCCCCTTTTTAATTTACCAATTTATTTTATATTAGATTTTATTAATCCATTTTTTGATCTGTCCATTTGGTTGGTTACATAGGCTTTTAAGTCGATTCATTTAAAACTTTTAAATGATCATCTGCTCAATGTGTTTTTTAATCAATCAATTGACTCATCTTTGATTAGTTTATTTGGCCATTCATTTGGGTGTTTAGATTCATTTTATTTAAAATCATTAAATGATCATTTGTTTAATGGTTTTTTAATTGACCAATTGATTACATATTAGATGCAGTCCCTTACACTTATTTTGATTCGTTTATTCGTTTATCATATACATCCAATCAGCGAGGTCCACGTCACGATTTTTTGCTATTTAATTCTAGTTACTTCTCGGCGTCCGTTTTCCTTTTTTTTCAAGCTTTGTCAGTGTGCGTTATATGGAGTGCTTGTCAAGGTAAGGTTATTATCCGTGTGCATATATTTGGAATCACTCCGATCTTTTGTTTTTTAAATTGATTTTTTACATTTTTACTAAGTTTGTTTCTAGTAGTTTCGATAACATTTGTTTTTCCAGTTGGGTTCAGCATTTAGACTTGTTGCTTTATAAATAAATATAACTATAACCTCGGTGGTATTTTTACATTTCATTTTACTTTCCATACTTTTTATCTTTAAGCCTAACATCGCTTGTATGCATCGCAATACTTTTAACTTGTTTTGATTTGTCTATTTGTTCGTTTATCTGTCCATTATAAATTTAATCTATGTCATATATGCTTTTCTTGCTGTTTTATTTTAGTAGCCTTTTTTGGCGTCCGTTTTCCGAAATTTTTAGAAATATATTATATGTAGTGCCCGTTTAGGTAAGGTTATCATTTGCATGCATAAATTTTGAGGCACTCTAATATAATTGGAAGCAACATGATATCTTGGATCCTTCATCTGCCGGACTTTCCTTTATTTTTTATCAATTTTTATATTCTACATTTGGAATATACCGTTTGTTAAGAAATCTTCTATGAAATAAACATTTATACACTAGTTGATATTAAAATATATATTTTTATATATATAAAAAAAATGTATGGAAAATTTTTTTAATGAAATAAACATTTATATACTGGTTGATATTAAAATATTTTTTATATACACAAAATTTTTAATTATATACACATATAGTTTATAAGGTTTTATGATATTTTTTTTACTTATATACAATATTATTAAAAGTGTTTTTAAATTTGTGATATATAACCTATATATATATATATATATTTACATATCCATATTGTTTATTTACATTTTAGGTTTCTGTGATCATTACTAATTGATTATTAAATGCTCCTTCAGTTGATGTATTGCTGAATCCCAATTGATTGGTAGGTTTCTTTTATTCTCTTTTTTTATTCTTTTTTTTCTTATTTATAATTATTTTACATTATTCATCAAGCATTACATCTTGAACAGAAAAGGTACTTCATCAAGAAAAAAAAAGAAACAAAACACAAATACATCCTTAATTCACAATTGAAAATTACCAGATTTAAGTAAGCTCAAGTCCTCAATTTTACGATCCAAGTATTACATATGTGGAATGTAAAGAAATATAATATTAAGGATTATTAAACCTGGCTAAACAAAGAGTTCCATAAAGTTCTCAAACTCTTCTAGCAACAAGAAATTCTGTAAGTTGTGAGGATTCATAAAAAACATACTTCACTGACTGGTAACAGATTACGCACTTACAGGGGTAATAGAGGTAAAAGGTAGCACCCAGCTGAAGGACACCTGGTTTTAAAAGCAAAAATTTATGGTTTACAAATTCTTGAGTAATACCTGGTGTAATAAATCTTACTGGTTATAATTTTAAGTGTATATATAAATGAGGTGGAGCATTTGTAATAGATCTATTTATCTATTTTTCTATATAATTTCTTTATGTCCCATTTATTACTTTTTAATATTATGTTTCTCTCAAACTGATCTTCATATAAAAAGGTTTTCTAGAATTCTCATTAATTTTAATGAATATAGTACATACGTTATGTACTGTTTAATTTTTATCATTATATCTGTGATGTTTTTAAATTGATATTTTTTATATATTTTTAAATTGTTTTTTTAAGAATTATATTAATATATGTTTGTTTAGTATAATGCAAATGGATTTTTTTATATATGTTGATATATGTGTTTATATGTTTATAATTTTGTAGACCCCTGGGGAAGGCTGATATAGCCGAAACACGGATCGTGTTGGGTCCTGATTAAAGTTTTTTGGAGCATCTTACCCTTGTGTGTGGTGACTGATCTCTTGACATTGGGCCCACTCCACCCTATTTCTGTTGCAATAAAAAAAGGTATCATCTTATTTTCTTTTCAACGTTTTATTTGTATTGATTACCTTTAAAAGTGGACTAACACGGCTACCACACTTCTCTACTTAAGAAAACAAAGTAAACAAAATATTTTCCCTGGCTCTGTTTCTCTAAGGGGGTCTTTTACTAAAGATTAGTGTGTGTGTGTGTGTGTGTCAAGTGGTGCTTAGATGGCAACTCTGGCTGCATCAACTAAAGGCCGATGCTGGGCTGGCTAGTATGGTCTGAGTCCCATAGGATTCAGACCGTACAAGCCAGACCTGCACCGGCCTTTAGTTGATGCAGCCAGAGCTGCCACCTAAGCACCACTTGACATGCAAACACACACACAATACAACAAACAAAAAACCCCAAACAAACAAAAAGTGCTAATCTTTAGAAAAAGACCCCCCTTCCCCCACCCCCCCCCCCCCCGCCTTAGAGAAAGAGAGCCAGGGAAAATATTTTGCTTACTTTGTTTTCTTGCTTTTTTGTTGCATGACTATCTTATTTCTAATCTATAACTAAGCAGGTTACAAAAATATATGCATAATCAAAAATATTTTAAAACATTAAAAACGACAAAATACTGATCCATATTCTATCACTACCAGATAGATGGTGACATGTCAATCTCAAAGCGAGAATGCAAGTGAAAACTGGTATGCCTTCAACTACCTTCTAAACTGCAATAAACCTGTAAGTAGCGAGTCTCAGGTATCCTAACAACCCGTTCCATAATACAAGGACCTGTGGAAAAAGGCTTCTTCGAGTCTCAGCCTAACACAACTTCTGGATCTCTCTATATACATGTACATACAGTGGGGGAAATAAGTATTTGATCCCTTGCTGATTTTGTAAGTTTGCCCACTGACAAAGACATGAGCAGCCCATAATTGAAGGGTAGGTTATTGGTAACAGTGAGAGATAGCACATCACAAATTAAATCCGGAAAATCACATTGTGGAAAGTATATGAATTTATTTGCATTCTGCAGAGGGAAATAAGTATTTGATCCCCCACCAACCAGTAAGAGATCTGGCCCCTACAGACCAGGTAGATGCTCCAAATCAACTCGTTACCTGCATGACAGACAGCTGTCGGCAATGGTCACCTGTATGAAAGACACCTGTCCACAGACTCAGTGAATCAGTCAGACTCTAACCTCTACAAAATGGCCAAGAGCAAGGAGCTGTCTAAGGATGTCAGGGACAAGATCATACACCTGCACAAGGCTGGAATGGGCTACAAAACCATCAGTAAGACGCTGGGCGAGAAGGAGACAACTGTTGGTGCCATAGTAAGAAAATGGAAGAAGTACAAAATGACTGTCAATCGACAAAGATCTGGGGCTCCACGCAAAATCTCACCTCGTGGGGTATCCTTGATCATGAGGAAGGTTAGAAATCAGCCTACAACTACAAGGGGGGAACTTGTCAATGATCTCAAGGCAGCTGGGACCACTGTCACCACGAAAACCATTGGTAACACATTACGACATAACGGATTGCAATCCTGCAGTGCCCGCAAGGTCCCCCTGCTCCGGAAGGCACATGTGACGGCCCGTCTGAAGTTTGCCAGTGAACACCTGGATGATGCCGAGAGTGATTGGGAGAAGGTGCTGTGGTCAGATGAGACAAAAATTGAGCTCTTTGGCATGAACTCAACTCGCCGTGTTTGGAGGAAGAGAAATGCTGCCTATGACCCAAAGAACACCGTCCCCACTGTCAAGCATGGAGGTGGAAATGTTATGTTTTGGGGGTGTTTCTCTGCTAAGGGCACAGGACTACTTCACCGCATCAATGGGAGAATGGATGGGGCCATGTACCGTACAATTCTGAGTGACAACCTCCTTCCCTCCGCCAGGGCCTTAAAAATGGGTCGTGGCTGGGTCTTCCAGCACGACAATGACCCAAAACATACAGCCAAGGCAACAAAGGAGTGGCTCAGGAAGAAGCACATTAGGGTCATGGAGTGGCCTAGCCAGTCACCAGACCTTAATCCCATTGAAAACTTATGGAGGGAGCTGAAGCTGCGAGTTGCCAAGCGACAGCCCAGAACTCTTAATGATTTAGAGATGATCTGCAAAGAGGAGTGGACCAAAATTCCTCCTGACATGTGTGCAAACCTCATCATCAACTACAGAAGACGTCTGACCGCTGTGCTTGCCAACAAGGGTTTTGCCACCAAGTATTAGGTCTTGTTTGCCAGAGGGATCAAATACTTATTTCCCTCTGCAGAATGCAAATAAATTCATATACTTTCCAAAATGTGATTTTCCGGATTTAATTTGTGATGTGCTATCTCTCACTGTTACCAATAACCTACCCTTCAATTATGGGCTGCTCATGTCTTTGTCAGTGGGCAAACTTACAAAATCAGCAAGGGATCAAATACTTATTTCCCCCACTGTACATACATTTATCCTGCTTCTTTGGGTTTCCAGCTCAATTATAACCGATCAACTGCTCCCAAATTTTTCCCTCAACAGAGAACTCACTGCTATAACCAGACTAAGTCAGGGCTATGCGCCAGGGCTCTCAACCCCACCACTAAATGTCACTCCTAAGGTACAACGACACGTGCCCTCCTTTACTGCACCCCACTTGACCCAGGAAAAAGACCTGACCAGAAACAAGGGACCTTCCATACAGCATCACTGCAGGAGGAGTGGTTAGGGTGGTGGACTTTGGTCCTGGGGAACCAAGGAACTGAGTTCGATTCCCACTTCAGGCACAGGCAGCTCCTTGTGACTCTGGGCAAGTCACTTAACCCTCCATTACCCCATGTAAGCCGCATTGAGCCTGCCATGAGTGGGAAAGCGCGGGGTACAAATGTAACAAAAATAAAAATAATCGTTAGTCCAGTCCTTTTCCATATTGTTTTTTTTTTTAATTTACAGTAGTTTTTCTTATTTTTTTCACTTTTATATTTTGCTTTCCTGAATTTTAGCCACCAGCTACTACATTTTAGGCACTCAGGTGAACTTGCTCCTGGGATTTTTCCAACCTTGTCCATATGCATTACAATGACAGCCTGTATTCAGCTGGGCACAAGTTCAACATCAAAGAAATCAAGTTCCCACTGTACACAAACAAGTCTTCAGGAAAACCAACAAAACTAAAATGACTAACCCTAAAATGATTAACACAAAAATGTAATAGGGGCAAGCTGGAGTTGAGTTGTATTTCAATATTTGGAAGGCAAAATCATCTAAATCATACAATTTGGAAGTATCATGTTTTGACTGTTAAGATACTACTGAGCACAATAGTTTGAAGATACTTACACTGAAAGTAAGGAATTCTTATCAATCCAATCTATTCACAGCTATGGGAAAAATATTTGGAATTGGCCACTCCCCCCCCCCCCTCAAATTAAGTAAAGCAAAGTTCAAATTAAAGAATGCTGACATAACACTAACAACTTTTTAAAAAAAAGTGGTATTTCAATCAAAATGAGAACCTGTATATGCTTTTGGGAGGTTAACTGGGGTGTATAGCACTGCACCAGGAAGACACCTGGACATATTAAATGGGACACTAATCTATATGTCCAACATTGGCTAGTGCAGTTCCCGAGTCCTTGAAGCAGTTTTATGAAATGCTGGCCAACGTTTGATCCAGAGGTGGAATGCTTACTAAACTTTATTTTTGGACACTAATGAAGATACTTTATTTGTTATACTTTTTTTGTGGAGGGTTTTATGCCTATGATTGATTTAACGCCATACCTGGATGTTGAGGCTTTTCCTCCATTATGTTACATGGTAGTGGTTTTTTTTTTTTTAATATTCTGGGATACTATAGGTACTTCATCATTTGCCATTACATTGTTTGAAGTAATTTTATAACAAGTCACCTAGATTTGTAGGATAAGCAGTTACCTATTTTTAGTCTATTTTATAAATATACTTAAGTGCCTATGCATCTTCATAAAATACCAGGAGTAAACTGGCTGGCAGAAATCATAGCTAGATCGAAAGCTGCAGACATTTATGCCTTTTCCACCCCAGTTGTGCTCCAGAACACACCTGCATGCATGTCATATAAGTTGATGCAGCATTTAAAGCTGAATACAGATAAAACCAAATTGTTATGGTTTAAAGTCTGATGATTCCTAATAGCGGACCCTGCAGAGGGATGCTGGACAGGTAATGAGGGGTGGCAAGCTATGTTTCTGGGGTGGCACATGCCCCCCCCCCCCCCAATGACACATAGGCATGATTTTTCTCTGAAAATCAAAATCAATTTGGAGGAGCAACTGCTCCCCTCGCCCCCCACCCCCAAGCTATGCCTCTGCATCTAGAGTACTGGGACTAATCCTGGACTCTTCTTTAAGCATGGAACCTCAAATGAATTTGCTATGAAGATTTTTTTTAAGCTTAGGCAGTTACATTTAGTTTATTCTTATTTTTACACTTGTCATGTTAGAATTTTGGTTCAATTACTATGCCTTTCTCATTTGTTTGACAAATACAAAGAGTTGTAGTAATCCATCAATGCTAAAGCTTCAGTTAATACAAAATACAAAAGACTTGATGTAAAAGAATCCCACAGGCTTGCTCTTAAAGAACTTCCCAAGAACATCTGTATAACTTGCCTATACGTTATATCTTATAAACTCCAGAGCATTAGCAGTAAATTTGAGACAGATCATACTTCACTCCACTGCCCCACATACAAAACAAGAATCCTGTACATAATATGTAAACTGCTTTGATTGTAACCGCAAAAAGGCAGTATATCAAATCCCATCCACTGGCTTAGGAGTGAGCTTTATTCTTGTCATGGTATGCGCAAAACTAACCGAGTCGGAAAAACTGGCCCTAGAATTGTTTTTAAGGTCTGGTTCATAAGTGGAGTAGTGGCCTATTGGTTAGAGTACCAGTCTTGACATCCAGAGGTGGCCGGGTTCAAATCCCACTACTGCTCCTTGTGATCTTGGGCAAGTCACAACCCTCCATTGCCTCAGGTACAAGCTTAGATTATGAGCCCTCCTGGGACAGAGAAATAGCCAGTGTACCAGAATGTTGAGCTACTACTGAAAAAGGTGTGAGCAAAATCCAAATAAATAATAATAAAATGTTGACAGGTTATTCTCCAGAGAGTCTTTCTAATTTAATTAACTGGCATGACCAAACATGGTCATACTAATGACCGTTTAATGTTAACTTTTTTATCTATAAAAAAAATTCATCTTCAGTCATTGTATGATAATCATTCAGCTTTTGTTCCATGAAATACTGAAATTTTCTTCCATACTTGGTATGTCTTAATGCTATCTGCACTTTCAGAAAGACTTGAAATCTTATCTATTTGCTGAATCTTTTAATTTAAAAACGTAAGAATAGCCATAGTGGCTCAGACAATGGTCCATCTAGCCCAGTATCCTGCTTCAAACAGTGATCAATCAAGTACCTAGATATCCAGACAGCTGTTACCAAATCCTCCAGCTGCGAGTTCCAGAGCTTAACTATTCTTTGAGTGAAAAAATATTTCCTCCTATTTGTTTTAGAATGTAATTTGAGTGTCCCCTGGTCTTTGTGATTACAGTTATGATAATTCTTGAAGTTACTTTAATTTCTGATACATTACCCACTTTGAACTTATTTGTAGGAATTAGGTGGGATAAAAGTGCATATCAAACATATAAATGGCAAGTGACCGTACTCACTTGCAAATGCGCAGTACAGACTTCCCTCTCTGTCCCGCCCTCGCGTCAAGATGTCAGAGGGCAGAACAGAGAGGGAAACGGAGTTGAATTGTCTGACACCGCCGCTGCTGCCTGGAAAGGAACATCGCGTGAAACAACCTCCACCCTCCTCCCCATCCCCGCCACCACTCCCACCCCCCTCCGTATCGGGCCCACTGCACTGACCTGACAGCACCTCTCACCTCCGTGTGGAAGCGCTGCAGGCAGCAGCAGAGCGATCTGCTGCTGCCTGTAGCGTTTCACACGGAGTTGAGAGGCGCTGTCAGGTCAGTGCAGGGGGCCTGGCACGGAGGGGGGAGGGAGCGGCAGCGATGAGGGTAGTTGGACGTGGGGGGAGGGCAGGTGGGAGAGGCCATGGTTGCTGGACTTGGAGTGAGAGCAGGGCACAGAGGAGGGCTGCTGGGGAGGGGGGGAGGCCAAGGGAAAGAGGAGGGCTGCAATACTTGCCCATTTTTATGGGCTTAATGGCTAGTATAACATAACTGGCCATGTTTCTAATAAACACTAGGAAAATCTTATAAAAGCTATTTTACTTTCAAAAAAAGTTTATAAAAAGTAGCCCCACAGAGCCTAGTTTTGTATAATATATTGCATAAATAGTCACAGCATTGGCATTTAAGTACCCATATCACACACACACTAAACCTGCTTCAGAAAAGATGTAGATGGTGCATCTGCTTCCCTAGGATCATTTTATAAAAGTGCATGTCACCTTTATAAGATAGGCAGAACATGGACCACCTAGGCTAACAATGTGCATAGCTGCACATTATCAAAGGAGCCAACTTTTCAAAATGATTGGGGGTGCTAAACCCAGTGGAAATTACCCCTCTCTAGATACAGCCGAAAGAGTTTGCTCACCAGAGCCTGGCTCCTATGTCCAGGGTCGGTCATAGACAGGGGCGCCCACATAGGGCCTTGCGCTCACAGGGGCCCCGTGGCCGGTAACTTCCCTGTTGTGTTGCAATCAAACTCCATCTGCATCGTCCCCAGCCCACTCCTGCCACAATTTCTCATCTCTCTGCATGCGCTGGCCGCCTCACCATCCTGACCCCACTCCTGCCACTGGCCCACCACAACATGTGCTGCCTATGCATATCTTCTCTGCTCTGCCAATACGCTAAGCAGCTGTGGCACTTGTCGGTCCTCCTTAATTGACGTCCTGCCCGACAATGACTCGGTTGTTGACGCCAGAGCGCCCGTCTGTCGCGCGGTTCACCCCCTGATGTAATTTCCTTCCTCAAGGGCGGGCTGCAGCACTAACTTTTGCAGAACAGAACACTGAGGACAGAAAGGAGTCAGTACTAACTTTGAAGGGGGGCGCTTGGAAAGGAAGAACAAAGTCTGAGTCTCAATAATTTGTCGTTATTTGAAATCTCATAAATATATACCTTTTAAATTTAATAATCTGGTCACTGGAGGTGGAGCTTGGGTGGCACTCCGAACTTGCTAAGACCAGCACTGCCTATGTCCACTATAATAGCCTGATAGGGGCGGAAGGCCCAGTGGCATGCTGCTGGTGATCAAGTGGTCTCAAGGTGGGGGGATAACCTTCTTTCCTGCCCGGTCCACTGGGCTGCAGCTATTCCCCCCCCCCCTGTATTTTAAAAATGGCAGCAGACACTCCCAGCGGAAGTCCTGCGACACTGTCGAGACCACTGCGCGACATCTTGGCTGCTATTTTGAAAACACGGCGGTGCTGGCAGGCGGGGGCATGTTCTGGCCGCTGCGCAGAGGCCACCAAGCTAGCAGGACCCCTCGGGTAGGACTGGGGTGGTGGGGGCTGTGGCAGCAACCGAGCCACTGCCATTGCTTTTTGACTTGTAACCTCTCGCTTCTACCTACCATCCTCTCCCCTTCCTGTACACATTAATTGATTTGCTTGCTTTATTATTTCTGTCTATTAGATTGTAAGCTCTTTGAGCAGGGGCTGTCTTTCTTCTATGTTTGTGCAGCGCTGCGTACGCTTTGGCGGCTCTTCCTACTCACCGAGCTGTCCAACAGACCGGCGTTCTGCGCCTGGCAGCCCAGCACGTGCGGGCAGCCCCGGAAGGCGAAGTCCTCGAGCTCGCGCAGGAGCCGTTCCTTCTCCTCGCTCTGCCCCGCGCGCACCACCTGTCGCAGGCGAAACTGCACCTGCGCAAAATGCGACGTCAGGGCCAGCAGGGACGAGTTCAGCAGCTCCTGTTCGCCCTCCAGTCGCCGCAAGCGCTCGGCCACGGCGGCCGGTAGCGGGGCTCCTCGCCACAGCTGCTGCTTTCCCTCCGTCTCTGCAGGGCTTGCCACCGCCCCCACCGGAGCCCAGCGCTCTCCTGCTAGTCCCGCTTCACCGTCCGACAGGGACAACTCCTCCGCCGACATGGCGACAACTCTTCAAAGCGACAAAAAAAAAAGAACAGCGATCAAGAGAGGCACTTCAGTCTGAACCAGCCGTCCGCCATTTTGGTAGGAGAGACCACGTGACCCCCCCCCCTTGGTGACGCAAAGAAGCGCTTGTGTTCTTACGTCTCCCTGACGACCGCGCGCGAGCCTGTCATCACGGCTCACGCATCTCTTACTCGCAGCCAATAGTAGATGCAGATTTAAATACTAAGGGGTTATGTAATGTTTTTTCTCGTCAGAGAGGATCCTAGAACATTTTCAAGAACTATTCTTATTTTTAAATCTTTTTAATCATCTAGCGGTGGTAGCTATCCAGGCAGTGAGGGAGTCGTTTTTTTTGTGAATAGAAAAAAAATAAATATATGCGTGCACGATCTGCTTGTCAAAAAGCAAAGTGTGCGGAGTTTGTTTTTACGATATCATAGTAACATAGTAGATGACGGCAGAAAAAGACCTGCACGGTCCATCCAGTCTGCCCAAGATAAACTCATGTGTTTACCTTACCTTGATTTGTACCTGTCTTTCTCAGGGCACAGACCTAGGGTTACCATTTTGTGTCCTCTGAAAAAGAGGACACATGTCACGCCCCCTACCCCGCCCCCGCCACACCTCATGTCCCGCCCCCGCCACGCCCCCTTCAGGTCCGGGTTCCGCCCCTATTCCCCCCCCTCCCCCCCATCACATACCCCCCCCCTCACTTACTGGTGGTCTAGTAGAGTCTTCTCTTCGGGGCAGGAAAGAGCCCCCTCTTTCCTGCCCGGAGCGCTGCCTGCCCTTGCCTGCTGCATCCTCCTCGGTATGGCTGGGGATTCAAAATGGCCACCGAGAGTTGAAGCGGCCTCGCAAGAGTTCAACTCTCGGCGGCCATTTTGAATCCCCAGCCAGACCGAGAAAGATGATAGACAGGGGAGGCAGCGCTCCGGGCAGGAAAGAGGGGGCTCTTTCCTGCCCCGAAGACGTCACTAGACCACCAGGGTACATGGTAAGGGAGGGGACGGGAGACCAGGTCACCAGACCCACGGCGCCGATCACACGCCCACCGCACGCACGCGCCTGCTCGCACCCGCGCCCACGTTTGTCCAGAAATCCGGACAAACGTGTGCGCGGGCAAAATCCGCCGGACGCCCCGGACATGCCCTCAAAAAGAGGACATGTCCGGGGAAATCCGGACGTATGGTAACCCTACACAGACCGTATAAGTCTGCCCTCCCCTATCCTCGCCTCCCAACCACCAACCCCTCTTCCCCCCACCTGCTCTGCCACCCAATTGTAGCTAACCTTCTGAGGATCCATTCCTTCTGCACAGGATTCCTTTATGCACATCCCATGCATGTTTGAATTCCGTTACTGTTTTCATCGCCACCACCTCCCGCGGGAGGGCATTCCAAGATGCTTATTGTTGAACTGGAGGCGTTAAAAGAGGGTGTAATTATCTGCTGCATCGCCCGCTTTTTCCCCAATTTTTACTTGCACCCTTCCCCCATAAGCATATTGCTCAGTTCCCTTTACCCACTGATAAGGTTATCAATAGAAATCAAACAAAATAAAACATGCAAAAGAAAATAAGATGATACCTTTTTTATTGGACATAACTTCTTGATTAGCTTTCGAAGGTTGCCCTTCTTCGTCAGATCCGAAGTAAGCAGATGTGGTAGCAAATAGTATATATAAGAGAAACATCAAAGCATTACTTTGACAGTCTGACAGAGTGGGAGGGTGGGGGTATGCATGGGGACATCAAAGCATTTCATTGATATTCTAACAGGATGGGTGTTGGTTGGTGAGAGGAGGGTAATAAACAGAGAAATACAGCTTTATGATTTATAATGGGTTAGAAAACCCAGATCCAGGTTTTTATTGATAACCTTTAAGAGTGGACTAGGCTACCACACCTCCCCACTGATAAGAAAACACATTACACCTCAAATTTAATGGAATAGCAAAGCTTCAGAATTCGAACTAGGGATTTAGCACCTAGGAGAAGCAATCGTAGGTTCACCCAGTCTCTTTTCCACTTCCATCCTATTTCTCTGCTCCCAAAAATAAAGAAGGATGTAGCTCCCACCTCTTCAGTAGTGCTGTGAGCTCACAATGTAAGGGCTCCTTTTACAAAGCAGCCCAATGATCAAAATTAAATAAAGGGGCTAGAGGTCACTAGCACCAGACTAGCGCCATTTACCTAGCACCCATGATCAGAGGGTGGTGTGAGCACACAGGCAATACTTAAGAGCTCATTTAAAAGATATTTAAAAGTAGCTCCTCACTATTCCGCCCTAATAATCAGAACTGCGCTCTGATCTTACGGGCCGAACAGTGCCTTAGCCGTACGCTGGCTTGGAGCTGGTGTTAGGGTTAAGGCTCTTCCTCCCCTCCCATCCATGCAAGGCAGCCCAGGCTGCCACCCACACCCCCCACGGACAGCATCACGGGCTGGAGGTCCAGTGGATCTCTAAGCCCCCTAACCCCCCTGACACAAAAAGTAATCCCTTGGTGGCCCAGTTGGATATATACCCCCACCTGCCCTGGTGGTCTAGTGGCCCCTCATCCCCCTATACCTTGTAGTAAATAGTGACAAGGAAGGATTAGCACTCCATCCTCCTTCCAGCGCCGCATTTACCTAGTGCCCATGACCAGAGGGTGTCTGGCGTGAGCAGAATTAGAAAAGGTTCAAAGAAGAGTGACCAAAATGATAAAGGAGATGGAACTCCTCTCGTATGAGGAAAGGTTAAAGAGGTTAGGGCTCTTCAGCTTGGAAAAGAGAGAGATGAGGGGAGATATACAATCCGATCAGATATCGCATACAATTCAAGCTCCTCCTCCTTACCTACAAATGCACTCAGTCTGCGGCTCCTCACTACCTCTCCACCCTCATCTCCCCCTATGTTCCCGCCCGCAACCTCCGCTCACAGGACAAAGCCCTTCTCTCAGTACCCTTCTCCACTACTGCCAACTCCAGGCTCCGCTCATTCTGCCTTGCCTCACCCTATGCCTGGAACAATCTTCCTTTACCCATACGCCATGCCCCCTCCCTACCCATCTTCCAATCTCTGCTTAAAACTCACCTTTTCAATGCTGCCTTCAGCGCCTAACCGCTCTAGAAATATGAAATGGCCCAATCTATCCACCCTATCAGATTAACTGTTCACTTGTCCTCTAGATTGTTCACTTGTCTTTAGATTGTTCTCTTGTCTTTTAGATTGTAAGCTCTTTGAGCAGGGACTGTCCTTCTATGTTTAAATTGTACAGCGCTGCGTAACCCTAGTAGTGCTTTAGAAATGCTAGTTAGTAGTAGTAGTAGTAGTAGTAGATATGATTGAGGTCTACAAAATCCTGAGTGGTGTAGAACAAGAAGTAAATCTATGTCCAGCATTTCTCCTGTCTCCCCTCCATCCATGTGCATCTCCTTCCTTTGTCTTTCCTCCCCTCCATCCATGTCCAGAATTTTTTTTTTGTTACATTTGTACCCTGTGCTTTCCCACTCATGCAGGCTCAATGCGGCTTACATGGGGCAATGGAGGGTTAAGTGACTTACCAGAAGATGCAAGGAGCTGCCTGTGCCTGAAGTGGGAATTGAACTCAGTTCCTCAGGACCAAAGTCCACCACCCTAACCACTAGGCCGCCATTCCACTCTCCTTTCTCCCCTCCATCCATGTGCATCTCCTTCCTGTCTTCCCTCCCCTCCATGTCCAGAATTTCTCCTCTCTCCCCCTCCATCCATGTGAATCTCCTCCTCTGTTTTCTCTCTCCTCCACCCATGTCCAGCATTTCTCCTCTCTCCTCCATCCATGTGCATCTAATTCCTGTCTTCCCTCCCCTCCATCCATGTCCAGTATTTCTCCTCTCTCCCTTCCCCTTCATCTGTATGCATCTCCTTTCTCTGACTTTCCTTCCCTCTATCTCTGTCCATTTCTCCTCTCTTCCCTGCCCTCCACTCCATCCATATCCAGCATTTCTCCTCTCTCCCCTCCATCCATGTGCATCTCCTTCCTGTCTTCCCTCTCCTCCATCTATGTCCTGAATTTCTCCTGCCCTCACAGCAACTCTCCTCTCTCTCCTGCCCTCCCCTCCATCCATCCATTTCCAGCAACTCTTCTCTCTTCCCTGCCTTCTTCTTCATCTATATCCAGCAATTCGCCTCTCTCCCCTGCCCTTTCCTCCATGTCCAGTGATTTCTTCTTTCTCCTCTACCCTCCCCTCCATGTCCAGCTAGTCTCCTCTGCCCTCCCTCCCATCCATGTCCAGCGATTCTCCTCTGCCCTCCCATCCCATTCATGTCCATTGACTCACCCCAGCCCCCACCTGCCCTCCTTTTAAGCCCCCAAGTTCCAGTTCCACCCCAGCCTTCACCTGCCCTCCCTCTTCTCCCACACCAGCCTTCCTTTCCTTCTTGCCGCCCTGCTTTAAAATTTTTATTTTACCTGAAGTCGCAGCATCGGCAGCGAAAGTGGAGGCTCGGGATTGGATCAGGTCCAGCCTTCCCTTCCCTTCCCTCTCAGTGTCCCGCCCTCCTCTGATGTAATTTCTTCTTTCCACGAGGGAGGGACACAGAGAGGGAAGGGAAGGCTGGAGGTGAGTCGATCGAGCCTGTCGCTTTCGCTGCCGATGCTGCGACTTCAGGTAAAATAAAAGTTTTAAAGGCAGGGCGGCAGGAAGGAAAGGAGGGCTGTTGTGGGAAGCTGAGGGCGGGCAGGTGAGCATTGTGAGGACCTCTCCCTCCAGTGGTAAGCATGGCTTGTGGCGCCCTCCAGAGCTCGGCGCCCCCCCTGCCATGCTTACCGGGTTGCGCCGGCCCTGACTCAATAGCTAGTTCTGTGTTATAGTGACCAGTGCTTGGCTTTGAACCAGACATCTCTGAATGATGTTACGTGTTTTAACCACTAGCCAGACTTTGAGTGGAAGAAAGAGAATGAGGAGGAGGAAGGGGAAAGTGAAGAGGACAACACTTCTCCTTCCCCAATGGCCACAATTTCAGTCACCCCCACCTGCCCATTATGGACCCCATCTCCCACCTCAGGGGTAGCTGGACCAGCTTCAGGAAGTGCTTGGAGGCCCTACTGGAGAGGAAAATGGCATCCTGCATCCTCCTCCCTCCTCTTCAATACAGAGAGCTGAGGCTCTGGTTCTTCCAGGGGCAGGTACAGCTGCACCTTGCCCTGCCCCCTGCCTCTGGAAGTCAGGCTGATGTATTAGAGAGGGTGGAGGCAGTCCATGAGGCCATTAATTGGCGACTAGGTGCCCTGGAAGCTGGTGTGGCCAGGATGAAGCACACTCAAGGGTGTATCTGATCTGCCCTTGACCATTCTGGTCTCCTGGGTTCAGATCCCATGCAGGACCTTTAGTCTGCCCCAGCTCCTGAGGCAGTTCCAGGAGCTCTTGGGAGGGGGCCTCCTTGCCTACAACAATCCTTTCCCCTTCCTTCACCTTTGGGTTTTGCTTCTTATTTATTGTTTTTGTTTCCCCTTTCTAAATATTTCGTCCTCCCAGTGTTTGTATTTCTGTTTTTTTTTTTTCTCATCTCATGTTTATACAGATATGTTGTGATTTAGAATCCAAAATTCCTTTATGGTTATGATGTTTTATAGCTGAAGTGTAAATGGGTGTCCTGCATTTTCATCTTGATGCCTATGGCTGCCCAACATGATATCAAGGTTCAGAGGCCAATATGCAGGTTTCCAGAGCACCGTGGGTGAGCGGGGTAAGGATTCTGATACAATATCTGGTCAGGGATGGAATAAACTCGTGTCATCTCTGAGCTGCAATACCTTAGCTCAATAGGCCCAGGTTCTCCTATAGCATATGATAGAATGAGGAAGATGTTATGAGGCCTTTGGCCTCCCACAATCACATCCAACAAAACATACATTGATACAAGACTACAGAGTCAGTGCCTGAGGCAGATAACAATACAGCCCAACAGGTACACTACTACAGAATCCTGCTTGACCACAGAAAACTGATGCAACCAGGCCACTGACCTGTGAACCCTCTATCACATGTTTATTGTTACAGTGCTCCTGGGAGGCTCAGGGCCCATAACTACACACCCTCTCCCCCACAATTGTAAGGCAGAACCTTTGTGCCACAAATTATGAGGACATGTGGTAGAGAAAATGATGTCCAGTACTCACCCCTTGCTTCAGCTGAGAAGCAGTCAGTAGAAAGCCACTGAAAGGAGACAACAATAGGAAGGGGGACAGGCTCTGTTGTGGGCCCCTCATAGAGGTTTGTGATGTTCCACCCTATACCTTTGAGGAAGTTCCCCCAAAAATAAAGTAAGAAAAAGTCTAGAAACTTCCATCTGTTGCTCTGTCAACATACAGCTTCCCAATGCTGAAGGAGAACACAGATATCCTATTTAAGAAATACAGAGATCACAAAAGAACTGCACCAATATGATGGCTGTTCCAAAGAAAAAAAAAACCAGATTCAGCGCTGAAAAAAAGCAGTGAAGACATGTTTATAACATCTGTGAAGCCACTATTAGCATCAAATTCTTTGGTCATACCTTCCCAGATCCGTGCCGATTGTTCAGCACTGATATAGCCACACGTTAGCTACGCATTGATAAGTGTGTGTGATAGTGTTGTGTTACGCTCTGCTACACATCTCCAGGGTTGGTTTCTGTTTCCTAACCTAGCAGCTGTCATCCGGGTTGGATCATGGACAGCAGCCATCTTGGTTAGCTCAGGAGGGGGCAGCCATCTTGGAGTAACGAGGTCAGGAAGGAAGCCCATATTTGGATGTAGGCACCTCTGCTGATGGGGGCAGCCATCTTGGAACAGCTGCTCATGGTTGAGCCTAATTCCTGCTCTATTTAAAGCCCTGTTTCCAGTCCTTCCATGCTTCGGCTTCTATTTGCTTAGAGGTTGTGGTCTTCATCTGTTCCAGTGTTTTCCTGTGTTCCTGACCTTGGATTGTTTACTGACCACGCATTGTGTTGCTGCCTGCCTGCCCGCCCGCCCAGACTTTCGGATTGCTCTCTGTTTTGCTGCTTCACTGACTCTTTGCTCCTGGACTGTGTCTGCCTGCCTGCCAGCCTGGTCAGCAGTTGTGCAACCCCGCCGGTTCCAGAAGTCCTGGTGGCTGCCTGCACCTGGGGGCTCAACTCCCAGGGAACAGTGGTCGCTCCCCAGGTGAAGCTAGGGGTTGTCTGGCTGCCTGACTGAGTGCGGTGCCACCATCTTCGCCCTGCTCAGTCGGGGTACAAGGGCTCACATTCACCAGGTCATAACGTTGTAATAGGCATGGAGGAGTGGCCAATGTGGTGCTTTCCTATAAAAAGCATCTTACCCCACAAGTATATGAGGTGCAGTCAGCATAACGCAGAGAGGAAACTTAAGAAGGCAAACTTTGGCCCTGCTGAATTGCTCCTCCTTGTTAGAGAAGTCATTGCAAACTTCAATGTCCTGTATGGGGCTGCAGCCACTAAGTCAAGTGCCAATGCCAAACTGGCAATCCAGTGCTGCACTGCCGAGCGTCTCAACGCAATTTATCACAATTGGGATGTAGAGGACCTCAAGAAAAAGCGGAGGGATCTGTGGTGTAGAGCACAGACCAAGGACCTGAAGTGAAGGCAAGAGGGACCAAGCAGCCATGTAACCCTCACAGCCCTGGAGAGAGAGATGCTATCCACAGTTGGGCCTGCAACTATGGCAGAGATTAGTGGCTGAGACATTGCCCGTAGGTGCAGAGGTAAGACCATGCACCCCATTACACTCCAGGTTGCAACCTAGAGTTCTGCCAACACCAGGGCTATTCGTCAACCAGTAGCCACCTTGAGTACACTCTCCAAAACATCCTTTGAGTCTGTGAGAACAGATACAATCATCAAATATTTGACAACAATGTGCTTTTTCCATTTGTGGGCTAGCAAGGCTTGAACCTGGACCTCTCTGATGCAAAGGCAGTCTTCTTCCAAGTAGAGTTAAGCTAGGTCATATGGTACTATTTGCTCCACTTGAGTCTCGGCACTTAGGGCCTGACGCACAAAAGCAGCCATATTGACTGCCTCGGTAAACTTCAGCGACTCACAAATAGTGACCGATGCACAAAGGGGATTGCATGCAAATGAGCTGCACAGATCCCCCTTTGTACATTGGTTGCTGTTTGTGACTCCGAGCTGTCCAATGCATTTGGCAGCTTCTGATGCACGACCTCACCTTGACACACCCTCACCCCAAGGAACAAATACCTGGTGGTCCAGTGGACCCCTGATTCCCTCCTGACCCCCCCCCCCCCCCGAAGCAAGAATGCCATGGTGATTTAATGACCCTGAGTTCCCATGTGCCCCTTTCCTGACCCCCCTGACCCGCCCAAAGGCAAGAATGGCCCCTTGTGGTCTAGTGACTCACTCCTCCCTCTCCTCTCTCCCTGTACCCGAAAAAAAGATGGAGGTAGGAGGGTGGGAGCAACACCTCCCATCCTCTTGCCTTGGGAGCCTGCCCTGCACAAGACATTGGTGCCCAGCCCTGGCCTGTTGCATCCTAGGATGCACTAGGCATGGCTAAGCACCATATAAGGAGTCCACTGGACCACCAGAAAATATTAAAAAAATATTTGGTGGATCACAGGGAGGTGTCTGGGGGGAGTCAGGGTCTACCGGACCACCTGGGAATATTTAAAAAAGATTCAGAGGGGGGGGTCACCTGGGAGGGGTCGCGGGGGAGGTTCACCGGGAGGGGAGAGGTAGGGAGCACAAACAGCTAGCCTTTGCAGCTGCCTGCTTGTGCTTTCCTCTCCGATGGCTCCAGAGCAGCCATAAAATTTGCTCATTAGAGCTAGGTGCTCTGGAGTTGTGCATCAACCAGAATGCTCATTACAATATTAATGAGCTCATTGTAATACATTTGCATGGGGGTTTTCAATGGCTGCTAACAGCACATGTTAGAGCCACGGAAAACCCCTTTGTGCATTACTCCCTAAATTAATGTTTGCTTTAGATGGCTGGAGGCAGATTGTGGGGATGCTGCTGTGCTGGGCCTAGGGCCCTTCTGAGAAGGAAAATAAAATTTTTAAAGACCACAAGGTGAGGTGGAGGGAGATGGACTATGTTGGGGAGAATGGGAAGAGACCGCGTAGCAGCAACACAGGTGGGGAGATCGGGGGAGAGATCTTGCTGGGTATTTGTGACCTGGATTGGCCACTGTTGGAAACAGGATGCTGTGCTTGATGGACCTTTGTTCTGTCCCAGAGTGGCAATACTTATGTACTTATGATCAGGGATCAGGGGCCTCCTCCTCAAGTCTGCCCTGGGCCCCACCATGTCTAAAACTGGCCCTGGACAAAGATGGCAGCTGTCCTAAGTGTAAAACATCTAGAGCTACACTAGGCCTTATGTTTTGGAAATGTTTACTGGTTCAGCATTTTTAGAAACAAATATGGGATTTCCTTACATGGTTGTTCAATATTGATCTAATTTTTCAACCCTCAAATGTGTTGGGCTGTTTTGGAGGGGGGGAGATGCTCTTCAAGCTTATCAGAGGGGCAAGGTAAGGCACTGGTGATGGGAAGTTTGTTTCGCTGGAGGGATCATCATTCTCCTCAGTTTGTCCCCTGGCAGCATCTTCTTTTTGATATGGCATTGCTGGAAAGAAGAAATGCGAGCCACGGGGATGATTCCAGGTGGCACAAATTTCAAGGGGTCTGGGAGCCATACTGGTTCACTCTGTCCCACAGAGATCGCAGTTTACTACTCAAAAAAAAAAATAGCACTCAACTTTCTTCCCAATCACTTTTACTTGTTATTAATCTCCTTTTTCTGCGAGTTCTTGCCAGCACCTTTTAATTCTTCATTTATTTGGAACTACTTCATTTCCTTTGTGTCCGGAGTGTTCTTGCATGCAATCGCTCTGCTGGACCGGGAGAGGAAGGGAAGGGGGGTTAGGGCACTCTGTTCTCACATGTTCTGTTCCTTCCCATTTACTCACTCTGTTCAGTTTCTCCTTGTTCCCATTGATGAGGTACTTGTTGCTTTACCTGGCTATATAATAGATGGGGAAGAAAAGAAAAACAAACAACCCCCCTCCCCCCCCCCAAACAAAACAAATGCAGAGTGCAGTATTTCACTGTTTTTCTGCAATATAATAGTAGCCATACTGGGTTAGACCAATGGTCCATCTAGCCCAGTATCCTGTTTTCCAAACAGTGGCCAAGCCAGTTCACAAGTACCTGGCAGAAACCCAAATCGTGGCAACACTCCATACTAATCTCAGGGCAAGCAGTTGCTTCCCTTGTTTGTCTCAATAGCAGACTATGGACTTTTCCTCCAGGAACTTGTCCAAACCTTTTTAAAACCCAGATACGCTAACCGCTGTTACCACTTCCTCCAGCAAAGAGTTCCAAGGCTTAACTATTCGTTGAGAGAAAAAAATATTTCCTCCTATTTGTTTTAAAAGTATTTCCATGTAACTTCCTAGAGTGTCCCCTAGTATTTGTACTTTTGGAATGAGTAAAAAATCGATTTACTTCAACTCGTTCTACACTACTTAGGATTTTGTAGACCTCAATAATATCTCCCCTCATCCATCTCTTTTCCAAGCACCCCCTCTTCCCTTAGTCCACTCTCTCAACCCTCTTACCCCTGCCTCCTTTCCTTCCTTTTCCGAAATCACTGAAGAAGAAACTTTACTTCTTCTTTCATCCTCAAAACTAACCACCTGCCCCACTGACCCTGTCCCCACTCATCTACTCAACACTATCTCTCCTGCTGTCACCCCTTTCATCTGTCATATCCTCACTCTGTCACTTTCCACTGCGACTGTCCCTGATGCCTTCAAACATGCCGTAGTCACCCCACTCCTCAAAAAACCTTCTCTGGATCCTACCTCTCCTTCCAACTATCGCCCCATCTCCCTCCTCCCTTTCTTATCCAAGATACTAGAACGTACTGTCCACCGTCGCTGCCTCGACTTTCTTTCTTCTCAAGCTATTCTTGATCCACTCCAATCTGACTTTCACCCCCTTCATTCAACTGAAACAGCACTTGCTAAAGTCTCCAATGATCTATTCCTGGCTAAATCCAAAGGGCTGTACTCTATCCTCATCCTTCTCGATCTTTCTGCTGCTTTTGATACTGTTGATCACAGCCTACTCCTTGGCACGCTGTCCTCACTTGGATTTCAGAACTCTGCTCTTTCCTGGTTTTCTTCTTATCGCTCTCTGCATACTTTTAGTGTTTACTTTGGTGGATCCTCCTCTTCCTCTATCCCGCTCTCAGTGGGTGTACCTCAAGGATATGTCCTAGGACCTCTCCTTTTCTCCATCTATACTTCTTCTCTTGGTGCTCTGATCTCAGCCCACGGTTTTCAATATCACCTTTATGCTGATGACTCCCAGATCTACCTCTCCACACCAGAAATCTCGGCAGAAATCCAGGCCAAGATATCTGACTGCCTGTCTGACATTGCTGCCTGGATGTCTCACCGTCACCTGAAGCTCAATATGTAACACGCTCATTCTTCCTGTCTCATCTGCTCGTAACCTTGGGGTCATCTACGACTCTTTTGTCTCCTTCTCTGCACATATTCAACAGATTGCTAAAACCTGTCGTTTCTTCCTCTATAATATCGCCAAAATTCGCCCTCTCCTTTCTGAGCACGCTATCAGAACCCTCATCCACACCTCTCGCTTGGACTACTGCAACTTGCTTCTCACTGGTCTTCCACTCAGCCATCTCTCTCCTCTTCAATATGTTCAAAATTCTGCTGCAAGATTAATATTTCGCCAAAGTCGCTAAGCCCATATCAGCCCTTTTGTGAAGTCACTTCACTGGCTCCCTATCCGTTTCCGTATACAGTTCAAGCTCCTCTTATTAACCTAGAAGTGCATTCACTCTGCTGCCCCTCACTACCTCTCCACCCTCATCTCTCCCTACACTCCTTCCCAGGAACTCCGTTCACTAGGCAAATCTCTCCTAATTGTACCCTTCTCCTCCATTGCTAACTCCATACTCCATTCCTTTTATCTTGCCGCACCTTCTGCCTAGAATAGACTTCCTGAGCCATTACGTCAAGCTCCATCCCTGGCCGCCTTCAAATCCGGGCTAAAGGCCTACCTGTTTGATGCTGCTTTTAACTCCTAACTTGTCATCTGCTCGTAACCTTTATCTTGTCTTCCTCGCTTCAATAATCCCTTTCCCTGTGTGCTATCTGTCTGTCCTACCCTTATCCCTCATTTGTCCTGTCTGTCTGTCCTGATTTAGATTGTAAGCTCTTTTGAGCAGGGACTGTCTTTTCTTCATGTTAAATTGTGAAGCGCTGCGTACGATTGGTAGCGCTACAGAAATGATTTGTAGTAGTAGTAGTAGTGAAGAGCCCTATCTTCTTTAGCTTTTCCTCATACAAGAGGAGTTCCATCCCCTTTATCATTTTGGTCGCTCTTCATAAGTACATAAGTATTGCCATACTGGGAAAGACCAAAGGTCCATCAAGCCCAGCATCCTGTTTCCAACAGTGGCCAATCCAGGTCACAAATACCCAGCAAGATCCCAAAAATGTACAAAACATTTTATACTGCTTATCCCAGAAATAGTGGATTTTTCCCAAGTCCATTTAATAACGGTCTATGGACTTTTCCTTTAGGAAGCCGTCCAAACCTTTTTTAAACTCCGTTAAGCTAACCGTCTTTACCACATTCTCTGGCAACGAATTCCATGTTGAGTGAGAAATATTTTCTCCGATTTTAAATTTACTACATTGTAGCTTCATTGCATGCCCCCTAGTCCTAGTATTTTTGGAAAGCGTGAACAGACGCTTCACATCTACCCGTTCAACTCCACTCATTATTTTATAGACCTCTATCATATCTCCCCTCAGCTGCCTTTTTCCAAGCTGAAGAGCTCTAGCTGCTTTAGCCTTTCCTCATAGGGAAGTCGTCCCATCCCCTTTATCATTTTCGTCGCCCTTCTCTGCACCTTTTCTAATTCCACTATATCTTTTTTGAGATGCGGCGACCAGAACTGAACACAATATTCAAGGTGCGGTTGCACCATGGAGTGATACAAAGGCATTATAACATCCTCATTTTTGTTTTCCATTCCTTTCTTAATAATACCTAACATTCTATTTGCTTTCTTAGCCGCAGCAGCACACTGAGCAGAAGGTTTCAACATATCATCAACGATGACACCTAGATCCCTTTCTTGGTCCGTGACTCCTAACGTGGAACCTTGCATGACATAGCTATAATTCAGGTTCCTCTTTCCCACATGCATCACTATGCACTTGCTCACATTTAAACATCATCTGCCATTTAGACGCCCAGTCTCGTAAGGTCCGCTTGTAATTTTTCATAATCCTCCTGCGATTTAACTCATCTGCAAATTTAATTACCTCACTAGTTACTCCCATCCTAGGTCATTTCTAAATATGTTAAAAAGCAGTGGTCCCAGCACAGAGCCCTGAGGAAACCCACTAACTACCCTTCTCCATTGAGAATACTGACCATTTAACCCTACTCTTTTCTATCTTTTAACCAGTTTTTAATCCACAATAGAACACTACCTCCTATCCTATGACTCTCCAATTTCCTCTGGAGTCTTTCATGAGGTACTTTGTCAAACGCCTTCTGAAAATCCAGATACACAATATCAACCGGCTCCCCTTTATCCACATGATTGTTCACCCCTTCAAAGAAATGTAGTAGATAAATCCATGTTGACTTTCCAACTCATTTTCGAAAGTGATCGCCGGCCATCTTCCGACACAAATCGGGAGATGGCCGGCGATCTCGCAAAAGCGGCCAAATCGGTATAATCGAAAGCCACTATTTTGACACCATTGCCGCTTTCCCGTCGCAGAGCTGGCGAAAGTTCAAGGGGGCGTGTTGGCAGTGACGCGAAGGCGGGACATGGGCGGGGTTACGAAATGGCCGGCTTTAGACCAAAATGGAAAAAACAAAACCGGCAATGAAGAGCATTTGGCCGCTTTTACTTGGTCCCTTTTTTTTCAGGTCCAAGCTTCAAAAAGGTGGCCGAACTGACCACATGACCACCGGAAGGAATCAGGGATGACCTCCCCGTACTCCCCCAGTGGTCACCAACCCCCTCCAGCATAAAAAACAGGTTACAAATACTTTTTGCCAGCCTCTATGCCAGCCTCAAATGCCGTACCCACCTCCATGACAGCAGAATGTGTTCTGTCCTCCGACAGCCTTTGCCTGCTTGTGATGTGGCTCTGGGGTGAGTGTGGCACCTTTTCTGTTATTTGCACTGCAGAGTCACATCAGCAATGCATTGTGGTGGGTATAGGTATTGGTAGTTGGTAGGCTCTGCTTTTCCCCCTGCTTACTGGGTCAGAGTGTGCCCCGCTTTGTTTCCTGTTGTACTCCATGTGGTAGTGGCCATTTTTGTAAGACAGTTTTAGATCTCTTTCCTGTGTTACCCACGTCAGAGAATGTAGTTCTTACCTTGAATGTTGCTGAAAGAGGGCATTGTACACCATTGTGCCAGCTCTGACCTACTGCTAATCTTAGTACCAGGGGACTCTTTGCCAGTGGGGCACAACCTCTGATCTGCAGTTAACTGTGAGTATATGTGGTTATTTAAGAAAGGTGTGAACTGATGTGCCAAAGTTATACAGCAGCAATAAGTCCTAGAGGCTGTATGCAGGTCCCTGGAGCCAGTGGCGTAGCCAGAAGTCAATTTTTGGGTGGGCCAACAGGTTGGATGGGTGGGCACTAGACAGTGGTGTGCTGGTAAATGTTTAACAGGCTCTCTCCCCGGTTCACCTCTGCGCCCCTCCCTGTCCACCTGTGCACCTCCCTTCAAAATTGCAGAGCTGGCTATAGCTGGGGAGAGAGCCTGGGGGGTGGAGGAGGCAATGCATTACTCTCTCCAGGAAAAAAAACATTAAATGATCCCAGGTTCCAATCTAATTCATGTTTAATGTGGGATAAAATGCTATAAATAAGTAAATAAATATAAACTTTTAATGTTGAGCACCTGATTCTCAAAGTGGACATGTTCCAATCATTATAATGAAAATAAAATGATTTTTTTCTACCTTTGCTGTCTGGTGACTTTGTTTTTCTGATCATACTGGCCCAGTACCTGATTCTGCTGCTATCTGCCCCTCCAGGGCTTCCTTTCCATTTATTTCTTTACTTTCCGCCTTTCTTCTTCATTTCTTGCTCTGGGTCCTCCGCTTCTGCCTATTTTCTTCATCCATGTGCAATTTTCTCCTCTCTTCCTTTTCCCTCATCTCATCTCCTTCCTCACTCTTCCCTCCCCTCCATCCATGTCCAGCATTTCTTCTCTCTTCCTTCCCTCTCCTCCATCCATATCCAGCAGCCTCCTCTCTCCTGCCCTTCCCTCCATCCATCCATGTCCAGCAACCCTCCTCTGCCCCCTGCCCTCCCCTCCATCCACCCATGTCCAGCAACCTTCCTCTCTCCTCTTCCCTCCCCTCCATCCACCATGTCCAGCAACTCTCCTCTCCCCTCCATCCATCCATACCCAGCAATTCTCTTCTCTCCCTGCCCCTATCCATCCATCCCCAGCAATTCTGTTCTTGCCCCTGTCCCCTCCATCCATCCATTCCCAGCAATTCTCCTCTCTCCCCTGCCCCCCACCTCCATCCATCCATCCCCAGCAATTCTCCTCTCTCCCCTGCCCCCCACCTCATCCATCCATCCATCCCCAGCAATTCTCCTCTCTCCCCTGCCCCCCACCTCCATCCATCCATCCATCCCCAGAAATTCTCCTCTCTCCCTTGCCCCCCACCTCCATCCCCAGCAATTCTCTCTCCCCTGACCCCCACCTCCATCCATCCATCCCGTGACTCTCCTCTCTCCCCTCCCCTCCCGCTCCCATCCATGTGTCCAGCGATTCTCCTTCACCCCCATGCATCCTTCCCTCCCATTCCACCTGCCCGCCCTCTCTCTGATGGCAGCGCTTCCCAGACGCTGCCTCCGCCGCCACGATCTACCTCCTCCCTCTGTCTCACTCTCAACAGCAGCGGTAGCGATTCAAACACGCTACCTCCTGCTTCTAACCCGGAAGCGTCTCCTCTGCAGAGGAGACGCTTCCGGGTTAGAAGCAGGAGGCAGCGTGTTTGAATCACGACGCTACCGCTGCTGTTGAGTGAGACAGAGGGAGGAGGTAGATCGTGGCGGCGGAGGCAGCGTCTGGGAAGCGCTGCCGTCAGAGGGAGGCAGATGCAGGATCAGCGCTGCCTGCTCCCTCCCGCTCCGCTGCTGGTGGGCCTGAACCCAAACTGGGTGGGCCTAGGCCCATCCAGGCCCACCCGTGGCTACGCCCCTGCCTGGAGCAGTTTTAGTGGGTGCCGTACATTTGTGGGTAGTGGGGTTTTTTTGGGGGGGGGGGGTTGGGGGGCTCAGCTCCCAAAGTAAGGGAGCTATGCACATGGGAGCTTTTCTGAAGTCCACCGCAGTGACCCCTAGGGAGCCCAGTTGGTGTCCTGGCATGTCAGGGGGGGCAGTGCACTAAAAATGCTGGCTCCTCCCATGGCCAAATGTCTTGAATTTGGCCGGGGTTTGAGATGGCCGACATAACTTTCCATTATCGCTAAAAAACAAAGCCGGCCATCTCGAACCCCGATCAAATTCAAGGCATTTGGCTGGCCCGAACCGTATTATCGAAACAAAAGATGGCTGGCCATCTTTTTCGAAAATACGGGTCTGGCCAGCTGTTTGCGGCGCCGCCAAAATACATCGCCGGCCATGTATTTCGCCGGCGCCGTTTGATTATTCCCCTCTTTCTCATTAATCCATACTTTTGAATATGCTCTGTAATTTTGTTCTTAATAGTCTCTACCACTTTAAAAAAATCGGTGTTACATTGGCAACCCTCCAGTCTTCCGGTACCACGCTTGATTTTAAGGATAAATTACATATTTCTAACAATAGCTCCACAAGCTCATTTTTCAGTTCTATCAGTACTCTTTGAACCTTTTCTAATTCTGCTATATATTTTTTTAGATACGGTGACCAGAACTGAAAACAATACTCAAGGTGTAGATGCACCATGGAGCAATACAAAGGCATTATAGTATTTTCAGTTTTATTCACCATCCCTTTCCTAATAATTCCTAGCATCCTGTTTGCTTTTTTGGCCGCTGCCGCACACTGAGCAGAAGATTTCAGCGTCCTATCTACAATAACACCCAGACCCTAACATCAGGTAACTATGATTCAGATTATTCTTTCCAATGTGCATCCAATGCTTACTTCAAAGTTACCAGTTGACGACTTCTACTTTCTGTTTGGCAGATCAGAGTCAGCGTGTGTATAGTGTGCTTTTCCTATGTTTACAGAATTATTTGTTATTTGGATCTATGGACTAGTTCTTTGTACTTTTATTTGGTGCATCTAATATCATTTTTTTCTATTTTTGTTGTCTGGTGATTTTATTATACTAATCATCTTGTTCCCAGCCACTGTCCAGTTCTCAAAAAGCGCTCATCAGATGCGACAGTTCCATCCATTTATCGACTAGTATCTAATCTCTGTTTTCTGTCAAAACTCACAGAAAAGACTGTTTATTCTCGGCTTCCTTTCACTGAACAGACTGATTCTACATCCACGCCAAGTTGGCTTTCATCACCATCACAGTACTGAAACCACTGTCATATCTTTGCTCAGTGATCTTCACGCATCTCTGGACAGGGAAATATTGTTCTCACTATTTCCCTTGATGTGTCTGCAGCATTTGATTTGGTAGATCATTCTCTTATCTGTCATCTTAGTGAGGTTGGGATTTCCAGGACTGCCTCGGACTGGTTTTCTTCTTTCTTGACAGGTCGTACTTTTTCAGTCCACTCTGCTATTTCAGTCTTTTCTTTTGTCCCCGTATCATGTGGAGTCGCCCAGGGTTCTATCCTTTCCCCACTTCTTTTTAATATATTTCTTAGTCCTTTAGCCACACTGATTCAGTCATTCAATATTAATTTCTGTTTCTATGCAGATGATATTCTATTGGTTTTTCCTACTTCCCCTCTTTCTCCTAATCTTGGCCCGCTTCTATTTCTAATTGGATTAAGAAACATAGATTAGTGCTTAACTGAGACAAGATCGCAGCATGTTGGATTACGGGCTCTCATTCACAGCCAACCGTCTCCCCTATACTTGTTGCTCTTTCTATTCAACCAGTGTTTTATTTTCGCTATATAGGCATTATTGATTCACAGTTATCGTTCAGTGAGCAATTCTCAGGTCATTAAACAAAGCTTTTATTCTTTATTGAAACTGCACATAATCCAGGTTTATCTTGATTTTCAATCTCTGCATGTTTTAATCCATGCCTTTGTAATTTCCAGGCTGGACTACCATAATTCTATCAGAGGCGTAGCCAGGTTCTGATCTCAGTGGGAGCAGACTTTTATAAAATAGGAGCCGGTTGGTGTCAGCTAGACAGCAGTGTCTGTGTTGTTGCTCAGGTGCTATGGCGGGCAATGATTAATACAGGCTGTCTCTGTTGCATCCTGCCTACAAGGAAACAGTAAGTTACATCAGGAGGTAGGACGCAGAAGAGGTCCCTGGACTGGCCAGAGCAGGCAACCTGTCTTCTTAACTACAAAGTAAAAATATTCAGGAATAGCACACACATTCCTTCCACTGCTAGACACCTTGTTTAAATGAGATGGGCTTTTGTTTGTGTGGTGACTGGCAAGGGAGTACTCCAGGATTGCCCTAGAACACAAAACTTACCACACCATAACAGCCCTAACCCACCTATCAGAAGAGAATGCTATATATATTACACTGGACTGTGGAGCATATACTTACTATTGGAAAACTGGAACAAACTACACTGTTACACATTCCTACACAGACACTACATACTAGCAGAATCCTTCACCTCAGTCACACATGCAGAACATGGACAGACCCTCATCTATATAAACATAAGATTAGCCATACTGGGTCAGACCAATGGTCCATCTAGCCCAGTACCCAACAGTGGCCAACCCACCTAGCAGAAACCCAAATTGTGACAACATTCCATTCTACCAATCTAATACAAAATAGGGAGCCACAAAAAAAAATCCCCACCAACAACAGAATTGAAATAGAGACCCCCCCCCCCCCCCCCCCCCACACACACACACACACACACTCTCTGTCCAAGGAAGCCAGACTCTATAAACAGTGCAATACTAGTAGAAAAGAGACAGAAATGCATTTTCTCCTGTACAATTTACAAAGCAGGTACATCTCAGTCCTTACAAAGTATTAAATAAAATTTTCTACCTTTGTTGTCTGGGAATTTGGCTGGTCCCAGTCTTTTTTTCCATATTCCATGAGTCAGCCTTGCAAATTATTTTCGAGGCTGGCCATTCCATTTCTTCTCTCCTTTCCTTCTCTACATCTTTTTGGCACTGATCTTGCATTTTATGACCCCACTATCAAATAGCTGTGTATAGAGCTGCCACGTGATCAAGTTCCAGAAGGGAGATTTTTCAACCAGTCCTAGTGTGAACTCACATCCCAAATTCATATGGGATTTGCAGTCCCTGATTCTACCCATCAAAATCTGTACTGCAGTACATCCAAAATGACTTAAGAAAATGCACTCGGACCCCTCTACTGTTGTTTGAACAATTTATTTTCTCATTTGCTTTGGTCCCACTGTCTCTTTTCTGTTTTTCTCTGTTTCTTCTGCTATTACAGGGTCTTTTGCCCATCTGATTTCTTCTGTCTCCAAGTGCACCAACCTTCTTTCCTCTGCACCACTATTTGTCGCGTCCCCATCTCCCCCCTTTTTCAGCACAAGCCTACCTGGTCTCCTCATCTCCCCCTTTTCTAGCATCTGCCATCCAGGTGTCCCCATCTCTCCCTGCTTCTAGCATTGCCCTGTGTCCCCATCTTCCTCCTTTTCCAGCGCTACCTCTTTGTCCCCATCTCACCCCTTTTTCACCATTGTCCCATATCTCCATTCCTCCTTCCAGTGGTGCCCCTCTGTGTCCCTATCTCCTCCTCCCCTTCTCAGTAGTGTCCCTCTGTGTCCCTATCCCCCTCCTTTTCAGTAGTGCCCCTGTGTCCCTATTTCTTAATTTTCCAGCACTGCCTCTTTGCATTCCAATGTCCCTCTCCAGTATTGACTCTGTCCTTTTCCCTCCCTGTCCAGCATTTACCCTTCTCTCTCCCCATGTTAACCTTCTTCCCTGTTTCTTTCAGCGCTCCCCATCCTCCTTGGGGCCACATATCTCCCTGGCCTGCTCCCACGGTCCATCCTCTGGCAGCTCCAAGGAGGTTTAATAGACAGGAGGCCAAGTGACATCAAAATGTTAAAACCAATTAGGCCAATCTCACTTTCCCCTTCCCCATGCAACTGTCATTGCTATACTCTCAAAACAAAGCAAGCAAACCTATGAGCTGCTGCTTCCACGTTGTCACTCTTTATTGTTAAAAAAAAAAATCCTTTATCCTCCACATTTTAAGACACTGTCTATCCTGCTGGATAGTGATGGCACAAGGAAAGCAAATTTGGTCCAGTGAAGACTAACTCAAAATAACCTGTTTCTTAGCTGGGCCCTAGTATTACCATATTAAAAATGCAACCATACCATGCCGCTGTAGCTATGTTCCACTAATGTTAAACAGTTAACTGGATTTCTTGAAAGGATTATGTAAACGTAGGATGCATGACTAGGGTACAAACATACACTTATTTATTCAATATCACAATTGCTCATGTAGAGCCACAAAACAACTTTTTAGGGCAGATAGTAAATTTAAAACAAATCGGAGAAAATTTTTCTTCACCCAACGTGTAATTAAACGCTGGAATTCGTTGCCGGAGAAAGTGGTGAAGGTGGTTAGCTTAGCAGAGTTTAAAAAGGGGTTGGACGGTTTCCTAAAGGACAAGTCCATAAACTGCTACTAAACGGACTTGGAAAAATCCAAAATTCCAGGAATAACATGTATAGAATGTTTGTACGTTTGGGAAGCTTGCCAGGTGCCCTTGGCCTGGATTGACCGCTGTCGTGGACAGGATGCTGGGCTCGATGGACCCTTGGTCTTTTCCCAGTATGGCATTACTTATGTACTTATGTATAGTGTTCCTTTTATTATCGACCAGATAGAGATAAGAGTTTTCAGTTTTGGCATAAGTCATCACAAGAACAAAATATAGGAAAACCAGTGGACTGAATTAGGGGCTTATAGCCCATTTATGTTTGAACAAAAGAGATCTGCATGAAACAAAATATTTATTTTGATGTATAAAACTACTTGCCCCTGAAACACGTTCAAAACAGAATAATCCCTTTGTGTATCTAAAAGGTAAACGTCTACAAACCAGATGAAAATGTGATTCCATGTGCCACAATTAAAGGAGAGTTTAATTCTACTTCCATTTAATTCTATCACCTTTATAACACCAGGCTTCCGAAGGCAGATTACAACTACAGTTAAGATGAACCCATCAGGAAACAGGACAGCCTCACTGAAATCTGGACATCTATATATAAGAACAGTGAAAAAAAATGAGCACAAACTATAGAGTTTATAGTTGCAGTTTCCACCAGCTACAATCATTTTTGAAGCTGTTTTAGTGACAGTCAATTGTTATTTCTTTTCTCCTCCACCTTTTAAGATGGAGCAACATTAAAGAATGACAAGGTGGATGCAGCACCTCTTAAGTTTGTTTATTTTGTTTTGAGTGGGGGAGGAGGGGGTGGAAAGTGGAAACAGATTACAAATTGGCTTCCTTCCTTACCTTGCTTACAGTGGACTAGATAGGTTCACTTCCACTCTGGTCTTGGCAGCTCTTTCTCCCTCTCTTCTGCCCGCTCTCCCCATCCGTGTGGTCTGGTTACTTTTACTGCCCCGAAGTGCTGTTCTCCCTCCAGCACCGGCGATTCCCATACTCAGCCTTCTGACAGCATGCGTCATCGGGGCCTCTCCTCAGGCGCGTCCCGCCTATCTGCGGAAAACAGGAAGTTGCAGAGTAGGCGGGACGTGCCTGAGGAGAGGCCCTGACGACGCACGCTGTCAGAAGGCTGACTATGGGAATCGCCAGTGCTGGAGGGAGAACAGCACTTCAGGGCAGTAAAAGTAACCAGACCACATGGATGGGGAGAGCGGGCAGAAGAGGCAGGAAAATATTGGAGCCTCGCTTGGGAGAAAAAAAATATTGGCAAATATTTTTTCTACAAACCTGTTTGGGGAGCAACTGCTCCCCCTGCGCCCCACCTAGCTACGCTACTGATATATATATATATATACACACACATATATATATCTTAACCATTGTAGAATTTAGCTTCCCTAATAAAGGCTTCATTTACTTATTATGAATCCACGGTAATTATGGGGTAGTCTGTAGTAGTGAGACAGGCTGTAAATCCATAGCAGTACAGTGCCAGACCCGGCCGCGCATGCAGCCAATAGCTAAAATGAGTCTCCAAACATTGCACATTCTGTGTCTGGGAAGGAGGAAAAGGATGTACCTCTGAACCAGTCAGATGCCGCATACACCCTGCCACAGATATCAATTTGACACCGAGAACCCCCAGGCCTCCTTTACATCTAGGTAAGTATGTTTGAGTTATCGATACTTGAGCCCTACGGCCATTCCATAGGAACTTCCTTAGCAAGCGGTGAAGATCTAGTTCATCCTTATATGTGAGAAACAGAACACTTGAATTACATATATCCACTTAGGTACTATGATCATATTGTATAAGGTAACTCTGCCCCAAAGGGCTAAGGGAAGGTTCTGCCACATCAGCAATGATGTCTTTATGGAAGTCCATAATGGATTACGATTAATTAGATACATCTGGTTCAGTTTGACTGGTATGTACTACTGCTACTACTACTTAACATTTCTAGAGCGCTACTAGGGTTACGCAACGCTGTACAATTTAACAAAGAGAGACAGTCCCTGCTCAAAGAGCTTACAATCTAATAGACAAGTGAATGGTCGGTCTGATAGGGGCAGACAAATTGGGGCAGTCTGGATTCACTGAACGGTAAGGGTTAGGTGCCGAACGCAGCATTGAAGAGGTGGGCTTTAAGCAAAGACTTGAAGACGGGCAGGGAGGGGGCTTGGCGTAAGGGCTCAGGAAGGTTGTTCCAAGCATAGGGTGAGGTGAGGCAGAATGAGCGGAGCCTGGAGTTGGCGGTGGTGGAGAAGGGTACTGAGTATATAGATCCCTAGGTATTTAATGTGGTCCGCTCCCCACTTAAGAGGGAACTGGCCGACCCACTGGTCTCGAATAGAGGGCAGTGTCAGTAGGGCAATCGATTTCTGCAAGGTGAGCCTAAAGCCAGAGTAGTAACCAAATTCCACTACTGTTTCTAACAAGTTAGTGAGTGAATTTTGCGGTTTTGTGAGTGTGAGTAAGATGTCAGCAGCATAAGCCAGTACTTTAATCGAGAGCTGTGGCATAGCAACACCCGAGATCTCCGGATCTTTCATTACAGTATGCAAGAAAGGCTCAAGATACAGCAGGAAAAGTAGTGGGGATAGAGGGCATCCTTGTCTAGTGCCCCTACTGACTGTAAAGGCTGGGGAGAGTAGGCCTTTCACTATTATATGAGCTGTTGGTTCCGCATACAGTGAGCAGACTGCTTGCAAAAACCATACCCCCAGCCCCACATATTGCAGCACCTCAAAAAGATAACCCCATTGCACCCTATCGAAGGCCTTCTCCGCGTCTAGACTCACTAATAGTAAAGGTTCACGAAGTGCTTGACTATGCGACATGGCCAAGAAGGCTCTGCGGACATTTAATCCTGGGTGCCGGCCCTTCACAAATCCCACTTGATGGTCACCCACAAGATTAGGAAGGTGTTTGGCCAATCTGTCCGCCAAGATTCTCGCCAATATTTTCATATCCACATTAAGTAGAGAAATTGGACGAAACGCATCCGGCGAATCTGGAGATTTACCTGGTTTGAGTATAAGGGTAATGAGAGCTTCGTTATCCCTAGGCAGGAAGGCCTCCTGCTCCACTGCCTCCTCATAATACATAGGAGTGCATACCTGTTGTATCAACATCTTATAATATTCTGAGGAGAAACCATCAGAACCTGGGCTAGTGCCAGTGGTGAGAGATTTAATCACCTGCTGAACTTCCTGGGCACGTAATGGGGCATTAAGCTGAGTGCGAGCTTCCAGAGATAATTTGGGGACCCCGGTGTCTTCCAGGTAGTCCACTACAGTCGGTCCCACCTGCTCAGGGTCTGCCCTAAATACTTGAGAGAAGTAATCCTGAAAAATTTGCAGAATGTCAATCGGGTTAGATTTTCGTATACCATCTGGGGCCCTCAAGGTGGGAATGAAGGTTCTGGAAGACCATGCTTTCGCCACCTTAGCAAGTAACTTTCCGTTCCAATTACTAAATTTAAAATACTGAAAGTGCCTATAAAAAAGATATATTTTTTTTGTATGCTCATGGATTAGTGAGTTTAGGGCTGCCAGTGTGGCTATCATTTGTTCATAGCTAGCCTTAGATGAGTGCTTTTAGTGAGCTTGCTTAGATTGGTTATACCGTCGCTCTAAGAGAATGATGCCCTGGGCTAGCCTTTTATGTCTGGTGCTCATGTAGCTGATTATCTCCCCACGCATCAATGCTTTAGACGTTTCCAAAAATAGGGAGGGTGTATCTTGATGGTTACTACCGTATTTTTCGGACTATAAGACGCACTTTTTTCCCCAAAAATTTGGGAGGAAAATGGGGGGTGCGTCTTATAGTCCGAAGGTAGCGTTTTTGGACCTCCGTTCCGTACTTACAGGATTCCATGTTCCCTGGTGGTCTAGTGACGTCGGGGCAGGAAAGAGCCCCCTCTTTCCTGCCCATCGCGCTGCTCTCCATGCTTCTCAATGCTTTCTGACGGTCTCGGCGAGATTCAAAATGGCCGCCGAGATTCTCGGCGGCCATTTTGAATCTCGCCGAGACCGTCAGAAAGCATTGAGAAGCACGGAGAGCAGCGCGATGGGCAGGAAAGAGGGGGCTCTTTCCTGCCCCGACGTCACTAGACCACCAGGGAACATGGAATCCTGTAAGTACGGGACGGAGGTCCAAAACCCGGACAAGACGCACCGGAGCACCTAGGTTTTAGAGGAGGGAAAGAGGAAAATTTTTTTTTCCTATTTCCCTCCTCTAAAACCTAGGTGCGTCTTATGGTCCGGTGCGTCTTATAGTCCGAAAAATACGGTATTTGCTTCTAAATAATTTTCCCATTTTTGAACTAAGAAATTTTTAAAATCCGAGTTCCCAGACACATACCGGAATGTGGAGTTCCCCAAGGATCTCCACTCTCCCTGACCCTCTTCAACCTAATGATGACACCCCTGGCCAAGATATTATCCAATCATAGCCTCAATCCATATATATATGCAGACGATGTAACGATCTACATCCCGTTCAAATATAATCTAACGGAAATTATGGATGACATTAATCAAAGCTTCCAAATCATGCATTCATGGGCGAATGCTTTTCAATTAAAACTTAATGCTGAAAGAACACAATGCCTTATACTTACATCACAACATAACACAAACAAATTCACCTCCATAACCAATCCAAACTTTTCCCTTCCTGTCTCAGACACCCTGAAGATTCTCGGAGTTACCATTGATCGCAATCTCATACTTGAAAACCATGTGAAGAATACAACTAGAAAGATGTTTCAGTAAATGTGGAAACTGACTAAAACCGTTCTTCCCAAGAGGCATTTTTTGCAACATGGTACAATCAATGGTGCTGAGTTATTTAGACTATATTGCAATGCAGCGTATGCTGGTTGAAAACAACATATCATAAAAAAGTCAGACAGCCCAGAACATTGCAGCTAGACTTATGTTTGGAAAGTCAAAATATGAAAGTGCAAAACCCCTTAGAGAGAAGCTCCATTGGCTTCCAGTTAAAGAATGTATTGTGTTCAAAGTCTGCACTCTGATTCATAAAGTCATTCATGGAAATGCTCCGGCCTACATATCAGACCTTATTGATTTGCCACCCAGGAACACTAAAAGATCATCACGCACATTCCTGGGACTTCATTTCCCTAGTTGTAAAGGTCTAAAATACAAACTAGTACATGTGTCCTGCTTTTCCTACATTGGCATGCAGTTGTGGAATGCACTACCACTTGATCTGAGAAATATTCACGACCTAATCAACTTTCAAAAATCACTAAAGACTTTTCTTTTTAACAAGACTTACCATAATAATCAATAATAGGAATTCCAATGCATCATTACTTACTTGATAGTCTGACTGTTTCTGATTTATTTAACTGTTTATATCCATTATGCTACACTTGTTTTTTTTTGTATGCAACCAATTGTTTATCTACTTTGATTGGCGCGTGCCATGATGTGTTATTGTGAGCCACATTGAGTCTGCAAATAGGTGGAAAAATGTGGGATACAAATGCAACAAATAAATAAGCAGGAAATCTCCAGCGACCGAACTCCCTAGTGGGAGGTCCCAGTGTCAAATCCAGCCAGATTAAGGTATGGTCCGAAACTACCATGGGGCCCACTGTCGCAGAATGTACTTTTGGGAATAGTGAAGTGGAGATTAAAGTGTAGTCTGTGGTACCATGTTTGGTGAGCTCTGGATAAGTGAGTGTAATCCCGCTCTGCCGGATGTAGAAGACGCCAAGGGTCGACCAAGTCAAGCATTTTACATAATCTAGACCCTTCCCCTCTGCCCAATACCCCTAGGCTGCAGACGATGACCAGTCCAAGACCGGGTCTAGGACCTGATTGAAGTCCCCCAACATTATCCATGGTGCTGTGTCATATTTAAGCCCCAGCTTAACCAGGGAATGAAAAAAAACTTGGATCCCTTGTGTTAGACCCATAAATTGCACAGAGGTAACATTCCTGACTCATATAATTTAAGTGAATTAAGACCTATCTACCCTCCAAATGTTTTTCTACTAAATGGGCACACAAGGGAGGCCGCGCTTGATAAGGATAGCTACTCCTCCCCTATGCCCAGCTGATGAAGAGAAGTGGCAATCTCCAACCCATTGCTGTCGCAATTTTTGGTGCTCCACATCTGACAGCTTTGTCTCCTGCAAGCATGCAATCGAGGCCTTATGATCCTTAAGTACTGATAGGATCTTGGTACGCTTGATGGGAGAGGTTATCCCGGAAACATTCCTAAACACTAAACGGAGTGTTGGGACGTTAGCCATATATCTCTAGTAAGATATTAGAGGCCACCCAGACCTAAATTATCTGCTGCCCCGGGTCTCCCAGCCACAACCCTTGGACAGTAAATGAGAGCCACAGCAACGTGAAGACCATTATTGAAAATGAAAATGCTGAGTCATTCCCAAGTCTAGAACCACTATTGTTGCTCACACGCGATCCACCTTTCATTTCCACATAGTTCCCCAACAACTGGTGAAGAGACCCCACATGATCCATCCCCTGCCCCCTCTGAAACCCCCCTCCTGTTCCACCCCTCTCACTCCTCCCTTCCCCCCCCTCACCCAGTTCCCTACCCCGAACATACATGCTTTATCTAGCCTGTCTAACCACGGCTAGTAAAGCAGGACTTTATAATGCAGAGGAAACCCGCCTCCAACCTTATCATGATGTGTGACTGTTGTTCTGTTCCTTATATTAATTACAAACTAGAACTGAGCAGCAGGCCTCTAAGAGTTCATCAGCCACACTATCCAGCACTCCCTAAGGGACTACACAGTTAGCATACATGCTCTTATGCAGTGAAAAACTATTGAACAGTACAATAACTGAAACCTTTGACGCCTCTTGTGCGTCTGATAACCGCCACCAGGAAACAACTCCTTCATCACCATTCATATTCAGGAAGCTAGATGATTAGTCCAATCCAGGGCTGTTTCTGAAGAAGTAAAAGATTTCCAACCATTACTTGTTAGTATTCTCAGAGTGGCCGGATACTGCAAAATAAAACGTTGCTGTTTCTCCACTAGTCGAGTGCAGACTGAAGCAAACGCTCGCTGACGAGCTGTTAATGCTGCAGAGTAATCTTGAAATACTTTAATCACCCCTCCGAAGGGACACCACCTTGTAAGTGGTGGAGGGGCCTCCGTGTTTCAATGACTCAGAGGGCTATGCTGTAGGGTTACCCATATCAGACAGGCCTCTGAGGAGAAACCAGACAGAGTGTCCCAACCTGGAGGATCCAAGATGGCGTTGAGGGAGGACGTACGCTAGTTGAGTTCCCGTTTTACACCAGAATGCCTGAAGAGGGCGCGCTCCCCAGAGAATGGGGAAGAGAAAAGGCAAAGCAGTGGTGCTGTCCTCGTCGAACACGGCTGGGGTTCCCACCACTTCTCAGTCTATTTTGGAGAGATTCGGGGTCATAACGTCGGGGATATCGGTTCTTGCTTCGGGGAACAGCAAGGCTTTATTGCCGAATCTCAGTGGAGGGAATGACTTTGAGTCCCCCTGTTGGCATGACCCCTCCAAGACCCAGAAATAGTAATGCTTCGCTATGGAGGTCAATAATGGAAACGCCCGAAGTGGGTTAGGCTTTTCATGTGACCCGAGGAGGTCCTGGCGCAGCATCGACTCGGATAATAAAGCAACTGGGGGATTGGAGAGTGAGCTCTTCCCCCCCCGAAGATATCTGGAGCGGTTTCTGTGGAGAAATTGGACTTGGTGAAGCCAATAATGTCATAATGGACGTACTATAGGAACTGCAGCAGAATGTGAATAACTCTCTTCAGATGTTTAAAATTTTTCACTATGTGAGTTAAAGAATTTATATTAATACTTATCTAACAAAGTGGAAGTCCAAGATATAAAAATAGAGACTTTGATTACGGAAATGGCTTCTCTATGAAAATCAGATAATTTGGTAATGAAGAATAGTTATCTATCTTGTAAAAACTGGAATTTCTGGAGAACCAATTAAGGGAAAATAACTTGATAATGATAAATTTACCTATATATCAGCTACTGAATTCTTGAAGAAATATTTCTCTGATACTTTGCTAATACCTTTTGATAGCCACCTTTTGGAGACTAAAATTATATTTCCTTTAAAATCTTCTTTATCAGAGAAAAGAGATGTAAGTTTAACTGACATTTTGGAAAATTCAGAAGTTATAGATCGAGTTATTAGTGACTTTCGTCTTTGATTTAGATAGGAACAATGTTTTGAAATTGTATTTCCGATACATGGTTGATAGTTTTTTGGGTTCAAAGATGCATATATTTCCTGACACATCAAGGGAATCACAGACTGGGAGGTGTGAGGTCTTGGCTTTTAAGCCAGGAATCATTGCCCTAGGTGGGACCTTGTAAGTGTTTTATTTCCTTATTACTTATTTGTTTGAACCTAAGAAATTATAAGAGTTTGTGGAAACAGATGAAGAATCCTCTGCAGCAACTTCCTTCAGTTACCAGTGCACCGGCTGCAATAACCAATTAACCTTCCTCCCTCAGAAAATGTGAAGTGTAAGATTAACCATTTTGAGTTTTTCTTATTTTCTTTAAGATTGTTTTCCTGATCTTGGATCTTCCAATTGTGGATAATTATGTAAATATATATTGTTGAGAGAAAATGTTTTCCTTTTTATATTAATTTCTGTATTTCCTTACATTTATGTGATAAATGTAATTAAGTAAAATGATAAATAAAATAAAAAAAAAATGAAATACTTTAATCAAACCACCTTCAAATTATGTGTCATAATTTGTCACTCATACTACCCCTCTCCTCAAGACCCTTCACTGGCTCCCTATCCGTTTTCGCATCCTGTTCAAACTTCTTCTACTAACCTATAAATGTACTCACTCTGCTGCTCCCCAGTATCTCTCCACACTCGTCCATCCCTACACCCCTTCCCGTGCACTCCGCTCCATGGATAAATCCTTCTTATCTGTTCCCTTCTCCACTACTGGCAACTCCAGACTTCGCGCCTTTTGTCTCGCTGCACCCTACGCCTGGAATAAACTTCCTGAGCCCCTACGTCTTGCCCTATCCTTGGCCACATTTAAATCTAGACTGAAAGCCCACCTCTTTAACATTGCTTTTGACTCGTAACCACTCGCCTCCACCTACCCTCCTCTCTTCCTTCCCGTTCACATTAATTGATTTGATTTGCTTACTTTATTTTTTGTCTTAGATTGTAAGCTCTTTGAGCAGGGACTGTCTTTCTTCTATGTTTGTGCAGCGCTGCGTATGCCTTGTAGTGCTATAGAAATGCTAAATAGTAGTAGTAGTAGTAGTGTCCTCTTTGCTGCCCTTATATAGGGGAAGGGAAATGGGACTTGATATATCACCTTTCTGAGGTTTTTGCAACTACTTTCAAAGTGGTTTATATATATGTATTCAGGTGCTTATTTTGTACCAGGGGCAATGGAGGGTTAAGTGACTTGCCCAGAATCACAAGGAGCTGCAGTGGGAATTGAACTCAGTTCCCCAGGATCAGAGTCCGCTGCACTAACCACTAGGCTACTCCTCCACTAGCAACATTCCATGTAGAAGCCTGCCCTTGCAGATCAGCAATGCGGCCGCGCAGGCTTCTGTTTCTGTGAGTCTGATCTAGGTGGATCACTCTTCCTTCTCCCGCCTCAGGAAATCTCACCAGCAGTCATGTTTCCAGTATTTGTTTAATCTGCCCTTCTGCTATAGACTCTGGAAAGCCCACAAAGCGCAAATTCTCGCGTCACGAGCGATTTTTAATTCAGTTTCTGCTGATGCTCCATAGTCAGCTGTTCCAGCCTTGCCACACTATCTGTTTGTGCCTGTTGAGTATCTTCCACTTCCGACACCCGCATTTCTAATTCACCGGTGCGGCAAGTTCCGATGTTAGTGCCGTTAACCCTGCCAGTTCTGAGAGCTGGGTAAATCAAGAATCCAAAGCTCACACAACTGAGTCTGTTAGTTTCATAATCATAGAGTCTGCTGAGGTGTGAGGCGGGGAAGTTGACTGAGATGCAGGCGCCATTTTGTTTTCCGCCGCTCGTAGTCGCTCATCCTTACGTTTTGAGGTTTTTGAGGTTGTTGCCATCACCGGATGCATGAGAAATTTGTCCATACGTTCCAGAAAGCTTTTAGAAGTTGAATCTGCTTGTTTATTGTCAGCAGAAGTCTGTGAAAACTCAGATCAGAGATGGGTTCCTGAGCCGCTGGTGTGAAACGCGTCCACCACCGCTCTCTGCATCACGTGACCCCCACTCATTTGGCTTTTATGATTTATAATTTTTATTTGATTTTATAAACTTAAACAGACATAAACTGTTAAGTGAAATACAGCCAGTAAATATAATATTATTATTATAGGAATTACATTCTTTCCAATATATATTAAATATAAATTGGCTTCATTAGACCCCATTACTATAGAGAGGGGGTAGGAATTAGTGAAGCTTACATTTGAATTTCAAATAAGTAAAGAAATTATGACGTTGTTTCTCACATATTTAAAAGCTGTAATGTTGTTTTGCATTCAGGAAAGTCTTAAGCTGATCAGGTATATAAAAAAACATATTTTATCTGATTTAACCTTATGACACATTTACAATGATATGCAAGGAGGAAGGAACCCCCTAATTCTAATACTTTAGGCCTCCTAAAAAGAAACATTTTTCTCTTTTCTTGGGTAGTCTTAGTCACATCAGGATAAAGCCAAATTTGTTGGCCTCCAAACATACGGTTAGCCGATTTAATGTAAAGTCTCATTGTTGAATTTAGATCCTGCTGGAAAAGAAATGAAACTATCAGCGTCCCTCTTTCAGCATCTTCCAGTGACTGTTCCAAGATGGCTGTAATATTTTGCAGGTCTTTAGATTTTTCTCCCTCTGGTTTTTTCATTGTGCTTGGTATATAATAAATTTTATTCAATGGAGGAATTATTTCTTGAGGAAACTTTAGATTTTCTTTCAAAAATCTAGTGAACATATCTAATGGGGATACCCCCGAAAGTTTAACAGACGGAGATTCAATCTCCTATTAAAATTCTCCACTTGTTCTTTCTTCTTATTTCAGCATTATCTTTAATTACAGACAACTTAAATTCATCTGTTTGCTTAGTCTCTTTCTGCAATGCCTCTATCTTCGAGGAAAAATCTTGTTTGACCATAACTATAGAGTCCATCACTTCCTGCACATTCAAACTCAAAACTTTAACCTCCTCAGATGATTCTCTTAAGGTTTTCTCCATATCAAGTAGTTTCAGCCATATCTTGCCTAGGTTCACCTCTGTTTCCAATCCCGCAGCTGAAGATATCCCCGCTGAGTCGGACTCCCCACGGGGCCCACCAGAATCACCCCTTCCGGGTTCTGATGGAAGCCCTTCTCGGCTCACAACAGCTGCTGGGCACGGAGGGATCATAGAGTCTGGTGGGGGAGAGAGAGATGTTTCAACTTCCAGCGAGGGGGCCGCTTCACTGGCACCACTCGCTAAGGAATCCGTCCCGCTTGTTCGAGAAATAGCGGGGAAGAAGCGTTCCAACCCAGGTCTGACTGGCGTGGATGTCCTGGTAGGTGGGGGAACCCCGCAAACAGTCCCTTTATGTTTTGTATGGGGCATATTTGTGCTGAAATTAGTGTTCGGCGAGAACGAAGCTGGAGCTTGCTTACAACACGACCGCTCACGGCACCATCTTGCCACACCCTCCCCCCCCCCCCCCTCGTCTCCTTTGGCTTTTAAACCTGATGTTTTCTTTTGCTTAAACTTTTATTTTGTATTTTTTTTTTGTTTAATTTCTTTAAACCCTTCAATTCACAAGCAGGAAAAGGTTCCTGGTGTGGTAAGGTGTTTTTTTTTAGGGGGGGGGGGGGTCATCTGAAGGTAAAACAACAGAAGATAAGGGGCCCAAGGTCTGTTCTCCTTCTGTGCTAGTGACTCTCAGTAGCAAAGAGCAGCCAGGTGATATTTTAAGGTTCCAGGAAGCACCTCTCTTTTCCCAGTTGTTTAGATTCATTAACACCCTTCCCTGCCTTTCCTGGCTCCTTCCTTCACTTTTCTGTTTTCAATTCTGCCAACCACCTAAATGGCTGGCAAGCACAAGAAGGGCAGTAAGGTAGGGTAAGCTATACTATGGCAAGGTGGTTGTTGAGCATGGTCAGCTGGGACAGGAGTGATCCTCCTACACACTTGCCCATGCAGTTTCCACTCAACTGTACTGAAAATGGCTGCTGTGAGTTCCTGAAGCAATCTCGCAAAACTGCCACGAGTTCCTGTGGCAAACTCGTGAGACTGCTGCTGAAACTTGCTGAGCTGGCAGTCCTTTCAATACGGAGAGACAAGTGACCACTGCATACCATGTAAAATGAGTTTATCTTGTTGGGCACTGGAAGGACCGAATAGGTTTTTATCTGCCGTCATTTCATTTACTATGTTACAAAGTTGGGACCAAGGGTGACTCCTGAGGCAAAGGCACAAGCAATTTAGCAATGTCTGTGACAAAACTAAACAAATCTGCTACAAATCCTTTCCCCTTAGAATGAAGTTTCTGATAGGCACACAAATGACTCTGACAAAGAAGTGAAAGTGGCTGATATAGAGTATAAATAAAACTGCAATTTATTTAAATCCTTTCTAAGTGCCAAAATATATACAGTAACATAGATGTGAAAACAATGAGGCAAACAGCCCATAATAACAAAGGAAAACAGTTATAGGAACTGGAAGATGTGACTCCAAATTCTACAAGATGCTGCCATCACAGCTACTGCATCAAATAAAGTTATTAGCGTACAGAGTTGGGGAGTGTGATCTTAAAAGACACCTTCACTCCCAAACAGTGGGCACAGTTCTGGAGTGAAGTAATTTGCGCACTAGCTGCTCGCCACTGTTTCTCCTCCTCAATGCCAGCACCACCTCCACATTTACAAAGTTGTCCTTACAGGTCAGCTTTTCGTGATGCCCATGAAAAAGAGTCAGGAAAGGGAGGGGAGAGGGGGAGAGAGAGTTTTCTGATGCTACCTCCCTGATTGCTAGGTATTTGGATTGTTTCCAGAGATGCCAAGCTACCCAGTTCCAGGCTGGAGATTTTTGGACAGTCCTGGATTTGTGACTACCCACATTCTGTTGCATTATGGGACCTGCAGCGCTGATTTCAACGGGCAGGTTCAGGCACTACAAATCCCACACTGCTTTGCGATGTAAGTTCCAGTGGCGTTCCTTGGTTCGCTGCCACTTGGGGTGGATCGCCACTGTGCACCCCCCCTCCCCCGGGTGCAACATGACACCCCCCCCAGTGCAGTGTCCCCCTCAGTGCATCACCACCCTTCCCCCCTCAGCGCATCACCTCCAAGCCCCCCCCCCCCCCCCCCCGGGTGCATTCTTCTTACCTGCTGGGGTGCTGGGAGCAGTCACGCAGCTGTCGGCTCCGCCGGTTCCCTGTTACAGGAAGTAACAGCAGAGGGAGCAGGGAACCGACGGAGCCAACAGCTGCAAGGCTGCTCCCTGCACTTAGGGTTAGCATATATGGCTCCAGAAAAAGGAGGACAGATTGAGCCAGTCTGGGTTTTATTTCCATTGCTTTCAATGGAAGCAAAACCCGGACTGGATCAATGTGTCCTCCTTTTTCTGGAGCCATATGCTAACCCTACCTGCACTCCTCCTGCACCCGGGGTGGACCACCCCCATTGCCTCGCCCTCGGTATTCCACTGGTAAGTTCCAAACCAGAGCTGTCCCAAAATCTCCAGCCTGGGTAATTTGACATCTCCGTGTTTCTGTGTTAATTGCAATGTTTCTAATGAATGCTTTGTAAAATGCATATTTTTTTTTTGAGTAAAGTTTGTTTGTAAAAGAAAAAAAATGCTTAGCTGCATTGACAGTGTTTGATGAGCCTGGTCCTTCCCTTTGCCAAACCAGTTTGGATCATGTAAATAAATCCCTGCAAGACAACAATGCAGAGAATGCTAAGAGATAATGGCTCACTTCAGCACAGCAGATTAAATAGTTTCCAGTTACATTACACCCCTTGGAAACCCTCAAGGTGCTGGGAGAATCCAAAAGTTTCTTTGTTTGGTGTCTAGGCCTCTGGAAGGATCTAGAAAGCACTCTATTGGGGGTCTCCTGCTCAGAAGGGGTGGGGGAGAGAGTTTATATAAGGAAAGTGACAGCTGACAAGTCTAATTATAGCCAGCTCAGAAGAGAGACAGAGAACACAAGTCACTACCCTTACCACAAGCCCAAAAGGATAGTGTCTGAGTCATACCCTGTTCAGGCACAACCCAGAAGCTCCATTCAAACGCCTTTACCCTATATCCTAGTGGAGAGGCTCTGGAATGCCTTCACAGCCAATATCCTGCCTATAAAGAGAACAAATCCATTCATCCACCCTCAGTTTAGCAAGCAGCAGGACAGCCATGAGGTAGGTGTGTTTGTGCTGTGATCAGAGATTTCAGCAGCCTATTCTTCTTCTAGTGGGGGACAGAGTTGCCAACCAGATCCAGGTTCACCCAACAGTGAACCTGGATCCAGTTTAGGTTTTACCCCAATTGCATTAAGAAAAGCAAGACTACAAGTCCCTGCATGCAAACCTGGACTGGATCAACCCTGTTGGGCAATTCTGGAGCTAGTTCTCAACCCTAGTGGAGGAGCGTAAGGCTGGTATCACTTGCTGGCTCTCTTAAAATATATGTATCTGTAATTTTTAGGATGGTGGAGGATGGTGGGAATGGATTTAGCTCACACTTTTTTTTTTCAGTAGTAGCTCAAGGTGCATTACATTCAGGTATAATAGGTATCTTTCTGTCCCTAGAGGGCTCTCAATCTAAGTTTGTATCTGAGGGTTAAGTGACTTGCCCAAGATTATAAGGATCAGCAGTGGGATTTTAAACTGGGCTTTCCAGGTTGTTAGTCCAGTGCTCTAACCACCAGGCTATTCTTCCACTGCAGAATGAAGGCAGGATGGTACTGGAGCTGTGGTGGCACACCCAATTTGGACTTAAACTCACCCAAAATTGTGGCACTCGTGCTGTGGCTGGTGGGAATCCCCATCAGCTAAAGATTTCCTCCTCAGGCAGCCAATGCTCTTCCAAATGGCAGCTGGCACCACATACCAGCCCCTCTGCACATGCTCAGTTTTCACCCATGCAGAAGCACTGAGCACGTACGGACTACTGCCAGCGGCGTCAACTCAAGTCAAGCGCTGCCTGTCAGCTGCTGTTTGGAAAAGCACTGGCTGCCTGAGGAAGAAGAAATCTTCAGCTGGTGCAATTTGGGGATCCCCACCAGATGAGGTATTTAATATTTTGTGTATGAGGGTAGGGGGAGAGCAGAGCGGAGGGGGTCCAGGAGGAGCTGAATTCTGTGCCCATCCATTTTGGGCTCAGGCCCACCCAAAATTGGTTGTCTGGCTACGCCCCTGCACTGGAGTCAGGACAATAACAGGATTTCTAATCACCTACATCTGGATTCTTACATTCATTCACTACACCTGTTTCTCATACTCTGCCTTCAACCACCCACTGCTTGCTGCAGCTAGAGACAGGATGCCAGGATGGATGGGCCTTAGTTCTGCTCCACTTTATAAGTACGTAAAGTATTGCCATACTGGGACAGACCGAAGGTCTATCAAGCCCAGCATCCTGCTTCCAACAGTGGCCAATCCAGGTCATGAGTACCTGGCAAGATCCCAAAAAAAGTACAATACATTTTATGCTGCTTATTCTAGAAATAGTCCAAACAAATACAAAATAGCAGAGAATATGAAACGAGTTAGCTTTATAGGTTTACTATGTGAGGTAGAGTCTCATATGGTTAACATGGCTGTTTTCATTTCACTCCATGGTGAATCTCTGCTCGACTGTACGTTTCAATCATTGACTCTTCCCCCACCTACCTCTATCTTTTTGTCATCAGCAAATTTGATAACTTCGCTAGTTACCCCCACCTCTATGAAAATGTTAAAAAGCAATGGTCTCAGCACAGATCCCTGAGGGACCCCACTAACCACCCTTCTCCATTGCGAATAGTGACCATTAACCCTACTCTGTTTCCTATCTTTCAACCAGTTTCTAATCCATAACAATACACTGCCTCCGATCCCATGACTCTCTAACTCCTCTGGAGCCTTTCATGAGGGACTTTGTCAAACGCTTTCTGAAAATCCAGATACACAATGTCCACCGGCTCACCTTTGTCGACATGTTTGTTTAACCCTTCAAAGAAATGCAGTAGATTGGTGAGGCAAGACTTCCCTTCACTAAATCCATGCTTTAGAATGTGCTCTGTTATTTTGTTCTTAATAATAGTCTCTACCATTTTGCCCGGCACCGACGTCAGACTCTCCGGTCTATAATTCCCCGGATCTCGTGGAACCTTTCTTAAAAATCGGCGTTACATTAGCGACCCTCCAATCTTCCGGTACCACGCTTCATTTTAAGGATAAATTACATTTCAACAACAGTAACTCCGCAAGCTCATTTTTTAGTTCCATCAGTACCCTGGGATGAATGCCATCCGGCCCAGGAGATTTGCTACTCTTTAATTTGCAGAACTGCCCCATTACATCATCCAGGTTTACAGAGATTTCATTAAGTTTCTCCGACTCGTCAGCCTCGAATACCCTGTCCGGCACTGGTATCCCAACCAAATCTTGCTTGGTGAAGGCCAAGGCAAAGAACTCATTTAATCTTTCCACTATTTCTTTATCTTCTCTGAGTCCTTTTACTCCCCAGTCATCCAGTGGCCCAATTGATTGTTTTGCCAGTTTCCTGCTTTTTATATACCTGAAAAAATGTTTACTATGTGTTTTTGCCTCTTCCTTTCAAAGTCCTTCTTATCCTTTCTTATCAGCGCTTTGTATTGTATTGGGATGAGATGATGAGACAATATGTTTTTTTCTGTGTTGAGTTTTAGTTGGAATGCATTTGCCCATGAGTTCATGATGTTTAAGCTGAGCTTGATTTTCTTGGTGATTTCTGCCAGGTCGTGTTTGTAGGGGATGTATATTGTGACGTCATCAGCGTAAATGAAAGGGTTAAGGCCTTGGATGGATAAGGCCTTGGCTAGTGGGGTCATCATGAGGTTGAAGAGGATCGATGATAATGGAGAACCTTGCGGTACTCCGCAGTCTGGTTTCCAAGGTGATGATATATTTGTGCTTGATTTCACTTGATATGTTCTGGTGGTTAGAAAACCCTTGATCCATTTGAGAATGTTTCCACTGATTCCGAAGTAATCTAGGAGTGTTAGCAGTATGTTGTGGTTGACCATGTCGAAGGCACTGGACATGTCAAATTGGAGGAGAAGAATGCTTTTAACTATTGCTATTTCCTGCTTGAATTTGGTTAGGAGAGTAAGTAGTACTGTTTCGGTGCTGTGTAGGGGACGAAATCCTGATTGTGACTCGTGTAGTATTGTGAATTTGTTCATGTAATCATTAAGTTGTTTGGTTACCAATCCTTCCATTAGTTTGACTACTAATGGGACAGATGCTACTGGGCGATAGTTGCTGATGTCATTTGTTTTATTCTTGGTGTCTTTCGGTATTGGGGTGAGTAGGATGTTGCCTTTTTCTTTGGGGAAAATACCTTGTTGAAGCATGAAGTTTAAGTAGGATGTGAGATCTGTTATGAAGCAGTGGGGGGCGGATTTTATTAGGTAGCTGGGGCAGGTGTCTGTTGGCTGTTGGAGTATTTTTTAAGTGCCTGGGTAACTGTATCGGCGGTGAGGAGGGCGAAATTTGACCAGATTCGGTCCGCTGGGTATTCACCAGGGATTGGGTCTAGACCATTAATGAAGTTTTCTATGTCCGTGTTGTCCGGAGGTAGAGTTTTACGTAGGTTTGCAATTTTTTCATTTGAAGTATTTAGCAAGGTTGTCTGCAGATGGGATGTCAGTGTTGGATGTGATGACTGGCGTTGTGTCTAGTAGTTAGTTCACGAAATGGTATAGTTCCTTCATGTTTTTGTAATCTGGCCCAATTTTAGTTTTGTAGTATGCGTATTTGTATTTCCTTTGTATTTGTTTCCATGCGTTGAGTTTGTGTTTGTCTTTTATTTTTTTTCCATGCGCGTTCCAGTTTCCTGGATTGTGTTTTTAATTTTTTCAATTTTTAATTGAATCACAATAGCAAGTTGTGTCTGCGTGAAGTTCTTGTTCGTAAGGGTGCTATTTCATCTAATATGTATCTACATCTGTTGTCCCATTCTGAGAGGTAGTATATGGAGTCCGTTTGTGCAGTCCAATCATTATTGTATATCTGTTGCCAGAATGTATCTGAATCTATTTGGCCTCTCGTGGTGTAGTTGTAAGTTCTCATATGTGGATAGGACCCCTTTTCTGCCATTTTAGGGATAGGTTTAGTTTGTAATGGTCGGTCCATTTATTTATTTATTTATTTATTGCACTTGTATCCCACATTTTCCCACCTATTTGCAGGCTCAGTGTGGCTTACAGAGATCTGTTATAGCATCGCCATACAGGTTACATAATACAGCTCGAGTTACAATGAGATCAAGGGATGACAAGAAGAATTGTTCAAGTGAATAAAAGGAAGAAGACATTCAGAGTAAGGCCGGAGTGAGGGAGAGATAAAGTTATGTTATGAGTTCTCATGTAGGCCTTGTTGAAGAGAGAGGTTTTTAGTGATTTGCGAAAGTTAGCTATTTCGTTAATTGTTTTCAAGTTTCTTGGCAGTGCATTCCACAGCTGCGTGCTCAAGTATGAGAAGCTGGTCTGTATTTTAATCCTTTACAACTGGGAAAGTGTAAATTAAGAAAAGTTTGGGCCGATCTTTTAGCATTTCTGGGTGGTAGGTCAACGAGGTCCATCATGTAGGTCAGGGCATCTCCGTGAATGATTTCATGAACAATCGTGCAGATCTTGAACGTAGTACATTCTTTAAGTGGTAGCCAGTGTAGTTTCTTTCTTAGTGGTTTTGCCCTTTCATATTTTGTTTTTCCAAAAATAAGTCTAGCTGGGGGTCACGTGATGCTGAGCTAGGAAGCGGCTGTGAGTGAGGAGCGCTCCCGGTTCTTACCCCGAAAAACAATATTTCTAAAAAGGGCTTGCCAAACATAATTGTAGCCAAGTATCGGAGAACGATCCAGAGAGAGGACTGGTACAAGATTCTATTGCTGGAAAGCGATGGCTCTTCGTGCTCCGTGAAAGGAAAAGGATAAAACGCGCCAAAGCGAAAACAAAATGGCAGATGATGGCGACTCAGGGCAAACAGCATTTAGCTCCGCATGGGTCGCGGAAATTGTGACCGAAGTGAGAAAAGCCATCGACGCCTCTCTGGATCAGCGATTGCAAGGAGTTTCGGACAAGCTCGATACCGTTGACGGAAGGCTGGAGGGATTGAAAGGTGAATTCTCAGCATATTGTCAGCGAGTGTCAGATCTTGAAGATAAGGTACTGCAGTTGGAATCTGGAAAGGATGACCTACATAAAAGAATACGGGTGCTAGAAGACAAATAGATTATGTCAAAAATGGATCTCGGAGAGGGAACCTGCGTCTGGTAGGTGTGCCTAAAAAAATCACCGAGCCCGAGCTCAGAGGTTTCCTGGAAAAGTGGTTGAATAAAAGTCTACAATTAAAGTCAGAGGCGGGAGAGCTGTGCATTGAGCGAGCACATCGCTTAGGCCCGTGAAGAGCAGCGGAGGCGAAGCCCTGAGTGGTCATCTTCAAGCTGCTCAGTTATGTGCACAAAACTGAAATATTGCGAGCCATTAGGAGCAGAGGTGCACTAACAGAAAAGAAAAAAAAGAGGAGAGGGCATAGCACTTATATACCGATCTCATCTCACCATCGAAACCACTGCCAAATCCATGACAACCCATCTCAAAATAGCCTCAGTCAGAATCCACCATAAAATCCTGCTCGACCATCTAAATTGTGTCCTGTTTTACAGACCACCATGCAACTGGAATGAAAGCCAGTCAGACTTCATGGACTTAATTTCAAACACATGTGTATCCAACTCCAATATACTAGTATTAGGAGACATTAACCTTCACCTAGAAGACCCAAACTCCACCAACGCAAGGACTTCCTTAATTTATGTGATCTTACATGGCCACACATGCAAACAACCCATGCGAAGGGGCATACACTCAACCTCATCTCACACAAACTGTCCACTGATCAGAACCTACTAATAACAGAAACTAGATGGACGGAAACACTATTTTGAGATGGGTTGTCATGGATTTGGCAGTGGTTTCGATGGTGAGATGAGATCGGTATATAAGTGCTATGCCCTCTCCTCTTTTTTTCTTTTCTGGTCCAGTGAATGATTTTATATCCTGGCGGACATAGGTTTAAGATGATAGGGTCTTCCTGATTATGGATCCAGGTTTCAGTAATGAAGAGTAAATCCAGTTTTGCTGACATGATCCAGTCTGTTACTATTGTTGTTGTGTTTACTACGGATCTGGCATTGACGTAGCCTACTATTTTTTGGTATGGGTCTTCTGTGTTCGGTGTTATGTGGACTTTTGTCAGTTGTCGTTTCTCAGTTTGTGTGGGTTTTTTTGACCTTTCTTTTCCTTTTGTTGAGGTTGTACACATGTTGGTGTTCTTCCTTTGTTTTGGTGGTTGTTGGTTTGCTGAGGTGTGGTGTGTCTGGTCAGTATTTGGTAATTGTGTAGTATGGGTATAGTGTTGATTTCTGCGAGTGGGGTGGTAGATGGATCTGGGATAAGGAGTAGATTGCTAGGAGTAGTTTGACGGTGTTCATTATGGTATCAATTCACTTGGGCTATTGGTATGCCGATTTGATAGGGTGCGTAGTAGGATTTTGTACTTTGGGATGGAGTCTTGTATTCTGGCTTTGTGTGTTTTATGTATTTTTGGCTTGTCTTTGAGTTGTTGGTATCTGTGGTGGCTCTGGTGTTTCATGTATTGATTAAGTGTAGATAATTTACTCAAGGTTAGATACCAAGATGAGCCATCTCAGGGTGTCGGGACTCTGTGGTTCCTAGGGTTGTGTCGGTGGTTGGATGTAGGGGTCTGGGAAGAGGCCATTAAATATTCAGATGTGTTGTTCCAGGATATAGAGACTCTGTAGTTCTGAGAGCTATTTCGGTGGTTGAAGGCAGGAGTCCGAGGAAAGGCCGCTGCGTTGTGGAGATGAGGGGATGTCGAACAGTTAGCACTCGGGGCTGGGAGTCTGGGGAGTGTTGAGGTCCGGCAGGGTGGCGCTGCGCTCCAATAGTAAGGAGGAAGACGTGGCCAGCCCTCGGTGGCCTTTGGCGACCCGATCCGATGGTCGGTCAGACGGTCGGTCAGTCTACCCGGCAGCCACATTTAATATTTAACATTACACATTTAACAGCAATTAGAACAATCATATAACAGAAATATGATACATTTACATTATCATCATCACTTGCATTCCCGCACAATCCAAAATGTTCTAGGCGGCTAATAATAATAATAACATACATAATTAAAACATATAATAAAGTAACAACATAACATCTTACTCGCATTTCATCAGGCCTTATTCAATAATAATCCCTACTTAATCAGTTATAGACATACACTGAGTCCAGCCTAACAACATATTGTGGCAAATCTCTATCTCAGATGTTATACCCTGAAAGGCTTTGCTTAACACAAGACTATCTCTACTTCAGGAAGCAGGTGAAAGCTTGGCTCTTCAACCAATGGAAGAAGGTCCCGCACAGGCGACTGATTAATAAACTGAATGCCCTTGGTGTGGGACCTAAAGTGACTGAGTTAAAAACTGGTTAAGTGGAATGAGATGGAGAGTAGTGGTAAATGGAGCTTGCTCTGAGGAAAGGGCTGCTATCAGTGGTGTACCGCAGGGTTCGGTCCTCGGGCCGGCTCTTTTTAACATCTTCATGAGTGATATTGTGGAAGAACTGTCTGGTAAGGTTTGTCTCTTTGCAGATGATACCAAACTCTGTATTAGGGTGGACACCCCAGAAGATATAGATGGTATGAAGAAGCTTGAAGAATGGTCTGATAATTGGCAACTAAGATTTAATGCTAAGAAATGCAGGGTCATGCACTTGGGGTACAAGAATCCAAGGGAAAGGTATATTATAGGGTGTGAAGTGCTTTTGTGTATGAAAGAAGAGCGGAACTTGGGGGGGGGTGATTGTGTCTGATGACCTTAAGGTGGCCAAACAGGTGGAAAAGGCAATGGCCAAAGCCAGAAAGATGCTTGGGTGCATAAGGAGAGGGATGTCCAGCAGGAAAAAAGAAGTGATAGTGCCCCTGTATAAGTCTCTGGTGAGGTCCCATGTAGAGTACTGTGTGCAATTCTGGAGACCGCACCTACGGATAGATATAAACAGGATGGAGTCGGTCCAGAGGGCAGCTACAATATTGGTAAGCGGTCTTTGTCATAAAATATATAGGGACAGGCTCATGAAACTCAATATGTATAAGCAGGAAGAGAGGCAAGAGACGGGGGATATCATAGAGACATTTAAATACCTCAGTGGCGTCAATATACAGGAGGTGAGCCTTTTTCAAATGAAGGAAAACTCTAGAATGAGGGGGGGATATGATGAAGTTAAAAGGAAATAGACTTAGGAGGAATCTAAGAAAATGCTCTCACGGAAAGGGTGGTGGACGTTGTGGAGATGGGGACTGTGTTAGAGTTTAAGAAAGCGTGGGACAGGCATTTGCAATTCCTTAGTGGTTAGTGGTTACTGAGGATGGGCAGACTGGATGGGCCATTTGGCCCTTATCTGCTGTGATGTTTCTATGTTTCTATTGTTACTGCTGTAATTGTCTATTGCTTATGTTTGACTTATTCTTGTCTTCAAAAAGGCAGTAAATAAAATCCTAATAAATAAATAAATACATCTATTTTTCCACTGTTATACCATATGCTTGCTGAAATAACAAGGTTTTGAATCAGTACAGTACAAACAATATCATAAGACAGCATCAAAGAACATTCAAATAACAAAGATATAATTCAATGTCGGCATAATACTAATGAAACATCTAAAAAGCAATACAATAGAACATTTGAATAACATAGATGTAATACATCTGCATAATATTAATGAAACATCTAAAGCACGCATTAGAACATTCAAATAACATAGATATGATGCTATTGCTTTTCTTCAATACAGATTACCAGGTAGCTGAGGGGCCAAGTGCAGATATATATAGATGGGGACAAGATAGGTACAGTACTACAGAATCTATCTTATTACTTTGTATCTAGGCAGGGCTGTAGCTAGCTATGTGTGGCTGGTGTGACCGCATAGGGTGCCCTGTCCATTGGCTTCCCTTACTGATGTCATTGAAATGGACAGAGTGAGAGTACAATGGGAGCAGCTGGGGGGGGGGGGGGGGGGGGGGAGGGTGTTGCACAGCTTGTGATGTTTCTGTCTCTTACCTCATTCAGGATCTCACCATACATTACTGATATAATCCACCTCACTTGGGAACTGTGTAATCAGGATAGTTGCTGGACAAAATGGTGCTGTGTGCAAAGGTTGCTTTCAGTATCCCCCTTCCCTGTCAACCTTGCTGCATTTTTGAGTCAGTCTGTAAGCATGCATGGGGTTCTCATGGCTTATCACCCTTTTGTCCGTCCCTTGTTATGGCCCTAAGTGTAATTTTAAATTTCTTTTAGAACTGATTCCTACTGGATCTCTATGTTTGTTTGTTTATTTATTTTTTAAAGACAACCTGCAAAAACCCTCTGGTACGACCGCCCGAAATACGTCTTTCTGGAGTTTTGTGTGGAAGATAGCCAAGATGTTAAAGTAGACATTGAAAGGCAGAAGCTGGTCTTTAGGTAAGTCAGTGCATCTCAGTCTGGTAGCAGAATGAACAACATTCCTCCTTCAGAATAGGGGGTGGTCAAAATCGGTTTCTTCGGTTTTGACTGAAACCAAATCTGTGGCTGAAATTCGCCACTCTGGCCCCTAGGACCTGGCTCAGCCCCACCCCCGCACAGAATGAATCCTCCCTCCCCCCCCCCCCCCCCCCCCCCCTGAGCAGAATGAGCATCCCCCTAGTGGTCTACTAGCTAATTGGGGCTGGAATGATCCCCAGTTGCTCCTGCCCATGTCTGCTCCTCTGCCAAAATGGCTGCCATGACCTCCTGAGCTAGGGGACACAGCATAAAGTTTTGGTTTTGGCCAAAACCAAAACAAGGTCGAACACAAATATTTGGCCAGTTTCAGTGCTGAAGCTTGATCCAAAACTGAAACTTGGTCGACCTCTATACAAGACTATCTCAGGCATCAGGACACCTGGGTGTACACAGCTGTTTTGTTTTTTTTCTTTTTTTTTTAATCTAAATGTTTTCCTGGTTATATTGGTGTCTCTGTTTTTGAGGACAGGTGCATGAATGCCGATGGAGTTGAAATGTACAATGAGATCCAGTTGTATGACACAGTTCAACCAGGCGTAAGTACTAACATGGCATCTTTTCACTGGTTGGTTATCCCGCCCTCCGTATTGCATGCTAGCTGGATGAAGAAGGAAACCATAGGACCCGACTCTGTGGGTGCTATGGGTGCTTGAGCACCCACAATATTTAGAAAATTCCATGTATGTGTCCAGGGAAGGGTTATTTCCACTGGGCTTAGCACCCCTAATAATTTTGAAAAGTTGGCTCCTACTGTATTTTTATGCAATAATGTGCACGCATATGTAATGTGCAAATAGTGAGTCTATGGTGCTCTTTTTCGAAGCAGATGGACTTTTTTTTGGCCATTTTGAGATGGCCACCTGCTGAAAATGCCCAAATCATGATTTTTGAAAGGCAGAATGTGGAAGTTTTACACTGCAGTATGTCCAAACAGCAAGGGTACATGTTGGAAGCGTGTTACGGGTGGGACTAGGGCAGGCCCAAAATTAGGACGTCTTTCAGTGATAATGGAGCAGAAAGAAACATCCAAGACAAAAAAAAAAAAAAGAAGAGGTTTCAGTGAAGTCTAGGGTACAAAAAGGTGGCCTGATTGAGCAGCTGACCACAGGAGAGATGAAGGCATGACCCCATCCTTAATCTCTCAGTGTTTACTGACCCAGTCCCACGCCTCTAAGAAGCAAAAATGACAGTGGATACCAGGCTGTATGATAGCTTCAGGTATTATCAGTGACGTTCCTAGGGTGGCTGACTCCTGGGGCGGATCACTGATGCGCCCCCCCCCCCCCCCGGTGCAGCGTGATCCCCACACCCCCGACGAAAGGACACCCCCTCCCCCCTGGCGAAAGGACAGCCCCCCCCCCGGGGTGCATTTTTACCTGCTGGGGGGGTGCTGCGCGCCTGTCGGCTTCGCTCGTTCCATGCTCCCTCTGCCCCGGAACAGGAAGTAACCTGTTCCGGGGCAGAGGGAGCACGGAACGAGCGGAGCCGACAGGTGCGCGGCACCCCCCCCCCCAGCGGCGTGCACCCGGGGTGGACCGCACCCACCGCCCCCCCTTGGTACGCCACTGGGTATTATGGCCATTCCTAATTGAGCAGCAAGCAAGTGTAAGGAGTAGCCTAATGGTCAGTGTAGTGCACTTTGAACAACGGGAACCAGGTGTAACTCCTACTTTAACTCTTTCATTTCTGCACAAATATATGAGCCCTCCTGGAACATAGAAATATCTCCTGTACCAAAATTTATAAGACACTTGCAAGTGTGATGGCTACTGTAGTGGTGGACCTTTACGTACAGGAGATGTTTATCTGGAATTAAGGTGGATTTGTATCTGGTTCCATTGTTTAAAGTCCAGTGCATTGACCACTAGGCTGCCCCTCTGCTCTGCAGGGACGTCTGTGTGGCCATTTTTGTGCAAATGAAGACGGTTTTGTTCCTGGTTTTTTTTTGCGTTCATATTTTGGTGCTGGGCAGACTTCTACGGTCTACGCCCTGATCGGACTGAATAGATATGGAAGGGCTTGAGTGTAAATTTTAAGGGGCTTCGACGTTATCTTCAGAACATTTAGTATAAGAACAGTGCTGGGCAGACTTCTACGGTCTGTGCCCTGAGAATGGCAAGGACAAATCAAACTCGGGTGTACATATAAAGTATCACATACCACGTAAAATGAGTTTATCTTGTTGGGCAGACTGGATGGGCCATTCAGGTCTTTATCTGCCGTCATTTACTATGTTGCTATGGATGTTTCATTTTGGACATTTTCAGTGCAAAAATGTTCTGCTCACATATTTTTGAACAAGAAATCCCGTTTTTCATGTTCAAAAATGGCTGTTTAAATGGACGTATTTTTTTTTTTGATGTTCTGAGCAGGACGATCCAATTTTGACTTGGGACGTTCTTTCAAAAATCCCCCTCCATGTAAAAATAAATTGGTGTAACGCCCATGCATATAACGCACATTCTTTTTCTAAGACACATTAATTGCCAAACTAACATATTTGTTTTAAAGGGCTTTTCTTTTAAGGTTCTTGCAGGCATTATTACTGAACCCTAACCAGCAAAAAGCCTAAAAAGAAAAAGCCTTAAAACCAAATCCGCTAATTTTGCAATTAGTGCATCTTAGTAAAACACACCCATGCATGACATCAGGATGGCACATGCGTACATGCGTATTGTATGCAGTTGGTCAGCGGCATAGTTTGGGTGGAGTTGCTAAGTACACATTTTATAAAATTACACGTTTTTACACACATACCTTTAGAGCAAGGGTAAATTTATGATAAAGCTATGGGGGGGGGGGGGGGCGTTTTACAAGTAAATTTTAGGTATCTGTGTTGTCTTTCTAAAATAGGTGTGTTTTGTGACTTTTATAAAATTTGGGTGCAGGACTGTAGGGGAGCAGTAATACACATTGGGGTGAAACAGAGGTGTACTGACCATTGGGACAATAGGGTAGTACCCAGGGGCCCAGATCACCATCAGTCCGCCCCTGGGGTGAGACACTGATAGCACAAACCAGGAGAGAGACCTTGGGGTGATAATCCAGCTTATAATCGAAAGAGAAAAACGCCTATATTTCGACCCAAATCGGGAGGTGGGCGTGTTTCTCGCAAAGGCGCCCAAATCGGTATAATCGAAAGCCAATTTTGGGCATTTCCAACTGCATTCCGTCACGGAAATGAATAAAGTTGATGGGGGCATGTCGGAGGCGTGGTTGAGGTGGGACTGGGGAGTGGTTATCAGCCGAGGAGAGATGGGCGTCTTTAGCTGATAATAAAAAAAAAAAAAAGGCGTTTTTACCGCGATTTTGGGTCACTTTTTTTGGACCCTTTTTTTTTCACAAACAAGTCCCAAAAAAGTGCCCCAACTGCCCAGATGACCACTGGAGGGAATCAGGGATGACCTCTCCAGACTCCCCCAGTGGTCACTAACCCCCTCCCACCAAAAAAAAACCCCACTTTAAAAGCTTTTTTTCCAGTCTCTATGCCAGCTTCAAATGCCGTACCCACCTCCATGACAGCAGAATGTGTTCTATCCTCTGACAGCCTTTCCCTGGTTCTGATGTGGCTCTCGGGTGCACTACAGGGTCACATCAGCATTGCATTGTGGTGGGTGTAGGGTATTGGGCTCCGTGATTTCATTAGCTTGTGTTACAGTCTCACGATCTTGGTAGTTGGTAGGCTGTTCTCCCATGGTGCTTTCCCCCCTGCCTACTGGGTCAGAGTGTGCCCTGTTTTGTTTCCGGTAGTCCATGAGGTAGTGGCCATTTTTGTAAGCCAGTTTTAGATCCCTTTCACGTGTTAGCCACGTTACAGAACTTAGTTCTTACCTTGAATGTGGCTGAAAGAGGGCATTGTACACCATTCTGCCAGCTCGGACCTACTGCTCATCTCAGTACCAGGGAGACTCGTTGCCAGTGGGGCACAACCTCTGATCTGCAGTTAACTGAGTAAACGTGCTTATTCCAATAAAGGACGTTTTTGGAGAGATTAGTCTTCAGGTGTAAACTGGTGTGCCAATGTTATACAGCAGTAACAAGTCCTAGAGGCCTGCATGTATGCAGGTCCCTGGAGCACTTTTAGTGGGTACCACAGTGCACTTCAGGCAGGTGGACCCAGGCCCATCCCCCCCCACCTGTAACACTTGTGCTGGTAAATGGGAGGCCTCCAAAACCACATGTAGGTGCCCCCTTCACCCCTAAGAGCTATGGTAGTGTTGTACATTTGTGGGTAGTGGGTTTTGGGGGAGGGGGGTTGAGAGCTCAGCAACCGTGGTAAAGGAGCTATGCATGTGGGAGCTTTTTCTGAAGTCCACCGCACTGACCTAGGGTGCTCAGTTGGTGTCCTGGCATATCAGGAGGGCCAGTGTACTACCAATCCTGGCCCTCCCACGACCAAATGGCTCGGATTAGGACGTTTTTGAGCTGGGCGTTTTTTGTTTCCATTATCGCTAAAAAAAACAAACGCCCAGCTCAAAAACTTCCATTTTTTTCGAAAATACGGTTCGGTCCGCCCCTTCACGGACCCGTTCTCGGAGATAAACGCCCATGGAGATAGGCGTTTGCGTTCGATTGTGCCCTCCACGTCTCCTAAAACCAACAGAATTAAAATATAACAAAAAGAATAGGAAGCTAAAAAGAAAAGGAAGCTTATAAACTCAGGAAAGTCTCAAGAAGTTGAGGATTAGCCTATGGTTTCAAGGAGTTTTCTGCACTTGATCTTCAGGCTGCCTGTTGTCATTTTGTTTGTAGAATGAGCTATTGACCTGTGAACATCCCTAATGGACCTAATAAATCATTTGGGAGGAGGCCTGAGGGGAGAAATGTGATTCATGGACACTGGACAACTCAGATTAGTCCAGATGAGCAAGGGATTGAAGGAGGGAGAATTCAGAGCTTGACCTACATACATCCCTTGTTTTGACCTATCATAAATTGCAAACTGACTGTGATCTGTGTATGAAACACCCTTTCATCTTCTCTGAAATTTTATTTCTTTTGCTGCAGGACTCCAGAGAGAAACGCTCAGGTAGATCTATCACCTGCTTCCTGAGAAAGCTGAGGGAGAAGAAAGCCTGGCCGCGTCTCACCAAAGAGAACAACAAGGTGAGGTGGAGATAGTAGCAGGTATTGCTCATCCCTGAGGGGAATTCGGGAAGCCAACTTTGGGAAAACAATTGGGAGTGTTAAATGGAGTGGAGGAGTGGTCTAGTGGTTAGAGCACCTCCCTTGACATCCAGAGGTGGCCAGTTCAAATCCCACTGCTGCTCCTCGTGATCTTGGGCAGGTCACTTAACCCTCCATTGCAAAATCCAAAATAAATAAATAAATGCAACCCAAATATCCCTCTCCTGGATACAGTGAAAGTTTGCTCAGCATCTGGAGAGTTAGCACCTATGAATGGAAACTGCAAAAATGGGCAGGACAGGATGTTGGGAATTCAAGAAATTCCAGCATTATAGAAGCCTGGTGTCAACCACTAAAAAAGTGGGAAAAGGTACTTTAAAAACCAGTGCCCTAGCAGTATTGAAAATACATCATTTCTTCTAACACAGGGAATTTGTAGAAACATAGAAATGTTGGCAGATAAGGGCCAAAAGGCCCATTCTCAGTAACCACAGGCCTGTCCCATGCTTTCTTAAATCTGACACAGTTCTCATCTCCATGACCTCCACGGGGAGGCCATTCCACACATCCACCACCATTTCCGTGAAAGAGTATTTTCTTAGATTCCTCCTAAGCCTATTTCCTCTTAAGTTCATCCTTTGCCCCCTCATTCCAGAGTTCCTTCATTTGGAAAAAGGCTCACCTCCTGTATATTAACGCCACTGAGGCATTTAAACGTCTCATATCCCCTCTCTTCCAGCATATACATGTTGAGGTTCCTAAGCTTGTCCCTATATGCAGGGCCGGTCCTAGGGTTTCTGGCGCCCTCCTGCAGCCTATTAGTCGGCACCCCTACCCATCCATGGGCGGGATCACTATGGCTCTGCCCCTACAGTAGTCACACCCCTTTTACTAGCCATGGCATCATTGAAAATATTACACCAGTATCTATACATGCTTTTTTTTGTTGTTTTCATTATAAATAATTTCTGTAAGCTGTTACAGCTCCTTTATACTCCAAAATGACACAAACCAAATTAGCATACAGACCAGGAATTATGAGAACAGACAGTCTTGCCAACTCTGAAAAACAATGTGTTAGCAAAATCTCTGAATCTAACAACTACTACTACTACTACTTAGCATTTCTATAGCGCTGCCAGGGTTAGTCCCTACTCAAGAGAGCTTACAATCTAAAGGACAGATCCCTATTCAGACACTTGGCCTTGCAGTCACACATGCAGAACAGAGATAGCCCCTCTTCAAATTCTTCAAAAATTAACCTGAAATCCTAAGAAGTTAGACTCTGCATGCAGCACAATACCAGAAAAACAGAAAGAAACACATTGCTATACATTGCAAAATAAGATAGCAGATGTAGCAGATGTAAATTTTCAAAGTGGACATATTCCAAACACTAAAATGAAAATAAAATGATTTTTTTCTACCTTTGTTGTCTGGTGACTTTGTTTTTCTGATCATGCTGGCCCAGTATCTGATTCTGCTGCTATCTGTCCTCTTAACTCCGTTTCCAGGGCTTCCTTTCCATTTATTTCTTTACTTTCTTCCTTTCTTCTTCATTTCTTGCTCTATATCCATAAGTAAAAGCTGGGCCCTCCGCAGACTTGACTGTCCAGTGGATCTAGCTTCTGCCTATTTTCTCCATCCATGTGCAGTTTTTCTCCTCTCTTCCTTTTCCCTCATCTTATCTCTCTTCCCTCCCCTCCATCCATGTCCAGCATTTCTTCTCTCTCCCTTCCCCTCCATCCATGTGTATCTCCTTCCTGTCTTCCCTCCCCTCCATCCATGTCCAACAATTCTCTCCCTGCCCTCACCTCCATCCACCCATGTCCAGCAACTCCCCTGCCCTCCATCCATCTATCCATCCATATCCAGCAATTCTCCTCTCCCCGGCTGCCCCCCTCCATCCATCCATATCCAGCAATTCTCCTCTCTCTCCCCTGCCCTCCCCTCCATGTCCAGCAATTTCTTCTCTCTCCCTGGGCCCTGCCCTCCCATCCATGTCCATCCTTGCTCCTCTCTCTCCTTCCCTCCTCCATCCATCCATATCCAGCAGTTCTCCTCCCTCCCCTCCATGTCCAGCAATTTCTCCTCTCTCCCTGGGCCCTGCCCTCCCATCCATGTCCACCGATGCTCCTCTCTCTCCTTCCCTCCTCCATCCATCCATATCCAGCAATTCTCCTCCCTCCCCTCCATGTCCAGCAATTTCTCCTCTCTCCCTGGGCCCTGCCCTCCCATCCATGTCCATCGATGCTCTCTCCCCTGCCCCCCTCCATCCATCCATCCATATCCAGCAATTTCTCCTCTCTCCCTGGGCCCTGCCCTCCCATCCATGTCCATCAATGCTCCTCTCTCCCCTTCTCTCCTTCATCCGTCCATATCCAGCAATTCTCCTCCCTCCCCTCCATGTCCAGCAATTTCTCCTCTCTCCCTGGGCCCTGCCCTCCCATCCATGTCCATCAATGCTCCTCTCTCCCCTGCCCCCCTCCATCCATCCATATCCAGCAATTCTCCTCCTCCCCCTCCCCTCCTTGTCCAGCAATTTATCCTCTCTCCTTGGGCCCTGCCCTCCCATCCATGTCCATCGATCAATGCTGCTCTCTCCCCTGCCCTCCCGCTCCCATGCCATGTCCACCTGCCCACCCTCTTCTCTGGTTTAAATCTTGTTTAAATTTACCTCCGATGTGGCAGCAGCGGCGCAGCATCAGTGAAAGCGCTGCTGCCGACGTCTCCCAGCCTTCCCTTCGCTCGTTCATTCCCTCAGTGTCCCGCCTTCTTCTGATGTCATTTCCTTGTGAGGGCGGAACACAGAGGGAACGAACGAGCGAAGGGAAAGCTAGAGACGTCGGGCAGCAGCGCTTTCACTGATGCTGCGCAGCTGCTGCAACGTTGGAGGTAAATTTAAATACAAGATTTAAATCCCCCAGTGCGGCGCGGGTACCGGAGCAGGAAACCAAAGGCAGGGCTGCTGTCGGGGTCCGGGAGCTGAAGTAAGCGGCGAGGGTAAACATGGTGCGGCCGCGCCCTCCTGCCATGCTTACTGGGTTGGACCGGCCCTGCCTATACTGTATGTCTTATGACCAAGACTGCTTACTAATTTTGTAGCCGCCCTCTGGACCGACTCCATCCTGTTTATATCTTTTTGTAAGTGCGGTCTCCAGAATTTCACACATTTCTCTAAAGGGGGCCTCACCAGGGTACTATCACCTATTTTTTCCTGCTGGTCATCCTTCTCCTTATATAGCCAAGCATCACTTTTTCTACCTAATTGGAGACCTTAAGGTCATCAGACTCAATCACTTTAAAGTCCTGCTCTTCTTTCATATACAGAAGCACTTCACCCCCTGTTCTGTTCCTCTGGATTCTTGTACCCCAAGTGCATGACCCTACATTTTTTAGCATTAAATCTTAGTTGCTAATTATCGGACCATTCTTCGAGCTTCACTAGATCCTTCTTCATGCCATCCATTCCCTCCGGGGTATCATCCGCAAAGAGACAAACCTTACCAGATAGCCCTTCTGCAATATCGCTCACAAAGATATTAAAAAGAGCCGGACTTAGACCGACCCCTGCGATACACCACTGATAGCATCCATTTTCCTCAGAGCAAGCTCCATTTACCACTACCCTCTGTCTCCTTCTATTTAACAAATTTTTAACCCAGTTAGTCACTTTAGGTCCCAAACCAAGGGCACTCGGTTTATTTATCAGTCGTCTGTGTGGAACCGTATCAAAGGCTTTGCAAAAATCCAAGTACACCACATCTAGCACCCCTCCCACGCCCAACTGTTTGGTCACCCAGTCAAACAAATCAATCAGATTTGTTTGACACGACTTGCCTCTAGTGAATCCTCGGGTCCTGCAGTCCATTTGATTCAAGAAATTTCACAATCCTCTGGTATGGAAGCATTTCTATTAGTTTATTCACCACCGAGGCCAGACTGACAGGTCTGTAATTTCCAACCTCCTCCTTACTTCCACTCTTATGCAGAGGGACCACATCCACCTTTCTCCAGTCCTCTGGTACCACTCCAGACTCTAAGGAAGCATTGAAGATGTCAGACAGCGGAGCCACCAGAAGCTCTCTGAGTTCCTTGAGCACCCTCAGATGTATCCCATCAGGCCCCATCGCTTTGTCTGCTTTTAGTTTAGCTAGCTCCTCATAAATAGGCTTCTGAGAATTGGTCCTGGCCTACCATACTTCCATCCCCTTTTGCATTTGTTTTCTGCGGTCCAACCTCCAGCCTTTCATCCATGAACATAGAACAGAAATAATTGTTAAGCAGTTGAGCTTTATCCTTATCAGCTTCTACATATTCTTCCCCCTCAGCTTTGAGTCTCACAGTGCTGTCATGGCACTTCCTCCTGTGTGAAAAATGTCTTGTCCCCCAATTTTATGGTACCGGCTATCTTTTCTTCCATTTGCCTCTTTGCATTCCTGACAGATTTTCCAGCTTCTCCTAGCTTTTCAAGATATTTTTGCCTGTCCTCCTCTTTCTGAATCATCTTGTAATGTATGAAGGCTAACCTTATTTCATTTACCTTTTGAGAATCAGAGCAGCCTTCTTTTCCTCTTAACTTTTATTTACTTTTCCTAACATAAAGGTTTCGCCCACTGCTGTTCTACTTCCTTCAGCTGTTCCCATCCAATTAACTCTTTCCTGAGAAATTCCCCCATCTTGGCAGAGTTAGTTCTTTTGAAATCTAGGACCTTCAATCTCGAATAAGACCTCTCCTCCTTTGTCTTAATATTGAACCACCGCGGTGATCACTGGATGCCAAATGATCTCCCACTGTAACATCAGAAACATTCTCCCCATTTGTGAGCACCAGGTCTAGGATAGCTCCACTCCACATTGGTTCCATTACCCACTGCTGAAACAATTCTACCTGTAGAGAATCCAAGATCTCTTTGCTTCCAGATGACCGCACAGCAAAGACACTCCAATTAACGTCTGGCATGTTAAAATCACCTATCAGTAGTACCTCCCATTTCCTAGTTACTTTGTGGATGTCTGCAATTAAGTCTCTGTCCATTTCTTCAGACTGTGAAGGTGACCTATATATTACACCAATGTGAATACATTTTCCTTTTCCTCTTACCAGTTTAACCTACAGCACTTCTTCCTTGACCCATATGTCCTGCAGTTCTAGATTATAGCCAGGTATAACTATATCCCAGTCATGGCTCTCCATGAACCACGTTTCCGAGACTGCCGCTAAATCCAAGTCAACTTCTATCATTGCAGCCTATAGATCTAGAAATTTGTTTCCCATACTACGGGTATTGGTATACAAGGCTCTCCTGATGTTACTCATGTCACAGTTGTGCCCATGTTTCGTGCTCTCCTTCTTCTTGCCACCTGGTGGCTGGAATGGACCGTCTGGTTACTGTCACCTGTTCCAGATTTCAGCCTAATCCGGTCCGGATCTTCCAGACTGCCAGACTTGCTCTTTTTGTTTGAACCTGCACAGCACCCATAGTTGCCTGGTGATTGCTGCAGCTGAGCCTCAGCTGCTGCTGGGCTTATTAGCCAATTTGAAACCTTTCTGCTTTGCCTTTGCATCGCCTTAGGCCCTGGTTTGTTGGTGCTTGTTGCACTTCTGCTTTGTGTGGGTTCTTGCCTGAAATTCTTGTCTGTTTTCAGTTAGTCTGTGTGTAGTTAGATTAGGTTGTAGTTTGTTTTCTAGTCTTGTCTCTGGGTTATGATTTTGTGTTTAGTCCTTGGCTGCTCTGCAGCTTTCAGTCCTGTCCTTTAGCTTGTCCTTTCCCTGCCTTGCTGCCCCTGTATATTCCTTTCCCCTCTGACCCTCAGTCCCTGTTTAGCCTAGTTGGGATCCTGTTCCTGCCCTGTCCTGTAAGTCCTGTCGGACACCTGCAGCCAGGGGCTCGACTCCTGGTGAAAGGTGGCCATGTGTCAGAGTTCTGCCCTGTCTCTGGTGTAGGGTGGTTTTGCCTGCCGCTGCCACTCCTCGGCAGTGGCCCAAAGGCTCACAAACCTAGTTCCTGCTTGGAATACGTGACAACTCTTCCTCTCCCCCTTTTCTATAAGGGTATTTGATGTCTTATCTTCCTGAGGGTTAATTACTATGGGGCTTTTCTCACCCATCCCCAGCAAATTTAGTTTACAGCCCTCTTTAGTACTTTAGCCAGTCTGTTACTGAAGACACTTCGTCCCTTCATTGAAAGATGGACATCATCACCACTCAGTTGCTCTTGGAAAATCATCCATGGTCCAGGAAACCGAAGTGCTCACATTGGCACCATCCACGCAGCCACACATTTAGCTCCAGGGTACGAGCTTCCCTTATTCGGCCTTTTCCTTCGACAGGAAGGATTGAGAAGAACACCGCCTGTGCAACTTGGTGCTTTACTCTCTGACCCAGACCCATGAAGTTACTTTTCATATGTTCAATAGAATACCTAGAAGTATCATCTGTGCCAACATGGATGAGCAGCAATAGGATTGTGATCAGTAAGCTTGATGAGTCTAGGCAATCTTTCCACTACATCTCGAATCTTGGCACCAGGCAGACAGCATACCTCCCTGGACACTGTCTGATCGGCAGATGGGCGCCTCAGTACCCCTCAGCAGAGAATCGCCAGCAACCACTACCTTTTGCTTATTGGCCACCGATCCAGCGGCTTTGGGATTATTGATCATCGTCTCCTCTTGTTGAGATGTTTTCAGCTCTTCTGCCTCCAGGTCTATGAACTGATTCTTCAGTTCAACAGAAAATGGAGTTGGGAAGTTGGTGACTTGTATCCAGCTGAGGGGCGTAGCTACGTGGGGCCACAGGGGCATGGGCCCCCACAGATTACACCCTGGCCCCCTCTACATTTGACACCCCCCCCCCCCCGCCGTCACCGTCTGCCCCGCCGCCGCAGCACTACTACTACTACTATTTAGCATTTCTATAGCGCTACAAAGCGTACGCAGCGTTGCACAAACATAGAAGAAAGACAGTCCCTGCTCAAAGAGCTTACAATCTAACCAGGGGCATAGGCAGACCTTGGCGGGAGGGGAGGCCAGAGCCCGAGGTGGGGGGGCACTGTTTAGCTGCCTCCCCCCACCGCCGACCCCCCCTGCCACTTTGGACCCCCCACTGCAAACCCACCCCCCGCCACTTTGGACACCGCTGCAACCGCAAACACCCGCCCCGCCACCGCATCAGGTACCTTGTTTGCTTGCGGGGGTCCCCAAACCCCGCCAGCCGAAGAGTTTTCTTCAGCGCCAGTCGACTCTGGCACCTTCATTGCGGGATCATCTGTTTCTGACACCTTACATCCTGCACCGTGCATGTAGCCCCGTGCAGGATGTAAGGCGTCAGAAACAGATGATCCCGCAACGAAGGCATCAGAGTCGACTGACGCTGAAGAACTCTTCAGCTGGCGGGGATTGGGGACCCCCGCCAGCAAACAAGGTACCTGATGCGGGGGGCGGGCAGTGGCGGGGCGGGGGTTTGCAGTTGTGGTGGGGGGTGGGGTTTGCGGTGGGGGGGGGTCCAAAGTGGCGGGGGGGGGGGGGTCGGCAGTGGGGGGAGGCAGTTGAACAGTGCCCCCCCCCCAGTTCGGGCTCTGGCCCCCCTTCCGCCAAGGTCTGCCTATGCCCCTGGTCCAGCTGTCCTCTTTCTGCACAAGATTTTCTCTCCCTTTGCTGGAGATCCCCAATCTTTCAACATGCATCTCCAGGATGAATTTCTAGTTGTCACAGACGCTTCTTAGTTTTGCCACCTGCTCTCTAAGCTCTTGTACAAAGAGAGATAAAGGAGGCTGACCATTATTTTGTATGCTATACATCAATATTTTATTGGAATCGGCTAAGAACAGTGAGATTAGTGGAATACAAAATATTTATTTTATTGACTTAAGAACTAAACTAGCCACCAGTAAACCAGGAGCAGACAACCTCGCGAAATACTTCAAAGAGAAAATTGTTCAATTGCGAAAAAAATACCTGTCAGCACCATTGACTACGCTGAACTCCTTGACCACCTAGACCCAGATCCTGGTGTATACCCAGCAGACAGAACCTGGACCAACTTCAAGACATTATCGGAGGAAAACATCTTCCAAACGCTCAAAAGATTTGCCAAATCTCACTGCAAACTAGACACATGCCCAAACAACCTTATGACATATGCCCCTCAACAATTTATAACGGACCTAACGAATCACTTGAACTATATGTTACAAAACGGACTCTTCCCGAAAGAGAGAGGAAATATTCTACTTACCCCTATACCCAAAGATGTGAAGAAAAGTGTTAGTGAAATAACCAACTACAGACCAGTAGCATCAATTCCCTTAATAACCAAAATTAACGGAAGGGATGGTGACTAAACAACTCACACACTACCTACACAAATTCTCAATATTACACGACTCCCAGTCAGGATTTCGTTCAAACCACAGCACAGAAGCAGTACTAGTCACTCATGACTAAATTCAAACAAATGATCGCAACTGGCAAGAACATACTACTTCTACAATTCGACATGTCTAGCGCCTTCGACATGGTTGACCATGGAATACTATTACATATCCTTGAGTACTTCGGAATCGGAGGTAACATTCTCAAATGGTTCAAGGGTTCCTAACCACAAGATCATACCAAGTGACATCCAAATCGACCACATAAGCCACATGGATACCTGAATGCGGAGTCCCACAGGGATCCCCCCTCTCACCGACACTATTCAACTTAATGATGATACCCTTAGCCAAACTACTAACAAACCAAAATCTCAACCCATACATATACGCAGACGACGTAACGATCTACATCCCATTCAATCAAGATTTAAAGGAAATCTCCAATGAAATCAACCAAAGTCTACAAATTATGCACTCATGGGTGGATGCATTTCAGCTGAAATTCAATGCAGAAAAAACCCAATGCCTAATACTCACCTCTCAGCACAGCACAACACGAACAAATTCACCACCATAAACACACCTAAACTGAATCTTCCAATCTCAGACACCTTAAAAATCCTTGGAGTCACCATTGACCGACAACTAACACTTGAGAACCATACGAAAAACACAACCAAGAAAATGTTCCACTCAATGTGGAAATTAAAAAGAGTAAGACTTTTCTTCCCAAGGTCCGTCTTCCGAAACCTGGTGCAATCAATGGTACTCAGCCATCTAGACTATTGCAACGCACTATACGCTGGCTGCAAAGAGCAAATAATCAAAAAACTCCAAACAGCCCAGAACACTGCAGCTAGACTCATATTCGGTCATACAAAATATGAAAGTGCTCAAACCCTACGAGAAAAGCTACACTGGCTCTCAATCAAAGAACGCATCACGTTCAAGATATGTTCCCTAGTTCACAAAATAATTCATGGGGATGCCCCAGCCTACAAACTCCCTGAGCCCATACGCCGGGCCCCTTCCCTACCCATCTTCAAATCATTGCTCAAAGCCCACCTCTTCAATGTCGCCTTCGGCACCTATATCTAATCACTACACCTTTTCTCAGGAAATCTAAACTACCCCAACTTGACATTTCGTCCTTTAGATTGTAAGCTCTTCTGAGCAGGGACTGTCCTTATTTGTTAATTTGTACAGTGCTGCGTAACCCTGGTAGCGCTCTAGAAATGTTAAGTAGTAGTAGTAGTAGTACATGTCAGACCTGATAGACCTACCACCCAGGAATGCCAAAAAATCATCCCGCACATTCCTCAACCTTCACTTCCCCAACTGCAAAGGTTTAAAATACAAACTAACGCATGCGTCAACCTTTTCCTACCTGAGCACACAATTCTGGAACGCGCTGCCGCGTAATTTAAAAATGAACTATGAACTTACCAACTTCCGCAAACTACTGAAGACCCATCTCTTTAACAAGGCATACCACAAAGACCAACAAATGTGAACCCCTCCACATATATCCAGAAAGACTTACTTATAGGCATATTTTCAAAGCAGTTTGGGAGGCTAAGTTCCATAGGTTTCTATGGAACTTTGGGAGGCTAAGTGCTTTGAAAATGAGCCTCATTGTATATCTGCTTGTTAGACTACTATCTTGTCTTATTATAATCATGTCACCCAAGATCTGTCTGTAATACTAAATATCTATCTTATCATGTATTTCCATTATTCATGAAGTATTGTAAGCCACATTGAGCCTGCAAAGAGGTGGGAAAATGTGGGATACAAATGCAATTAATAAATAAATATTCACACTCTTGTAATACCGGTAAAACATTTAAATACTCATATTAAACATTATAAATTCAAATAATTGTTGAGGAGAAAAAAGCTTCAGAGTCAAAATGGTTTTGTCCGTTGCTCACTCTGAGGATTTTTTTTCCTTCCCAACAATTATTTGAAATTATAATGTTTAATATGAATATTTAAATGTTTTACTCGTATTACAAAGGTGTGAATATTGATTATGATGGCAACAGGTTTACTGGTGGAGAGCAAACAATTTTTATTTTGGGTTCCCTTTGTCCTATTTTCCTTTTCTAGTTTGTATTAAGACTAAACTAGTCCTTCCTTCTGTTTTCTTGGTTTGATTTTGCTCACCGAATTGTTGTTGTTTTTTTTTTAAGGGACTTTTTATTGCTTGCTAGGTGTGTCAAACATGTGGCCCATGTACGGCCTACATTGTAGTCTCTAATGCACATTCTAAATTTAACATCTGGAGCTTGATATTCAGTTGGCAGCGAACAGCATTTGCTGATTGCCGCCGGCATCAAATCTAGAAATTCAGCGCTGGGCTATTTCCAGGTATAGGGAGCCGCCGGCTAAAACATAGATACTTAAGTGCGATATTTGGCACCTAACCGGCTATGAAGAACTGCATTAAGGGCTCCTTTTACTAAGCCATGGTAGCGATTCCCACATGGCAAATGCCACGAAATCCACACCAGAAATCACTACCGCAGCTTTATAAAAGGAGCCCAAAGATAGGACTGTGTTTTATGCAGTTACTTTAACCAGCTAACTGCCTGATCTGTCCCTGGAAAGCCGCAAAATAGCTGGTTTCGGCTTGAGCACTAATCAGGTATTTTCAGTGCATTATCCGGTTAAGTGCCACTAACAATGCCCGGTTCATCCCATACAGGTGATTTAAACAGCCAGAGTGCTGTTTAATTCACCTCCCCAGGACGTTTAAATATTTTTGTATATCGGGTCCTTGGTTACATAGTATAAATTTGACTCCTAATTAATTGTGATTCATAAGTATATGCCATACTGGGACAGACCGAAGGTCCATCAAGCCCAGCATCCTGTTTCCAACAGTGGCCAATCCAGGTCACAACTACCTGGGCAAGATCCCAAAACAGTACAATACATTTTATGCTGCTTATTCTGGAAATAAGCAGTGGATTTTCCCCAACTCCATTTTAATAATGGCTTATGGACTTTTCTTTTAGGAAAAAAACATAGTAAATGACGGCAGATGACGACCTGAGCGGTCCATCCATCCAGTGATAAACATAAGAACATGCGTTGCCATACTGGGACAAACCAAAGGTCCATCAAACCCACTTTCCAACAATGGCCAAGCCAGGTTACAAGTACCTGGCAAGATCCTAAAACAGTATAATACATTTTATGCTGCTTATCCTAGAAACTCTTCCTATTGCACAATGGCCCTGCAGAGATTTAAATTAATTACAGTACACATTGGGTTGGTTTTACTTCTGAGTTACTGGCCATATACTTGGAAATGTAATGAGATGAATGGAAATGCAATGCAAGGTTCCATGTTAGGAGTCACTGACCAAGAAAGGGATCTCAGCGGCATTGTTGATGATACGTTGAAACCTTCTGCTCAGTGTGCTGCAGCGGCTAAGAAAGCAAATAGAATGTTAGGTATTATTAGGAAAGGAATGGAAAACAAAAACGAGGACGTTATAATGCCTTTGTATCAGTCCATGGAGTGACCGCACCTCGAATATTGTGTCCAGTTCTGGTCACCGCATCTCGAAAAAGATATAGTGGAATTATAAAAGGTACAGAGAAGGGTGACGAAAATAATAAAGGGGATGGGACAACTTCCCTATGAGGAAAGGATGAAGTGGCTAGGGCTCTTCAGCTTTGAGAAAAGACGGCTGAGGGGAGATATGATAGAGGTCTATAAAATAATGAGTGCAATGGAACAGGTAGACATGAATTGTTTACTGTTTCCAAAAATACTAGGTCTAGGGGGCATGCGATGACGCTACAAAATTTAAAATGAATCGGAGAAAATGTTTCTTCATTCAACGTGTAATTAATCTCTGGAATTCATTGCCAGAGAATGTGGTAAAGGTGGTTAGCTTAGCAGGGTTTAAAAAAGGTTTGGGCAGCTTCCTAAAGGAAAGTCCATAGATCATTATTAAAATGACTTGGGGAAAATCCACTGCTTATTTCTGGGATAAGCAGCATAAAATGTGTTGAACTGTTTTTTTTTTTTTTTTTGGGGGGGGGGGGGGGGATCTTGCCAGGTATTTGTGACCTGGATTGGCCACTGTTGGAAATAGGATGTTGGGCTTGATGGACCTTTGGTCTGTCCCAGTGTGGCAATACTTATGTACTGTTCCAGACTTTTCATACCATAGTAAAAGTAAAAATGCAAAACTGAAACCTAGATAAAATCTGCTGTCATGAGATTTACTTTAATTTTATCTACCAGTTAACAAACTCAATTTGGCACCTGATATTTATCAACTTTGTCCATAGTGGTATAGCCCTGTGTGTTTCAGAAAATAAATACATAATAAATAGAAAATTGTTATCTGTAGTCTCAATATTTTGAAGTATAACCTTGGCACATCAACACACACCTGAAGCCTCTTTATTTTCTGAAGTTTCCTTTATTGAATAAATATAATTTACTCACAGTCAGATGTTCAGTAGTGTTGCCCCAAGGCACAGAGACTCTGTAATTCTGAGAGCTGTTTCAGTGGTTGGAAGTAGAAATCTGAAGAAAGGCAGCTTTATTGCAGAGGTGGGAAAATAGTTAAATAGGTAGAAGTAGCTCAGAGCTGGGTGACTGGAAAGTGCAATATCTCATTAGGGAGATATGTTGCAAGTGGATTTTCCCCAAGTCCATTTTAATAATGGCTTATGGACTTTTCTTTTAGGAAGCTATCCAGGCTTTTTTTTTAAACCCCACTAAGCTAACTACTTTTACTACATTCTCCGGCAACAAACTTCAGAGTTTAATCACACGTTGAGTGAAGAAATATTTTCTCCGATTTGTGTTAAATTTACTTATTTTTTAGACTCATTGTGTGCCCCCTAGTCCTAGTATTTTTGGAAGAGAACCAAATCTTTGTGCTGCCCATCGATGAATGTGCGGCTGCCATAGCGGCCCATCATAAGTCATGAGTTTGACACAGGGCCGTGCCTAGGGTCTCTGGGGCCCCTTGCAGACTATCAGTTGCCCCCCCCCCCCCCCCATGTGGCACAAGATGCAAAGGAAATAGGAGCTGAAAGATGGAGTGCATCTTTGTGGGATTGCTGAACAAATAGAGGGTTTACAACCACTTAGCTTTTCATGCTTTCATGTTCACGAAATTAGTAATTAAATCTTTGATATCTAACTGGGCACATATATCATTCTCAATAGCAATCATGGCAAGGCTTACAAGCCTTTCTTGCGAAATACTTGATCGCAAATAATCCTATATAATAATTCTCACCTCCAACAGGATGGGCCTGGGACCGTGCCTCCCTAGGAAGGTGGTCTGCTAGGCAGGCACGCACTGACGTCAGTGACAGCTGATACCAAAGCAAGGGGAGGAGTACGGAAACACGCAGAGCGTGTTTCCCTACTCCTCCCCCTGTGTTACAGCCCACTGCACCCCCCTTCTGCGACCCAGTCGACCCCCCCTTCTCGGCGAAAACCGTCCCCCGCCACCGACCAGTACCTGTGCTGACGGGGGACCCCAACCCCCGTCAGCCGAAGTCCTGTGCTGGCCTTCGCACTGTTGCTTCTTTAATGAAATTTGGTTCAAGTTCCTCTGCGTGCGACTGATGTCAGATGCACGCAGAGCAACTTGGACACAAAATCATTGAAGAAGCAACGCCTCGAAGGCCAGCACAGGACTTCGGCTGATGGGGGTTGGGGTCCCCCATCAGCACAGGTACTGGACGGTGGCAGGGGTCAGTTTTCGCCAAGAAGGGGGGGTTGACTGGGTCGCGGAAGGGGGGAGGTGAAAACGGAGGGACAGCAGAGTCTGGAACAGGGAGGGAGGGAGGGTGGGGGATGGCCTTGCTAGCGCCTGTTTCCTTCCCTTTTGAAACGGGCATTTTTTACTAGTTTTTTATGATTTTTAACCATGAAAATGATCGCTCACCACTTGCCACACTGACAGGAATTGTCAGCAATATTCTTAGAAACAAATTGCTATACATTGCAAAATAAGATAGCAGATGTAAATTCTCAAAGTGGACATATTCCAAACACTAAAATGAAAATAAAATGATTTTTCTCTACCTTTGTTGACTGGTGACTTTCTTTTTCTGATCATTGATAAGTGTCTGACTCTAAAGTTTAGCAATTTCATTAAAGCAAAATATATTTTCACATATCACAGACTCTTCCCTATCCAAGGAGAATCTTTTATATAAAAACAAACACCAAAAAAAACAATCAGATTTTCACTTACCAGCTGTTCTACACTACCTCAGCTAAACTTCCTCTGAAACTACTGTTGGAACCATCAGCCAATGAAATGGCTTTTAGCTGTAGCTATCAGGTTACTGATAATTATGCAAACATCATTGCAGTCATGCCCTCCTCTCAGTGTACAAGCTCAGAGAAAAAAAACCCCCAAAAACTTTGAACCACTTACAGATTTTAACAATTACACTATTTAGTTTTTATTTCTCCCCAGTCTCACTTGCACACCTCCCTCCAAACCTGGCTGTTCTCTTTAATTTGAATGTTGTTCAAGCTCACCCTGAATGAGGAGTTTGTCCCACACCAAAGACATAAATAGCACTGGTTGTATTCTTTCAAACAGCTTCAGCAGAGCCTGCCTGCCTGCCTCAGTGAGCACTGTGGTCGAAGAGGGGAGGGCAGGGGAGAGAGGAGAATCACAGCTTCAAGTAAAACATTTTGCAAGTGAGCTGACCTCAGGAAACGGTAGGCGCCCTCCAGAGGTCGGCGCCCCCCTGCGGTGCTTACCTCGCTTACCGTGTTAGCAAGGCCCTGGTCTACCTTATATGAATGTTCATATCCAGTGCATTTTTTCTAACAAAAAAGGTGCCGGTACTTACATGCTAGGCCACCCTTCAGGGGTGGGGTGATGACTGAGGACCCACCCTACAATAGCCAGGCTCCCCTGCAACCAGTCACAGAATCTATGACAAGACAGAATTGGTGTGTAGAGCCTGAGCTCTTTCATTAAAACTTGGGGATCATCGGTCAATTTTAACAGACAATGGAAAAGGTGCCGGTACTCAGTACCCCCAAGTACCCCCTCAAAAAAAGCCCTGTTCATATCTAACAGTTACCTTAATGAAAGAAACCCTGGCAAGAATGTTTACTGACAAGGTTTTGCTTTTAAAATCAGATACTCACTGTTTTCTTTCCTGTTTTTGGCTTTAAATATGCCTTTCTCTCTTTTTTTTTTCTTTTACCTGCTTGTTCCTCTGCCTCCGAGAACATAAGAGTAGCCATACTGGGTCAGACCAATGGTCCATCTAGTCCAGTATCCTGTTTTCCAAATAGTGGCCAAGCCAGGTCACAAGTACCTGGCAGAAACCCAATTAGCAGCATCATTCCATGCTACCAATCCCGGGGCAAACAGTTGCTTCCCATGTCTGTCTTAATAGCAGACTATGGACTTTTCCTTCATGAATTAGTCCAACCCTTTTTTAAACCCAGATACACTAACCGCTGTTGCTACATCCTCTGGTAAAGAGTTCCAGAGCTTAACTAGTTGTTGAGTGAAAAAAATATTTCCTTCTATTTGTTTTAAAAGTATTTTCATATAACTTCCTTGAGTGTCCCCTAGTCTTCGTACTTTTGGAACGAGTAAAAACTCAATTTTCTTCTACTCGTTCTACACCACTCCGGATTTTTATATTCCCCCTTTTGTTTGCTTTTACAGCCAGCATGGTTGTTTGTGGATTTTGACAACTGGAGAGACTGGGAAGGTGAAGAAGAGAGTGAAATGGCCCAGGTGGAACATTATGCAGAGGTAAGTGCACAAACGTGGCTTTGACGGGCCACATTCCTAAATATATGACCTGTGGGAACATATGTATTTCATATGGATGCAGCAGGCCTGGGTTTCTCCCAAGCACTCCATTAGCATATGATTGGAATGTGGCATAGGATCAACCAAACATGCTGCACCAGTCCTGATTTTGCCCCATTGTATGCCTGGAGTTGTAGTTTATATTATCTAAGGGAATAAAATGGGACATTCAGAACTTCAAATCCATGCATGCTTTGGAGAAAAAAAAATAGGATTGGGTTAGCCTGTGCGGTCAGCCTGGGTCTAGGAAGCAACCTTCTGTATGGGATCACACTAAGGGCAGATTAAAGGGGAAGGAAATGGGGTATTTATACCAGGCCCCCAAAATACATTGAAATGCTAACTAAACTTTTTATTCCTATGACTTTTAAATGTATTTTATCTTTTTGGTTTACTAGTACACTCCTGCTCCTATTTCTTCCAGCTCAGTCAGAGATAAGCTAAGATCTGGCACCATGCTTCTTCATTTATACTCTCTAGGGAGTTTCTCCCCCCCCCCCCCCCCCCCATCTCCCAGTCTCATACTTTACCCTATTGCAGTGACAGTGCTGGGCTGGAGGACATGTAGCCTGGCTCTGCTCAGAACCATAGAGGCATTACTCTTTACCAGAGCTTCCCACACTGTGTGTTGGGACTCCAAATGGGATCAGAGAAAGTGCATTTACAGTCATGACCTGCGTGGGCTCTCCAAAGGTGCAGCGTTATTATGGATTTCCAGGAGGGGTCACACTATTTTATTAGGCTGTGATCACAACCACAACAAATTGATGAGCATGCTTTACACAATGACCACAATTCCCTTACACTCTGGAGCCTTTAAACGATTCATTTGCAGCGTCCCAAGCCCCAGTCATTTTTTAAACACATTTTAGGAGGGGTCACATGTTGAATCACTTACGTTCCTTAACTCCTGCTACCTTTATCCAGCCTTGGATCACAAATCATTTTCTGCCAGTAGTAGATTCTCCTGTACAAAAATTACCATATTAGGGGGTGCTGGCATCTGTCATTAGAAACCCACAATAAACTTTAAAAAACAGGTGATCCTAATCACACGTTTAATTTGAGGTACTTGTATCAGAATCGGCCATTGGAGAGAATAAATTCTATTGTGAGGTTAATGATTGCCTGGGCTGTCACTGCACGTTAGATCTGCACATGGGTCCCTGGGGTGATCACATTCAACATGTCTGGATAACTTCTAGATGCTAAAGCAGTGCTGACCGCACTTTTTTGGGCTCCCTACATCTTGCCAGCTGCAGAGACAATTGAGTTGGCTGGACAGAGTGGTGGAAGCCTGTCCTGCAACTCCCCATTGTTCATTTTCCTCTTCCTGAAGGCCAGCACATGCTTCGCCCACATTTCAAACATGCTCACAATGCTGGGCTTAAGAAAGAGGGGGAAAATCAGCATGTTGGTGTTGCTGGTGGGCACAAAGCTAATTTGCCTATAGATTGCTCTGGCATTGATTTTTGTTATCCATAAGGAGTAGCCTAGTGGTTAGAACACCCAGCTGACAACCAGTTCAAATCCCACTTGTGATCTTGGGCAAATCGCTTAATCCTCCATTACCTTTTACTAAGCTGCAGTAAAAGCTGCCTTGCGTGTGGCAGGGGCATAGCCAGAAGCACACTTTTTTTTGGGGGGTGGGGTGGGGGGAGGACAACAACCAAAGTTGGACTGAGGGCCAGATGCACAAAGCTTACAGTGCTAATGTTTGCTTTAGACTGGTTCTAGCCAGTCTAAAGCAAATGTTTAGGTACTTAGTAATGCACAAAGGGGTTTTCCATGGCTCTAATGTGTGCTGTTAGCAACCACCGAGAACCCTATGCAAATATATTACAATGAGCACATTAGTATTCTAATGAGCTCCTTCATAGTCTAATCTGTATTCCAGGGGATGCACAGCTCCAGAGCAGCCTTAATTTAATGAGCAAATTTTACGGCTGCTCTGGAGCTGTCGGAGAGGAGAGAAGCACAAGCAGGCAGCTGCAAAGGCTGCCTACTTGTGCTTCCTACCTCTCGCCTCCTGGAGCCCCCCCCCCATTTTTTTTTTAAATTTCCCTGGTGGTACAATGGCCTGCAACCCCCCCCCCCCCCACCTTTTAAAAACATTTTCCCTAGTGGTCCAGTGGACCATGGCCCCCCCCCCCCCCCCACGACCCCCGAACCTTTTAAAATCATTTTCCCTGGTGATCCTCTGGGTGGGGCTAAACACCATATAAGGAATTCCTTATATGGTGTTTAGCCCCACCCAGTGCACTGGGAAGGCCTGGGCGCCGCCATTTTGTTCCTGGCAGGAGGAAGGAGCTACTGCTCCTGCCTCCACCTTATTGTAAAGGTACAGGGAGGGGCAGGTTAGGGGTCGAGTACGGGAGGGTGTGTGTGTGCACGCGCAGGGGAAGGAGTTCGATGTACAGGACCACCAGGGAAAATGTTTTTAAAAGGTTCGGGGGTAGTGGAGGGGGAGTCGCGGTCCACTGGGGAAAATGTTTTTAAAAGGTTTGCAGGTTGTGTGTGTGTGTGTGGGGGGGGGGGGGGGGGGTCGTGGTTCACAGGACCACCAGGGTGTTTTTAAAAGGTTTGGGGGGTCGTGGTCCATTGGACCACTAGGCTAAATTAGAAAAAAAATTGTTGGGTCGGGGAGGTCCAGTGCATCAGAGAAACTCGCAAACAGTGAGGATGCACAAAGGAGGATCCATGTAGCTCATTTGCATGCAATCTCCTTTATGCATCACTGTCTGTTAGCGAGACAGCTGTATTTTACAGCTGCCTTTGTGCATCGGGGCCTAAGCCAGTTATTCTCTCCCTCACCACAACTGTAACTGCAGCCTTGAGTTATACCTTTCCTGGTAGGGATGCCAAGCCCTGCCAACCACAGAGGTCTCCTCCAGGAGTCCCGCCTGTACTGCCAGAGCAGTGCTCAAGTCGGCAATGCACTTCAGCCGCCATCAGCACTCCTGTGCATGCTCAGTTCAGTCGCTGGTGGGGGAGGGGGTTGTCTTCCAAGTACCTCTCTGATCCAGTATGGTCTCTGATTAAGCACTGATCTGCAGCGCTCTAAAGCCAGCTTCAAGAACTGAATGGATAATTACTTTTTCCTCACTCCATCCCTCTTATAAAAATAAGGCACACTAAGCTATTGAAAATGATAAGACCCAGGTGGCAGAGGTGTGGCTACCATTGAGTATGCCCGGCAAAATGCCCAGGGCCACCCAATGGTATGAGCTGCCTGATATTGGAGCCCCCTTCCCCCACTGCATCCAGGTGCAGCATCTGCCTATCTCTACTCTCCTCCCCCCCAACAACCGACAATCCTCCAACTGCTGGCAGGTTGCAACACAGTTAGCACTGAAGGCTGCTCCCTGTCCAGCGGGGCCTTTCCTCTGCTGCGTTCCACCTCTTTGATGCAACTTCCAGTGGACAGGACATGGCACAGGAAAGGCTATACAGGACAGGGAGCAGCTTTCAGCATTATTTCTGCTGCGACCTGCCAGCATTTGGAGGACTGGGAGGTGGAGGGAATGGAGTTAGGCAGATGCCAGACCTATGCGGGTGAAGAGGGTGGAAGATGCTTGACCCAGGCGCACTGGTGGGGGGAGGAGAGAACCTGGATCAAAGGAGAAGGGGAAGAGAAGGAGAGAGATGCCAGACTTGGAGTAGGGGAACAGAGGCAGAGATTGCACTTGGGGGGGGGGGGGGGGGGGGGCTGGTGAGACACTGGCCCAATTGGAGGGAGAAGATGCCAGACTACAGAAGGAAGGTAGGTGGGTGGGTTGGTGGGGGTCAAGGGGGCACAGAAAGAAGGGAAGAGGGAGAGATGAGGAGGGACAGCTTAAGCAAAGAGATGCTGGTTCTGGAGGGAGCATAGGGACAAGGACACAGAGACAGAGGGGAGACACTGGATAGGACTGATAGACACATAAGAAAAATGGATGGTGGACATGAAGAAGAAATGTCAAAAGGACAGGAGATCCTGGAGAAAGTTACGAAAAAAAAAAAAAAAGCATTAGACAGTAGGACCAAAGCAGGCAACAAAGGTAGAAAAAAAAAGGGTTTTTTTTTCTGAATTAATTGTAATATGTCAGCTTTAGGAAATGTGCATTCTCCTCCCCCTCGGTCCCTAGTACCTTGGGAGCAATGGGTGTTATGGGGAGGAGGGGCCATGGGGCCCATTCAATCCTAGCTATGCCACTGCCAGGTGAGCAAACCTCAGACCCCAGGGAATATTTACTGGAAAGCTCAGTAGCTCCACCTACTAGTTTGATGCATCCCAGGCATCTTTGTTGGCTCTCCAGTGAACACTTGAAAATAAAAGTTGAATCCCTGAAAATTACTTATGCTAGAAAAAAAATTCTCCCTATGAAAAATAAAAATTTCAGGACAAAGATGTGCACATAAATAATTTATCTCAAAGGTAGAAAGATTCAAGGATAATGAACCAATAGATTTTTAGCATCACACACCTTAAATCTCTATATAAATTCTTGTAATAGAGCTTCCATAGAGGTATATTAATTTATTTTATTTTTTATTTTTGTTACATTTGTACCCCGCGCTTTCCCACTCATGGCAGGCTCAATACGGCTTACATGGGGCAATGGAGGGTTAAGTGACTTGCCCAGAGTCACAAGGAGCTGCCTGTGCCGGGAATCAAACTCATGTTCGGGTTGGTTGTTGGTCCTGGGGAACTGTGGAACTATTTCTCCAAAACTAAGTCCTAAGTGATAAGTGAAACATAAACAAGTCTATCAACTTTTTTCAAGTGTGTGGTTGCTCAAGTTTTTTTATCAGCTATTAAATACTGTATTCATTAAAAAACAAACAAAACCGCAGTCATCATCGGGGTCACTAATAAAGGTACTCCAGGCATACAGGCAGGTGTCTGGGTTTACATTGAACATGAGGAAATCGCAGGTACTTCCGGTAGAAGAGGGGGGAAGAGTGCGACTGGGGCCGGGGACTTCAGATATCTTGGACTGGGGGACCCATTAAGTACTTGTGTTTATGGATTCCTAAGAATCTAAAATTGTTGTATGCATGTAATGTGGCCCCGCTCTTGCAGGACACGATTGGAAAGTTGCAGCTCTGGACGGCGTACCCCCTATCATTGCTTGGCAGAATAAATCTATTCAATATGATGCTCGCTCCAAAATGGATTTATCTTTTTCAGATGCTCCCCTTGTTTTTGAGAGCTAGAGATGAGAGAGCACTCACCAGAGCAATGCAGTAATTTTTGTGGAGAGGGAGGCAGCCCAGAGTGTCATTTGCTGTCCTTCGGAAGGCGAGAACACATGGAGGCCTGGGCTTGCTGAATGTACAATATCTATCAGTTGCATGCGCTATGAGACATATTAATGACTGGTACAGAGGAACAAGCGACTTTTCTGCTACAACATTAGAACTTGCAAGTCTGGGACCCAATCACTTCAGCTGGCAGATTCATTCCATACCGAAACGTAGCCCTGGGGGGCTGGGAACCTCTCAGTTCCTCAGAACAGTGAGGGCAGCCTGGAGATGGCTTTCTAAACATCATAAATTCTCAGCAGCAAGTATGCCTTACCTAGCCCTGCACCACAACCTGGACTGCCTGCCAGGCACTGACTCGGTAGTGTTCGCACGCTGGTGCATGAAAGGATTGAGCTACTTGTATCATGTGCTAACAGGAAATGGACAGCTGCACAAGTTTGCAGACTTAAGAGAAAAATATGGTTTGCCACTGACAGACATCTTTGCATATATGCAACTACATCGTTATGTGCGGAGCTTAGGCTGGAAAAACCTCAGTGAGGATGTACAAGAGACTCTCCAAGAGGCGCTAACTCTGGAAACTCAAGCACACATACCCCTGAAATTTCACCACAAGTTTCTAAGAGAGACCACAAAGGATCTTAATTATGATCTCTTTGCGTCCAGTTGGTCGGAAGATCTGGTGGTGCTAGTGTCCGGGACGCAGCTAAAGGCCTGCCTATTGGATACTCAGTCATGGGTGCAAGATGTACAACTCTGGGAACTACAGTTCAAATTTATATTACGTTTATACAGAGCACCTACATGGGCTTATAGGGCGGCACTCAGGACCTCAGATAACTGTGCCCAATGTGGAAGACCCAGGGTGACACTGGGACATATGTTTTGGCATTGCCCCATAGTTGAGGTTTTTGGCTCCAGGTATTTACCCAGGTGTCGACTATGTGGTCACGCAGGATCACCCCAACACTGCTACTGTTGATGGACAGATTCCAAATAGCAAAGCCATGAGTCCTAGGCCTGACCGGATTCTTGAAACTAACTGTCCTGATGGGGAAGAAGGCAATTCTCCTCTGCTGGTTAGACTCGACAGTGGTGCCTCCATTGCTTTGGTGAGCACAGATGATAACATTGTTGACAATGGAATGATTAGGTATAAAAGCCATAACTTCAGAAAGAGGAATTCAATTCCAGCGGGTTTGGGAGCGGTTCTGGGCCACCCTGACACCGGTGGCGCGGAGCCGTATCCTGAACCAGTAAGCCTAGGTCCTCCAGTCCTTTCTGATTGTAACTTGGAAGAAGGGAGGGAGGTAGTAAGAAGGGAATGGTTAGGGAAAGACAGAAAGAATGTTAGCAGAGGGACCTTTGGAGAGTCATGGGATAGGAGGTAGTGTTCTATTGAGGATTAAAAACTGGTTAAAACATAAAAAACAGAGAGTAGGGTTAAATGGTCAGTATTCTTGATGGAGATAGTTAGTGGGGTTCCCCAGGGGTCTGTGCTGGGACCGCTGCTTTTTAACATATTTATAAATGACCTAGAGATGGGAGTAACTAGTGAGGTAATTACATTTGCTGATGACACAAAGTTATTCAAAGTCGTTAAATCACAGGAGGATTGTAAAAAATTATAAGAGGACCTTACGAGACTCCTGTTCGGAAGGAAGGGATTCTCAGGAGCTTAGCGGAGATTGGATGGCAGAGGCGGGGCTGGTGGTTGGGAGGCGGGGTTAGTGCTGGGCAGACTTATACGGTCTGTGCCCTGAAAAAGACAGATACAAATCAAGGGGCTGGTGGTTGGGAGGCGGGGCTAGTGCTGGGCAGACTTATACGGTCTGTGCCCTGAAAAAGACAGATACAAATCAAGGTAAGGTATACACAAAGTAGCACATATGAGTTATCTTGTTGGGCAGACTGGATGGACCGTGCAGGTCTTTTTCTGCCGTCATCTACTATGTTACTATGGAAGACTGAGCGTCTAAATGGCAGATGACGTTTAATGTGAGCAACTGCAAAGTGATGATACATGTGGGAAAGAGGAACCCGACTTATAGCTACGTCATGCAAGGTTCCACGTTAGGAGTCAACGATCAAGAAAGAGATCTAGGTGTCGTCATTGATGATACGTTGAAACCTTCTGCTCAGTGTTCTGCAGTGGGTAAGAAAGCAATAGAATGTTAGGTATTATTAGAAAAGGAATGGAAAACAAAAATGAGGATGTAATAATGCCTTTGTATCGCTCCATGGTGCGACCGCACCTTGAATATTGTGTTCAATTCTGGTTGCCACATCTCAAAAAAGATATAGTGGAATTAGAAAAGGTGCAGGGCGACAAAAATGATAAAGGGGATGGGATAACTTCCCTATGAGGAAAGGCTAAAGCGGCTAGGGCTCTTCAGCTTGGAGAAAAGACGGCTGAGGGGAGATATGATAGAGGTCTATAAAATAATGAGTGGAGTTGAACGGATAGATGTGAAGCGTCTGTTTACGCTTTCCAAAAATACTAGGACTAGGGGGCATGCGATGACGCTACAATGTAGTAAATTTAAAACTAATCGGAGAAAATATTTCTTCACTCAACGTGTAATTAAACTCTGGAATTCGTTGCCAGAGAATGTGGTAAAGGCAGTTAGCTTAGCGGAGTTTTAAAAAGGTTTGGCCGGCTTCCTAAAGGAAAAGCCCATAGACCATTATTAAATGGACTTGGGGAAAATCCACTATTTCTGGGATAAGCAGTATAAAATGTTTTGTACTTTTTTGGGGATCTTGCCAGGTATTTGTGGCCTGGATTGGCCACTGTTGGAAACGGGATGCTGGGCTTGATGGACCTTTGGTCTTTCCCAGTATGGCAATACTTATGTACTTATGAAACTATTTGATGATAAATGTTTAACCGTTGTTTGCATTGTATTTGTAATTTTGCTGTCATCAATAAAAATGATTTCAACATAAAAAAAACAAACAAAAACAATAATTATCCAGAAAAGAATACGTGATGATTGTTTGACATCTCTGTCTCTATTCTCATTATGGTGGCATGCGTCTTACTGTGTTTATCTTCAGTAGGAAAATATCATCATATTAAAGGGAAAAAATTAAACCTACATGACTCTCTAATCAGTGAACTACTTTAACTGATAAATAAATAAGAGGGAACTGTAAGTGCAGCTGGCTTTGACCCTGGCAACCAGGGTTTGATTCCCACTGCAACTCCTTGTGACTTGGGCAAGTCATTTAATCCTCCATTGCCTCAGGTACAAAAAACTTGGGGGCACATTTTACTAAACCGTGTAAGCGTCTACACAAGCCCAATGTGCGCTACAATGGAGTTACCGCCTGGCTACTGTGTGGTTCTTGCAGTAATTTCATTTTAGGCACATGTCTGAAAAATATTTTTTATTTTCAGACACACGTCACATGGCATTTGGTGCGCGTAGGTCATTACCACCCGGTTACTGCGTGAGATTTTACTGCTAGGTCAGTGGCAGGCAGTAAGGCCCCAGACCCACAATGGACACGCGGCAATTTTCATTTTGCCACATGGACATTTTCAGCAAAAATTTTAAAAGGCACTTTTTACAGGCGCGCTGAAAAATGATTGTGTGTGCCCAAAACACGCATCTACACCACCACAGGCCATTTTTCAGCGCGCCTTTGTAAAAGGGCCTCTGAGATTGTGAGCCCTCTAAGGACAGAGAAAGTACCTGTATATAATGTGTACAGCACTGGGTATGTCTAATAGCGCTACAGAAATGATTAGTAGTAGTAGTAGTAAGATTAGCAAGAAATAACTGTAAATAGTGCTTCTATTTTGTTCATTTAAACAACATCCAAACTATACACTTCAGCACTTAGCAATAGATATGTAGCAACCTATGGGGTGAATGAGCTGGCGTTTTTGGAGTAATTGGACTGGTAAACAGCTGCTTGAAGAGGAAAGAGAATAAAATATTTTATTATAAAACTAAAGCAGAGGGTTTGATTCTTGTCTGGACTCATAGTGGCAATGTTAAAAATCATGTTTTCATGGGTTTCCTAGACCTGGGCATTAGGGCACAGTTCCTCAGTACTGCAGATACAATCTGAGTGTACTTTCTCCTTTGATAATGCTACAGGTACATTTCTTGTCCTTATAGTGTTGCAGGCACAATCTGTGGGTGCATTTTCTTCTCTCATAACGCTGCAGGTAGAGTATATGGATGCATTTTCTCTCCTCACTGCCTTTTGTTTTCTATTTATCGTAGATGATCCAGAAAGTGAGCGATAGAGGACCCCCTCCCACAATGGATGATCTGGATGTATGTACTACCTATGACACTGTGACTCATAAATTCAATGTTGATATGTAAGCTATTGGTAGGGTTGCGACGTCAGTACAGGTCTGGTTTTACCCTATTATGTCCACAGGCTTGTAGTTCCAATTTTCCCTGTGAGTTTAAAATCAGAACTACAAGCCTATGTATGAAATCAGGCAAGACCAGGAACTAGACTAGCTTGTTCCTTATGACATATAGAGGAATATTTTTAAAGCACTTAGACTTACAAGTTTCATAGTAACCTATAGAACTTTGTAAGTCTATGTGCTTTGAAAATGAGCTCCTTAGTCAGATCAAGGAGGTTTGAGTCTATCTGGCCAATTATTAGGTGGCAGTCATGGCCAAGTGTTTAAGACGATGGACTAGAAATCCACTGAGGTCTCCCCATGCAGGTTCAAGTGCTGCTGACTACAGGGCTGCAACTTTGTTGACTGAAAGTTGCTGAGAATGGCTATGTGGAGAGTGATGAAGATAAAGTGAGCATGCTAAACAAATACTTCTCCTGGAGGTTCATGGAAGAAAACTCTGGAGAAGGTCTGCAGTCAGCTGCCCTCTTGGGGATTCACAGAAGAAAATCCTGGAGGTCTGAGGTTGGCTGCTGAGGGTATAACTGGAAATGGGGTGGATCTTGCAACAATCACAGAAGAAAGTATTCATAAACAGCTTGAAAATCTGAAAGTGGACAAAGCTATGGGGACAGATAGGATATATCCCAGGATACTGAGTGAGGTCAGAGAAGTCCTAGTGGGACCTCTTAAGGATTTATTTAATAGATCTTTAGAGATGGGAGAGATTCTGCAGGATTGGAGATGAGTGGATGTCGTCCGTCTTCATAGAAGCGGAGATAGGGAAGAAGTGGGAGGCCGGTAAGCCTCATGTCGGTGGTAGGAATAGTAATGGAGTCACTGCTGAAGGAAAATATAGTTAACTTTCTAGGAGCAAACGGGTTACAGGATCCAAGGCAACATGGCTTTACCATGGATTTCAGCAAAGCTGTTGATAAAGGCCCCTCACAGAAGACTCATGAATAAGCTGAGAGAGCTGAACTTATGACACAAAGTGGTGAACTGGTTTGAAAACTGGTTGACCAACTGGTGGCAGAGGGTGGTGGTGGTAGTAAATGGAATTCCCTCAGAGGAAAGGTAGGTGAGTAGAAGTGGAGTGCCTCAGGGGTCGGTGCTGGGGCTGATTCTGTTGCTGAAGAGTTAGAAGGAAATTGTATTTTTGTGGATGACACCAAGATAGACAATAGAATAGATAACCTGGAGGGAGTAGAATCCATGAGATCTCCAAAACATTAGAAGAATGGTCAACGGTCTGGCAGTTAAAATATCAACAAGTGCAAAGTGATGCAAGTGGGCTGCAGAAATCCAAAAGAAATGTATCGGATTGGATGGGAGAGATTGGCAAGTTTGGCTTAGGAGAGGGACCTTGGAGTGATGGTGTCTGAAGGTAAAGAAACAATACAGCAAGGCGGTGACTGCGGCCAGAAGGATACTAGGCTGCATAGAGAGGGGTACAACCAGCAGAAGAAAGGTGGCGTTGATGCCTCTGTACAAGTTGTTGGCGAGGCCTTGTGTTCAGTTTTGGAGGCCATATCTTGCTAGGGATGTAAACAGATTTGAAACGGTTCAGAGAAAAGCAACAAAAACTATATGGGGTTTGCATTGCAAGACGTACGAGGAGATACTTGATGACCTGAACATATATATATACCCTGCAGGAAAGGAGAAACAGAGGTGACGTGAATTATATGTTCAAATATTTGAAAGGTACTAATCCACAAACAAACCCTTTCCAGAGACAGGAAGGTGGTAGAACTAGAAGACGTGAATTGAGGTTGAAGAGGGGATGACTCAGGAATAACATGAACAGGTATTGTTTTCACCTAGAGGGTACCTGGAATGCCTTCCCATGGAAGATGGTGGAGATGCAGATGGTAACAGAATTTAAAAATGTGTGGGATAAATACAAAGGAACCCTGTTTAGAAGGAATGGATCTAAAGAAGCTTAGTGGAGATTAGGTGGAAACACCAGTAATTGGGAGCAAAGGCAGTGCTGGTCAGACTTCTACAGTCTGTGCCCTAATCGTGGCTGGATAGATTCAGCTTCAGAAGTTGGAGAACAAGGCCAATGCTGGGCAGACTTCTATGGTCTATGCCCTGATCGGGCTGAATAGATTTGGATGGGTTGGAGTGAAGCATTCCGGGGGCTTCAATGACAGCTTCAGAAGTTTTATGGTCTATGCCCTGAAAAGAGCAAGGAGAAATCAAGATCAGGTCAAGGTATCATACCTTATACTGAGTTTATCTTGTTGGGCAGCCTGTATGGACTTATCTTTATCTGTCATCATCTACTCTGTGGGCTGAAGCCAGTAGGTGGAACTTGTCACCCTATCAATTTCATTGGCAGCAGTTGCACTGAGGAGAAAACCTCCTTGGGTGGAGACCAGTTTCAGATGGCTGCCGACTAAGGGTCACGGAGCCGATGCTCCTCCAGAGACCCTGACCTGAACGTGGCCAGAAGCAAGACCGCCGGCCACCGGAGCATCTGATCACCAACCACCAAGCTACCTAACCCAGGCGCCAATCACTGCCGAATCACCGCTTCTCCACCGCGCCAGAGGACCCTCCAGACGAGCCGAAGCCGATGATCCCACCCTACCGCGTGGGCAGCTTTCACCTGGAGGACCCTTACCTGACCGGGGAGGACGGGAAACCCGAGAGACGGAGCGACCGGAGAATCGGACCGGTCCCACGGCGATCCGAGAGCAGCTCCTTCCCGGACAGGAGCTCTGGTGAGTTGGCGCTGACGGTCCATCCCTGCTGAGTGGCCTAGCCAGCCCTAACATCGACGCACCCGGACATAGAGGCCGGGTCGACCAGTGCGTCGGAACTGTCCCACGACGGCCCACGGACAACCCACTTCCGGACACCTGAACCCCACGAACCGAACGCCGATACACTCCCGCAACCCAGCACCGAAAGCGAAGGAGCACTCGGGCCAAACGGATTGCGGAGGGTATGAGAGAGCGGCAGGAGGAACCACCAACATCCAGCGGATCAGCGTCGACCGAACAACACGAAACCAGCTGATCATCCCGCCGATACCCTCCTCAACGTGACACCCACCTGCAATCTAGTACCGACAGCGAGGGAACCCCTGGACAAACCGAGGAGAGTGCCGGAAAGCACCAAACGGAGCTGCACACAGCGGATTAGTAGTCCCACGTGGCTAATAACTCACTATGGGCTATAAGTTGTTCATCTTGACCACGGTAACAGCAGTGGCGTAGCCACAGGTGGGCCTGGGTGGGCCAGGGCCCATCCACTTAGGGCTCAGGCCCACCCAACAGCAGCACATATTTAGTGCTAGCTAGTGGGGATCCCAAGCTTCGCCAGCTGAAGATCCCCCTCCCCTGATGATGCTGAAAACACTGCTCTCCACTTCAGCAGTCTAAGCTTCCTAAGCTGCTGATACTGGCCTCATCACATTGGTGGGGGGTGGGGGGGGGGGGGGGGAGGAGAACACTTGGTGCCCACCCACTTCTTCACAAGGCCCACCCAAAATCTGCTGTCTGGCTACGCCCTTGGCTAACAGACTCCACAGCTTACTTACATGTGAGTGAAAAATTCCTCAGATGACTTTTTCAATCTGATAGTCATTGGTTTCATGTGAATAGAATAGTAATGTCTTTTAACTTGTTGACTTAAACCTCAAAACGCTATTTCTGTACCCTACCGTAATTCACTGATCTGTAAAACTTGCCTGTATTGCAGATTCTGACCTGTAACCCTTCCACTACACCATGATACACTTCACAAAGTCCCACTAACGACCATAAAATTCTATCTACCACTGCACCACATCGGTCTACACTACAGACGGTAAATCAACCATTGACTCCCCTTACTCCAACATACAATCAACACTAACAAATTGCTCCTAATAATATATTTTCTTACCCTAATCTACCACGCATTAACAACCCCTCTCACAGACAATAACGTAATCACAATACACAAAACATATAGACAACCTAAAAACAACACACCTGCTTAATCTTATCTTGTCAACCTACTCTCTATGTGACAAATATTGTAACTTCCACTCTGGAATGGCGAATGCCATAATGGAGCATTGTAAGCCACATTGAGCCTGCAAATAGGTGGGAAAATGTGGGATACAAATTCAACAAAATAAATAAATAAATGATGTTTTCTCCTTTTATCAAACCTCCTTGGATCAGATGGCACCCATAATCGTTAAGAACAGGTTGATCGGTTTTACCCCCAATACTTTTGTACAGTGCTGTGCTTTGAAAACCTGGCCTAGGGGAACCCCACAGCAGTCATGGCTCCAGGATATCCACAATGACTATGGAGATACAGGAGGCAGTGTATTAAAAATGATCTAATGAATATTCATTGTGGAGATCCTGAAAACCTGACTGGCTGGAGTTCCCCTAAAGAACTGGTAGTGTCAGAATCCAGCTTCTCTACAGCAGGGTTAACCTAGTCTGCGGGCCACACCAAGCCATTCAGGATCTCCACAATGAATATGCATGAGACCGGTTTGCATACAACGAAGATAAATTATATATGCACTATCTCATGTATATTCATTGTGGAGAGCTGGAAAACCTGACTGGCTGGGTTTGTCCAAAAGACTGGGTTGCGAACCCCTGGTCTAGAGCAGTAGTTTTCTACCCAGTCCTACATGATCACCAGGCCAGTTGGGTTTTCAGGATATCTACAATGAATATGCTTGACAGTGTATGCAAATCTCTTTCATGCATATTCATTGTGGAGGTACTGAAAACCTGACTGACCCAATGGTCGCTGCGCACTAGTTGAAAACCACAGGTATAGAGCAGTGGTTCTCAAACTTGTCATGGGGGAAACCCAGCCAGTCGGGTTTTCAGGATATCCAAAATGAATATTCATGAGACTTGTATACACCTCCTCTGCATGCAAAACTCTCATGAATATTCATTGTGGATATCTTGAAAACCTAACTGGCTGGGAGTTCTCCCCCCCCCCCCCCCCCCCCTCCGAGGTTTGGGAACCACTGCTCTGTACCAGTGGTTTTTAACCCAGTCCTCAGGGCGCACCTGGTCAATTGGTTTTCAGGATTCCTACAATGAATATTCATGAGTTATTTTCATGCCCTACCTCTAGTGTATGCAAATCTCTCTCATGCATATTCATTGTGGATATCCTGAAAACCTGTGTCGACTTCAACCTGGGATGACTTCCCTATGAAGAAAGACTAGGGAGACTAAGGAGGCTAGGGCTATACAGCTTGGAGAAGAGACGGCTGAGGGGAGACATGATAGAGGTATATAAAATAATGAGTGGAGTGGAACAGGTGGATGTGAAGCTTCTGTTCACGCTTTCCAAAAATACTAGGACTAGGGGGCATGTGATGAAACTACAGTGTAGTAAATTTAAAACAAATCGGAGAAAATTTTTCTTCACCCAGCGCGTAATTAAACTCTGGAATTCGTTGCCGGAGAAAGTGGTGAAGGCGGTTAGCTTAGCAGAGTTTAAAAAGGGGTTGGACGGTTTCCTAAAGGACAAGTCCATAAACCGCTACTAAACGGACTTGGAAAAATCCAAAATTCCAGGAATAACATGTATAGAATGTTTGTACGTTTGGGAAGCTTGCCAGGTGCCCTTGGCCTGGATTGGCCGCTGTCGTGGACAGGATGCTGGGCTCGATGGACCCTTGGTCTTTTCCCAGTATGGCATTATGTACTTATGAGGACTGGGTTGAAAATCTCTGATCTAGACCATAATTCCCAAGTCCAGTATTGGAGTACCCGCCTTGGTAGTCAGGTTTTCAGGATATCCACAATGAATATGCATGAACTTGATTTGCATATAATAGAGGCAGTGCATGCAACTCAAGGCATGCATATTCATTGTGAATATCCTGAAAATATGCCTAGCAAGGGGTACTCCAGGACTGGACTTGGGAATCACTGCTCTCAAGAAACCAGATCTGTAAGCCTAGAGCTGCAACAGTGAGTATACCCAGGCCTAGCTCAGCCTGTCCAGACTCCATTGAGCTTCACCAATGCTACACTGCCACATTGTTTTAAGCAGGACCTGAAAAGAGTGTCAAAAAAGAGAGGACCAATAGCAATCTAGCAGCACATACCAGAAGCCAACAGACTCTCAGCTTAGTGGCCACCATGTTCTTTATGTGCATCATTTGAACCCTTAACTACAAGCCTACAAGAATGTTACATGACTTTTGCTGAGGTAGTTAGCCAAATCTACAACTGACCAACTTGAAGATAATTTTACAGGATTGGGTGCCTTGAGGGAATACATTAACCAGGATGGTATTTGACCCAGCCATCTTCCGGTGCATCACATACAAGCTGTGGACATCAGAGGCATAGCTGTAGCTGGGCCAAGCCTAACCACTTTGAACTCAGGTCCCCTGGCCGAAGACTTATGGCATCTCTCCCTCTACTCCCACCAGTTGACTGGGGGTCTCAACTCCACTCCACAACGCCCCTGTACCTTTTAAATTGTGTTCTTCACTGGCAGCAAGCAGTGCCTCATACCCACTTCTCATGCTGGCACCTAGCCTTTCCTTTGATGCAACTTCCTGTTTGTAGAACCAGAAAGTTGAATCAGAGGGAAAGCTTGGGGCTGGCACAAGCATTAGGTCAGAGTCATTGTCGGTGAAGAACTGAAGGACTTAAAAGGTACATGAGAGTGGGGTTTAGAGACCTCCAATCACCTAGGGGAGGGAGGGAGATATGCTGGGTGGTGTTCTTGTGCCCACCCACAATTGTATCTGGCTACACCCCTGGGGGGCATACCTACTGATTTCACTCAGCCTGCCTATAGGAGGTAATCCTGCAAATATTTAAGAAATAAAGGCCAAACATCAATCTGTATATTGGTCTTTATCTCTACATATTAAGTAGAGGAGTGTGGTAGCCGTGCTAGTCCACTCTTAAGGTTATCAATAGAAATCAAACAAAATAAAACATGGAAAAGAAAATAAGATGATACCTTTTTTATTGGACATAACTTAATACATTTCTTGATTAGCTTTCGAAGGTTGCCCTTCTTCCTCAGATCGGAAATAAGCAAATGTGCTAGCTGACAGTGTATATAAGTGAAAACATTCAAGCATTACTGACAGTCTGACAGGGTGGGAGGAGGGGGGTGGGTAGGAAGTATGCATGGGGCCATCAAAGCATATCATTGATATTCTAACAGGATGGGTGTGGATAGGTGAGGGGGGGGGGGGGTGATCAACAGAGACATACAGCTTTCTGGGGTTCCTAGCCCATTATAAACCATAAAGCTGTATGTCTCTGTTGATCACCCCCCCCTCACCTATCCACACCCATCCTGTTAGAATATCAATGATATGCTTTGATGTCCCCATGCATACTTCCTACCCACCCCCCTCCTCCCACCCTGTCAGACTGTCATAGTAATGCTTGAATGTTTTCACTTATATACACTGTCAGCTAGCACATTTGCTTATTTCCGATCTGAGGAAGAAGGGCAACCTTCGAAAGCTAATCAAGAAATGTATTAAGTTATGTCCAATAAAAAAAGGTATCATCTTATTTTCTTTTCCATGTTTTATTTTGTTTGATTTCTATCTCTACATATTGAAATGGGACTAAGGCAGCCACATGCTATTATTCAAATTTTTTGCGGCACCATCTTGTGTCTAACATATGTATGTGGACAATCTTTAATAAACTGGAATAATTCACACTCCTGAGTGAAAATGATATGCAATTGCTCTTCTCGTTTCAGGATGAATTGTGAAGTTAACATTGGTACAAACAGCAGTATGTGTCCGACAATCATTATAGCTGGAAGAAAAGTGATAATGAAACAAGACTAACCTTTCCACCAGGTTCTAAGCATGCAATGTTCATCTGTCTTCTTAAAGAACCTAACTCTGCAAAGATGAGCATCTAATTTTCCGATTCCATTCACATCTGCTGGGACATGTGCACGTTCAGCCAAGATCACTTACAGCCAGAATACAGAAGCGGTAGCACAGGAAATTATGTGCACTCAATGAGTTGGTATGCCCAGTTGATGCCAACAATCTTTTATTCATGCACTGAAAATGAATGTGACATACTTGGGATGGAGGCTCAGCTACTTTTGCTATTGATATATTTTAAATGTTTGCCGTGTTATGTTACCATCAGTAATTAAGTCCTCCAATACTACTGAGGACAAGTTTTTAACAGCCTGCATAGGTGCAGCTAATTTCCCCAAAGAAAACCACCTGTGTAACTTCTTGATGTAGAACTATACCGCAGGAAATGGATTTGAAAATTACTTCATGTGACGTAGTTAATTTATAGGCCATTTGGGCCTGATATTTAAAACTATTTCACCAGCCAGGAACAGCTCCTGGTCAGCATTTTAGCACCTAACCACAGATCTTCATTGAAAAATAACGTTATATGTCGCTGAACATCTGCACTTAACGGCTAGGCTCTAACAGGATAGATCATGTGTCAGTTGGCTATGTTTAGCAGGCCTATCTTTAACCGCTAAGCACTTAACCAGATAAGTTGCTGTGGTCAAAAAATTAAGCCTCTATCATATCTCTCCTCAGCCGTCTCGTCTCCAAGCTAAAGAACCCTAACCGCTTTAGCCTTTCCTCATCATTTTCGTTGCCCTTCTTTGTACCTTTTCTAATTCCACTATATCTTTTTTTGAGATGCGGTGACCAGAATTAAGACAGTATTCGAGATGCAGTCACATCATGGAGCAATACAAATGATAACATCCTTATTTTTGTTTTGCATTCCTCTCAAGGTTATCAATAGAAATCAAACATGGAAAAGAAGACTAACACGGCTACCGCATTCCTCTCAGAAACTAACATTCTATTTGCTTTCTTAGCCGCCAGGCTTCTTAGCAGAAGGTTTTAATGTATCATCAACAAGGTTTTAATGTATCATCAACAATGACACCTAGATCCTTCTCCTAGACAGTGACTCCTACTTTGGAACACTGCATCATTTAGCTATAGTTTGGGTTCCTCTTTCTCATATGCATACTTTGCACTTGCTCACATTAAATGTCATTTGCCATTTGGACACCCAGTTTTGTAAGGTCCTCTTGTAATTTTTCACAATCCTCTTGCGATTGAATAACTTTGTGTTGTCAGCAAATTGAATTAGCTCACTAGTTATTCCCTTTTCTAGATCATTTATAAATGTGTTAAAAAGCAGCAGTCCCAGCACAGACCCCTGGGGAACCCCACTATCTACCCTTCTCCATTGAGAATACTGACCATTTAAACCCTACACTCTGTTTTCTATCCTTTAACCAGTTTTTAATCCACAATAGAACACTCCTATCCCATGACTCTCCAATTTCTTCTGGAGTCTTTCATGAAGTACTTTGTCAAATGCCTTTTGAAAATCCAGATACACAATATCAACCAGCTCACTTTTATCCATATGTCAACTGTGTGTGCATTTCTGGACATTTTTTATAGGTGCCCTGTTAAATAATTTACTCACTACATCACATGAAACTATGTGTAAAGTGACTGTAACCTGTTTTTTTTTTCTACACTGAAAATAAATTTAATTTTGAAAAAGACAATGAGAATTTTGGTTTGAGACACTATAGAATATACACCAGTCAAGCCTGTATAACCTTTATCTGGAAAACAGCTCTGAGCTGCATCTTCCTTACATCAAAACCGAATTGGCTTAAAAGAAAATTTTTGACTGAAATGAGCCAGGCACCAACAACATTAAGCCCTGTTAGTATCAAGGCCTTGCTCTTCTTCCCTCTCACATTCCTCAGCTCCAGCCCCTAACAGTTCACCACTGGTCTGGATCACCATGTCAACCACCCCATCTTCCTTTCCAAGAGTCCCCTGCTGCAAACCTTGCTCCGTCTCCCTGGCATATTCCCATAGTGCATGCAGAACGTTACACTTTGGATTTATGGTCTCGGGGAAACAGCAGAAAGCCATGTGAACCCATTCTGTCGAAGCAACAGACAACACCTTTCTGTCTATTTAATGCAATTGTATACCATTCTCACATGGCCAAGTTAAAAAAAAAAAAAGGGGGGGGGGGGGAACTTAGGGGTCAGGGATTAAGGTACACGTAAGTCAAACGCTGATACTGGAGATCTCAACAGAAATATATTTGACTGATACTGACGCTGTTGTATTGAATGTAAAACAAGGTATCTGTTCTGAATGACCATCATCAATCTCCAATGGTTGAACTATAACAATAAATTGGTAAGACAATTTGGTTCTGGGGACTAGGGTGGGAAAGGGGGGGGGGGTGAAAATGGTAAAAATGTTGATGATGGAAGTTAGTGTGGTAAATCTACAATTACATTGTGTTATCTGAGTTGTAAATGTCAGAATTAACCGCTATGTTTACAATAAACATTTTTGAAACATAATGCAATTGTATAGCTTGTTGGTCTTATTTCTGTATTTGTAACATCATTTAAGACGGGGTGGAACAAACCCCCGAGACCAGTTTGTTAGAGTAACAAACGTTTCCCCCGGCACCTGGGATTTGTGTGTCCTGTTTTATGGCGACTGCTGGAGTACAGCTTCTCTCTCCACTGCATGGCTCTGTGAGCATGGGCTGAAGGAACTCCTGCAAGACTTTTGACCACAAGACCAAACATGACAGTTTCTGCGCCACTCAGTTCAAACTCACGAAAGAGCCATGTGGTGCAAAGAAGAGAAGCTCCTCTTCTGGCAACAAGCATGATGGCAAGCTATTTCTGGGATAAGCAGCATAAAATATACTGAACTTTTTTGGGATCTTGCCAGGTTATTTGTGACCTGGATTGGCCACTGTTGGAAACAGGATGCTGGGCTTGATGGACCTTTGGTCTATCCCAGTGTGGCAATACATAGCTTATGTAGCTATGAGGAGTTGCTGGCTGGTGGACTGGCTTGCTTGGGTAGTAAATGCTAGCTGGGCTTACGGAGGCCAACTGATTTCTGGATAGATTCAGCTAGGGTCACTGATTTTAAGTGAGGAGGGAGATGGTAGGATAAGGGAGGCAGGCTGATGGAGGAGAACCCCCCCCAGGATAAATGAAAGACTAGGTAACACCACAATTGTATTGGGGGGGGGGGGGGGGGGGGTAGCTGCTCATTGTGTATTTGTGGCAGTAGCATACAGGGTTCCATAAAGAGCCTGATTTACTAAGTTTCTTTTCCTTTTATGCACAGAATGGGAAACAACTTTAGCGTTTCAGGTCCAAAGAAAATTTCCTCCCATTCTGCAGTAGGGATATGTGGAACTCTCAGCCAAAGAACATTTGTGAAGGAACGATTCAAGACACTGGCATAACTGAACCATCCTCTTCTATGCCATCTTTCAAGGGCAAACAAAGATTAAAATAAATAATTCCCATATCAAAAACCATCCGAGTGACCAGACAGAAGCAGACCAACTCACACAATTCCAATATATAGAAGTATAATACTTTTTTAAACACACACGAGGAGTAGAAGACTGAGGTTTTAATAACCTTTTATTATGGACAATGGTTCTGTTGCAGATTTAGAATCGCAGTTTCTGGAAGAACCACTTATTCTTGCCAGTCTTGTATCTGGAAAACAAACATTAAAGACATATAAATTAATCTGGCCAACACAAGCCATTCCCTGAGAGAGTTATATTTTATTTCACCTTTTGGGTGTGTTTTAACGCTGTTATTGTGGACTGCTCTGATTTAGTTTTGAGAAGAGCAGGGTAAGCACTTGTTGGAATCGCAAAGCCTGAACATCATTATACCGAAAATTTATTTTGCTTTCATTCACAAGGGATAGGTACCCCTGGGCTATTTTCATCAAATGTTACACTGAAGAACTGTAACCATGCGCTTCTGAGCAACTGTCGGCCTTCCCCCAGTTTCGAGCAGCTTTTAAACTAGAAACTGGGGGAAGGCCGACAGTCGCTCAAAAGCGCATGGTTCGGGATAAGGTATCTTTCAAAGATATCACCAAAACAGGGAAGATAAGGGTATCCCGATAGTGAGGTTGCAAAAGAGACAGTAGAAGTAAAAATCAGACAAAAGATTGCAAATTAATACTGTCAAGTACTGAGCATGATGCAAATAGGAACAACAAACAGTTTGAAATGTCTATATGTGAATGCCAGAAGCCTAAGAAATGAGATGGGAGAGTTAGAATATATTGCACTAAATGAAAAATTAGATATAATAGGCATCTCAGAGACCTGGTGGAAAAGAGGATAACCACTGGCACACTATCATAATGGGGTACAAATTATATCGTAGAGATAGGGTAGATCGAATTGGTGGAGGAGTAGCATTGTATGTTAAGGACAGCCTTGAATCAAATAGACTGAAAATTCTGCAGGAAACAAAACACATCTTGGAATCCCTATGGATTGAAATTCCATGTGTAAAGGGGAAAAGGATAGTGACAGGAGTGTACTACCGTACGCCTGGCCAGGATGAACAGACATATGCAGAAATGTTAAAGGAAATTAGGGAAGCAAACAAACTGGGCAACACAATAATAATGGGTGATCTCAATTACCCCGATATTGACTGGATAAATGCAACATTGGGGCATGCTAGGGAGGTAAAATTCCTTGACGAAATCAAGGACTGCTTTATAGAGCAGTTGGTACAGAAGCCGATGAGAGAAGGAAAAATCCTAGACCTGGTCCTTAGTGGAGCGCATGATCTGGTGCGGGAGGTAATGGTGCTGGGGTCGCTTGACAACAGTGTTCATAATATGATCAAATTTGATATTAGCTTTGAAGTAAGTATACACAGGAAATCCAATATGTTAACGTTTAACTTTAAAAAAGGAGACTATGATAAAATGAGAAGAACGGTGAAATAAAACAGAGAAGCGGCTTTGAGGGTCAAATATTTACCTCAGGTGTGGATGCTGTTCAAAAACACCATTCTGGAAGTCCAGGTCAAATATATTCCGCGTATTAAAAATGGAGGACGGAAGACCAAACGACTGCCGGCATGGTTAAAAAGTGAGGTGAAGAGGAGTCACGTGACGCTATGCGGGAAGGTGGTCGCATGTGAGCGCCGCTCCAACCCTTATCCCGATTCCTCGAAATTCGCACTGATTATCTGTCCCCACAAAAGTGACCAGTAAGTTTGGAATGGAGGAGGCACGTAGTGGGTACAGTTTACACAGCAATCGCAGCGTCGATGGCGACAAAATCAACTCAGAAGGAGAAGCTTCGCAGCAAACTGCCCGAATCAAAAATTGCGGCTTCCCCGAGTTCTGCAAGCGCATCGGTCTCGTCGGCGTGGGTGGCCGAGATAAGAACGGAAATGTCGGCGGTGTTGGAGGAGATGTTGCAGAGGCATTTGACGCCGATTGGCACCAGATTGGAGCAGCTGTACATGCGGATGGAAGACTTGACTAGGGAGTGTGTTGCCTTTCAAACCCGGACGACTGAGCTGGAGGATCAAAGGAATAGATCCTAAGGAGCTTAGCCGAGATTGGGTGGCACAGCCGGTGGCGGGGATAGTGCTGGGCAGACTTATACGGTCTGTGCCCTGAAAAGGACAGGTACAAATCAAGGTAAGGTATACACAAAAAGTAGCACATTTGAGTTTATCTTGTTGGGCAGACTGGATGGACCGTGCAGGTCTTTTTCTGCCGTCATCTACTATGTTACTATGTTAGAGGTGGAAGGCTCGCAAAAATCTATGCGTGCGAGAGTGGAGTCTCTGGAACAAAAAGTTGAGGACCTGGAAAATCGTTCCAGGTGGAACAATTTGCATCTGGTGGGGTTCCCTGAGCGAGTGAGAGACAAGGATTTGACAACAGACTGGAGCGTTGGCTGGCAGAAGCAGTCAAATTCCCAGCTGAAATAGGGCCGCTGAGAGTGGAGAGAGCCCATAGGTTGGGGCCCCACAGGGCTAAGGTGGATAAGCGCAGAGTGATATTATGAAGATTCTCAATTTTGCACACAAACAGTTCATACTGAGGTCCTTCCGACTGGATAAACATCTTTCATATGATAATCAGCGGATCCTGTGCTTTCAGGACTACTCGGCCGGCGTGGTGGGTAGGAGGCTGGCTTTTTCACCGCTGTGCACCAAGCTCTTTTCGTGGAACAATTCGTTTTGCTTTAAAATACCCAGTGATATTAAAGATTACACACAAGGGATCAGACCACACTTTTGACTCAGTAATGGAGGTGCAGACCTTTGTGACACAGATGGAAGAGGAGCTGAGATGGAAGGGGAATATCTGTTTTATTGCAGAGGGGTTTGTTGGACATTTTGAGTAACGAATTGGAGCCATGTGGACACTAGTAAGGGGGTCTTGTGTCTGTGCCTCCAGAATTCGGGAGGCTGGGGCCCGGAATCTCATGATGTTTGGGTGGGAGGGGAGGGCAATATGTGGGTGATTTATGGTTGGCATTGTTTGGTTGAACTTGTTTCACTACTGTTAAAGCTTAATTGGGTAAGAGGATGGCGGGGGGGGGGGGGGGGTGGGGGGGTGTAAATATGGATACCTGAGGAGGAGGATGGGGAGGCGTTAATTTATTTTTTATTTTTGTTACATTTGTACCCCGCGCTTTCCCACATGGCAGGCTCAATGCGGCTTACATGGGGCAATGGAGGGTTAAGTGACTTGCCCAGAGTCACAAGGAGCTGCCTGTGCCTGAGGTGGGAATCGAACTCAGTTCCCCAGGACCAAAGTCCACCACCCTAACCACTAGGCCACTCCTCCACAGTATACCAGAGGGTGGAAGTGGGGGGGAGGAAGGGGGGTATGGTTATGTCTAATTAGGCTGTGGGGTCTTGGATGTGGGGTGTACTTTGGTGAGGTGGGATTGTTCAAATGTTTAAACATAAGATGAAGTGCATTTATGGCTGGTTCAGCTCTAAAGTGTAGCGACTGGTGTAAGTAGTCTGGCTTTCTTTGCTAATATCAATAAAAGTGTTGTAATACAAGTAGGAGGGGTGGGAGGAAAACTTGGAAAAACTGATGCCTTATAGCATCATTTTGTTTGCAATTTATTGAGCCAGGGTGGTGTAATTGTTGTTGTAAATGCAATTTTCTGCACATTTTGTGCACTGGATGTTCATCAATAAAAAATTGTTGAAATAAAAAAAAAAAGTGAGGTGAAGTAAGCTATTAGAGCTAAAAGAAAATCCTTCAGAAAATGTAAGGAATCGACTGAAAATAATAAGAAACAGCATAAGGAATGTCAAGTCAAATGCAAAACACTGATAAAGAAGGGAAAAGCGAATGCTACATACCTGTAGAAGGTATTCTCCGAGGACAGCAGGCTGATTGTTCTCACTGATGGGTGACGTCCACGGCAGCCCCTCCAATCGGAATCTTCACTAGCAAAGTCCTTTGCTAGCCCTCGCGCGCACCGCGCATGCGCGGCCGTCTTCCCGCCCGAAACCGGCTCGAGCCGGCCAGTCCAGTATGTAGCAAGACAAACTCTTAAGGGAAGACACAACTCCAAAGGGGAGGCGGGCGGGTTTGTGAGAACAATCAGCCTGCTGTCCTTGGAGAATACCTTCTACAGGTATGTAGCATTCGCTTTCTCCGAGGACAAGCAGGCTGCTTGTTCTCACTGATGGGGTATCCCTAGCCCCCAGGCTCACTCAAAACAACAACCATGGTCAATTGGGCCTCGCAACGGCGAGGACATAACAGAAATTGACCTAAAAAAATTTACCAACTAACTGAGAGTGTAGCCTGGAACAGAACAAACAGGGCCCTCGGGGGGTGGAGTTGGATCCTAAAGCCCAAACAGGTTCTGAAGAACTGACTGCCCGAACCGACTGTCGCGTCGGGTATCCTGCTGCAGGCAGTAATGGGATGTGAATGTGTGGACAGAAGCCCACGTCGCAGCTTTGCAAATTTCTTCAATGGAGGCTGACTTCAAGTGGGCTACCGACGCAGCCATGGCTCTAACATTATGAGCCGTGACATGACCCTCAAGAGCCAGCCCCGCCTGGGCGTAAGTGAAGGAAATGCAATCTGCTAGCCAATTGGATATGGTGCGTTTCCCTACAGCCACTCCCCTCCTATTGGGATCAAAAGAAACAAACAATTGGGTGGACTGTCTGTGGGGCTGTGTCCGCTCCAGATAGAAGGCCAATGCTCTCTTGCAGTCCAATGTGTGCAGCTGACGTTCAGCAGGGCAGGAATGAGGACGGGGAAAGAATGTTGGCAAGACAATTGACTGGTTCAGATGGAACTCCGACACGACCTTTGGCAGGAACTTAGGGTGAGTGCGGAGGACTACTCTGTTATGATGAAATTTGGTGTAAGGGGCCTGGGCTACCAGGGCCTGAAGCTCACTGACTCTACGAGCTGAAGTAACTGCCACCAAGAAAATGACCTTCCAGGTCAAGTACTTCAGATGGCAGGAATTCAGTGGCTCAAAAGGAGGTTTCATCAGCTGGGTGAGAACGACATTGAGATCCCATGACACTGTAGGAGGCTTGACAGGGGGCTTTGACAAAAGCAAACCTCTAATGAAGCGAACAACTAAAGGCTGTCCGGAGATCGGCTTACCTTCCACTTGGTAATGGTATGCACTGATTGCACTAAGATGAACCCTTACGGAGTTGGTCTTAAGACCAGACTCAGACAAGTGCAGAAGGTATTCAAGCAGGGTCTGTGTAGGACAAGAGCGAGGATCTAGGGCCTTGCTGTCACACCAGACGGCAAACCTCCTCCAATGAAAGAAGTAACTTCTCTTAGTGGAGTCTTTCCTGGAAGCAAGCAAGATACGGGAGACACCCTCTGGCAGACCCAAAGAGGCAAAGTCTACGCCCTCAACATCCAGGCCGTGAGAGCCAGGGACCGGAGGTTGGGATGCAGAAGAGCCCCTTCGTCCTGCGTGATGAGGGTCGGAAAACACTCCAATCTCCACGGTTCTTCGGAGGATAACTCCAGAAGAAGAGGGAACCAGATCTGACGCGGCCAAAAAGGAGCAATCAGGATCATGGTGCCTCGGTCTTGCTTGAGTTTCAACAAAGTCTTCCCCACCAGAGGAATGGGAGGATAAGCATACAGCAGGCCCTCCCCCCAATCGAGGAGGAAGGCATCCGATGCCAGTCTGCTGGTGGCCTGAAGCCTGGAACAGAACTGAGGGACTTTGTGGTTTGCTCGAGATGCGAAGAGATCCACCAAGGGGGTGCCCCACGCTTGGAAGATCTGGCGTACCACTCGGGAGTTGAGCGACCACTCGTGAGGTTGCATAATCCTGCTCAACCTGTCGGCCAGACTGTTGTTTACGCCTGCCAGATATGTGGCTTGGAGCACCATGCCGTTCCGGCGAGCCCAGGTCCACATGCTGACGGCTTCCTGACACAGGGGGCGAGATCCGGTGCCCCCCTGCTTGTTTACATAGTACATGGCAACCTGGTTGTCTGTCTGAATTTGAATAATTTGGTGGGACAGCCGATCTCTGAAAGCCTTCAGAGCGTTCCAGATCGCTCGTAACTCCAGAAGATTGATCTGTAGATCGCGTTCTTGGAGGGACCAGCTTCCTTGGGTGTGAAGCCCATCGACATGAGCTCCCCATCCCAGGAGAGACGCATCCGTGGTCAGCACTTTTTGTGGCTGAGGAATTTGGAAGGGACGTCCCAGAGTCAAATTGGTCCAAATCGTCCACCAATACAGGGATTCGAGAAAACTCGTGGACAGGTGGATCACGTCCTCTAGACCCCCCGCGGCCTGATACAACTGGGAGGCTAGGGTCCATTGAGCAGATCTCATGTGAAGGCGGGCCATGGGAGTCACATGAACTGTGGAGGCCATATGGCCCAGCAATCTCAACATCTGCCGAGCTGTGATCTGCTGGGACGCCCGCACCCGGGAGACGAGGGACAACAAGTTGTTGGCTCTCGTCTCTGGGAGATAGGCGCGAGCCGTCCGAGAATCCAGCAGGGCTCCTATGAATTCGAGGTTCTGCACTGGAAGAAGATGGGACTTTGGGTAATTTATCACAAACCCCAGTAGCTCCAGAAGGCGAATAGTCATCCGCATGGACTGCAGGGCTCCTGCCTTGGACGTGTTCTTCACCAGCCAATCGTCGAGATATGGGAACACGTGTACTCCCAGCCTGCGAAGTGCCGCTGCTACCACAGCTAGACACTTTGTGAACACCCTGGGCGCAGAAGCGAGCCCAAAGGGTAGCACACAGTACTGGAAGTGGCGTGTGCCCAACTGAAATCGCAGATACTGTCTGTGAGCTGGCAGTATCGGGATATGTGTGTAGGCATCCTTCAAGTCCAGAGAGCATAGCCAATCGTTTTGCTGAATCATGGGGAGAAGGGTGCCCAGGGAAAGCATCCTGAACTTTTCTTTTACGAGATATTTGTTCAGGGCCCTTAGGTCTAGGATGGGACGCATCCCCCCTGTTTTCTTTTCCACAAGGAAGTACCTGGAATAGAATCCCAGCCCTTCTTGCCCGGATGGCACGGGCTCGACCGCATTGGCGCTGAGAAGGGCGGAGAGTTCCTCTGCAAGTACCCTCTTGTGCTGGAAGCTGTAAGACTGAGCTCCCGGTGGACAATTTGGAGGTTTTGAAGCCAAATTGAGGGTGTATCCCTGCCGGACTATTTGCAGAACCCACTGATCGGAGGTTATGAGAGGCCACCTTTGGTGAAAAGCTTTCAACCTCCCTCCGACTGGCAGGTCGCCCGGCACGGACACTTGGATGTCGGCTATGCTCTGCTGGAGCCAGTCAAAAGCTTGCCCCTTGCTTTTGCTGGGGAGCCGCGGGGCCTTGCTGGGTCGCACGCTGCTGACGAGAGCGAGCGCGCTGGGGCTTAGCCTGGGCCGCAGGCTGTCGGGAAGGAGGATTGTACCTACGCTTGCCAGAAGAGTAGGGAACAGTCTTCCTTCCCCCGAAAAATCGTCTACCTGTAGAGGTAGAAGCTGAAGGCTGCCGGCGGGCGAATTTGTCGAATGCGGTGTCCCGCTGGTGGAGAGACTCTACCACCTGTTCGACTTTTTCGCCAAAAATGTTGTCCGCACGGCAAGGCGAGTCCGCAATCCGCTGCTGGATTCTATTCTCCAGGTCGGCGGCACGCAGCCATGAGAGCCTGCGCATCACCACACCTTGAGCAGCGGCCCTGGACGCAACATCAAAAGTGTCAAACTCCTCTGGCCAGGAATTTTCTGCACGCCTTCAGCTGCCTGACCACCTCCTGAAAAGGTTTGGCTTGCTCAGGGGGAAGAGCATCAACCAAGCCCGCCAACTGCCGCACATTGTTCCGCATGTGTATGCTCGTGTAGAGCTGGTAAGACTGGATCTTGGACACGAGCATAGAGGAATGGTAGGCCTTCCTCCCAAAGGAGTCTAAGGTTCTAGCGTCCTTGCCCGGGGGCGCCGAAGCATGTTCCCTAGAACTCTTAGCCTTCTTTAGGGCCAAATCCACAACTCCAGAGTCGTGAGGCAACTGAGTGCGCATCAGCTCTGGGTCCCCATGGATCCGGTACTGGGACTCGATCTTCTTGGGAATGTGGGGATTAGTTAAGGGTTTCGTCCAGTTCGCAAGCAATGTCTTTTTTAGGACATGGTGCAAGGGAACGGTGGACGCTTCCTTAGGTGGAGAAGGATAGTCCAGGAGCTCAAACATTTCAGCCCTGGGCTCGTCCTCCACAACCACCGGGAAGGGGATGGCCGTAGACATCTCCCGGACAAAGGAAGCGAAAGACAGACTCTCGGGAGGAGAAAGCTGTCTTTCAGGAGAGGGAGTGGGATCAGAAGGAAGACCCTCAGACTCCTCGTCAGAGAAATATCTAGGATCTTCCTCTTCCTCCCACGAGGCCTCACCCTCGGTGTCAGACACAAGTTCACGAACCTGTGTCTGCAACCTCGCCCTGCTCGACTCAGTGGAGCCACGTCCACGATGGGGGCGTCGAGAGGTAGACTCCCTCGCCCGCATCGGCGAAGCTCCCTCCGCCGACGTAGTCGGGGAGCCTTCCTGGGAGGTGGCCGCTGCCGGCACCGCACGCGGTACCGACGTCGGGGACCTCAACCTGGGCGATGGGCCAGCCGGCGCCACGCTCGACGGTACCGGAGGCGCAAGCACCGCCGGTACCGGAGGGGTAGGGCGCAACAGCTCTCCCAGAATCTCTGGGAGAACGGCCCGGAGGCTCTCGTTTAGAGCGGCTGCAGAGAAAGGCTGTGAGGTCGATGCAGGCGTCGACGTCAGGACCTGTTCCGGGCGAGGAGGCTGTTCCGGGCTGTCCAGAGTGGAGCGCATCGACACCTCTTGGACAGAGGGTGAGCGGTCCTCTCGGTGCCGATGCCTGCTGGGTGCCGAATCCCTCGGCGACCCAGAGCTCTCGGTGCCGACGCGGGGAGGAGACCGGTGTCGATGCTTCTTCGACTTCTTCCGAAGCATGTCACCGGAGCTCCCCGGCACCGACGAGGAGGACGTAGAATCCATCCGTCGCTTCCTCGGGGCCGAGGCCGAAGAAGGTCGGTCTCGGGGGGGCTGTACCGCAGGAGCCCTCAGGGTGGGAGGAGACCCACCCGAAGGCTCACCGCCACCAGCAGGGGAATGGACAGCCCTCACCTGCACTCCTGACGATGCACCACCGTCCGACGACATCAGCAGACGAGGTCCCGGTACCACCGACGTCGATGCAGCTATCCGATGTCTCGGCGCCGATGCAGAGGCCCGATGCCTCGATGCACTCGATGCAAGGGCGGCCGAGGAAGATGGTCTGGACGCTGACGACGTCGATGCACTCGAAGATCCCGGTGCCGATGCCGACGAAGAGCCCGAGAACAAAACGTTCCACTGGGCTAGTCTCGCTACCTGAGTCCGCCTTTGAAGCAGGGAACACAGACTACAGTTCTGAGGGCGGTGCTCGGCCCCCAGACACTGAAGACACGACGAGTGTCGATCAGTGAGCGAGATAACCCGGGCGCACTGGGTGCACTTCTTGAAGCCGCTGGAAGGCTTCGATGTCATGGGCGGAAAAATCACGCCGGCGAAATCAAAGTCCGAAATGACGGAAAAAGAGCACCAAAAACTTTAGAGGGAGAAAATCTCGACCGAGGCCGAAAAGAGGCCTACCCCGACGACGAAAGAAAACTTATTGGGGCCAAAAGCTGGAAATACGGGGAGGATTGAAACGAAACCCGGTGGAGGGGTTCCGGAGCACTTCCCGAGTACAAGAAAAGCTTTTCCGAAGAAAAAAACACGTTCAATAATATGGACGCGCGAGGTAGACTCTCCGGGGCTCGACACGGCGAAAAATACGACCGTACCGAGTGCGGACAAAAGAAGACTGGCCGGCTCGAGCCGGTTTCGGGCGGGAAGACGGCCGCGCATGCGCGGTGCGCGCGGGCGCGCGAGGGCTAGCAAAGGACTTTGCTAGTGAAGATTCCGATTGGAGGGGCTGCCGTGGACGTCACCCATCAGTGAGAACAAGCAGCCTGCTTGTCCTCGGAGAAGAGGGACTATGAAAAAAAGATTGCGTTGGGGGCAAACACACATAGTAAAAAGTTTTTTTTAGGCATATTAAAAGCAGGAAGCCAGCAAAAGAATCGGTTGGACCGCTGGATGACCGAGGGGTAAAAGGGGCGATCAGGGAAGACAAAGCTATAGTGAAGAGATTAAATGAATTCTTTGCTTCGGTCTTTACTGAGGAATTGGGAGATACCGGTGCCAGAAATGGTATTCAAAGCTGACAAGTCGGAGAAACTGAATGAAATCTCTATAGATCTAGAGGATGTAATGGGGCAATTTGACAAACTGAAGAGTAGCAAATCTCCTGGACCGGATGATATTCATCCCAGAGTACTGACAGAACTGAAAAATGAACTTGTGGAACTATTGTTATTAATATGTAATTTATCCTTAAAATTGACCGTGGTACCGGAAGATTGGAGGGTGGCCAATGTCTGAAGAGGACAGGTACAAATCAAGGTAGAGTATACACAAAAAGTAGCACAAATGAGTTTATCTTGTTGGGCAGACTGGATGGACCGTGCAGGTCTTTTTCTGCCGTCATCTACTATGTTACTATATGTAACGCCGAGTTTTAAAAAAGGTTCCAGAGGAGATCTGGGAAAATTATAGACCTGCGAGTCTTACGTCGGTGCCGGGCAAAATGGTAGAGACTACTATAAAGAACAAAATTACAGAGCATATTCAAAAGTATGGATTAATGAGACAAAGCCAACATGGATTTAGTGAAGGGAAATGTTTTTGCATCCTGCCCACATTGCTGAAACATCTCAGATAAGTCTGCCTTGGCAGTAATTGTTTTTGGGCACTATTTGGTTCTTGGGTATTTCTGGTGCTTTATTTGGTTTTTTGGGTACAGCTTTGGATAGATTCTACAGATACAGGAAACACAGTCCACAGGTTTTGAGTTTAGGCCCACCTACCCCAGGGTTGACACTTCTTAAATCGTGACTGGGTGGCCTTCCTAAATACACTATCACACCTATACTACTACTTATACTTATCCCAGTTACTACTCATGGCTCCAGTACACTTCCTCTTCTTGGTACTGTCCCTGCCTAATCTGTTTCCCCACTCAAAACCACTGTACGCCGCCAGAACACATTGTCCACTCTCTGTATTCGTTATCTCACCATCCCTTTTTTTTTCCTCTTCCCTCTTCACAGCTCTCAACCTTCATCATTTCCTTCCGTCCATTCACCCCTCTACTTTCTACCTGAGTACATCTCGCCTTCGTCGCCGTCGTCACACCTCTCCTACTCTTCTCCGTACTCTCTTGCTCCTTCTGCTCTCCGCTGGGGATATCAATCCCAAACCCCCACATCAGCTCTCACCATATCTACGCAGGCCACACCATGATAGCTCCAGTTTACTCTCTGTTCCTCTCCTCCCCCCTTCTTCCCTGCCCTTCTCCTGTGCTTTGTGGAATGCTCGCTCTATCTGCAACAAACTCCCCTATATCTACGATCTCTATCTCTCGCACCCTCCATCTACTTGCCCTAACTGAAACCTGGCTTCACCCTGAAGACTCTGCTTCAGTTGCGGCTCTGTGCCATGGAGGCTATCTTTTCTCCCATACTTCTCGCCCGGTGGGCCGTGGAGGCGGTATCGGGCTACTACTTTCGCCCTCTTGTAGATTTCAACCTCTCCTCCCACCTCAATCACACTGCTTTTCTTCCTTCGAAGTCCATTCCATCCGCTTATTCGCTCCTCTGCCTCTCCGAGTAGCAGTCATTTATCACCCCCCTGATAAATCCCTCTCTTCCTTTCTCACCGACTTTGATGCCTGGCTTTCCTTCTTCCTTGCACCCTCATCTCCTTCTCTCATTCTAGGGGATTTTAACATTCATGCTAATGATCCCTCTGACTCTCATACTTCTCAGCTTCTTGCTTTAACATCTTCCTTCAATCTCCAACTGTGCTCCGCTGCCCCAACTCACCAGAATGGCCACTGTCTCGATCTTATCCTCTCCTCAAACTGCTCACTCTCCCATTTCTGCACCTCACCTCTTCCCCTCTCCGACCATCATCTGATAACTTTCACACTTAAACACCCTCCTCCCCAGGCACGTCCAATCCTAAGCAACACATTTAGGAATCTTCAGGCTATCGACCCATCAACGTCTCAAATCTCTTCTCTACCGCTATGGTATCCAAGTTCGTCAATGAGGTTGTCTCGGCCTATAACACTATTCTCTCCTCTGAGTTGGACACTCTCGTCCCTCCCATGCCTCGTCCTGTAAAACGTAGCAAACCCCAGCCTTGGCTAACCTCTACAATCCGCTACTTACGTTCCTGCGCCCGCTCTGCCGAACGCCTCTGGCTAAAATCTCGTGCCCATGCTGACTTCATACATTTCAAATTCTTGCTGACCTCCTTCCAGTCTGCTCTTTTCCTCGCCAAACAGGACTATTACATCCAGTTGACAAACTCTCTTGGCTCAAACCCTAGACGCCTCTTCGCCACTCTCAACTCTCTCCTCAAAGTGCCTTCTCCTCCAACTCCCCCCTCACTTTCTCCCAAGACTCTAGCTGACTACTTCCACGATAAGGTCCACAAGATTAAACTTGAATTCTCAACCAGTTCACCCCCACCTCTCCCTCCCTTAGTCCATTCTCTCAACCCCCCAACCCCCGTCTCCTTTTCTTCCTTTCCTGAAATCACTGAAGACGAAACTACACTTCTCTCCTCCTCAAAACTAACCACCTGCTTCTCTGACCCTATTCCCACTCATCTACTCAACACTATCTCACCCACTGTCATCCCTTTCATCTGTCATATCCTCAATCTTTCACTTTCCACTGCAACTGTTCCCAATGCCTTCAAACATGCCGTAACACCACTCATAAAGAAACCCTCATTGGACCCTACCTGTCCCTCCAACTGTCGCCCCATCTCCCTCCTCCCTTTCCTATCCAAGATGCTTGAACGTGCTGTTCACCATCGTTGCTTCGACTTCCTGTCATCTAAAGCAATTCTTGATCCACTTCAATCTGGCTTTCACCCCCGTCATTCAACCGAAACGGTGCTTACTAAAGTCTCCAACGACCTGCTCCAGGCCAGATCCAAAGGGCTTTATTCTATCCTCATCCTTCTTGATCTATCTGCTGCTTTTGACACATTCGATCACAACTTACTCGATACGCTATCCTCGCTTGGTTTTCAAGGTTCTGTTCTTTCTTGGTTTTCTTATCTCTCCAAACGTACTTTTAGCGTATACTCTGGTGGATCCTCCTCCTCTTCTATCCCGCTGTCAGTTGGTGTACCTCAGGGATCTGTCCTGGGACCTCTACTCTTCTCCATCTATACTTCTTCGCTTGGTACTCTGATCTCATCCCATGGTTTTCAGTATCATCTTTACGCCGACGACTCCCAGATCTACCTCTCTACACCAGAAATCTCAGCAGGCATCCAGGCCAAAGTTTCAGCATGCCTGTCTGACATTGCTGCCTGGATGTTTCACCGCCATCTGAAGCTAAACATGACCAAGACTGAGCTTCTTATCTTTCCACCTAAACTGACCTCTCCTCTCCCCCCTTTCTCTATTTCTGTGGATAATACGCTCATCCTTCCCGTCTCATCAGCACGTAACCTTGGGGGTCATCTTCGACTCCTCCCTTCCTCCCTCTCCTTCGCTTCACATATTCAACAGACTGCTAAAACCTGTTTCTTCTTCGACTCCTCCCTTCCTCCCTCTCCTTCGCTTCACATATTCAACAGACTGCTAAAACCTGTTGTTTCTTCCTCTATAACATCACCAAAATCCGCCCTTTCCTTTCTGAGTATGCAACCAGGACCCTCATCCACACTCTTATCACCTCTCGCTTAGACTACTGCAACTTGCTTCTCACAGGTCTCCCACTGAGCCATCTCTCTCCTCTTCAATCTGTTCAAAATTCTGCGCACAACTAATATTCCACCAGTGTCATTATGCTCATATTAGCCCTCTCCTCAAGTCACTTCGTTGGCTCCCTATCCGTTTCCACATTCAGTTCAAACTCCTCTTACTGACTTACAAATGCATTCACTCTGCAGCTCCACTCTCATCTCTCCCTACACTCCTCCCCGGGAACTCCGCTCACTGGGCAAATCTCTCTTATCTGCACCCTTCTCCTCCACTCCAGACTCTGTTCCTTCTATCTTGCTGCACCGTATGCCTGGAATAAACTTCCTGAGCCGGTACGCCAAGCCTCATCTCTGGCCATCTTCAAATCTAGGCTAAAAACCCACCTCTTCGACGCTGCTTTTAACTCCTAAACCTTCAACTGTCCCCTATCCCTGATATGTCCTGTCTGTCCTAACCCTTATCCCTTACTTGTCCTGTCTGTCATAATTAGATTGTAAGCTCTATTGAGCAAGGACTGTCTCTCCATGTTCAAGTGTGAAGCGCTGCAGAAATGATAAGTAGTAGTAGTAGGGAAATCTTGCCTCACCAATCTATTACATTTCTTTGAAGGGGTGAACAAACATGTGGATAAAGATGAGCTGGTTGATATTGTGTATCTGGATTTTCAGAAGGCGTTTGACAAAGTACTTCATGAAAGACTCCAGAGGAAATTGGAGAGTCATGGGACAGGAGGTAGTGTCCTATTGTGGATTAAAAACTGGTTAAAAGATAGAAAACAGAGAAAGTAGGGTTAAATGGTCTGTATTCTCAATGGAGAAGGGTAGTTAGTGGGGTTCCCCAGGGGTCTGTGCTGGGGCTGCTGCTTTTTAACATATTTATAAATGACCTAGAGATGGGGGTAACTAGTGAGGTAATCAAATTTGCTGACGACACAAAGTTATTCAAAGTCATTAAATTGCGGGAGAATTGTGAAAAATTACAAGAAGACTTTACGAGGCTGGGAGACTGGGCGTCTAAATGGCAGATGACGTTTAATGAGCAACTGCAAAGTGATGGATGTGGGAAAGAGGAACCCGAATTATAGCTAAGTTATGCAAGGTTCCACGTTAGGAGTCAACGATCAAGAAAGGGATCTAGGTGTCGTCATTGATGATACGTTGAAACCTTCTGCTCAGTGTTCTGCGGCGGCTAAGAAAGCAAATAGAATGTTAGGTATTATTAGAAAAGGAATGGAAAACAAAAATGAGGATGTAATAATGCCTTTGTATCGCTCCATGATGCGACTGCACCTTGAATATTGTGTTCACTTCTAGTTGCTGCATCTCAAAAAAGATATAGTGGAATTAGAAAAGGTGCAGGGTGATGAAAATGATAAAGGGGACGGGACGACTTCCCTATGAGGAAAGGCTAAAGTGGCTGGGGCTCTTCAGCTTGGAGAAAAGACGGCTGAGGGGAGATATGATAGAGGTCTATAAAATAATGAGTGGAGTTGAACGGGTAGACATGAAGCGTCTGTTTACGTTTTCCAAAAATACTAGGACTAGGGGACATGCGATGAAGCTAGAGTAGTAAATTTAAAACGAATCGGAGAAAAATTTTCTTCACTCAATGTGTTGTTCAACTCTGGAACTCGGGTTGCTAGAAAATGTGGTAATGGCAGTTAGCTTAGCAGTTTAAAAAGGGGTTGGATGGCTTCCTAAAGGAAAAAGTCCACAGACCACTATTAAATTGGACTTGGGGAAAAGGTGGGATAAGCAGCATAAAATGTTTTGTACTTTTTTGGGGATCTTGCCAGGTATACGTGACCTGGATTGGCCACTGTTGGAAACAGGATGCTGGGCTTGATGGCCCTTTGGTCTGTCCCAGTATGGCAATACTTATGTACAACACTTGTAAGCACGTTAACAGCATCCATCTTCCACACCTCATGTCCCGACTACCAGCAATACAGGACACCAAACTGCAATTTCTCCAAGATGGGAAACAATGTATATATTCATAGGTTGATTGAGGTCACCATTACCCTAAAGCAATGCTTCTAAAATAGAAGAGCAGCCTAGCCTTTACAGCACTGTGAAAGTTACTTAACCCTTCATTGCCTCAGATACAGGTTTATATTGTAAACTCTTTGGGGACAGGGAAATAGATACTGCTGAAAAAGATAAGAGCAAAGAAACAGAGTCAAGTCTCAGTTCAAACTGGAGTGTTTAAGTGCTGGTGAGTAGCAGCAATAGAAGCATCTCTGAAAAGTAGTGGGGCCCGCTTTTGCAGTCAGGCCTATACATAGATGGGTATGTGAAAGAGAAACCAGGAAGCACTATAAGCCCCCCTCCTTAAGCAGAGTACAAACACAGTCAGTGCTCACCTTTCCTCAAATTTCACTTTGGCTTCACGCCTAGCTTTGCGTTTCAGAGCGGGGTCTCTAAATACATCCTTGTTGACAATGGCTTTGTCCAGAGGAATATCAACGGAGTATCTAATAAGGAAAGAAACCAAAATATTGCTGAACTAGTATAAAGTGCCACATCTCAATACCTTTGGTTCACACCCACTGTGTTATTTTATAGTGATGAGCGAACTTGCTAATTCTGCCCCAGTTCTATGTTTCCCAAAACATTCACCATCTACCAAAAGTTCAAATCAGGGCGCTCACCTAAGCCTGCACTTGGTGGGAGTGGGGTGGAGTTCATGCCACCCCTGCTACTGCAGCTCTACCTTAGCATTTGTGTTTACACCTGCGCTGTCACTTCACCCTTTCTCTATTGCCATTGCAGTGGAAGGAGTACATACAAGCCCTAGAAGGCCAGCAGCTGTAGCAGCCTGTGCGGTAGAGGTACAGTGGCAGGTATTCCATTCCTTGACCTGGCTTCTCACTTCAGTCCTTTATTTGCCCCGAACCCCCTTTAGATTCGGCCCTACATGCCTGATCTTACCAGTAGCAATAAGTTAACAACTTGACAATGACGCACTGGTCTGTTTCCATAACTGTTTCCTCTCTCATATTTATCAAAAGCCAGATAGCAAACTAAGGACATGATTTACTATAGCCTTTTCCCTTCTGTCACATAATTCCAGGAAAATGTTATAAATCATATCTTACTGTACACCACTGTCTAGAATAATCCACACAATTCTACCAGTACCATATTTATCAGCTTAAAAGTACTTGAATTCTGAAGCTCTAATTTGCGTATGCTCTTATGCTATTCAGCTTGATGCATGAAACACAGCAGCCATTGTGAATATTAATGGAATTGAGCAGGAAGTAATATTATAAAATTAAATATAAAACAAAATCAAAGACAAAAACTCTGCAAAGCTTCTGCAGAACTGAAGAAATCTAACAACTTCTTGGCAATGTTCACTGAAGTCCTTCAAATGAAACAGAGTAAGAGAGGAGGGATGTCTACAGGTAGCAGAATTTGTAATTCTTAGATAATGTACATAAAAGTTCCTAAACACACGTATATCCGTGTGAGTGTTTAGCATCTGAAGATGTGAAGCGACTGTTCACGCTATCCAAAAATACTAGGACTAGAGGGCATGAGTTGAAGCTACAGTGTGGTAAATTTAAAACGAATCGGAGAAAATTTTTCTTCACCCAACGTGTAATTAGACTCTGGAATTCGTTGCCGGAGAACGTGGTACGGGCGGTTAGCTTGACGGAGTTTAAAAAGGGGTTAGATAGATTCCTAAAGGACAAGTCCATAGACCGCTATTAAATGGACTTGGAAAAATTCCGCATTTTTAGGTATAACTTGTCTGGAATGTTTTTACGTTTGGGGAGCGTGCCAGGTGCCCTTGACCTGGATTGGCCACTGTCGGTGACAGGATGCTGGGCTAGATGGACCTTTGGTCTTTCCCAGTATGGCACTACTTATGTACTTATGTAAGCTGGGCATATGTCAAAGGAAACCTGCAGTAATAACCTCCCCAGCTTTTCAACCAGAACTATATGCTATTTCAAAGGGTGGTATATTACATTTTAAATAAACAATAACTAGAGCAGCTATTGGAAGGAGCCTCTCTCATCCTGTTTCATGACAACACATACTGTTATACTTCAAGAGAAATTCATACCTGAAGACTTTTACAATTACTAACTTGCTATTTAAAATGCTTTCTTTCAACATGATAGTGGCAGAGAGAAAAATCAAAGTACATCTCTTAAAATGTCACAGCCAAAGTACACAGGGCCCAGCCCATCTTTAGATCAAGTCTTCTTACTGAAGTATGGACACTTTACAGTGAACATAACATCTGTGAAGTTTTAAAGTGCTCCTTGCCCTACAAGTGTGGATCTGAGTAATAGTAAACAGTGCTATTGCTGACAAGTCCAAAGCACCTATACTGTTAAACTCATCCTCTGTGGAGCTTTGAACCATGGCTGGATGCACACTGGAATAAAAAATTAGTGACCTACTAATGAAGCTCACGATTAAAATCTGTGGAGCATGCTGAACGTCCACTCATGCTAGGAATGACTAACACACCTTCAGTTACCCATCGGTAGCCTCTGACTCCAACAACTGTCTTACCTGGTTGGCATCAAATGATTGTAGTTAAAAACTTTCACGAATGCCTTGATCTTGGACCTCTTAGCAATCTTTTTCTTTCCCATTGTTGAAGTCACTTTGCGTGGGTACCGGTCAATGCCAGCCACCAGAGCATGGCTGTAGGGTCTGTCTGAGGTGCCGTCATCTACGTTCTAAAACAAACAAACACGGGGAGAGATTAATGCACTTCAAGAGCTGAAAGAAAAGAACTTATGGATATATAGGTAAAATATCCTTTATCCCAGCAATCAGAATGGGAAGAAATTATAGGGCAACAACAAAAAGAAACTTACAGGTCCTTTTATTAAGCTGCTGTATAAAAGTAGCCTTAGTGCGCCCTTATGTGGGTTTTTCCCCACACACTAAGACCACATTTACCGCAGCAGTAAAATGGCCATGCACCACTGTTACCATTAGCACACAGCCTATTGTGTAGGCAGAAAGGGCTCACATGCTAATCAGTTAGCGCATGGTAATGTGGCTGCGCTGATTAGCGTAGAAACACCCACTCTATGTTCTCAAGACACATCCTCACTGTGAAAACTTTTTAAATATTTTTAGCGCACATTTGTACTTGCAGATCACAAAATTACTGCAGAATTACTACTACTAATCATTTCTATAGTGCTACTAGACATACGCAACGCTGTACACTTTATACGCAAGTACTTTCTCTGTCCCTAGAAGCTTCACAATCTAAGTTTGGTACCCGGGGCAATGGAGGGTTAAGTGACTTGCCCAAGGTCCCAAGGAGCTGCATTGGGAATTGAACCCAGGTCACCCAAAGCCTGCTATACTAACCATTAGGTAGCGCCTCCAGTCATTTTAAGCGGTGGTAAATGTGTGTTGGCGCTTACCACAGCTTAGTAAGAGGACTCCTTAGAAACTTTAGAAGTATAATCTCACAGTTGTTCCCGTCTCTTTAAATCTAGCTAAAGTACAGAATCTTGATGAGGGGTTGTAACATGAAAGGGAACTGCCCTAAAATTCAAGATTATTAGGCCAAAATGTAAAGCTCTATTCATGATATTTCTGGGGAACTTACTTCCCCTCAACATGATATTTTTGTTTTGGGGAAAAAAGTATGATGGACCATTTTCAAAGAATGAACTCATTTGCCTTCTTTTATTAGCTGCTCACTGTAGTCTTGCTAAACACTGGAAAGAAATCACAATTCCCAAAGATATAAAGTTGTTAAAGTATCAGAGATGCATACATTGGAAAATATAACATCTAAATCAAAAGGGAAAATAAATTAATTTCAAGATCTGTGAGCACCTTGTATTAGATTCCTAGAAATTTTTATTTCTCTAAGTGAGCTTTAAGAGATTCATGCTAACCTCTAAACTTTTTTTATGGGGAGGAGTTACGGACCAAGAAAGGGATCTGGGTGTCGTCGTCGATAATACGTTGAAACCTTCTGCTCAGTGTGCTGCTGCGACTAGGAAAGCGAATAGAATGTTGGGTATTATTAGGAAAGGTGTGGAAAACAGGTGTGAGGATGTTATAATGCCGTTGTATCACTCCATGGTGCGACCACACCTTGAGTATTGTGTTCAATTCTGGTCGCCGCATCTCAAGAAAGATATAGTAGAATTGGAAAAGGTGCAGCGAAGGGCGACTAAAATGATAGCGGGGATGGGACGACTTCCCTATGAAGAAAGACTAAGGAGGCTAGGGCTATACAGCTTGGAGAAGAGACAGCTGAGGGGAGACATGATAGAGGTATATAAAATAATGAGTGGAGTGGAACAGGTGGATGTGAAGCGTCTGTTCACGCTTTCCAAAAATACTAGGACTAGGGGGCATGCGATGAAACTACAGTGTAGTAAATTTAAAACAAATCGGAGAAAATTCTTCTTCACCCAACGTATAATTAAACTCTGGAATTCGTTGCCGGAGAAAGTGGTGAAGGCGGTTAGCTTAGCAGAGTTTAAAAAGGGGTTGGACGGTTTCCTAAAGGACAAGTCCATAAACCACTACTAAATGGACTTGGGAAAAATCCACAATTCCAGGAATAACATGTATAGAATGTGTGTACGTTTGGGAAACTTGCCAGGTGCCCTTGGCCTGGATTGGCCGCTGTCATGGACAGGATGCTGGGCTCGATGGACCCTTGGTCTTTTCCCAATATGGCATACTTATGAACTTGTGCTTTATCACTTCTGTCCTTCTCATTGACATTGTAAGCAATCTAACAGTGATCACTATTGCATACTATGGGGCTCATTTTCAAAGCACTCAGACTTACAAAGTCTATTCAATACAAAGAACAAATCAACTCCGTTTACAAAAATATATAAAACAGGATGGAGTTGGTCTAGAGGGCAACTACAAAATTGGTCAGTGGTCTCTGCCATGAAAAGTATGGGGACAGACTTACTGACCTCAAAATGTATACTCTGGAAGAAAGGCAAGAGAAAGGGGATAAGATAGAGACTTTTAAATACCTCCGTGGCATTAATGTGCAGAGGTAAACCTTTTTCAAATGAAGAAAAACTCTGGAATGAGAGGGCATAGGATGAAGTTAAGAGGTTATAGGCTCAGGAGTAATCTAAGGAAATACTTTTCCAAAGAAAGGGTGGTGGACATGTGGAATAGCCTCCCAGTAGAGGTGGTGGAGACCAGGATGGTGCCTGAATTTAAGAAAGCATGGGATAGGCACGTGGGATCTCTTAGGGAAAAGAGGGAGATAGTGGTTGCTGAGGATTGGCAGACTGGATAAGCCCTTATTCTAACGTCATGTTTCTATGTAACTTTGTAAGTCTATGAAAATACACCTCTTTATGTTGCTCAACAAAAGTTGATAATCTCTATATATAAAAGGCACCACCAACGTTCTAAATGAAGCCTCCAGCCGGAAGTGTGAAGGGGGAGAGATATCCGGTTTCCCCATGAGTGTCTGCCCCGCCCTCGCTCTCTCTGTAACACAAACAGTGAAGGAAAACACAGCAAAGCACGAAATCAAATCGCTCTCTCTGTAACAGTGAAGGACTCAGAGGGGGGAGGGGAGAGAGGGCAGAAGCCCTCACTATCTCTGTAACATAAGCACAGCACAGCAGGAAACTTAACACTGAAGGACTCGACTCCGAGGCGGGAGGGGACAGAGAGGACAGACAGCACAGGGGAAGGGAGAGAGGGCAGGGACACACACACTCCCACATGCACACAGAAGAAAACCTTGCTAGCCCCCGTTTCATTTGCATCAGAAACGGGGCTTTTTTACTACTTTGTATATATTTGTTCTTTATGTTGAAAAGATTTAATAAAGAGATTTTAAAAGGTACTTATTTATTATCCCAACAATCTGTTCAATGTGGCTAACAATACAGTTAATCAAGGCCAAAGTACACAAAACGTGAATGCAACCACATCATACAATAAAAAACACTACAATGCCTGGATCAGACAATAAAACAGAGAGGTAAGAGTGATCATCAGCCTAACTAGGAAGATCAGAGAACACTTTCAGAAATTTGCTAGAGGAAGGTCTTTAGCATTTTTCGAAATGTCACGTAATCACATTGACCACGGACAAATTTAGATAAGAGTTCCAACATTTAGTGCCTTGATAAGCAAATCCCACTTCAAAAACTGATTTATATGCAATTTTCTTACTGCTCGGAAAGTGTAACTGTAAATAATTCCTAGCCCCTAGAACAGCATTACGGGGTGTAAGGTCAACAAGAGGTTGCATATAGTCATGGGACACACCAAACAATATCTAGTAGATAAGAACACAGAGTTTGAAAGTGACCCAAGTTTTAACTGGGAGTCAATGCAGCTTAGATAACAACAGTATAAATGGTCACATAATCAATGCACTGGTTAATAATAAAAGTATAGCAGTACCTTTACTATGACAGCCTTGCGCCCAGAATAGCGTCCAGCCAGGACTAAGACAACCTTCCCTGGTTTCATAAATTTACCCATGTCTGTAAACAAAAGATTAGACGTTTTAATTCAGTTCTCTTTCTTCACATCATCTTCTTAAAATTTAGGACCATAATGAGCTCACACTGTAGATTCAAACTTCAAACAATTTAAACAAAATATTCATGAGTTTTTCCAAACATCTTCCTATTGTCTCACATATATATCCTGGAGAGGCCAGGCAAGGGAAAAATCCACAATTCCAGGAATAACATGTATAGAATATTTGTACGTTTGGGAAGCTTGCCAGGTGCCCTTGGCCTGGATTGGCCACTGTCGTGGACAGGATGCTGGGCTCAATGGACCCTTGGTCTTTTCCCAGTGTGGCATTACTTATGTACTTATACAGAGATAATCTCTTCCAAACATGGAGAGGCTACAGGACATGAAATGAAGTTCCAAGGAGGAAACGAAACATCATCTACTTTATCATGAAGAGGGTGCTAGATGCCTGGAATGCTCTTCCACAGGATGTAAGGGGGTTGAAAACAGTCAAAGAATTCAAAAAGGTGTGAGATAAACACAAAAATTCCCTATATAGCATGATAATGGAATAAAAATACACAGCATTTTCATACAGTAAACTTTAAATAAATAAAAAGCATACACAGGGGCAGACTGCACCAGTCAGGTACAAGCCCAAAGGGAGGATACCTGAACATTGTCACAGGTACAAACCTGGCCACTTTTCTGGGCTAACTAGATAGACCATGCTGGTCTTCATCTGCTATCTTTTTGCAATGTAGTATGTACCCAGGATTTATTATGATTCGGTCAAAGTTCTCAATTTATATCTATGGTAAAAACATGACTTGGATCCCATAAGTAAAAGTGATAACAGTATACACCCGATAAAGTTAAATCCTTAATTAGAAACATAAAATAGCTGTACACTGGGGCAAATGTCTGAGGAGGGGCAGGTTCCTTCCTTTCAGGTGTTGCGTCAGGATCATGGGCTCTCACCTCTCCAAGTGTTTCAATACTACCAGGTGCGAGACTATCTGCCGTGACGCAGGGGAGGAGCTGAGCCTAGCCGAAACAGTGTTGGAAAAGGGGATGATGGGAGGAGGGGAACGAGGTTGTATTTCAAGGATATATAAGGCCTTGCTTTCCTGGTCCCAGCCGGTGGAACATTACACACAAAAATGGGAATCGGCAACGGGAGTATCCTTCGAATCTATACAATGGGCACAGGCCTTTAAATCTCTTCTGAGAGTATCGATATCCAGTTCATTAATTGAGAGTGGACACAAGGTTTTATATAGTTGGTACTACACTCCCAGCCGCTTGACAGCTATGTATCGATCGGGCTCTGCCTTGTGCTGGCGGCAGTGCGGAGAGATAGGAGATATGTATCATATATGGTGGGCGTGCGATCAGGCACAAAGATATTGGGAAAAGATAGGGGATTTTATTAACAAGGTGACGGGGATACAATACCCAATGACACTGTACACATGCCTACTACATTTCAAGCCACCAGGACTCAAAAATCACATCCACAGGTTTGCCACACAGGTGTTTGTATCAGGAAAGATGGTCCTGGCAGCATGGTGGAAAAAACCACACTTACCTGATCTGTCAGTGGTTATAAATAAACTAAGATCCATTCAATTGATGTCTAAGCTTACAGCAATACGTAATGGGCAAATTGTTCAATATCACAAGATATGGGATCTGTACACTACATGGGCCTCCAAGAACATAGCAACAGTTACGTTACACACACAGACGTAGGGCAGGGGGGAAAAGGGGAGGGAACGGGGGAAATAAGGTCAAGGCTTTACTGAGTGATAATAGATGATGCTGTTAGATATCCTTTTTTCTCAATGTTTATGTTTAATATGCCAAGTTATTACAAGTACAAAATGGTTATGTAAGTTATGAACATTGAATTTGGTTGATATTGAAAAATGTATAAATAAACAATATAAAAAAAAAAAAATAAAAAAAAATAAGAAAATAAAAGTTCTGTTGCTGAAAAAAAAAAAAAAAAAAAAGAAACATAAAATAGCACCTGAACAGAAATAACTCGGGTCTAAAATGAAGGAGCATACCTGTTTGTGAAAAAAAAGAGTCAACTCTCTGCCTTACTGTAAAACTTACAGCTGAAGCGCCAGGCAACAAACCTCTGGTTTACTCCAATTATAGAAGCAGCAGCACCACCACCACCACAGAAAGCCTAGTGATTCCCAAGCCTGGCCCTGGCGGCACCCCAGCCAGTCAGGTTTTCAGGATACCCACATTGAATATCCATGAGAGAGATCTGCATGCAAATCTCTCTCACGAATGCAATGTAAGAGGCCTTAAGCCATTGTCTAGGGCCCAGTGGTTCCCAAACCTGGCTGTGGTGCCTTCAGGACCAGATTTGGGGACCACTGGGCCCTAGACAATGGCTTAAGGCCTCTTACATTAGGTACTTATATTATTATTATGCGACAGGTATTGCATTGCTTTAGTCTTATCTTATACGGTATTAACTTCCACAGAATTTTGCTCGTTACAGATGGTCTGGACACCAGGGGTTCAATTTTTGGTCGTGTTCATAAGTGTTAGAACACCAATGGAGTTCAAACATGCGTGGGATATGCATAGAGGAATCCTGTGCAGAAGGAATGGATCCTCAGAAGCTTAGCTGAAATTGGGTGGCGGAGCAGTTGGGGGGGAAGAGGGGGTGGTGGTTGGGAGGCGAGGATAGGGGAGGGCAGACTTATACGGTCTGTACCAGAGCCGTTGATGGGAGGCGGGAAATACTGCTGGGCAGACTTATATGGTCTGTGCCCTGAAAAGGACAGGTACAAATTCAAGGTAAGGTATACACATATGAGTTTGTCTTGGGCAGACTGGATGGACCATGCAGGTCTTTTTCTGCCGTCATCTACTATGTTACTTTTGTTTGGTAATTATTTACTAAGAACAATTCTTGGTAAACAGAATCTTGAAGGCGATGCAATACCCACGAACCTCTTATACTAGGCTGATTTTACCAGCAGGGTTGAATTCTCATTGCACATCCCAAAATATCCAGGGGACCCACTTAAATACAAAGTGCTCTGGGCCAGAGACTTCTTGAACTGCTCCTTAATGTGCTGCACATTATATAAATGTAAGAACAAAAGTAGTAGTGTTATTTTGTACAGCGCTGCGTAACCCTAGTAGCGCTCTAGAAATGTTAAGTAGTGGTAGTAGTAAAGCAAGTCAGAATGGCCTACATAACCCTGTCTCCTAAAGCCTCTGAGCCCTGGATATTACTCCGAGCGACCAAGGGCCCCCGCTAATTATCGGTTACATTACAACCCTTTCCTGTACAGGATGGCACCCGATTAAAAAATATCCTCCCCACTACTCACCCACAAACGCGCGATGCCTGCCCAAGACTTCAAAAAAAAAAAAAGGAAGCCCCTATAGATCACGTAACCTTTCACAGCGCTCGTGAGTACATCACTACCGCTTCCGGGGTAACTCTTCACACCCTAACGTTCCACGTGCAGCGACACTCACTCAAGGCTCACAGCCACGCGCTCTGCCGCAACGGCAGCAGGAAGTGTGTCACAGAAGGAGGTTCCGGGCACAGCACCGCAGAGACGTCGTTGGCCTGGATGCGTGACGTCTCCAAGGATAACAGGTGCGGAAGTGGTGCAACCCGGCTCCAGCATGGCTTTTGCGTGTCAGAGGGACAGCTATGCGCGGGAGGTAAGCCGAGGTGCGGCTTGTGTTAATTTTCGCTGACGGAGGGGGAGGGGTGAGACGTGTCACAGGCAAAAGGTAAAAAAAAAAAAGCGGGATACTCGGGATCCTCCTATTTCCTTAAAAGTTCCTCCGTGCGATGGTGTACGTTACGTCACAGGGGGCGTAACTTAGCGCATCGGGGGCGTTCTCAAGCTTAAAATAAGGTTTAATGACAGAAACTGCTTGCAGAATGCAGCGATCAGCAGCGCTGCACAAATCTTTTACAAGGTTAAACAAAGAGGTGCAATAGACTGGAGTGGAAGTGAGCTTATCTAGTCCACTGTACGCAAGGAAACCAATTTGGTTAATCTCTATTTTGAGTGAACGGCAATGACGGTTGAGAGGGGGCGTGCCCTCTCAACCGTCATTGCCGTTCACTCAAAACAAAGCAAAAAATCTATGAGCTGCTGCAAGGAGGTTTAATAGACAACAGTGGAACTGAGCCTATCTAGTCCACTGCATGCAGGGAAGCCTATTTGGTTAATCTCTGTTTCAACTCCCCTGCTCGGCCGTCATTGCCATACACTCAAATCACAGCAAGCAAACCTGTGAGCTGCTGCAAGGAAGTTTAATAGACAGGAGTGGAAGTATCTAGTCCACTGTAAGCAAGGAAGCCAATTTGGTTAATCTCTATTTCCACTCCCCCTTGCAGCCGTCATTGCCATTCACTCAAAAACAAGCATAGTAACATCTATCTTCTATATATAATCTTCTATATATATAAAATCTATATATATAAAAGGCACCACTGAAGTCTCCAGCCGGAAGTGTGAAGCGCCAGAGATATCTGGTTTCCCCATGAGTGAAGGAAAATCAGAGGGGGAGGGGTGGAGAGAGATGCCCTCACTCTCTCTGTAACACAAACACAGAACAGCAGGAAACTTAACACTGAAGGACTGAACTCAGAGGGGGAGTGGGCAGGGACACACACACTCCCACAAGCTTGCTAGCCCCCGTTTCATTTGCATCAGAAACGGGGCTTTTTTACTAGTAATAGATAATGGCAGAAAAAGACCTGCACGGTCCACCCAGCCTGCCCAACAAGATAAACTCACATGTGCCATTTTTTGTGTATACCTTACCTTGATTTGTACCTGGCTTTTTCAGGGCACAGACTGTATAAGTCTGCCCAGCACTATCCCCGCCTCCCACCACCGGCTCTGGCACAGACCGTATAAGTCTGCCCAGCATTATCCCCGTCTCCCAACCACCAGCCCCGCCTCCCACCACCGGCTCTGGCACAGACCGTATAAGTCTGCCCAGCACTATCCCCGCCTCCCAACCACCAGCCCCGCCTCCCACCACCGGCTCTGGCACAGACCGTATAAGTCTGCCCAGCACTATCCCCACCTCCCAACCAAGCAAACCTATTAGTTGCTACTACTACTACAAATCATTTCTATAGCGCTACCAGTTGTACGCAGCGCTTCACAATTGAACATTAAGAAGAGACAGTCCCTGCTCAAGAGAGCTTACAATCTAAATCAGGACAGACAGGACAAATAAGGGATAAGGGTAGGACAGACAGATAGGACACCTAGGGATAAGGGACTGTTGAAGAGAGGAAGATAAGATAAAGGTTACATACAAGTGAAAAGTTAGGAGTCAAAAGCAGCATTAAACAGGTGGGCCTTTAGTCCAGATTTGAAGGCGGCCAGAGATGGAGCTTGACGTAGCGGCTCAGGAAGTCTATTCCAGGCATAAGGTGCGGCAAGATAAAAGGAACGGAGTCTGGAGTTAGCGGTGGAGGAGAAGGGTGCAGTTACTACTACTACTTAACATTTCTAGAGCGCTACTAGGGTTACGCAGCGCTGTACAGTTTAACAAAAAAGGACAGTCCCTGCTCAAAGGAGCTTACAATCTATTATTATCATTTTATTAAGTTTTCAAATTTTACAAGCTTAATACTTGCAGCAGGAAAAAAACAGATTAAATAATAGCAGGAAATGACAAGTAATATTGAACTACAATATACATAGGAAAATCTTTTGCCCTCTTGTATTAGACCACCATACAGAGAAGGCTAATCCATAAATCTCAGGAGACAATTTTAAACAAAGAAATATATAAAGCAATTGCTTAACACTAAGTCCACTTAAATTGCTTATTTTATAAACCCATGGTCAAGTTGCTTTTCCCAACTAGGTTTGTAATACTTGTTTCTGTTTGATAAATTGCTTTAAATGTTCAGGCTTAAAGAAAAGATATTTTATCCCCATATATTTAACATTGCATTTGCAAGGATAATTTAAATTAAATGTTGCGCCCAAAGCTACTGTGGCAGTTCTTAAAGCTAAAAATTCCTTCCTCCTAAGTTGGGTCTGTTTAGTCACATCTGGGAATACCCAGATCTTCCCACCATAAAATGGTACTTGTAAGTTCTTTAACGCCATTTTTCTTACTGCTTCTAAATCCTGATGGAAAATAAATGATATTAAGAGTGTTTGTCTTTCCATTATAGCTGTTGATAGGGAAGTTTCTAGTAATTCTGATACATTCAGTTCTCCTTGTGGTTGTACAATCTGTTGTTCTTCCTCTTTATTCTTTTTCGTTGGTAAATAATATATTTTATTCAGGGGTGGTATATTTTCAGGCAAAAATTTTAAGTTTTCAACCAAATATCTTTTAAAAATTTCTTGAGGCGAGTAAACTGATATTCTTGGAAAATTTAACAACCGGAGATTCAATCTACGATTATAGTTTTCAAAAGTTTCCAATCTATTATGTATCAGAGTGTTATCTTTAATAAGTTTCAGTGAGATTTCTCTCAGTTTTATATTCTCTTCCGTTATAGAATTTACTTTCTCATTTATTTCTATTTTCATCTTTGCAAATGCATCAGTCAATTCTTGAACATTTTTCGATAAAGTTTCTACTTTACCCGTGGAAGTTTTCACAGCTTGATCCACACTCTGGAGCGTTTCCCAAATAGCTTCCAGAGAAACCTTCGTCAGAGAAGCCTTAGTTGTTCCTGTTCTCGACGCCATTACGGCGGTTACAACCTCAGTTGGAATTGAGGTGTCAGCTGATAACCCAGTGGTAGGGCCCCGACACAGCGCTCCTAACTCCGACTTGCGGTTCAGGAAAGCTTCGTCCCCACTGAATACAGCTGGTTGCGGAGGTGGGGGTCTAACCGGAGGGGACAACGACGTGTCCTGCCCCTGAATCTCGGCGTCTCCTTGCGCCGTCGAGTCAACGGGGTCTCCGGTTCCTAGAGAAGTGGATTGCCTCGTTATGAAGCCCTCAAGAGTTTGCTGGATCGGCGTTGATGTTAGTGTCGGCGGGGCTCCGACTCTAACGGCTCCCTTCCTCTTATGCGGCATATCGCCAAGAAAACCGAAAGCAAGTAAAGCTTTTCGCTACTGTAGCAAGAAAAAAGAGGATATCTCCAGCAGACTGAGGTAAGTCATTCATGAGGGATCGTTCGTGCCGCCATCTTGATCAGCCGGAGCTTACAATCTAATGGGCGAAATGTTAAGTTGGGGCAGTCTAGATTTCCTGAATAGAGGTATGGTGGTTAGGTGCCGAAGGCGACATTGAAGAGGTGGGCTTTGGGCTTTGAAGATGGGCAGGGAGGGGGCCTGGTGTATGGGCTCAGGGAGTTTATTCCAGGCATGGGGTGAGGCGAGGCAGAAAGGGCGGAGCCTGGAGTTGGCGGTGGTGGAGAAGGGTACTGAAAGGAGGCATTTGTCTTGAGAGCGGAGGTTACGGGTAGGAATGTAAGGGGAGATGAGGGTAAAGAGGTAAGGAGGGGCTGCAGATCGAGTGCATTTGTAGGTTAATAGGAGAAGCTTAAACTGTATGCGGTACCTGATCGGAAGCCAGTGAAATGATTTGAGGAGAGGGGTGATATGAGTATATCGGTCCAGGCGGAAGATGAGACGTGCAGCAGAGTTCTGAACGGACTGAAGGGGGGGGGGGGGGGTAGATAGCTACTTGGGAGGACAGTGAGGAGTAGGTTGCAGTAGTCAAGGCGAGGGGTAATGAGAGAGTGGATAAGAGTTTGGGTGGTGTGCTCAGAGAGGAAAGGGCGAATTTTGCTGATGTTATAGAGGAAGAAGCGACAGGTCTTGGCTATCTGCTGGATATGCGCAGAGAAGGAGAGGGAGGAGTCAAAGATGACTCCGAGGTTGCGGGCAGATGAGACGGGGACGATGAGGGTGTGTTATCAACTGAGATAGAGAGTGGAGGGAGAGGAGAAGTGGGTTTCAGAGGGAAGACAATAAGCTCGGTCTTGGCCATAAGTACATAAGTACATAAGTAGTGCCATACTGGGAAAGACCAAAGGTCCATCTAGCCCAGCATCCTGTCACCGACAGTGGCCAATCCAGGTCAAGGGCACCTGGCACGCTCCCCAAACGTAAAAACATTCCAGACAAGTTATACCTAAAAATGAGGAATTTTTCCAGTCCATTTAATAGCGGTCTATGGACTTGTCCTTTAGGAATCTATCTAACCCCTTTTTAAACTCCGTCAAGCTAACCGCCCGTACCACGTTCTCCGGCAATGAATTCCAGAGTCTAATTACACGTTGGGTGAAGAAAAATTTTCTCCGATTCGTTTTAAATTTACCACACTGTAGCTTCAACTCATGCCCTCTAGTCCTAGTATTTTTGGATAGCGTGAACAGTCGCTTCACATCCACCCGATCCATTCCACTCATTATTTTATACACTTCTATCATATCTCCCCTCAGCCGTCTCTTCTCCAAGCTGAAAAGCCCTAGCCTTCTCAGCCTCTCTTCATAGGAAAGTCGTCCCATCCCCACTATCATTTTCGTCGCCCTTCGCTGTACCTTTTCCAATTCTACTATATCTTTTTTGAGATACGGAGACCAGTACTGAACACAATACTCCAGGTGCGGTCGCACCATGGAGCGATACAACGGCATTATAACATCCGCACACCTGGACTCCATACCCTTCTTAATAACACCCAACATTCTATTCGCTTTCCTAGCCGCAGCAGCACACTGAGCAGAAGGTTTCAGCGTATCATCGACGACGACACCCAGATCCCTTTCTTGATCCGTAACTCCTAACGCGGAACCTTGCAAGACGTAGCTATAATTCGGGTTCCTCTTACCCACATGCATCACTTTGCACTTGTCAACATTGAACTTCATCTGCCACTTGCACGCCCATTCTCCCAGTCTCGCAAGGTCCTCCTGTAATCGTTCACATTCCTCCTGCGACTTGACGACCCTGAATAATTTTGTGTCATCGGCGAATTTAATTACCTCACTAGTTATTCCCATCTCTAGGTCATTTATAAATACATTAAAAAGCAACGGACCCAGCACAGACCCCTGCGGGACCCCACTAACTACCCTCCTCCACTGAGAATACTGGCCACGCAATCCTACTCTCTGCTTCCTATCTTTCAACCAGTTCTTAATCCATAATAATACCCTACCTCCGATTCCATGACTCTGCAATTTCTTCAGGAGTCTTTCGTGCGGCACTTTGTCAAACGCCTTCTGAAAATCCAGATATACAATATCAACTGGCTCCCCATTGTCCACATGTTTGCTTACCCCCTCAAAAAAATGCATTAGATTGGTGAGGCAAGACTTCCCTTCACTAAATCCGTGCTGACTTTGTCTCATCAGTCCATGTTTTGTATATGCTCTGCAATTTTATTCTTAATAATAGCCTCCACCATCTTGCCCGGCACCGACGTCAGACTCACCGGTCTATAATTTCCCGGATCTCCTCTGGAACCTTTCTTAAAAATCGGAGTAACATTGGCTACCCTCCAGTCTTCCGGTATTACACTCGATTTTAGGGACAGATTGCATATTTCTAACAGTAGCTCCGCAAGTTCATTTTTTAGTTCTATTAATACTCTGGGATGAATACCATCAGGTCCCGGTGATTTACTACTCTTCAGCTTGCTGAACTGACCCATTACATCCTCCAAGGTTACAGAGAATTTGTTTAGTTTCTCCGACTCCCCCGCTTCAAATATTCTTTCCGGCACCGGTGTCCCCCCCAAATCCTCCTCGGTGAAGACCGAAGCAAAGAATTCATTTAATTTCTCCGCTACGGCTTTGTCCTCCTTGATCGCCCCTTTAACACCATTTTCGTCCAGCGGCCCAACCGACTCTTTGGCCGGTTTCCTGCTTTTAATGTATCTAAAAAAGTTTTTACTATGTATTTTTGCTTCCAACGCTAATTTCTTCTCAAAGTCCTTTTTTGCCCTCCTTATCTCCGCTTTGCATTTGGCTTGGCATTCCTTATGATCTATCCTGTTACTTTCAGTTGGTTCTCTTCTCCACTTTCTGAAGGATTGTTTTTTGGCTCTAATGATTTCCTTTATCTTACTGTTTAGCCACGCCGGCTGACGTTTAGTCTTTTTTCCCTTTTTTCTAATACGTGGAATATATTTGTCCTGAACCTCCAGGATGGTGTTTTTAAACAGCATCCACGCCTGATGCAAGTTTTTTACTCTGCGAGCTGCTCCTTTCAGTCTTTTTTTCACCATTTTTCTCATTTTGTCGTAATCACCCTTTCTATAGTTAAACGCTAGCGTACTTGATTTCCTAGTTTCACTTCCTTCAATGCCAATATCAAAACCGATCATATTATGATCACTGTTATCAAGCGGCCCTCGTATCGTTACCCCCTGCACTAGATCATGAGCACCACTAAGGACTAAGTCTAGTATTTTTCCTTCTCTTGTCGGCTCCTGAACTAGCTGTTCCATGAAGCTGTCCTTGATTTCATCAAGAAATCTTATGTCCCTTGCGTGTACAGATGTTACATTACCCCAGTCTATATGCGGGTAATTGAAATCCCCCATTATTATTGTGTTGCCCAGTTTGTTTGCGTCCCTGATTTCCTTTAACATTTCCGCATCCGTCTGTTCGTCCTGGCCAGGCGGACGGTAGTACACTCCTATCACTATCCTTTTCCCCTTTGCACATGGAATTTCAATCCACAGTGATTCCAAGGAGTGTTTTGCTTCCTGCAGAATTTTCAATCTATTTGATTCAAGGCTCTCGTTAATATACAATGCTACCCCTCCACCAATCCGATTCACCCTATCACTACGATATAATTTGTACCCCGGTATGACAGTGTCCCACTGGTTATCCTCCTTCCACCAGGTCTCAGAGATGCCTATTATATCTAATTTTTCATTTAGTGCAATATATTCTAACTCCCCCATCTTATTTCTTAGGCTCCTGGCATTCGCATATAGACATTTCAAACTATGTTTGTTGTTCCTAAGTACATCATGCTTAGTACTTGACAGTATTAATTGGCAATCTTTTGTCTGATTTTTATTGTTATTTAAAGATACCCGATCTACTACAATCTCTTTTGCAACCTCACTATCAGGATACTCTATCTTCCCTGTTATGGTGATATCTTTGAAAGATACCTTATCCCGAACCATGCTCTTTTGAGCGACTGTCGGCCTTCCCCCCATTTCTAGTTTAAAAGCTGCTCTATCTCCTTCTTAAACGCCGATGCCAGCAGCCTGGTCCCACTCTGGTTAAGATGGAGCCCATCCTTTCGGAATAGGCTCCCCCTTCCCCAGAATGTTGCCCAGTTCCTAACAAATCTAAAGCCCTCCTCCCTGCACCATCGTCTCATCCACGCATTGAGACTCTGGAGCTCTGCCTGTCTCTTGGGCCCTGCGCGTGGCACAGGTAGCATGTTCAGTTTCAAGTGGCGGTTGGACGTCCAGGCCGCAATGTCAGATAAGCAGGCCGATACTTTGACCTGGGTTTCTGCAGTGATGTCTGGTGTGGAGAGATAAAGCTGGGTGTCATCAGCATAAAGATGATATTGGAAACCATGAGAGGAGATTAGGGAGCCCAGGGAGGAGGTGTAGATTGAAAAAAGAAGGGGTCCAAGGAGAGATCTCTTTGGAACTCCAACAGAGAGCGGGATGGGGATTGAGGAAGAACCATGAGAATGTACTCTGAAGGTACAGTGGGAGAGATAAGAGGAGAACCAGGAGAGGACAGAGCCCTGGAACCCAAATGAGGACAGTGTGGCGAGAAGTAAGTTGTGATTGACAGTGTCAAAAGCGGCGGATAGGTCGAGGAGGATGAGGATGGAGTAGTGACCTTTGGATTTGGCAAGGAACAGGTCATTGCAGACTTTAGATAGTGCCGTTTCTGTCGAGTGTAGGGGGCAAAAGCCGGATTGAAGCGGATCGAGGATGGCATGAGAGGAGAGAAAATCAAGGCAACGGCTGTGAACGGCGTGTTCAAGTATCTTGGAGAGGAAGGGTAGGAGGGAAATGGGGCGATAGTTGGAGGGACAGGTAGGGTCTAGTGATGGTTTTTTGAGGAGTGGTGTGACTACAGAATACTTGAAGGTGTCAGGGACAGTTGCAGTGGAGAGAGAGAGGTTGAGGATATGACAGGGGGATGGGGTTGACAGAAGGAGTGATAGTGTTAAGTAAGTTGGTGGGGATAGGAGAGATTTACCTAGTGAACGGAGTTTCTGGGAAGGAGTTTCTCAGTCTCCACCTGTTGGAAGGCATACACAACCCATCAGTCCAATCCTGGGCTGGTCCAGAGGGACTAAATGAAAGTAAATTAGCAGGTAAGGTCTAATTTCTCCTTCATCGACAAGAACGTCTTGTTTCGCGACTAATCTCGCTACCTCAGGAAAACATGTGTCCTTCTTTTGTTATATTTTTTATAGCCGGTTTCTTGCTCCAAGATGGCTGCGATATTTAAACTAACGCTCTCAGCAGGTTTTTTCAATCGGTTGTTGATTATCAGTTAAAGGGACCTTTCAGTAAAATGCCGTCCATTCTACACACCTCTCTACATTTTTTATGGTTTATCATTTTTATTCAAAATCAAATAACCTGTACATGTACCACTACACAGCGTTATCATTTGTAGTCACAAAAGCAAATTCTTGTTTTTTTACAGGTACTGTAATTTTACTAGTATCTACAAAAACAAAAGAGTTTTATTATAACCTTCCCTCCCTGACCAACAAGCCCTCCAACCTTCTCCCTATTAATATCCCTCCCCTGCCCCCCCCATTCCCCCCCATTTAATCGGAACTTAAGACTAGAAGTTCAACAATCTGCTTCTGGTAATCGGGGTCAGTGTGTTTAGCAATGGGCTCCATATATTCAGGAACTGCAATCCCGTCCTGGAACTAAAGTCCTTCACTCCCATCCTCTCCATCCGCATCAACAAAATCATACGTGACCGCCACTGAGAGTAAGATGGGTAATGGCCTGTCACCCATTCGGACAGGATCACCTGCATGGCGACCACAGTAGCCCTGTTTACAAAAGCTGTAAATCCTTTTGGTACTGGACGGACAAACACCGGGTGTCCCAGCAACAATCCCGAGTCATATTTCCACCTGGCCCGCCAGATAGAAGAGACATATTGTGTGAGCTGTTTCCAATATTTAGCTGTGCCTCTGCATGTCCAGAGCATATGCCCCAAGGTGGCTCCTGCTTCCTTGCATTTAGGGCACTCCCCCCACGGAGAGACCCCCATATGGAAAGCCCTCCTAGGGGGGATGTAGAGTCTAAGTGCCACTTTATATTGAGTCTCCCAGTGTGACATCATAATGGTGTGTTTCTTCATAGTCAAAACATGAGCTTTAAACTGTGCTACTGTAAGATCCAACAGAATATCTTCTTTCCACTGGGCTAGCAACTTTACAAAATCTGGTTCCTGAATAGTGTCCCTGATGTGTCTATGGTGAAATTTTAGTGGAACTCGTTGCTGCGCTGCTAGAGAAAATGCCGAAGCTAGCTCTTCCTGGACATCTTCAGCTAAATCTTCCCAAGGCAGGGACTGTATGTAGTGCTTTAACTGACCATAATGAAACTCATCTGAGGGGAGCAGGTCAAATTCCGCCCGGAGCTCTTGGAATGGTTTTATCCGTCCTTCAAGAGTAACTGCATGCAATAGGTATGCCATCCCATTACGTTTCCATCTTTGAAAAGCTGGGTACAAAGTTCCAGGAGGGAAGGTGGGGTTCCCACAAATTGACAAAAATGGGGTAGTTTTTGATGAAAATTTGTGTAATTTACAAACCCATTGCCACACCGCTTTCGCCGACCTCAGTATTCCTGTCCGCTGTAGTATATATGGTAGGGGAGGTCCTGCAGTGTGTAGATAAGTGCTGAAGTGCGTCCCGGGATACAACTGTAGCTCTATGTAGGTATCCGTATAGTCCTGGGTTCCACGGAACCAGTCATTTATGTGACGCATTCCACTCGCCACCATCATATCATATATTTAATATTCAGCAGGCCCAGGCCTCCATACTCCACCGGGACACTTAATATTGAGTAAGAAAGTTGTGGTTTTTTCTTTCTCCAAAGGAAGGTTTGCACCATTTTTATCAACTTCTGTTCATCCGCCTTTTTTAGAAACAGTGGAAGCGACTGAAATGTGTATAACCACCTGGGGGCCACCACCATATTGTATAGCGCAATTCTTCCCATGAGTGAAAGTGGTAAGTGCCCCCAGACCTCCAGCTACTTGGTAGTGTCCTGCAATAATCTCTGCACATTTTGTACATAAAGCTTTGTTAAGTCCCTGGTAATAGTAACTCCCAAATATTTCAAGGAGTTTTGTGTCCACTGTAGGGGGAAGCTCCCCGGCCATTTTATCTGATCTTCTAGCAGCACTGGCAGGGCCATAGATTTGTGTAGATTTAGACAAAGACCTGAGTATCTCCCATACTGTTCAATTAACTGTAACAACTTTGGTAAAGTCTTTGGGGGCTCTTGCAAGATTACTAACAGGTCATCTGCATAGGCTAGAATTCTGATATCCTGCCCTGCTAACTTAACCCCCTGGAGATCTGGAGCCAAAGAGACCGTGCGCAGGAGCGGTTCCAGGCTCATAGTAAACAGCAAAGGGGATAGGGGACAGCCCTGTCGAGTACCAAGTTGTATTAAGTACTCTGGTTCCCTGACACCATTGATGAACATTCCCGCTTTGGTTTGAACTGCGTGCATGAACCAGCCCTCTATGCCCATGGCCGCCAGTGCCTGGTACATGAACGTCCACCCAACCTGATCAAACGCCTTTTCGGCATCTAAACTCAATACCAGGGTGGGTGTCCCATGTTGTTGACTGACCGCCATGGCCATCAAAGTTTTCCTAATATTATGTACTGACTGGCGGCCTTTCACAAATCCAACCTGCTCTGGGCCTATCAATGATGGTAGGTATTCCGCCAACCGTATTACTACTACTACTACTACTACTTAACATTTCTAGAGCGCTACTAGGGTTACGCAGCGCTGTACAATTTAACAAAGAGAGACAGTCCCTGCTCAAAGAGCTTACAATCTAATAGACAAGTGAACGGTCGGTCCGATAGGGGCAGTCAAATTGGGGCAGTCTGGATTCACTGAACGTATTGCCATCAGCTTTGCCAAAATTTTAGTGTCGACATTTAACAATGAAATTGGTCGATAGGATTCAACGTTATCTAAAGACTTCCCTGGCTTGGGTATTAAAGTTAAAGCGCCGAGTTTGCATACCTTGGGAATTCTCTTTTTTTCTACTACCTCCTGGTAGTATTCCAACAGAGATGCTAAGGCCTTCCCTGACAATACTTTATAATACTCTCCTGAAAATCCATCTGGCCCAGGAGCTGACCAGAGCTTTAATGTTTTGATCACAGTTTGTAATTCTGTCATTGTCAAAGGTTTATTCAAGTTCTCTAGCTGTTCCCTTGTAATTTTAGGGAGCCTTGCCTGAGCTAGATATTTTTGCATCTCTTGTTCCGAGGGAGCTAGTCTCGATTTATATAGGGTTGAGAAATATTCTGTGAATGCATGCCCAATCTTTTGACGGTCCGTGATTAAATTCCCCTTTTTATCCTTCAATGCAGTCACTGTCCTCGGGGCTCCTGAATTTTTTATTAAGCGCCCTAACATTCTGCCTACCCGATTGCCATACTTATGTAACTTGTATTTGTAAAAAAGGGCCGATCTCAACTCACTTTCATGTAAGAGACTATTAAGGGCCACCTGAGTAGCTTTCAAATTCTCCAAGGTAACTACTGTGGGGTGATGGAGATAAATTCTCTTAGCCCTCTGCAACTGGCGCTCCAAGATCAGTATACCCGCAGACCTCTTCTTATTCTTAGCACTACAGTAGGCTATAATAGCTCCCCGGATGACCGCCTTAGAGGCCATCCAGAACAACTCGGGCTGATGTGCGGCGTGCCAATTATTATGTTCTATATAATGATCCCAATTTCGTTGCACATGTGCCCGCAATTGCAGATCATAGTATAGGCCCGCTGGATATCTCCACCCTCTATTCCCCGTGGCGTCTGTGGTAACTTTAATATCTATCCATATCATAGCATGGTCCGCCACTTCTTCTGGGCCAATAGTTGTTGTATCTACTAGGTGAAATATGGAGCGGGCTAGCAAAATATAGTCTATCCGGGCAAACGTGCCGTGTGCCCTTGACCTGTGCGTATAATCTTTCTCTCCTGGATGATAAATCCTCCACGGATCTACCAGGTCAACGGTCTTATTAAATGACTGAAATTCTCTAGCCCGCACTCCTCTATACTGAGAATCCTTTGTACTAGAACAATCTTGCCGGGGATCCAGGACTGCATTGAAATCCCCAACCACAATCAGTTCTCCACTGTGACTTTGCAGACATTTCCCTGCTAGGTTGGTAAGGAAGGATGCATCATGGTTATTAGGCCCATATAGAACCAAAAGCAACAAGATTCTCCCCGCCAACCAAACCTTCAACAGGGTGGTATATCACACCTTTTGCTTGCTTTCATCCGCATGTTTTTTGGAGGGGGTGAGGTTTTATGTCCCTCAGCTTTCCTCTCTGGCTAGCATTGCTAGCAGGTTTAGCTGCTTGATACATAATTAATGTCTTTCTGGAGGCATTACATGGTCCTTCTAGCCCAGACTTCTGTTTTCTGCATGCCTTGTGGGTAATTTAGGCTGATCCCACGGGGGTGGGGGGGGGGGGGGGGAGGACAGGGGCAGCTATCCTCTTTTCTTAGAGTTCTCCTGCTGGCTATGGTGTTCATGGTTGAAATGAGCACATTTCTTTTCTCAGCTCTCTCTGCTGATTCTACTTCTTAGTCCTATGTGGGTTGGTATCCCCTTTTTGGATGTTTGTGGAACCCTGCTCTTCTCGGCACCTAGCCCTTGTAGGTCTCTTCGGCTTTCAGGCTGTTTTGGTGTGGGCTTGTTCAGCCTACAGATGTTGTGTTGTGTTCTGTTTCTTTCAGCCTTCTCACTTTTGTGGTGTTTGGTCACTCCAGCCAGTTCTTGTCACTTTCTAGTAGTAGTTACCATTGGCGTAGGCATCAGATCACGGATGTGGCTTCCAAGTACGTTTGCCATCCTGCCTTTTGGAGTATTCCTGGCACTGGAGGAGATCTAGGGCAGTTGGGTTTAGACCTGAGAGGCTTCCAAGTTTCGGAGATTGCCAGGGACTGATTGTTACTCCGCTTGGTTTTGTCTTAGGTTTGGAGGACCAGGAAATCCACTTTCCGGGTTTCCACTTTCTTAGGCAAGCCTCCTGGCTGCTGGTTAAGAGAGCTCTGTTTCTACTTCAGGTTATCCTATACCTGCTGCTTCTTGGCCCTGTATGGTATCGGGAGTCAGCTCAAATGTGTCTGTTTTTCTTTCAACCTAGGCTTCTCTACAGATTTTTCTTGGAGTACATGCTAGCTCTATCACGGTCAGACGGCTGGCCACCGGGCCAGTGTTTCTTCCTTTAGGAGCAGTGGTGTCTGTCTCCAGGTGCAAGTGGGGAATGTGAAGTGATTTCCTTTGCATTGTAGTTGCATCCAGGGAGCTTCCTTCCAGTTGGGGATGGACGTCATAGAGGCTCGGGTGTTTACGGTTCAGCCTTTCGCAAGGGGAACCTGGTAGTGTGTAATGGTTCTGTCTGGTGGGGAGAGTTTATAGCCTCCTTGGGCCTCAAGGACTTTTACTGTCATACGTTCATAGTCCTAGGACTCCTTGCGGCAAGGGGTCGTAGAAAATTATGCCTTTCCATGTTGCAGAGGATATTTTTGCAAGGTCATGGTGGTAGTGGCAGCTTTACTTCGTGAGATGGATGGCAGGTTCTTCCACACCTCAGAGCTGACTGATTTGTGGTTCTCTCTATCAAGAGACTATACAAACTTCATCCAAGTTTTCTTCTCGTTTTCAGTCTTTAGGATTGGTAATCAGTGTCACTAAGAGTCAGTTGTTTCCCTCACTGATCTTGCCTTTTCGGGACTGTTGTTCCAGGTAGTCTTGGAAGTCAGTTATGGGGGCAAGGTTTGGTTGGACATTCCCCCTTGGGTCTCAGCCCATATCGTATTAATTCAGGGATTCCTTCTCGACTTTTGTCACCATCTCTCTGGGTCCCTTCTAGCCAACTTGGTCTCCATGAGTGGTTGCTGCTGATATTTCAGTTCTCTCACTGGAGTTTGTATCGGCAGCTTGTATGCTGCTAGGGGGTGAAGTAGTTGGTGGCCACAGATTTCGGATCCTTAGGGAGGTTCTCGTTCTCTCGACCCCGTGGATCCCTCCGGTTTGCTCTGGGTTGTCTGCAGGGTACTTTCCTTCTGGTAAGGATCCGAGTTGCCCTTGGTAGTCAACTGTTAGCTCAATCCATCTTCTGAGTACTCTCGGGAGCACCATTCTTGCCAGTCTGTTGCTTCGACGTAGTCCTGTGTCTTTTCGGGAGGTGCCTTTGGAGGGCTCGTTTGCCTCAGCTGTCCTTTTATTCCCTTGCTTTTGGGCGAGAGTTTTAGCCTGAATCAGGCGAATTTGGCCTTTTCTTTTTTCAGGCGCTTTTATTCTGGCACTTTTGGCATTCATCCCTTCCTCGGTAAGGGATGCAGTTCTTTCCTGCTTAACACATCTGGATTATCGCCTTTTGGATGTGGGCTTTTCTCTATTTTTCTGCAAAGAACTGGATCAGAGATGTTAGTGATCAGCTTCCGCTTTCCTGGTCTGGCGAGAGTTGTGTCTTTCTATTGGCCATACGGCTGCTTTTTTCTTCCTGTGGTCTGAGGGTTACAGCTCCGTGCTGCTTTCCTCCCTCTTGGTCGGTTGCCTAGGAGGGCGGTCTTTGTGACTCAGTGAACATCTGAGGACCAAGGGTATCTCTTGAGGTATGGAGCTTTCTCTTCTTGTGTGTTTAGTCCCTCTGGGCCAGGAGAGTGCAGCTCTAGGGATGTGTTTCCACAAGTTGTGCTCTTTTCTGTTGGCCTTCTGGCAACACCTTCTTCGCTGGCTATTCCCCAGGTTCTATGTATTTTGCTGGTTGAGCACAGCTCCGTCGCTGCTTGTGGAGCATAGATCCATCGCGGTGTGTTGCGCAAGCTCCAGCTCGACATTTGAGCACAGCTGCATTGCTGTATGTTGAGCATGGCTCTATCGCGGTATGTTGAACACGGCTTCTTCGCTGTATATATTGAGCTTGGCTCCTTTGCTGTTTTTGGAGCACGGCTCCATCGATGTAGGTTTAGCGCGATTCCATTGCTTGAGCACGGCGTCACTCTGTATGTTGGGCGCAGCTCCTTCGATGCATGTTGAGCACAGTTCCTTTACTGCATTTGAGCTCAGCTTCATTGCTGCATGTTGAGTACGGTGCCATCACTGTAGGTTGAGCGCAGCTCCATCTTTGTACGTTGATCACACCACCTTCACTGCATGTTGTATGCTGCTCCATCGCGGCATGTTGGGCGCAGCTGCCTTCTTCCATGCAGTTCCGCAATTCTATGTTGGGCTCAGTTCCCTCGCTGCATTCTGGACGCGGTTTCTCAGTTCCAGGTTCGCTTTAGCTCTATTGTTGGGTGTTGCAGCTTGGAGATTTATATTCTTTCCGGCCCTGGGGGGGCTTTCTTTCCCTTCTTGCCGAATTTTGCCTTTCTTCAGGCTTTTGATGTTCGAGTTTTTTGTGTTTTAGGAGTCTGGTCCTTTTTTGCAAGTTCTGGGGCATATCTTTCATTTCATCTGGTGTTGGTGAGTCCTCTTGAACTTGGTCTATGATCCGACCCTCAGTCTTGGGGGTTGGGGCGAGTATGTTTTCGGTCCTTTGTCTATTTGGTGATCCCTCCCTGCACTTGGGACTGCTTTTGTACATCCCACTCGGCTCTGGACTGATCTGTGGGACGCTATGGAAGGAAAAATTAGTTATTATAATTTTCTTTCCATTAGTCCCAACAGATCAATCCAGAGGCCCACCCTTTACTGTGGTTTGTTTGCATGATTGCCCTTCTTTTCATACTTTCCCTTGTTATCAGGGGGCATGGTTCTCGAGGTTCTGTCTTTTTTGCAGGACCGCTGGGAGCTACCGGTAAACTACAGAGGATGGAGTACTTTCACGATTGCAATCACCAATTAGGTGGTTTCCCTCCCACTGTTGTGGTAGAAGAAGAGCCTGCAAGGGTTCTCTGGAGGCAGGAGTGGAAGTTAATATTGGATTGTTTTTCTTCTTCAGCTGCTTTGGTATCGACAATATATATATACTAGTAAAAAAGGCCCGTTTCTGGAACGAATGAAACGGGCGCTAGCAAGGTTTTCCTGGGAGTGTGTATGTTTGAGAGAGAAAGCCAGAGTGAATGTGCGGGTGTGTGACAGAGTGAGACTGTCTGTGTGACAGTGTGTGTGTGAGAATGAGAGTGTGTGACAGGGCCCCCTCCCCTGTTCCTAATGCCCCTCACCCTGTTCCCTCCCCTCCTTTTCCTCCTCCTTCCCACACTTTGGGTTCCTTAAGGCTTTCAAAAGTCTATGTACCCCCGTGGCCCTAACGCCCGGTATGCGGATACCCCACCGCTTTCCTCCTCACCCCTCCCCCAAGATGTAATACTTTCACGTCCTTCATTTTTTTTTTAAGTGTCCTATCTACCCTGTGTACAAATGCCCGGCATTCAGATTGTGTTCCTCTCGTAAATTTTCATTTCTTTCATTCATTCAGAACTTGCCCCCCCCTTGAACACTTTTGGTTCCTTCAGTCTTTTAAAACTCTCCTATGTACCCTGTGTGCTAATGGCCAGCATTGAGATTGTTTTCCTGTCCCAAATTTGCATGTCTTTCAGTCATTCACAACTCCCCCCCCCCATTCTCCAGTTTAACACTTTCATTTCCTTCAGTCTTTTAAAACTCTCCTATCTACCCTGTGTCCTAATGGCCAGCACTCAGATTAGTAACATAGTAGATGACGGCAGAAAAAGACCTGCACGGTCCATTCAGTCTGCCCAACAAGACAACTCATGTGTGCTACTTTTGTGTATACCCTACTTTGATTTGTACCTGTGCTCTTCAGGGCACAGACCGTATAAGTCTGCCCAGCACTAGCCTCGCCTCCCAACCACCAGCCCCGCCTCCCAACCACCGGCTCTGGCACAGACCGTATAAGTCTGCCCAGCACTATCCCCGCCTCCCACCACCGGCTCTGGCACAGACCGTATAAGTCTGCCCCGCACTATCCCCGCCTCCCAACCTCCAGTCCCGCCTCCCACCACTGGCTCTGGCACAGACCGTATAAGTCTGCCCCGCACTATCCCCGCCTCCCAACCTCCAGCCCCGCCTCCCACTACCGGCTCTGCCATCCAATCTCAGTTAAGCTCCTGAGGATCCTTTTCTTCTGAACAGGATTCCTTTATCTTTATCCCACGCATGTTTGAATTCCATTACCGTTTTCCTCTCCACCACCTCCCGCGGGAGGGCATTCCAAGCATCCACCACTCTCTCCGTGAAGAAATACTTCCTGACATTTTTCTTCAGTTTTCCTTTCCCAAATGTTCATGTCTTTCAGTCGTTCAGAACTCCCCCTCCCCCCATTTAACACTTTCGGTTCCTTCAGTCTTTTAAAACTCTCCTATTAACCCTGTGTCCTAATGGCCAGCACTCAGATTGTTTTGCTTTGCCAAATTGTCTGTCACTGAGGTCAGTGCGTGCCTGCCTAGCAGACCACTTTCGGCAGGCACGGTCCCAAGCACATCCTGTTGGAGGTGAGAATTCTTATATAGGATATATTTTTTATATATATTTTTTATTTGTACCCCACGCTTTCCCACTCAATGCGGCAGACTCAATGCGGCTTAGGTACTTATTTGTACCTGGGGCAATGGAGGGTTGTGACTTGCCCAGAGTCACAAGGAGCTGCCTGTGCCTGCAGTGGGAATCGAACCCAGTTCCCCAGGACCAAAGTCCACCACTCTAACCACTAGGCCACTCCTCCAATGAGAGTAAGCTGACTGCATAGGTCTACATATACCAAGACTCTGAAGTTCTCTCTATCTCCACCTGCTGGTAGGGGGGCATAACCCACTCATCTCTGGATTGATGTGTTGGGACTAATGGAAAGAAAATTATCAGGTAATAACTAATTTTTCCTTGCTTTGTCTCATTAATTCATGCTTATACATATGCTCTGTGATTTTGATCTTTATAATAGTATCTACCATTTTGCCCAGCACCGATGTCAGGCTCACCGGTCTATAATTTTCTAGACCACCTCTGGAACCCTTAAAAAAAATTGGCATTACCTTGGCCACCCTCCAATCTTCCGGTAACATGTCTAATTTTAAAGATAAATTGCATATTATTAACAGTAGCTCTGCAAATTCAGGTAGTTCTAGTGCCTGATCTTAGCCATTGAAATCAGTACTGCAAGTCCCATAATGCACTGTGATGGTGTGATCAGAAATCCAGGTCTGCCCAGAATTTCCAGTCTGGAACTCGTTAACTTGGCATCTCTAGTTTTGGTCTAGTATTCTCAACTCATGCCTCGAACGCACACATTCAGTTAGGCTTTCATGATATATGCAATTAGGGCCCCTTTTACAAAGGCATGCTAGTGTTTTTAGCGTGCGCAAAATGCTAAGATGCCCATATGAATATAATGGGCATCTTAGCGTTTAGTGCACGCTAATTTTTAGCAAGCACTAAAAAAGCTAGTGCACCTTTGTAATAAATCCCCTTAATAGGATGAAATAGATCTGCATATAGTGGAGGGAGTGCTTGCAAATTTATCTGATGTACATACTCATTGGGGTCATCTTGAAAACCAGACTGGCTTGGTGTGCCCCCATGTCTTGGTTGAGAAACTCCAAATCTTGGTTATAGTAGCACGCATTGGAAATGGAGTATGATAAATTGTATTGTAGATCAGGGGTTCTCAAACCGTACTGGGGACACACCTAGGCTGCTGGGTTTTCAATGAATATGCATTGAGAGAGATTTGCATGCACTGCCTCCTTGGTATGCAAATCTGTCTTGTGCATATGAGATGCCAAGGGTGACTTATCCCAAAGCTGGAGACTTTCCATCACTGTGCTGGAGATTTAAGACCTATGAGTGAGGTTTTTCTTGCGGGCCCCAGCCATGCTTTAAACTAGTTCTGGTATATTCTAATCAATAAATAGAAAATAAAATTACTTTTCCTACCTTTGTTGTCTGGTTTCTGCATTCTTCTGTCTTCTCTTGACTGGGTCTCCTTACCTATTTGGCATTTCTTCTCACTCTGTGTCCATCATTCATCTTCCCTCTGCATCCCTAGCTGCCCACTCCAGTATCTCTGTTTCCCTACTCCTATCCTCCTGCAATTTTATCTCCCTTATCTGTTTCCTTATTCTTGCCCTGTTCATCATCACCCCTCTGTGTTCATATCTCCTCCCATCCTATGTTTAGCATTGCCCTTCTGTGTCCTTATCCCTCCCCATGTCCAACTTCTCCTCTCATTCTTTCCTTCCCCCACCTTTGGAACCAAGATCTCTCCATCTCCCTTCCTTCCTGTTTCCTACCCCTCTGAGAGCCAGCATCTTTCTTCCTTTCCTCCTGTCTTCTCCGACCTCTACAGACCAGCATTGTTCCTTCCTGTCCCCAGCCCCAGGAGCCAGCAATTCTCTTCCTTCCCTCCTGTCCCTCAGCCCCCACCCCTTGGGGCCACCGTCTTCTTTTTTTTTTTTCTTCTTGCTGTTCCATTCATGCCAGTGGCTAGCATCCCTCCTGCCCTCATGCTATCCTTTCCAACAAGTGTCCCTCCCCCACAGGTCCTGCATCTTTTCCTGTTCCTCCTTCCCCATAGTCCCATCATCTCTTCTTCTCCTTCTTTTCTAGGGTCCAGAAAACATCCTTCTCTCATCACTCCCTCCCATCTGCCCTCCCCCTCCCCCGTTGGGTCCAGCATTGCTTTGCCTTCTATCCCGGCAAGTCTGGAGATCTTCCCCCCCCCACACACACACACTCCTTCTGTGCACCTGGCACCTCTCTCCCAACACCCAGTGCTGTGTGGCCAGCAGCATTGAAGGTGCTGCTTCCAACTGGCGTAGGTTTCCTTCCCTCTGCTACAGCCCACCAGAAACAGGAATGTGTCAGAGGAGGTGGGCTGTGGCAAAAGGAAGAAGGCCTGTGCCACGGAAGGAATGTCTTCAACACTGCCAGCCACACAGCAAGGTTCGCGGTGCACCTGGGTGGAAGGGAGGAGTAGATGTGGGAGAAGTGAGAGTGCCAGGGCGCAGGAGATAAAGGAATCCTGTGCAGAAGGAATGGATCCACAGAAGCTTAGCTGAAATTGGGTGGCGGGGGGAAGAGGGGTTGGTGGTTGAGAGGCTAGGATGGGGGAGGGCAGACTTATACGGGGTCTGTGCCGGAGCCGGTGATGGGAGGCGGGACTGGTGGTTGGGAGGCGGGAAATACTGCTGCACAGACTTATATGGTCTGTGCCCTGAAAAAGTCAGGTACAAATCAAGGTAAGGTATACACATGAGTTTATCGTGGGCAGACTAGATGGACCGTGCAGGTCTTTTTCTGCCGTCATCTACTATGTTACTATGTTACTATGAAAGCAGAGAAGAAGAGATATAGCAGACCGCAGGAGTGGAGAGCAGATTGAATTCATGTGAAAACCACATTTAGCCGTATGAGCTGGAGCCTAAATGCTTGAATCGCACGCCAGATGTGTGTGACTTGGCATATCTGAAGATATCCTGAAAACTTGACTGACTGGATGTGCTCTTAGGACTGGGTTGAGAAACTCTGTTGTAGATGATGTTGAAGAGGGTTATAACTAGTAGTGGTCAGAGAAGTGGGCTACTCACCAGAGAAGCCAGGGTTGAAATGTCACCAATGTTCCTTCTGACCAAGTGTAAGTCATTTAACCTTCCACTGCTTCTGATGTAAAACTTAGATTTCTAAGCCCTCCAGGTATTGTTTATATTTATTTTACACTTGGTATACAGTGAAAGCACTTTACATACACTGTTTTTGCAATCTAAGGTTAATTGTACCTGGGGCAATGGAGGGTTGAGTGACTTGTCCGGGGTCACAAGGAGCTGCAGTGGGAATTGAACTCAGTTCCTCAGGTCCGAAACCTGAATGTAACATAACTTAAGCTACTACTGACCCTTTTGAAGTGGCAGAATGGTTAGAGCACTTGCCTTGCCCTTCTGGGGTAGCTGGTTTAAATCCTGTCAGTGAAGCATGGCTCTCGCTCTCTCTCTCGCTCCCCCACCCCCAAGCCACATGTGTTTCTAGTAGGTGAGGTAGTGTAGGTAAAGGACTGGACTCATGATGGAACAATTACTAGTTCGATTTCCACAAAGGGTATCCTCTCCTGATTAGCCACACATGCACACTCTAGAGGGTTATGTTTGATTTGGATAACTTCCTAAAAGAAAAGTCCATAAACCATTATTAAGATGGGGAAAATCCACTGCTGATTTCTAGGATAAGCCAGATACTTGTGACCTGGATTGACCACTGTTGGAAACAGGATGCTGGACTTGATGGACCTTTGGTCCATCCCAATATGGCAACGCTTATGTTCTTATGTAGAAACTAAAATCCAAATAAATATAATCAGGTGATGTATTATGATGATCTTGTGAATCATCTCAGGTTGTAAGAGAGAGGGGATACACGTTTCAGCTTTGAAACATGGGATTGTTTCTTCTTTGTTTCTCTCTAACCCAGGTATGGGCAACCCAGTCGGGTTTTCAACATTTCCCCAATGAATATTATTATTATTCCTTGTCATCAAGCAGATGAATCCATTACGAGTGGGTTGTGTCCATCAGCAGGGGGAGATAGAGAGCACTGAAAAACCATAGTGCCTCATGGCCAGCTAGCTCCATCTGCCTCTTCAGTCAGTATTCTCTATCTCCCCAGCAGGGTGGATGCAGCTTGTTCAAGCTCCTTCAGAAATCTGCCTGGGGTGGCTCCTGTGCTGTTGCCAGTTGTAGCAGGGGTGTTGTGGCTGATGGTGCCCACTTTAAAGGCACATAGGTACGCCCTTTCCCTGCCTTACCCGGCCCCCGATGTGGATGTAGACACATAGGCAAGCCCTGTCCCTGTCTTTGCCCACGCTGTGGATGCAGACACATAGGTTCGCCCTTTCACTGCCTTTCCCACGCTACTGATCCTCCGGATTGGAAAAAGTTGCCTCTTGCGCTGTTGCCTCCAACTTTCCTCACAGCGTCAAAAAAAAAAAAAAAGTCGCTTCGTGCTGTAGCGCTGCGATTCAAGAAAAGAGGCTTTCCTTCAGTTTGTGCAGCGGATCGCAGCTCTGTCGACTCAATCCGGAGAGGTAAGAACATTTGGAAGCTCCTCCGGGGTGGGCCTGTGTTCGGGGCGATTTTGGTGCGAATCCGCCATTTTGAATTTCCCGCCGTTTTTGGCGATGGCTGCGGAGGTTATAAAGCGCTGTTCCCGTTGTGGCAAGCGCAGATCAGCAGCAGGGCTCTGTAAATCGTGCTCTTCTGACGTCAGAACTGGCCCGAGCATGGCGAGCGAGGTTTCTTCCCACTCCGTGGAGCTGGCAGCGGGCGCCATTTTGGAACAGCATGGTGCGACCCCCGCTGAGGCGGAGGGGTGTGAGCCTGGAGGGGAGCCTCGAATAGAAGCTAATATGAGAGCCATTTCCCCCGGACTGGAACCGGGAGGCCAGGGTGAGCCATTCTCCCCTGAATTTGTTTTACTGCTGCATAAAGCATTTATGTTAAAAAGAGCTCTCCCGCAGGGGTCTCAATCGGCCCAGCTGCCTGTGTCCCCTCCAGTAGTGAATTACCGTCAGGTGCGTTTTCCCCTGACAGATGTCCGCAGGACAAGCGCAGTAGGGTGGATTCCCCTTCAGAGAGTGGCACCCCCCCCGTTCCCCCCCCACCCCCCCTGTGGTCGGGATGTGAGGAGTCTGAGGGGTCTGGCAGGCCCTCGTGGTCTGGAGAGCCAGAGGAAGGTGCAGGATTGCCACTGGATCCAGATGATCCTTCCGCGGTGAGGATTTTCCACCGTGATGAGCTGCCAGCACTGATTTCTAATGCACTGCAGGTCCTCTCTATTGAAGATCCTGCGAGTACTGAGCTCTCCTCTGCTAATCCGAGGATGACAAGTACTAAGAAGCCTGCTCGATGCTTTCCTTTGCATGACTCCATCCAAGAGCTTATTTCAGCCCATTGGGCTGACCCTGAGGGGCCTTTGAAAGTTGCCAGGGCTATGGGGCAATTATACCCTTTAAGTGAGGAGAATTTGGCGCGTCTAGCTGTGCCTAAAGTGGATGCCCTAGTCACAGCTGTGACAAAGAGAACTACCCTCCCAGTTGAAGGAGGAGTAGCCCTGAAGGACATGCAGGACCGACGCCTTGAATCAGCTATAAAGCGGTCCTTTGAGATTTCAGGCCTATCCTTACAGGCGTCTGCATGCGGCTATTATGCTGCCTGAGCCTGCCTTGCTTGGTTACAACAGGCAGTGGAACAGCCCGGAGATGGAGCGGAGCCCCTTGCGGAGGTGGCACCGCGGATGGAGTCGGCCTTGTCTTTTTTGGCTGACGCCCTTTATGATCTGGTCAGAGCTTTGGCTAAACAGATGGCTGTGGCAGCTCGCCGCCTGTTGTGGCTACGGCATTGGGCGGCTGACATGGCCTCTAAGCAAAGGTTGGTGAAGTTGCCCTTTCGAGGCCTTCTCCTATTTGGTGAGGAGTTGGAGAATATTGTTAAAGGCCTGGGGGATGCTAAACCCCAGCGCTTACCCATGGACAGGCCGCGGCCTTCCTCCAAGGATCAGGCGGTTCCCTCCTCTTACAGACCTCGCTTCAGAGAAGCTCGAAGGTACCGCCCGGGGCGTTCTGCTGGGTTCACTTCTCGTGCCCGTTTTCAGCAGAGGAACTCCTTTCGCTCGGACAAGTGTTCTGCAGCAGCTGGCTCAAGGCCTGGAGTTCAAGGGCGACCCTCTCAATGATGGTGCGCCGGCCCTCTCCTCGCTCCCTGTTATAGGAGGACGACTTTCCTCTTTCACGAGGAGTGGGCCAAGATTTCCTCAGATCAGTGGGTCTTGGACCTGATCAGAGATGGCTACAGAATAGAATTCAATGCCCCGATAAGAGACGTGTTTGTGGAGTCCAGATGCGGTTCTGCCGCCAAATGGGCGGCGGTAGAGGAGACCTTACAAGGCTTGATTCACCTAGGGACGGTGTGCCCGGTGCCTTCCGCCGAGCTCGGCTCTGGCCGTTACTCCATTTACTTTGTGGTGCCGCGAAAAGGAGGGTCTTTTCAGCCAATCCTAGACTTAAAAGAAGTCAACAAGTCTCGGAGAGTGCGGCATTTTCATATGGAAACCCTGCGCTCCGTCATTGCGGCGGTACAGCCAGGAGAGTTTCTCACGTCTCTGGACCTGAAAGAAGCTTATTTGCACATACCAATTTGGCCCCCGCACCAGAAGTTTCTGCGTTTTGCAGTGATGGGAAAACATTTCCAGTTTCGGGCCTTGCCTTTTGGCCTCGCCACAGCTCCCCGAACCTTTTCAAAGGTAATGGTGGTAGTAGCTGCCTTTCTCAGGCGAGAGGGTATCCGGGTTCACCCATACCTAGACGACTGGCTCATCAGAGCGGACTCTGCAGAAGAGAGCCCATCATGTTACAGCCAGAGTGGTCTCAGTACTGCAATCTCTGGGCTGGGTCGTTAATTTAGACAAAAGTCACCTGACCCCCTCTCAATCTCTAGAATATTTGGGGGTCCGGTTCGACACAGCCTCGGGGTATGTATACCTACCCGAGCAAAGGCAGTGTAAGCTTCAGAACCAGGTCCGTCTGCTCCTGAGGATGCCTCGCCTGTGAGCTTGGGACATTGTCCAGCTGTTGGGGTCGATGACGGCCACCTTGGAAGTGGTGCCATGGGCAAGATCGCACCTGAGACCTCTGCAGTGTTCCCTGCTTCAACGATGGTCTCCAATATCTCAAGATTATCAATGCAGACTCACATGGCTCCCTGCGGCCCGACTCAGTATGAAGTGGTGGCTTTCAGACAGCATGCTGTGGCGAGGAATGCCGCTAGCGCTCCCCGATTGGTGCCTGGTGGTAACAGATGCCAGCCTGAAGGGCTGGGGTGCACATTGCCGGGGAAGGCATGCCCAGGGTCTCTGGACACCCGAGGAGTCGACGTGGTCCATCAACCAATTGGAGTTGAAAGCGATATTTCAGGCGCCTCTGGCCTTTCAATTGACCCTGGAAGGATTGGCTGTCAGAGTTCTGTCGGACAACACGACAGCAGTGGCCTACATAAATCGACAAGGGCCGCACTGTCAAGCACTGGCCGCAAAAGCTGCTCAGATATGCCACTGGGCCGAGCTACATCTGCAGATTCTGTCAGCAGCTCACATTGCAGGTCAGAGCAACGTGCAAGCTGATTATCTAAGCAGGAATCAAATCGACCCAGCGGAGTGGGAACTTGCAAATGAAGTATTCCTGCAGATCTGTGCCAAATGGGGGACGCCCATAGTGGATCTTATGGCCTCAAGCTCAAATGCCAAAGTCCCATGCTCGGCGGGGTTGGATGCCTTGGCTCAACCCTGGCCTCAGGGCCTCCTGTATGTGTTCCCTCCGTGGCCCTTGATAGGGTGAGTTCTCCTGCGGATTCGGCTACATCAAGGAGAGGTGGTTCTCATAGCCCCGGATTGGCCCAGGAGGCCGTGGTATGTGGACCTCCGGCGGATGCTGGTGGAGGCTCCCTGCCCGTTACCTCTGGTACTGAATCTGTTGTCACAGGGCCCGGTAACCATGGAGGATGCTTGTCGCTTTGGTCTTACGGCATGGCTATTGAGAGGGCGCAATTGAGAGACAAGGGCTATTCCAGTAAAGTCATTTCCTACAGGCCCGCAAGTGTTCCACTTCCGTGGCTTATACCAGGATTTGGCGCCAATTTGAGGCTTGGTGTGCTTCTAAAGCGATCACACCTATGCGGGCTTCTGTCTCGCCGATACTTGACTTTTTGCAGGATGGTTTACAAAAAGGCTTGGCCTATAATTCCCTGCGTGTTCAAGTGGCAGCCTTAGCATGTTTTTGAGGGAAGGTCGCTGGCCTCTCTCTGGCTGCTTGCCCGGATGTGGCATGGTTTCTCAGAGGGGTGCTTCGGCTCCGTCCTCCTGTGCGGGCTCCCTGCCCTTCAGTGTTCACCCTTCGAGCCGCTTAGGTGAGCTTCAGAGAAGGATGTGACCTTAAAAACGGTCTTTTTGGTGGCCATTACATCGGAGAGACGGGTATCTGAGCTCCAGGCGCTGTCCTGTCGAGACCCATTTCTGCAATTCTCAGAGTCCGGAGTTATGGTACGTACGGTGCCTTCCTTCATGCCTAAGGTGGTTTCAGCATTTCACCTAAACCAGCCTATTTTCCTGCCCTCCTTTTCTAAAGAGGAATTTCCAGTTGCACCTTCTGGATGTACGAAGGGCTCTGTTGCAATATCTGCGCATGTCAAATGCCTTCAGGACCTCTGACCATCTATTTGTTCTATTGTTAGGTCCGCACAGAGGGTCTCCAGCGTCTAAGGCCACTATAGCCCATTGGCTCAAGGAAGCTATTTTTTCAGCATATTTGCTGTCTGGCCGGCCTCCGCCTGAAGCCTTTAAGGCACATTCCACAAGAGCGATTTCCTCTTCTTGGGCTGAAACTGGATCACTCTCTCTTCAAGAGATATGCAGTGCAGCGACATGGGGCGTTCATCCGCTGTGAGGAAAGTTCATGTTATTATGCTTTGCGGTGTAACACTGCTTTGGAAGCTTCAAATACTAAAGAGGCAGATGGAACTAGCTGGCCATGAGGCACTATGGTTTTTCAGTGCTCTCTATCTCCCCCTGCTGGTTGATGGACACAACCCACTCGTAATGGATTCATCTGCTATGACTAAAGGAAAGAAAATTACCAAGGTAAGAACCCAATTTTCCCTTATTATTTGTTACATTTGTATCCCACATTTTCCCACTTATTTGCAGGCTCAATGTGGCTTACATAGTACCGTAAAGGCGTTCGCCAACTCCGGTGGAGAAACAAATACAGAGTGATGTTAGGTTGGATAAGGTTCATGTGTTACAGACACAATTGGGAATTGTAGAGAAGAAGAGTTATGTGGTGTTCATTTCGAGTTTAGGTTTCGTTGTGTTGCAGGATCCAGCACTTAAGTTAGGTCGGTAAGGTATGCCTTTTCGAACAGGTTGGTCTTTAGTGATTTCCGGAAGTTAAGGTGGTCGTACGTTGTTTCACAGCTTTTGGTAGTGCGTTCCACAGTTGTGTGCTTATGTAGGAGAAGCTGGATGCATAAGTTGATTTGTACTTGAGTCCTTTGCAGCTAGGGTAGTGGAGATTTAAGTATGTTCGTGTTGATCCGATTGTTTTTGGTTGGTAGGTCTATGAGGTCAGTCATGTATCTGTTGGATTATTTGTAGTAAATAATTAGCAGATTTTTATACACACAGCTTCAGCTTTAGAAATGTTAATTTCTTTTCTTCATCTCTCTCACATACACCCCAGAATAATTCACTGCTGAGTCACTTTAAAGTTGAATTAACAAAACATCTGTTTACTCACAGTTTTAGTTAGATTGATATTCAGGCAGGCTTATATAACATAATACAATACATTTGGATTATCAGCTCTTTCCATGTGCTTAGATGGTAATGGATGCTCACACCATAGATCCTCAGGTTAGGAGAGACCTTTTGAGCTCCATGTGCTGTTCCTAACCACACCCACAGGAAGTTGCATGGGTGTGACCTCTCTAGGCAATTCACATCAGAGGTCACAGAGTAATCACAGAGAAAGAAAAAAAACATTGCTGACAGACAATGCATGTAAAACACAATACATTATTCCAACAGTATCCTGGGGCTTCGCCATAGATAATTTGGTGAACCAGGGTGCAGCTTTTGAAAGCAATACATTCTTTGATTGGGGGCCAGTGCAGTTTTTCTCAAAGAGGTTTGGCGCTTTTGAATCGCGTTTTTCCAAATATTAGCCTGGCTGCTGTGTTTTGAGCGGTCTGAAGTTTCTTTATGAGTTGCTCTTTGCATCCCACATAAATTCCATTGCAATAGTCAGCATGGCTTAGTACTATTGATTGTATCAAGTTGGGGAATGTTTCATTCGGGAAGAATGGTTTTACGCGTTTGAGTTTCCACATTGAGTGGAACATTTTCTTTGTTGTAGAGTTAACTTGGCTCTCAACTATAAGGTTATGGTCAATTGTAACACCGAGGATTTTCTGGCTATCAGAGATAGGGAGGGTGTAATCTGGGGTGTCTAAGTTTGTGGGTGTGTACATGTTGTGTTGGGATGAGAGGATGAGACGGTGTGTTTTTTCTGTATTGAGTTTTAGTTGGAATGCGTTTGCCCATGAGTTCATGGTATTCAAGCTGAGCTTGATTTCGTTGGTGATTTCTGTCAGATCATGTTTGAAAGGAATGTATATTGTAACATTGTCTGCATAGATGAAGGGGTTGAGGCCTTGGATGGATAAGGACTTGGCTAGTGGGGTTAGCATTAGGTTGAAAAGGATCAGTGATAGTGGTGATCCTTGAGGTACTCCGCAGTCTGCTTTCCACGGTGATGATATATTTGAGATTGATTTCACTTGGTATGTTCTGGTGGTTAGGAAACCCTTGATCCAGCTGAGTATATTTCCACCAATCCCGATCTAGGAGTCTCAGTAGTATATTGTGGTTCACCATGTCGAATGCACTAGACATATCGAATTGAAGGAGGAGTATGCTTTTACTTGTTTCTATTTCCTGCTTGAATTTGGCCAGGAGAGTGGTTAGTACTGTTTTGGTGCTGTGAAGGGGGCGAAATCCTGATTGTGATTTGTGTAATATTAAGAAATTGTTTATGTCGTCGGTAAGTTGCTTGGTTACCATACTTTCCATCAGTTTGATGGCTGCTGGGATAGATGCTATTAGGTGGTAATTGGTGAGTTCATTTGTTTTTTTTCTTGGTACATAAGTACATAAGTATTGCCATGCTGGGAAAGACCAAAGGTCCATCGAGCCCAGCATCCTGTTTCCAACAGTGGTATCTTTTGGTATAGGGGTGAGTAGGATGTTGCCATTTTCCTTAGGGAAGAGACCTTGTTGGAGCATGACGTTTAGGTGGGATGCGATTGGGGGCGCATTTTATTTGTAGCTGGGGCAGGTCCTCTCCTCTACCTGCTCACCCTCCAATTTCTGTGCCTCAGCTCTTCCTCTCTCTGACCATCACCTGATCACCTTCACACTTCATCACCCTCCCCCTCAGTCTCGCCCAACACTAACCACTACTTCCAGGAATCTCCAGGCTGTCGACCCTCCCACCTTATCCTCTAGTATCTCTGATCTCCTCCCTTCCATCATGTCCTCCGATTCTGTTGACAAGGCTGTCTCCACTTCCAATGCCACTCTCTCCTCTGCTCTGGACGCCCTTGCACCATCCATCTCCCGTCCCACAAAGCGTAGTAATCCCCAGCCCTGGCTGACCCCTTGCACCCGATACCTTCGCTCCTGCGCCCGATCGGCTGAACGCCTCTGGAGGAAATCTCGCATCCATACTGAATTCATTCATTACGAATTCATGCTTTCCTCCTTCCAGTCCTCCCTATTCCTCGCCAAACAGGACTATTACACCCAATTGACTAACTCCCTCAGCTCTAACCCTCGTCGTCTCTTCACCACCCTTAACTCCCTCCTCAAAGTGCCCTCCGCTTCCACCACCCCCCCTCACTCTCTCCTCAATCACTGGCTGACTACTTCCGCGACAAGGTGCAGAAGATCAACCTTGAATTCACCACCAAACCATCTCCTCCTCTTCACCCTATATACCCCTCTTTTCCTGCTATCACCAAAGAGGAAACCGCCCATCTTCTTTCCTCCTCGAAATGCACCACCTGTTCCTCTGACCCCATCCCCACCAACTTACTTAACACCATTTCTCCTACTGTCACCCCCCCCCCCCCATCTGTCATATCCTCAACCTCTCTCTCTCCACTGCAACTGTCCCTGACACCTTCAAGCATGCTGTAGTCGCACCACTCCTCAAAAAACCATCACTTGACACTACCTGTCCCTCCAACTACCGCCCCATTTTCCTCCTACCCTTCCTCTCCAAGATACTTGAACACACCGTTCACAGCCGTTGCCTTGATTTTCTCTCCTCTCATGCCATCCTCGATCCGCTTCAATCCGGCTTTTGCCCCCTACACTCGACAGAAACGGCACTATCTAAAGTCTGCAATGACCTGTTCCTTGCCAAATCCAAAGGTCACTACTCCATCCTCATCCTCCTCGACCTATCCGCCGCTTTTGACACTGTCAATCGCAATTTACTTCTTGCCACACTGTCCTCATTTGGGTTCCAGGGCTCTGTCCTCTCCTGGTTCTCCTCTTATCTCTCCCACCCGCACCTTCAGAGTACATTCTCATGGCTCTCCCTCCACCCCCATCCCGCTCTCTGATGGAGTTCCTCAGGGATCTGTCCTTGGACCCCTTCTTTTTTCAATCTACACCTCTTCCCTGGGCTCCCTGATCTCATCTCATGGTTTCCAATATCATCTTTATGCTGACGACACCCAGCTTTATCTCTCCACACCAGACATCACTGCGGAAACCCAGACCAAAGTATCGGCCTGCTTATCCGACATTGCTGCCTGGATGTCCAACCACCAACTGAAACTGAACATGGCCAAGACCGAGCTTATTGTCTTACCACCTAAACCCACTTCTCCCCTCCCTCCACTCTCTATCTCAGTTGATAACACCCTCATCGTCCCCGCAACCTCGGAGTCATCTTCGACTCCTCCCTCTCCTCTGCGCATATCCAGCAGATAGCCAAGACCTGTCGCTTCTTTCTCTATAACATTAGCAAAATCTGCCCTTTCCTCTCTGAGCACACCACCCAAACTCTCATCCACTCTCTCATTACCTCTCGCCTTGACTACTGCAACCTACTCCTCACTGGCCTCCCACTTTGCCATCTATCCCCCCTTCAGTCCGTTCAGAACTCTGCTGCACATCTTATCTTCCACCTGGACCGATATACTCATATCACCCCTCTCCTCAAATCACTTCACTGGCTTCCGATCAAGTACCACATACAGTTCAAGCTTCTCCTACTAACCTACAAATGCACTCGATCTGCAGCCCCTCCTTACCTCTCTACCATCATCTCCCCTTACATTCCTACCCGTAACCTCTGCTCTCAAGACAAATCCCTCCTTTCAGTACCCTTCTCCACCACCGCCAACTCCAGGCTCTGCCCTTTCTGCCTCGCCTCACCCCATGCTTGGAATAAACTCCCTGAGCCCATACGCCAGGCCCCCTCCCTGCCCATCTTCAAATCCTTACTCAAAGCCCACCTCTTTCAATGTCGCCTTCGGCTCCTAACCACTATACCTCTATTCAAGAAATCTCGACTGCCCCAACTTGACATTTCGTCCTTTAGATTGTAAGCTCCTTTGAGCAGGGACTGTCCTTTTTGTTAAACTGTACAGCGCTGCGTAACCCTAGTAGCGCTCTAGAAATGTTTAGTAGTAGTAGTGTCCAATTTGCAGTGAGTGTCGGAGAGCCTATTAATCGCATGGGCAATTGTTTTGGCGGTGAGGAGAGTGAAGTTTGACCAGGTTCGGTCCACTGGGTATTCTTCTAAGGTTGGGTCCAGTCCATTGATGAAGTTTTCGGTATCGGTAGTGTTCTGAGGAAGTGTATTGCGTAGTTTTACAATTTTTTCATTAAAGTATTTGGCGAGTTTGTCTGCTGATGGGATGTTTGTGTTGGTTGTGGTGACCACCGGGGTGGTGTCTAATAGTTTGTGTACAAGTTGGTATAGTTTCTTCGTGTCTTTGTAATCTGGTCCTATTTTAGTTTTATAGTATGTCCTTTTGGTATGTCTTATTGCATATTTGTATTTTCATTGTATTTGTTTCCAAGCATTGAGTGTGTGGTCATCTTTTGTTTTTGTTTTTTTTCCATGCTCGTTCAAGCTTCCTGGTTCGTGTTTTTAGTTTTTTCAGTTTGTCGTTGCCTGAGATCTTTTTGCATATAATGGAAGCAATGCATATTCATTGAGGAAATCCTGAAAATCCAACTGGGTTGACCAAGGTTGCCCACCTCAACTCTATCCCAAGGGACACACCAAGGCAGTAAGGTTTTCAGGATTTCCCCAATGAATATGCATGAGGTCTGTTTGCATATAGTGGAAGCAGTTCATGCAAATAGATCTCATGCATATTCATTGGGGAAATCCTGAACATCCAGCTGGGTTGAGGACCAAGATTGCCCACCCCTACTCTAACCCAAGGAACACACCAAGGCAGTCAATATGCATGAGATAGATTTGCATACTTTGAAGCAGTGCATGCACAGAAGCCAGTTCCCTAACGTTGTGCAAGCTTCTTTATGTTACCCTATTGTTAAGTTTAGCACCCCCAATCATCTTAAAAGTTGGTTCCTATGAGTGCATGTAAATTTATTGTGGCTCTCTTGGAAACTGGACTGGGTTGAGAATCCCTACTCGGGCCTCATTTTCTGAAAAATGAGTACCCTGCAACGATCGCTTTCATTTGTATGCTGTGGTGATCCCTCTCTTATTCACATAAGTACGTAAGTATTGCCATACTGGGACAGACCAAAGGTCCATCAAGCCCAGCATCCTGTTTCCAACAGTGGCCAATCCAGGTCACAAATACCTGGCAAGATCCCCAAACAGTTCATCTTGTACACAAACGGCAGGGTACTGTGAGCATTCTTTTGTACCAAAGTTTTTATTATCTCACTCTTTTGAAGTTTTCCACGGTTGTGGCATCCTGCAGCCCTGCAGAAGTGAAGACGGATGTGAATGGGAAGAAAGGAATTCTGAAAGGCTTTCATGTCGTATTAAAAGACACTCTGCTATTTCCAGAGGGAGGTGGACAGGTGAGGACAAGTATATTACTACTACTAATCATTTCTATAGTGCTACTATTTATTTAGATTTTGCTCACACCTTTTTCAGTAGTAGCTCAAGGTGAGTTACACACAGGTACACTGGATATTTCTCTGTCCCAGGAGGGCTCACAATCTAAGTTTGTACCTGAAGCAATGGAGGGCTAAGTGACTTGCCAAAGATCACAAGGAGCAGCAGCGGGATTTGAACCGGCCACCTCCAGTACTAGATGTACGCAGCACTGTACACATTATATACAGGTACTTTCTCTGTTCCCACATGGCTCACAATCTAATTTTTTTTAAATCTGGGGCAATGGAGGGTTATGGGAGTGGAGGAGTAGCCTAGTGGTTAGTGCAGCGGACTCTGATCCTGGGGAACTGGGTTAGATTCCCACTGCAGCTCCTTGTGACTCTGGGCAAGTCACTTAACCCTCCATTGTCCCAGGTACAAATAAGTACCTGTATATAATATGTAAACCGCTTTGAATGTAGTTGGAAAAACCAGAGAAAGGCGGTATATAAGTCCTTTTCCCTTAAGTGACTTGCCCAAGGTCACAAGGAGCTACAGTGGGAATCAAACCCAGTTCCCCAGGATCAGAGTCCGCTGCACTAACCACTGGGCTACTCCTCCTCCACTCCCATAACCCTCCATTGCCCCAGATAAAAAAAAAAAAAATTAGATTGTGAGCCACCTAGGAACAGAGAAAGTACCTGTATATAATGTGTACAGCGCTGCGTACATCTACACTAACCATTACGTTACTCCTCCAACAAACTAAGTCCATGCTACCTACGTAAGTAGAGCTGACCAGTTGACTGGGGCTTTCCAGATTTTCAGTAGCATCATTTATTTTTATTTATTTATTTATTTATTTGTACCATTTTTACCCTGCTCTTTCCCGCTCGATAGCAGGTTCAGTGCGGCTTACAATGTTTGGTAACAAAGTATCACGGAGAAGCTTACAATGTTTAGTAACAAAGTATCACGGAGAAGCTTACAATGTTTGGTAACAAAGTATCATAGAGATAGCACAGTTGTGTGGAGTAGGACAATAGCAGGTTCAGTGCGATTTATAATGTTTGGTAACAAAGTATCACAGAGATAGCTTACAGTGTTTGGTAACAAGGTATCATAGAAATAGCACAATTGTGTGGAGTAGGACAATAGGGAAGAATGTAGTGGGAGGGATTAAGGTATTGGTAGTATAGGTGGAGAGGAGTGGTTTGCGCATTAAGTTGGGTCATTTGGGTAGGCTTGTTTGAAGAGGTAGGTTTTCAGCAACTTTTGGAAGGGTAGGTGTTCGATGGTTGTTCGGATGTATCTTGGTATGGCGTTCCAGAGTTGGCTGCCTTTAACGGAGAAGTTGGATGCGTAGTAGGTTTTGTATTTGAGACCTTTGCAGTTGGGAAGGTGAAGATTGAGATATGTTCGAGAAGATTTGGACCCGTTCCTGGCTGGGAGATCGATCAAATTGGTCATGTAACTTGGGGATTCTCCGTGGAGGATCTTGTGGATCAGTGTGTGGACTTTGAAGTTTATTCATTCTTTGATAGGGAGCCAGTGGAGTTTTTCACGGAGTGGTGTAGCGCTTTCAAATCGTGATTTACCAAAAATGAGTCTGGCTGCTGTGTTTTGGGCGGTTTGGAGTTTTTTCAGAATTTGAGCCTTGCAGCCAATGAATATGCTGTTGCAGTAGTCGGCATGGGTGAGTACTGTGGATTGTACTAGATTACGGAAAGTTTTTTGTGGGAAGAATGGTTTTCCTCTTTTCAATACCCACATCATGTTGAACATCTTTTTCGTCATGGTTTTTGCATGAGTTTTTAAAGTTAGGTGGTTGTCTAAAGTTACTCCTAAGATCTTTAGATTCGGATATTGGGATTGTAACGTCTGGGGTGATCAGGGTTGTTGGGAGCAAAGTGGAGTGTTGTGATGAGGGGATCAAGCATTGAGTTTCTTCCTTGTTCAGGAGGCTAGGATATTCATGCCAGGGATTATTTTATCTGTGATTTCTGCCAGGTTGGATTGGAAAGGGATGAATATGGTGACGTCATCTGCATAGATGAAGGGGTTTAAGCCAGATTTGGATAGAGATTTAGCCAGAGGGATCATCATAAGGTTGAAGAGGATCGGGGATAGAGGCGATCCTTGGGGGACTCCGCATTTTGATGACCATGCAGCCGATATTGATGAGGTTGATTTGACTTGATAAGTTCTGGTAGTGATGAAACTTTTTATCCACTTGATGATGTTACCACCAATTCCTAGTTTGTCCAGTAGTTTTGTGAGAATATTGTAGTCTACCATGTCAAATGCGCTGGAAAGGTCAAACTGCAGAAGAAGTATTTTGTTGCCTATTGAAATTTCTTGTTTGAACTTGGATATTAGGGTGAGTAATACTGTTTCTGTGCTGTGTGCAGGTCGAAAACCCGATTGTGACTCATGCAGTATGGAGAACGTTTGTATGAAATCGTTCAGTTGGGAGGTCACTCTATTTTCCATCAGCTTGGTTAGAAGAGGGATGGAGGCCACAGGTCGATAGTTAGTAATATCTTTCGCTGGTTTCTTGGTGTTTTTCGGTATTGGTGTGAGTAGAATATTGTCGTGTTCAGATGGAAAGGAGCCTTGATGAAGTAGAAAATTTAGGTGGGTGGTAAGATCCGTAATGAATCGTGCTGAGGCATTTTTCATGGGTCCAGTTGGCAATGAGACTTGGAGAGTTTGGATAGTGTTATGGAGATTTCCTTAGTGCTGAGGAGAGTGAAGTCTGTCCAGTATCGGTCTGACGGGATTTCTTCTAAGTTGGGGTCCAGTTCGTCAAGGAAAGTATCGATGTTGGCGTCATCATGGGGAATTGTGTTGCACAGATTGATGATTTTATCGTTGAGGTAATTGGCCGACTGATCGGCGGATGGACAATTTGAGGTTGATGCTGTTACTGGATTAGTGTTGAGAAGATTCTTTATAATTTTGTATTGCTTTTTTATGTCTGTTCCGGTGGCTGTGATTTGTTTTGTGTAATATGATCTTTTGGCACGTTTAATACCATTTTTGTATTTCTTATGTGTTTGTTGCCACTCTTTCCACACTTTCCAGATTTTCAGTAGCATCATCTGGGTAATGCTGCTCAAAATTATTGCAGACCACAGTAGCACTATCCACTCCTACCTTAGCTGAGATAACATTTAATCATCTCTCTGACTTCATGTTCACCTTCCTTTAAATCTGTCACCTTATTTTCTAACTCCTCTTACTCTCTTACCTATCTTTCCTTGTCATCTATACCAGACCAGTCCAGACAATTGGGTTGTGTCCATCTACCAGCGGAAGGAGACAGAGAAAATAGTTCCAAGTAAACCTCCTCTTAAGGGTATCGTGCAGCCTGGAATGTTCGGTATTTTCTCTGTCTCCTAGCGGATGGTGGATGAATCGTACAGCTGCTCTGGATTGCTGGCTGGTAGCTCCTGTCCCAGATTCTTCTGGTGATAGTGGAGCCAGGGATGTGCTGGTAGCCGTGTTGGGGCTAGTTTTAGATGATACTCAATGGTCCTTAGTTCCTCATCTGCCAGCTAGGGTGATATCCATTGACCCTGGTTCCCTCCCCTCCCCTCCCTCCCCTGGCTGTCTTTCTAGCAGGGTGATGGTTGATTGTGGCATGGAGTAACTTGTTTCCCCTGTGAGGTTCTTCTGTGGTGGTAGGTATATCTGAATCTCAGCCTCTCAGGTAAAACTTTATTAATTCCTGTCACTAGTGAAGAAGGTGGTTTACAAACAAACAAAAAAAAAAAAGGAAGAAGAAGAAACTTTGTTTTTTCCCTCCTTTTCTGCCTCTGAGGTAAACCTATCACTAGTGAAGAAGGTAACATAGTAAATGACGGCAGAAAAAGACCTGCATGGTCCATCCAGTCTGCCCAACAAGATAAACTCATATGTGTTACTTTTTGTGTATACCTTACCTTGATTTGTACCTGTCCTTTTCAGGGCACAGACCGTGTAAGTCTGCCCAGCACTATCCCCGCCTCCCAACCACCAGCCCCGCCTCCCACCACCGGCTCTGGCACAGACCGTATAAATCTGCCCAGCACTATCCCCGCCTCCCGCCACCGGCTCTGCCACCCAATCTCGGCTAAGCTCCTTAGGATCCATTCCTTCTGAACAGGATTCCTTTATGTTTATCCTACGCGTGTTTGAATTCTGTTACCGTTTTCATTTCCACCACCTCCCGCGGGAGGGCATTCCAAGCATCCACTACTCTCTCCGTGAAAAAATACTTCCTGACATTTTTCTTGAGTCTGCCCCCCCTTCAATCTCATTTCATGTCCTCTCGTTCTACCGCCTTCGCACCTACTACTACTACTACTACTACTATTTAGCATTTCTATAGCGCTACAAGGCATACGCAGCGCTGCACAAACATAGAAGAAAGACAGTCCCTGCTCAAAGAGCTTACAATCTAATAGACAAAAAATAAATAAAGTAAGCAAATCAAATCAATTAATGTGAACGGGAAGGAAGAGAGGAGGGTAGGTGGAGGCGAGTGGTTACAAGTGGTTACGAGTCAAAAGCAATATTAAAGAGGTGGGCTTTCAGTCTAGATTTAAAGGTGGCCAAGGATGGGGCAAGACGTAGGGGCTCAGGAAGTTTATTCCAGGCGTAGGGTGCAGCGAGACAGAAGGCGCGAAGTCTGGAGTTGACAGTAGTGGAGAAGGGAACAGATAAGAAGGATTTATCCATGGAGCGGAGTGCACGGGAAGGGGTGTAGGGAAGGACGAGTGTGGAGAGATACTGGGGAGCAGCAGAGTGAATACATTTATAGGTTAGTAGAAGTTTGAACAGGATGCGAAAACGGATAGGGAGCCAGTGAAGGGTCTTGAGGAGAGGGGTAGTATGAGTAAAGCGACCCTGGCGGAAGATGAGACGGGCAGCAGAGTTTTGAACCGACTGGAGAGGGGAGAGGTGACTAAGTGGGAGGCCAGCAAGAAGCAGATTGCAGTAGTCTAAACGAGAGGTGACAAGGGTGTGGATGAGGGTTTCTAGTGCTCGGAAAGAAAGGGGCGGATTTTACAGATGTTGTAAAGAAAGAAACGACAGGTCTTGGCAATGAGCAGAGAAGGAGAGAGAAGAGTCAAAGATGACCCCAAGGTTTCGAGCTGAGGAGACAGGGAGAATGAGAGAGCCATTAACAGAAATAGAAAACGGGGGGAGCGGGGAGGTGGGTTTGGGGGGGAAAATGAGAAGCTCGGTTTTGGTCATATTTAATTTCAGGTGGCGTTGAGACATCCAGGCAGCAATGTCAGACAAGCACGCTGAAACTTTGGTTTGGATGCAAGGTGAGATATCAGGGGTAGAAAGGTAGATTTGGGAGTCATCAGCATAGAGATGGTAGGAAAAGCCATGGGATGAGATTAATGAACCAAGGGAAGAAGTGTAGATAGAAAAGAGGAGGGGACCAAGAACAGAACCCTGAGGTACGCCGACAGGCAGAGGGATAGAAGTAGAAGAGGATCCACCAGAGTGAACACTAAAGGTGCGGAGGGAGAGGTAGGAAGAGAACCAGGAAAGGACAGAGCCCTGGAATCCAAGTGAGGACAGGGTATCGAGAAGTATGCTGTGATCGACAGTGTCAAAAGCAGCGGAAAGATCAAGAAGAATGAGGATGGAATATTGACCTCTGGATTTAGCCAGTAATAGGTCATTGCAGACTTTAGTAAGCGCAGTTTCGGTTGAGTGGAGAGGGCGAAAACCAGATTGTAATGGGTCAAGAATAGCATGTGAGGAGAGAAAATCAAGGCAGCGGCGGTGAACAGCACGCTCAAGTAATTTGGAGAGAAAAGGAAGGAGGGAGATGGGTCGGTAATTAGAGGGACAAGTAGGGTCGAGTGAAGGCTTCTTAAGGAGAGGTGTGACCACAGCATGTTTAAAGGCAGCAGGGACAGTCGCAGTGGAAAGTGAGAGGTTGAGAATGTGACAGATAAAAGGAATAAGAGTAGGAGAGATGGCATTAAGAAGGTGGGTGGGAATGGGATCAGAGGAACAGGTGGTACATTTTGAGGAAGAAAGAAGTGTAGTTTCCTCAATAGTAACTTCAGGAAAGGAGGAAAGGGAATGAGGGGAAGGAGAGAGAGGGGAACGGACTAGTGGAGGGAGAGCTGGTGAGGTAGAGAAAGCAAGGTTTATCTTTTGAACCTTGTTGTGAAAGAATTCAGCAAGGGTCTGAGGAGATAATGAAGGGGGAGTTGGGGGAGGGGGCACCTTGAGGAGAGAGTTCAATGTGGTGAAGAGAAGTCGAGGATTAGAGCCAAGAGAGTTGGTCAGTTGGATATAATAATCCTGTTTGGCACATAAAAGAGCAGATTGGAAGGAGGTCAGCATGAACTTAAAGTGTAAGAAATCAGCAAGGGCCCGAGATTTCCGCCAGAGGCGTTCGGCGGAGCGGGTACAAGAACGTAGGTAGCGGATATTAGAAGTCAGCCAAGGTTGGGGTTTTGTACGCCTTACAGGGCGGGTCATCAAAGGTGCAAGAGTGTCTAAGGCAGAGGATAGAGTATTGTTGTAAGAAGAAACAGCCTCGTTGACAGACGTGGATGGTGCCACAGTAGAGAGGAGGTTTGAAACATGGGAGGATAGAGATGAAGGGTCAATATCGTGAAGATTCCTAGATAAATTAGATAGGATAGGACGGGACTGGGAGGGAGGAGATTTAAGTGTGAAAGTTATAAGATGGTGATCAGAGGAGGGATGATCAGAGGCAAGGAAACTAGAAGGTGAACAGTTGGAGGAGAAGATGAGATCAAGACAGTGACCATTTTGATGAGTGGGGGAGGTGGAGCATAGTTGGAGATTAAAGGACGACGTTAAAGCGAGTAACTTGGAAATATAAGAGTTGGAAGGATCACTAGCAGGAATATTAAAGTCACCAAGGATGAGAGAGGGGGAGGAAGGATCATGGAAGAAGGCAAGCCAGGCGTCAAAGTCACTGAGAAAGGATGAAAGGGACTTATCAGGGGGACGATAAATGACCGCTATTCGAAGAGGCAGAGGAGAGAAAAGGCGGATAGAGTGGACTTCAAAGGAGGAAAAACAGTGAGATTGAGGTGGAAGAAGGGGTTGAAATCTGGAGGAGGGAGAGAGAAGTAGTCCAACACCGCCCCCACGGCCAGCAGGGCGAGGAGTATGTGAAAATAGATAACCGCCATGGCACAGGGCTGCGACTGAAGCAGAGTCATCAGGGCAGAGCCAGGTTTCTGTTATGGCGAGCAGATGGAGGTGACGCGAGATAAAGAGGTCCTGGATATAGGGGAGTTTGTTACAGATACAGCGGGCATTCCATAGGGCGCAAGAGAAGGGCAGAGAAGAGGAGGGGAGTAGAGGAATAGAGATGAGGTTAGAGAGGTCACGGTGAGATCTGTAGAGTTGGGATAATAGTTGGTGAGGAGGGCCAGGATTGGGATTGATGTCACCAGCTGAGAGTAAGAGAAGGAGTAAAAGAGAGCGGAGAAGAGTAGGAGAGGTGTGGCCACGAAGGCGTCGAAGGCGAGAGGTATTTAGGTGGAATGGGGAAGGCAAAATGGAGGGAAGAAAGAGACGGAGATTAAAAGCCAAGAGGGAGGAAGAGGGTAGGAGAGAAGGTGAGGTGATGAAGTCAATGGATGGGAAGTGAGTTCCTGTAGCGGAGAGAGGTAGGGGGTGAGGGAAAAGATTAGGAAGGGACAGAGCTAGGAAGAGAATGTGAATAGGGGCCATAAACGATTAAGGTACTTTAGCAACTGGAAAAAGATTAGATACAAAGAGAAAAATGCCCCAACGGCGCGCGGCACCTAGAGCGGAGGCCCTGAGTGGATCGGGGTGGACCTGGGTGTCACCCCGGAGAAGGCTGTAAGGATATGCAGATGAGCTGCAAGTCCTCCACAGCACCTGAAAGGCAGCCGGTGGTAGAGGTGGGTACCTCTCAGCTGAGGAAAGGCTTACCAGGGGTTAGGCCGAAGCCAGCATTCCTCCCCCTGAGGGTCGCCTGATCCTAGCCAAAAAGCACCTCCGGAAAAGGTTCATTTGCGGATTAATAGTTTTCAAATATTTGAACGTCTGTATCATATCAAATATTTAAAAAAAAGAAGAAACTTTGTTTTTCCTTCTTTCTTTTGCCTGTTACCTGATTTATTTTCCTGCCTTTGCCAGTGTATTCTAGGGGGCCGCTTGCGAAGTTTATTTGAATTTCGCTGGCCGGCGTCTGATTCTGATCTTGGACCCTTCCGAGCTGGTACCAGTTGCTTTGATTTTTTTTTTTTTTTTTGGTGGGGGGGGGGGGGGGGGGGGGGGGGGGGGGGGGGGGCATGGCTCGTGTCTAGATCACGAAACTACAGACCGTCCGGTCTCTGCTGCTTCAGGCATCTTGCTTGAGACGCTCCTGCTATTTGATTCTTGTTTTGGCAGTAGTTTTTCCTCCTTTCCTTAGGGAGGTTCTGGTTCTCTCGTCCCCATGGATACCTCCTGTCTGCTCTGGTTTGTCTGCAGGGTACTTTCCTTCTGGTGGGTGGTCCAAGTTGTCCTTGGTGTGCAACTGGTAGATCAAATCACTCTTCTGAGTACCCTCGGGAGCGCCATTCTTGCCAGTCTTTTGCTTGGACTCAGTTCAGTGTCTCTTTATGGGAATGTGCCTTTTTAGGACTAGTTGGCCACAGCTCTTTCTTGCTTCCCATGCTTTCGGGCGGATTTTGCCTTTTCTAGTTTCAGGCGTCTCTCTCCTGGCACATTTGGCACTTCTTTCTTGTTCTGTAAGGGGCGCAGTTCTTTCCTTCTGAGCAGATCTATTGCTGTGCATCTGGATTATCACCTCTTAGCTCTGTGCTTTTCTCTACTTTTCTGCAGGGAAGTGGTTCTGTTCTAGGTCTGGAGTTTGACTCTCCCTTAGCTGGTTTTTCCTCAGTTTAGTGGTAGTGGCCAGCTTTCTCTTTGTTCCTGGCCTGGTGAGAGTTGTTTCTTCCTTAGTGCCTTACGGCTGCATTTTGCTCCCTATGGTCTGAGGATTCCAGATCTGTGATGCTTACCTCCCTCTTGGAGGGAGTTCTTTCTCTCCGTTGACTGCTGCTCCATATCGGTTGCCTAGGAGGGCGGTCATTGTGGCTCAGAGACCACTTGGGGGCCGAGAGTGTCTCTTGGGGCATGGGGCTTTCTCTTCTTGTAGTTTTAGTCCCTCTGGGCCAGGGGAATGCAGCGCCAGGTCTGCATTTCCACAAGTTGTGCTCCTTTCCTGTTGGCCTCCTTGCAGCACCTTCTTCTGGCTGTTTTCCGGGGCTCCATTTATGCATTTTGCTTGTTGAGCACAGCTCCGTCGCTGCTTGTTGAGCACAGCTCCGTCGCTGCATGTCGAGCATGGCTCTGTCGCTGCATGTTGGACACGGTTCCACAGTTCCAGGTTGGATTTAGCTCCATCGCTGTATGTTGAGGACAGCTGTATCATGGCATGTTGAGTGAAGTTCCTTTGCTGCTTATTCTGCAACCTTTCATCTCTGCATGTTGAACGCAGCTCTATTGTCACATGTTGAGTGCAGTCTTTCTCTGCAGGTCACAGTCCTGTGTCTGCGTGTAGAACATGGCGCTGTGTCTGCCTGTGGAACGTAGCTCCTTGTCTGTGTGTGGCATGCAGCTCTCTCTTTGCATATGGAACACAGCTCCCTGTCTGCATGCAGAGTGTAGCTCCATCTCTGTGTGTTTAGCACAATTCTTCTTTGCAAATTGGGCGAAGTTCCAGGGTGGTATGTGGAGCACAGCTCTGTGACTGCAGGTGCTACACAGCTTCATGTCTGCGTAAGAAGCATAGCTCCTTGTCGGCGTGTGGAGTGCTACTCCTTGCCGGCGTCTGGAGGCGCAGTTCCTTGCCAGTGTTTTATACACAGTTCCATCTCCACCGCAGCTTCAGTTCTGTAGGTACCTCTAACATCCAGCTCTTTCAGTGGAGCACTACTCATCCTCTGTCTGTTACTCTCAGCTTTTTCTCTGCTTGTTCAGCGCATTTCTATCTTTCTCTGCCCGTGGTGCATGGCTCAGTTTGTGTGCTTTGAGTGCAAATCCGTTTGTTCTCGTTGAGCACAGATCCTACTCTGCCTGATGAGTGCAGCTTCGTTTCTGTCCCTTGAGCACAGTTCAGTCTCTGACTGTGGAGCGTATTTTCACCTTTGCCTGTTGGGCACTGTTTCGCCTTGTCGGTCAACCCCAGCTCTTTTCTGCAGGTTGGATACAGTAACTTCTCAGCAGCTTGGCATACCACAGTTTAGATTGCTAGACAAGGCTGTCTTGTCTCCTGTTAGCTACCATTCCTGTGGCACCTTTTCTTGCCGTAGCCTCTTGGTGGCTGGTGAGAAGCTTCTCCATTGCTCGAGTTTGAATTTGTCTCTGCTCCTTTTGTGGCTGCTTGGCAACTTGGGAGTCTTTTCTCCACAGTGTGGCTCTCGACTCTCTTTCTTTTTGTCTCCTTTTGTTCTCTTGGCTCTGTTCTTTCATCCCTAAGTCCAGAGCGAGCTGGTTGAGGAGTACTCTCTTTCTACGGTTGTATACCTGGTATGCTGCTGCCCTTTTTTTCATGGTTCTCCTGAAGAGACTAGCGCTCCAGTTAGTTGGTTCTCTTGACTCTGGAGTCTCTTCTTGTTCTGTGGAGTTTGATTCTCTTACTAGGCGCTGGTCTAGGTGGTTCCTGGGCCTTGCTTCCTTTCTTCTATGAAGTGTGGCGCACTGTTTGTTTGGGGTTGCATACTCCTAGTATTTGTTAGGGTCGCTTCATCCGACCATCTTGGACTCTAGGCAGACTGGCAGCTTTGGGAGTTAGTCCTGCCAGGGTTCAGAGAAGTGAATCCCGATCTAGAAGAGAGAGTTCTTCTCCTTGTTGCTCGGATACGACTGTTGCCTTCCTTCCAAGGGGGATCCTTTGGCATGAGTATCTTTTGCTGCTTCTTTTGCTACTCTTGGGACAGGGGTATGTAATTTTTCTTTTGCTCAGGACGTTTGTTTTACATCCTACGGCTTCAGTTCCTTTTCTAGGGTCTAATTCTGTTCCATTTTGGTAGCCTGGTGGTTCGGATATTCGAATCCTTTTCTGCTGATCAGTTGTTTGCTATGTGTATAGCTTTGTTGATTTTTCAACCTTCTTCATTCTTCTTTTCAACCCCCCCCCCCCCTTTGGGAAACTGCTTTGCTACATCCCATTAGTCTGGACTGGTCTGGTATAGATGACAAGGAAGGAAAAATTATGTTCTTACCTGATAATTTTCTTTCCTTTAATCATACCAGACCAGTCCAGATGCCCTCCCTGGCTAAAGTCTGTCAGAGTGTTGTTTCTTTTAGGTATCCCTGGCTGCTGCAAAACGCTTCAATACGGTGGGATGTCCTACAGCACTGCCTACTTCATCTTCTCTATTCAATCTCCTGCCACTTGTTGTTGTGCCAGCTGTGTATGCCTGTTACTTGGGATCACGGAGTTCTTTCCCTGGATTCAGGGATAGATCTCTATGTGCTTGGGCAAGCTCGGTATGGACCATTCCCTCCCGCTTACTTTACTGTGAGGGGAGGTTGCAGTTGCCTTTGGCCAAGCAGGAACAGTGAGGTTCTGCATATTGGCTCCAAGAGTTTGCCTGTTTGGTATTAACTGTGTTTTCTTCTAGACTTCATAGCACCATTGCTTGGCTATTCGAAATACTGAACATCCAAGCTGCACTATACCCTTAAGGGGCGGTTTACTTGGAACTATTTTCTCTGTCTCCTTTCGCTGGTAGATGGACACAACCCGTTAGTCTGGACTGGTATGGTAAGAACATAATTTTTCCATATGTTCCATCTTTGCTTATACCCTTCACTGTCAATTAAAATGTTCTATTACTTATTGTGTTGACATTGTAAGTAGTATACTACGCCATACTTTGTATTGTTATTTGAATATGTTTGATTTATTCTTACTGTACACCGTCTTGAGTGAATTCCTTCAAAAAGACGGTAAATAAGTCCTAATAAAAAAATTAAAATATCCAGGTAGCACTGGGATGGAGCAGGGTGCACCTCTCAGTTATCCAGTTAGGACAGGAAAAAGGATTTGGGCCACCACAGATCCTGTCAGTGCGTAAATAGCATAAGGCCCGCACTGGATGAGCGGTTAAGGCAAGTCACTTAACCCTCTGTTGCCCCAGGTACAAAATAAGTACTTGTATATAATATGTAAACTGCTTTGATGTAACCACAGAAAGGCAGTAGATCAAATCCCATCCTCTTTCCCTTTAAGGGAGTAGCATTGCTAGCTGTGGGCAATTGAAGGTATAACCTAGGAGAAAACTGACAAGGGGAAGTGGTAGAGAGAAACCAGGACCAACCAAACAGGGAAAAACAAATGATCAGTTGATAACGATACAAAATAATTTTATAGCCAGGTTTTAGAAAATGAAGTATGTCAACTTTGAAAATGTGCATTTCTTAATGTAAAAAATTAAGAAATTTCTTAACGGGCAGACTGGATGGACCGTACAGACTGGATGGCCGTCATCTACTATGTTACTTTTCTCATTACAGGAGGAAATGTGTTTCTGTATCTCTGCCTTCATTGTAGAGCTGTACCAAATATCCGTATTCTATTCGATTTAGCCCCAGATAGTGCGCCTAATATATTATTTGTATTCGGCCAAATAGTGATATAAATTACATTCCATATCATCATGCCGATCAATCCATAGACTGGTGGGTTGTGTCCATCTACCAGCAGGTGGAGATAGAGAGCAATCCTTTTGCCTCACTGTATGTGGTCATGTGCTGCCGGAAACTCCTCAGTATGTTCTCTATCTCAGCAGGTGGTGGTCACACACAGCAGCAGCTCTGGCTAGGTCTCCAAGCCTAATTCTTAGGTTTTGTTGAGTACCTGGGGTTGAGGGCTCCCTTAAAAAAAAAAAAAAAAAAAAAAAAATTTGAACGTCCTTTAAGGGCGTTTATTTCAACGTTTATATCAACGTTTATTGCAGCTGCTCACTGGGACACCAGTTCGTTACAGCTCAGAGCGAGAAGCAGGTAATTTTACCTTTTATAGCGGGTAGGGGGTTCCCCGTTCGGTCTCCATGTGGCTTATGGCGTCGGAGGGCGAGGGCGCAAAGATTCGCTCCCCGGACCGCGTGTGTGCGTCTAGCGTGTGTGCGGGGGTTTCAAAGCCTGACTCGCCTTTGTTTGGGCGTCAGCTTGGAGTCCGGTCAGTGTCCCGGGTCTTCCTCCGGTGCGGCGTTTTTTTCCCGCCATAAGCGCCCATCCCCCGCTGCTCCCCCCCCCCCCCCCATTTTGGCCGGCCACTCTGCTCGGACGGCTTCTTCTTGGGCCGCCCTCGAGGTGGGAGACGTTAATGCTATGGTCGCCCTTGATTCGGGCGATGGCAAGAAAGCGGCGAAAGTTAAGCGCCGTTCTTTCCGTGCGGCTGCTTCTCGGAGTTTCGCGCCGGACGCCATTTTGGATGCGCAGCATGTTCCCCCCCCCCCCGCTCTTGCGAGCGCTGGTTGAGGGTGCGTCTAGGGCCGTGGCCCAGGCGGCAGAAGTGCACAGTCTAGGGGGTTGTCCCCTGAGTTCATTTTGCTGCTGCATCAGGCTTTTCTTATGCTAAACGCTGCCCCGGCTCCCCCCTCTGATCAAGGGGTTGAGGCCTCCGGAAGCAAACGCCCTTGGGTGGACTTCCAGGCCCTTGATGTAGATGAGGGCATCGTATCTAAGTTCTCCCAATGGTCCTTTGGGAATTCCTTGGAGGAGACGGATTCCCGCTTGGATGGAGCGGATGACCCCTCTGCAGCACGGATCTTTCGCTCAGAGAATTTGCCCAACCTGTTAGTGCAGGCCATGAGCATTTTGAAGATTTCCTCTCCGGAGGACGTCTCTCCCTCAGCCTCTGTTGGCTCTGCCATTATGCTGGGGACAAAGCGCCCACCTAGAACCTTCCAAGTGCATGAAGCCATGCACACCTTGATTTCGGCTCATTGGGATTTCCCAGAAGCGAGCCTTAAAGTGGCTAGGGCTTTGTCCCGCCTCTATCCTCTGCCTGAAGGTGAACGGGAGGCCTTTCTTGGGCCTACCGTGTTCTTTAATCACTGCGGTGACTAAGAAAACGGCGTTGCCGGTGGAAGGTGGAACAGCGTAAAGGACGCCCAAGACAGGAGATTGGAGGCGGCTTTAAAGTCGTCCTTCGAGGCGGCTGCTTTAAGTTTGCAGGCCTCAATTTGCGGCTCCTATGTGGCCAGGGCGTGCCTGATGCTGGTGCAGCGGGCTTCCCCCTCGGATCCTTCGGGCTTGGCCTACTTGGCAGACTTGCTGTATGATGTCTTGAGAGCCTCGGCTAAAGGTATGGCTCAGACAGTCTCTGCACGGCGGTGGCTTTGGCTAAAGCATTGGTCTGTTGACCATGCCTCTAAGTCTCGCCTGGCTAAGTTGCCTTTTAAAGGCAAGCTGCTCTTTGGGGTCGAGCTGGACAAGATTGTGACCGATCTCGGCACGTCTAAGGGCAATAGGTTACCGGAGGTCAGGGCTTGGGCCAGTGGTGCCCGCCCCGGTTCCTCCAAAGGACGGTTTCGGGAAGCCCGTCGGTATCGCCCGGGCAAGTCGGGCTCCTCTGCCCCCTTTTCCTTCATAAGGAACTTCTCCCCCAAGCAACATTCCTTTCGCAGAGACCGCCGTCCCGGAGGTGCCTCCTCCGGTCCTCCCCCAGGGTCTCATACACAATGACGGGGCACTGGTCCATGGCCCAGAGCAGATTGGAGGACGCCTATCCTCATTTCTGGGCGAGTGGACCAGGGTAACTTCAGTCGCTTGGGTGCTGGAAGTCATCAGAGATGGCTACAAGCTAGAGTTCTGCCGACCCTTAAGAGATGGGTTTGTGCACTCTCCCTGCAAGTCTCCGGTCAAAGCTGTGGCAGTGCAGCAGACTTTGGACAATCTGATCCGCCTGGGTGCGGTCGTTCCGGTGCCAGAAGATCAGCTTGGCAAGGAGCGTTACTCCATTTACTTTGAGGTTCCAAAGAAAGGAGGTTCTGTCCGGCCTATCCTTGACCTCAAAGGGGTCAATCGGGCCTTGTAAGTTCGGCACTTCCGGATGGAGACTCTCCGCTCTGTTATAGCGGCAGTGAAGGCAGGGGAGTTCCTGGCATCCTTGGACATCAAGGAAGCTTACTTGCATATTCCCATCTGGTCTCCTCATCAACGCCTTCTGCGTTTTGCAATTCTGAGCCGACACTTCCAGTTCAGAGCCCTCCTGTTCGGGTTGGCTGCTGCTCCGCGGACCTTCTCCAAAGTAATGGTGGTCATCGCGGCCTTCCTTCGCAAGAAAGGAGTACAAGTCCATCCTTATCTGGACGACTGGTTGATCCGAGCCCCCTCTTATGCAGAGTGCGGCAGAGCTTCAGACCGGGTGATTGCTCTTTTGAGCTCCCTGGGGTGGATCATCAACTGGGAGAAAAGCCAGCTATGCCCGACTCAGTTCCTGGAGTATCTGGGAGTTCGATTCGACTCCCAAGTGGGCAGAGTGTTCCTGCCAGACAATCGGATTGTCAAGCTTCAGGCTCAGGTGGACAAGTTCCTAGCAGCCTCTCCTCTTCGGGCTTGGGACTATGTGCAGCTGTTGGGCTCTATGTCAGCCACGATGGAAGTAGTGCCCTGGGCCAGGGCCCATATGAGACCTATACAGCTCTCTCTGCTGCAGCGATGGACTCCAGCTTCGGAGGATTACGCTGTGAGCCTTCCCTTGGATCCCTTGAATGCCTCTTATGACCCCGGAGTGGGTTGTCGTCACGGCGGATGCCTCTTTGACGGGCTGGGGAGCCCACTGCTTGGGAAGGACAGTGCAGGGGCTCTGGTCCCCTGCAGAGGCAAAGTGGTCTATCAAACCTCCTGGAACTCAGAGCCATTCGGTTGGCGCCTTTGGAGTTTCTCCCGGTCCTGGCGCTGAAGCCAGTACGGGTCCGGTCGGACGATGCCACGGCTGTGGCCTATGTCAATCCCCAGGGAGGTACCATGAGCGCCCCTCTAGCCAAGGAGGCCATGAAGCTATGCCTGTGGGCGGAAGCAAACCTGGAACAGCTGTCGGCGGCCCACATTGCGGGAGTCATGAATACTGCTCAGGCCTTCTTGGACATCACGAAGCGCTGGGGCCAGCCGAGCCTAGATCTGATGGGCTTATCAGCCAATTGCCAAGTGCCGCGCTTTTTCAGCAGAGGACGGGACCCTCGATCTCTAGGAGTAGATGCTCTTCTTCAACAGTGGCCTACACAGGAGCTTCTCTATGTGTTCCCGCCTTGGCCCATGTTGGGCAGGGTGCTAGGCCGGGTGGCAAAGCATCCGGGCCAGATAATCCTGGTGAGTCTGGATTGGCCCAGACGTCCCTGGTATGCATACTTGATCAGGCTCAAAGTGGACGGCCCTCTGCAGCTGCCAGCGGAGCGGGGCCTGTTGCATCAGGGTCCCGTGGTAATGGAGGATCCCTCCCCCTTTGGTCTTTCAGCCTGGCTATTGAGCGGCAGCGTCTGAGGAAGAAGGGCTTCTCAGACAAGGTCATCGCCACTATGCTGGGAGCGAGGAAGCGCTCTACTTCTACTGCTTACGCCAGGGTTTGGCGTACCTTTGCATCGTGGTGTGAGGCAGGCTCTCTTTCTCCCTTCACTGCTCCAATTTCTTCAGTATTGGCATTCCTGCAAGAAGGTCTGGAAAAAGGCCTGTTGCTCAGTTCCCTTAAGGTCCAGGTAGCGGCTCTTGCTTGCTTCAGGGGTCACCTGAAGGGTGCTTCCCTGGCCTCGCAGCCAGATGTGGTACGCTTTCTCAAGGGAGTTAATCACCTGCGCCCTCCTCTGCACTCAGTGGTACCTGCGTGGAATCTCAATCTGGTGCTAAGAACCTTGCAGAAGCCGCCTTGTGAACCCTTGTCGAGGGCATCTCTGAAAGACCTGACATTGAAAGCAGTCTTTTTGGTGGCTATCACTTCAGCCAGAAGAGTTTCCGAGCTCCAGGCGCTATCATGTCGGGAGCCCTTTCTGCAGTTCACTGAGGCAGGAGTGTCTATTCGCACAGTGCCTTCCTTCCTGCCCAAGATTGTTTCTCGCTTCCATGTGAATCAGCAGCTCTGTCTACCCTCCTTTCGTAGGGAGGACTACCCAGAGGAGTACTCTGCTCTCAAATATCTAGATGTGAGACGAGTCATCATCAGATACTTGGAAGTGACCAATGATTCCGGAAGTCGGATCATCTGTTTGTGCTGTTTGCAGGTCCTCGTAAGGGTCTGCAGGCTGCCAAGCCTACAGTGGCACGATGGGTCAAGGAAACCATTGCAGCGGCTTATGTGGCTGCGGGGAAGGTGCCGCCTATCCAGCTGAAGGCTCACTCCACTAGAGCACAGGCGGCCTCGATGGCAGAGGCCGGGTCCGTCTCCTTGGAAGAGATTTGTAGGGCGGCAACTTGGGCATCGGCTCATACCTTCTCCAGACATTACCGCTTGACTGTGGCTGCTCGGGCGGAGGCCCGGTTTGGAGCTTCAGTGTTGCAGTCAGGGATTTCTATGTCCCGCCCTGGGTGAGTACTGCTTCGGTACATCCCACCAGTCTATGGATTGATCGGCATGATGATATGGAAGGTAAAATTATGTATCATACCTGATAATTTTCTTTCCATTAATCATAGCCGATCAATCCATAGCCCCTCCCAGATATCTGTACTGTTTATGTTTCAATCGTTTTTATTGCAAATTTCAATAAACAGTGTACAGGTGTGCAATGATCTTTGCAGGATTAACAGCTAAATCAACACTATTACAACGATGCACTCCAATGTATCTATCTAACAGTTCTTCTATCTCTTCCCAGCTTCCCCCCCTTCAAAACTCCCCCCCACCTTCCCCTCCCTCCCCCCCCCCCCAGTTCCTCAATGATCTACTATCAGTCTACAGGTATTCAGGGTCTCTCATTTTTGCATCTACACAGTCTCTCAATTTAGAATTTTGCTCTTTGCACTTGGTTGTAGGGTATTCCAAAATTCCGCCCAGGTGGTTTCCAGCTTTTTGCCCTCCACAGAGGAAGTGTCTGTAATTCCACATCGTTCTAGTTTTAGCAGTTCAATCATATTTGTCCTCCAAGCTCCCAGCGTGGGCCCCTCCTTCGCTCTCCAATTGAGCAGGATTATCTTCTTGCCGATCAGCACTGCCCTGTGCAGAAAGGAGTTAAGTCCTGGTGGGGCCTGTCCCGTGTAGCAGTATTTTCCAAAGAGTAATAAAGGCTGCCTCTGTATTGTGTTGCATCTCCAGTATTGTTTGACGGCCGCTAACAGCTGGGACCAAAAACGCACCACCCGAGGGCAAGACCAGAACATATGTCCTAGTCCCACCAATGCCTGGGCACAATGAGGGCATGCACCTGTGCCACCATATCCTGCCTTAAATGCCCTAGCTGGTGGGATATAAAGTCGTAAGGCAAATTTATATTGTATTTCCCAGTATCTGGCATATATTGAGGTGCGTAATGCCAATTGTAAAAAGTTCTGCAATACCTCTTCCGACACATCCGCGTTCAGATCTATTGCCCATTTCTGTGCTCTGCCTCTGTAGTCAATGTCCTCCGTGGAGTCCTGTAGATATCTGTGATGGAATCGCAGGGGCACTTTGTTTTGGGCCCCCAGTGTCAATGCTGTGTTTAAAGTGTCCTGTACATCCTCGCTTAAGTTGGTCCAGCCCAGTTCAGATAAATAGTGTTGTATCTGCAAATGCGCAAACTGATCAGTCTCTGGTAAGTTGAATTCTGTTTGCAGTTCCCGGAATGGTCGCGCTCTGCCCTCCTCTGTCAACAGCTGGTACAGATACTGAATTCCTTTTTTCCTCCATCTGGCAAACATCGTTGAGGTTGTGCCCTCTGTAAAATCTGGGTTATGAAGCAGAGGCAAAAAGGGGGTCGCAGACCACTCGAACCAGTGTCTCCTGCACAGCCATCTCCATGCCGCCCTTGCTGATTGGACGAATGGATTGTTTCTTAAGTTGGGTTTGACTCTGCTGCTGCCCGTTGCATGTAGCCACCACCCTAAATGTATTGTGGGTGAGAGGGCCTGTTCTATTTGTGTGCTTGAAAACTCTCCATGTCCTGTTAGCCAATCTCTAATGTGTCTCATCGAGCATGCTATGGTCAAGTATCTTATGTTGAGTAGGCCCATCCCCCCATGCAGTCTCGGCTTCTGAATGACACTCAACGGGAGCCGAGGCTTCCGCCCTCTCCATAAAAATGTCTGAATCGATTTATTAAGGGCCTTTTCCTCTCTCTGTCTTAAATATAATGGGAGCATCTGAAATAGGTATAACCATTTAGGGGCTATCATCATGTTAACTAATCCTATGCGTCCTGATAAGGAAAGTGGGCATGTATTCCACAGGTTTAACATGCGTCTGGTCTCTTGTAGGACTGGAAGCACATTCTTATCGTATAGGAGCCCCATATCAGCAGGTACTATTACCCCCAGGTACTTAATCTGATCCTCTGCCCATTGCAGAGGAAACGTTTCTCCCCATTCATGCCTCAGTTCCTGATCTAGGGGCAGTGCCAAAGATTTTGTCAGATTCAGCCGGAAGCCCGAGAGCCTGCCATAACTGTGTACAGTGTCTAGGAGGTGTTTTAACGATGTTCGGGGAGTGCTCAACAGCAACAGCAGGTCATCCGCGTATGCCAACACCTTTATCTCATACTGTCCTATTTTGACCCCCTGTATACCCTCATGTAGTCGGATCTTGTTCAGCAAAGGTTCTAGGGTCAACAGGAAAAGTAACGGGGATAGCGGGCAACCTTGACGTGTTCCTTTCTCAATGTCAAATCCCTCTGTTCGGATTCCATTAACTAGTAGCATGGCCCGGGGGTCAGTGTATAGTGTTGTTACGGCCTGTAGTAGCCATCCCGTGATGCCTATCCATTTTAATGTTTCAAACAGAAAGGGCCATGACACCCGGTCGAATGCCCGCTCTGCATCAAGGCTCACCGCCAATTTTTGAGAATGTGTGTTAGGAGCTACTAGTGTGGCTAATATGAATTTTCGCACATTCAGGACTGATTGGCGCCCCCTAACGAATCCAGCCTGATCTTCTTTAACCAATTGTGGGAGAAGAGGTGCCAGCCGGTCTGCTAATATCCTTGACAATAGTTTGGCTTCCACATTGATCAGGGAGATTGGTCTATATGAGCTAGGTTGTAATGAGTCTCTCCCTTTTTTTGGAATTAAGCTTATCAGGGCCGTATTAGCATGCAAGGGGAATCGCCCATTATCCACTACTTCGTTAAGATATTCCGTCAGGGGCCCCAGTATTTTTTGTTTAAGCATCTTATAGAATTCACTAGATAGTCCATCGGGCCCTGGTGCTGAGTGCGTTTTTAATGCTCCTATAGCCTTCTGGAGCTCTTTTGCACCAATCGGTTTGTTAAGTTGATCGAGGTGTTCTGGAGATATTTTCCCCATGTTAGCGTTATCGAGGTATGTTCTGATGGCTTCTTGAATGCCTCCCGTCTCTTTCTCCCCCTTATATAAAGTAGCAAAATGCTGTTGGAAAATTTGGGCTATCTCATCTGGTTTAGTGATGATCTCTCCCCTTTGCCCACGTACCGCTGCGATGTAGTGGGTCTTTCGTGTGCCCTTAACTAGTCTCGCAAGCATCCCCCCTGCCTTATCTCCATATTTAAACAATCTATATTTTCTAAACAGCATTGAGCGTGCCGTTCGTTCCTGGAGTAAGCTGTTTAATGCCACCCTCGTAGATGTAAGGAGCTCATAGGTGTTTTGCGAGGGGTGTCTGGCATACTGCTTTCTTGTTTCCCTTAGCTGCCTCTCCAGAGCTACTATGCCTTGGGCCATTCGCTTATTTCGTTTGCTCACATACGCTATGACCTGTCCCCGCAAAACCGCCTTGGCTGCAGACCAATACAAAATGGGATCCTCTACATGTGCCTGATTATGTGTGTGAAATTCTTCCCATTGCTGATGTAAATGTTCTGCAAATTCTTTCGATGCGTATAAGTATGCCGGGAATCTCCACCCCGGGGACTGCCGAAAATATGCCTCTCCTTCCAAGTCAACCCATATCAAGGCATGGTCAGAGATTTCTTCGGGGCCTATGACCGCCTCTGTTACTTTCTGAAATATGTCGGGGGATGTTAGTATATAATCCAGGCGAGACTGGGTGCGGTGTGCCCGGGAGGTATGAGTGTAGTCTTTCTCCTCACCGTGTAATATCCTCCATGGATCTAGCAAGCCTGTTTTCTGACAGAACGAATCTAAAAGGGAAGTGTCTAGTGTGGCTCCAGCACTCGGTTTCCTCGTCCTGTCTAGAAGGGGGTCTAGCACTTGGTTCATGTCCCCGGCAACCACCACAGGGAGGCCTGCATGTGTGTGGCAATGTGTTAGTAGCTGCGCATAGAAACGTTTGGCAGATGTGTTGGGGCCATATGCTGAGATCAGAAGCATTTGTTTCCCTTGCAGGTTAAGCTGTATTACCACTATTCTTCCTTCCCCATCTTTGAATAGCATTTTCGCGGTTCCTTTCAAAGTTTTATGTAATAGGATAGCCGTCCCACCCCTTCTTCCTGTTGCCGGGGAATAGAATACCTCTCCCACCCATCCTCTTTTCAATTTTTCGCACTCTTCTTTTGAGAGCCTAGTCTCCTGTAGGCAAGCTATACCCGCCCCGTGTCTTTTAAGAGCCGATAGTATTTTGGTTCGTTTGGTGGGAGATGTGATGCCACCCACATTCCAAGATACTAGCCTTGTCTTATCCACCCCACCCGTGAGTTTCCACTATTGCCGATGCAAACATGTTGACCTGTGGCTCCCGGGCTCCCAGCCTGGCCCCGAAGACCTTTCTCTTCCATTTCTGTGTGTGTTCCACCCTATCTTTAAAGCTCTTCTGTTGTTTCTTGAGACTGCGTTGTATAGATTCTTTCCTCCCCTGAGAATACCTTGCAGCGTTAGTTGTAACTATTATTGAATCCCTCCTACCCACCTTGCCCTCCCCCCGTATTCTGCCCCAACTATCTACTTTCCCCAACTTCTTGACAGCAAATCTGTAGGAGCCCCTGCTATGCCCGAGACCCCCCCACCAGACCTGATGTGTTTGCGCCCTAGTCTACGTTATGTATTATGTGCCCAACAGCAGCTTTCTTATCATATCTCACCAGCTGAGATCTCCAGTCATTCTCCTGATTGTCCTTCCTCCAACTGTTGTCTGCTCTGTTCTAGATTGTATATATGATCTTTGGCAGCCGCCTCCGAATCAAATGATTTCCATTTTCCATTTTGTCGAATCTTTAGTACCGCAGGGTATATCAGCATGAATTGGATCTGTAGCTCCTGTAGCCGTCGGCATAGTGGTGTGAACTTCTTTCTGCGATCTTGTAAGGACACTGAATAGTCTTGGAAGATTCTTACAATTTTCCCTTCAAATTTGGTATCGTCTCGTTTCAAGCGATATCCCCTCAAAATCTCCAGCTTGTGCAGGTAGTTATGAACTTTTAAGATAACTGCACGTGGAGTCTGGCGGCCATCTTGAAAACGGCCTATTCGGTGCACTCTTTCTAGGCATAACGCTCCAGCGTGATCGGACAACGCGAATTCATCCGTCAGCCATTTTTCAACCACTGTTGCTAGCACTGAGTCTTTTACTGATTCTGGGATGCCGATCAAGCGTAAGTTGCTCCGTCTGCCCCTGTTTTCTAGGTCGTCTACTTTCTGCTGCAGCGTTTCCACCGTCGCTTTAGTGATTTGCTGTTGGCTATGTAGGGGGGCCTGCGCGTCTTCTATGTCTGACACTCGCCGCTCGAGTTCTCCAATGCGCTTCGTTGCGTCCTCCAGGCGGGAATCATACTGTTCTAGCTGCGCCGAGATTTTTGCTAGACGCGGTTCCAGCGCTTGTGTCACCGCGGCAGTCAGTTGTGCTAGCTGAGATGCGGTGAAGTTCTGTTCGCCTTGTGGCGGGGCCTTCTCTTCAGCGTGGTCCGCCGCCTTAGCCCTGTCCTTCGCCGCTTTTGCGCCGCGTGCCGGCATCGCCTTTGTTCCAGTTTCCACAAATTTATCCATCAGCTGTGTTGTTGATCTTCCGCTGTTGTTGCGGCGATTAGCGTGGGCTTTTTGTGATTTTTAAGGTAAAATCTGGCAGCGGGGCCTCGGAGAGCAAAGACACACGTCTTCCTCTCTCACCGCATCACGTGACTCCATCTGTACTGTTTATATTCTGGTTGCTTTTCAGGTTCAAGTTTAGTCTTCAGTTCCTGTTCAAGAGGACTTCGTGTTCAAGTTTTTTCAATTGGATTCTTCAGGAATTGCGACGATTTTGTGTTACAGTGAGCTGCTGCATTCCTCTCCCCTCCATTTTACGGGGCTGGATTGAGACCTAAATTCTGCCAGCGCTCCCTCCCGCTTCGTGCGGCTGTAGGGTAGCTTTGTACCCCTCCCGCTTCGGCAGTGTTAGGGTCGGTCAGCTCCTCCCGCGGTTGCGGTTGCAGGATAAGCCCGATCCCCCCGCATCGGCGGGTGTGGTGTCCCTCCCCCGCTCCGCGGGGATGAGCTGGTTTGATTCCCCTCCCCCGTTTCGGCGGTGGTGAGCTGGGCAGAGTGTCCCTTTGTGGGTGTAATTCTCTAAGTGCTGAGAGAATTAGTCAATTGGGTGTAATAGTCCTGTTTGGCAAGGAATAGGGAGGACTGGAAGAAGGATAGCATGAATTTGTAATGAAGGAAATCGGTATGGGTGCGAGATTTCCTCCAGAGGCGTTCAACAGATCGGGCGTAGGAACGAAGGTATCGGATGCAAGGGGTCAGCCAGGGCTGGGGATTAGTACGCCTTGTGGGACGGGGGGTGGATGGTGCGAGGGTTTCCAGAGCAGAGGAGAGAGTGGTATTGTAAGCAGAGACAGCCTGGTCGACAGACTCGGACATGATGGAGGGGAGGAGATTAGAAATACTAGAGGATAAAAGGTGGGAGGGTCGATAGCCTGGAGATTCCTGGAAGTAGTGGTTAGTGTTGGGCGGGGCTGAGGGGGAGAGTGATGAATTGTGAAGGTGATCAGGTGATGATCTGAGAGAGGAAGAGCTGAGGCGCAGAAATTGGAGGGTGAGCAGGTAGAGGAGAGGATGAGGTCAAGACAATGGCCAGTTTGGTGAGTAGGGGTGGTGGAGCTCAGCTGGAGGTTGAAGGAGGATGTCAGAGTGAGGAACTGAGAAGCGTAAGAGTCGGATGAGTCGTCAATGTGTATGTTAAAGTCTCCAAGAATGAGGGACGGGGATGAGGGTTCAAGAAAAATGGAGAGCCAGGCATCATTCAGTTAGACTCATAACCCCTGTTCTTTGGCTTGCAAAGACTAGGGTAAACTCTAGAACATTATTAATATAACCCATTTTTAAGATGAGTTCACATGCAATTGGGTCCAGATCACAGGGGCATCGGATTTGGCCGTTACCAAAACTTGGAAGTTTTTCTGCCATAATGAAATGAAGCCACCCATCTATTTATCCCAACTGACTCTGTACCACCCATCATGTCCCCTTGGCTACATTGTAAGCTGTATTATAAAAAAAAGCATTAATATCATGTCTATGTTATTTTGTGCTTATTAGATGTTTCGTTAGTATTATGCTGAAATGTATTATATTTCTGTTATTTGAATTTCAGTACTGTTAAATGTATATATTTGTGATACTGTTTCATGGTAGTCCTGTTATTATGTTTCAATTTGCTGTTCTCAAGTTTACCTCATTTATTGTATTTATTTGTAAAGGGTCCTTTTACTAAGGTGCGCAGAAAAATGCCCTGCCTGCGGTAGTGTAGGTGCAGGTTTTGGGTGCGTGCAGAATTGTTTTTCAGCGCACCTGTAAAAAAAGGCCTTTTAAAATTTTTTTGCCAAAAATGGATGTGCAGCAAAATGAAAATTGCCACACGTCCATTTTGGGTCTGAGATTGACTTAGCGGTAAAGACTCATGCGCTAACCGGGCGGTAATGACCTACACCTGTCCAAAAATACTAGGACTAGAGGGCATGAGTTGAAGCTACAGTGTGGTAAATTTAAAACGAATCGGAGAAAATTTTTCTTCACCCAACGTGTAATTAGACTCTGGAATTCGTTGCCGGAGAACGTGGTACGGGCGGTTAGCTTGATGGAGTTTAAAAAGGGGTTAGATAGATTCCTAAAGGACAAGTCCATAGACCGCTATTAAATGGACTTGGAAAAATTCCGCATTTTTAGGTATAACTTGTCTGGAATGTTTTTACGTTTGTGGAGCGTGCCAGGTGCCCTTGACCTGGATTGGCCACTGTCGGTGACAGGATGCTGGGCTAGATGGACCTTTGGTCTTTCCCAGTATGGCACTACTTATGTACTTATGTACTTATGTAAATGCCACTTGATGTGCATCAGAAAATAAAAAATATTTTTCAGACGCATGTATAAAATTATCGCAAGGGCAGTGTGGTAGCCAGGTGGTATCTCAGAATTGGCGCGTGTTGGGCGCTCGTAGGCACTTATGCGGCTTAGTAAAAGGGCCCCTATATTTGGCCATTTTTGCTATTGTTGTGCTGTTAACAAAATTGTAAGTTTTATGTTAAACTATACCCACTGTACACTGCCTTGGATGAATCTCTTCATAAAGGCGGTTCATAAATCCCAATAAATAAATAAAGCAAAACTGTTTGGGGCTGAAAGTAAGAAGTTTTAATCTACACCTGTTTTTTATCACAACTAAGTCACAAAAAGGTGCCCTAAATGACCACTGGAAGGATCGAGTCATGACCCCCCCCCCCTTATTCCCCCATTGGTCATTGACCCCTTTCCACCCCTCCAAAGATGTGAAAGAAACGGTACATACCAGCCTCTATGACAGATTCAGATGTTATGGCCAGTCCTATTCGAGCAGAAAGCAGGTCCCTGGCCTAGTGGTCGGTGCAGTGTAGTATAGAGGAGGCCATCCCCACCAGTAGCACTTCTGTCGGAGCCAATCCCGCTTCATGCAGACCTTTCCACGCTGCTCCTACACTACGACAACAAAGCTGCTCCCCGTTGATCTCAAAGCACATAGCAAACGGGAAGGCCCATCGATAAGGTATCTTCTCTTTGGTCAGGATCTCTATAGCCGGCTTCATGGATCTCCTCTGGCTTAGGGTAAAATAATGAGAGATCTTGGTATATCGCCACACGTGCCCCTTTAAACTCCAGATTAGGGGTCTGTCGAGCTTTTTGCCAAATCTGGTCTTTACAGACATATGTGGTAAACCGCACCACAGTATCTCGTGGCTTATTATCTGGGGCTTTGCCCAGCGCTCTATGGGCTCTCTCGATGCCCACTGCAGTAGAATTGAGCTTGTCTTCCATCAGCTGTGTGCATATGGCGCGCACCACCGCCGGAACATCTTCCATGCCTCCATTTTCCGGGACCCCTCGGAACCGGAGGTTTTGTCTACACCCCCGGTTCTCGAGGTCGTCCAGTTTATACTGAAGTTCCTCAGCCTGCTCCACCATCGTTTTTAAACGCCTGTCCACCTCATCATTTTTCTCTATCTGCTCGTCCGCCCTCTCTTCTAGGGCTTCCATCCTGCCCCCCAGCTCCCTCAGGTCCACACTTAAGGCGTCCACGTGCTCCAGGATCTCTTCCTTAGATGCTAAAATTTCAGCTCGGATCACCTCAAGGCATTTCGCCAGGTCTTGCGGGAGAGCATGCATGGGGGCGGGATCAGTGGTGCGTTCCTCGCAGGAAGAAGTCGAGCCCGACTCCGACAGTCTCTGCGGCTTAGGGGAAGCATGGCGAGCTGGGCCTCGGTCCACCTGCCTCACAGATAGACGTTCACTCTCTCTTTGCGGAGCACTGCTTTTTTTGCTCATTTTACACTCCTGAGTCGGTCACCTATAAATTGCAGCCCTAACGGGCACTTGGAGAGGATTTTTTTTATCACGGATAGCGCCTTAGAAGAGGTGGGGGAGTGCGGAGCCCGGGGTCACTTCCTCTTGCCAGTAATTTCATTTTTTACATGCATCCGATGCGCGCGGCAGAAAATATTTTTTATTTTCTACTATGTTGCACTAAACGGGCGATAATCAACGGTGTACGCACGCTGACGATTACAGCCTGGTTAACACGCGAGACCTTACCGCTAAGTCAATGGACGGCAGTAAGGTCTAAGCCCAAAATGGACACGTGCCAAATTTTATTTTGCCGCACGACCATTTTTGTCCCCAGGAAAAGCCTTTTTCTGCAGGTGCACTGAAAAATGGATTCCCGGGCCGACGCGGACGTCGATCCACATGTGAGAACAATCAGCCTGCTGTCCTCGGAGAATACCTGCTACAGGTATGTATCTTCGCTATCCTTTTACTAAGGTGCGCCGAAAAATGGCCTGCGCTTGTGTAGATGCGTGTATTGGACGCATGCAGGTCCATTTTTCAGCGCACCTGTAAAAAAGGCCTTTTTGGGGGGGGGGGGGGCGAAAATGGAGTGTGTCAAAATAAAAATTGGCGTGTATCCATTTTGGGCCTGAGACCTTACCACCACCCATTGACCTAGCAGTAAGGTCTCACGCGTTAACCAGGTGGTAATGGTCTATGTGCATACAATGCTGATTAGCACTCGGTTCGGTTAGTGCCGTGTGCCGGAAAATTTCCGGCGTGCTTAGTGGACATGTGTAAAAAATGCAATTACTGCCCAGGCCACGTGGTAGCTGGGTGGTAGTTCAAAATTGACGTGCATAGGACACATGTACGCACCTGCGCAGCTTAGTAAAAGGGCCCCTTTAAGACAAATATCCTACGCAGAGCTTACATCTACTTTTTTTTTTTTTTTAAGTATTTTTATTACTTTTTTAACATACATGGAACATATGCTAATAACAACAATTGAACCAGTTTCCTGAATGTTCAATCCTCTACACATAATATTGATAATGACCGTTATGTCTACATGGTGCTGCTTTGTCCTAGTACCATATTAAGGAGTTACTATAAGTTTGGGTGCATCCAAATCCACGCCATCTGTCAGTCTCCATGCTGTATACTTGTCCCATTGTTTATAGAATTGTATAATCCATCCTGCCTTTATTGCAGTTATTTTAGACATTTGATAGAGATAATCCATCTTATGTACCACCTTTATCACTGGCGGCATTGTGGGTTGTTTCCACGCCGACGCCAATGCAATCTTCCCTGCGACCAGCCACACCGAGGCCAGCCGATGTGCTGTTGATGGAATGGCTGCCGGTTGAAAATGCAATAGGCACGTCTCAGCCTTAAAGTCATATGGTTTCCCTATGATTTTTTCTAGCGTCTGAATTAGCTCCAACCAATACCCCTGCGCCTTGGGGCATGTCCACCATATATGAGTCATATCACCTATTTCCAGGGGTGTGCTGGTAAATTGTTAACAGGGGGCTCTCTCTCGCCAGCAAAGTAAAAGAGAATTCAGGAGGGGCCCAAGCCCACATTTTGGGATCCATTTGTTAAAGTAGCCATGGAGAACCGGCTCCCAAAATTCTTAAAAACTTAACAAACGGCTCTCGAGAGCTTGTGAGAGCCTGCTCCAGCACACCACTGCCTATTTCCCTACACCCCCTCCAGCACCACCCGTTGCCTTTCCTATACATTTTTGCTATTTTGTGAGGAGTCAGATACCATTGATACAACATTTTATATCCACTTTCTACTAGGGAACTAGAGATGGAAACTCAGCATATACGTCAGTGCCTTATCCCACTTTTTGGTATCATAGCTTATCTTTAAAGCTTTTTCCCACCTTTGGGTGTAATATACTAGTGGATTATAATATGATCCTAACGCTCTATATAGTCGAGATATACACCCTCTTTGACATCCTCCTCCCAAAGCCATCTGTAAGGCAGTATCCTCTATGGTCAGTTCCCTTTTAGCCCTCCTATTTACTGTACATAGTCCCAGATTCTAGTATAGTGATAAAGGTGTGACCCTGGCAAATCAAATTCTTCTTGCAATTCTGCGAATGGTATCATACTCCCTTCTGCCCATATTTGGTTTAGAGCTACCAACCCCTTTTGTTTCCATATTCGAAACACATTGTCTGCTGCCCCTATAGGACAGCCCATAGCTGTCTGTATCTTCATGCGCCTAAAGTGTTTCCTGCCTGGAAGGAACTTCTGTCGCAGGGTACTCCAAGTTTGTAAGGGAAAACGTACTGCGGGGGCGCCCGTCCTATACATGTTAATAATTGTCTCTGCGGGGCCCATAGTATAGCGTCTAATTGCTCCATACCCAACCAATGCTTCTCAATTTGTATCCAGGGCTTTACAATGTTGGAACCCCATGCCACCAGCACACGTAATTGTGCAGCTTGATGATATTGGATGAAATTGGGTACCCCCATGCCCCCCTTGTCTTTAGGTTGGAACATGATAGCTGCCCTTACTCTAGGTGGTTTATATTGCCATATGTAAGCAAATACTTTGCGATGTAAGCGACGAAAGAATTGTTTGGGGATCGGCAGGGGCAGTGCCAAAAGTAAATATAGAGTCTTTGGCAGGACTATCATCTTTACCGCTGATATCCGTCCCAACCATGATAGCTCCAGCCCTTCCCACCTCTCTAATTCCTGGAACAATTCTCGAATTTTGTGAGGAAAATTCGCCTCATAGAGATCTGCTATTTTAGCTGTAAGATTGATCCCCAAATACCGCAGTGATCGAGTAACCCAACGGAATGAATACCTCTGGCGCAGCGACTGCTCCAGCTCCTCGGGTAGGCCCACCCCCATTATCTCTGATTTGTCCATGTTCACCCGGAATCCCGATAGCCTCCCATACTCTTCTAAGCTTTTCATTACCCCTGGCAGTGATTCCTGAGAGTGAGTTAGTGTAAGCAAAATGTCGTCCGCAAACAACATTATCTTATAGGTCTCTGCGCCCAGGGTCAGACCACATATACCAGTATGTTGTCTAATATGTTGGGCCAGCGGCTCAATTGTAAGCGCGAACAACAGTGGGGATAGCGCGCAGCCCTGGCGGGTTCCCCGCCCTAGATGTATTAGCTCAGAGCTCGATCCGTTAATCCGCAGTGAAGCAATGGGATTGACATACAACAATGCAAGCCATGAGGCGAACTGTCCAGAAATGCCCATCTGCTCCAATACTGAAAACATGAACGCCCAGCGGACCCGATCAAACGCCTTTTCGGCGTCTAGTGATATTAGTAGTGTTGGCTGCTTCGTGTCCCCCGCTTCATGAATGAGATGGATCGCTCTACGTATATTGTCAAATGTCTGTCTCCCTCCTATGAACCCCGTTTGGTCAGCATGGACCAATTTCGGCATCACCCGTTGTAATTGGTGGGCTAGGATTTTAGTGAAAATTTTATAATCTGAACCTAGCAAAGAAATTGGGCGGTAAGATCCACATTTTTGAGGATCTTTTCCAGGCTTCAATAAAAGTGTTATAGTTGCCAGTCGCCACGAATACGGTAGCTCTGTTTGAGAGTCCATTTCGTTAAATACTCGGACCAGTACCGGGGCCAACAGATTACTGTACTTTTTGTAATCTTTATTTGTGTACCCGTCGGGGCCCGGGGCCTTCCCATTCGGTAGATCCCGGATGGCCCACTGCACCTCCTCCAACGTGATTGGGTTGGACAATGCCTCAGCTTCCCCTGCTGTCAACTTTGGAAGTCTTGCCTGGTTCAGATAGTTCTGAGCCTCTTGCGGTGTTGCTAATTCTTCAGCCTGGTATAACCCCTGATAAAATTTATAAAAGACATCCTTAATGTCCTCAAGTTTAGTGCATATTTTCCCCTCGTCTGTGCGGATTGTGTGTATATAGGAGTTTAAAGCACGCTTCTTCAGCTTATATGCTAATAATCTCGATGTTCTATTACCAAATTCGAAATGTGTTTGCCTGACCTGTTGTAGCCGTTCTGCTATGTCCGCTAACTGTAGTTCCCTCAAGGCTAGCTGAATAGCATGTATACGATTTTGATCGTGCTTTGATAAAGGTTGCTGTTGAGCTTGCAAGGTCAAGCCTAGCAATTCCGCGTGTAAGGCTTGTGTATGTGCATTCACTTGCTTCTTGATGTGTGCTTGAATCGCTATTATTTTCCCCCTGATTACTGCTTTTAGGCCCTCCCATAATATCTGCGATGTGACCTCCCCATTGTCATTAACGGCTAAATATTCCTTTATCTCTGCTTCTAGGCGGGTAATCACCGTAGTGTTTGCTAGCAACTCATCGCTAAAGCGCCACGTTGGAGTCTCTGGGGGTCTCACCACCCACTCTAACTCCAGTGTAACCGGTGCATGGTCTGACCACGTTCTTGGGAGTATTGATATTTCTTCTACTTTGGAGAATATGTTGGGAGGCCCCAGCCACATATCTATGCGTGAGTGTGAGTTATGAACCACCGAGTGGTATGTGTACCCCCTGGACTGTGGGTGTCGTTGGCGCCATATATCTATTAAGTGCCAAGTCCCCAGGAACTTGTGCAACTGGGCTCTTTCTGATTGAGCATATCGCACTCCCCCTGTTGAGTTATCTAGCTTTGGATGCAGCGTCAGGTTAAAATCACCGCCCACTAATAAGGTGCCATCGATATTCTTACTCAGTACCTTGGATACTTCATTATAAAAGGCGCCTTGGCGTTGGTTAGGAGCATATATGTTTAATAAAGAAAGCGTCTCATTCCCCAGTCTCACTATCAATAGTAAATATCTACCCTCCCTGTCCCTTATTACGTTCTGCACTTGCCAAGGGTACTTGTTGGTCAATATGATGAGGACTCCCTTTTTCTTTTTTTCTTTGTGGTTAGATGCAAAATATATATGTCGACCTTTGCCCCCTTGACAGAGATGTTCCCTATCTGGTAGCAAGTGTGTTTCTTGTATAAAGGATACATCTGCCTTTAAGCGCTGCGTCTCTTTAAATAGCAGCTGGCGTTTTATAGGGGAATTTAGTCCCTTAACATTGAGGGTCATGCATGTTATTCTACTCATCCCCAGAACTTGCAAAATAATCTATGGTTCATGCCCTCTAACTGATAGCTCACCATTAACTCCCTTATTATGTTAGACGCGGTCATCAATTTTCCTCGCTTGTCCCTCCTACCTCCCTTCCCCCCACCCATCCCATTCTCCCACTTCCCTCCTATTTGGCACAACTGTACCCCGTGCATAGGTGTGCCTTTGGGAAAGAGACCTCACCCCCCTCTTTACACATACAAATATTTAGCATAACCCACCCGCAGAACAGTATCAAACCAGCAACCTGTAAAATATAACAAACCTACCACTTTCCATAAACCAAATGTACATCTTATAACAGAGTAAATTTATCTATTGATACCATATCTGTAAGTCTCATTCTGTAGATGATCTTCCCACATCAACCGCTATTCTTTGTTTCTGTTTTTGGTTTTTATTTTTATTTTTTTTTAATTGTTTCTTTTGTTCCTGCTCTTCTTCCACTTTCTGTTGCTCATTGTCCACTGGCTTCCAACACGGATCTTAAACGGGGGTCCGAGTATTGTCGCTGAAGGCGTCCCTTGCCCTTTGTCACTCTTTGCCAGCGCGGTTTAGGCGGTTTAGCCGTGGCGGATGGATGCGTTGGATTCCCTTCCTTAGCGCAAGAACCGTCAGGCAATATCTCTCTTGCTTCCTCCAGGTTTCGTATTTGATGAAGCTTACCGTCTTTATAGAAGCGCAAAGCAAAGGGATAGCTCCAACGGTATCGGATCCCCTCAGTTTGTAGCAATTGTGTGAAGGGTTTCAATTCTGCTCGCCTCTTCAAAGTGCAAGCCGCTAAATCTTGATAGCAATGTACAGCATACGAATCCAACTTGAAATCCGATGCCGCCCGGGACGCCTGCATGATCTTTTCTTTTAGTTTAAAGTCCGCAAAACATGCAATGAGGTCCCGCGGCTTATTTGCTCTTGGCGGTCCCAACGCCCGATGGGCGCGCACAATCTGAATCTCTGCTGGTTGCTTGTTGATTTGTATCGTGGTCAGCAATGTACTTGCGATCTTCTGCGCCACCCCCTCACAGTCAGCATATGTTGGAACCTCTGGGAGTCCTCTAAACCTTATATTATTTCTTCTGCTGCGGTTCTCCAAGTCCTCCAGCTTGTCCCAAATCTGTTGTGACTCTTGTTTAAACTCAGCTGTATGGCGGTTTAAGCTCTGTATTGCTTCGGCCTGCTCCTCCAGCCTTTCCTCATTCTCTGCCACGCGGACGCCGAGCGCCCCTATCTCTCCTCTCAGGTCCGCCCCCAGCGCCGCGAGGTCCAAGCGCATGGCCTTAAGGTCTGATTGAATTTCCTTCACCCAGGAGCCGATGTCTCGCAGGGTGGTCTCCTCCTGTCCCGGGCCGTCCCCCAACTTAAACAAAGGTGGGGAATCATGTTCTTGTTGTTCGACTGGTGAATCGGGTGGCTGATCCGTCGAGACTGCTGTTTATTGTTGCTTATCTCTCTCAGCTTCCTCAGAAACCTCTGTTTTAGCGAGGTGGTTTTATTATTTCTGCTCGGGGCTCGTCGGAGCTCTTGGCTTAGGCTGCCATCTCCGCTGGTGACGTCACTTCCTCCACTTACATCTACTTCTAAGGAGTGAAGAACTATAGAGAACCACCTGTTTCCAAGCCAGAAAATTAGTTAACTATTGTGGCTCATACAAGATATATTTAGAGTCTTCTCATCTAACCGCAAGTAAACCGTAGTTATTAACAGAAAAGAGTGAGATAGAGGGTTGCAGTATTTGAGTATTAGCAAACAGGATTACCTGGAACTGTATATATTCAGAGAAGGTTTATTTATTTATTTTTTTGTTACATTTGTACCCCGCGCTTTCCCACTCATGGCAGGCTCAATGCGGCTTACATGGGGCAATGTAGGGTTAAGTGACTTGCCCAGAGTCACAAGGAGCTGCCTGTGCCTGAAGTGGGAATCGAACTCAGTTCCTTAGTTCCCCAGGACCAAAGTCCACCATCCTAACCACTAGGCCACTCCTCCACTCCTCACAATGAATAGTCATGAAAGAGATTTGCATATAATGGAGGCGGGTGTATGCAAATCAAGTTTATGCATATTCATTGCAGATATCCTGAAAACCTGACCGGCAAGGGGTACTCCAGGACTGGACTTGAGAAACACTGTTTTAGACCCGTTCGTATCATAAAGGGTTGCTGAGGCTGCTGGAGGGGAAACTAAGAGGCTCATTTTCAAACCACTTAGCCTCCCAAAGTTCCATAGAAACCTATGGAACTTAGCCTCCCAAAGTGCTTTGAAAATATGCCTCTAAGTGGGGTGATCATAGCTGGTAGGTTGTCTTGGGACGAGTTATGCCAGTGGAGGTTGCCTGTGATATCTACATATCCGTGAATACTGAGCTTACATGAGTAAGCTGAAATAAGTCCTAAGAAAAGGATGGATCAGTAACGGATACCTACTGCCCTCGCTTGTGTTCTGCAGGAATCTCTCTGATCAGATTAATCTTGCAGAATTTCAGATATAATTGGGTCCAAATTTGTGTTTTTTTTGCCCTCACGTGTAGCCGGATGACAGAGGATTCCTAAATGACATCCCAGTTCTGCAAGTGACCCGTCAAGGGCCAGACGCTGTTCATTTTGTGCAGACGCCCCTGAATCTGGACTCTGAGGTGCACGTGACGTTGGACTGGGGGAGGAGGTTTGATCATATGCAGCAACACTCAGGTCAGAGCACAAACATGTTTGATGCTAGATTCATGAAGATTATTGTATTGGGCCAAAAATCAGTGTTTTCAAGGCCTTTTTCACCTTGATTGGCAGAAAGCAGAGGTAATTCTAAAAAGCCAATTTAGCGAGTACCTGGCAATACACACACATAAAAAGCCTTTTATGTAAATTAAGTTGTGTGTTGGCATGAAAGTGTGTATGTTTGCCGTAGGTGTTGCTGGGGTGCCGTCTGAATGGATTGTGAGTGGAATTGTGAAATATGAGTGTCGGTTACATAATATGCTAGATCTATGCGTAGACACGTGGAGGGGCATTTTCAATATGACATTCAATATGACTTCACAGTGAGAATCCTGAAAGGTAACTTTAAAACCATACAAGAACGTAAGACCTTTGAAGTCAGAATGATTGAATATTTTAACACCCAACAGAAAGGACTTAACAAGGATCTGGGGTTCCTAGCCCATTATAAACCATAAAGCTGTATGTCTCTGTTGATCACCCTCCCCTCACCTATCCACACCCATCCTGTTAGAATATCAATGATATGCTTTGATGTCCCCATGCATACTTCCTACCCACCCCCCTCCTCCCACCCTGTCAGACTGTCATAGTAGTGCTTGAATGTTTTCACTTATATACACTGTCAGCTAGCACATTTGCTTATTTCCGATCTGAGGAAGAAGGGCAACCTTCGAAAGCTAATCAAGAAATGTATTAAGTTATGTCCAATAAAAAAGGTATCATCTTATTTTCTTTTCCATGTTTTATTTTGTTTGATTTCTATTGATATCAATTTGACATTCAAATGGCGAAAAAACATATAAGAACCTAAGTCCATAATGGAAGAAATTAATAAATGTGTTCAGGCATTCGAAAATACGCCAAAAACATTTTAGAAAGAGGACACGCTGCAAACGTCAGTCCTGAGATAAACGTCTCTGCCAAACGGAAGTACACTTTTGCAAAACGTGCAATGGCAGTACTGGTTTGACATCGACCTTGAAGTAACTGTACACAGAAAGTCAAATACGTTAGCGTTTAACTTTAAAAAAGGAGACTATGATAAAATGAGAAGAACGGTAAAAAAAAAACTTAGGGGGGCAACTGAGAGAGTAAAAACTTTACAACAGGCGTGGACGCTGTTCAAAAATACCATCCTGGAGGCCCAGGCCATACATATTCCGCAAATTAGAAAAGAAAGACGGAAGTCCAAAAGACACCCGGCCTGGTTGAAAAGTGAGGTGAAGGAAGCTATTAGGGCTAAAAGAAACGCCTTCAGAAAATGGAAGAAGGAACCGTCTGAAAATAACAAGAAACAGCATAAGGAGTGTCAAAGCAAATGCAAGGCACAGATTAAGAAGGCCAAGAGGGAGTATGAAAAAAAGATAGCATTAGAGGCAAAAAAACATAGTAAAAATTTTTTTCGGTATATTAAAAGCAGGAAGCCGGCAAAAGAATCGGTTGGGCCGCTGGATGGCCGAGGGGTAAAAGGGGCGATCAAGGAAGACAAAGACGTAGCAGAGAGACTGAATGAATTCTTTGCTTCGGTCTTCACCGAGGAAGATTTGGGTGGGATACCGGTGTCGGAAATGGTATTTCAAGCGGACGAGTCGGAGAAACTTACTGACTTCACGGTAAACCTGGAGGACGTAATGGGGCAGTTCGGCAAACTGAAGAGTAGCAAATCTCCTGGACCGGATGGTATTCATCCTAGAGTACTGATAGAACTGAAAAACGAGCTTGCGGAGCTACTGCTAGTGATATGCAACTTATCCTTAAAATCGAGCGTGGTACCGGAAGATTGGAGGGTGGCCAATGTAACGCCCATTTTTAAAAAAGGCTCCAGGGGAGATCCGGGAAATTATAGACCGGTGAGTCTGACGTCGGTGCCTGGGAAAATGGTAGAGGCTATTATTAAAAACAAAATTACAGAGCACATCCGAGGACGTGGATTACTGAGACCAAGTCAGCATGGCTTTTGTGTGGGGAAATCTTGCCTGACCAATTTACTTCAATTCTTTGAAGGAGTGAACAAACATGTGGACAAAGGGGAGTCGGTTGATATTGTGTATCTGGATTTTCAAAAGGCGTTTGACAAGGTACCTCATGAAAGGCTACAGAGGAAATTGGAGGGTCATGGGATAGGAGGAAATGTCCTATTGTGGATTAAAAACTGGTTGAAGGATAGGAAACAGAGAGTGGGGTTAAATGGGCAGTATTCACAATGGAGAAGGGTAGTTAGTGGGGTTCCTCAGGGGTCTGTGCTAGGACCGCTGCTTTTTAATATATTTATAAATGATTTAGAGATGGGAGTAACTAGCGAGGTAATTAAATTTGCTGATGACACAAAGTTATTCAAAGTCGTTAAATCGCGACAGGATTGTGAAAAATTACAAGAGGACCTTACGAGACTGGGAGACTGGGCGGCTAAATGGCAGATGATGTTTAATGTGAGCAAGTGCAAGGTGATGCATGTGGGAAAAAAGAACCCGAATTATAGCTACGTCATGCAAGGTTCCACGTTAGGAGTTATGGACCAAGAAAGGGATCTGGGTGTCGTCGTCGATAACACACTGAAACCTTCTGCTCAGTGTGCTGCTGCGGCTAAGAAAGCAAATAGAATGTTGGGTATTATTAGGAAAGGTATGGAAAACAGGTGTGAGGATGTTATAATGCCGTTGTATCGCTCCATGGTGCGACCGCACCTTGAGTATTGTGTTCAATTCTGGTCGCCGCATCTCAAGAAAGATATAGTAGAATTGGAAAAGGTGCAGCGAAGGGCGACTAAAATGATAGCGGGGATGGGACGACTTCCCTATGAAGAAAGACTAAGGAGGCTAGGGCTATACAGCTTGGAGAAGAGACGGCTGAGGGGAGACATGATAGAGGTATATAAAATAATGAGTGGAGTGGAACAGGTGGATGTGAAGCGTCTGTTCACGCTTTCCAAAAATACTAGGACTAGGGGGCATGCGATGAAACTACAGTGTAGTAAATTTAAAACAAATCGGAGAAAATTTTTCTTCACCCAACGTGTAATTAAACTCTGGAATTCGTTGCCGGAGAAAGTGGTGAAGGCGGTTAGCTTAGCAGAGTTTAAAAAGGGGTTGGACGGTTTCCTAAAGGACAAGTCCATAAACCGCTACTAAACGGACTTGGAAAAATCCAAAATTCCAGGAATAACATGTATAGAATGTTTGTACGTTTGGGAAGCTTGCCAGGTGCCCTTGGCCTGGATTGGCCGCTGTCGTGGACAGGATGCTGGGCTCGATGGACCCTTGGTCTTTTCCCAGTATGGCATTACTTATGTACTTATGTACTTATGGTTCCCATTGTGGCAACAGCAGCACATTTTCTCTACGTGCAAAACGTTCATATACGTGGAGGAATGTTCCTCAGTGTGGCCAGTCATGTCTCTTCAGAGGGAGCCTAATTTCAGTGGCCAGAGACTGAATTCCTGGTCCTCCTGTGCCTCAGGCACTACCACTACCTGCCACCCCACAACCTCTCCATGAGGGCATGGAGATCAATTAGAAGCAGTCTGGAGAGTTGAGTGTGAAGAAGTGCTCCCCACCACACACCCCAGAACCACAGCACCACTCGTATGCAAGCAGGGTCACATACAGTGAGGTCCATTACACGTTACTGATTTTTCATAAGAAAGAATAACAAAACATTGATGAAATCAGAATGTCCAGAATATCCAATGACAAGTAATTATGGAGCCCCTTCCACTAACCATTCAATTCTGAAATGAGGGGCTGTGCATATGTTCATGTTTATTAAAATACTTGATACCCCGCCATTTCTGAAAACAGGATATGGTGGCTAACAATAAAAACATTGCAGATTAAATAGGAAAAGAAAAGACCATCTAACGGAGAACCAATCATACAGGTTGATAGCTAAAGCAGGTGTGCTGCTGGGACTAACAGATCACTGTGGAACTGCAAGCATGCTGCTATAGAGGTTTAAAAGCTCTTTTTTGAGTAGAGAGTAATAAAAGACATTTCTGAATGAATGTAGGGGGGATGTAGGGGCCAAGAAATAGAAATGATCCAGTGGATTCATAATGTGCTGTCTTAGAAGAGGGAAGAACCAAACGATGAGAATCCAAAGAACGAAGGGCACGAGAGGGGTTGTAAGATTGCACGACAGAGGCAAGGTATGCTGGGGAACCAAGGTAAAGAGCTTTGTGGGTCAGACATAGGGCTCTGTTTACTAAGCTGAGCTGTAGGCGAGCACACTTTTTAACACGTGCTAACAATACAGACACCCATTATATTCCTATGGGTGTCTCTATTGTTAGCATGTGCTAATTTTTAGCGCGTGCGACACCCATGGATGTCTCTATCGTTAGCGCGTGCACCTACGGCGCCTTAGTAAACAGGGGCCATAAAATTTTAAACAAGCATTTAAACCGAACTGGGAGCCAATGTAATTGAAGAAAAAGAACAGTGATTTGGACATATTTGTACGCTTTCCATAAGTGCTCACAAGGCCTAACAACTGTCTTAATCTTAAAATATGCAGTATTTATGATATAATCAACACATAAATTTCTACTGCATAAAATTGTAGCAATTGTATGGTATAGTTTAATAGATCTATATAACAAACTCAAATATGAAGGAGATATGAAAAAGCACAACTGGCATACATCCTGACCACAGAATAAATCATTGAATTAAAGAGGTGTTGCCTCTTGAAGCCCCCGGCTCTATACATTCAGAGCTCTCAGGGGCTGGGCTGCTTCATTATTGGCAAACACCCCTGAGCTATTAAACAGTTCAATATCCTGCATGCACTTAATTTTTCTTTTTTTCTATTTTAATTTTTTGCTTCTCATGCGGAATATAAGTCTATAAGGAGTTTAGCTTGAAAACTACTTAGCTTTCCAGGGGTTCGATCTTTTCTTTATTGTTTGGCACTGAGCGCAACCACGACCAATGGTGGTCAGCGTTTCGTCACCTGCTTCAGGGTCATAAGGTCGGCATCAATCTACAACGGAGAGTATATGTAGTTAAAAGCCAGACATAATACTAGGCAAAACTTCACAGTACTTATCTCTCTTGAAAAGCATTTTTTGCAGACACCTCAGCTAAGAGAGCACACAGCTCTAACGGACCAACTTGGAACAAAAATGGCTTCTCGGGTTTAAATACTCTATTACGTCAGACGCCAAAGGTTGGCCTGACCAATCAGCTTGCGTTCATACAGGACTTTCATTTAAACATACCCCGGATGTCTCTACTACTTCAAATATCTTAACATCCATCACCAGATCATCCAAAATTATTAAAACAAATTATTAAAACAACTTGGGGAAAATCCACTGCTTAAGCAACATAAAATGTATTGAACTTTTTTGGTATCTTGCCAGGTATTTGTGACCTGAATTGGCCACTGTTGGAAACAGGACGCTGGGCTTTATGGACCCTTTGGTCTGTCCCAGTGTGGTATTACTTATGTACTTATGACCTGAGAGGAGGTGGTCATGGACCCTGGCTCTTGAGAGGTGCCTCTCATCCCACGACAGGGCCATAGGCGCCCGGTATAAGAGGCTTGGGGAGGCTAAGCCTCCCCAGCCGGCGCCTGAGGGGTTTTGGCTGCCCGCCCGTTTGCCCGAATTTTTGGGCGGGTGAGCGGCACCGTGAGTCTCCCCTTCCCTCCCCTTCTGCTTCCTTCCTATCTGCCCCGCGCCGCCCTTTAAATCTTTAATTTACCTCGTCCCAGCGGCGGCCACGTCATTTCAGCCCGCCCTGCCCGTCCCTAGTCTTCTCTCCCTTCGTCCTGACGTGTTCGTTCCGCAGAGTCCCGCCTTCTGACATCATTTCCTTGAGGGCGGGACTCTGAGGGAACGAACTCACGAAGTGAATGTTTATTTATGGCATTTTATCCCATATTAAACATGAATTAGGGTGTTTTGTGGCTCTACATGAGAATTGTTTCATATTGTTGACAGTCTGCATTTTCCGTATGGGTGGTATATTGGTGTATTAGGTTCTGCCCAGTGTAATATTTATGGTACACTGAGTGTGTTTTTGCACAAAGTTGTGCAAAGTGTTTTGCAGTTGAGCGATTGTGGTTAGTATATGCTTTGAGCAAGCACTTTATTCTTTGACATATGATACATATCTAATATCTAAATTTAATAAAAGGTATTAATTGTGACTTTTATTTTTATTTATTTATTTTTTCTGTGTGTTATCAGACAATTATGGATTTAAGCTCCACCCCTGGCCCACCCCCTAACCCCGCCCCCTTTAGCCTCCCCAAACAGTTGGGCCACCGACCACCTATGGACCGGGCCATACCCAGGAGAAGGAGGAAGATCCCTGGAGGGACATGCCCCACTGGAGGGGGAAGAAGGGATGGACCAACAACTCCATTAGGCAGCAGTGCTTTTTTTCTGCTGAGAAAGTTGCACAGTATTTAGAAATATTTTGAAAGAAATCAATTTGAGCACTTAACACATGCCCTCATATTATCATATCTTGATTACTGTAATTTGGTGTATCTGGGCTGTGTGAAGGGGCTGTGAAGAGACTTCAGGCCATGCAGAACACAGCTGTATGCGTAATTTTTGAGTTATCCAAATACGAGAGCATTTCATCATTCTATGTCAAGTTACATTGGTTACCAATTGAAGCCAGGGTCAATTTTAAACTGGCTTATTTTCTTTTTAAACTATTACATGGTCTGGTTCCGCATTCTTTTCTTTCTCATTTTTGTTTTGTTGTTGTGTCCAGAGCCAGAAGATATTTTTTGTTTTCCCTTCAGCTAAGGATAAGAAGTGGTTAACGCTTTTTGAGAAATCGCTGGCATTTCAAGTAGTTAGACTGGAAAGATTTTGTTGGAATTTTCTCATTCTCCTAATCATATCTTTCTTTTAGAAGGAAGGTTAAAACATGTTTATTTAAAAAAAAAAATTGTATTACAGGATTGTTTGTAACAATTTTTCTATTATTCAATTCTTGTAATTCCCAGAGGTCTTTTCAGGTCTCTGTGACCCGCTTAGAACTGAAAAGTAGTAGCGGGGATACAAGTGTAACGTAATGTAACCTGACTGCATATCAGCCTCCCTTCTCCTCCGAAACGGCTGTGAACCCAACCTCACATCCATCCTAGGTCAGCTCCTGCAGCAGGTCACAGGCCTGTTGCCTAGATGTATAGCAGGAACTGGGAGCCTCAAGAATCATACAGGGGCAAATCCTCAACAAACTGAGGAAGTTCCGTGATGGGCGGCAGCAGCCTGAATGAAGGCCGTGGACTAATTTTTGTTGCCATTAACATTGTTTGTATTTTCATTTTATTTCACAAATAAAATGTTCTTAGCTATTTACATACAAAGGTCATTGCCTCTAAACTATGTCTACATTCCCTGATCTGCAAGACTGACAACTGCTGTGGTCTAAACACCCCTAGGGAAGCCCTAGGAAAGGGAGACTGTAGAACAAAGTGGGGGGGGGGGGTGTGGAGAGAGTTGTCCAGAGTGCCCTCAGTGGACACATTCAGAGCAGCTCTTCCTTAATGTCAAGTACTCTACCAGAGGCTGCCCAATTGAGAAGGATCCAGTGTGCCCTGCATCACAAGAAATTCGGTGGGACTCAAACCTTCCACCCCCAGGATGCCACATCACACCCCAAACCACTATGCCATGCCTCCAGTACTTAGAAAAAAGGTGAAATAAATATAAATAAGTAAATAAGTATTGCCATACTGGGAAAGACCAAAGGTCCATCAAGCCCAGCATCCTGTTTCCTACAGTGGCCAATCCTACTACTACTACTTAGCATTTCTATAGCGCTGCCAGGGTTACGCAGCGCTGTACAAGTTTAAACATGGGGAAGGGCAGTTCCTGCTCAAGAGAGCTTACAATCTAAAGGTAACAAACTATGTAGTCAGTGTAGGTATCAGGAATGGGGAAGGTGGTTAGGCGCCAAAAGCAAGGGAGAAGAGATGGGCTTTGAGTAAGGACTTGAAAATGGGCAGGGAGGGCGCATGGCATATGGGCTCGGGAAGTCTGTTCCAGGCATAAGGTGATGCGAGGCAGAGGGGGCGGAGTCTGGAGTTAGCGGTGGTGGAGAAGGGTACAGATAGGAGTGATTTGTCCTGAGAGCGGAGGTTACGGGTGGGAACATACGGGGAGAGGAGGGTGGAGAGGAAATGGGGGGCTGCAGATTGAGTGCACTTGAAGGTCAATAGGAGAAGCTTGAACTGTATACGGTAGCGGATTGGGAGCCAGTGAAGCGACTTGAGGAGAGGGGTGATATGAGAGTATCGGTTCACGCGGTAGATAAGACATGCGGCGGAATTTTGGACAGATTGAAGGGGGGATAGGTGGCTAAGCGGGAGGCCAGTGAGGAGTAGGTTGCAATAGTCAAGACGAGAGGTAACGAGCGAGTGGATGAGGGTTCGGGTGGTCTGTTCAGAGAGGAATGGGCGAATTTTGCTAATATTATAGAGGAAGAATCCAGGTCACAAATACCTGGCAAGATCCCAAAAAAGTACAGAACATTTTATACTGCTTACCCCAGAAATAGTGGATTTTCCCCAAGTCCATTTAATAATGGTGTATGGACTTTTCCTTTAGGAAGCCGGCCAAGCCGTTTTTTAAACTCCGCTAAGCTAACAGCATTTACCACATTCTCTGGAAACGAATTCCAGAGTTTAATTACACGTTGAGTGAAGAAAATTTTTTTCTGATTTGTTTTAAATTTACTACATTGTAGCATCATCGCATGCCCCCTAGTCCTAGTATTTTTGGAAAGTGTAAACAGACGCTTCACATCTACCCGTTCAACTCCACGCATTATTTTATAGCCCTCTGTCTTATCTCCCCTCAGCTGCCTTTTCTCCAAGCTGAAGAGCCCTAGCCGCTTTAGCCTTTCCTCATAGGGAAGTCGTTCTATCCCCTTTGTCATTTTTGTCGCCCTTCTCTGTACCTTTTCTAATTCCACTATATCTTTTTTGAGATGCGGCAACCAGAATTGAACACAATGTTCGCGGTGCGGTCACACCATGGAGTGATACAAGGGCATTATAACATCCTCACAAGGAATGTGTAATGGGCTGCCCCACGAAACAACACAGAGAGGGTCCAAAGTACAGAGCCAAGTCCAAAGCACAAAAGAAACACCAAAGATCCTTCAAAAATGGGCCGCAGTTCTTTTAATTGTAAAACTTGAAAATCAGTCTTCCATTATAGACCTATAATGGGTCTATGATGGAAGACTATGTCCCGTTTTTGAAGGCTCTTGGTGCTTCTTTTGTGTAATGGGCTGCCCAGCCAGCAATAACCTTTGAACCTAGGTTGCTCACTGCAGCACCTGGCAGAGGTGTAAAGTATATGGAAGCTGCTACCAGGCCCCACAGTGGGGGGAGAGCACACATGACTGCAGTCTTCCTTTCCGCTCCCTTCTCTCAGGTCATGGCTGTAGGGCACCTGTGAGTGTGGCCTCTCCTGAAACAAGACCTTTGTCCAGATAGTCCCCTGCCAGTCCCTGGGGCACCACAGGTTCTATACCGCACTTAACCAGCTATGTTTTGGCCGGCTTCCTGTACCTGGAACGTCAGTGCTGGAGCCTGGACATGGCCCGGCATTGAATTTCCGGGTAGGACCCTGGCAGCGATCAGCAAGACGCTCAGCACCGCCGACTGAGTATCTGGCCTGAAAATTTGCCAAATGTCCTCAGGATCAAGTAAGTCTCCTTTTAGTAGTGAATGTTACAAACCACGTAACTAATGCTTGTTTTCAGAATGGAAAATGCACATTGTTGGCACCAGCCACCTTTGGCTACTTCCTAAACTTTTCCAGCATTGTGTGTGACATGAGCCTCTCTGGGTGTAGAATTCCATGCTAGCTGTAGAGTTGATTGATGTTGGACAGCAGCATTACTTGGTAACATTTTGCAGAGGGGGGAGGGGTTCATATTTGTGTCTGCTTAATGGTCTGGTGATAGCTCAACACCTCGGCACATGTTATTGAAAGCAGGTCTCTTGTCTGGCATTTGGAACCGACTTCCAGTAGATATGGCAGGAGCCAAAACAGTGGCAGAATTGAAGCATCCTTGAGATAGAGCAGAGAGAGGGAGGGAGGGAGGGAGACGCTCTTAAATTACAGGATACAGATATTGATGTGGATAGGCCACATGATCACTTTTTACCACTACCTTCTGCATTGACATGCTTCATTCATTTCTAATTTCAGGGCAACATCTCATTACTGCCATTGCGGATTTAATGTTTGGATTCAAAACAACTTCCTGGTAAGATGAATATTTCTAGTCTCACTCTCTAGTTCAGGAAAAAGACTAATGGCTTCTTTTACCATTACCGTGTGCCGAATGCGACACAGCCCATAGGATTTGAATGGGCTTTGTCGCATTTGACGCGCCACTAATCACTACGGCAGCTTCGTAAAAGGAGCCCTAAAAGTCTACGTTATGTTAATTCAGGAGACCATTAGCTCATAATAGCAGAGCTTTTCTGGCTATACATGAAGAGGAAATGCCGAAAGAAGTAGTGTGGTGGCTGGGGAACTAGCTCCATTGGAATTGGTAGATAATGGGACTCATTTTTGAAAGAGGAAAACATCTAAAAAGTGGAATAAAGGAGCATTTAGACGTTTTGCTCACCAAAATGTCCAAATCTGTATTTTCAAAAACCATTTCGCAGACATTTATCTATGCAGTTTGTTCGCAGTGAGTCCAAATCTCAAGGGGGCATGTTGTGAGCATGTTAAGGGTGGGATTTGGGTATTCCTGGACATTTTTCAGCCATAATGAATCAAAACATAAACGTCCAGGACTAAAGCGAAGACGTTTTGATCTAGACCCGTTTTAATAACGACTAAGCTACAAAAAAGTGCCCTAAATGACCAGATGACCACTGGAGGAATAAAGGAATGACCCCCCTCCCCTTACTCCTCCAGTGGTCACTGACCCCACTCTCACGCCCCAAAGATGTGAAAGAAACAGTACATACCAGTCTACTACTACTACTTAACATTTCTAAAGCGCTACTAGGGTTACGCAGCGCTGTACAGTTTAACAAAGAAGGACATTCCCTGCTCAAAGGAGCTTACAATGTGCAGACAATCCAATTGGGGCAGTCTAGATTTCCTGAATAGAGGTATAATGGTTAGGTGCCGAATGCAACATTGAAGAGGTGGGCTTTGAGCAAGGATTTGAAGATGGGCAGGGAGGGGGCTTGGAGTATGGGCTCAGGAAGTTTATTCCAAGCATAGGGAGAGGCGAGGCAGAAAGGGCGGAGCCTGGAATTGGTGGTGGTGGAGAAGAGCGCAGAGAGGAGGGATTTGTCCTGTGAGCGGAGGTTACGGGTAGGAGCGTAAGGGGAGATAAGGGTAGAGAGGTAGTGAGGGGCTGCAGATTGAGTGCATTTGTAGGTTAGTAGGAGAAGCTTGAACTGGTTGCGGTACCTGATCGGAAGCCAGTGAAGTGACTTGAGGAGAGGGGTGATATGAGCATCCAGGCGGAAGATAAGACGTGCAGCAGAGTTCTGAACGGATTGAAGGGGGGATAGATGGCTACGTGGGAGGCCAGTGAGGAGTAGGTTGCAGTAGTCAAGGCGAGAGGTAATGAGAGAGTGGACGAGAGTTCGGATGGTGTGCTCAGAGAGGAAAGGGCGAATTTTGCTGATGTTATAGAGAAAGAAGCAACAGGTCTTGGCTATCTGCTGGATTTGCGCAGAGAAGGAGAGGGAGGAGTCGAAGATGACTCCAAGGTTGCGGGCAGATGAGACGGGGAGGATGAGGGTGCCATTGACTGAGATAGAAAGTGGAGGGAGAGGAGAAGTGGGTTTGGGTGGAAAGACAATAAGCTCTGTCTTGGCCATGTTCAGTTTCAGGAGGCGGTTGGACATCCAGGCAGCAATGTCGGATAAGCAGGCTGATACTTTGGCCTGGGTATCCGCAGTGATGTCTGGTGTGGAGAGATAAAGCTGGGTGTCGTCGGCATAGAGATGATATTGGAAACCATGAGATAAGATCAGGGAGCCCAGGGAAGAGGTGTAGATTGAAAAAAGAAGGGGTCCAAGGACAGATCCCTGAGGAACTCTGACAGAGAGTGGGATGGGGGTGGAGGAAGATCCATGAGAATGTACTCTGAAGGTACGGTGGGAGAGATAAGAGGAGAACCAGGAGAGGACAGAGCCCTGGAACCCAAATGAGGACAGTGTGGCGAGAAGTAAATTATGATTGACAGTGTCAAAAGCAGCGGATAGGTCAAGGAGGATGAGGATGGAGTAGTGACCTTTGGATTTGGCAAGGACCAGGTCATTACAGACTTTAGTGAGTGCCGTTTCTGTCGAGTGTAGAGGGCGAAAACCGGATTGAAGCGGATCGAGGATGGCATGAGAGGAGAGAAAATCAAGCCAGCAGCTGTGAACGGTGCGTTCAAGTTTCTTGGAGAGGAAGGGTAGGATGGAGATGGGGCGATAGTTGGAGGGACAGGTAGTGTCAAGTGATGGTGTTTTGAGGAGTGGTGTGACTACAGCATGTTTGAAGGTGTCAGGGACAGTTGCAGTGGAGAGAGAGAGGTTGAGGATATGACAGATGGAGGGGGTGACAGTAGGGGAGATGGTGTTAAGTAAGTTGGTGGGGATGGGGTCAGAGGAACAGGTGGTGCATTTCGAGGAGGAACGAAGGTGGGCGGTTTCCTCTTCGGTGATAATAGGAAAAGAGGAAAAGGAGGCCTGGGTTGGTTGGTTGAGGGAGTGGGTTAAAGGGTGAGGAGGAGGAGGTGGTATGGTAGTGAATTTGAGGTTTATCTCTGTACCTTGTCGCGGAAGTAATCAGCCAGTGATTGAGGAGAGAGTGAGGGGGGGGTGGGAGCAGAGGGCACTTTGAGGAGGGAGTTAAGGTGGCGAAGAGACGACGAGGGTTGGAGCTGAGGGAATTAGTCAATTGGGTGTAATAGTCCTGTTTGGCAAGGAATAGGGAGGACTGGAAGGCGGATAGCATGAATTTGAAATGAATGAAGTCGGTATGGGTGCGAGATTTCCTCCAGAGGTGTTCAGCAGATTGGGCGCAGGAGCGAAGGTAACGGATGCAAGGGGTCAGCCAGGGCTGGGGATTAGTACGCCTTGTGGGACGGGAGATGGATGGTGCAAGTCTCTATTACAACTTCAGATGTTATGGCCAATCCTGTTAGAGCAGCAAGGAGGTCCTTGGAGTCACCTAGTGGTCGGTGCAGCGCACCGTGGAGAAGGGGACCCAGGCCCATAATCCACTCTAACTTGTTACACTTGTAGTGGAATGTGGCAGCCCCCCAAAAACCTATTCTACCCACATATAGGTGACACTTGCAGCCATAAGGGCTGTTGTAGTGGTCTATAGCTGGGTACAGTAAGTTTTTGGTGGGCTTTGGAGGGCTCACTCTACAATATAAAGGGGTAAGGGTGAGATGTGTACCTGGGAGCTTTTATGTGAAGTCCACTGCAGTGTTCCCTAGGGTTCTCCACTGCTCTGCTGGGATATCTGTGTGGCCAGTCTACTAAGAATTCTGGCTCCTCCTACATCCCAGACTTTTTGTTTTTGAAAAAGGACCAAAAAAAATAAACTCACAGAGGATAAAAATATCAGGCAAATCACTTAACTCTCCGTTGCCTCAGGTACAAACTGAGGGGGCCCAATGCGTGCTTACCGCATTCCAGTTTGGAGTTACCGCTGGCCCAACGTGGGCGCTGGCAGTAGTTTCAGCTCCAGTGTGCACCATTTCCAGTGCTGGGGAAAATAGGGCTCAATTTGGTTTATAAATATTCTTTTCCAATCCCAGACTATCTGCTCTGGCTCTCCTAATTTTGGTCCAAGCTCTCTCTCTCTTTTTGGCAATAAAGTCAACCGGGAAAAATCTGAGCGCATACCCATGAATAATGTAACCACTAAAGTGGAAATAGAAGGACTGGAGTTGTGCTGGACCCAATTCTAAATAAGAGCCCTGTTTACTAAGGTGCATTAATGTTTTTAGCGTGTGCTAACTGTGTAGATGCACATAGGAATATTATGGGTGTGTACACAGCATGCACTAATGCACTTCTGTTATTTTGGTAATTAGTGGGATGGATGCTACTGGTCTATAGTTCGTTAGTTCATTAGCATTTTTCTTTGTATAGGGGTGAGTAAGATGTTACCTTTTTCCCTTGGGAAGAGTCCATTTTTTAGCATAAAGTTCACGTAGTTTGTTAGGTCCATTATAAATTGTTGAGGGGCCGATTTCATGAGGTTGTTTGGCCAAATATCTAGTTTGCAGTAGGATTTGGCGTATCTTTTGAGCGTTTGTGAGATAAGATCTTCCGGTAGTGTTGTGAATTCAGTCCAGATCCTGTCTGCTGGGTAGATTCCAGCGTCTGGGTCCAGGCAGTCTAGGAGTGTGGTGTATTCGATGTGGCTAGCGGGTATTTTCAGTCGCAGTTGAATAATTTTCTCCTTGAATTATTTTGCCAAGTCGTCAGCTCCTGGTGTGTCTTTGCAATTGTTGGTGACTGGAGTGGTGTCTAGTAATTTATTCACAAGTTGGAAGAGTTTGTGTGTGTCTTTGTAATTTGGTCCAATTTCAGTTTTGTAGTATTGCCTTTTGGTTTGTCTTATGGTGTATTTATATTTCCTTTGAAGTTGTTTCCAATCGTTAAGTATGGGATCGGCTTTCTTTTTGTTCCACTCATGTTCCAGTTTCCTAACTTGTGTTTTGAGTTTTTTCAGTTCTTCGTTGAACCAAGGTGTTGATTTCTTTCTGTGCGAAGTTCTGGTTTGGATCGGGGTGATGTTGTCCAGTGTTAGTTTACATCTATCATCCCAGTTTGAGAGGAATTGAGTTGTGTCTGTCTTTATTGTCCATCCGTCGTTGTAGATCTGTTGCCAAAATTTAACCGGATCAATTTTTCCTCTTGTGGTGTAGGTTTTTTGTATTTGTTTGTTAGGTAGGTCTTTCGTTCTCCATTGGAGGGTAATATGTGCTTTGTAGTGGTCGGACCATAGTATGGGTGACCATTCAGTGTATGTTAATGTAACGTTTGCGTTAATGTAAGCAGCGTGTGGGCCCCGCAACAACTGCAGTACCAATGGTGGGACCGATGAACCGCTTCGCTGCTCTTGGACGTTCTTCGGGGCAGGAATCCTCGCTGCTGGAGAGAGCGGTGGGAGGTAATCCGCTCCTCCAGCTTGAGACTGACATCACGCTCAGCCCTGATTCACAGAGTCCTTTGCTTATGCTGGCGACGGACCTGTGATGTGCTTTGGAGGCCCCTTGTGTGGACGCTCAGGGAGTGCTTCCTGCTGCGGGGTCAGGTCACGGTGTAGAAGTGCCGGCTTGTTCCATCCAGGAAGCTGAGGTATGGGCAGGAGTCAACGTCTTGTTGGACTCCAAAGTTGCAAGGGAGAGACACACTTCGGAAGGAATAGAGACTGAATTTGCTTCTCTCATTAAGTCTTATTTGCCTGAGAAACCACCAATGATCACCTTAGATACCATTTGGGAAGCACTTTTGGGGTTGGAAACCTCCTTTTCTCAAAAATTGCTATCTATGAGTCAGTATACTAAGGGGCTCATTTTCAAAGTACTTAGACTTACAAAGTTCCATAGTAACCTATGGAACTTTGTAAGGCTAAGTGCTTTGAAAATACGCCTCTTAAGGCTCCCTTAGAAAGAAATCTCTATGTTGGAAACAAAAATAATAACAATTGAAAAAAATATTGAAACTAATATTAGTAATATAGGTAATCTTCAACAAGCTCATGTGAACCTGATTAAAGAAAACAAATTGTTGCAATATAAATTGAAAATTTGGAAAACCAACAGAGAGCTAATACTCTACGTTTGATAAACTTTCCTAAAATGTCTTCCATTGCTCCTCTTATTACCTTTAAAAATTCCTACTGGAGATATTGAAGATTCCTGAACAAGCTTATCCACCAGTCTCCAAGATATACTACTTGCCACCATGTAAAAAGAAAAATACAAATCAACCTATTGCAGAAGGGGCTGATGTTTCTTTTGATGCTTTAAATCTCACACAATTGATTGAAGAAGATGAATTGGGCTCAAAACCAGCAACATTAATAGTAACATTTGTGTTACAACCTGACCGAGACTAGGTATTAAAGCAATTCTTCTGGCATAGGGAAGAACTTTTTATGAATTACAAGATTAGAGTGTTTCCAGATGTTGTTAGAGCAACCTAAAAGCGGCGTCTACTGTTTGCTTAAGCTTCGCCCTAGGGTTTTACAAATGGGTGGTTTTGTTCTGGCTGAATTTTCCCTGCAAATGTGTATTGAAAGTAAATTTGGTTACATATGTATTTTATGATCCAGTGCATTTAACCTCTTTCTTAGATTTGAAGACTGTGCTGACCCCAGTCATGCAGCCAGTAGTAATATCTTCGTCTACTCCGTAGTTAATAATGAAATGTCTGAGTTTCTCTTCTATTGCTTAACTTAGTAAGTGAAATTTATATTCCTAGAATTGTACCTTGTTCTTCTTCCTAATTGTGGACTTGAGATCGGAAAGATGATATATTTCCTGTTTATATTTGAGTAATAGGATGTTAATATTTTCAATCTTTTTTTGTATCAAGAATATTCTTTATTTAATTTGTGAAAATATATATAAAAAAGAACGTAATTTGTTGTAAGAATCCAATTTTACAATAAAGTATCATAAACATACTGGGATAGCTTTGGATGTTTAACATTTAGAAAATCTGTTATGAACGCGAAATTGTACATGAAGCAAAGAGAAGGTTAATGGTAAACAGAGTAATAACCAACTCAAGTAAAAATTAGTTGTTTGGGGGGGAGGGGGTTGATCAACCCAGGCATTCCCTGGATGAGAAAGATCCTACAATTAAACAGATTTTCTGGAATCTTCTCAGGATGCTATCTCTACCAGAGCAACCTTGGTTGTCACCTTTTTAAAGGAGGCTGATAAGACAATGGTTCTTAAAGCTTATTTTTCTAAAAAAAAGATGTTCTTTATTGTGGTCATAAGATGATGATTTTTCAAGATGTGTCAAGATAACTCAACAGAGGAAGAAACAGTTCCTACAGTTAAAACCTCATGTTTTGGCTATGGGTGCTTCCTTCTTTCTGCATTTCTCATGTAGATGTGGTATTTCTTATCAGGCTACCAATTATATTTTTTTGGAACCTTCTCAATTAGAGTCTTTTTTTGTTGGATAAGCCGGTACTTGATCATTAATTCTAGTACTAATGGTGTTAAATGATGTTAGTAGTCTCTCAGTATTTGTTAGTATTTGCCAGGATTCCTGTGATGTGATTCTTTCTGTTGTTTTATGTTATTGGTTAGATTATTATGTAACTTCTTATTCTCCGAGGACAACAGGCTGCTTGTTCTCACATGTGGGTCGACGTCCACGTCGGCCCAGGAAATGGCAAATTTTCCACAGTAAAATTTTAAAAGTTTTGCCAGAGTCTTCTGGCGTGCGAACAATGGATGACTTCCTGCCTGTTGGACACCAAACGAAGCAGATACGTATGTAGAAAACAATATTTAATTGATATGGATCAATAAAAAAATTAACAAGCCCGACACAGGCCGTGTTTCACCCCCACTGGGCTGCATCAGGGGCTACAAAACAAACAATCATTTAACAATTAGAACAAATATAAAAGCAAGTAAGCATAAAAATAGATATAATAATTACATTTCATTACCATAATCTTATACTCGGCTGATAGTAATAGAACACCATGGTGATACAGTTAAATAAAAATTAAAAAATTAATTGAAATATCAAAATAATATTGTATAGAACTTAATTGTACACATTGAATAAAAAATATGAATAAAAATAATATAATGTAAATCACTAACATAACATTCATAGACAAACTATATATATATATGTATCCTGTTAAACAGACATAAAATAAAACACATATTATGTTAAATAATCAAAAACTTCATAATATATTTGATATATAGGTAAATGAATCAAGTAAATTGAATTAAAAAGCTAATGAAATATATGCTGCGTATATGTTTAAAGTAAATTTGACACATACCTAATCGATATCTATAAAAACATATAGTCTCCACTTGAGTATCTAGAGAATAATAAAAGTGAAAAATAAAAAATGAATATAAAAAAATAGAAATACAAAAATAATTACTAAAGATTATAGAAAAATAAATACCGAAAATTATAGACAAGTATCCAAATCTAAATCATTAAATAAATAAATATATATATATATATATATATATACATATATATATTGTGAAAACGATGAGGCTAATGTGATGATGAAGCTCCCACCTCAGGATCCCAGGTCCCTCTATCACTCAGGGTGAGCTGGTTCACCCTATGCAGATTTATGCAAATCATGCTCCTACCCCTTTCTACTCGGGGTGACCTGGTTCTCAAACAAACAAAACAGGGTCAGGTCTCATCTCAAACAAATCTTTATTCCAGCCTCTGGGGCACACTTCTTTTAGCTTAAAACACTTTCACCAGCTTAAACTGTTCTTCCAGTTTAACCATTTCATTTCTTCCTACTCAGTGCAATCTTCCAATTTAAACATTTCTTCTTGCACAGTTCAATACTCATAGATTTCTTCCCCCTGAGCCCTCTCACACAGGCATTTGGGGTCAGTAATAACTCAGTCCCTGACACACAGTCCCTCCTTGTAGCACCCAGCTCTAGACACACAGTCTTTTCATCTGGGACACACAGTACCTGGGACACACAGTACCTCTTCACTGGTCTAGACACACAGCCTTTTCATCTGGGACACACAGTACCTGGGACACACAGTACCTCTTCACTGGTCTAGACCCACAGCCTTTTCATCTGGGGCCACACAGTACCTGGGACAAACAGTACCTCTTCACTGGTCTAGACACACAGCCTTTTCATCTGGGCCACACAGTACCTGGGACACACAGTACCTCTTCACTGGTCTAGACACACAGCCTTTTCTTCTGGGCCACACAGTACCTGGGACACACAGTACCTCTTCACTGGTCTAGACATACAGCCTTTTCATCTGGGACACACAGTACCTGGGACACACACAGTACCTCTTCACTGGTCTAGACATACAGCCTTTTCATCTGGGACACACAGTACCTGGGACACACAGTACCTCTTCACTGGTCTAGACACACAGCCTTTTCATCTGGGCCACACAGTACTCATGGGGGTCCTCCTGCTTCAGCTACCAGCCTTTACATTTATCTAACGGCATACACCCCTTTGTATTCTCTTCAAGCCAGTTAGTTACACAGTCCAGGCTTCAGCAGCTACTTCCCCTCTCCCTCTTTTCTCCTGGAGAGTCCCAACAAAATTAAGCAACAGTCTTTTTCTCTCTCTCTCTTCTCTCAATGGCTCTGCGCGGGCTCAAAGCCTAGGGTCCCACCCTCTTGGTCAGTCACACTCTCACCTGACCTCCTCCCGCTGACCCGGTTTGGCCCCGTTGTTGCTATGGCCTTTGTTGAGCCAGAGCTGCACAGTCCATCGGCTCTTCCCAGGTGTTCTCCGGTTCAGTCAGCTCCTTCGGGCAAGGCTCCTCCTCTCTTTCTTCCTCAGGAGCCCAATCCATATTCTCTGCACACCCCGCCCTCCTTCCAGCTGCTGCCCCTTTTCTTCATTAAGATTCTTTGGTGTCTTTTCTTTCTTCACCCACTCCTCCCCCCAGGTTGGAGAATTGGGTTTACTCACTCCCCTGCGGCCCTCTTCTGGTGGCTCCCAGGAAGGCACGTACTCTCTCCTATCCCCGGGTTCCCTTGGGGCTTGCTGGGAGTCGTAGTTTCTCATTTCGAGGTCTTTCTTGGGAAAGGCCTGCCTGTAACAGGGATACTCCTGCCTATCCCCGGGTTCCTTTGGGGCATGTTAGGCGTTGTAGTTCTTTCCTCTCCTTCTTTCTCTTTTTGTTCCCTAGCCCTTTCTACATACTCTTTACCATATATATATATATATACACATGCATACACATATAAATATACATACATATACACACATATATACATACATATGTGTATGTATATTCTTTATGAACTAATCCACTTCAAAAATAAATTTATAAATTATGAATATCTTTTTTTTTTTTTTTTTTTTTTTTTTTTAACCATAAAAGTTCACAATATGAGCATGCTTCCTGGTTGCTTCCTGCATGCTTCCAGTTATATGCTTCATAATTTTTATTACTTTATATTAAACTTAAACAGAAATACACTGTTAAGTGAAAAACAGCCAATAAAGAAACATTTTACATTAATCCATTCACCATTACAGTTCAATGGCTTCCTTAGACCTCAAAATTTGGGGGGTTAGAATACGTGGAGTACTTCTACATTATCAGTTTTCAATACATTTATATAAGAAAATATGACACCGTAATCTCAATCCTATTATTATCTCTATCGTTGTTTTGAGTCTAAGAACAACTTAAGCTGATCTGGAACATAAAAAACATATTTAGTACTGTTAAACCTCACAATACATTTACATGGATAGGCTAACAGAAAAGAGCCTCCCAGTTCCATTATTTTTGACCGCATTGAAAGAAACTGCTTTCGCTTTTGTTGTGTCACTTTTGTTACATCTGGATATAACCATATTTTTTCTCCACCGAAATTGTGGTCTGTTGTTTTAAAGTAAAGTCTCATTACTGCATTTAAGTCCTGTTGGAAAAGAAAAGTTACCAACAAAGTCGCTCTTTCAGTGGCAGTTTCTATTGTCTGTTCCAAAATCGCTGTTATATTTCCCACATCCAACTCATGTCCAGATTGAACCTTTATTATTTCATCCTTCTTTCTTGTATTAGGTATAAAGTAAATTTTTTCTAATGGAGGAATCGCTTCTTGAGGATATTTTAAGTTCTCTTTAAGAAATCTTGCAAATAAATCTTGGGGAGAAACCCCATATAATTTAGGAAAATTAAGCAAGCGCAGGTTCAATCTTCTATTATAATTTTCAATATTTTCAAGTTTTCTCCTAATATCTACATTATCTTTTATTACTGCAACTTTGAATTCATTAGTTTGTTCCACTTCCTTTTGCAAACTGTCAATTTTCTGAGAAAAATCTTGATTAGTTGTCTCAACAGAATCTTTCAATTCTTGAATCTTATTTCCTAGGGTTTTTACCTCTCCAGATGAATTTAAGAGGGTTTTCTCCATCTCTAACAGTTTCAGCCATATTGTCCCCAGGCTAACCTCCGTTTCTTTCCCAGCGGATTTGGCTGTTAATATTGAGTCAGTCACCCCACTAGGACCGCCAGCTTCCACACTTCCGGTGTTCGTTGGTTTCTCCTGCTGACTCACTACAACCGCTGGGCTTGGAGGGATCTTCGAGAACGGCGGGGGGGAAAGAGATGTTTCACATTCCGGCGAGAGTCCCGCTCCACCCGACTCTCTCGCCAAGGAATCCACTCCGCTCACTGCCTGAGAAAGAGCGGGGAAGAAACGCTCCAGACCAGTTCTCGCTGGCGTGGACGTCCCGGTAGGTGGGGGAACTACCCGGACTATTCCTTTTCTTTTGGAGTGAGGCATTTTCTCAACAAGAACGAAAAACTAGCCGATCTGGCTGGAGCGATCTCACTGCACACCCGCTCTCGGCGCCATGAATATCTTTTTTATATATATATTTTTAGATAAATGATCAACTATAATTAGTGATATAATTCTCCGAGGACAAGCAGGCCCACTGATGGGTGACGTCCACGGCAGCCCCCTCCAACCGGAAACTTCACTAGCAAAGGCCTTTGCTAGTCCTCGCGCGCCGATTTGCACCGCGCATGCACGGCCGCCTTCCCACCCGAACCGGCTCGTGTTCGTCAGTCTTCTTTTGTCCGCGCTCGGGATGGTCGTATTTTACCGCCGTTTCGTGCCCCTCAAGTTGACCTCGCGCGTCTTCGCGATTTTTGCTAAAAAAAAAAAAAAATAAGAGACCGATTGGTCTTTACCCTTTTCCCGTGTTACCAGCTTTTTCCCCGCGTAAGTTTTCTTTCGCTTTCGGGACTGGCCTTTTTGGCCTCGATTCGGGTTTTTCTTCCTTCTTTTTGGTGCCCTTCGTCATCATCGCGAATTTTGATTTCGCCGGCATGATTTTTCCGCCCATGTCATCGAAGTCTTCCAGCAGCTTCAAGAAGTGCACCCAGTGCGCCCAGGTAATCTCGCTCACTGATAGGCACGCTTCGTGTCTTCAGTGTCTGGGGGCTGGGCACCGCCCGCAGGCCTGCAGTCTTTGTGCTTTTTTAAAAAAGAGGACTCAGGTAGCGAGATTGGCCCAGTGGAACGCGTTGTTCTCGGGCTCTTCGACGACAACAGCACGGGCATCGAGTGCATCGACGTCGACAGCATCGAAGTCTTCGGATCGGCATCGACTGCATCGAGGCCTCTACCTTCGGCATTGACTGCATCGCGGCCCCTACCTTCGGCATCGTCGGTACCGAGGTATCGAAAGGCTGCGTCGACGTCGGTGGTACCGGGACCTCCGCTGTTGCTGATGTCGTCGGACGGTGGTGCTTCGTCTGGAGTGCAGGTGAGGGCTGTCCATTCCCCTGCTGGTGGTGGTGAGCCTTCGGGTGGGTCTCCCCCTGCCCTGAGGGCTCCTGCGGTACAGCCCCCCCCCCCCCCCCCCCCCGAGATCGACCTTCTTTGGCTTCGGCCCCGAGGAAGCGAAGGCTGGATTCTACGTCCTCCTCGTCGGTACCGGGAAGCTCCGGTGACTTGCTTCGCTTGAAGAAGTCTAAGAAGCATCGTCACCAGTCTCCTTCCCGTCTCGGTACCGAGAGCTCTGGGTCGCCGAGGCAGTCGGCACCCAGTAGGCATCGGCACCGGGAGGACCGCTCACCCTCTGTTCAGGAGGTGTCGATGCGCTCCCGCTTGGACAGCCCGGGAACAGCCTCCACGCCCGGAACAGACTCTGACATCGACGCCTGCATCGGCTTCTCAGTCTTTCTCCACAGCCGCTCTGCACGAGAGTCTCCGGGCTGTTCTTCCAGAGATTCTGGGAGAGCTGTTGCGCTCTTCCCCTCCGGTACCGGGGGTGTTTGCGCCACCGGTACCATCGAGTGAGGGCTACGGCCGCCTCCCAGGCAGACTCCCCGACGACGTCGGCGGAGGGAGCTTCACCGATGCTGGCGAGGGAGTCCACCTCTCGACGCTCCTACCGTGGCCATGTTTCCACGGCGTTGAGTCGGGCACGGCTTCAGACGCAGGTTCGTGAACTTGTGTCTGATACCGATGGTGAGGCCTCGTGGGAGGAGGAGGAGGACATCAGATATTTCTCTGACGAGGAGTCTGATGGCCTTCCTTCTGATCCCACTCCCTCCCCTGAAAGGCAGCTTTCTCCTCCCGAGAGTCTGTCTTTTGCGGCCTTTGTCCGGGAGATGTCTACGGCCATCCCCTTCCCGGTGGTTGTGGAGGATGAGCCCAGGGCTGAAATGTTTGAGCTCTTGGACTATCCTTCTCCACCTAAGGAAGCGTCCACAGTACCCATGCATCATGTCCTAAAAAAGACATTGCTGGCGAACTGGACCAAGCCACTAACTAATCCCCACATTCCCAAGAAGATCGAATCCCAGTATCGGATCCATGGGGACCCAGAGCTGATGCGCACTCAGTTGCCTCACGACTCTGGTGTGGTGGATCTGGCCCTAAAGAAGGCTAAGAGTTCTAGAGAGCATGCTTCGGCGCCCCCGGGCAAAGACTCCTTTGGGAGGAAGGCCTATCATTCCTCTATGCTCGTGGCCAAGATTCAGTCCTACCAGCTCTACACGAGCATCCATATGCGGAACAATGTGCGGCAGTTGGCGGGCTTGGTGGACAAGCTCCCTCCTGAGCAAGCCAAGCCGTTTCAGGAGGTGGTCAGGCAGCTGAAGGCGTGCAGAAAATTCCTGGCCAGAGGAGTATATGATACCTTTGATGTTGCGTCCAGGGCCGCTGCTCAAGGTGTGGTGGTGCGCAGACTCTCATGGCTGCGTGCCTCCGACCTGGCGAATAGGATCCAGCAGCGGATTGCGGACTCCCCTTGCCGAGCGGACAACATTTTTGGAGAAAAAGTCGAACAGGTGGTAGAACAGCTCCACCAGCGGGATAATGCTTTTGACAAATTCTCCCGCAGGCAGCCTTCAGCATCTACCTCTTCAGGTAGACGTTTTTATGGGGGAAGGAGGACTGTTCCCTACTCTTCTGGTAAGCGTAGGTACAATCCTCCCTCTCGACAGCCTGCGGCCCAGGCTAAGCCCCAGCGCGCTCGCTCTCATCAACAGCATGCGCCTCAGCAAGGCCCCTCGGCTCCCCAGCAAAAGCAGGGGGCGAGCTTTTGACTGGCTCCAGCAGAGCATAGCCGACATCAACGTGTCCGTGCCGGGCGATCTGCCGGTCGGGGGGAGGTTGAAAGTTTTTCACCAAAGGTGGCCTCTTGTAACCTCCGACCGTTGGGTTCTTCAAATAGTCCAGCAAGGGTACACCCTCAATTTGGCTTCGAAGCCTCCAAATTGCCCACCGGGAGCTCAGTCCTACAGCTTCCAGCACAAGCAGGTACTTGCAGAGGAACTCTCCGCCCTTCTCAGCGCCAATGCGGTCGAGCCCGTGCCATCCGGGCAAGAAGGGCTGGGATTCTATTCCAGGTACTTCCTTGTGGAAAAGAAAACAGGGGGGATGCGTCCCATCCTAGACCTAAGGGCCCTGAACAAATATCTGGTCAAGGAAAAGTTCAGGATGCTTTCCCTGGGTACCCTTCTTTCCATGATTCAGGAAAACAATTGGCTATGCTCTCTGGACTTGAAGGACGCCTACACGCACATCCCGATATTGCCAGCTCACAGGCAGTATCTGCGATTTCAGCTGGGCACACGTCACTTCCAGTACTGTGTGCTACCCTTTGGGCTCGCCTCTGCGCCCAGAGTGTTCACGAAGTGCCTGGCTGTAGTAGCAGCAGCGCTTCGCAGGGTGGGGGAGTGCATGTGTTCCCTTATCTCGACGATTGGCTGGTGAAGAACACATCCGAGGCAGGAGCTCTACAGTCCATGCAGATGACTATTTGACTCCTGGAGCTACTAGGGTTTGTGATAAATTATCCAAAGTTCCATCTTCTCCCAGTACAGAGACTCGAATTCATAGGAGCTCTGCTGGATTCTCGGACGGCTCGTGCCTATCTTCCGGAGACTAGGGCCAACAACCTGCTGTCCCTCGTCTCCCGGGTACAAGCATCCCAGCAGATCACAGCTCGGCAGATGTTGAGATTGCTTGGCCACATGGCCTCCACAGTTCATGTGATTCCCATGGCTCGGCTTCACATGCAATCTGCTCATTGGACCCTAGCTTCCCAGTGGTTTCAAGCTGCTGGGGATCTAGAAGACGTGATCCACCTGTCCACGAGTTTTCTCAAATCCCTGTATTGGTGGACGATTTGGTCCAATTTGACTCTGGGACGCCCTTTCCAAATTCCTCAGCCACAAAAAGTGCTGACTACGGATGCGTCTCTCCTGGGGTGGGGAGCTCATGTCGATGGGCTTCACACCCAGGGAAGCTGGTTCCTCCAGGAACGCGATCTGCAGATCAATCTCCTGGAGTTATGAGCGGTCTGGAACGCTCTGAAGGCTTTCAGAGATCGGCTGTCCCACCAAATTATCCAAATTCAGACAGACAACCAGGTTGCCATGTATTACATCAACAAGCAGGGGGGCACCGGATCTCACCCCCTGTGTCAGGAAGCCGTCAGCATGTGGCTCTGGGCTCGCCGTTACGGCATGTTGTTCCAAGCCACGTACCTGGCAGGCGTAAACAACAGTCTGGCCGACAGGTTGAGCAGGATTATGCAACCCCACGAGTGGTCGCTCAACTCCAGAGTAGTGCGCCAGATCTTCCAGGTGTGGGGCACCCTCTTGGTAGATCTCTTTGCATCTCGAGCCAACCACAATGTCCCTCAGTTCTGTTCCAGACTTCAGGTCCACGGCAGACTGGCATCGGATGCCTTCCTCCTGAATTGGGGGGAAGGCCTGCTGTATGCTTATCCTCCCATACCTCTGGTGGGGAAGACTTTGTTGAAACTCAAGCAAGACCGGGACACCATGATCCTGATTGCTCCTTTTTGGCCGCATCAGATCTGGTTCCCTCTCCTTCTGGAGTTGTCCTCCGAAGAACCGTGGAGATTGGAGTGTTTTCCGACCCTCATCACACAGAATGAAGGGGCGCTTCTGCATACCAACCTCCAGTCTCTGGCTCTCAAGGCCTGGATGTTGAGAGCGTAGACTTTGCCTCTTTGGGTCTGTCCGAGGGTGTCTCCCGCATCTTGCTTGCTTCCACGGCCTGGATTCCACTAAGAGGAGTTACTTCTTTCTATGGAGGAGGTTTGCCGTCTGGTGTGACAGCAAGGCCCTAGATCCTCGCTCTTGTCCTACACAGACCCTGCTTGAATACCTTCTGCACTTGTCTGAGTCTGGTCTCAAGACCAATTCTGTAAGGGTTCACCTTAGTGCAATCAGTGCATACCATTACCGTGTGGAAGGTAAGCCGATCTCAGGGCAGCCTTTAGTTGTTCGCTTCATGAGAGGTTTGCTTTTGTCAAAGCCCCTTGTCAAGCGTCCTACAGTGTCATGGGATCTCAATGTCGTTCTCACCCAGCTGATGAAACCTCCTTTTGAGCCACTGGATTCCTGCCATCTGAAGTACTTGACCTGGAAGGTCATTTTCTTGGTGGCAGTTACTTCAGCTCGTAGAGTCAGTGAGCTTCAGGCCCTGGTAGCCCAGGCCCCTTACACTAAATTTCATCATAACAGAGTAGTCCTCCGCACTCACCCTAAGTTCTTGCCAAAGGTGGTGTCGGAGTTCCATCTGAACCAGTCAATTGTCTTGCCAACATTCTTTCCCCGTCCTCCTTCCTGCCCTGCTGAACGTCAGCTGCACACATTGGACTGCAAAAGAGCATTGGCCTTCTATCTGGAGCGGACACAGCCCAACAGACAGTCCGCCCAAATGTTTGTTTCTTTTGATCCCAACAGGAGGGGAGTGGCTGTGGGGAAATGCACCATATCCAATTGGCTAGCAGATTGCATTTCCTTCACTTATGCCCAGGCTGGGCTGGCTCTTGAGGGTCATGTCAAGGCTCACAATGTTAGAGCCATGGCAGCGTCAGCGGCCCACTTGAAGTCAGCCACTATTGAAGAGATTTGCAAAGCTGCGACGTGGTCATCTGTCCACACATTTACATCTCATTACTGCCTGCAGCAGGATACCCGACGCGACAGTCGGTTCGGGCAGTCAGTGCTTCAGAATCTGTTCGGGGTTTAGAATCCAACTCCACCCCCTCAGCCCATGTTTATTCTGTTCCAGGCTACACTCTCAGTTAGTTGGATAAATTGTTAGGTCAATCTCAGTTATGTCCTCGCCGCTGCGAGGCCCAATTGACCATGTTTGTTGTTTTGAGTGAGCCTGGGGGCTAGGGATACCCCATCAGTGAGAACAAGCAGCCTGCTTGTCCTCGGAGAAAGCGAATGCTACATACCTGTAGAAGGTATTCTCCGAGGACAGCAGGCTGATTGTTCTCACAAACCCGCCCGTCTCCCCTTTGGAGTTGTGTCTTCCCTTGTCTTTGTCTTGCTACATATGGGACTGACGAACACGAGCTGGTTCGGGCGGGAAGATGGCCGCGCATGCGAGGTGCGCATCGGCGCGTGAGGACTAGCAAAGGCCTTTGCTAGTGAAGTTTCTGGTTGGAGGGGGCTGCCATGGACGTCACCCATCAGTGAGAACAATCAGCCTGCTGTCCTCGGAGAATACCTTCTACAGGTATGTAGCATTCACTTTAGAATATGATGTAAATTACCTATTTGTTGAACTTGCAATTAAAATGCACACTTTGACAGATGGCACTTCACAAAATCAAACCTGTAACAATGTATCAGGGATATAATAAATAATAATTCATACAGCGGACATGTAACAATGTATCAAGAAAAAAATGCTGTGTAAAGTAAAGAATCAATAATGGACATATGTAGGCTCTCCCATATCAGATCATATCTATAAGTAAAAAGATTAAAAACTTGTAGCTGGCAAAAATTAAAAGCTCAAAAACTTGTAAATTCCAAATGTCAATTTCTAAAACGGATACTGAGTTGATGGTAGATTCAAAACAATTAAAGATTCCTCTAAAAGATTTTTACTTACCTTCTAAAATCGTGAACGACATATGCCACCATAAAAGTATAAATAAAAGAGACCGATCAAAGACCGATCAAAGTATCCAATTATCATTCAATTTTTATATATATCATATATTAATAAATCAATACAAATTTATTTTTATAAATATATTTGATGATATACCCCCTAAAAAATAAATAAATGATTATAACAAATATACCACTAGATGCCACTCTTTAACTACAAGAAATGTATAAAGAAATGTACCTGATATATACCATTCAACACCACTAGATGTCACTCTTCAACTGTGATACACAAAGAAATGCATGCAATATATACTCTTCAAGACCACTAGATGGCACATATTTTTATCTATTATTTTTGATTCGATATTTTGTTTTTCTTTCTTCTTTTTTATTTAATTTTCTGGCTAGATAATTAATGAGAGTCCCCACATTCGTAATATTTATTTTATGAATTCAAATTTGAGCAATGTGATTTACGTCAGGAAGATTACATTGACGTCAATGGTGGACAGGTAACGACTCAAATTGCTCTTATACATTTATTTTAATTTAATATATATTTAGTCTACATGATATGAGAGCACTATCTAATTTTTACAATGATTCCCGTTTTAAATTAGTTATAGGATTGATTTTGTTTAAACATGCACTTTGAACTTTTGAATTGGTTATAAAGCGTCACAGTCAGCTGATCGGTCTCTTTTATTTATACTTTTATGGTGGCATATGTCGTTCACGATTTTAGAAGGTAAGTAAAAAATCTTTTAGAGGAATCTTTAATTGTTTTGAATCTGCCATCAACTCAGTATCCGTTTTAGAAATTGACATTTGGAATTTGCATTTGTTTTAAGTACAATCGATCCATATGGTAGTTGCATTTGTAGTGCTAGGTTTGCAAATGTGGTTGCAGAACCTTTGGAATTTTTAACAGGAACAAGTGTTTAGTTTTTTAATTTATTAACACTGTGCTGTGCATAGAAAAAACGAGCTGAGAATGATACTGCAGATTGTAATTTAGCTTTCGTTTTTGGCAACAATGGATGTTTTGCATTTGAATTGACATGGCAGTCTGTTTAACAACAAACACCAGTGCTGAATCTTTGGAATCGCTTCAAGTTTGTTTTAAGCACAATTGATCTATATGTTAGTTGGTTTATTAACTGTCACTGCTCATCGTTATTGCATATTTGAAATGCTGAGCATAGAAGGATACTGTTTGTTTGAAAATAGTTTTTAAACTTGACTCTCCTTTTAGAAACAACTTTTGAAACTTCTTAAAATCCTTATCAATTACAAGTTTTTGAGCTTTTTACTTATAGATACGATCTGATATGGGAGAGCCTACATATGTCCATTATTGATTCTTTACTTTACACAGCATTTTTTCCTTGATACATTGTTACATGTCCGCTGTAAGAATTATTATTTATTATATCCCTGATACATTGTTACAGGTTTGTTTTTGTGAAGTGCCATCTGTCAAAGTGTGCATTTTAATTGTGAGTTCACCAAATAGGTAATTTACACCATATTCTAATTATATCACGAATTATAGTTGATCATTTATCTAAAAAATATATATATAAAAAAGATATTCATAATTTATACATTTATTTTTGAAGTGGATTAGTTGATAAAGAATATACATACACATATGTATGTATATATGTGTGTATATGTATGTATATTTATATGTGTATATATATATTTATTTAATGATTTAGATACTTGTCTATAATTTTCGGTATTTATTTTCTATAATCTTTAGTAATTATTTTTGTATTTCTATTTTTTTATATTCATTTTTTATTTTTCACTTTTTATTATTCTCTAGATACTCAAGTGGAGACTATATGTTTTTATAGATATCGATTAGGTATGTGTCAAATTTACTTTAAACATATAGCAGCATATATTTCATTAGCTTTTTAATTCAATTTACTTGATTCATTTACCTATGTATTAAATATATTATGAAGTTTTTGATTATTTATTAACATAATATGTGTTTTATTGTTTGTCTGTTTAACAGGATACATATATATATATTGTTTGTCTACATTATTTTTACATTATTATTTTATTCATATTTTTATTCAATGTGTACATTAAGTTCTATACAATATTATTTTGATATTTCAATTAATTTTTATTTAACTGTATCACCATGGTGTTCTATTACTATCAGCCGAGTATGAGATTATGGTAATGAAATGTAATTATTATTTTTATGTTTACTTGCTTTTATATTTGTTCTAATTGTTATATGATTGTTTGTTTTGTAGCCCCTGATTGCAGCCAGTGGGGCGAAACACGGCCTGTGTCGGGCTTGTTAATTTTTTATTGATCTATATCAATTAAATATTGTTTTCCACATACGTATCTGCTTCGTTTGGTGTCCATCTTGGAGTTTGCAGATCGATTACCCTGCTGTTTTCTTGTGACTTCCCGCCTGTTGCATGAGCGTGGCTCTTCAGTTTTCTTTTCTCCACGTTGAGGTGCGGTAGGTTTTTTTTTTCTGTGCTCCGCTCAGGCCCAGGAAAGAGTCTTCGACAAGTCTTCACTTTTTTCTTCTAATTTTGTCTTTATTTTATTATTATCTTCGTTGAAAAAAAAAAAAAGAAAAGGGTCCCGTAGTTCTGTTTTAGTTTTCTTCCCTTTTTAAAGTTTCCTTTCTTTTTCAACGCGGCTGGTTTTAGGCCGCACGGTCAAGTTATTCCCTTAATTTTTTTTTGTGCCCTTTTTCTTTACAGGCACAATCGCGTCTTTTGATTTCGCCAAAGCCATTTTCCCTCCCATGTCATCGAAGGCACCCAGCGGCTTCAAATGTTGTACTCAGTGCAACCGGACCATCTCAGGTACCGATACCCACGCCTGGTGTATCCAGTGCCTGGGCTTGACCATAGCCCAGCCGCTTGTAGTCTGTGTCTTTGTATGAAGAAACAGACCCAAGCGTCTTGAGAAGCCCAACGAGAAAAGCTTTTTGGGGCTCGGTCCTGTCCTTCGACATCGGTACCGAGGTCGGTGGTGTCGGCGTCGACATTGAAAGGAGCATCGACATCGGGAAGAGAGGTAATGGCTGCTGAGAGACGAACTCGCACTGGGAGCAGTGAAGCGTGGAGTGGGTCTCCACCTGCCTCGAGGCCTCCTGTTATGCAGGCCCCCCGGGACCGACCTTTGTCGGACCCTGCCCGAGGAGACGTGAGGATTCCATGTCCTCCTCATAGGTACCGATGAGTCTCGATGATGGGCATTGAGCGAAGGCGAAGAAGCACCATCATCGTTCTCCTTTGACACACGGTACCGGGAGCTCCGCGGCTTTGAGAGAGTTGGCACCCGAGAAGCGTCTGCGCCGAGAGGATCGCTCCCCCTCGATACAGGAGGTGCCGATGTGTCAGTCTCCTAGCAGCCTGGTACCTGCTCCCGATCCTCCACAGATCCTGATACCACCTGTTCCACCGACCCCGCATCCTTCTCCGATGGTGGTTCTGGACCAGCGCATCCAGGCCTTGTTTCCAGAACTGTTACACCAGTCAGCTTCAGTATCGGGGGTGCTTGCGCCTTCTGTACCGTCTACTGCAGTGGTGTCTGACCCTTATCCTGCGGTGAGGTCCCCGAACGCAGTGCCGCTTGCGGCTTCGGCGTCAGCTGCCACCCTGGTCAACTCCCCTTCAACATTGGTGGAGGGAGCTTCACCGCAGTCAGACCAGGCGTCGGCCTCTCAACATCGCCATCGAGGACGTCGTTCCTCGGCGTCGAGACAGGTTCAGTGTCGAAGTTACCTTAACAGAGGTCTTATCCAATACTGAGCAGGAGTGTTTGTGGGAGTCAGAGGAAGATCCCAGGTACTTTTCTTCTGGTGTCCTATGGGATTCCCTCTGAACCTTCCCCTCCACCAGAGAGGAGACTATCTCCACCGGAGAGAGTCTTTCCTTTTCCTCTTTTGCCGGGAAATGGTTACGGCTATTCCCTTCCCTGTGGAGGTTGAGGATGAGCCCAGGACTTTGTCCTGGACTATTCTTCTCCACCTAAAGAGGCTGTGACAGTCCCTCTGCATAAGGTACTGAAGGAAGTCCTTATGCGAAACTGGTTGGCCCCTCTGTCTGGCCCTTTGGTCCCGAAGAAAGCTGAATCCCAGTATCGGATCCACAGTGAACCTTGATTGATGAGGTCTCAGTTACCCCACAATTCTATGGTGGTGGATTCCGCCCTCAAGAGAGCCAGGAGTACTAGAGACTATTCTTCGGTGCCCCCAGGCAGAGAAGCTAGGACTCTTGATTCTTTTGGGAGGAAGATGTATCAGGCCGCTATGCTCGCTGCCAAGATCCAATCATACCAGCTCTTCACGATCGTTCACTTGTGGAACTCGATAAGGCAACTGTCTAGCTTGGTTGATGCACTCTCTCCGAAGCAAGCTGAGCCTTTTCACCAGGTGGTCAGGCAGCAGAATGCGTATCGAAAACTCCTGTCCAGGGGTACGTTCGACACTTTTGATGTAGCATCCAGCGTAGACTGTCATGGCTGCATGTCTCTAATGGATCATGGCGGATGTTCCTTGCCAGGGGACAACCTTTTTGGTGAAAAAGTAGAGGATCTTGTAGATCAGATCAAGAAGCATAATGATGCTATGGATGCTGTCCCCCACCGGGCGTCTTCTGGTACTACCTCCTCATCTAGGAGGTATTTTTGTGCTCTTTATTCCTATCCTAGGCGTAGGTACACTCCTGCTTCTAGACAGCCTTCCCGTGCTCAGCCCCAGCATGCTCGTTCTCGTCAACAGCGTGCGTCTAAGGCCTAAGGCCTAAGGTCTAAGGTGGGTCCTTCAAATAGTCTGGTCAGGATACACCCTCAATCTGGAATCCAAACCTCCAGATTGCCCACCGGGAGCTCATTCTTACAGTTCCCAGTACAAACAGGTACTTGCAGAGGAACTCTCTGCCCTTCTGAAGGCCCAAGCGGTCGAACCCGTTCCATCAGGGGAAGAAGGGCTGGGATTCTATTCCAGGTACTTCCTTGTGCAAAAAAAGACAGGGGGGATGTGTACCATCCTAGACCTGAGGACCCTGAACAAATTTCTTCTCCAAGAAAAGTTCAGGATGGTTTCCCTGGGCACCCTTCTTCCCGTGGTTCAAGAAAAACGATTGGCTATGCTCTCTGGACTTAAAAGGATGCTTACACACACATTTCAATACTCCCAGCTCACAGGAAGTATCTTCAGTTTGGCTGGAAACTCAGCACTTTCAGTGCTGTGTACTGCCCTTTGGTCTGGCGTCTGAGCCCATAGTGTTCACAAAGTGCCTAGGGGTAGGTGCAGCATCGCTACGCAGACTGGGAGTGCATGTGTTCCCTTAGCTCGACGATTGGCTGGTGAAGAGCATCTAGAAGGCAGGCGCCCTACAGTCCATGCGAATGACTATTCAGGCGCTAGAACTACTGGGGTTCGTGATCAATTACTCCAAGTCCCATCTGAGAATGGTAATGCAACCTCATGAGTGGTCACTGGACATGGGTGTCGCCCGCAAGATCTTCCGGAGCATGGGGCACCCCCTCGGTAGATCTTTTTGCCACTCAGATCAATCACAAGGCCCCAATTCTGTTCCAGGCTTCAGGCCCATGACAGATTAGCATCAGATGCCTTTCTCCTGCTTGGGGTATGCGTATCCTCCCATACCTCTAGTAGGGAAGACTTTGCTGAAACTCAAGCAAGACTGCTTGATTCTGATTGCTCCCTTCTGGCCGCGTCAGATTTGGATCCCTTTTCTTCTGGAGTTGTCCTCCGAGGAACCATGGAGATTGGAGTGTTTTCCAACCCTCATCACCCAGAACGGGTGGGGGGGGGGGGGGGGGGGGGGGGGGGGGGGGGGGGGTCCAGTCCTCTAGCTCTCACAGCCTGGATGTTGAGAGCTTAGAATTCGCCTCTCTGAGTCTTCAGGGGGTGTCTCCCGAGTCTTGCTTGCTTTCCGGAAAGATTCCACGAAGAGGCGTTACTCGTTCAATGGCGGAGGTTTGCCGTTTGGTGTGACAGCAAGGCCCTAGATCCTCTTTCTTGTCCTACACAAGACCCTGCTTGAATACCTTCTACACTGTCAGAGTCTGGTACTCAAGACCAATTCCGTAAGAGTTCACTTTAGTGTGATTAGTGCTTATCATCGCAGTGTAGAGGGGTAAGCCTATCTCTGTACAACCTTTAGTTGTTCGCTTCATGAGAGGTTTGCTTTATGTCAAAGCCCCTGTCAAACCTCCACCAGGGTCATGGGATCTCAACGTCGTTCTCAACCCAGCTGATGAAAGCTCCTTTTGAGCCACTGAATTCCTGCCATCTGAAGTAGCTTGACCTGGAAGGTCATTTTCTTGGTGGCTGTTACTTCAGCTCGTAGGGTACGTGAGCTTCAGGCCTGGGTAGTGCATGCACCTTATATTAAGTTCCATCACAACAGAGTAGTCCGGCACCCTAAGTCCTGCCGAAGGTGGTGTCGGTGTTCCATCTGAACTAGTCAATTGTCTTGCCAACATTCTTTCCCTTTCCTCATACCCCGCCCTGGCGAAAGCAGTTTGCATACCTTGGACTGCAAGAGGGCATTGGCCTTTTACGTGGAGCAGACAAAGCCCTTCAGACAGTCCGCCCAGTTGTTTGTTTCTTTCGATCCCAACAGGAGGGGAGTCGCCATCGGGAAAACGCACAATCTCCAATTGGCTAGCAGATTGCATTTCCTTCACTTATGCCCAAGCTGGGCTGACTCTAAAGGGCCATGTCACGGCTCATAAAGTTAAAGCCATGGCTGCGTCAGTGGCTCACTTAAAGTCAGCCTCCATTGAAGAGATTTGCAAGGCTGCATCATGGTCATCAGTCCACACATTCACATCTCACTACTGCCTTCAGCAGATACCCGACGTGACAGTCAGTTTGGGCAAGTCAGTGCTGCAGAATCTGTTCAGGGTTTAGAATCCAACTCCTCCCCCCCAGACCCATTTTTGTTCTGTTCTAAGGCTGCACTCTCAGTTAGTTTGTTTATGGTTTCAGGTCAATCTATGTAATTGACCAATGTTCATTGTTTTGAGTGAGCCTGGTTGCTAGGGGATACTCCACATGTTAGGATAAGCAGACCTGCTTGTCCTCGGAGAAAGCGAAGATACTTACCTGTAGCAGGTATTCTCCGAGGACAGCAGGCGATTGTTCTCCACCAACCCACCCACCTCCCCTTTGGAGTTGTTGTTAGTTTCTATGGCTTTTTTGATTAAACTGAGAGCCACGCTCACGCGATGGGCGGGAAGTCATCCGCGCATGTGCGGTGCACACTGTTCGTGTGCCGGTAGACCTCTGACAAAACTTTTTAAATTTTACTGTGGAAAATTTGCCATTTCCTGGGCCGAACGCGGACATCGCCCCACATGTGATGGACTCTCTGCCATCATCTACTATGTTTACTATCCTGCTTATTTTCGAGGAGAAGGGCGGCCATCTTCCGACGCAAATCAGGAGATGGCTGGCCTTCTCCTAAGGCCGGCCAAATCGGTATAATTGAAAGCCGATTTTGGCCGGCTTCAACTGCTTTCCGTCGCAGGGCTGGCCAAAGTTCAAGGGGGCGTGTCGGCAGTGTACTGAAGGCGGGGCGGAGGCGTGGTTAAGAGATGGCTGGCCTCGGCCGATAATGGAAAAAAGAAGGCCGGCTCTGACTAGCATTTGGCCAACTTTACTTGGTCCTTTTTTTGTTCACAACCAAGCCTTGAAAAGGTGCCTGAACTGACCATATTGCCACCAGAGGGAATGGGGGATCACCTCCCCTTACTCCCCCAGTGGTCACCAACCCCCTCCCACCCAAAAAAAAAATTAAAAACATTTTTTTGCCAGCCTCAAATGTCATACCCAGCTCCATCACAGCACTATGCAGATCCCTGGAGCAGTTTTTAGTAGGTACTGCAGTGCACTTCAGGCAGGCAGACCCAGGCCCATCCCCCCCCCCCCCCCCCCCCACCTGTTTCAGGGGCTGATTACAGAAGACGTCTCTTGCAGCTAATTAGATATTGTTTGATTGTTGTGGGGAGCGGCCTACTTAAGGCCTCCCTTTCGTATTCCGTGTCCAGAGTGGAACCTTTCTTTAGTCTTTGGGCTCTTTAGTGGTCTCCTTTTGAGCCGCTCCGGATGGCCTCCTTGAAAGATCTTAAGCTAAAGACAGTGTTCTTGGTGGCTTTTGCGTGAGCACATAGTGTTTCAGAGCTTCATGTTCTCTCTTGTCAAGATCCCTTTCTCTGCTTTTAAGAGGAGGGGGAGTCTCCCTGTGCATGGTTCCTTCCTTTCTTCTAAAAGTAGTGTCAGCATTTCATGTCAACCAATTTGTGGAGATTCTGTTCTTGAGGCTCGGTATTCTTCCTTGAAGCTTCTCAATGTGCGTAGAGTCCTCATTAGATATCTGGAAGTCAGTTGCGCAAATCGGACAGACTGCTTTTTGGTAAGCAGAGGCTTGGTCTCATGGCTTCCAAGCCCACAGTTGCTAGATGGCTGAAGGAGACTGTCACGTAAGCTTATTTGCTTGTGTGGAAGCAGGCTCCTCAGGTTTGTGGGCTCATTCTACGATATTTCCAAGGCAGCAATGTGGTCGATACTGCATACGTTTGCCAAGCACTACAGGGTGGTTTTCTTGGCATGCTCTGAAGTCAGTGTTTAGTACTTCAGTCCTCAGGGCATCAAAGGCCCCAGGATCCCACCCACTCTTTTAAACATCTCACAGATTCTGGAATAGTGGGAAGCAGTGTAATGGAAGGAGAAATTAGGTCTTACCTGATCATTTTCTTTCCATTAGTCCTTCCCACTATTCCAGAAACCTGCCCAAAGTTTTTGAGATGTTTAGTCAAGGTGAAGTGATGGGTCAAATAACGACTGTCACCTTGCATGGTGTTTCCTGCATATCTCTTGTTCTCTGCAAGTTGTCCAGAAATAAGAGAGGTCATACATGTTTGCTTGTCTGGTTAGCGAGTTGTTTAAGGTTGTTATGTTTATTCTATCCTTACTTCATGTCTACGTAAATACTGAGGAGCTGGAGTGGATGCCAAGAGATATGACTCACCTCAGTTTTCAGTTCTCTAGCTCCACTGGCTGGTTGATGGACACAACTATCCCCACAGGTTCTGGAATAGTGGGAAGAGCTAATGGAAAGAAAATTATCAGGTAAGACCTAATTTCTCCTTATGGCTGCACTGGATATGGCTGCACAGCTTAGTAAAAGGGCCCCTAGGTTTGTATTTGAGACAATGGATGGCTAAGTGGTTTTCCCAATGTCACAAGGAGCTGCCATGAGGTTTGAAATGGGCTTCTTTGGTTCTCAGCCTGCTACTCTAACCATTAGGCAACTCCTCCACTCCAAATCCAATTCATTCACTTGAATCGTATTTAGATTACTCAGGCTTAATGCCTTTTTAAATTATAAGATTTATGAATCACCATAGCTTTAAAACTGATTTGTACTAAATGAAAGCAGGTGAGCTATTTATTGTATATTTGTGTAAAACAGTCTGTTAAATTCATAGATATGAGAAAGAGATGGAAATCATCGGATGTGGACAGCATTAAAGATTATATTGCTTCCTTGTGACTCACTCTGTCCAACTACATTCTGTACACATTGACTTCAGTCTACCACTTAATGACACCCTTATAGAGTCCATTACTTCAGAAATCGCTCTCCTTTGTTTAAGTAAATTATCTGATTATTACTCCATTTTATACTCTGTTAAAAATCAGTACAGCAAGATTGAACTCCCATAGATGTGTGCCAAACTCACACTGGGCATTTTACAGGGAGCTGGGCCGTCAGCGCAGCACTATAGAACTCGACACACCCGAGGTCATCCCGGAGCAGGTAGAGGCCATTGAGCAGACTGTGAATGAGAAGATCAGGCAACATATTCCTGTTATTGTCAGGGTTGTGTCCGTGGACGACCCAGAGGTAGAAAAAGTAAGTGAAAATTCCCTGGAATTCAAATGCTGAACAGTCCCAGGCAGTGACTGCCCATTAAAGGCAGTGTTGGTTGTACAAAGTGGTGGAAAATTCAATAAAGGGAAGGGAAATGGGATTTGATATACCACATTTCTGTGTGTTGTGTGTGGGGGGGGGGGGGGGGGGGGATGTTCCAACTACATTCAAAGCGGTTTACATAGTACATGCAGGTATCTGGGGCAATGGAGGGTTAAGTGACTTGCCCAGAGTCACAAGGAAATGAAGTGGGAATAGAACCCAGTTCCTCAGGATCAAGTTCACTGCACTAACCACTAGGCTACTCATAAGTACATAAGTATTGCCACACTGGGACAGACCAAAGGTCCATCAAGCCCAGTACCCTGTTTCCAACAATGGCCAATCCAGGTCACAAATACCTGGCAAGATCCCAGAAAAGCTCAATACATTTTATGATGTTTATCCCAGAAATAAGCAGTGGATTTTCCCAAGTCAATGTAATAATGGTCTATGGACTTTCCCCTCTGGAACGTTTTTTTTAAATATTGACATTACATGGGCTACCCTCCAATCTTCCAGTACCACGCTCGATTTAAAGATAATTTACATATTACTAATAATACTTCTGCCAGTTCATTTTTAAATTCTATCAGTACTCTGGTATGAATACCATCGGTCAAGGAGATTTGCTACTCTTCAATTGTCAAATTGCCCCGTTACATTCCTCTAGTTTATTGAGATTTCATTCAGTTTCTCCAGCTTGTCAGCTTCGAATACCACTTCTGGCACTGGTATCACTCCCAAATCTTCCTCGGTGAAGATCGAAGCAAGGAATTCATTCAGTTTCTCCACTATGCTTTATCCTTCCCAGATCGCACCTTTTACCTCTCGGTCATCTAGCGGTCCATCCAATTCTTTTGCCCGATTCTTGATTTTAATACCTATAAAAATTCTTATTATGTGTTTTTGCCTCTAATGCCAATCTTTTTTTCAAAGTCCCTTTTTGCCTTCCATATCAGCGCTTTGCATTTGACTTGCCATTCCTTATGCTGTTTCTTGTTATTTTCAGTCGGTTCCGTCTTCCATTTTCTGAAGGATTTTCTTTTAGCTCTAATAGCTTCCTTCACCTCACCGGGTTGATGTGATCCAAGTGTGAATTCTGTAACTGCAGTTCTGCTTGAAAATGCTGATATAGAATACTAGCGTAAGTCCACATCTTCGTGCCAAATGATAGGTGCGAACACTTTCGCCAGCTCAGTGTCTGGTGTAAGTGGTCATGTCTAACTGTAGGCAATTAGGTGCATAAATGATAGTATTCTACAACCTGTGCGCCTAACTGCCTGACGCCCCCAACCTGCTCATACCCCCTTGAAGTTGTGTGCTCTGGAATTTGAGTGCACATGTTATAAAATAGCAACTAAGGGCAGTTATGTGTCAATTAGTGCCATAGAAATCCAATTATTGAATTAAGATGGGTATGCAACTGACCTTATAAAAACAAAGATGAGAAAGTTATAACGCCTTTGTATCGCTCCATGGTGCGACTGCACCTCGAATATTGTATGCAGTTCTGGTCACTGCATCTCAAAAAAGATATAGGAAAATTAGAAAAGATGCAGAGAAGGGCGATGAAAATGATAAACAGGATGGGACGACTTCCTTATGAGGAAAGGCTAAAGAGGCTAGGGCTTTCACTTGGAGAAGAGATGACTGAGGGGGGAGATATGATAGAGGTCTATAAAATAATGAGTGGAATGGAACAGGTAGACGTGAATCACTTGTTTACTGTTTCCAAAAATACTAGGACTAGTTGGCACACAATGAAGCTACAAAGTAGTAAATTTAAAACAAATCGGAGAAAATATTTCTTCACTCAACATGTAATTAAATTCTGGAATTTGTTGCCAGTGATGTTGTAAAAGCAGTTCTCCGAGGACAAGCAGGCTGCTTGTTCTCACTGATGGGTTGACGTCCTCGGCAGCCCCCTCCATCGGAAAGTTTACTAGCAAAGGCCTTTGCTAGTCCTCGCGCGCCCATGCGCACCGCGCATTGCGCGGCCGTCTTCCCGCCCGAAAACCGGCTCTAGCCGGCCAGTCTTCTTTCGTCGCGCTTGGTACGGTCGTGTTACGCCGTTCGTGCCCCAGAGAGTCGACCTCGCGCGTCCGTTTCGACGTGTTTTTCATTCTTTTTTCTCAAAAAAGTTCGGGGAAGCGCTCCGGAAGTGTTCCGGAAGACCCCGTTCGGGTTCTGCCTTCCCGTATTTTCTCAGCTTTTGCCCCGTAAGTTTTCTTTCGTTGTCGGGGTAGGCCTAGTTTGGCCTCGGTCGAGATTTTCTCCTTTAAATTTTGGTGCTTCAATTTTCGCCATTTCGGCTTTTGACTTCGCCGGCGTGATTTTTTCCGCCCATGACATCGAAGCCTTCCAGCGGCTTCAAGAAGTGCACCCAGTGCGCTCCGGGTAATCTCACTCACTGATAGGCACTGCTGCGTGTCTTCAGTGTCTAGGGGCCCAGCACCGCCCTCAGAACTGTAGTCTGTGTTCCCTGTTACAAAGGCGGACTCAGGTAGCGAGATTAGCCCAGTGGAACGTTTGTTCTCGGGCTCTTCGTCGGCATCGGCACCGGAGGCATCGAGTGCATCGACGTCGTCAGCGTCCGGACCATCTTCCTTGGCTGCCGCTCCATCGACTGCATCGAGGCATCGGACCTCTGCATCGGCGCCGAGGCATCGGGCGACTGCACGACTGTCGGTGGTACCGAGACTTCGTCTGCTGATGTCAGTCGGACGGAGGTGCATCGTCAGGAGTGCAGGTGAGGGCTGTCCATTCCCTGCTGGTGGCGGTGAGCCTTCGGGTGGGTCTCCTCCTACACTGAGGGCTCCTGCGGTACAGCCCCCCCGGGATCGACCCTCTTCGGTCTCGGCCCCGAGGAAGCGACGGATGGATTTCTAAGTCCTCCTCGTCGGTGCCGGGGAGCTCCGGTGACATGCTTCGGAAGAAGTCGAAAGAAGCATCGACACCGGTCACCTCCCCGCGTCGGCACCGAGAGCTCTGGGTCGCCGAGGGAGTCGGCACCCAGCTAGGCATCGGCACCGAGAGGACCGCTCACCCTCTGTTCAGGAGGTGTCGATGCGCTCCACTCTGGACAGCCGGAAACAGCATCCTCGCCCGGAACAGGTTCTGACGTCGACGCCTGCATCGACCTCTCAGCCTTTTTCTGCAGCCACTCTGAACGAGAGCCTCCGGGCCGTTCTCCCAGAGATTCTGGGGAGAGCTGTTGCCCCCTACCCCTCCGGTACCGGCGGTGCTTGCGCCTCCCGGTACCGTCGAGCATTGGCGCCGGGCTGGCCATCGCCCAGGTTAGGTCCCCGACGTCGGTACAGCGTGCTGGTGCCGACCGCGGCCACCCTCCCAGGAAGGCTCCCCGACTACGTCGGCGGAGGGAGCTTCGCCGATGCGGGCCAGGGAGTCTACCTCTCGACGCCCCCATCGTGGACGTGGTTCCACAGAGTCGAGCAGGGGCGAGGTTGCAGACACAGGTCCGTGAACTTGTGTCTGACACCGAGGGTTGAGGCCTCGTGGGAGGGAAGAGGAAGATCCCAGATATTTCTCTGACGAGGAGTCTGAGGGTCTTCCGTCTGATCCCACTCCCTCTCTGAGAGACAGCTTTCTCCTCCCGAGAGTCTGTCTTTTGCCTCCTTGTCCGGGAGATGTCTACGGCCATCCCCTTCCCGGTGGTTGTGGAGGACGAGCCCAGGGCTGAAATGTTTGAGCTCCTGGACTATCCTTCTCCACCTAAGGAAGCGTCCACTGTTCCCTTGCACCATGTCCTAAAAAAGACATTGCTTCGCACTGGACAAAACCTTTAACTAATCCCCACATTCCCAAGAAGATCGAAGTCCCAGTACCGGATCCATGGGGACCCAGAGCTGATGCGCACTCAGTTGCCTCATGACTCTGGAGTTGTGGATTTGGCCCTAAAGAAGGCTAAGAGTTCTAGGGAACATGCTTCGGCGCCCCCGGGCAAGGACGCTAGAACCTTAGACTCCTTTGGGAGGAAGGCCTACCATTCCTTTATGCTCGTGTCCAAGATCCAGTCTTACCAGCTCTACACGAGCATACACATGCGGAACAATGTGCGCAGTTGGCGGCATTGGTTGATTCTCTTCCCCCTGAGCAAGCCAGCCTTTTCAGGAGGTGGTCAGGCAGCGGAAGGCGTGCAGAAATTCCTGGCCAGAGGAGTTTATGACACTTTTGATGTTGCGTCCAGGGCCGCTGCTCAAGGTGTGGTGATGCGCAGGGCTCTCATGGCTGCGTGCCGCCGACCTGGAGAGATAGATCCAGCAGCGGATTGGCGGACATCGCCTTGCCGTGCGGACAACATTTTTGGTGAAAAAGTTGAACAGGTGGTAGAGTCTCTCCCACCAGCGGGACACCGCATTCGACAAATTCGCCCGCCGGCAGCCTTCAGGCCTCTACCTCTACAGGTAGAAGATTTTTCGGGGGAAGGAAGACTGTTCCCTACTCTTCTGGCAAGCGTAGGTACAATCCTCCTTCCCGACAGCCTGCGGCCCAGGCTAAGCCCCAGCGCGCTCGCTCTCGTCAGCAGCGTGCGCCTCAGCAAGGCCCCGCGACTCCCAGCAAAGCAAGGGGCGAGCTTTTGACTGGCTCCAGCAGAGCATAGCCGACATCCAAGTGTCCGTGCCGGGCGACCTGCCAGTCGGGGGGAGGTTGAAAGCTTTTCACCAAAGGTGGCCTCTCATAACCTCCGATCAGTGGGTTCTGCAAATAGTCCGGCAGGGATACACCCTCAATTTGGCCTCAAAACCTCCAAATTGTCCACCGGGAGCTCAGTCTTACAGCTTCCAGCACAAGCAGGTACTTGCAGAGGAACTCTCCGCCCTTCTCAGCGCCAATGCGTCGAGTCCCGTGCCATCCGGGCAAGAAGGGCTGGGATTCTATTCCAGGTACTTCCTTGTGGAAAAGAAAACAGGGGGGATGCGTCCCATCCTAGACCTAAGGGCCCTGAACAAATATCTCGTAAAAGAAAAGTTCAGGATGCTTTCCCTGGGCACCCTTCTCCCCATGATTCAGCAAAACGATTGGCTATGCTCTCTGGACTTGAAGGATGCCTACACTCACATCCCGATACTGCCATCTCACAGACAGTATCTGCGATTTCAGCTGGGCACACGCCACTTCCAGTACTGTGTGCTACCCTTTGGGCTCGCCTCTGCGCCCAGGGTGTTCACAAAGTGCCTAGCTGTGGTAGCAGCGGCACTTCGCAGGCTGGGGGTGCACGTGTTCCCGTATCTCGACGATTGGCTGGTGAAGAACACATCCGAGGCAGGAGCCCTGCAGTCCATGCAGATGACTATTCGCCTACTGGAGCTACTGGGGTTTGTGATAAATTATCCAAAGTCCCATCTTCTCCCAATGCAGAGACTCGAATTCATAGGAGCTCTGCTGGATTCTCGGACGGCTCGCACCTATCTCCCAGAGACGAGAGCCAACAACTTGTTGTCCCTCGTCTCGCGGGTGCGAGCGTCCCAGCAGATCACAGCTCGGCAGATGTTGAGATTGCTGGGCCACATGGCCTCCACAGTTCATGTGACTCCCATGGCCCGCCTTCACATGCGATCTGCTCAATGGACCCTAGCCTCCCAGTGGTATCAGGCCGCTGGGGGTCTAGAGGACGTGATCCACCTGTCCACGAGTTTTCTCAAATCCCTGTATTGGTGGACGATTTGCTCCAATTTGACTCTGGGACGTCCCTTCCAAATTCCTCAGCCACAAAAAGTGCTGACCACGGATGCGTCCCTCCTGGGATGGGGAGCTCATGTCGATGGGCTTCACACCCAAGGAAGCTGGTCCCTCCAGGAACGCGATCTGCAGATCAATCTTCTGGAGTTACGAGCGATCTGGAACGCTCTGAAGGCTTTCAGAGATCGGCTGTCCCACATATTATCCAAATTCAGACAGACAATCAGGTTGCCATGTACTATGTCAACAAGCAGGGGGGCACCGGATCTCGCCCCCTGTGTCAGGAAGCCGTCAGCATGTGGCTCTGGGCTCGCCCGTCAAGGCATGGTGCTCCAAGCCACATATCTGGCAGGCGTAAACAACAGTCTGGCCGACAGGTTGAGCAGGATTATGCAACCTCACGAGTGGTCGCTCAATTCCCCGTGTGGTACGACAGATCTTCCAGGTGTGGGGCACCCCCCTGGTGGATCTCTTCGCATCTCGAGTGAACCACAAAGTCCCTCAGTTCTGTTCCAGGCTTCAGGCCCACGGCAGACTGGCATCGGATGCCTTCCTCCTGGATTGGGGGGGAGGGCCTGCTGTATGCTTATCCTCCCATTCCTCTGGTGGGGAAGACTTTGTTGAAACTCAAGCAAGACCGAGGCACCATGATCCTGATTGCTCCTTTTGGCCGCGTCAGATCTGGTTCCCTCTTCTTCTGGAGTTATCCTCAGAAGAACCGTGGAGATTGGAGTGTTTTCCGACCCTCATCACACAGGACGAAGGGGCTCTTCTGCATCCCAACCTCCAGTCTCTGGCTCTCACGGCCTGGATGTTGAGGGCGTAGACTTTGCCTCTTTGGGTCTGTCAGTGGGTGTCTCCCGCATCTTGCTTGCTTCCAGGAAAGACTCCACTAAGAGAAGTTACTCTTTCATTGGAGGAGGTTGCCGTCTGGTGTGACAGCAAGGCCCTAGATCCTCGCTCTTGTCCTACACAGACCCTGCTTGAATACCTTCTGCACTTGTCTGAGTCTGGTCTCAAGACCAACTCTGTAAGAGTTTCACCTTAGTGCAATCAGTGCATACCATTACCGTGTGGAAGGTAAGCCGATCTCAGGACAGCCTTTAGTTTTCGCTTCATGAGAGGTTTGCTTTGGTCAAAGCCCCCTGTCAAACCTCCTACAGTGTCATGGGATCTCAATGTCGTTCTCACCCAGCTGATGAAACCTCCTTTTGAGCCACTGAATTCCTGCCATCCGAAGTACTTGACCTGGAAGGTCATTTTCTTGGTGGCAGTTACTTCGGCTCGTAGAGTCAGTGAGCTTCAGGCCCTGGTAGCCCAGGCCCCTTACACTAATTTCATCACAACCAGAGTAGATCCTCCGCACTCACCCTAAGTTCCTGCCAAAGGTCGTGTCGGAGTTCCATCTGAACCAGTCAATTGTCTTGCCAACATTCTTTCCCCGTCCTCATTCCTGCCCTGCTGAACGTCAGCTGCACACATTGGACTGCAAGAGAGCATTGGCCTTCTACCTGGAGCGTACACAGCCCCACAGACAGTCCGCCCAATTGTTTGTTTCTTTTGATCCCAATAGGAGGGGAGTGGCTGTAGGGAAACGCACCATATCCAATTGCTAGCAGATTGCATTTCCTTCACTTACGCCCAGGCGGGGCTGGCTCTTGAGGGTCATGTCACGGCTCATAATGTTAGAGCCATGGCTGCGTCGGTAGCCCACTTGAAGTCAGCCTCCATTGAAGAAATTTGCAAAGCTGCGACGTGGTCATCTGTCCACACATTCACATCTCATTACTGCTGCCTGCAGCAGGATACCCGACGCGACAGTCGGTTCGGGCAGTCAGTTCTTCAGAACCTGTTTGGGCTTTAGGATCCAACTCCACCCCCCGAGGGCCCTGTTGTTCTGTTCCAGGCTACACTCTCAGTTAGTTGGTAAATTTTTTAGGTCAATCTCAATAATGTCCTCGCCGTTGCGAGGCCCCAATTGACCATGGTTGTTGTTTTGAGTGAGCCGGGGGCTAGGGATACCCCATCAGTGAGAACAAGCAGCCTGCTTGTCCTCGGAGAAAGCGAATGCTACATACCTGTAGAAGGTATTCTCCGAGGACAGCAGGCTGATTGTTCTCACCAACCCCCCGCCTCCCCTTGGAGTTGTGTCTTCCCTTGAAGTGTATTGTCTTGCTACATACTGGACTGGCCGGCTAGAGCCGTTTCGGGCGGGAAGACGGCCGCGCATGCGCGGTGCGCATGGGCGCGCGAGGACTAGCAAAGGCCTTTGCTAGTAAACTTTCCGATGGAGGGGGCTGCCGAGGACGTCAACCCATCAGTGAGAACAATCAGCCTGCTGTCCTCGGAGAATACCTTCTACAGGTATGTAGCATTCGCTTTAACTTAGCATGGTTTAAAAAAGGTTTGGACAGCTTCCTAAAAGAAAAATCCATAAGCCATTATTAAGATGAACTTGAGAAAATCCACTGCTTATTTGTAGGATAAGCAACATAAAATCTGTTTTGCTGTTCTGGGATCTTGCCAGGTACTTGTGACTTGGATTGTCCACTGTTGGAAACAGGATACTGGGCTTGATGGACATTTGTTCTGTCCAAGTGGCAACGTTTATGTTCTTAGTCATAAATTGCAAGCTCAAAATTGCACCCAACTTTATAAAATTAGAGGGCGTGTCTTACAGCCTGGGCTTGAACATAGTTGAGAGACAGCCTCACAAGGAATGGCTGGCAAGCTTTCTTCCCCCAGTATGGGTGCCATCTAATATTTCAAGTCTAATCAAAAGTCATGAATAAAATGTTGAAGCCTAATAATGCTGCTTGTTTAACCACTTATATATAGGGTTGGTGACTGGCTCCTTTTTATTGGTTTAATTTTTATTCAAGAACTCCAGTCCACATTTTGCACTGTGCAAAGAATGTATAGTTTTTATTATTATTACATTTGTACCCGCACTTTCCCACTCAAAGCAGGTTCAATGCGGCTTACATAGTAAAAGGAATACAGATATTATTAGAGGGTGAAAGTAAATATATCAGAATAAAAGGCAAGATGAATAGGTAGAAATAGGCAATGGAGAGGGGAGTGAGGTGGGAGATAGGGTTAATGTCGTTATCATGGGGTATGTGTATGTAGATGGTTCATTAGATGGTACATTAGATTAATCAGGATCATTTGGATAGGCTTGCTTGAATAAATGGGTTTTTAGTGCTTTCCAGAAGGGTAGGTAGTCGCAGATTGATCGGATAGATCTGGGGAGAGCATTCCAGAGTTGGCTGCCTAGGAATGAGAAATTAGATCCATAATAGGTCTTGTATTTGATTCCCCTGTGAGATGCAGGAACTACAAGTCTAGGTCTGTGATGAGGTAGAACCAGGCCAGGATCAGGGATGAGCCTGACTTGAACATATAGAGTCGACTGGAAATCCTCTGTGAATTTTCTTTCTGCCTCAGACTCATCATTGCCTCGTAGACAGCAGCATGATGGGGCTTTCTGTGCGCTAGCATTGTTTTAGCTTTTCATTTTCACTGGTCTGGTGTCTTCCAGGTGAGAAGCCGTGGTTTGCCAGATGACCATGCTGGGCCAGTTCGGATAATAGATATCGAGGGCATTGATGCCAACATGTGCTGTGGCACGCACGTCTCAAACTTAAGCCACCTACAGGTATAGTTGCAGTGGTTCACTCCCGTGTTTAATCCTCAAGGAGCCAAAGTCATTGGCAAACTGGCCCATTTAGTCTATCCCAGGGGTTCTGAACGCAGTCCTTGGGGACACACCTAACCAATCAGGTTTTCAGTACACCCACAATGACTATGTAAGAGAGATTTACACATAATGGAGGTAACACATACATCTTTATCTCCTGCATACTCATTGTGCGTATCCTGAAACCTAACTGGCTAGGTGTGTCCTGAGGGCTGGGTTGAAATCCTCTGGTCTGTCCCACTACTTGGAATCGATAAGCACTCAATATCCATGTGCGGTCCAAACACAACACTCTATTTACAGCCAGCTTGCTGGTTCACGCCTTCTGTACAAAACTTGTCAGCTCCATTCAGAGCTGAGTCTGATTTCTGTTTTCTTATAGATTTAATGGCTCATGAAGATTTTGGATTTATTACTAGACTTTGCTTATCTAACCTCAGACAATATACACAAGTTATTTCCCTGGCCAAATGGGTTTGCAGTGTAAGTTGCACTTCTGTCAGGGATTGTAGAGCTTTAGTGTAAAGACAGCCTGTGTTGTGGCAAACAGTTGAGTAACTGTAGTGTTGTTATTTTTTTTTTTTCTAAAAATTAAGGTTATTAAGATTCTTGGTACAGAGAAGGGGAAGAAGAACAAAACCAACCTGCTTTCCTGGCGGGCAACAGAGTGCTGAAATACGTGGAGCGTAGTTACACAGTGGAAAAGGCGTTAACATCCTTTCTTAAGTATGGTGTCGTGATCTTTGCTTATTCTCAGAAACTCTGTTTCTAACATCTCCTATGCTTCATTTCCGAGGTGCAGGGAGCTCGGAAAAGACATGAAATAAATAGCTTTGGGTGGGGGAGGGGGGAGAGAATACACAGAATGTCTGCAGGTGGCATACCTAGCTTCTTCACCACCTGGTGCAGGTTGCTGCTGTGCCCCCCCCCCCCAGTGCATCACCCCACACCTTTCCTCCTAGCAAGGGGTGCGCAGAGTAGACGCGTGACTGTCGGCTCTGCCGGTCCCCTGCTCCCGGAACAAGAGTAATGTCAGAGGGACAGAGGAGCACCAGTGCCAACACTGCACGCCTGTTCTGCTGTCTGCACCCTGGACGGACCGCCCACCGCCCTACCCTTGTATGCTACTGAATGTCTGTTGTGAACTGACAGACGTAGGCTGAATGAGTGAGAAGTGCTAAGAAATTAACCTTAAGGTCAGTTTTCAGTGTTATGGAAAATGCAAACTTATACGATTTTATCCATAAAACTTTGTTCAGATATCAGCCGAAAATGGCCGCTTTTCCATTTCTGAATTAATGGCCATGCGCATTCCACAGCTTAGTAAAAGAAACCCTAGTGTGTATTTCCAAGGAGGGAGAGAATATGCATGGGTGGGGCTCCCACTTATGTGTGTAACTTACGAATGCTTATGCCAGCTCTGTGCTGATGCTGATACCGGGTTATTATTATAGAATAGGCTGATACCACACAGCCTCAGGGTACCCAAATGGAGTGCCCAGTTGTAAGTTGCCTCCACAGGTTAATTTTAAAAGGAGCCTGGTTTAAGAGGGCAAAAGCCTACTTAGATGCCATTTTATAAAACACACTGGATCTATATGCAGTGCGTTCCTAGGGGGGCTGACACCCGGGGCGGATCGCCGATGCGCCGCCCCCCCCCCCCCCCCCCTGGGTGCACGCCGCTGGGGTGCCCGCGTGCCTGACGGCTCTTCGTTTTCATGCTCCCTCTGCCCCGGAACAGGTTACTTCCTGTTCCGGGGCAGAGGGAGCATGAAAACAAAGAGCGACAGGCGCGGCGCGCCCCCCCCCCCTGGTACGCCACTGTCTATATGACTTTAAAAAATACTAGTGTAAGCAGCAGAAATTTGTCTACCTTGCTTATGAGCAGCTGTAACTATGCCTGAATTAGGTGCAGATTAGCATATTTTGTCATCTTGTGTGTGGTTGGTGAAATCCATCCACTCCCTGCCCAAATTCCACCCTATACATGCCTACTGGCAAAGTATGTGTCATCATGTCGTGGCGCATACTTCATGCCAGATGATCTTTTATAAGAGCTATTACATGACCACACATGCTTAGAAATGTCTTTATAAAATTACCTCTACAAAGTTATTCCTATAGTTTCTACATTCAGAGTTGAACAAACAAATTATGCAGATAGATGGTAATTTTATAATGGGCTGTTTATGTGAAGGCTAGGCAAAGGCCTGTTGTGAGCCCTTTATAAAGTCATAGGTGTCCGTATGCGTTTATACCATGCTAGGGGCAAAATGACAGAAATAGTGCCTAGACTGAAGCCATGGGCATGCATGTAAATCACGACTCTGTCCCTGAGCATGCCTACATAGGGTTGCATAAAATATTTGCTTTCTTGTTACACTACATATTTTAACTTGTGTAATTCCTGGGTATTTTAAGAGCTTTGTCTTATAGTCCACAGACCATTTAACTGCCCAGAATTAGCCCCTGTCTGGTTAAATCGACTGTTTGGGGCTAACCACTAATTTTCAGTGGTGCTTAACCTTCAGTTAGTGCCGAACTGAAAACCAATATTTGGGGGGGGGGGGGGGGGGGGATTCAGGTAAATTGCATAAATAGGGCCACATAAAAGTCAGTCCTATCTTATGCGGTGCCCCATACCTGGTTAGTGCTGAGTATCACACTTAAGGACCCTTGTACCAAACCACAGTGGGTCTACTTCCGGCTTGTCACGTGGCGATTCAGCTCTACCGCCGAGCTCCTGGGGGTGGTTCTAGCTCCCCACCGTGCGCCATTTCCGGTGCTAGAAAGACGTTTGCATTTTCTAGCGCCGGGGGCATGCCCGGTTACCGCTGGAGCCCTTGAGGCGGTAAGGACTCCCTCAGGCTGGCCGTGCGCCAATGACTTTGCTTAGCACACGGCCATGTCCTTCCCCTTCACCGGAAATACCTTTCAACCCTGTGGTAAAACGTGTTTCGGTGTGGCAAACCACCGGTTGGAAAAGGAGTTCTTAATCAGCTCATAGCGGTGTTGAATTTCTGGGTTTAATGTCTGCGACGGTCAGCAAAATGCTGATCACTGCCGACTGAATATCAAGACCCCCATAGTGACTTCTGTGCCAAATTAATGCTCATAAATTTATGAAAATTATTTTTGTAATGCGCTTATGTGGTGGACATTTTACTGGCTGTATGAGTGTGTTTGATTATTCGCTCTGCTGTTTTTTAATGTTGCTATGAAAATATTACAGATCCAAGGAAGATCTGAAGTCTGTCTTTGATCTGTAGCTGTTTAAAGTGTTTGCAAAACACTTATCTTTTCTTCACATTATAGAGACATATTTTAAGTCTGGTGGTTTGTGCCTCAATGATTTTGCATTATCCCTAACGAGACTGTGGCAATCCTTATGCCCTTCTCCTTGTATGGCACCTCTTAAAGCGTTTTTGTAGGGAAAAAGTAGTCAACTTCCCCTGCTAGCTTTATTTCCTGAGTGAGAAACATGTTATTTACAGGTCTCCTTATCCTTCAAAACCCCACCTCTTACGTCTCACCAGACAGTTATCCATCCTTGAAGAGAGAGACAAAAAAAAAAAGGTGTTTCTTTGTTTCAGAAATGGACCAGATGAACACGTGGAAGCTGTGGAGAAGATGCAGAAATCAGGTTAAACTGCTGCAGAAGGTAGAAACACAGACAAGCCAGAGCCTTGGTTTTTACGCTGTCTGCTGTGGCTTTATATTTTTGTTCTGTGTTACTTGGAGTATTGTGTTCAGTTTTAGAGGCCGTATCTTGCTAAAATGTAAAAAGAGTGGAAGTAGTACAAAGAAAAGCTACAAAAATGGTATGGGATTGCGTTGCAAACCATACGAGGAGAAACTTGACCTGAAAATATATACCTTGGAGGAAAGGAGAAACGGGTGACATGATACACACGTTCAGATATTTGAAAGGTATTAATCACCAAACAAACCTTTTCTGGAGACGGGAAGGCGGTAGAACTAGAGGACATGAATTGAGGTTGAAGGGGGCAGACTCGGGAGTAATGTCAGGAAGTATTTTTTCATGGAGAGGGTGGTGGATACATGGAGTGGTGGAGATGAAAACGGTAATGGAATTCAAACATGTGGGATAAACACAAAGGAATCCTGTTTAGAAGGAATGGATTCACGGAATCTTAGTGGAGATTGGGTGGCGATGCCGGTACTTAGACAGACTTCTACGATCAGTGCTGGGCAGACTTCTACGGTCTATGCCTGACTACTAGATTTTTATGGGCTAGAGTGTAAATTTTAAGGGGCTGTGACATTAACTTCAGAACTTTTGGTCCAAGATAGCGCTGGGCAGACTTCTACAGTCTGTGCCCTGAGAATGGCAAGGACAAATCAAACTCTGGATACATATAAAGTATCAATACATGTAAATGAGTTTCTCCGAGGACAAGCAGGCTGTTTCTCACTGATGGGGGTGACGTCCACGGCAGCCCCTCCAATCGAAACTTCACTAGCAAAGGCCTTTGCTAGTCCTCGCGCGCCATGCGCACCGCGCATGCGCGGCGTCTTCCCGCCCGAACCGGCTCGTGTTCGTCAGTTCTTTTGTCCCGCTCGGTACGGTCGTGTTTCGCCGTGTCGGGCCCCGCAAAGTCGACCTTGCGCGTGTCGTCGTTGTTTCACAAAAAAAAAAAAATCCATTCTGTGTGGAAAAAGACTCTTGGCCTTTTTCCCCCCCCGCTATTTTCAGCTTTTTCGCCCCGGTAAGTTTTCTTTCGTCGTCGAGGTAGGCCGCTTTTAGGCCTCGGGTCGAAGTTTTCTTCCCCTTGTTTTTTCGGTGCCTTTTCCGCCATTTCGACTTTTGATTTCGCCGGCGTGATTTTTCCGCCCATGACATCGAAGTCTACCAGCGGCTTCAAGAAGTGCACCCAGTGCGCCCGGGTCATCTCGCTCACTGACAGGCACGTCGTGTCTTCAGTGCTTGGGGGCTGGGCACCACCGCAGGCCTGTAGTCTGTGTTCCCTTTTGCAAAAGCGGACTCAGGTAGCGAGATTGGCCCAGTGGAACGTTTTGTTCTCGGGCTCTTCGTCGGCATCGGCACTGGGGTATCGAGTGCATCGACGTCTTCAGCGTCCAGAGCTTCATCCTCGGCCGCCAGTGCATCGAGTGCATCGAGGCATCGGCCCTCTGCATCGGCACTGAGACTTGGACAGCTGCATCGACGTCGGTGGTACCGGGACCTCGTCGGCTGATGTTGTCGGACGGTGGTGCTTCGTCTGGTGTGCAGTGAGGGCTGTCCATTCCCCTGTGGTGGCGGTGAGCCTTCGGGTGGGTCTCCCCCTACCCTGAGGGCTCCTGCGGTACAGCCCCCCCGAGACCGACCTCCTTCGGCCTCGGCCCCGGGAAGCGACGGCTGGATTCTACGTCCTCCTCGTCGGTGGGGAAGCTCCGGTGACATGCTTCGTTCCAAGAAGTCGAAGAAGCATCGTCATCGGTCTCCTTCCCGTGTCGGCACCGAGAGCTCTGGGGTCGCCGAGGGAGTCGGCACCCAGCAGGCATCAGCACCGAGAGGACCGCTCACCCTCTGTTCAGGAGGTGTCGATGCGCTCCACTCTGGACAGCCCGGAACAGCCTCCACGCCCGGAACAGGTTCTGACGTCGACGCCTGCATCGACCTCCATGCCTTTCTCTGCAGCCGCTCTGAACGAGAGCCTCCGGGCCGTTCTCCCAGAGATTCTGGGAGAGCTGTTGCGCCCTAACCCTCCGGTACCGGCGGTGCTTGCGCCACCGGTACCGTCGAGCGTGGCGCCGGCTGGCCCATCGCCGAGGTGAGGTCTCCGGCATCGGTGCCGCGTGCGGTACCGACTGCCGTCGCCTCCCAGGAAGGCTCCCGACTACGTCGGCGGAGGGAGCTTCGCCGATGCGGGCGAGGGAGTCTCTCTCGACGCCCCATCGTGGACGTGGCTCCACAGAGTCGTCGGGCGAGGTTGCAGACAGGTCCATGAACTTGTGTCTGACACCGAGGGTGAGGATCGTGGGAAGAGGAAGAAGACCCCAGATATTTCTCTGACGAGGGTCTGAGGGTCTTCCTTCCGATCCCACTCCTTCTCCTGAGAGACAGCTTTCGCCTCCCGAGAGTCTGTCTTTTGCTTCCTTTGTCCGGGAGATGTCTACGGCCATCCCCGTCCCGGTGGTTGTGGAGGACGAGCCCAGGGCTGAAAGGTTTGAGCTCCTGGACTATCCTTCTCCACCTAAGGAAGCGTCCACTGTACCCATGCACCATGTCCTAAAAAGACCATTGCTGGCGAACTGGACCAAGCCTCTAACTATCCCCACATTCCCAAGAAGATGCGAGTCCCAGTACCGGATCATGGGGACCCAGAGCTGATGCGCACTCAGTTGCCTCATGACTCTGGAGTTGTGGATTTGGCCCTAAAGAAGGCTAAGAGTTCTAAGAGAGCATGCTTCGGCGCCCCCGGGCAAAGACTCTAGAACCTTAGAATCCTTGGGAGGAAGGCCTACCATTCCTCTATGCTCGTGGCCAAAATTCAGTCCTACCAGCTCTAACACGAGCATACACATGCGGAACAATGTGCGGCAGGTTGGCGGGCTTGGTTGATGCGCTCCCCCTGAGCAGCCAAGCCTTTTCAGGAAGTGGTCAGGCAGCTGAAGGCATGCAGAAAATTCCTGGCCAGAGGGGTGTATGACACCTTTGATGTTGCGTCCAGGGCCGCTGCTCAAGGTGTGGTGATGCGCAGTCTCTCATGGCTGCGTGCCTCCGACCTGGAGAATAGAATCCAGCAGCGGATTGCGGACTCACCTTGCGTGCGGATAATATTTTTGGAGAGAAAGTCGAACAGGTGGTAGAGCAGCTCCACCAGCGGGACACCGCATTCGACAGTTCTCCCGCCGGCAGCCTCAGCCTCTACCTCTACAGGTGAAGATTTTTGGGGGGAAGGAAGACTGTTCCCTACTCTTCTGGTAAGCGTAGGTACATCCTCCTTCTCGACAGCCCTGCGTGCCCAGCTAAGCCCCAGCGCGCTCAAGCTCTCGTCAGCAGCGTGCGCCTCAGCAGGCCCCTCGTCTCCCCAGCAAAAAGCAAGGGGACGAGCTTTTGACTGGCTCCAGCAGAGCATAGCCGACATCCAAGTGTCAGTGCCGGGCGACCTGCCAGTCGGAGGGAGGTTGAAAGCTTTTCACCAAAGGTGGCCTCTCATAACCTCCGATCAGTGGGTTCTCCAAATAGTCCGGCAAGGATACACCCTCAATTTGGCCTCAAAACTCCAATTGTCCACCGGGAGCTCATCTTACAGCTTCCAGCACAAGCAGGTACTTGCAGAGGAACTCTCCGCCCTTCTCAGCGCCAATGCGGTCGAGCCCGTGCCATCCGGGCAAGAAGGGCTGGGATTCTATTCCAGGTACTTCCTTGTGGAAAAGAAAACAGGGGGATGCGTCCCATCCTAGACCTAAGGGCTCTGAACAAATATCTGGTCAAAGAAAAGTTCAGGATGCTTTCCCTGGGCACCCTTCTTCCCATGATTCAGGAAAACGAGGCTATGCTCTCTGGACTTGAAGGATGCCTATACACACATCCCGATACTGCCAGCTCACAGACAGTATCTGCGATTTCAGCTGGGCACACGTCACTTCCAGTACTGTGTGCTACCCTTTGGGCTTGCCTCTGCGCCCAGGGTGTTCACAAAGTGCTTGGCTGTAGTAGCAGCGGCACTTCGCAGGCTGGGGGTACAGTGTTCCCATATCTCGACGATTGGCTGGTGAAGAACACATCCGAGGCAGGAGCCCTGCAGTCCATGCAGATGACTATTCGCCTCCTGGCGCTACTGGGTTTGTGATAAATTATCCAAAGTCCCATCTTCTTCCAGTGCAGAGACTCGAATTTATAGGAGCTCTGCTGGATTCTCGGACGGCTCGCGCCTCTCTCCCAGAGACAAGAGCCAACACTTGTTCTCCCTCGTCTCTCGCGGGTGCGAGCGTCCCAGCAGATCACAGCTAGGCAGATGTTGAGATTGCTAAAACCCATGGCCTCCACAGTTCATGTGACTCCCATGGGCCCGCCTTCACATGAGATCTGCTCAATGGACCCTAGCTTCCCAGTGGTTTCAGGCTGCTGGGGATCTAGGAGACGTAATCCACCTGTCCACGAGTTTTCTCGAATCCCTGTATTGGTGGACGATTTGGTCCATCTTGACTCTGGGACGTCCTTCCAAATTCCTCAGCCACAAAAAGTGCTGACCACGGATTGCGTCTCTCCTGGGGTGGGGAGCTCATGTCGAGGGGCTTCACACCCAAGGAAGCTGGGTCCCTCCAGGAACGCGATCTGCAGATCAATCTTCTGGAGTTGCGAGCGGATCTGGAACGCTCTGAAGGCTTTCAGAGATCGGCTGTCCCACCAAATTATCCAAATTCAGACAGACAACCAGGTTGCCATGTATACGTCAACAAGCAGGGGGCACCGGATCTCGCCCCCTGTGTCAGGAAGCCGTCAGTATGTGGCTCTGGGCTCGCCGTCACGGCATGGTGCTCCAAGCCACATATCTGGCAGGCGGTAAACAACAGTCTGGCCGACAGGTTGAGCAGGATTATGCAACCTCACGAGGTGGTCGACTCAATTCCCGTGTAGTGGCGACAGATCTTCCAGGTGTGGGGCACCCCCTTGGTAGATCTCTTCGCATCTCGAGCCAACCACAAAGTCCCTCAGTTCTGTTCCAGCTTCAGGCCCACGGCAGACTGGCATCGGATGCCTTCCTCCTGGATTGGGGGAGGGTCTGCTGTATGCTTATCCTCCCATACCTCTGGTGGGGAAGGACTTTGTTGAAACTCAAGCAAGACCGAGGCACCATGATTCTGATTGCTCCCTTTTTGGCCGCGTCAGATCTGGTTCCCTCTTCTTCTGGAGTTGTCCTCCGAAGAACCGTGGAGATTGGAGTGTTTTCCGACCCTCATCACGCAGGACGAAGGGGCACTTCTGCATCCCAACCTCCGGTCCCTGGCTCTCACGGCCTGGATGTTGAGAGCATAGACTTTGCCTCTTTGGGTCTGTCCGAGGGTGTCTCCCGTATCTTGCTTGCTTCAGGAAAGATTCCACTAAGAGGAGTTACTTCTTTCTATGGAGGAGGTTTGCAGTCTGGTGTGACAGGCAAGGCCCTAGATCCTCGATCTTGTCCTACCACAGACCCTGCTTGAATCCTTCTGCACTTGTCTGAGTCGGTCTCAAGACCAACTCCGTAAGGGTTCACCTTAGTGCAATCAGTGCATACCATTACCGTGTGGAAGGTAAGCCGATCTCAGGGCAGCCTTTAGTTGTTCGCTTCATGAGAGGTTTGCTTTTGTCAAAGCCCCCTGTCAAACCTCCTACAGTGTCATGGGATCTCAATGTCGTCTCACCCAGCTGATGAAACCTCCTTTGAGCCACTGGAATTCCTGCCATCTGAAGTACTTGACCTGGAAGGTCATTTTCTTGGTGGCAGTTACTTCAGCTCGTAGAGTCAGTGAGCTTCAGGCCCTGGTAGCCCAGGCCCCTTACAACTAATTTCATCATAACAGAGTAGTCCTCCGCACTCACCCTAAGTTCTTGCCAAAGGTTTGTGTCGGAGTTCCATCTGAACCGTCAATTGTCTTGCCAAACATTCTTTCCCTTCCTCATTCCTGCCCTGCTGAACGTCAGCGGCACACATTGGACTGCAAGAGAGCATTGGCCTTCTATTTGGAGCGGACACAAGCCCAACAGACAGTCCGCCCAATTGTTTGTTTCGTTGATCCCAATAGGAGGGGAGTGGCTGTGGGGAAACGCACCATATCCAATTGGCTAGCAGATTGCATTTTCCTTCACTTACGCCCAGGCTGGGCTGGCTCTTGAGGGTCATGTCACGGCTCATAATGTTAGAGCCATGGCAGCGTCGGTAGCCCACTTGAAGTCAGCCTCTATTGAAGAAATTTGCAAAGCTGCGACGTGGTCATCTGTCCACACATTCACATCTCATTACTGCCTGCAGCAGGATACCCAACGCGACAGTCGGTTCGGGCAGTCAGTTCTTCAGAACCTGTTTGGGCTTTAGGATCCAACTCCACCCCCCGAGGGCCCTGTTTGTTCTGTTCCAGGCTGCACTCTCAGTTAGTTGGTAAATTTTTTAGGTGAATCTCAGTTATGTCCTCGCCGTTGCGAGGCCCAATTGACCATGGTTGTGTTTTGAGTGAGCCTGGGGGCTAGGGATACCCCATCAGTGAGAACAAGCAGCCTGCTTGTCCTCGGAGAAAGCGAATGCTACATACCTGTAGAAGGTATTCTCCGAGGACAGCAGGCTGATTGTTCTCACAAACCCGCCCACCTCCCCTTTGGAGTTGTGTCTTCCCTTGTCTTTGTCTTGCTACATACGGGACTGACAAACACGAGCCGGTTCGGGCGGGAAGACGGCCGCGCATGCGCGGCGCGCATTGGCGCGCGAGGACTAGCAAAGGCCTTTGCTAGTGAAGTTTCCGATTGGAGGGCTCGCCGTGGACGTCACCCCCCATCAGTGAGAACAATCAGCCTGCTGTCCTCGGAGAATACCTTCTACAGGTATGTGCATTCGCTTTATCTTGTTGGGCAGACTGGACAGGTCTTTATCTGCTGTCATTTTCAAAAGAGAAGGACGTCCATCTTCCGACATAAATCGGAAGATGGACGTCCTCACAGAAACGTCCAAATCGGTATAATCGAAAGCCGATTTAGGACGTCTCCAACTACAGTCCGTCGCAAGGACAGCCAGAGTTCAAGGGGGCATGTTGGAGGCATAGTGGCACGCCTAACACTTGGACGTCCTTGACCCATAATTGAAAAAAACAAGGACGTCCCTGAACACTTGGACGTTTTCACCTGGTCGTGTTTTTCTTACGACTAAGGCACAAAAGCTGCCCGAAATGACCAGATGACCACCGGAGGGAATCGGGGATGACCTTCCGTTACTCCCCCAGTGGTCACTAACCCACTCCCACCCTCAAAAAACATCTTTAAAAATATGTTGTGCCAACCTCAGATGTCGTACTCGGGTCCATGACAGCGCAGGCAGGTCCCTGGAGCAGTATTAGTGGGTACTGCAGTGCACTTCAGGCAAGCGGACCCAGGCCCATACCCCCCCCTACCAGTTACGTTTGTGGAGGAAACAGCAAACTCTCCAAAACCAACCACAAACCCACTGTACCCACATCTAGGTGTCCCCTTCACCCGTAAGGGCTATGGTAGTGGTGCACAGTTGGGGGTAGTGGTTTTGAGGTGGGGGTTGGGGGGATCAGCACACACGGTAAGGGAGCTAGGTACCTGGGAGCAATTTATGAAGTCCACTGCAGTGCCCCCTAGGGTGCCCGGTTGGTGTCGTGGCATGCAGTGGCGTACCTAGGGTAGTTGACACCCGGGGCCGGTCATTTTTTAACACCCCCCCCCCCCCAAATCCAGTACTAGGCATGCCGAGAATACAAAACACTCAGGACCTATAGAGCAATTCTACCATACCATAAGCAGTCATTTCTACGAGTCACACAAGGAAAAGGAAAGCATCTTAAACACTACAGTGAGCACTAGAACATCAATTCACCTATTGTAAAACGAAACCAGACAGATTAGTACAGATCGTAGATCCTGCACAGTCAATGCCAACTGAAAGCCATATCTTTTCACAAACACAGATACACCCTAGTCCACTATAGAATAAGTAATCATAAACTTTCTATTTAGACAAAAATTAAATTGAACCCCCAATGCCAGACTCTGCATACAATGCAACACCACAGAAACAGAAACTGTCCCCTAGTACTGTGCAAAATATAAAGACAGCAGATGTAAATTGAAAAAAAACCCTAACAAGTACCAATCACCACTTTACAAATTAACAAATAGAAATAAATCAGATACAGAAAGGAAAATAATACCATTTTATTGGACTAATCCATTTAGCTTTCAGAGGCCAAAACCTCCGTCCTCGAGTCAGTACAGTATAGTGCTGTTACAGTATCCTATCCTGACCTGAGGAAGGGGTTTTGTTCTCCGAAAGTTAGTCAAAATGTTAAAATTAGTCCAATAAAAGATTACCTTATTTACATGTTCTTATAAACATTTAACACATCTACAATACTTTATCCTAAAGCAAAAAAAATAAAAAATATATTTTATTTACAGTTTGTTGTCTCTGGTTTCTGCTTTCCTCATCTTCTTTTCACCGTCTTCTTCCATCCAGCATCTATCTTCACTCTCTCTCTCTCTGCCATCCAGTGTCTGCCCTCTCTGCCGTCCCTTCCATCCACTGCCTGCCCTTTCTCTCTGCCCCTTCAATCCACCATTTGCCCTCCCTCTCCCATCCATCCAGGGTCTGCCCTCCCTCTCGCTCCCCTTCCATCTAGGATCTGTCCCCTCTCTCTCTGTGCCCCTTTTTCAGCCCCCAGTTCCAGCCCCCTTCTCCCCTCTGAACACCCCACCCCAGTCCCCTTCTCCCCTCCCTTCTCCTGTCAGAGACCCCCACCACAGTCCCCTTCTCTCCTCTGAACACCCCCATCCCAGTCCCCTTCTCCCTTCCCCTTCCCTTCTCCCCTCTGAGATCCCCACCCCAGTCCCCTTCTCCCCTCCCCTGTCTGAGACCCCCACCCAGTCCCCTTCTCCCCTCTGAACACCCCCACCTGAGTCCCTTTCGCCCCTCTCCTTCCCCACCTCAGTCCCGTTAAAACCGGCGAAGCAGCGTCGCAGGCAGCGCCTCGTGCCCTGCTTGTAAAAAAAAAATCAAATCTCCTTCCTTCTCCTTCTCGTCTTGACGTCGACTCGGGCCTTCCAATCAAATTGATTGGAAGGCCCGAGTCGACGTCAAGACGAGGAGGAGAAGGAAGGAGATTTGATTTTTTTTTTTTTTTTTACAAGCAGGGCACGAGGGGCGCTGCCTGCGACGCCTGCTTCGGTTTTTTTTAATGTGCGGCGCCGCGGGAACGGCCACGGGAGGCGGCGGGAGCGGAGCACCCCCCACCACTGGCACCCGGGGCGGACCGCCCCCACCGCCCTCCCCCCCTTGGTACGCCACTGGTGGCATGTCAGGGGGGACCAGTGCACTACAAATACTGTCTCCTCCCACGACCAAATGGCTTGCATTTGGACGTTTCTGACATGGACGTCTTTGGTTTCGAAGATCTCCGAAAGTCAGAAACGTCCATGTCTAGGGACATCCAAATCCAGGGACGACCAAATTTAAGGATTTGGATGTCCCTGACGGTATTTTCAAAATGAAAGATGGACATCCATATTTTTTTCGAAAATATGGGTTTCCCCACCCCTGGATTGGGACGTTTTGCGAGGATGTCCAAATTGCAACTTGGACGTCCCTTTCGAAAATGCCCCTCCACATATGTTACTTTTTTAATTATTTGCAGTTTTAAGATGTTGGGGGAAAATGATGGGGATGACTGAGGTAAACTAACAGTACTAGATACAGACGCTACTCGCATTTCCAAGACTAGAAGCCAGATGTGTGGTTGTAGTGTTATTTTATCTCCCCCTTTCCAATCAGCATTCTCATATCCAGGGTTTCAGGGTAACCAGCAATATATGCAAATGAGCTGTATGGAAGTATATCTGAATATTCATTATAGATATCTTGAAACTTGGCTCATTAGCAGCCCTCAAGCATTAGAATTTTCAGTTACCTAAAGGTTTGTTTACGTCATGTTCACCAGTTAATGCCAATATTGTCAGTTGATTCCAATTAACAGCCAGTTATTCAATTAAGTTACATGTACAACTGACCTTATTGTATAAATTGGGCACTTCAGTTTGCACATTAAACATAAAGTTGGATGCCAGTTTTATAGAATTAGTGGGTTTGAGTATAAATTTTTGTAGACGTGAATCGCTTGTTTACTCTTTCCAAAAATATTAGGACTAGGGGACACGCAATGAAGCTACAACGTTGTAAATTTAAAATGAATCTTAGAAAATATTTCTTCACTCAACGTTTAATTAAACTCTGGAATTCGTTGCCAGAGAATGTAGTAAAAGCAGTTAGCTTAGAGGGGTTTAGAAAAAGGTTTGGATGGCTTCCTAAAGGAAAAGTCCATTAACCATTATTAAAATGGACTTGGGGAAAATCCACTGCTTATTTCTAGTAACATAGTAATTTTTGTGTATTTTGTTGTGTAAAGAAATAATTTTTATTGTTCTGTCCTTTTATATTTCATATGTGATTTGTTCCCCGCTTAGACTTTTATAGCTATAGCGGGTTATAAATAAAGTTTTATTATTATTAAAATGTTGTACTGTTTTGGGATCTTGCCAGGTACTTGTGACCTGGATTGGCCACTGTTGGAAACAGATACTAGGCTTGATGGACCTTCGGTCTGTCCCAGTATGGCAACACTTATGTACTTATGTACATTTTTCAGAGAAGCCAGTTTAGGAACATAATTCTCAAAGGGTCCCTTTTACTAAAGCTTAGCTTGTGGAAACGGACATTAGCGTGCACTAAGGGGGCCCTTTTATAAAGTGTTGGTAAGCCCAACACGGGCTTACCACATGCTAATCTGGAGCTACCCCTGGCCCAACGTGGGCGCCGGTGGTAGTTCCAGCCCCAGCACGCACCATTTCCTGCGCTAGGGAAAATTGGCCTGTATTTTTTAGTGTGGTGCTAACCCGATGGTAATTGGTGCTGCGCGCTACCTGTTTTTCTGCTGGGTTAGTGTGGGAGCCCTCGGTGTCTGGTGGTAAGTGCTTCCCCCGCATGGGCACACAGTAAGAGCAATCTTACCTCATGGCTATGACTGCTTTCAGCCTTTTAGACCTACTACGGCAAAAAGGGAGGCCTCCGCCGCTAACGCAAGGCCCTTTGTATTGTACTGTTTTGGGATCTTGCCAGGTACTTGTGACCTGAATTGGCCACTGTTGGAAACAAGATGCTGGGCTTGATGGACCTTCGGTCTGTCCTAGTATGGCAATACTTGTCTACTTATGTACTTTTTACCGCAGCTTGGTAAAAAAAGACCCCTAAGTGCTATGTGTTTATTTTATACTATGGGCCACGTGGCCCTTAAAGCACGCTAATATCCATTAGTGCGTGCTAAGGTTTAGTAAAAAGTACCTCAAAGTTAGGAGAATAAATCCTTTAAATCAAGCCCACCAGCTTTTTTCTTGCTTATTTCAGACTAACTTGAATTTACTACGAGACCTTGCTGTGTTGACAGCCCAGAATTTCAAAAGCAGAGCAGACCGAGGCCCGCTATTTCTTTGCACAGGTAAGGTGAGGCAGTCGGCATAATGTTCTTCTCTAACTCTATCCATTAGGTGAAATGGTGACATGAGCAAGTTCTCACTTTAATGTATTTTATGCTGGACTTGTTTTATTGTGTTATGATGCAACTGTTGTATATTTAAGTGATTTTGATTATTTATTTAGTAACTGCCTTTATGAAGAGATTCATCCAAGGCAGTGTACAGCAGGTACAGTTTAACATAAAATTTCCTATTTGTTAATAGCATAACAATAGTAAAAATAACCAAATATAAACATAAACAATAAATGAGGTAAACTTGAGATTACCAAATTAATAGGACTCCCATGAGGGAGGAAGTGACGTCACCAACAGAAATGGCAGCTTGAGCCTAGAGCTCCGGCAAGCCCCAAGCAATAAACGACCACTACGATCAGATAGGCGCACCGTGGCAGTTTTATAACGGACAATCACGCAGGGAAGCGGGTAGAAGTATTATATATGACTTCCAAAGCCGTAGCAATTGATCTGTCAACGTTTGCGTACCCGGGCCCAACTTACGAGCAAGCAAAACAAAACCCCGGAGGAGCAAATGATGCGAGTATCGCAGAGCCCCTGCCTCTGTTCGAGTCGGGAGACGGCCCGAGACAAGAGGAAACGTCGCTCCAAGAAATCCAATCGTGGCTAATAGGAATAAAAAGCGACATTAAGGCTGTGTGTTCAGATCTCGCAACATTAGGGGCGGACCTGAGAGGAGAGATTGGAGGCGCTCGGTACCCGAGTGGCGGAAGCTGAAGAAAGATTAGATGATCAAGCTGAAGCTATGCAGAGGATAACTGCACAAGTTAAAGAAACCAGGCAAGAAAGACAACAAATATGGGAAAAACTAGCGGATTTAGAGAATAGAAGCAGGAGATGCAACATATGATTTCGGACTTCCAGAGGTGCCCATATATGGAGACTGAAGCAGTAGCAAGAGATAGCAAGTGCCCTTCTTACAGAGACGCAAATTAATAAAGACCCGCTAGAGATCCAAATGATTCGAGCACATCGAGCGCTGGGAGCCCAGAGGGCGAATAAACTGAGAGATTTAATAGCGTGCTTTAGCGACTTTAAATTAAAGGAGAAAATTTTATATGCCTCCCGGGTGGCTGCAGACTTTAAGTGGGATTCATACTCAATAGAGTGCTATCAGGATCTAGCAGCAAACACCCTAAAAAGGAGAGCGGAACTGAAGCCTGTTACCCAGCTATTGCATTCGGAGGAAATCAAATACCGCTGGGGGCATCCCTTTACACTTCGCTTTTATAGAGATGGCAGATTGCACCAATTACGATCTATGGAAGAGGCGACAAAGATTTTTCCAGAAGAAGCACTTAACAAGGAGGATAATTATGTCCGGCAAACTGTAACGCCGAAACCTGCTAAGTCCAGATGGCAAAGAGTGACAACAGGCAAGGGCCGTTTACAACGACAACAATCAGAATCTCGACTAAACAGGTCTGAGGAGACCACTAAGAAATGACATAAAATAAACATTGCTTAGATAAGCATGGTAAAACAGGACACTAGTCCAGAACCTGACTAGGTCAGGGTAGAAATTGTTGGAACGCACAGCAAGATATTCAAGCTGTATGTAAGTTAGGGCCAATAGCCCATTTAATGTTATGATTTGTTTAGAAAAGATGTAAGAGACACTCATGTAGGTGATATGGGTGTGTCATCAGGACAGGAAGGGGGGGATTATAAGGGGGGATGAGAATATAGGTAGGGAATATATATTAAACCCAGTGACCAGGAGCAGATACACAAATGAGATAGGAGGTCATGACCAGATAGAGAGTGAAGGCAGGAATAGCTATCTTATACCTATAAGATGAGCACAGTCAAATTTGTGACCCTTAATGTAAAGGGGTTAAATTCACCAATGAAAAGACAGCTCATGTTTAAAGAGATTCAACGCCTGAGGTCAGACGTGGCATTTATACAAGAGACACACTTGCAACCGGACAAGGAATATCTATGTCATAATGGCAGGTTCCCCCATCTGTATTGCATTTAATCATAAGGAAAAAAAAAAAACGAAGGGAGTCCTAATAGTGCTATCTAGTAGACACCCTTGGAGGATAAATGAGATAATCCGAGATAGAGAGGGTAGGTACCTTTTATTGGTAGTGCGGGTGGGAACACAGACGATCATCTTGCTTAACATATACGCCCCAATGAGCGTCAAGGCACATTTTTCACAGAACTGTCAAAGGTCTTAGCGAAACATATCGAAGGTACCCTCTTGGTAGGTGGTGACTTTAATCTGACATTGCAACCAGCACTAGATAACTGAACAAATGGGGCGAGATACTCCCAAGCAGACAGGGCCCAACTACACAAATTTCTGGGAGGCTGGCAGCTATTAGATTTATGATTTAAGCACCCTCAATTGCGGGCATACACCTTCTATTCAGCGGTACATAACTCTCAATCGAGGATTGATCTATGGTTGGGTCCTCCCAACCTAATCTCTAGTATGGGAAACATACAGATCCACCCCATAACGTGGTCAGATCATGCGCCAGTAACATAGAACTAGCAGTGAATGCCCCTGCGGCGCCCCAGTGGCGCTTTGACGATGGGCAACTGGCGAATCCTTCAGTGGTCACGAGCCTGGAAACGGAGATCAAGGATTAATACATAAGTATATAAGTAATGCCATACTGGGAAAAGACCAAGGGTCCATCGAGCCCAGCATCTTGTCCACGACAGTGGCCAATCCAGGCCAAGGGCACCTGGCAAGCTTCCCAAACATACAAACATTCTATACATGTTATTCCTGGGATTTTGGATTTTTCCAAGTCCGTTTAGTAGCGGTTTATGGACTTGTCCTTTAGGAAACCGTCCAACCCCTTTTTAAACTCTGCTAAGCTAACCGCCTTCACCACATTTTCCGGCAATGAATTCCAGAGTTTAATTACACGTTGGGTGAAGAAACATTTTCTCCGATTTGTTTTAAATTTACTACACTGTAGTTTAATCGCATGCCCCCTAGTCCTAGTATTTTTGGAAAGCGTGAACAGACGCTTCACATCCACCTGTTCCACTCCACTCATTATTTTATATACCTCTATCATGTCTCCCCTCAGCCGTCTCTTCTCCAAGCTGAATAGCCCTAGCCTCCTTAGTCTTTCTTCATAGGGAGTCGTCCCATCCCTGCTATCATTTTAGTCGCCCTTCGCTACACCTTTTCCAATTGTACTATATCTTTCTTGAGATGCGGCGACCAGAATTGAACACAATACTCAAGGTGCAGTCACACCATGGAGCGATACAACAGCATTATAACATCCTCACACCTGTTTTCCATACCTTTCCTAATAATACCCAACATTCTATTCGCTTTCCTAGCCGCAGCAGCACACTGAGCAGAAGGTTTCAGTGTGTTATCGACGACGACACCCAGATTCCTTTCTTGGTCCGTAACTCCTAACGTGGAACCTTGCATGACGTAGCTATAATTCGGGTTCTTTTTCCCACATGCATCACATTGCACTTGCTCACATTAAACGTCATCTGCCATTTAGCCGCCCAGTCTCCCAGTCTCGTAAGGTCCTCTTGTAATTTTTCACAATCCTGTCGCAAGTTAACGACTTTGAATAACTTTGTGTCATCAGCAAATTTAATTACCTCGCTAGTTACTCCCATCTCTAAATCATTTATAAATATAAAAAGCAGCGGTCCTAGCACAGACCCCTGAGGAACCCCACTAACTACCCTTCTCCATTTAACCTCACTCTCTGTTTCCTATCCTTCAACCAGTTTTTAATCCACAATAGGACATTTCCTCCTATCCCATGACCCTCCAATTTCCTCTGTAGCCTTTCATGAGGTACCTTGTCAAACGTCTTTTGAAAATCCAGATACACAATCCAGCTTATAATCGAACGAGAAAAACGCCCAAGTTCCGACCTAAATCGGGAGATGGGCGTTTTTCTCACAAAAACAAATAAAGCGGTATAATCGAAAGCCGAACCTTGGACGCTTTCAACTGCACTCCGTCGCGGATGCGGACAAAGTTGACGGGGGCGTGTCGGAGGCGTGGTGAAGGCGGAACTGGGGCGTGGTTATCACCGAACAGAGATGGGCGCCTTTCGCCGATAATGGATGCGTTTGTAGCTAGAATTTAGGGCACTTTTCCTGGACCCTGTTTTTTCACGAATAAGGCCCCAAAAAGTGCCCTAAATGACCAGATGACCCCCCAGAGGGAGTCGGGGATGACCTCCCCTGACTCCCCCAGTGGTCACTAACCCCCTCCCACCACAAAAAAATGATGTTTCACAACTTTTTATTTTCACCCTCAAATGTCATACCCACCTCCCTGGCAGCAGTATGCAGGTCCCTGGAGCAGTTGTTAGGGGGTGCAGTGGACTTCAGGCAGGTGGACCCAGGCCCATCCCCCCCCTACCTGTTACAATTGTGCTGCTTAATGCATAGTCGTCCAACCCCCCCAAACCCACTGTACCCACATGTAGGTGCCCCCTTCACCTCTTAGGGCTATAGTAATGGTGTAGACTTGTGGGCAGTGGGTTTTGAGGGGGATTTGGGGGGCTCAACACCCAAGGGAAGGGTGCTATGCACCTGGGAGCTCTTTTACCTTTTTTTTTGTTTTTGTAAAAGTGCCCCCTAGGGTGCCCGGTTGGTGTCCTGGCATGTGAGGGGGACCAGTGCACTATGAATCCTGGCCCCTCCCACGAACAAATGCCTTGGATTTATTCGTTTTTGAGCTGGGCGATTTCATTTTCCATTATCGCTGAAAAGCAAAAACGCCCAGCTCACACCTTGGCGAATAAAACATGGGCGTCTATTTTTTTATGAAAATACGGTTCACTCCGCCCCTTCACGGACCCGTTCTCGGAGATTAACGCCCATGGAGATAGGCGTTTCTGTTCGATTATGCCCCTCTATATCAACCGGCTCCCCTTTGTCCACATGTTTGTTTACTCCTTCAAAGAATTGAAGTAAATTGGTCAGGCAAGATTTCCCCACACAAAAGCCGTACTGACTCGGTCTCAGTAATCCATGTCCTCGGATGTGCTCTGTAATTTTGTTTTTAATAATAGCCTCTACCATTTTCCCCGGCACCGACGTCAGACTCACCGGTCTATAATTTCCCGGATCTCCCCTGGAGCCTTTTTTAAAAATGGGTGTTACATTGGCCACCCTCCAATCTTCCGGTACCATGCTCGATTTTAAGGATAAGTTGCATATCACTAGCAGTAGCTCCGCAAGCTCATTTTTCAGTTCTATCAGTACTCTAGAATGAATACCATCCGGTCCAGGAGATTTGCTACTCTTCAGTTTGCCGAACTGCCCCATTACATCCTCCAGGTTTACCGTGAAGTCAGTAAGTTTCTCCGACTCGTCCGCTTGAAATACCATTTCCGACACCGGTATCCCAGCCAAATCTTCCTCGGTGAAGACCGAAGCAAAGAATTCATTCAGTCTCTCCGCTACGTCTTTGTCTTCCTTGCCTAGCTATTAACGATAACAGGGAGGTCTCCTCAAAGATATTATGGAAGGGCTTTAAAGCTGTTAGAGGAAAGATAATCGCACTACAGGCACATATTAGAAGACAGGCGAAAGCCAATACTCAGAAACTACAAGCAATTCTGCTTACACTTACGGCGCAGGCTAACCAACCGCTCACTGCTACACGCATTCAAAGGAGAATACACGCAATACAATTGGAATTTAGAGAGCTGCAACTGGCGGAGGTAGCAGAACAGCTGCTACGTGTTAGGCAAACACACTTTGAGTTTGGAAATAAGGCCTCGAGATTACTAGCACACAAGCTGAAAAAAACGCACAATGAACACGTATATTCATTCTGTCCATGATGCTGACGGGGAACACTGTACAAAGCTAGAAGACATTAAGACAATCTTTCTTAAATTTTATACAGAGCTCTATTGTGCGGAAGACAACGCACAACCGCAAGTGATACAAGCGTAGCTCGAACAGACAGCACTCACCAGATTGTCAGGGATAGAGGGAGAGACACTATCAGTCACTTTAACTACAGAAGAGGTGACTTGGGCCATAAAAGATCTACCAAATGGGAAGGCTTCGGGGCCAGATGGCTTCACAAACAGATTCTACAAATGTTATAGTAAACTAATAGTGCCGAAACTGGTTTGAGTATAAATACTCCAGATGGAGCTGCCATACTTATGGCGGTTGGCAAACATTACAGTTATACTGAAACCAGGAAAATACCCCCAGAATTGCGGCTCCTATCACCCGATATCCCTGCTGGGGACAGATTATAAAATATTTACAAAAATCGTAGCGAAGCGGCTGCAAAGAGTGATGCCGAAATTAGTACATGTGGACCAAACAGGTTTTATAACAGGAAGGCAGACATTCGATAACACGCGCAGGGCAATCAATCTGATTCATGAGGCAGAAACCACAAAACAGCCCACACTAATGTTATCACTTGACGCAGAAAAGGCATTTGACCGGGTCCAGTGGCCTTTCATGTTTTTGGTGCTAGATCATATGGGCATATCGGGACAGTTTGTCACATGGCTCAAACTATTATATAAGCAACCAATAGCTGCCTTACGAATTAATGGAATTGGCTGAGAACCGAAACAGTTAGGACGAGGGACTGTTGCCATTATTATTTGCACTGACAGTGGAGCTGTTGGCCCAGGCCATTAGACAGCATCCAGATATAAGTGGCCTGGTCCTGGGAGAAGAGACCCATAAGTTAATGTTATTCGCAGATGATATATTACTCACATTAACTAACCCCCAGAACTCATTACCTGATGTGATACAAAGCCTCCGTAAATATGGACACCTTTCAGGGTTCTGAGTGAATATGGATAAGTCCGAGATCATGGGGCTGGGATTAAAGCTCCTGTACTTGTTTATGGCATTGCCCATACCAATCCCCAAGCAATTCTTTCGCCAACTACATCGGAAAATATTTGCCTATATCTGGCAGCATAAGCCGCCAAGAGTAAGAGCAGACATACTATTCCAACCCCCCAAAAAGGGGGGCATGGGAGTCCCAAATTTTGCTCTCTACCATAAAGCGGCAGAATGGGGATCGGAAAGTACCAAACCCTGGCTACAAAAGAAAGGCATTGGCTAAAATTAGGAGACACTATATTATGGGCACCTCGTAGTCAGCTCCTGATGTGCATAGGACTGGCGCCTTTGGCGGTGCGCCTCCCCCTACAGAATGGTATGCTATGTGACAGAAGTTCTTACCTGGCAGAAGATATTTTAGTCGTATGAAAATACAGAATATGATGGGGTGCCCGGGGGGGGCAGTAAATAATGTTTATAGAATATGGAAACAACAGGGCCTTATGACTCTCGGCCAAGTATGGAAAGATGGGAAAGGGGTACCCTTCACAGAGTTGCAGGAGGAATATGGCTTGCCAGCCACCCATCTTTATCACTACAATAGAGTGCGAGACTGCATAAACAGGCGAGCCAAGGGAGAGCTGACATTAAAAGAAACAGATATAGAGAGGGCACTTGGTGGGGGATGCCACAAGGGGTGTGTCTCGCGACTATAGCGCATTACTATTACATCATACACCAATAATGCGGTATATACAACGCTGGGGAAAAGACCTACAGCAAGAGTATGAGCCTAGGAGCTGGGAAAAGGCAATGGGATATATGTTGTGTCGATTTCCAGTTCAATGGTGGAAAATAGCTATAAAATATTATATAGATGGTATCTGACACCCAATAAGATAGCAAAGATGTTTGGACAGGGTGGGGATCACTGTTGGAGAGGATGTATAGAGTCAGGCGATATGATACATATCTGGTGGTCCGGCCCTAAAGCTCAAACTTACTGGACTGAACTATTACGCATTCTGGAGCAAATCATTGGAGAACAATACGCCTTGAGGGCGGAGACTTGCCTACTACATTTTCGACCAGCTGGAGTTCAATTGTTAGAACACCACTTGGCATCGATATGGCTGGTGGCAGGGAAAATCACACTAGCATCGGATTGGAAGACCCCCCACACACCACCAATGGCAAAGGTTATCCACAGAATGGACTATTTATACCAGATGTCTAAGCTAACTGCAATAAAGGCTGGTAGGATGATACCATTTCACAAACAATGGGACAAATGTTACGTGGGAGATTGAAGCAAGGATTAGTCACTAATGATAGTGACTCCACACAATAGATAAGAGTCATGACGGGACAGTGAATTTTTGAAGTGTTGGACACTGGACGCAATATCTGCCATATGGGGGGGGTGGGGGGGGGGTGGGGGGAGGGAATGTAAGGTTTAAAGGATGTACACTGTTTGATAGTTATGTATCTTGAATGAATTTGTGGTATACAGAAAAACAATAACAATAATACAAAAAAAAAGGGCAACTGTCTTATATGCGGTATCTTCAATAAAAAAAATTTGGATAATATACTGATCTGCTTGCTCAATTTCCCCATAAATAGATACCATTTGGTCAGGTCATATGAATATTAGAATCCACTTGGATTCTCAACGCTCGTTAAAGAATCAGGTCTCAGCTTGAGTAGGTATATGGTTTGTGTCTCTGTCCATGATTCTACAATTATTTATCATTAAAGAATTTACAAATAGTGGTTCATGCTCTGATCTTTTTCAAGGCTATCTCCCATTATAATGGAGTTTGTCAGAGTGGGAGATAGCCTTCAAGTAGTCCAAAACATGACGGTGAATTTATTAGGAGGCTTGAAGTTTAGGGAGCATGTTAACCCACTAGTGTGGTCATTAACGCTGGCTCCCAGTTAATAATTCCTCCTGGGATGGGGAACCTTTACATGATCAGTGCTTTTTTGTGGCACACATTACTGTAAAATGGTGAGATTGTTATGTAAATACTAGTAAAAAAGGCCCATTTCTGACACAAATGAAACGGGCGCTAGCAAGGTTTTCCTCGGAGTGTGTATGTTTGAGAGAGTGTATGTGAGAGTGACTGTGTGAGAGACAGAGTGAAAGTGTGTGTGTGTGTGTGAGAGAGAGAGTGAGTCTGGGTGTGAGTGTGTTTGTGAGAGAGTGTGTGCAAGTGTGTATGTGAGACACAGTGTGAGAGAGAGTGTGTGTGTGTGTGTGCGAGAGAGAGAGAGAGAGAGAGAGTGTGTGTGAGACACAGATTCTCTGTGAGAGTGAGTGTATGAGACCAAGCGAGTGTGTGAGTGACTGTGTGGCACATAGAGAGTGAATGTGGTACAGTGTGAGACAGAGTGTGTGAGAGTGTGAGTCAGAAAGACATTGTATATGAGAGAGAGTGTGAGCCCTGCCCTCCTAATCCATGCCCATCCATGCCCATCTGTCCCCTATTCATCCCTATCCAGCAATTCCCCTCTCTCCCTGAGCTCTGCCCTGCAATCCATATCCATCCATGCCCATCTGTCCCCTCCATTCATCCCTATCCAGCAATTCCCCTCTCTCCCTGAGCCCTGCCCTCCCAATCCATGCCCATCCATGCTACTCTGTCACCTGCCCCCTCCATTCATCCCTATCCAGCAATTCCCCTCTCTCCCTGAGCCCTGTCCTGCAATCCATATCCATCCATGCCCATCTGTCCATTCATCCCTATCCAGCAATTCCCCTCTCTCCCTGAGCCCTGCCCTCCCAATCCATGCCCATCCATGCTCCTCTGTCCCCTGCCCCCTCCATTCATCCTTTTCCAGCAATTCCCCTCTCCCTTCCATGACCCCCCCCTCGCATCCATGCTCCTCTCTCTCCCATGTCCCAGCCTGGCCCGCCCTCTTCTCCCCCCCCCTTCGCATCCATGCCCCCCCCTTCGCATCCATGCTGTCGTTTCTCCCCTGCCCTCCCGCTCCCATTGTTCAACTTTACTGCCCACCCTCTTCTCCCCCCCCAACATCCCTTTTTTTTTTTTCTTTTTAAATTTACCTCCGTGGCGGTTCCGGCAGCGCAGCGTCAGGGAAGGAGGCGGCGCTCCCGACGTCTAGCCTTCCCTTCGCTGTGTTCCGCCTTCTGACGTCAGAAGAAGGCGGAACACAGCGAAGGGAAGGCTAGAGACGTCGGGAGCGTCGCCTCCTTCCCTGACGCTGCGCTGCCGGAACCGCCAGCACGGAGGTAAATCTAATATAATTTTCTGCCCTCGACGTCATGACGTTTGACGCGAGGGCGGGGCAGAGACGGCTGGCTGGCTTCACACCATGAATCCACAAACCCTACAGCCAGGGAGTGTTTGAGTGACTTCAGAACGTTGTCTTCAGAATGTTCACGGTGCGTTTTATTATATTAGATAAGGCATGGTGCTTTACCGAAGTTTAGGCTGAGTGATAATGTAGGGTGGGGGAGGTGGAAAATAGGTATGCTGTAATTTCATGCACTTTATATAGACATTGAGGATATCTATTATATATTTGTGATTTGATGTTTTATTCTGTAAGTCTCTACAGGCTGAATGGTAGTAGCGTCTGCTAAGTGCAGTAAAATGAAAATGAGTACCGACGCAGCAGTTTATAATATATTCATAATATACACTTTAAAAATTATAACACTGCTTTCAAATACATCAAACTAAGCATTAAAAAAAAGAATAAGAATTTGGATTTTGGATTTATTTATTTGCCTTTCCAAGGGCCCTGTTTACTAAGCAGCGTTATATGTGCGTTAATATTTTTAACGTGCATTAGTCATGTACGTGCCTACAATGTTCTTATAGGCGCCTGCATGGTTAGCGTGCACGGTGAGTGTAGTCACGCTAAAAACATTAGTAAACAGGGCCCCAAAACTGAGCTCAAGGTGAGTTACAGTCAGGTACGCAAATTATTTTCCTATCCAAGTTGTTATACCTGAGAAAATGGTGAAATGACTTTCCCAAAGTCAGCAAAGAGCATCAGTGGGAGAAGCAGGATTTGAACCCTGCTTCTCAACCTCTTGCTCTTATCATTAACCATGGTGTTATTTTCAAAATTATTTTGGGGATATGATGCATGCCGTCTAGAAAACTGGTTTGTTTCCAGCCTTATGTGCAGCTTATTGGGGAACTGTGAGCTGCTTTAGAGAGTCAGGTGGCCTCGGAATCAGTTATATCTTCCCCGGGTCAGTTCTAAGCTGTCAGTAGATTCAGCTAACTTCAGGAGCCAACCAGAAATGGTTCTTAAAGAAGATTTGGTGAGAAATAACATGCAAATTGCACAGGTGGACCCTCTTCTGACTTAGAAAACAAAAAGAAAGATCCTGTCCTCTCCCACACATCATTTTTTAAATTCCTTTTTATTTTTTATGCCACTCAGGAAGGATGGAGATAACGAGTTTATGAACATTGTCACCAGTGAGATTGGGACAGAGGTGAGTGTGATGATTTCCATGAACCCCTGCCATGCTCTCCGTTTTCCCCCAAATTTGGGAATCACCATTCTTTGATCAGGCTATATGAAAGGGGGTGCAGTCCAGATAATGACCAGTGGAGTAGAGTTGAAGTCCACTGCAGTGCCCCCTAGGTGCCCCATCTCCTGGGATGTCTGGGGGACCAAGCTACTAAAAATGCTGGCCCCTCCTACATCCCAATGGCTTGATTTTCCATGTTTTTCACTTGAACACTTTTATTTATTTTTTTTTTTTAATGGACCAAAAGAACCAAAACATTCAAACCACAAATCTTGTTAGAAACAGTATTTTCGAAAACAAAAGCTAGACATTTTTTTTTTTTAAATAAACTTCTTTCCTATTCAGATTTTGGAATTTTTTGCAAAATGTCTAAAGTTGGGCTTAGACGCCATATCGAAAATGCTCCTCTGTTGCAATCCTTGCTCTCCTTGGGGAGAACAGGGGGTAGGGAGGTAATATTCAGCTCGCAGCGGTAAACAGATGTGGGTTGAACTGTTCAGTGCCAGTGCATGCACAGCTCCCAGCATTGATATCCAGGTATATGCACTGACCCAGAAGTTATTCAGACCGGTGCCGGTTAACTCTGCACATAAAGTTAAGACAGCCTTTCTGCTGTCCTAATTCTATGCGCTAAGGGGTCCTTTTACTAATTCATGGCAAAACGTGGCCTGCAGTAGTGTGGGCGTGTGATTTTGGTGTGTGTCAGGCTAGTATTTACCGCATCTGGGGGAAAAGAGCTTTTTTGTTTTTTCAATGGGCCAGAAAAAGGGCCTGCAGTAAAATTGAAACCAGCACTCTCCTATTTATGGCCTGAGCCCTTAACGCCACCCATTGATGTAGTTAGTGGTAAGGGCTCATACACTACACACGCGGTGACTGGTGGACACCTGCCAACAGCCGATTAATGCCGGAAACGCTGCACACGATAAGAAATTTAAAAAAAAATATTTGTCCCGGTGTTATGGGTGCGTATCAAATCCGAAATTAACACCAGGGGAGCGCACTAGCCTGGCAGTAGTGTCGTTTTGGCATGTGCTGCACGTGCGTACATCCTACTGCGCCTTTGTAAAAGGGCCCCTTAGTTAGCTAGCTAGCAAACCAAATATCACCGTTAACTGGCTAAGTTGTGACTCTGTCCCCAGACTGCCCTAACCTAGTTGATTAGGGAATGGCTGGTGAGCGGTGATATTCTGCAGCAGTACCCAGTTAAGTTCTGCCAAATATCGGCAGCTGGCCAGCTCAGTGGTGTTTAACTGAGCAGAAGCTTCTCCTGCCCAGTTAAACCCCTGTGAATTTGGGGCACAGAGTTGAATACCTGGAACTGGTGTTCTCCTGCAGCCCAGATTTATTTATTTATTGTTCACTTATATCCCACATTTTCCCACTCATGCAGGCATAATGTGGCTTACAAACATTAAATAAAATACAGAATAGGAAAACTTAGAAGTATACAAGGAGTATGCAGGGGGAGAAGCATCTAACAGGGTGAACTAGCAGGGTAGGAGCCAGGGAGGGTGCATCAAGCAGCAGTATAGATTGAAGTGTGCTCTGATAATAGACTGGTTACTGACAAGACAGAAACTCAGGAAGCCCCATGCAAGTCTCAGAAATCTTTTTTTTAAGTGTTCTGAGTTTAAGGAAGCTGACTCCAATTTGACTCTGTCCCGACAACATTATCCACAGAGAACACTCATTACAGGTATGCGGTTCTGTTTGTTTCACCTGCATGAGGTGAAACAAACAGAAAATGGAGCTCTCTGACCTTCTCTTCCATTGTGTATTCTCAGGAAACTCTGATATTCTTAACTGTTGGAGATGAGAAGACATCTGGGCTGTTCCTGCTGGCTGGACCAAGTGAATTAGTTGAGAAACTGGGACCCAGGTACATATGTGAGCAGACTACCTACATAAGTATGCAGGCCAGAATATTTTCCTTACTGTGCATGAACAGGACAATCTGACTTACATGAAATGTAATGAATACTGAAGTTATGAGAAGGGAGGGCGAACAGAAAACAGATTCTCAGGAATTGAGCAATATAAAAACATGAGACACAAGAAAGAAGTTAGATATTAAGGCAATACTACATTATTTTGGGATGGTGTACGGGTTGTTCAGTGTTTCAGTCATGTTTTCAAGATATCCACAACCAAGCGTAGGGATGTACATTTGTTTGCTAATGGTAACAGTGCTTGTAATCCATCAACTCCCAGTCAAAGGTTCAAAGCAGATAACGCAAGAATTAACTTACTCAATAATGAAAAGAAACAGCAAAAAAGATTATCACTGAAGCAGAAATTTTTTAAACAGATAAGCTTTCAATTGTTTGAAATAAAACAGAAAATGTAAGACAAAATTTCCAGTTTCATTTTATTTCTTTTTGAAAAAAAAAGAAGAAGAATGAAATATGTTAGTTTTTAATTAACAACAACAAGAACATAACCCCGTAGGCAGCTTGTCTAGCCTGAAAAAGTTTTCACAAAAAAGTAAACCCACCCCTGAGTCTCACATATAATCATCATCTTGAGGCAGGAGCAATCCAAAGTCAGCCAACACACCGTTTTGAAATAGAGCATCGATGAAGCAGGAGGGACTGGGAGGATTTCTCTTGCCCTTTGAAGACACCAGAAGTTGGCAGGTGATCCTGGCGGAAGGAATAGTACAAACAACCCTATGAATATGCATGAATTACCTTTCACATATTGTATTTACTGTATGCAAATCCATTTTATGAAAACCCAAGTAGTGAGAAGGTACTGAAGGAAATGATTGACAATGTGTGGTCTAATGTTGTTGTGACTGATGAGGCTGTGACTTAGGATTGTAAAGCGCTTTGATTTGTTTTATGAATTGTGATCTAGCAAAACAGGTAATAACCATAAACAAACATGATCAATTGAAAACAAAGAGCAGCCTGGTGACTTAGAGGCACTGTTGTTACATGGAGGACCTCGATTGATACCTAGCTTCAGCCTCCGATCATTAACCGACTGGCAGTAGGCATTCTCAGCTGTCAATCAACATTGACACTGAGGATGCCATACACTCTAGGTTCCAGAGGTAGCTGTGGTCTGGGGCTTTTGGCCAAGGACTATCACAGCAGTACTGGCTAGGTGAATGGGTTTATCAAAAGGGAAGATCCTGGCTGGTTGTGAATGAAGACTTATGGTGCTGTAGCCCATTACTACTACTTATCATTTCTAAAGCACTACTAGACGTACGCAGCGCTGTACACTTGAACATGAAGAGACAGTCCCTGCTCGACAGAGCTTACAATCTAATCAGGACAGACAAACAGGACAAACAAGAGATAAGAGAATATTAGAGTGAGGATGATAAAATAAGGGTTCTGAACAAGTGAATAAGGGTTAGGAGTTAAAAGCAGCATCAAAAAGGTGGGCTTTTAGCTTAGATTTGAAGACAGCCAGAGATGGAGCTTGACGTACTGGCTCAGGAAGTCTATTCCAGGCATATGGTGCAGCAAGATAAAAGGAACGGAGTCTGGAGTTAGCAGTGGAGGAGAAGGGTGCAGATAAGAGATTTACCGAGTGAACGGAGTTCCCGGGGAGGAATGTAGGGAGAGATGAGAGTGGAGGAGCTGCAGAGTGAATGCACTTATAGGTCAATAAGAGGGTTTGAACTGTATGCGGAAACGGATAGGAAGCCAGTGAAGTGACTTGAGGAGAGGGCTAATATGAGCATAACGACACTGGCGGAATATTAGTCATGCAGCAGAATTTTGAACAGATTGAAAAGGAGAGAGATGGCTAAGTGGGAGACCTGTGAGAAGCAAGTTGCAGTAGTCTAAGCGAGAGGTGATAAGAGCGTGGATGAGGGCTCTGGTAGTGTGCTCAGAAAGGAAAGGGCGAATTTTGGTGATATTATAGAGAAAGAAACAACAGGTTTTAGGAGTCTGTTGAATATGTGCGGAGAAGGAGAGGGAGGAGTCGAAGATGACCCCAAGGCTACGAGCTGATGAGACAGGAAGGATGAGAATGTTATCCATTAGAGGCCGATTCCAATTGTGCTGGAGGCACAAAGGAGCAGGAGAAAACTTCCAGTCCACGAAAAAGGAAAAGACAAGATAGAGACCAGTGCTTACCAGTACACTTCATGTGACTAATGGCTTCTCAAGGTGAATTAACTCAGGGCACTTCAAAGGGTGAGTTGTTTGGTAGAGGAGGGGATGGTGTTTGTTCACATGTTCATCAGCTATGAGTCAGGCAACTCAGATGAGGCCGATTAATCAACAAGGCCTGGTAGGAACAGGAGATCGTACAGCCCCGCTAAGTGAGGTTGCTGTGCACCATGTGGAGAGCCTCTCTAGTCACTACTACTTGGGTGTATATGCTCTGTCTGGCCCTCCTCTCTCAAAAAGGGACCCTTATATCTGGGAACTAACTTGTTCTAGGGCAATCACGTCATCCTATATAATTCTCACCTCCAACGTTCTATGCTTGGGACCGTGGCTCCCTGGCTGCAAGTGGTCTGCGAGGCAGACACGCACAGACGTCACTGAGTCAACACAGCTG